>NC_143508.1:33887500-35087500 GCF_051622355.1 Phaseolus vulgaris
GTTCTGAGAAGATGTTCTCTATTGATAAATTTATGGTATTTTGATGAAACAGGTACTACAAATTTATGTGATCACATACTATTAATTATTTATTTCAGGCATCAGATAATGGAAGTGGTGCTCCATCATCTAATCAAGTAACATCAAGTGTTGGAAGTAAAATTGATTAGGGATGTATTTTTTAATTTTAAACTTCATTGAGGATGTATGAACTTTTGAAAAATTATGTGATGTTGTGGGTTTATGACTCACCTTTCCGTTTTCTTGTCATAATTGGGAGGTTACTTAGTACAATCAATTGCAATCAATGGGAGGTTAATTGCCACAATCAATTGTCATCAATGGGAGGTTAATTACCATTAATTGTATTTATTATTGTTGTCTCCTAGAACCACTATATATAGTGGCTTCCTTCCAACAATGTAACACACAACAAACAGCAACACACATTTGCTTCCTCTCTCTTTTCCTATACTCTCTATTTCTGCTTTTGGGTGTAAGTGTTTAACCCATATAGAGAGAATTTTTTTTGGGGCTATTTATCTATTAGCCTGAGAGGAATTTATTGTACTCCCAGTACCATTATATTGGAAGTTTTTGGCTCTCTCGGCGGTGGTTTTTTACCTCTATTTAAAGGGGTTTTCCACCTAAAAAATTCTGGTATCATTCTCACTTTACTTGTTACTTTAATTTCTCTTAATCTTTGGTTGAAATTATCACGCTTCCGCACACGATATCCCTACAAATGTAATTTTAAACTTGATTAGGGATATATGAACTTTTTATGTGTTTTAACTTTCAATTATGTATAAACTTTTGAACAATATTATGTGTGTTTTAACTTTCAATGAAAAGAATGGATGATTATAACTTTATATATTATTTTATTTTATTGTGAAAATATATTATATTTAGGTTAATTGTATAAAACAGATTATAAAAAATAAAAAAGTGGTGATTAAATTTTATTTATTTAGAATTAAAATTACGTCAGTTAAAAACGCCACTACTTATATTATGACGCCGAAATCTTCTTCAATGAATTAAATTGCGACAGTTATAACTGACACTACTTACATATAAAAACCGTCACTACTTACATATAAAAATTGGCACTACTTACACTATGTTTAAAGTGGTGGGTGTTGCAGCGGTAGCATAAAACCGCCATATTAAACTTTGTGGCGGACAGTTCTATGGCGGTTTGGAAAACCGCTACAAATATATATTGTGGCAGTTATAAACGCCAGTTTATACGAAAATAACCGCCACAATATACACTTTTTTTTTGTAGGGTATTCAACAAAACACTTCCTTTTGTCCCCCTTTTAAAATCAATAAAAACACGTTTTGATGCCCTTGGATCAAATTTCTTTTTGTTTGTTGACAAACTGCTAGCATAACACAAAGATCCAAACACCTTTAATCCCTTAAAATTTGTTGTAGTTTTGTAAAGCATTTCATGAGGAGAAGAATAATTTAAAACAGGTGTTGGGAGCATGTTTACAATATGCGCAATTCAAAACATGATTTAGATTTAGATGTACTAATAGGAAATGAAAGTCTTTTTGTTTTGCAAAATGACAAGCATCACAAACAAATGATTTGTTACATTTAACAAAAGGGAAATTAGTCATTATAATATCAATACATTTGTTAGAAACATGTCATAATCGAAAATGCAAAAAGGTTTCTAGATCACTAGCAGTGACATTAACAATATTGATGGTATGTGTATATTTGATGGGTTTGATTTGAAGTTTTTGATAGGATGGGATCCTAAGTATATAAGTCTATCTTGCATCTTAGCAGAACTAATTATTTTCAAGGAGTTTTTGTCTTGAATGTGACAACCATTAGAGTCAAAGGTAAGAACACAAGATAAATTATCAATCAATTTTGCTACTAAAAGAATATTAAAATTGAAACAAGGAATGTACAAAACAATGTCTATGACATGATTTTGATAGAGAAAAATAGTTCCAGAATAATTGGCAATGACTTGATTTCTATTTGGTAATTTGACATAAATAGGATTAATTTGATGATATGAAGTGAAATAAGTTAAGGATGAACAAATGTGATCAATAACACTACTATCAATAATCCAAGAGCTGAAGGAAGAAATAAAGATATTACCAGTTTGTATTGTCATGTTGGAAGGAATAACAGAGATTTGACTAGAAACATTGCCACTAGATTTGGCTTGTTGTAAAAGAGCTAACAATGTTTGATACTGCTCAAGAGTAAAACCAATTTGTTGAGACTCCACTTCTGATATTGAACCTTCATGATTCTGCTCATTATTATTAAAATTTGTATTATGAAAAACTGCATTAGTATGACTCTGATCATGGTTCTAATTTTGAAACTTGAAATGAGGTGGAAAGCATGCTTTTTATAGCATGTATCAATGGTATGACATGTCTTTCCACAATGACTGCGAATTTTAGAAGTATATCCTCTAACATAGCTTCCTCTTTCGTATCCACCATCTCTGCCGTAGGTTGTAGCATTGTGTTTATAACCTCATTTGCTAGTAGCAATCATTGCCTTGGATTGACCACCAAAAATTTGTCTCTCTTGTTGTGTAACGAGAGAACAAACTCTATTCAAGGATGAATTATCTGATGAGGTAACATGGTAAGCTGGACAAAGATCTTGTGATCAAAGCTTTGATACCATATTATAAAATAGAACAAAGATGAACAAAAAAGAACATAGATGAACAAAAGAGTTAAAGGACGACAAAGTATATGAGAATGAATGTCTCATTATTTCATTAAAATATCAAAACAAATAGTCTAAATATATACAAGCAGTAGACTCATTCTAGGTCTAGCTAAAGAGAGAGAATCAATCGATAAATACTAGAATCACAATAGAAAAAAACAAAATAAAGGTTATTCACTCTATAAAGAGAAACATCTAAGAATTAGAAAATACACAATTAATATTAGCATCCTTTTATACCTCTTGTATCCATATTCTTTAATAGACATGGATTTGATCCAAATTAAATTTTGAACAAAGTCAATCTATGATCACTCATATTACATAGTCTTTGAATTGTGTTGTAAGTTATTTCTCTTTATCTCTTCTCTCTTGTAGTGACTCCACCACTTTGTGATATATGTTATTCTTAAGTTAGGATCACATCAACCCCTGAAAGGAATCTACATTAGATCAAATGATTAAGCACCGATAACGTATTAAGACAACTTAGGCCATAATCTAGCCCCGTTAAGGTAAAAGTCAACTAAAATGGTATAATTAAGGCAAGATTTCAACGGGTGTACTGTTATTTTACTATGCAACTTATTACTATATTTTAATTTCAACTACTTGAACGATATAGAAGCAAACCAAAATCAGAAAGGTGGGTAGGACAAGTTGAGAAGAAATAGAAGCAAGGAAGAAGACACTAATGTCATCTCAATCTTTATGAACAAAATTAACTAGTGAAAGACGTGTGTTAGTGTCCTTACTCACCAATGTTCATCCATATTTATTCAAGTTCATTTGGGTATGTTGGTAATTTCTTTTATCCCTATTTATATTCCTAACATTATTTATGTTCCCGTATGATATGATTCTCCGTAGCTTGCTCATTATTTATTCAATTTTCAGTCTTTCCATACATCTTCTCTTTTGTTTATACTTTAAGTTCTATAAAAGATTTCAAATTAAACTTTTGGTAAATCATTTTTGTTTCAGCATTGCAATCAAAATTCTTGCATTTCTTTTCAAATTGATTGATGAAATGAAAAACTAAAAATATGTATGAACTTTGTTGTCATACTCATTCATAAATTAGTCTTTTTTATCAGTAAAGAATTAATAAAATATAGGTATAATTATCTTATTCGTCTTTACATTTAGGGTCAATATTCAATTTAGTACAATGGTTTTAAAAAAATCAATTTGGTCCCTATGTTTTTTAAAATGTATCAAAATTGGTCCTTTCTGTTAAGTCGCATCTTACAACGTCAAGTGTTGCTTATGTGACAGAGAGAGGTGGCATTGAAAAATGTGAGGTGTCAAGTGGCGGTGTCCCCTAAAGTCATAACCCCTGCATCGTCGTTGGCGGCATCTCCTCCCACCGTTGTGGCTCTTGCTCCAGCAACCAAGCCTCCGACAGCGTGTCCTCCGGCTGTGGCGCCAGTGAGCTCCCCACCTCTTCCAGTTCTTGAGAGCTCTCCCCCTGCGCCAATGCCTACAACTGATCTCGTGCTTCTTACACTTTTTGTAAATACCTATATAAATTGGGCAATTCTTGATCACTGTATTACATAAATCAATCATTTGTGTGTTCAACTCCATTGTTTGAACTACCACCAACTTCTGTTACACAATCTTTATCATCTATTTCTAGTCTAACTGCACCAAAACAAAAATTAACTACTCCAAAGGTCAATAATGATCATTTGCTAGAAGTGGATAAGAAAAATTCTTCTAGTGGCAAAGCCTTATCTGTTGTTTTTGTTGCGAGGTCATCAACATCTGATAGATATAACTAGTGGAAGTATGGTCAAAAGCAAGTGAAGAGTCCTACAAGTTCTCGAAGCTATTACAGGTGCACTCATTCAGACTGTTTTGCTAAGAAGATTGAATGTTGTGATCATTCTGGTCATGTAATAGAGATTGTTTATAAAAGTGAGCATAGTTATAATCCCCCACGAAAAAGAGTAATTCTTTTAGGGAAAATAAGTTTTTGCCTATCAGTGACCCTATTGTAGAAAACAGTGTTCCAGATCAGCCGTCAGACTTCTGAAGGATCCTGATCCATCTATTTCTTCAAAAGAATCTCTACAAAGACCCTGCAGCTCTGATAAGAAACAGCCAAACTCAACGGATCCAGATCTGTTCCGCACTCTCCGGAAAGACTCATTCTTCTTCTGTGCAACAGCTTTGAACAACCTTGACCGTGGGAAGCAGTTTTTCTCATGTAGTGGGATGCTGTTATTTTTTCCTTCTATAAATGTGAGCCTTCTCCTTTTCTCAAAGCATCACTCACCGTGCTCTCTTTCACAATTTCTCACTTACGCTTCACCGTGCTCTCTTTCACAATTTCTCACTTACGCTTCACCGTGCTCTTTCTCAATTTTCTTTTACTTTATAATTAGTTTTCGAGGTTTATTGGGTTCTTACCCTTTTAAGAGTAACTTGCTAGTTCTGATCCTCGGAAATTTCCAAGAATTTCCTATTGTATCATGGGGTCCTTGCATAATACACCGCGAATAAGTCCTTCCGGACAGTGATCACTCACTCCACGAGAAATCAACTTTGTTTGTGTTTTAAAGCCTTATTTACTAAAATCGTAAGGACTTATCACTGAAAATGTGGACAACAACAACAACTCTGCTCTGGAAACGTCAAACGTTATTTTCGCAACACAAACTATTGTTGCTAAACCATTTCCGGATGTCTCAAAAATTGAAGTCTTCACCGGTCAGAATTTTCGACGCTGGCAAGAACGCATGTCCACCTTGTTGGACATGTACGAATTCTCTTTTGCACTTAGGACTTCTAAACCCGATCCAAGCACGGCTACGAAACAAATTGGTGCTTGGATCCATGCAAACAAGGTATGTCGTCACACCTTACTTTGTGCATTATCTAATGATCTGTTCGATGTTTATTGCTCTTACAAGGAAGCAAAAGATATTTGGGATTCCCTTATCCTTAAATACACTTCCGAAGATGTCGTCAGACAAAGGTTTAAGATCGAAAGCTACTACTGCAGGGAGATGATCGAAGACACAGATATAAAAATTCAAATAAAGGAATACCACAAGTTGCTTGAAGATATCAAAGTTGAAAGCATAGCCTTGCCTGATGAATTCGTGTCTAAACTCTTGATCGAAAAGCTTCTGCAATCATGGACTGATTACAAACCACAATTGATGCACAGGCACAAACAGATGTCACTATCATATCTGATCACCCACATCATCATTGAAAGAAACAAACAGGAATGAGTGTACTGCTGTAAAGGCCAAAAATTTGTTTGCCGAAGCAAACATGGTAGAAGTAAATCTGCTCCAAAAAGGTACGAGAAAAAATCTAATCACAAAAAGAAATATAATAATAAATTCTCCCATCCCATTGGAACTAACCCCACATTTAAGAAAAAGGGTAATTGTTTTGTTTGTGGAAAGCCAAGCCATCATGCACCTCAATCTAGACATAGGGCCAAAAACTGTTAGAATATATGGCCTTAAACAAGACGGGGATGAATTGTTTATAAAATATTTTCAAAAACTTTGAAGGTATAATGAAAGCCAATGAAGAATCACAGAGAAAGAAACTAAGGAAAGCGTAGCACAAAGCTGTTTTAGTTTATTTTCAGAAAATCAACCAGTTGTTTTAGCAATTCAACGGGATGTTTTTATCAGCATTTAATAAAAACAACTTAAAACAGATATATGTGAGATTAGGGAAAGAGAGAATCACACAAACAGATTTATATTGGTTCACTTTTACACCAAGAGCTACATCCAGTCCCCAAAAACCACTGGGTAATCCACTAAGCAATCAAAACCAGATTACAAACACCACACACCAAAGTAGTGACCTTGAACCCCTCAAGAAACACACTACCTTTGGCAAACCACACCAAGACTGTTGATCTTGAACACCTCAAGAACACACAACACTCATTGGCAATACAAATACAGAAATACAATAATCAAAGAAGAAGGGAATAGAATACATCTGGGTATTACAAAGCTTAAAGTTCAGAATTACAACCCAATCCTATTCCACACACTTAAGAATGATCCAAAACTCTTTGACTATCCTCCTAAGGCAAATCTAGCTGAAAGGGAAGATAAAATTGTGGCATTTTTTTCACAAGTAAATCTTATGACAAATGTGAGCAAATGGGTGGTAGATCTGGGGCTACCAGACACGTTTTTGTAAACAAAAGTGTGTTTACCTCCTACACAAGTGTGGGGGATAGAAAAGAATAAGTTTATCTCGGTGACTCTACGACAACTCCTATCCTAGGAAAAGGAAAGGTTCTTCTGAAGCTCACATCTGGTAAAACTCTTGCTTTGAGTGATGTGTTACATGTGCCATCAATTAGAGTTAATTTGATCTTTGTAGCATTCCTAAGCAAAGTTGGGGTTATAGTGTCATTTGAATCTAACAAAATTGTTATTGTACCACCCTGGTAGTCGGGAGTGATGACGTGGCATCAAGCTATTGTATAGGCGTGTTGATGGGACGCCAGGTTGGCAGAAGGGAAGGAAGTCGGGGGGCTCGTGAAGTCGCCAGTTATTAAGTTGGCGTGCTCCGATCTTCAGCACACCAGAACCGGCGGTCACCAGGTTAAAGATGAAGTCGCCAGATGTAAACCCAGGCGACCAAGTGATTAGAGATCGCCGGAGCAAGACAATCGCCGAAGATGAAGGCGGTACAGATTATGAAGGCGGCCGGCGAGACCACAAGGAAGGTGTACGAAGGCACCCTAACTCGCCAATCCCAGTAGAGATCGCGCTCCAAGTTAGTTGTGCACTGAGCAGTATCATGCATAAGTAACTTAGCCAAATGAGAGTCAGAAGCAGCGCCCAAGTCAAGGAGGCTCCAGATGATGGCACGTGTACGACTGGATGCGAGCCACGTGTCCAGATGTGTAACTGCCAGGAGAGAGAAAGTGTCCAGGTATATAAGGGTTTCCCAACGAACTTCTGAGGTACACACGTTCAGATTGTCTTCTTTACGCTTGCGAGTTCTTGAGTATACTGTGAGAGAGAACTAGTTCACGGTTCCTTGAGAGTTCTTGAGTGTTGCTCTTAGTATTTGGTGATTCGGTCACTAACTTGGGCGTTGGAGTGCGATCGGCCGCAGCGACGCCGCTCTGTTCTTTTGCAGGTTCTTGAGGTGGATCGTGACGAAGGACGGAGGTTGAAGTGGCGCACACGTCGATCCAAGTTTGACGAGGCAAGCTTCAACATTCTGGTCAACAGGCAGGATCATCAGGCGCCCACCGTGGGGCCGTGTAAAACCTGTTCCCATCCACAGCGTGAGTTCTTGGAGGTTTTCGCAGTTTTCTGTGTGGTTGTGTGCTGGTGCAACCACTGTTCGCTGTTCATCTAGGTTTTGTTCGGTGATTTCGCGTTTTCCACCGTTCGTTCGGGTTTTTGTTCGGTGAAGTGAAGCTTTCTGCTGTTTACGCGAGTTTTGTTCGGTGAAGTTCTGAGTTCTTTGGCTCGTTTGGTTTTTCTGTGGAAGAAGTGCTGGTTTTTGGTGGAGTCGCAGGGTTCTGTGGAGGTTTTCTGCGTTCTTGAGGTTTCTTTCGCAGTTTCACGAAGTTCCAACCGATTGATCGCTGAATCGATCGTTGCTGAAGGAAGTGTTGTTCATTGCACTCTGTGATTCGTCAAGTTTCATGAGAAAAATGAGAAGCAACCGTTCAAGTCCAGTTGCGCCTGTTGCTGCTGAAGGCGCCGGCGCCATGACTATGGCGCAGATGGTGGAGATTATGCGTTCGTTGCAGGCGAGTGTGTAGGCCTCGCGCATAGAACAGGCGAGAATGCACGAGGACCTGGTCGCCTCTCGGGCCAGGAATGATGAGCTTAGCAAAGTGACTGAAGAGCTGCGTCAAGCTCTTCAGGAGCAGCGAGGGCGTCCTATTGCTGAAGAGGTCGCGCCGTCAACGCCGCCTCGTGTTTTTCCTATGCCTTTCACTCAGGCGATTACTGACACGCCTATTCCCGCGAGTGTGGTACCTGTTAAGGCTGTTTTCACTGGCGTGGAGGATCCTGAAGCTCATCTCACCACGTTCCATACGCAGATGATGCTGTCAGGAGCATCAGACGCCGTATACTGCAAGATGTTCGTGAGCACACTCCAGGGAACGGCGCTGGAATGGTTTGTGAGCCTGCCTACAGGTCACATAACCAACTTCCAACAGTTTTCTAAGATTTTCGTCGAGCAGTACATCGTGAATAAGGCACCGCCCAGGGTTTCTTATGATTTGTTTGATATAAGGCAGTATCAGGGAGAGTCCCTCAGGGACTACTTGAATCGCTTTGGGGCGTAGATGGTCAGATCGCCGGCCAAAGATGAAGAAATGCTGGTCTACGCATTTAAGAAGGGCGTGCTGCCGGGACCTTTCTGTGAGGCATTGATCAGGGCTCACCCCGCCACATTCGCTGAGGTTAGGCGACTTGCGGTGGCCCACATCGCCGACGAGAGTGAAGTCGCCGAGAAGAGAGGAAGCGTGGCTCCCGCTAGGCCACGCGCCCAGACCAGGACCCAGCCACAGAGGGTGCTGGAGACGGCGGCGGCCAGGAGGGATCAGAGGACTCGCCATCCTTATGATCCAAGGAAGAACAAGGGCAGCGGCCAAGGGCGCCCGCAACCAGCACGCCGGGAGTACAATCGCCCGCCTAAGCACAAGTTTGTCATGGGATTGGCGGACCTGATCGCCATTCCCAATATATCTGCTAGGTTGAAAGCGCCCGAGAAGGTGGGCGACAAGGTGCTGGGACCAAAGCCAGACGCCTGGTGTGAGTTTCACCAGGGTTTTGGCCACACCGTAGATTCGTGCTTGGCTTTTGGATACCAGCTCGACGATTTGGTTAAGAGCGGGTTCCTAAACGACTATTTGCTGGATAGGAGGACGGGGGGCGCGTCGAGCTCCCAACCAGCAGGTGCTGAGGCTCAGCAGCACGAGATGCCTACACACGGGGAAATCCACACCATTGCAGGAGGTTTCTCGGGTGGTGGATGCACCGCATCGCAGAGGAAGAGGTATGCGAGATCAGTGATAGCGGTGGATATGTTTGAAGACCACTCGCCGGAAGTGGACATCACGTTCACCAAGCAAGATCTTCGGGATGTTGTGCCTCATGACAACGATCCCATATTCATCTCGTTGATCACAGCAGGAAGAAAGGTCCACAGGGTTCTGGTGGACCAAGGAAGCTCGGCAGACGTGATGTTCTGGCCGACTTTCACGCAGTTGGAGTTGCCCCTTGACCAGCTGAGGCCCTACGGAGGGTGTTTGTATGGTTTCGCTGGTGACCAGGTGGAGGTCAGGGGGTACATAGAATTGAGGACTACGTTTACAGATGAGGCGGGTTCGAGAATGGAGAAAATCAAATACCTTGTTGTAAACGCTCCTTCAGCATACAACATCCTGTTGGGAAGACCCACGCTCAACAGGATAGGCGTTATACCGTCGACCCGGCACATGAAGGTGAAGTTGCCGTCTATGGAGGGGGTGGTGATCACCATCAAATCCGATCAGAAAGAAGCAAAGAGGTGCTATGAGAATAGCATGAAAAACAAGAGATTGGTGAGTTACGTGACAACCACCCCGCCTCCTGGTGTGAAGCCCAGATCGACGGTAATAGAAGAGATCGCCGGAAGAGATGTGGTGATGGTGGACGTTGAGCTGGGGGAGGTGAACGCCGGTGTGGAGGAAGAAGAGGCAAGGAATCGCCCTGAGGAAGCGAGGGAACTGGGAATCGCCAGGGCGGTGATCGCCAGAGAAACTAGACCAAAACCCGTCGAGCAGTGGCTCGAGAGGGAGATCGGGGGAAAGATCTTCAAGCTGGGAAGATCACTGGAAGTTGAGCTCCAGGACCAGATCGCCAAGGTGATAGAGCGGCATCTGGATGCGTTTGCATGGTCCGCCTCGGACATGCCCGGGATCGGTCCCGACTTCTTGTGCCATCATTTGGCGATGGACAACTTGGTGAGACCAGTGCGACAAAGGAGAAGAAAGTTCAACGAGGAGAGGAGGCAGGCGATCAGGGACGAAACCCAGAAGCTCCTCGCTGCAGGCCACATCAGGGAAGTCCAGTACCCTGAATGGCTGGCAAATGTCGTACTGGTGAAGAAGAGTAACGGGAAATGGCGCATGTGCATCGATTTCACTGATCTGAATAAAGCTTGCCCAAAGGATTCATATCCTTTACCAAGCATAGACGCCCTGGTGGATAGTGCTGTAGGGTGTAAGTTGTTGAGCTTCCTGGATGCCTTCTCGGGGTATAACCAGATCAAGATGCATCCCATGGATGAAGAGAAGACTGCCTTCATGACCGAGAGATCGTGCTACTGCTACAAGGTGATGCCGTTTGGGCTGAAGAACGCGGGGCCACGTACCAGAGGTTGATGGATCGAGTACTTGCACCGATGCTGGGAAGGAATGTGCAAGCATACGTAGATGACATGGTCGTGACCTTGCCAGAGAAGAGCAAGCACGTTGCGGACTTGGAAGAGTTGTTCACGACGATCGCCAAGTTCAGGTTAAAGCTGAATCCAGAGAAGTGCATCTTTGGCGTGGAGGCTGGAAAGTTCTTGGGGTTCCTCTTAACTGAGAGAGGAATAGAGGCCAACTCGGATAAGTGTGCCGCCATCTTGGCGATGAGGAGCCCGGCCACTGTGAAGGAAGTACAACAGCTCACAGGTCGGATGGCCGCCCTCTCCCGCTTCGTGTCAGCTAGCGGAGAGAAGGGCCATCCATATTTTCAGTGCTTGAGGAGGAATAATAAGTTTGCATGGACGAAGGAGTGTGAGGAAGCCTTCGTCAAGCTGAAGGAGTATCTGGCGAGCCCGCCGGTTTTATGCAAACCGCTGGTGGGAACCCCTCTCAGGTTGTATTTTGCTGTAACTGAGAGGGCGGTGAGTGCGGTGCTCGCCCAGGACCAAGATCAGGCTCAAAAGCCTATTTATTTTGTTAGTAAGGTGCTGCAGGGCCCCGAAACGAGATATCAGGCCCTGGAGAAGGCTGCGCTGGTTGTGGTATTTTCGGCGAGGAGGTTACGCCACTATTTCCATAGCTTCACGATACTGGTGATGACCGACTTGCCCATCCAGAAGGTCTTCAAAAAGCCTGACGTTGCTGGGAGGATGGTGAAGTGGGCAGTGGAGCTGTCGGAGTTTGATATTAAGTATGAGCCCCGAGGCCCGATCAAGGGGCAGATCTTTGCAGATTTCATGGTCGAGCTCTCGTCTAAGGCGACACGAGTTGAAGGGGACGACTTCCGTTGGGTACTTTCAGTGGACGAACCAGCAGGGTAGCGGTGCTGGAGTTATCTTGGAGGGACCCAACGGCGTGCTGATCGAACAATCCTTGAGGTTTGCCTTCAAAGCCAGCAACAATCAAGCAGAATATGAGGCACTGATCACCGGTATTTTGCTGGCCAAAGAGATGGGAGCTAGGGTGCTGATAGCAAAGAGTGACTCGCTGCTAGTCACGGGGCAAGTAACAGGCGAGTTCCAGGCCAAAGATCCACAAATGGCGGCTTACCTGGAGTATGTGCAGGAGTTGAAGAGTTCCTTTGCCTCCTTTGAAGTGGTGCATGTGCCCAGAGAGCAGAATGCCCGAGCTGACTTGCTAGCTAAGCTCGCCAGTTCAGGCAAGGGGGGTAGGCAGAGGACGGTGATTCAAGAAACTCTGAAGACGCCGAGAGCATTTGTGGCAGATCACCTGGTTCTTCAGATAAGCAAGTCGACGGAAAAAACGGCGAGGAGTCACAGATCTTTGACTCAAGAGACCTTGAGGTCGCCAGGAATAATAGCATGTCGGGGAGAGAGGGTGAACATGACGCAGGTCTACGCTACCCATGAGCCAGACACCTGGATAACACAGTACAAGCGGTGCCTGGCAGATGGCCTTCTCCCGCTGGATCCGACAGAGGCTAGGAAGGTAAAGAAGAATTCTAGCAAGTTCACATTGATTGATGGCGATCTGTACAGGTTTGGGTTCACTCACCCACTCCTGGAATATGTGCATGGCGAGAAATGCACGAGAATTATGGCAGAGCTCCACGAAGGGATATGCGGAAGCCACGTCGGGGGTCGAGCTCTGGCCGCAAGGACTCTCCGTGCAGGGTACTACTGGCCAACGATGAGAGAAGACTGCAAGAAGTATGCGCAGTGCTGCAAGCAATGCCAGCAGCACGCCGATTGGCACAAGGCGCCTCCCGAGGAGTTGAAGTCGATCTATAGCCCTTGGCCGTTTCATACTTGGGGAATCGACATCCTGGGACCATTCCCGCTGGCGATCAGGCAGATGAAGTACTTGGTGGTGGCGATTGAGTATTTCACCAAGTGGATTGAAGCAGAACCAGTGGCCCAGATAACCGCACACAAGATCGAAGGTTTCGTATGGAAGAACATTGTGTGCCGGTTTGGTGTGCCCAAGCGCCTGGTGTCGGACAATGGGACTCAGTTTGCAAGTCACCTGTTGAAAAAGCTGTGCGAAGGGGTGGGAATTCAACAAGTGTTTGCATCCGTCGAGCACCCTGAGACCAATGGCCAAGTAGAGTCAGCCAACCGGGTGTTACTGAGAGGTTTGAAGAGAAGGCTAGAGAAAGCCAAAGGAAGCTGGGCCGAGGAGGTACCCCGTATAGTTTGGGCGTGCCACACCACCGAGCAGTCAGGAACCCATGAGACCCCGTTCAGCTTGGTCTATGGGTGTGACGCAATGATTCCAGTAGATATCCAAGAGAGCTCGCCGAGATTCCAGAACTTCGTGGAGGAAGATTCGAATGAGGAGAGAAGGTTGAACCTGGATCTACTGGATGAGGTCAGGGAAGAGGCGAGATTGAAAGTTGAGGCAGTGAAGAGAAGGATCGAACGAAGATATAACTCGAAGGTGATGCCGAGACAGTTCAGAGAAGGCGACTTGGTGATGAGGAAAGCCCACCAGTACGAGATGGAGAATAAACTGTCGCCCAAGTGGACGGGACCGTTCAGAATAACCGAGGCGCTCGGGAACGGCGCCTACCGCTTAGAGACATTGGAAGGAGGGGCGATTCCTCGCACTTGGAACGCCACGCACCTCAAGTTATATTACAGTTAAGAGCTTTGTAAGTAAAGACAAACACGAAGTTATATTACAATGTCTCTGTTAAAACAGTTTGAAGGGGGCACTCTTTTTTCCCTAAGGAGGGTTTTTAATGAGGCCACCCAATAAAGAAGAGTTTTCGAAGCTTAAGGTTGTTTTAGATTGCATGCTTGTTGTTTTCAGAAAGTTTTGAAGAAAGCCCTTGTCACTTATATGTGATTTAAGGCAAGTAAAGATATATTGCATGCTTTCTAAAAAGTTTTAAGTCCTCATCGTCTTTCGGCGATCGGAGGCACCAGTTAAAGTTTTAAGTCCTCATCGTCTTTCGGCGATCGGAGGCACCAGTTAAAGTTTTAAGTCCTCATCGTCTTTCGACGATCGGAGGCACCAGTTAAAAGACCTCAACGCCCTCGCGCGTTCTGAGGCGAGATAAAGACCTCCTCGCCGTCGAGCGAGTGCAGGCGAGGAAGAGTGAAAAGTCCTCAGTGTTTCTGGGGGGGGAGGAGATGTAACCCCTGGGGCAATGTAGAGGCACCAGTGAAAAGTCCTCAGTGTTTCTGGGGAAGAGGAGATGTAACCCCTGGGGCAATGTAGAGGCACGAGTTAAAGACCTTCTCGCCGACGAGCGAGTTCAGGCAAGATAAAATCCTTCTCGTCTCGAACGAGTTCAGGTATGGTGTAAAGGGTGGAAGAAGTTTGGAGGGTGGCTAAGGTAGGTTCGAAGAGAACGCCTAGCCACCCGGTCTCTTGTTCTGAAGCTCAAGGAGGTAGAGAAGGATCCGTAAGGCGCCTCTACCCCCAGATGAAGGAACAATGGCCAAGTTATGAAGGCAGGAAGAAGCTGATATCGCCAAGAGTCTCTGGCGACCAGGAAAGGTTCAAGCAGTGGCGAGAAAGTCAAGACCCGTTTTGATGAAGCAGATCGGGTGAGCTGTGTCTTAAGCCATTAGTTGAGTTGAAGTTCGTTTTTTGAAGAGCGATTTTACGCTAAGGTTCATTACCTTGAGATTACAAGTTGATTAGAGTGTTGTTGTTCGAAAATCGGCGGTTCGAAGCAGTTAAGTATATGTTTGCGCTTACGAAATTACTAAATTAGTTTCGTTGAAGTAAATTATGCAAGAAGAGATAAAGCAGACAAAGAAGTTATAAGAAGAAATACAAGGACTTTATCATTAAGTAAACATCAGTTCAGAGTACATGTACAGAAAAATAGAAAGTTTGTTACAATCATATGTAAGGAAAAAGCATAAAGGTAGTGGATGGAGGGACTCAATCAATCTTCAGAGGGAACAACCTTCCCATCCACCACCTCGTTGTTGAGGGACACCATGGTAAGATCTAAATCGAGATACAGGCAGGCGAACTGTTCCCGGGCGGCCTCGAATCCAGCAGCAAGAATCTGGGCAGAGCTCAGCTCAAGTTCTTCGATTTGTTTCTTTAGCCCCTCATTCTGCTGCTTCAGCTCTTCAGCTTGCTTCTTAAGTTCTTCAACTGCTTCCCGAGCTTGAAGAAGGTCTTCAGTAACCTTCTTGGATTCTGCCTGCACCTGGCCCAGTTCGGCGACGATCTTCCCATTTTCTTTGTTGGCTTCAGCAAGCTTGGCCATGGTGTCGTCCCTTTCTTTTTCCACCGTCCCCGGGAAGACCTCCCGATCGGCTGACCTTTGTTCGAGCTTCTTTACCTTGGCGGCATCAGCTTTGATCAAGGCCTCCAGGTCAGCCACTTTGACGCGATAAGGCACTAGCTTGCTCTCCAGCTCAATCTTCTCTTGAGCCAAGAGCTGTACCTTATGGCGGAGATCGGTGGCCTCCTTGCGCGCCACCCGGAGCTCGGTGCTCATGGCATCTTCTACTCGGGAGTGTTCAATCTCGGCGAGTGTCAGATTGCAGGATAACTTCTCCGCCTCAATCCTTATAGTGCTATTCTCAGTTCGAAGGGCGAAGAGGTCATCCTGGAGCTTCCTGGTGGAACTCTCCACAGCTTTAGAGATGATGGAGGGGAAATCCTCCGCCATCATCTTCAGTTTTGCTGAAAAGGGCTCCCATACCCTTTTAACCTCAAGAGAGAGGCTCGCTTGTGGAGGCACCGGGTGGGCTTGTTGTTGGTTCTCGCCGCCACCTTCTTGAGTTGGTTGTTCTTTGGGTGCGTCTTGGCGTGGAGGCGACATCGGGGATTCGGTAATAAGGATTGGAGAGTTGTGGGCACCCTCATCCCTGATTGGTGCAACGTTTGCGGTTGAGGCATTTGAAGGAGGACCCCCTCCAGTTGATACATAAGGCGTGGAGGCGCTCGGGGGGTCCTCCATGAAGTTAGGCTCGGCGGCCTCAACCACAGGGGGAGCGGATGCCAAAGGAATCGCTTGGACTAGCGAGGCGGGAGCTGGTGGAGGAGGCAGTGCTGGAGGCGGGGCAGGTGTGGATGGTGGTGTTGATGTTGGAAGAGGGGGTGGAGCAGATGGTGAAGAAGGTGCCACCCTCTTCCTCTTCGTGACGAAGCCATCTTCAGTCGCCCCGTCGTCTTCTTCTTCCTCCTCATGGACTACTTGGGGGGCTTTCCTCTTTGGTTTCCTGAGGATAAGCTTTTTGCGCTGGTTGGCGGTTTGGACCTCGGGAAGAGTTGGGCCTTTGGGTGGCGATCGGCCCTGTGCGGCGGCGATCTCCACCACCGAGTTTGGCACGGTTTGGGAACCCGATGCCAACCCGTGGGCTCGGGCGAGTGCCCTCAGTTCAGCAAGTTTTCCTTGGCCCAACATGCGATCTGCATAAAGCAAAGATGCATGGGTTAGCTCAGAGAGAAAATAAACGCATAAGTCAGTATGCAACAGAAAGCAGATCAGTGGTGCAGAAGATAAAACCAAAGTCTTGTGCACAACGCACAAGACGCCCAGAAACAGTTAACAGAGGTAATGTCAAAATAAAGACTTAGACGTTGAGGTGAGTTCTAACCTATGCGAATTTCGAGTTGATCTTCGAAGAACTCGAAGCAGATGAGCGTGGTGGTGAGGAAGGTAATGTTGGCGTCTGCCACACTCTTCCAGAAGAAGCATAGGTCCTTGTCCAAGGCACCCATGCTATCAGGACTCCTTGGCCGCCTGAAGCTGCCTTTGGACTCTTTGTTCCCCTTGTTTACCCAATACAAGGGGAAACCGTCGAGCAGAGAAGCGTCCTTGTCATTGGGGCGCACCTGGACGAACTTGCCCTTCCAGTCTTTGTAGGATTGCTGGAAGATAGAGAGGATCGACCTCCCAGCAATCCTATTCAAACTCACCCACAGGCGATCTCCTGGGTGCTTGGCTTCAAAAAGAAAGAGGAAGACGTCCACTGACGCTGGCAGCCCCAAGTGGTCGCACATTATCTGGAACGCCCGCACGAACGCCCAGCTGTTGGGATGAAGCTGGGCGGCGGCAATGTCGAGCTCGGTAAGAAGCTCCCTTTCAAAGCGAGTGAAGGGAAACCTAAGTTTCACCTTCTTGAACAGGGTGGTGTAGACGAAGCAGAACGGCCCACCGTTGTTCCCCTTGTCGTCGGCGCAAACTGGCAGGTCGGGGGGGCAAGGAAGCACCGTCATCTTTTTGTCGTGCTCCTTGTGGAATGACTGGTGAGGCTCATCCCCTTTCGTCAGTCGAAGAACCGCCCCAGCGGAGTTTACTGAGGAGGTTTCCTTCAGCAAGGTCGAGGTGGCCCATGGGTATAGTTTTTTGAAATCTGGAGAAGGAACGGAGGCTCCTCCGGCGACGGGTGGAGTGGCCTGAGCCAAGTTGGGGCGGGAGGGTGCAGGCCTCTCAGCCTGAGAAGAAGAAGCACCACGTGCTCGCGGTGGGTTGTGTGCTTGAGATGAGGGGTTTCGTGACGAGGGAGGAGGATTTGGGGTGATCTTTGAGCGAGTCATTGCGGAAGCTGCAAAGGAAGAAGAAAAGAAAAGGTGATCAGGGTTCGCAGAGGCTGACTCGATCGTGGAAGAAGGGTGAAAAACGACCGAACGAAGGTTCGTTGTAACGAAGACGAAGCCCTAAGTTACGAGAAAGGAGAAATGGAAAAACAACCCACAACGTATGCACCAGACAGTTAAAGGATGATGCGAATCGGTTAAAATGCAGGAAAAACCAGCAGAAGAAGGAAAGGAAGTACCTTTTTATGATCGGGAGAGTGATGCAGGAAGTTGGTGATTCAGGAGGTTGAAGAACGTTGAGAGCTTTTGAAGAAGAAAGTTGAAGCGTCTGAGAATACGAAGAAAGTGATGGAACAGTGGAGCGAAATGGGTTTAAGGGTTTTTCGAATAAGTTTGGGAAGCGCAAACGTCAATTGAATGTAACCGTTGATGAAGCCACGTGTCGAGCGATTGGAGGAGTGGTTGGTGGAGCGTCAGGAAAGCAGAAGGTACAACCGCTTGGAATTCTGCGCCAGCGCCACGTAGATCGGTATTGACGTGACTCCTTTAGTCTTTTCGCTAGACAAGTCTTCACTTAAGACTGGGGGGCTTGTGTACCGCCCTGGTAGTCGGGAGTGATGATGTGGCATCAAGCTATTGTATAGGCGTGTTGATGGGACGCCAAGTTGGCAGAAGGGAAGGAAGTCGGGGGGCTCGTGAAGTCGCCAGTTATTAAGTTGGCGTGCTCCGATCTTTAGCACACCAGAACCGGCGGTCACCAGGTTAAAGATGAAGTCGCTAGATGTAAACCCAAGCGACCAAGTGATTAGAGATCGCCGGAGCAAGCACATCGCCGAAGATGAAGGCGGTACAGATTATGAAGGCGGTCGGCGAGACCACACGGAAGGTGTACGAAGGCACCCTAACTCGCCAATCCCAGTAGAGATCGCACTCCAAGTTAGCTGTGCACTGAGCAGTATCATGCATAAGTAACTTAGCCAAATGAGAGTCAGAAGCAGTGCCCAAGTCAAGGAGGCTCCAGATGATGGCACGTGTACGACTGGATGCGAGCCACGTGTCCAGATGTGTAACTGCCAGGAGAGAGAAAGTGTCCAGGTATATAAGGGTTTCCCAACGAACTTCTGAGGTACACACGTTCCGATTGTCTTCTTTACGCTTGCGAGTTCTTGAGTATACTGTGAGAGAGAACTGGTTCACGGTTCCTTGAGAGTTCTTGAGTGTTGCTCTTAGTATTTGGTGATTCGGTCACTGACTTGGGCGTTGGAGTGCGATCGGCCGCAGCGGCGCCGCTCTGTTCTTTTGCAGGTTCTTGAGGTGGATCGTGACGAAGGACGGAGGTTGAAGTGGCGCACACGTCGATCCAAGTTTGACGAGGCAAGCTTCAACGTTCTGGTCAACAGGCAGGATCAGTTATGACCAAAAACATTGTTTTTGTGGGGAAGGGATATTGTAATCAAGGTCTTTTGTATTCAACATCTTTATAATTATTAATAAATCTGAGCCTTCTTATATTGTTGATTCGTATGATATATGGCATGCTAGATTAGGACATGTGAATTATTCGTATGTTATCAAATTGCAACGATTAGGATTAATCAACATGCATGACAAACAAAATACTAAATGTGATATACGTGTAGAATCTAAAATAATGAAGAAAACATGTCATTCTGTAAAACGTCAAACTGAACTTCTTGGTTTAATTCATACCGATCTTGTAGATTTAAATCAAACCATGTCTAGAGGTGGTAAAAATTATTTTGTAACATTTATAGATGATTTTTCTAGATACACCAAAGTGTATGTAATTAAACATAAGGATGAAGCTTTTGACATGTTCTTAACTTATAAGGTGGAAGTACAAAATCAATTGAATAAGAAAATAAAAGAATTACATTAGATAAAGGTGGTGAATATGTTTTATTTAATGATTATTGTGTTAAAAAAGGTATTATTCATGAAGTAACCCCACTGTATTCACCTAAATCTAATGGAGTAGCTGAAAGGGAAAATAGGACTCTTAAAGAAATGATGAATGTCATGATTATTAGTTCTAATGCTCTTGATAATTTGTGGGGTGAATCTCTGCTTATCGCGTGTTTTTTGCAAAATAGGATACCACACATAAGAAAATTGGTAAAACACCATATGAGTTATGGAAAGTTTATCAACCTAATCTGAAATACCTAAAAGTGTGGGGGTGTTTAGCTAAAGTGATGTTACCTGATCCTAAGAAAAGGAAAATAGGCTCTTAAACATTTGATTGCATGTTCTTAGGATATGCGGAAAATAGTGTTGCCTATAGGTTTCTAGTTCTTAGTAGTGATATAATTGAACGTAACACTATAGTAGAGAAAAAAAATGTTGAGTTCTTTGAACATATATTTCCTATAAAAAGTAGTGGTACATTTGAACTACCTATAGATAGTGTTAGTGATGCCATTAATGAGAGTGTTAGGAGAAGTAAAAGATAGAGAAAGGAAACCTCATTTGGATATGACTTTTACACTTATCTAGTTGAAAATGATCCAGTAAGTTTTTAGAAGCTACTAGTGCTCCTGGTGCTAAACATTGGGATAAGACCATTAAAACTGAGCTTGATTCAATTAAGAGAAATAATACAAGGACCATAGTAGATTTGTCTAAAAAAGCAAAACCCATTGGTTGTAAGTGGATTTTTAAGAAGAAGTACCATCCTGATGGATCCACAGAGAAATATAAGGCAAGATTAGTTGCTAAAGGTTTTACTAAAAACATAACATAGATTACTTTGATACTTTTGCCCCTGATACTAGGATTTCCTCTATCTATGTGTTGTTAGCCCTAACATCTATCCATAAGTTAGTAATTCATCAAATGGATGTTAAAACAACATTTTTGAATGGTGAACTAGAAGAGGAAATTTATATGACTCAACCTGAAGGATGTGTGGTTCTAGATTAAAAGGAAAAAGTATGCAAAATTTTAAAATCTATGTATGGTTTGAAACAAGCACCAAAATAATGGCATGAAAAACTTGATAATGTGTTACTTTGTGAAGGTTTTTCTACCAATGATGTTGATAAATGTGTGTATTCTAGATTTGAAAATGGTGAAAGTATCATTATATGTTTGTATGTGGATGACATGTTAATTTTTGGTACATGCAATGATATTGTTTTTAAAACAAAATTGTTTCTTGGATCTATGTTTGAGATGAAAGACATGGGTGAAGCAAGTGTGATTCAAGGAGTTAAAATTATAAGGAAGGGAGATAGTATATTACTATCCCAAGAAAAATACACTGAGAAACTTCTTAAGAAGTTTGGTTACTATGACTTTAAGTCAGTAAGCACCCTTTATAATGATGCTAACTCTAAATTAGAGAAGAACAAAAGAGAATCTATTTCTCAAACTCAGTATGCCCAGATAATTGGGAGCTTATTGCATTTAATGAGCTTTTCTAGACCAGATATTGCTTCTGCAGTAGGTAGACTGAGTAGGTACACTCAATGTCCTAGTCAAGATCATTGGGATGCGCTTGCAAGACTCATGAAATACTTGAGAGGTACAATGGATTATGCCATTGAATATAGTGGATTTCCCAAGGGTACAATAATGCTAACTGGAACTCTGATTCAAATGAGACAAAATCCACTAGTGGTTATGTATTAACACTTGGGGGTGGGGCAGTTACATGGAGATCAGCCAGACAAGTTATTATTGCAAGATCAACAATGGAATTTGAGTTTGTTGCTCTCGAAATGGCTGGTAGTGAAGCTGAGTGGTTGAAAAACTTCTTAGCAAACATTCCATTAGGAATGAAACCAACCACATTTGTATCAATGCATTGTGATTGCCAATCGGCAATAGCTATAGCTAAAAATAAAACTTACAATGGAAAGAAGAGACATATACAATTGAGACATAATTTGGTGAAGAAATTGTTAAATAGTGGAATGGTTTCTATTGATTATGTCAAGTCAGGATGGAATTTGGCAAATCCTCTGACAAAATGATGAGAATCAAATAAATGAGGCTTTTATTAATGAAGGAAGAGGTCATTCACCTTCACATTTGAAGTTCTTCCTTCTAGTCTTTTCAAAATTAAAAGAAGACATAAAATAAAGAGAGGATTAAGCCTAAAGCCAAAGAAGTCTACAAGCTTTCAAGAATAGACTTCATTTAAATATCTCTCTTTATAGTTTCTTTTATAAATTTGTAAATAATATAGAATGTTTAAATACATAGTTTTTAGGAAAGGTGCTTAGAGGGAAACCTTAGATACCTCTTTTGTAAAAGCATCTTTAGGCATTAGTTTAGAATTTTCTAGAAGAATACTCTTCATGCTTCATTTAGGCGCTATTAGTAAGTAGCATATGAAGAGTCTTTTGGTTAGCTTATGTTGTAAGCTTCATGACCAGCCCTTGCTCCTATATAAGGAGGGCTTAGGTCCTTCATAATTCTGATTGGAATTTGGCTATAGAGAAACTCTACTCAAATTGAGAGAGAATTGTGAGAACTTTGTCTTCTCCTCTACCTTGTCTTATCTTGAGTGCCTTGGTTCTCTCAAGTGGCGGCATTTGCTCACTTATCTTGGAGCCTTCACACTTCAAGTGGCGTGACCATTAACCAAGCTCTCCATCTTCATAAGTTCTTATCTTTTTCATCTTCCATTTCATTTTTCCATGCTTATACGAACTATTAAACATGTTTTAGCTTCTTTCTATTCGGTGTTTTGCTTCCTTTTCACTTTATGTTCAGCTCTTCTCTTTTCTAGCTTGATTTGTTCGGTTCATTTTCATTCTTAAGCCTTTTAATCGGTTCAATTGGCAATAGATGGATCTTCCATGTGAGTTTGGTGTTTGGTGCAAGTTTTGGTGAGTTCTTGAAACATAGAACATTGATCCAATTCTATTAAAAGTGCCTATTCTTTCTCCAACTCAAGTTGATTCCATAAAATGTCAAAGAATCATCTTTACTTTGCTAGTGGAATCATATCACAAAACCCCTAGGGAGAAAACTGATTTTAGAAACATCGAGGGGAATGGGACTTAAGCCACTTGCAAACAAACAAGTGATGGAAACCCAACCTTTGTGATTGGAGATCCTATGAATAAGGTTCATATGGGTATAAACAAGTCACTTGTTAGTTCTGTCCATTCCTATGGTGTGTGAAAGTGCAAGATACTGCATTATCGGGAGGATAAACTTTGTGGTTAAAATTTTGAGGTTAAAATTTTTTAACGATTTACAAAGTTTTAATGATTTTCATATCCCATATCGATGGTATATGATTTGCAGCATACACTTGATGAAATCACTTATATGAGTGTCAAGTGGGGTCGCTTGCATGAGATCTTGGTAAGATCTCTATAACACTCACGAATATCAGACACGCGTATGGCCTTGTAAGCACAACACAACAATAACAGCATGTAATGTGGGGGTGTATTGTGATTGATAAACCTCTAGCACATACTAAGTGTATTGGTTCATATAGCTTGCTATATCAACCACACTATGTGTTAAGTTCATCAATCAAAGATTGGTTCATAAAGCTTACTATACCAGCTCTGAAGCATTACCTCTTAAATGAACCTAAAATCTTCTTTTTTCCTTTCTTTATCTCTATGTTTTATCTTTTGCAATATGTGGGGGATTGTTGTAAAATTGTATAAAGATATGCACAAATATTGCAAAACATAAAAAATAGAGTGTGCGCACAAACCTCTGAAACCCTCGTTTGTAGAGGATGAACGTGGGATAGAGTCCTAACATTCTGACACCTACGGGGACCTCTAGAAACAGTAACTACCTTGAATGAGTCACTCGAAACATGCTCTCAATGGAACCCAGAACGTGTGTGCTCTCAACGGATCCAGATCTGCTTCGCACTCTCTGGGATGACTCATTCTTCTTCTCGACTCATTCTTTTTCTGGGTTTATTGGGTTTTCACTATTTTAAGAGTAACTTGTTAGTTCTGATCCTCTAAAATTTTTGGAATGTTCCATTGTATCTTAGAGGACTTGCACAATACACTGCGGATAAGTCTTATGGATAGTGATCACTCACGTCCTGGAAAATCAACTTTGTTCGTGTTTTAAAGCCTTATTTAATACAGTAAATAAGCCAGAGTCGAAAAACAGAAAAAAAAAAAAAAAAAAAAAAAAAAAAAAAGATAAGACCATTTTCTTGTAATTGTGGCAGGATATAATATTTAACGTCTTCCATTTAATTTGATATGCAGAATGAAGAAAGGTGACTTAACAGACAAGATTCTCCTGTAAAACCTGGAAAGAAGCCCAAGTTTGTCATACCTGCAGCAGGGATGTGGGGATATCTGGTAATGGTTACCGATGGCGCAAGTATGGGCAGAAAATGGTGAAGGGAAATCCTCATCCCAGGTGAATGTCTATATCTTGCTTACTTTTTGTTTTCTTTTTCCTTTTAATTTGTCCTTTCCTTACCATGTTTCTTTTTCTTTTGCATTGATAAGTTTATATCCTTACACAATGTGCGTAAATAAGTTGTATTTAGATTTAATGGGTGTCAAATAAATAAATAAATCTGATAAATTGTAGAACTCAATAAGAAATTGTATGTTGGGTTTATTTGCTTGCAAGCAGTTCAAAGTCAATGATGTGCAATGCAAATACATTATTTCTAGCCAGTGCTTTTTTTGCAATTTGGGTTAGTATTTAATAATATTACCCCCTCTCTCTATATGCGCTTGCACACACATATTTTCAATTTCCTTTTATGTGGTAGTTCTATTCTAACTGCTGAGCTTCATTAACAGTTTCTTATTATGTAGGATTATGTAGGTTTAAACTTTATTTGAACAATAAATAACTACTTATATTTAATGATCCAGGATAAAGGCACACACATGTGCATGTCTGTATAATCACTAGTACAAAATTCTTCAATAACGACACCCTTTAAAGACGATTTGAAAACAACCATCGTAAAAAACGACGCGGTGGCAATCCCGTAATTTCTTAAATTTTTTTGCACTTTTAAAGACGGTTCGTGCCACAACTGTCGTTAAAACCCACCTTTCGATGACGGTTCATAGAGAATCGTCGTTAAAAGACCATCTTCACTCTTAACTTTGCCTTCTACCTGACATCCACAGCTCCATTGCTAGCACCCCGCTTGACTACGCCCTGCCAACCATTGTCGCCGACCACCGCAGCGCCTTCGCCGCCGACCCCGCGGACCGCCCTTGACTCGCTTGTGACCGTCGTTCTTAACCTCTTCCGCAACCCGCTCGTGACCACCGTTCGCGAGCCCTTCCGCGCCTCGCGACCTAGCCGCCCACCGCCGCCGTCCGCGACACCTCTTAACCTAATTGCCGATCACGCAACCTAGCAGCAACGCCGACCGCAACCCACGCAACCCCGCCGCGACCCGCGCGAACCCCACGGCCCCACAACCCACCGCGGAACGGGACCTGCGAACCTCGCCGCGCCCACTGCGGACCGCGCAAACCCCGCCGCGCCCACCGCGGACCGCGCGACCGTCACTGCTGCCGACCGCGTTTGGCGCCTGTCGTCTAGGGACCAGTCCCTTCCGAGCCGCGTCTCCGTGCCTTTGAGCTGTGTCATTGTCCCCACCGTGCCCTCCGGCCGCGACCGCCACCCCTTTTGAGGTTAGTATATTTTTATCTATTATTAACTCTAATTTGAAAGTGTTTGTCTTGAGTTAAGTATTTATTTTATATATTGAACGGACTGATTCTGAGTCCGAAGGAGTCTGACCTTCGGCACTTTTGATTAACTTTCAATGATTTTATATTGCTTTGAGATATTTAATGCGCACTGGTTATGAGTCCGGAGGTATTCGACCTTCGGCAATTTGATTTATTTTTTAATTGTTATATATTGTTTTGACATATTGAACGAACTGGTTCTGAGTCCGGAGGTGTCCGACCTTCGGCAATTTTGATTTATTTATTTATGATTACATATTGAACGCATTGGTTCTGAGTCCACACTGGTTCTTAGTTTAGCAGTTCTATGGGTCGAAGTTGGATTAATACACCACGAATAAGTGATACTTACGAAGAAGGGGTGGAAGAATTCATACAATTCGTAGAACATAATGCTATTAGTTGTAAGAATGGAATAAGGATAAGGTGTCCTTGTGTCAATTGTTTAAATGGAAGGATATTGAGTGTTTCTGAAATTAGAGAACATCTTTTATTAGATGGATTTTTGAAAAGTTATACAACATGGACATGGCATGTGTGTGCGGATCTTCAGATGAAGTTCATTTCTCAATAGATGATAGATTTAGAAGACATGATTCGTGATGTGGGAGCAGAATCTTTTGCTGATGCAGTTTTCGAAAATATGTCTAATGATGCTGAGACTCCTTTGTATCCTGGTTCAACTAACTTCACATGATTATCAACAGTGTTAATGTTGATGAATTTGAAGGCAATGAATGGATGGACCGACAAAAGTTTTACAGAATTGCTTCAATTGCTTAAGGACATGCTTCTAGAAGGAAATACCTTGCCCAATCAAAATTATGAGGCAAAAAAAATACTTTGTCCAATGGGCATGGAGAATAGAAAAATACATTCATGTCCTAACGATTGTATTTTATACAAAACTGAGTATGAAGATTTAAGAAGATGTCCCAAGTGTGGTTTGTCACGTTATAAGGTTAAAGTTGGTCAGAATGATGAAATTGATGAATTCACAAAGGAAGGTCCTCCTGCTAAGGTTGTTTGGTATCTTCCAATAATTCCAAGGCTTAAGCGTTTGTTTGCCAATGAAGATGACGCTAAAAACCTTAGGTGGCATGCAGATAATAGAAAATGTGATGGACTACTTCGTCATCCTGTTGATTCTTTGCAGTGGAGGAATATTGATAAAGAATTTCCTGAATTTGGAAAAGAATCAAGAAACCTAAGACTTGGATTGGCAACTGATGGAATGAATCCTTTTGGAAATTTAAGTAGTAATCATAGTTCATGGCCAGTTTTGTTAGTGATTTACAACTTACCTCCTGCTTTGTGTATAAAGCGCAAATACATGATGTTATATATGATGATCTCTGGTCCAAAACAACCTGGAAATGACATAGATGTTTATCTTAATCCACTGATTGAAGATTTGAAGTTATTATGGAATGAAGGGGTTGATGTGTTTGACGTGTTTAAGAATGAATCTTTCCGATTGCATGCGATGTTGTTTTGTACTATCAATGACTTCCTTGCATATGGGAACTTGTCAGATTATAGTGTGAAAGGTCATAGAGCATGTCCAATATGTGAAGAGAAGACATCTTATGAGCAGTTGAAACATGGAAGAAAAACCGTGTATCTTGGGCATCGTAGATTTCTAAAGAAATATCATCCGTATCGTAGATTGAAAAAAGCTTTTAACCGATAGCAAGAACATGACATTTGACCCACTCCCTTAAGTGGTGTTGAAATTTATGAAAAAATAAAAAAATTTAATGTGACTTTTGGAAAATTGAAGAAGAAGCAAACTGTGAGTGAAATATGGAAGAAGAGATCAATCTTTTTTTTATCTTCCGTATTGGTGTAAGTTAGATGTCAGACACTGTCTAGATGTAATGCACGTAGAAAGAATGTGTGTGACAGTCTAATAGGAACACTTCTGAACATTAAAGGCAAAACAAAGGATGGTGTGAATGCACATCTGGATTTGATTGAGATGAATATACGAGAAGAATTGGCACCGAGAAAAGTTGGTAAACGTACATACTTGCCTGCAGCGTGTTACACTTTGTCAAAGAAAGAGAAAACAAGTTTTTGTGAATGTCTTAAAGGTGTTAAGGTACCACAAGGCTACTATTCAAATGTGAAGAGTTTTGTATCTATGAATGATTTGAAACTAATTGGCTTAAAGTCACATGATTGTCACGTTCTAATGCAACAATTACTACCGGTGGCTATTCGTGGAATCTTGCCAAAAAATGTTAGGCATACAATCACTCGACTTGGTTCATTTTTCAATTCCATATGTAGTAAAGAAATTGACTCTCAGAAGTTGGATGAAATTGAAGAAGAAATATTGTTATCTTGTGTCAACTCGAGATGTTTTTTCCTCCATCTTTTTTTGATATTATGGTACACTTGGTTGTTCATCTTGTAAGAGAAATCAGATTGTGTGGGCCAGTTTATATGCGATGGATGTATCCAATTGAACGATACATGAAGATTTTGAAGGGATATGTGAAGAATCAATGTCGTCTGGAAGCTTCCATTATTGAAAGATACATTTCAGAAGAATCTATTGAGTGTTTGTTCCGAGTACATGTCGAAAGCCAAATGTATAGGAGTTCCTGAAAAAGGTTGGCACTCTCGTAGATTGATAAGTAAATCTTCAAAAGGTGTACATGTCATAAGCAAATCTAGAGAAGAGATTCTGCAAGCACACTTGTATATCTTGAATAACACTGATGAGGTGTTACCATACTTAGATACACACAAAGACATTGTCAAATATAAAAATCCAAGACAATCAGAAAAATGGGTGTTAATTGAGCATAACAAAACTTTCATGTCATGGTTTAAGTAACAAATAATGAATGATCCATCAACATCTGAAACATTAACATGGCTTGTAAACGATCTCAAATTTGATGTTTTATGTTGTTCTGGCTATGAAGTAAATGGTTGTTTGTTTTACACAGTCTTGAGATGATAGGAGTACAGTGCAAAATAGCGGAGTCACCTTGGAGGCAGAGTCTTTTACTACAAAGGATCAAAATCCTGTTGTGGGATCAATGCCTTATTATGGTGTCATAGTAGACATTTGGGAAGTTAATTATACCAAGTTTACTTTACCTGTTTTCAAATGCAAGTGGGTTGACAATAAGACTGGTGTCAAAGTTGATGAATCAGGAATGACTTTGGTTGACTTTCGAAAGATAGGTTATCATGACGAACCATTCATAATGGCACATCAAGCTTCCCAAGTTTTTTATATCCAAGATCCTACATCTGACCACTGGTTTGTTGTGCTACATGGAAAAAAACAACATAATGACCCAGAAGATACAAACAATGACATTTGTGAGATTGAATCACTTGCAAAACGACCATCAATAAAGAATATGAGGATGTTCCTGATGTTGTACATGCAACTCGAAATGATCATGACGAAGGAATATATATTTGTATATGCATGTGATTCATGTTTAGTTTTACAATCTATAATTTTAATTATATTTCATATTCTTAATGCTTATCATATTCTTAATAACCAGAACATGGCAGATGATAAAGTTTCTCGTTCAAAAACTGGTAGAGGACCTACCAGATTAAAGAATATGTTTAAAAAGATAAATAAAGATGACAAAATACCTTTGTCTATTGATATCCACACTGGTGTGGCCACTGGGCAATATGCAAAGAAATATAGGAGTTATCTCATAGTACTGTCTCGTAGAAGGATCTCTATCTTAACTGAGTCCTGGGATCACGTGACTGACCACGAGAAAAACATGATTTGGCAAGATATTTTGGTATGCAATTGTTTTTACTTTGTTCAATCTAAAGTTCTTTTATACTTTGTTCTTGTTTGTGAACTAATTCTTTCAAATAATGTAGACGCATTACAAGATCCCGAATGTGGAAACCTTGAAAGCAAAGGTTCTTTCTGATATGGGTGTCAAGTTTCGTCAGTTCAAATCAAAATTGACAACAGATTATATATATGGTGTAAGGAAAGAAGAAAATTCTTGTACAAAATATGCATCCCTTGATGAAGAAACTTGGCAGCAGTTTGTGCAGATTCGACAAACTGAAAAATGGCAGGTTAATATCACTTTTATATTTGAATATAGTTTATATAATGTATTATTAAATTTTGAATGTTATGATAGGAGGTTCGAAAGAAAGCAAAAGTCAGTCAAGCACATAATGATACCCCACACTTATTGTCCCGTGGTGGTTATAAGTTGTTAGAGCAGAAGATGCTTGAAGAAAAGATTAAAGCACGTTCTACTTCCATTGAGGAAATGAATAGTGTAGATTCTTTGAGGACTCCATCCCCACCACCCCGATATGAGATATGGAAGGGTGCTCGTATAAACCCATCAGGGACATGGAGTTTTAAGTCTACAGAACAAACAGTTGAACGAATTGTAAGAAATATCTTTTCAATGTGTTATTTTAAATTCAATGTGTTGAACTTTGACAATTTCTTTTCATTTGTTTTAGGATTCTCTTGCTGAGCAATCAACACAGGGGACTTTTAATCCATGTGGTCGTAATGATATTCTTAATGTTGCTCTCGGACGACCTGAGCACCCTAGACGTGTTCGTGTAGCTGGATATGGGGTTGGGATTCGGTCATACTTTGGACATTCATCACATAGCAAGGAACAATCCTCCAATCAACCTAGCCAAGAGTATTTACTACAATTACGTGAGCAATTAAAGGCTGAGGTAACTCAAGAGCTTAGAGAAAGCTTCATGGAAGAGTTTAATGTGCGAATGGAAAGGGAGTTCAAAAAGCGGTTGGAGGGTTTAGGACTCTCTCAGCAACCTCCTACTATGGTAGAAGATGAACCACCTTCGCTTCCTATTAAGAAAGTCAGCACTAAAGGGAGTTGTTCGGCGGTTGATCTATCGGGAGATGACTTTGGCTCAACTAGCCAATGCGAGTTATATGTTGAGTGTAATTCTTTGACCCGATTCGTTGCCTTGGGTAAGTGTTATGAAGGGGTCACAATGTTACACAATGTGCCTCTTCCTTCTAATTTCATGAAGGTCACGGTGGAGAAGTTCCTTTATGGTGATCTTGCAGTTCCTGTGCCGACATCAGAGGTCACAATTGTAGAAGAGGCATTACATACTTTCGTTGATTGGCCTAGACATATCGTCAAACCTATAGACTCTACGGTATATCTTTGCACTAATACTAATAAATTATATATCAGATATATTAAATTCTAACTAATTTAAGTATTTGTTTGTTTGATGAGTAGCAGGAACCTAAGACAAAACTGTCTCTGGGAAAGAAGAAAATATTCTCCATTGATGATCCTCTGGCGGCATTGGTGGAAGTTGCTACAGCTTTAGATACAACCATCTTAGAGGTTCCATGGGATGTCAATGTTTTTGGAAGGCATAGTAATCTACCATTGTACGTTCACATGTCTGATTTGTTGGACCTTGCATCCGGAGATCAAGAGGTTAACATAACAGTTCTGCAATTATGGATAATGTAAGTTCAAATATTAAAATCTGTATACTTTTGATTTATTAAATATATTAGTACTAACTTATTGAAATTTAGGTATCTTTTTGGATGATGCTTGGATGAGGGGAAACACAATATATATGGGTTTTTAGACCCTCAAGTCATTCAATTAATTGGAAACAAGAAGTCGGAAACACAAACATACATCACCACTACCTTAAAGAATGGTGGAAAACAAATTTATTTTGCTCCGTACATCCATGAGTAAGTCTTTATTTATTAAATAAGTTATAATAAATTATTGAAATAAGAGAAACTAATTAATTGATTTGTTATATAGGCATCATTGGCAACTATTGATCATATCTGTTCAACATCATACCGCTGGATGGTTTTGCTCCTTGCATAAAAAACCCCCTACCTATTTTAAAAACATTATAGATAGGTACGAAAGTTTCATTTAACATTTATTATTACTTATACATTATATAATGTTATGTATTTTAACATGAAATCTTATTATATTAGTGTTTACTCTGGATATAATATGTTGTGTGGGAGGAGAAGTTCAAACGCACAAAAACTCACTTCGATGTACCTTAAGGTATTTAAAGTATATTTGTTCACTCAATTTAATGTGTTTCACTCATTCATTTAATACATTTATTTTCACATGTAGTGCAACAGGCAATCTGGAAATTATGAGTGCGGTTATTATGTTATCCAGTGGATGTTGACTACTTTGCAAGCTGGAATTAATAAAGGTTGGGATCAGGTATAATACCTCAATACAATAAACACTTTAAAATTTGGGGTTTATTATTCATGCACTAATTCAAAAAATTTCAAATGTCACAGTTCTTCAACGACCAACACCCACTAGATTCGAAAGCATTGGAGTATGTGAGAACAACATGGTCAAAGTATTTTGTAACCATGTATAACACCTTAGAATAGATAAATCATTAGAATTGACAAACTTTTTCATATATTACCAAAACCTTTTTGTATAATGTTATCATTTGTTATATGTAATTTTTATATTTAAACTGTCATTTTAAATGTTTTGATTTTCTGGATTTGAAAATTTTATGCAGGTTTGAGATTTATTAAAAAATAATATTTTTTTCAACACCTACATATAACGACGGTTCCAAGTGGAACCGTCTTTAAAAGGCCATACTTACAACGACAGTTCCCACACCGTCTTTAAAAGACCCTCAGATTTTTTTCAAAAAAAATAAAAACCACTTATAACGACTATATCAACCGTCGTGAAAAACCCATATTTTTAACGACGGTTCTTCAATCATCGTGAAAAATCCCCACTTTTTAACGACACCCGCAATAACGACGGTTCTGGAATCGTCTTTAAATGTTGTTTTTAATCGTCGTTAATATACCTTTTTGTACTAGTGAATTGGTATTAATAAGAATAACTGTTGAATTGCGTTGAACTAGGACTTGTCTGTCCCTTTCATCTCTTGTTCCAGTAAATGATGAATCCATCATGGTAGTATGTATTATTTAAAACTAAAGTTATTGGTTCTTTAAGACAATATGTATGAACTCCTGTTTATCAGTAATATTATTTAAGTCTTTCAAATAGTACTGAATCACAGACCAACTGATAGATTGAGAAAGATGAGAGCAGAAGCAGATACCGGTATAGAAAGATGAGAGCGGAATAGCACCGTGCTTCTTATCCTTCTTGTGCTTTGTGCTTTTCTTGAACAGAGCCACGGGGTGATGGGCGCGCCACCACGGGAGCAGCTGGAGGCACAGGCATAGGGGGGGAGCTCACCGAAATTGAAACCGATGGGGAGCTCATTGGCGCCACAACCGGACGAGACGCTGTCAGAGGCTTGGTTGTGATGGCAAAAACGCACTCGAAAACAACATACATAATCATGAAACAATGTCAGAAAATAAACGACACAAAATTTAACGTGGTTCGGTCGTCAACTGCAACATACATCCATACGGGCGACTATTATGGATTTTATTTCTTTACTGTTGCATCCACAATTACAAGTACAATGATCTCTTTAAATAGAGATTATAAAGGAGACACGATGATTAAGTCCACCCACTAAAACATGGTATCTAGTCAACCCAACTCAATTGGTCTTGGTTTCACACTCAACCGGTCGCTGGAGCAGGAGAGCCACAATGGTGTGAGGAGATGCCGTCGGCGACGATGCAGGTATTATGACCTTAGGGGACGCCGTCTTGACACCTCACATCTCTCAATCCCACCTCTCTCTCTTCCACATAAACGCATTTGACGCAGTAAGGTGTGACTTAATGGAGATGACCAATTTACATACATTTTAAAAAACATAGAGACCAAATTAATTTTTTTAAAAACCACGAAAAGAAAAAACAATAAAAACTATAAAGACATGATCCACAACCATGACATACAGCAGAGGCCACCTAGCACTAACACAAGTTAATTTGTCTTCCTTCCAGAATTATACAATTTTTTTTTTTAACAGATCACATCCCTTTACAAAAAATTATACATCCCACCCATCGACAGCCCATTGTGGATCCTCTTTTCTTTTGAGCTCTGCTACTGCCTCCAACCAGAAGCTACTGCAGAACCTGGACTTCCTCCCACTAGACCTGCACTGCATCTTAACAGAAACAAACTCCTTCCAGCTCTGATGCTCACGTTGAAACATCACTCTGCACCGCTCTGCTCGAAAGGGAATAATCTCCCTTAAGATAAATCAACCGACAGAATAATCGTACTCATATCAACATGAACGAGAAAATATTTTTTTATAAAATTAGATGTTTTATTCAAGTTTATTGTTTTCTATGATTCTAAACTATTTTTTATGTCTCATTGAAAAATTTATTGTTGCGGTTGGCAATGATAACAACGTTGTGGTTGGCAATGGAAGTTACCCAATCTAGCATTCCACTAAGATCTTTGTCACAATTATTGCCCCCTCCTTGTTGTAGTAGCAAATTTGTCTACGTAATTTCTGTTTAGATTTTACTTAACTTTCTTTCTGAAGTTAGTTAGAGGACAAATCTTGAAAACTGGTAGTGTCGATTTGGAGCAGGTATCTAAAACAAACACATTTATTACCTTTTTCCATAACCTTTTTCTATATGAATCTAAGATACAAAATAATCCTACAACTATCAATTGCACAATGAATGCAGCTTCTTTGCACATAGCAATGTATCCATGGTTTGCTATGGGGCATCTAACCCCATTTCTCCACCTTGCCAACAAATTAGCCAAAAGGGGACACAAGATCTCATTCTTCATACCCAAAAGAACACAAGCCAAGTTAGAAAACCTCAACCTTCGCCCAAGTCTCATCACCTTTGTCCCTATCAGTGTTCCTCACGTTGATGGTCTTCCCTGTGGTGCAGAAACTACTTCAGATGTTCCCTCTTCTTTGTTCCCACTTATTGCCTCTGCCATGGATCTCACAGAGAAGGATATTGAACTTCTCCTCCTTGAACTCAAACCACACATTGTTTTGTTTGACTTTGCAACATATTGGCTACCAAACTTGGCTCGTAGGATAGGGATCAAGTCTCTTCAGTACTGGATTATTAGTCCTGCAACAATAGGGTACATGGCATCCCCAGCTAGAAAAAGAGAAGATGACATGAGAAAACCACCTTCAGGGTTTCCTGATTGTTCTGTCAAGCTGCATGAACATGAAGTTAGGTTCTTTGCTGCGTCAAGGAAATTGGAGTTTGGCAATGGTATTCTTCTCTATGATCGTATCTCTATTGGTGCAGACTTGTCAGATCATATTGGATTCAAAGGTTGCAGAGAAATTGAAGGGCCTTACGTGGATTATCTGGAGACGCAGTTTGGTAAGCCTGTTTTGCTTTCAGGTCCTCTTGTGCCTGAGTCATCCAACTCTACTTTGGAAGCAAAATGGGGTGAATGGCTCGGTAGATTCAAGGCTGGTTCAGTGATTTACTGTGCACTTGGAAGTGAAAACTCCTTACAGCAAAACCAATTGAAGGAGTTGGTATTGGGTCTTGAGCTAACAGGAATGCCATTCCTTGCAGCACTTAAGCCCCCTAATGAATTTGAGTCCCTTGAGGATGCTCTCCCAAAAGGGTTCAAAGAAAGGGTTCAAGAAAGAGGGGTTGTATATGGAGGGTGGGTGCAGCAACAATTGATCTTGGCACATCCTTCTGTTGGGTGCTTCATAACACACTGTGGTGCAGCTTCTCTAACTGAGGCACTTGTGAACCAGTGTCAGTTGGTGTTGTTGCCTCGCCTTGGTTCTGATTTCATCATCAACGCAAGAACCATGGGTGAAAAATTGAGGGTAGCAGTGGAAGTAGAGAAAGGTGAAGAAGATGGTTTGTTCACCAAGGAAAGTGTCGGGAAAGCTGTGAAAATTGTGATGGATGATGAGAATGAGCTTGGCAGAGAAGTCAGAGCAAATCACAACAAAGTCAGGAACCTTTTACTAAGTGACAGTTTTGAGTCAACTTGTGTTGATGCTTTCTGTCACAAGCTTCGTGATATAATCTAAGTTCGGCATTTCAGATTGATTCACTTATTAAGTTCTATATTACTAGTACTGAATCAGTAGGTTTGTTTAGTTATTTTAGAATAAAACTGGTTTGTGTTTGATGCATTAAATCCTGAGTTGAGGTATCATGATCTATATCTTAGAAGGTTAGAAGGATTTTGATTTCATGATTTTAGAAGCATCAATGGTGGAAGCATGAGAAACCATGGTGAGAACTAATTCGATAGTAATTCTTTTTTCAATGTGAAAACAAGAACAAGACAGGAAATGACAGTAAAAATGGATTAAGGCTAGAGAATGAAGTAAAAACATGTCACGTTCAATGAAGAATCAAAGGATACAAGAAACAATGCAAATAGCGTGGGTTATATATGGACACAAATAGTCAAAAGCCAAGGCAAAATCACATTTTGTGTAGGCTTAGCATCCAAAAAAAAAGTGGAAGCTAATACTTTGGATGCTAGCACTCTAGCGTGAGACTCAAAGGCTCACACAATTTAAGTAAGCTAAACCTACGTAAAATGGATACAATTTGAATGGACTGAACCCCCACAATATGGATGCATTTTGAGTGGTATAACAATGTAGACACATTTTGAGTGAATGTAGCCTACACTTCTTAGATGCTAATTAAAATAAATTAATGGACTTAATCGACACTACATAAAAATAATTTAAAATGTTAATGTGGGTTAGACCCACAATAAAAAAGAAAAGAAATAAGAACAAAATTTTGAATGTTTTTTCAGTTTCTAATAATAAAATTGTCTTATATATTTTAATTACTAATAACTATCATTAATTAATTCCACCTTCTAATCTAAATCTTTAATTGTTTCAAGAGAGATTGGGTACACATATAAAGTGATTAAATGTATTAATCAACGAGAAGTTATTGTCGAATATTTTTCATAACTGTAAAATACTAGTATTAATTTTTCAGTTTTTGTTTTCTCAATTTTTTCACATTCATCTAAACTTCCAATTTCTATTTCAACTCCAGTATTAATAAAAAAACAAAAATTGTCTTCTAATATATACATAGGGATAAGACTACATTCTACTCTTACCCTTGAAATCAAGATTGCACTATATTAAATAATGAACAAAAATCATTAACTGCAAAACTAAAAAATTACCAAAAAACTATAAAAAAATGTGTATAACACATATAAGATATGGATTTACACGTATTTTTCCTACCTTCATTCTTTCTCTCTTTCAAGATAACACAAAGTCTAATCACTAACATGATTGTTAACTTTAGATATAAACAATATGCATTGAAAGTGTTAAAGGTGATAAAAGAAAAGTACAATATAATATAATCTCAGGCACTTCAATGACATGCTCTCATGCTACAGCAGCTGCATATGTCAAGTCATTTTATGGGATCAACAATCAACCTAAAACGGGCGTGACCATTCAACATTATTCTTGGGATCGCCAGTCAACCTAAAAAAGGGCTTGAGCGTTCAAGCCAAATATGGGCATCGCTAGCTGATCATCAATGATTTTGATCAGTTGACCCAAGTGGTACTCTTGGTAAGGCGTTTCAATGCTTGTTTGATTGGTCTAAAGTTGATCGCTTAGATAGTCTTGACCAAATGTATTTGGAAGAAAATATCGATGGTAAGTAAATTTAAGTTCGGTATCGTAAATTAACTAAGTGACAATTTAAAGAACGCGTAAAACGATAAAAAAGAATATTACCTTAAATTGATTAGCACAATTTACATCTTAATTTAATTTTTGATTTTTCATTTGATAAATCTTTTCTTCTCGTATACTCGCTTAAGGTTGTATATCGATAATTGGTATGATTTCTTATTATAATAGAAACTATAACTCATCTAAAGTCAATCTAAAGTCAGTTTATATGACCTATTAATTATTATCAAAAAGATTTAATAAAACTATCCAAAATCTTAACTAAGAATAAATTGATATCTAATAGTCCTTAAAATCAGTTAAAAAAAATACAAACTTTAAATATTATATAATATTATTTAAAATTAAGAAAATAACATACAACTAATTGGAATCTATAAAATACATCTTACATTACCATTAAGAAAAAACCTAAATACATCTTTGGACTAAAATACCTTTCAAGTTTAAAGCATTAAGTTTTAACTTTTCTGAAATTAATAAAATACAAATTTACATGTGTTCTAATTTATCTTCCAAAGTTTTAGAGTTTTTCTCTTAGTAGATTTGTTTGGAATATCTCTTTTCAAGTATATTCATTATAACATTAGTTATCATAATTTAAGAACGGAAAAAATATTAACTAATTTTTAAATAAAGTAAGATTAAATTAAAAACGTTAGTTAAAAAACTATTTAACTAATATGTAATAATTAAGATAATTGAAAAAATAATAAAAATAATTAAACAGTAAAAAGTTTAAAATAAAATATGAAAATAATAACTTATAATAATAATAATAATATATTAAATTATATTGATATTTTTGAAAATTCAAGCCGCAGGTAATCGTTTCATTTTTGTTAGATATCGACTATTTGGATCGTTCTTCATTTTTTTTATCATTCGGTTCTGAAGAGCTAGTTCTCACCGTGTCAATTGATGGAAGAAGATCATAAACGTGCACCTTCTCCTACTCATACTCTTTAGTGTTCCTGTTGCTGCTCCTTCAATTCGATCTTTCGTCGCAAAAAACAATGTCTGAGAAAGACACAGGTTGGGATTTTCACCTCCGAAAGCTCTCTGTCAGTGGCAGAGACTCCAACACCGCCAACGATCCCGCTTCTGATCCTTCCCTTCTTCCTTCCGTAACTCTCATCAAATTCTTACATTTTCCTTCCATTATACTCTCTCTATATATTATTAAATATTAATTTTAGTATTGTTTTAATTTTGATTAGGTGAAGAAGCTTCATGAATTATGCAAGACCGAGAAGTCCGAGGACTTGGTGGCTAGGGTTTATCCTTCCATTAACAAGATTTTCCAGCGGGCTGCCGCTTCCCTCTCTCAATCTCGAACCTCCAATGGCCTTCTTTTGCTTGTATGTTTTTTGGTTTTTAAATTAATGTTTTATCGTAAAAATCGATTCGATTTAATGTCTGCGTAATTGGTTCTCAGGCAATTCTTCAGTTTTACCTAGACTTTGGGGAGTTTGTTCTTCACGATGCTGATCCTAGTCTTAGGACATTTTTTCGGTCGTGCCTGAGCAGGTAATATTATAGAGTTTAATTTCTATGCATTGCAAGTGGAAATTTGTTTTACACAGACAACCAATTAGAATCAGTATGATCTTTAAGATAATTAGTGGAAAAGTTAGCAAAGTTATAAAGTTCTATTTGGGTAAACTCATCTAAAAACAGTTTGAAAAGAAGAAAAAAAAATAACAAGCTTCTTCCTAAGTAGTAATTAACTTTAAAACAAGCTAATTTCTATGAAACTTTCCCCTATTAGCTTCTCCCAAATGTTGGTTTTTAACATAAACGTAAGTTAATTTATAACTTAAGCAGAAGTTTTCTTCTTTAATTTATTCGTTTATGTCAGTTTGTAATTGGGTGTGACAGTATAAAAACCTTCTATAAAATCAGTGCTTAGACTATTTTCAATGTATCAATGTTAAAAACATGTGATGTGAGGTGACTTTGGCAATGTGAGAAAAGTAATTTTGAGTGTACAATTATATATAGGCGGTCAAGATTAAAATTAAATAAAATTAATTTTTATCATTTTTGGTTGGGATTGCCATGCTTGATCAACCATAAGTGGTTCACAAACATTATTTTGATAGTTTGATGGAAGAAATACAATATTATAGTAATGAACATCAGTAGAAGACCAGGAAAGCCAAAAAATAAAAAGGTAAATAGTTAGTAATAGCAACAGATCTTTTTCATCATCATTGTTTCCTTGTGCCACCTACTGAGAGAAGCAAGACTAGGATAGATGTGACGGAAATTTTAGGAACTCTTGATGATTTGTATGGATTTCTTGAGCCTGAAAGTGAGGAAAATTTACTTATTGTCTCAGAGACTGCTTTCTCTTCTAAAGTTGGGTGAAAGTATGACTTTGAAACAAAACTTATGTCTTCTTTTCCCTAACCAACCAAACAGTAAATAAAAGGTGAAATTTCTTATTTTATCAATGCAAAATTTACCCTGAATTTACTTCTGTACTAAACAGGTCTTAAGGCTATGTAATATCATTAAAATGAGGTTATAATTCTACCAAATTATTTGTAACCTGTTGCAGGGAGTTTGCTGATCCTGTTGTTGCAGAAGCAACACTTGAATTTCTCATCAACAACAAGAAGAAGCTTCTAGCTTCCTTCCCTAACTTATTACCTCAGGTGTAACCCAAGTTCTGTAGCAACTTGCGTTTTTAAAACTGCTGCATGCAATAAAATTAAAAAGTTTATAATTATCATGAGGAAATATTTGCTCAATGAGTGTTCTGTTTAGTTGGATATTTTTAGTTATTAAGTGACGTCTTCAGAATGACACTAATAAAAATGTCACTTGGGAGTTAAATTATTTCAGCATTGTTTTGGGTTCTAAGAGTCATATGTCCCTCTAAAGATTCTGAACTTCTATAGTCTAACTTGAAGCATGTGGCCATGATGCATTCAAATTAACCTCTTGATTAATGAGCTTGTTCCCCTGGGCTTTGGAGTTTGCTTTATCCCAGACCAATAATAATCGTATGTGACTATCTGATATCATATCTAATTATTCTTTTGACAGTTTTTTCCGTTGTTGTTAAAGTTGATTGCTTGGAATGGTGAAAGGTATGTACCCATTTTTCTTCCATTTTTTATTCAGTCCTGTTTGGTATGGGGGGTGGGGGATAAAAGGTAAATACTTTTCCTGCCATATTCTGAACCAGTAAGTGCAATCTATTGCTGATCCTGTATTCTTTCTTTTGCTTCCAAATCTTAAAATGTATGTCATGGTAATGGTTTTCTAACATTTTACCATAGAAGTGACAAAGAAATGGTTTGAAGAGGAACATTAAAATTGATAATATCTTCTTGTTACAAGGATAATGAATATTGAAAAAGGGAATCTGTTTAGTTACCCGATGTGAGAATATTTAAGATTGACCTTTGTCTACGTCTTAGGTTTCAAGTAGAATAAGTTTTTGGCCTGTGGACCAGTTTTTGACCTCTAATTACAGGTTTTATGTTAAAATTAATAGGCTGGATGTTTGAGACAATGTGCTGTCTATGTGCCACTTTGGTGCATGTAAATGAACCATTCTAGTGTAATTTTATTTTTTGTGCGGCAATGTGCCTGATAGATGGGGTGGGGCTAGGGCCCAGATATTAATTAACTATTTTTTGTATACTCTTGCAGATTAGAGAAACTGTTTTTGAAAGCCTTCCCGGGCTTGATGTCACCTGGGACATTTCTTCCCTTATTTCCATCTTTAGTAGACTTGCCAAGTATGTACAAATTATATTACTATCACCACTTTTGTCTTATTTACCTTTTTATTTCAATAGAAAGATTAATACTTATAATTATGATTGTTTGTCCAATTGCATTTTCCCTCTCCTATTTTTATTGATTACGAACAGCATAATTCAATTTATAATCAAGATTGGTGGAAAAAGTTGACCGTGCTAAATTTTTATGTTTAACTTTTCCAACTTTTATTGCTTTTAGACACATTTTCCATAACAATAATCATAATTATTGTGGGCCACTTCCCCAGTATTAAAAAGTAAAATAGAAAAGAAGGAAGTGTGAAATATTCTCTGCAGTAATAAATAAGAACCATTTCAGAAAAATAGGTAGTTATCAGATGTTCCATGTAATGGGTTTGATGATATGCTGATAATCAGTTTCTTCTTATTTCCCTTCACAAAATCTTATCAATTCAATGTTTTCCTGCCCATCTTTGCTAGTTTTGGTAGTAGCATTGGAAAAGGTGGAAAAAACCTCTGGACCGCTAATTGGGAGCAGCATAGCTTCTATTCAGAAAAATACTGCCCCTAAGGTTATCTTTGATTCTTTAAATTCCAGTGATGTTTAGCCAGTGTTGCAAAAGTGTATCCTATGAATGTCTTTGTTTATTTTCAATGTAGATGCTACTTGCTCTTATGGATGAGGCATATACTGGTTCAACTATAGAAGATGGTGGAGGTGATTCTGAATATGAGGATAATAGTGCAATTGATGTTGCTGATCCTTTGTTCCTTGAACTTTTAAAGGATGAAAATGATGGCATTGCTGTATGTTACCTTTTATCTTGTTTGTCATGGTTTTTACTTCAATTTGTCTTGGTTCCTGTCTTCCTGTTATTTTTAAGCTAAAAATTCAAGTTGTTGAGCCATTTTTTCTCAGCCACATCATGTTTACCGATCAATAGTTATGGAAGATTGATAATAAGTTTGCTTTCAATTCAATAATATTGCTTTCTTCACATTGAAAGTTTAATGTTTGATGAAATTGAGTTCCAACTCTGTTTGATATTGTAGCCCTATTACAAATTTGGGATTTTTGTTTGATATTTAGCTTCATTTTTAAATTCCTAATGTAAATTATATTCATGTCTCAGGAACGTCCCTGGTCATCTCCAGTGATAGCTGCAATATTACAGGCTTCAGTCAATAGTCCTTACTCTGATAAGCTGAAAGCAGTACTTGGCATGACTCCTCGTCTTCTTGATGTGTACTTCTCCATAGCATTGCATACTGTCAATAATTGTATGTTTTGTTCATGCACTTTCTATGTTCTTTGAGATTATTCAATAATAGTGAGAATTTTGTTATTAGAATCTGTGCTCTTTAACGATATAGGACTGGGCTGTATTTACAGTTTTTCTCTTGTTTTAAATTAATTTTCAGCTCTGATTTGTGCATTGATTCCCTTGCTTATGTCAAGATTTGCTACAATATTTCCAGACAAAATATTTTCATATGAGGTACTGATTATATCTTCTCTTGTTATGAGTTAGAATTGCTTTTGAGAACCAACATTTCAAAATCATGAAGTTGTGTATTGAACTATAAGAAAAAAAGAAACATTGAGTTGAATCTGTGTATTTCTATGACAACATGGGTTATTTGTTCATATTGAGAAAATATAATCAGTATAATAAACAAAGGAGATTTGGTTTATGAAATCTTAGAGCCTTGGTTAATATGTCTATTTGTTGTTCACTAGAGGTAAGAAATCTAGTTGTGATATCTTCAGATTCCAGTTTCTTGTTTATGAAATATCATTAGTGGTGGAATCAGTGGCGGAGTTATAGCTTGCTGCCATAACATGGTGGTGGCGATGTAAGTTTTTCATGGTGGCCCATTGTGGCTGCTTTGGGTGCCACGAAATGGCATCATAGAATTGACATGGAGGAAGTTACAGAGTGACTGTGCATCAGCGCCCGCACAAGAGGAAGGAGTTGCAGCGGGTGAGGAAGGAAGGAGAAGAAGTCTCGGGTTTGTGTGATCGACCCAACCCGGGGCAATGGAACCTTAATCTTCTATCTGTTCTCTTATTTTCCCAGTGGGAGTCGGCCCAATTGTTTTTTTTTCCTTTAAAAGAATGAGTTGGGCCATACAACCTGGCCTAAACCAAACATTACAATAGAATATTGACCTAGGCCACCTTACCCACAACGAACCAACAACCTCCTTCGATATTGTGCACTCCTGCAGCCATTGTCGTTGCCCCTGTCTGCAAGTCCACCCACCCTACCCACATTGAACTAGCAACCTCTTTCGTTATGTTTTGTTGTTATTTTAAGTTTTGAACTTGAAATTTCTGGTTTTTAATTTGATTTTATTGTTATTTGAATTTCTAGACATGATATTATTTATGATTGTCTTTCATTATTTTTTCATTATAATTATATTTTTGGACTTCTTTAAATTATCTTTATGCATATGTTTTTTTTTTATATTATGTATGTGTATTACTGTAGTTTCTTATGTTATGTATATGTATATATTGTATTTTTCTTTTTGCAATGCTTCCGCCATAACCCTTTATGGTTTCTGATAAATTCTTATAAAGGAGTTTTAGTCCCTGATATTTCCATTATCTAATATCAATAACACTAAATAGCATTCTACCTTAATAGGTTAGGTTCTTTCATGAAAGACATTATTTGAGAAATTGTTTTAGTCATATGAGCTTATGGATATGACTAAAGTCATTGTCTTGTATTATACTTTTGTACTTGATCTTGTCATAACATTTTTTTTCTTGCTTTTCCAAGATCAAATTACCCCCAACTAGAACACAATACCCTCTAGTGAAACATCTATCTGGTGGGCTTGCCCCCAAAGCACCTAACAACTTGAGTATTCCCCCTTCTTTATAAATAACATATTTTCTAGGAGCATTCTTAATATATCTTAGGGTTCGTACAATTGCATCCTAATGGTCTTGATAAGGAGAATTCAAAAATTGACTTATATACACTCACTACAAAGGTAATGTCAGCACAAATCACAATGAAACAATTTAACTTACCAACTCACTGTCTGTAATTCCTAAGGTTTGAATACAACTCTCCTTGGTCAGATACAAGTTTGCTACTCCATTGGTGTGTCTATTGGCTTAGCATTTAACATCTTTATTTCTTCTACAATATTTAGGTCTTATTTTCTCTATAAAATGACCAAACCACCCTTGGAATGGACAACTTCAATACCAAGGAAGTACTACAACTGACCAAGGTATTTTGTTTGTATTAAAGGAAAATAAAGAATAGGGTAAATCCATTGTGTATATTGAACACATAGGGTTATGTTTATATAGGAAAAGAAACATATGGGTTAAGCCCATTACATAAATATGAAATATCTAACAATATCTATAGTATCTCATAATATCTAATAATATCTAATTATATCTAATGATATCTAACACTCTCCCTCAAGCTGGTGCATATAGATCATATGTACCCAACTTGTTACAAATGTAATCAATCCTGGGTCCTCGTAAGGGTTTAGTAAAAATATCTGCTAATTGATTATTTGAATTAACAAACTCAGTCTTGATATCTCCCGATATAATATTTTCTCGAATGAAATGACAATCAATCTCAATATGTTTGGTCCTTTCATGAAAAATTGGATTTGAGCTAATATGAAGAGTAGCCTGATTGTCACATATAAGTGTCATTTGAGTGACCTCTCCAAATTGCAATTCTTTAAGTAACTGTTTAAGCCAAATAAGCTCACAGGTAGTTGAGGTCATAGCTCTATATTCTGCTTCTGCACTAGATCTCGCCACAACACTTTGTTTCTTGCTCTTCCAAGATAGCAAATTATCACCAATGGAGACACAATAACTGGAAGTTGATCTTCTATTAGATAGAGATCCTGCCCAAGCAGCATCTGAATAACAAACGAGTTTAGTATGGTTATTATGACCATATACCAAACCTTTTCTAGGAGAACCTTTAATGTACTTTAGTATACGAATGACTGCATTCCAATGATCTTCACATGGAGAATTAAGAAATTGACTCACCACACTGACTGCAAAGGAAATACCAGGACGAGTAACAGTGAGATAGTTCAATTTTCCAACTAATCTCCTGTACTTCTCAGGATCTGAAAGAGGCTCCCCCTGATTGGGTAGAAGCTTGACATTTGGATCCATGGGAGTATCAACAAATTTCGAATTCATCAACCCAATTTCCTCCCAAATATCCAATGCATATTTTTTTTGAGAGATAACAATACCAGTATTGGATTGTGCTACCTCAATCGCCAAGAAATATCTGAGTTTGCCAAGATCTTTGGTCTGAAAGTGTTGACAAAGGTGTTGTTTTACTTGTGAGATGCCATGGTGATCACGGCCTATAAGAACAATGTCATCAACATACACTATAAGATAGATATACCCAACACTCGAGTGACGATAAAAATCTGAATTTCCAAACTGTTGAACAAGCTAAATTTTCCAAACAAAGCCCTAGGAGACTGCTTGAGACCATATAAGGATTTGCGAATACGACATATGGACCACCATGCACTGTCAAGCAACACGGAATTGCATGTTGGAGATGCATATGAGGGTTTGTGGGGCTGCAATTTGTATAGTGTATAGCTCAGCATGATGCGATCCCAATAGTGTGGTCAATGTTAAAATAGTTATTGGATAAAAATTCTTTGGGAAAGTTGCTAGAGACGTCAAAACAACTCTTAAAGAATAGTGGGCGAACTAGGAAAGGAAGAGAAAGGTTTGCCAACCTTTTTTTCCATTAGAGACCGTGGGTAGCAGGCACGGTTTTTAAGAGGCTCTAGATATTATGTTTGAACTATTAGAAAAAGGAGAAGCATTAAGGTGAAACCGTGTGTTTCTATGACAACTCGGGTGATTTATTTACATTGAGAAAACTAAAATAAAGAAATAAAGAAGATTTAGTTTCCTCTAATAATAAAGATACGATTCTAGAATAAAAAATAAAAATAAAAATGAAAAATATGATCATTGTTTTTGTATTGTAAATATATAATCTTTATTTCTGTATCAATAAAGATATGATCTTTATTTCTGTAATCATAGTACTATGCTTCGTGGTTTTTGTACTACTATTGTTTACTCTTTCAAGCTCTTCATTTTCTAGAACCTTCAGCTATAGTAATCTAGCCCAAAGGAATGAAATTCACTGACATTTTAATTGAGGTTATGAATTCATCAAGTATTAAATGTTCAAGTCTATAACAAATACTATATTATTGTCATGATTATTATGACTGTTGAAATCATAGGATTTTAGTCATATAGGGTGGTAAAGGAGAGAATAGGACTAAACACTTCAAAATTGATGTTTGCTTGATAGGATATCATGTGTTAAAAGAAACAAGCACTAACCTTCCTTTGTTATACTAATACTAGATTCATAGTCCTCAAAGGAAATAAATCATGTAAAGAAACAATATGGAAAGCAATCCTAAGAGAGATGCCAAACCATTCTAAAGTATATGTATTATGATATTGTTAGATATCCTCTATATATCCTAGCAGTTCCCCTCGGCTAAAACTTTCTAATATATAATCTTGTTGCGAATGAACACTTTAAAAAGGAAAAGAAAAAACAAGCAAAATAATATGGGCTCCATTAAGCATGTCGAGAGGGAAACAATGGGACTTGAGAATAGGATGTTAAACAGATGAGCTTTGTTCAATCAGCTCTACAATATATTTATAACAATCATCAGCCTAAACAGAAAATTGGAATGTTGTATGATCAAGGAAGAAGAGACTTCACCCAAAACAATCACACACAAGCATAATTTTCCTGGTAAGCGATTATAACATGACTAAAGCTAAAACTTCTACCAAGTTCATCAACAATTGCATTTGGAAGCTTCAAATAGTAGAATACTTCCAAATTTGAAACTAAGGCTGATGTGCATCACAACCATGGACAGTTCCTTGCTGAAATGATTCATTTGTGATCATTACCATTCATAATGGAGACTGGTATTAAGAACTATAAGCTTTGGGAGATTTTCTTAAATATCAACCACCTGTTCTTTAGTATTGTAGCATTTCAAATCTTGCTTACCTTACTGACTTCATCTCTTAGGGAGTAAAATCTTGTCTCAATATGCTTGCTTCTTCTATGAGCAAATTGATGTTTAGACAAGTTTTTAGCTTACTTGATGTCTATTAGCATCTTCACATGCTCTTATCTTCAAATCTTCATGGGCTTGTCAAGCTCCCATTATTCAACCTCAGATGAAGACAATGTTACCATTGACTCCTTAGAAAACCGTGAAATAGGTGCTCCACTCATCATAAACATGTACCCTTCTGTATTCTTTTTGTCACTTTTATCACATCATCAGTCTGAGTTAGAGTATACTTCAAAAATATTCTGTCATGTTTTAAAAAAAACAACCCATAGATCAAAGTTCCCTTTTACATATCGCAATATCAGAAAGCCTCAAATGATCCATAAAGTTAATCATCAACCCCACTCCATATGCTATGTCACTGCAAGCAGCTTAGAGTCTTGTAAATTGAACATTGTAATCTTTTACTTTTAACAGCAACTATTATGCTTTATTTATATGGAAAGTAAATGTGAAATAGATGGACAGTCAAATATTTAACTGTTTTCTTTTTCCAGAAGGCCTTCCTTCTATAACTTTGTGCTTTGTAGTCCCATTTGCCTCAAGGCCTTAACCTCAAGGTCACCAGCTTTAAATAAAAAATACCTAACTTCCGCCTTTCAATTTTTGTTTTGGCGAATAAAGTTATTGTCTCATGCTTGTTACTTTAAAGTTCTGCTGTGCTTTTCAGGTTCGCAAGCGACTTTTGGAGTTTATGCTCTCTACATTTCAGTGTTCACCAAACTTCATTGCCCTTTTAAAGGTATTTTTTGACAATATACTGCATTTCATTTATGATTTTACATCAAATGTTGTTCAACTTTTTATGTTGTGATCTATTGCAATGTGATGATTTTGAACTGTAAGATTGTGCTATGTGAGAATATAATTTTGTTTTTAGTGATGAGCCACCTTTTTTCTTTGAAATATAGCAGCATTTGTCTTCTGTGCTGTGACTTGTATAGAATTTGATCTTTTTGTCTTAGAAAACTAGGGCTTATGTCTAGAACCACTCTCGTGAAGGCTTATGCTGTTGAGTTATGGCTCTTTCAGGAATCAACTTTTCTAAAAGCTTTAGCCATTTGGCTTAGGCAAAGACTCGCCAGCCAAATTTATATAACACCCCCCCCTCCTTCAAGATCCTTTGGGTTTGATGGATTGATAATGCTCCACAGTCCACACACCTATCTTGTGCTTAAATTTACTTTTGTTAAGAGGAATGGGGACTGCAAGGATCAAACTCTTAACCAATTAGTTATGGAGGCTCTAATGCCATGTCAAGAACCAACTCTCCTAAACACTTTAGTTGTTAACTAAAGATTCTTGAATGATTTTATGTTTAACACTGTTAATTATAGACAAAGTGAGTTCATTTTATATAATCAGGAAAATCCAAATTATATATGTATTATTAAAAATGTTTTTATTTATTTTTGTATCATATTGTTGTTATTAAAGGAAATCAAATCTTCTCTATTTATGGTATTGATTCCTTTTTTCAATATTAATAAGGCACGTGTGCTTTCTTAGAAACACATGATTTCAGCTCAATGTATCTCTCTTCCCTTGAATTTAACAAATACCTTTTATGAATTTATTGCAGAAACCTATAATGGACAGACTTGGAGAAGCTTATGACAGCCCAGACAAGGTTAGTCAACAACTATTTTAACTATTTGTGGAAGGTTGGTATACGACCATCTTGACATAAAAATTCATTAATTTTCTTTAGACAGAATTAGCCTTGCAACTATGTTGGGCCATCGGAGAGCATGGTGGAGGTGGTGGATCTCACAAAGATGAAGCCCGTGAGCTTTTTGAGAGTCTAGAACTGCTTTTGTATGAAAACCTTTCCTCAAGGTATGATGTAGTATTAGTATACACCTAACTTCTTCCAGTGCTGAGAGATTTGAAGATTTCTAGGTAATTCGGTGATGACTTGATCTAATTTGTTTACTTGGAAGTCGTGTGGGCATGACACAGGAGGTATCTCTTGGTTCCGATAAGGATACTTACAGAAGGTCATCACAGTCCAGGCTTTTATGTTTTGTTGTGACAGCCATAGCAAAGCTTGCTACACATCATCGAGAGTTAATACCAAGAGCACGAGTATCCTTGGGCAAGGTATTGTGTTGAAGTTGCAGGACAAAGCATAATAGGTTATTAATGATGTAACTATTTTTCTAATTTAGGATTTGCTTTTCAGGTGGCTCGGTCTCGAATTTCTGATGCTAGAGTATGGAGGCGTGCATGTGATTTCCTGGGTTTGATGAAAGACCCTGCTATATGTTCATCCATATTGGGGCCTTCGCGACCTACACAAGGTACAGCGCAGAAAGTAGGCAGCATAAACTGGAGTGAAGGTTCAACGAAGATGATTGCACATATTCCATTTTACATTCTAGGGGAACAAGAAGGTGATGATATTTTGCTCCCGTTGACATTCATTCATTCGCATGTCCATAATTTTTTGCACTAGGGAGCACATTTGAGATAATCATATTTGATTCCAATTTCAGTGCGTGTCGTGCTCTGGCACAGTCATCTCCTGTGTTTATATTTCTTTCAGTGGTGGAAATTTGTACTCACCTTTTATGTTGCTTGCTACAGGGCCACCTTTTCATGATTTCTCATTTTCAGATATCATTCCCAGAAGATGATAGAAGCTGAAATTTACCAGGTGGCCATCTTCTCTATTATCCAATATGGTCATCTTGAGGTCATTCTGATATTATTTATTTTTTAATCTCTATACTGGTTAAGCCTCCGTTAATCGGCAAGTTCAGATTTTAGTTATTTTTCCATATTTCTGGGTTTTTTTCTTCTTTCCTTTCAGCATTCACTCCTTAAAATGACTCTACTGTTTATCATACGAGTTTGAGGGGATTTTAACTCTTGTTATGCCAATGATTCTGTCCGTTGTAACATTACAAAAAAATTATAATGTAAGATTCTCCAGAAAATATTATTTTATTTATGAGCATTGCATTTAGAGTACTTAGTTTTAATAATGATAATAATAAAAAAAGTACTAACTTTAAATAATAACAATATAGAGAATATTAAAAAAGAGTATTAATTTCAAAATAATAATAGTAAAAAGTATTTAAAATAATAATAATAATATATTAACTTTACATAATAATAATATATTATCTTTACATAATAATAGTAGACTAATAATAGTCATAACAAAAAATTATACTAATTTCTGAATAATAATTATAATAAGTATGATAAAAAAGTATTAATTTGATAATAAATTTTTTTTAAAAAACGACATCAGATTCTTATCTCTTAAATGGGGAGATAAGCATGGATCAGTAGATTTTATCTACTGGCATTTAATGCTGTAACAAAATAATAATAATATATTTTGTGTATAAATATGGGGTGAGAGGAGGGAAGGTTACCGGTGAGAAATAATAATTATGAGCGAGGGTCACTGAAAGAAGAGAGAGAAAGGAGATGGAGAGAAAGGAGAAATTTTTTTTGACGGATTCTGACTCAATAAAATCACTATGGGAAGGGAAAGAAGATTTCTATCATCTATTTATTTTGTTTATAAAAATTTTATGATTTTTTTTATCAATTTTTTTATGACTGTTTTTAAATCTCATTTTATTTAGTTTTTTATTTATTTTATTTATAGTGCACTAATTTATTTTATTGATTTATTATAGTCGTTTCTAGTTATCAATGTGGTCAAGATCGCGCGACAATTTCGATCTTATGATCTTTTGAGAGGAAAATGTGCTGGATTGGAGGTGAGATCAAAATTTGTTTGGATCGTTATCGGAACGATCCGACAATTCATGGGTTGGATTTGACGATTTCTGGGCCTTTACAATCCACGAACTCCCACAAAACTGAAAACCTAATAAAATAGAAACCCTAATTTGAATACCCAGACACCCTAATATGAAAACCCAACCTTAAGTTTAGAACCTGTGTAGCTTATGACATTGTCGCTCGTGCTTCTGACATGTCGTCGCTCGCATTGTGTTTTGTCACTGTCGCTCGCGTTGTCACGTGATTCGTTGCCTCCGCCACTGTGCACCACTGCGCACTCTACTTTATGGTTTATGAAATCATCAAATGTTTGTTTAACATTGCCAAAGTTTTTTTTTTAATTTATAATTTTTTTTTTCATGTGCACAGAGAAACAACCGATTGTTTTTACGAAACAACCAATTGTTTTCTCTCCGTCAGTTTTGTTTTAAAGCTGTTTTGAAACCTTGTCCCTTGGTACAACTTTTTCTCTTAATTCCAAATGATATTGGGTCAAAGTTGCATTTATTATTGTTTGAAAATAACATGATTGAAAGTTATGTTTGGTTTTAAAGGGAATATATTCTATAACTCTTAGAAATTTAAGAGCTTTTATGACTATTCAATTCTCTATGTGCTGGTCATGTGAATTCTGGTCAAGGCTGGCGTGGGTTAGTTATTTCTCTGAACAAATTCTTTTTCTTGATGAAATCAACTCATTGATTACTTTTGTGCCTTCATATCAAATTTGTTATCTTTCTCCCTTTGCTTATGTTATCTCCTTCTTCCTCCATGGATTCCACACCTCCTTCCTCTAAAAGAGTGAAAACTCATGGAATAAAGAGGGGTGAGCGCTTAAAAGGATGGTTCTCGGGAGAGGATGAGAAAATTGAGAAGTATCTCCATGAAACAAGTAGGAAGATGATCAACAATCCAAAGCTTGCCACCTTCAACTAGTTGAAGGAACAGAAACTCATGGAAGTGAGAAGTCTTTTGAAGGAACAAATGTTGAAAAGGTTCATTGAAATGTCTGGGAGCATCTATCCAGATTTGGTAAGAGTCTTCTACACTAATTTCCAAATCATTGGTAAAAATATTTGTTCACATGTGAAAGGGGTGGACATGAAGATCATTGATGAAGTTTGGACTGCAATCACTGGTTTAAAACATGTTGGTTTGAGGATCAACAAATGAAATATAGGTGTTAGTTGATGAATTCAACAAGATGTAGTTTTACAAGAGCTACTTAAAAAATCCTCAATCAAGAGTAAGAAACTTCTCTGTGGGAGGGTTGAAATTGAATGAAAGGCTCATTGCCTTCATTATCTCATGGATGTTAACCCCAAGAGGTAGAAATCATTCAATGCTAACTGAAGAGGACCTTGTGCTCATCTACTATATTACGAACAAAGTGAAAGTTAACTGGATTCACATCATCAAAGAGCATATTCAAAAGTCAATAAGGTTAAGTGACTACCATTACCCTTATGTTGTCTTAATTACTAAATTTTTGCACTATTTCGAAGTGGATATGGAAGGAGAACAATCTGAACTTGTCAAAACCTCAAGTGAAATCAATAATGGGTCCCTAAGTAAAATGGGATTCACCAAGATTGGTGGAATATGGGTGAGCAAAGATGGTGAAGCTGACTCATCAAGTGGAGCTCACATTGGAGAAAAGAATAAAGGTGAAGCTGCTGCTATGGGAAATGAATCTGGTGGTGCCCATGAAGCTGGTCCAAGTGATGTGAACATGGAAGAACGAATCACATCCATGTCTCCATTAAAAGGCTTGTGCTGAATAGGTTGGAAAACTTTGAACATGATCAAAGAACTCATCACGAGTTCTGTGTGGAAATGTTTCAAAGCCTGGATGAGTAGATTGAAGCTGTGCAGAATCAACTATTTAAGCTGCAATATGGCCAAGAAGATTGAAGAAAATTTTAAGCTTTCTTCTATTTATGGTTTATGATCTGAACAATTTTTTCTCTCTCTTTTTAATGTTGTTTTTATCCCTCCTTTGAATCTATTTGTGAAGACAAATAGGGGGAGAAGTTAATGGTTTGTAATGTGCTTATATTCTACTTTAAAACTTGGTTTATATGCTACATTATTCTGATTTGCAAATTGCTGCATAAACTTTGATTTACACCTTGCTTTCACTAGTTTTAACACTGATTTGTTGATTTTTCTTATGGGAATTACTAAGTGAAAGCAATTAAGCCTTCTTGGGCCATGTTTTGGGCCTAGTAAAGTAGGATAAAAATAAGAGTAGAGAGTCTAGTTAGGCTTGCAATTAAGCCTCCTTGAGCCCAATGTAATCCTAGGCCGTCTAGGATTTAAAGTATGGACGATACCTACACGGTAATGAATGTGTTAATGTCCAACTGCACTCACTCATGGAAGGCATGACTATACATGTGGCAACACCTCAATGGAGAGTTTTTCTAGTCAATGCCAAGATGCCACTTGTCATCATGGGAAGGACACTTGTCAAGCTAAGGTGGACAATTTTTAGGTTAACTCTTTTGAATTTTAGCTCCTCTTAGAACTATAAATACAAGTGTTAGTCCTCTTGTAAACTAACTTAGAATTGACTAAAGAAATGTTAATCCTCTTGTAAACTAGCTTAGCAGTTGACCTCACATTTTCTAAATCTCTACCTCACCAACCAAAATTAATCTTCTCCATTCAAATATTTTCATCCATTGAACTGTATCCATCAACCACAACATACAACAAAATACAAAGAGCTATGGAGATTCAATCTAAGACTAGTCATGTTGGTTGGCCCATGTTTTTTTTTCTGTGCAGGCTTTTGTTTGCATTCAGTGTACACAACTTTATCATTGCCACATTTCAACTTTGTGGGCAATATTGTTGTTTTCATATTTACAATTTTTTTAATTAGTTTTCTTTTTATGTAGATTACTTCATGTCCCTATTTTGTTACAATTGGGTGGGCTCATATTTCCCACGCTTATTGACAAATTTTTCTTGTACCTCCACAGTTTTTCTGACACCTCCATATTTTCAAAAATTTTGAACTTGTCCATTTTGAATTCTAAAATTTAGAATACAAATTTTGTATTCCACATGTGGGAATAAATTTTTTTATTCCGATTCTAGAATTTAAAATACATTATATTTCAAATTATACAACATAAAAATACATTGTATTTTTTTTTCCTTTGGGAACATGTTATAAAATTGGAACGATATAGCGAATATTAAGATGGCCCCTGCGCAAGGATGACACACAAATCAAGAAATACATTTTATTTTGAGTTTTACAATTCTAAATACAATTTTTGTATTTCAAATTATAGTTTTTGTATTTCAAATTCTAAAATTCAAAATACAATTTTTGTATTCCAAATTTCGAATTTTTTTGAAATAGAATTCTTTTGCTTAGACGGTGAAGATAAAGGACTGCTGCGGCGGCGGCATTGGACGTGGGAGATATTGTGGCGATGACATTAGAGGTAAGGATTACTGCAACGGTGACGCTGGAGGTGGGGAGCTACGACAGTAGAAGTTGGAGGTGAGAGTTGCTATGGAGGTGGAAGTTGGAGGTGGGGTGCTTAATAGAAAAGATGAAGAAAAGGATAAAATTGTACGTCCATAAAGAAATTTCCCTTAGTGTTTTGTGCCAAAGAATGTTTTTATTTGAGCCCATTCTCTTTTAGGCCCTTTACATTTTATTATTCACGCCACCAGTCATATCATAGTTTAGGTTGTGTTTAAAAATAATTTTATTTAGCTCTTTTTATTTTGCATTGATTTATTTGTTATAATCGTATAGTTTATAGTGTTTTTTTTTTTTTTTTTTTTTTTTTTTTTTTTTTTATATTAGAAAGTCATTTAGTTATTTGTATGGCTACACACGTAATCACCTAGGTTTTTTTTTATTTGGAATGCGTTTTTTTATAAATGATAAATTATTTTATGCTACACTAATACGTTTAAAGAAATATCATTGTCCACGTCATCTTATATGTTTAATATTTTATTTTAAAATAAAATAAAATAAAATGATAAAAATAAAAATAATCATTTCTTTATTACCGCTTATACACTTAAGTATATTTTAGGTGTTTATGACCATACACTTCATTTAACATATAATAAAAACAAATTTGTATGATGGTATATATCATCTTGTACTCAGTATCTCATTCTGGTAAAAATTAAAAATGTTTTCTTGTAATTAAAATTCATGCTACGTATCGATAAATTATTTACACTATCTTTCTTTATTCTACGATTTGTTAGAGTATTAAATATACTCGTTCGAACTATCATATACTTTAATCTGCGTGAACTTAAAAGTGTACAATATTAAAATTTCAAAGTTAAAAATATTAACATGCAAACAAATAGGTTTTTTACAAAGCAACTATTCAAATTATAATTTTTTATTAGGAATAACTTAATCCTGGTCGGCTTCAAATAAAATATTTAAAAAATATTCTCTTTGTTGTTTACATGTATTTTTGTTTTTTCTAAAAGAAAAATAATCATTTTAAAAAAATTACATTTTTTTATATTTAATTAGAGATACCATTTTAGGATGAGTGTTGTAGGGTGCTAACAATCCAAAACTTAATTCTTTTAATTGGACAATCCAAAAACTTATTTTTTTTAGTTATAAATTGTATGATCTAGAATGTTGCATTTGGTCTTTCATACCGTACAATATGTACATTAAATATCAAATTATTATTTCATATTGCTTAATCTGAAAGTCTCGTTAGATTGTAGAACATATAAAAACTAATTCATAAACTAGTTTGGCCACCTCCACTATTTTCTCAAATGCCTTAAAATAGAACATAAAGCTTACCCTAACACTATTGACAAACTTCAACGCCTATCGGACCTTGGATGAATATATAGTCGTATAAGTCTTTAAAATATTATTTCATAATCAATGTAGTATTAGAGATTAACCTATATCACATTCATAAGATCATGACATTTAATCTCATTATCAATTTCAATTTCAGAATTAGGTTTGAGAGTTTAAAAGGTTTTGATTATTTTGATATTTAGGATAAAAATATAATAAAAAAATGGTTAATTGTCTAATTCTCTCCTTAGTTGATTATATATCATTAAATTCAAGACTACATGTTTGTAACCACAACTTAGTGTCCGTATGAATTTCTAAACATTCAAATTCTAATTAACTAGTGAGAACTAATCCAGTATAAAAGAACAACATAGTTCAAAATTTAATTCAATATATAATTGAAAAAGTTTCATCTAACAAAGTCAACTATCCATTCTCACACACTTTGTTTAAATCACACTACCATCTATCTAGATGCATGTCTTAAGATTCTAGATTCAGATAGATTCTTCCTTGAGTGATATTTAGAAACAAGAATATCTTTTCATAAACCGTTCTCAAGAAATCCAACTCTCCATTTCCATTTGCTGAGAAAGTTTTGTTGAAAGAATCTAATTGCATGATGCCTAACTCTCATCCACTTTAGGTTTGCATATAATCCAAACAATTTTCTTTTCCTCAAAATTTCAACCCACAAAAATTTGCACTGAAGCTTTGTAATCCTTTTACATGTAAAGGATGAGGCTTTGAAAAACGAAAGATAATACAGAGGAATAATATTACAGAAGTTGTACAAGACTCACAGAAGGCCCATGGAGAACCCCCCACATAGTTAAAATTGTTCTTGATTTGCTTACTTTTTTAGTTCTACATGGATTCACTCAACGCAATGAGATTCACTAAGCAAATTGGTCATTTCATTGATTCTTGTTCTTTGGATTAACTTTATTAGGCCGATGCTAATGTGTTAAGCATAATTTCAGATAAAATAATTATTTTCAACTTTTTTAGTGATGTGTCGAGCGAATGTCTGTAAACTAAAAACTTTATTTTTTCTTCAGATTTGAGTCTTCATCCACATTTACAAAGAAGATTAATCAATATTAGTGAAAAATATGCACAATCAAAATAACTTTTTTATTAGTTCCTTTCTTATGGCTCATTTATTAAAAATAAATTACAAATGAACATTTATACACTAAAAAAAATATAAGCAATCCAAATAACTATGCTAAAAAATCTAAAAGTGTGCATAAAATGTGTTCATAAAATACTCCACAATCAAGCTTTTTCCCTTCCAAACAAAATCTACAGTTATAAAGCAATGCAAAAAAAAATAAATGGATACAATAATTCTTCTAATGCAATAAGATAAAGAATACTGAAGAGTACGAGTCTTTCAATCACGTGTCAAAATTATATAAACTTCTTGTTTAGCTCAAATTAACAAACAAATTCTTTACTAATATACCTATTTATATAAGTTAGTTAAACAATGAAATCAATCTAAACAAGTTTATCTATCAAAATGCTAAAGCAAAGTATATTGAAAAACTCTACTTCTAACAAAAACTATAAATCAAGATAAGCCAAATAAATTGAATTTTCACTCTTAAAAGAAAAAGTCACTCAAAATTATAGGTACAATTAACTCCAGATATTTTGAATAGAGTCTGAATAATGAAAACCATAAAATCTCAAAATAAAATTATAGAGCCTTAAATAGTTAGGACTAAAAAGAAAAATAAACACAAACTTTTTAAGTGGTGTTTGAGACCACTAAATAACTTATATATATATATATATATATATATATATATATATATATATATGCAGAAAGAGAACCACAAAAACTAAAATTCATCAAAAAATTCGTGACACAGATTGGATTGAAGAAACCTGGTATTACCCCTGCCTCTTCTTTCTCTACTTTAAAGTAGAGTCTTGTCTTACTCAACATCATAAGGCTCTTTTATTGTTTTGAATGTGTTAACGAAGCACTGTATCAATGTGATAGAACAGAAATGGGATCACAGATAGCAGAAGACAGCATAAAAATGGTTATTGTTTTGACGAAATCCTAATTGATATTCCATAAAATAGTACATTATCCAAGGTTGGTACTATAGTGCCACCTTCAACACCATTGATAAAAAGTATTATCAGTTTTTTCCTTTAATAGATAATAGAAAGAGAGGTGCTGAGTACTGTTCTCGAAGTTATGAGTAGCTGCAACCAAGATGTAAATATGCAAATATGCAATGCAAGCTGTGCTCAACTATTTTAGTTTCTATTTATTGGTTGCTACCCTACCCATTAGGTTAACCTCGAATAGGAGGACATTGGGAGAAAATTTCAATGTGTATTAGGATATTTGAAAAGACATTATTTGTTCATCTCTTGTTTACTTTCACATGATTTGGGATTAAAATAACTAGCTTGAACTAAGAATACAAAATTAACCAATCGTTTGTTACTTATCAACACGTGGTTAGTTTAAGTGATATATACAATACAATGCTTTTATTTAAATAAGGTATATCTATAGGGTTGTTTTAGGTTTAAGTTGAAGGGGGATAGTCTACTGTTTTAGGTTTTTACTATTTTCGAATGTTTAGACAAATGCGAAGATGAAAGAAAAAGTATTCAATTAATTCTCCTTTTTTTTCTACATTCCCTACTTCTCGACTTTTTTTTTGCAGGAATACTTTGTATAATGAAAATAAAATGATGTTTTAAACTCTCTTTTTAATGAGTTTTAGATTAGATTTACTTTTTATCACTACAGTTTTCAGTGGAAGTGTAAATTTGACATCTTCAAAATTTAAAAGTATGTTTTTCAATTTTTTTTAAAAATATTCGATTTATCCATCGTATTGTTAATAGAAAATTTAACATATATATTACCAACAATAACAATATTAAATACTTATATTAATAACCGGGTTTAGTAACGATTTAATTATTATTTTATCACTTACAAAGACGTTAGCATTTTTTTTTGGAAGTAGTTAAATTATATATCAATAATAAATCAAAAGTATTTTATTCTAAAAAATAACAGAAAAGAATATTACGAATGATTTTAACGTTAGTAAAAATAAACAAATAAAAAAAATGACTTTGAAGTGTGATTAGAATTGATTTTATGCCTTGAGTAAATTTGACAACCAATATTTCATAATTTATCTATAATCGGCTAGGTCGAGACTAAATAAATGAAATATTAAAAAATAAAAAACTTTAGCATCACAAAATAGCAAAATTTTAAGTAAATAAATTATTTTAATTAAAAGGTTTACATTGATATAGTCAACGTTATAACAAAAATTAACAAAAATATGAGATTTAGAGTGGGTTAGGCTGACGCTAGCTGGCAGAAAATATTTGGCATCACCGATCAAATGTTGGAAAATTATTGATTGTCCTCATCAAGCAAGATCACATCACAATGTTTTTTTTTGTCGAAATCATTTCATAATTGTTGAAGGTCATTAATAAGAGGATACAAGTAGACATCTATTTTTTTTTATTTATCAAAATGTGTCCAAGCTTTCCCATCACATGGATATCACAATAAACCATCATCTTTTTTTTTTTATTTTCAAAGTATCATCTCATTTGCCTTGCAGATTTCATTGACACATATAACCTTTGTAATTTTGGTATGATTGGCAAATACAACATTTTTTTGATTGGAACATTTTTGTATCTTCACTTCTGACACTTCAGAGGAAAATATCTTGGAAGACCAAAAAAATTTCATTTAGTTAATTGGATGTCATCCTTGTAACACAACATTCAAGCAACTCAACAATAAGTATTTTAAGCTTTCGAGCCAAGAGTTAACACAATTTTTTTGGCTTTGCAGTAGTTTTTTGTATGCAATTATCATTTGGACCTACATCAACTAACATTTGTGTAAAATAATCTAGATATTTTTCAGTAGAATGTTAATTGGTTCTAGCAACCAAAAGCCTAATGGATATTGATAATATAAACTCAGCTGCTCCATCATAAATGGGTTCATTTGCAAATGTTAGCATATCATAAATCATTTGGGCCTTTGCATTAGAGGATTATCCTTCATACATACTATCATTGTCCCAATTGTCATAAAGATTTCTTATATCAGCTACGTACATGTATGTATCATACACCATTTGGGTTACTGGTGGTGATGGCATTGAGCTCTTCTCTTTTGTGGTTTTTACGTGGTTTGCGGAAGCTTAGTGGTTTGTTGATGGATCAAGGCCCTCCTAGGAGGTGTGGCTGCCTTGGAGGTGCATGAGAGTAGGGAAATTGAGGGAGGTTCGGCCAACCCCCTTTGGTAGGTGAAGGATTGAAGATTAAGACCTAAATCTTAGGCAAGGGAGTAAAGTATGGCTCAAGTTTGGCAGCATAACAATACTCAAATTAATCTTGAAATACATGAGGTTGGCTCCTCCTTTTATAGGCTAAGGAGGACTTGAAATGATGACCTAAATGATGAGCAAATGCAAACCAAATGAAATGCAAAAGAGTAGCACATGGAGGCACATGGAGCACATGGCACATGGGTGCACATGGCCTCCTAACTTGCACATGGACGTCCTAGATTAGTGGAGAGCTTCTAGAAACCTTAGCTAATCTAGGTTAACTTCTCCTTAATCCTAATTTGCAGAAATTAACAAAGGTTCCCAAGGCTATGCTATTCACACCACAATTAAGACTAAGCTACACTTTGTTGGGCCTTCTTGGACGTCAACCTTCTTGGATGTCATCTCTCTTAGACGCTTCTTGTGTGGCCTAGATGCTCCTTGTGTCTCTTAGACGTTTCTTGTGTGGCCTAGACGCTTCTTGTGGGTGCCCTCTATGCAAGGTTGGTCCTAGACGCTCTCTTGGTTGCCTTTCATGCAAGGTTGGCCCTAGACGCTCTTTTGGGTGCTGGGGCTTCTTCCATCATCCCCTCCCTCTTGAAAAGGATTTGTCCTCAAATCCAATGCTTTTTCTTCAACTAGGGGGATGGATGTGGCTGGATGGTGTCCATCATCTCCTCTTTCTTGAGAAGATCTATCCTCAAATCTACAGACTTGATCTCGAATAGCAGCCTCTTGCTTCGTCAAGGTTTGTCCTCCCGGATCAAATGTCCATCTATGGGAATCTTGAAACAAAGCAAAGGAGTTAGTGTGAACAATTGGAGAAAACTTAATTGTATGAAGTTGCCATTTTTGTTTTTCTTTTGTTTTTGACAACTTTTCACAATATTTCCCTTTTGATGGTTGTATGTGTCCTCTAATCCTCCTATGTTTTATAAAATTTCCAATAGTAGTTACTTTTCCTTTAGGCATAATTCCTTTAGGAGGTGGTAACAACTTTAAAAGGGAAAGAGGACTATGTTCACATACAATTTCAAATGTAGAAATATGAGTAATCTTGTGGACTACTCCATTGTATGCATGTTCAATAGGAAAAGGATACTCATCCCAAGAATTGTGGTTGTCTCTCATGATTTCTCGAAGCATAGTAGAAAGAGCTATGTTTTCAATTTTATTTTGACCATTCTTTTGAGGATGATAAGAATTTGAAGAGAACAATTTAGTTTCAAGTTTTTCCAAGAGAATCCTCAAATGATGGCTTTCAAATTTTGGAGCTCTATCCAACACTATGTTTGAAGATAAATCATGAAGACTTGTCACTTCCCTAAGGAAGAGTCTATCCATATCCATGAAAATGGAATCAAAACCTTTTGTTGTCCTAAGAAGCTCTAACATGAAATTTAGGCTTGTGTCTTCCCAAGGATCATTTGCAAAAGGTGAAGGAGTATAGAGTTCATGAGACATTGCCTTAGGTGTAGTTTTAAAACAAGAAATGTATCTAGGGTAATGTCTTTGAACCTCCTTTCTCATGGGTGACAAAAGTTTTCCTTTTAAAAGCTCTAGAGTTTTATCAACTCTAGTTTGGCCCATGAGTTCTTCTTCATGAAGAATTTTTCTCTTATGTGTAAAGGTAGTTTTGTTGTTACAACCATTGTTTATGAGAATTTGTACATTTTGCAATGGTTGTCTCAATAAGACATGACAAGTTTCTTTAGGCACTAGCTCACATAAAAATTTGTCTTTGTAGATGCCTATAGATAACTTGACCTTCACTTGGTGATATCTTAGCACATATGAGAAATAATCTACTTCGTCTTTATCTATGCAAGCCTCTTTCAAGGATTCTTCTTTTGTGACTATGCTTGCAAGTGTTCCTTCACAAAAGGTAAGGCTAGGTTGTTCAACAAGAAGCATGTTTTCAAAGGTATTTTTAAATTTTCTTTCTTGTTGAAGGACCTTGTGGGAATGAACACTCTTTTCCCACGCCTTTTGTTTTTCAAGGGTTTTCTCTTGATTTTCTATTTTTAATATGCTTTTAAGGGGTGTGATAAGATATTCCTCATTCTTTTTAGATTCACACCACCCCTCACTTGGTTTTTCTTTTTCTTTTTCTTTAGCTTCCCTTTCGTCTTCCTCTCTTTTCTTTTGTATCTTTCTTTCCTTCTTTACTTTATGGGAAGCAAACAATTTTTCTACCCTCATTTCCCAATCTAAGCAAGCTTCTACATTTTCTTTTCCATGGAAATGGGGTAGGTCTACCCTAACCTCTCTTGGGCTTTCTTGTTCTCTTCTATCTCTTCTATGTCTTCTTGGGGGTGCTTGATAATAATCATTTATTCTAAGGCTTCCCTCCCCAAAAGACTCATGATTTTTAGAGATAGATGCATGAGAATGTATTTTTGTTTTTGAGATTTCTCTTCCTTTGCTTTAGTCAATTCGTTAATTTTGGTCTCATTATCCAATTGTCTATTTGAAATTAATTGAACGTCCTTGGAAATTTGTTTTAAAAGAGATTTTAAGGACTTCATATCACTTCCAATAGATTTAGAGGAGTGGGAAGACATGACTAAAGCTTTGTGTATAGAAATGTTTTACTTTAAGAAAGATGAGGAAAGTTAATGAAAGTAGTTTTCCAGGTAAGAGAGGTGAGTCACAATGGACTACTTAAATACCAAGTCTTTGCCTTAGCCAAAAACTATCCCTCAATATCTTCACACAAATCTTTCTTTAGGTAAATCACTTAAAACACAATGAGGATGTAGAAATAAAAAAATTTTAATGCACAAAACAATGCAAGCTATCTAGAAAATTATCAAAGCTTTAAACAAGACAAAAACAAAAGCAATTAAGCGTAGCTAACTAAAGGCAAATGAAGTAATTAAAGCAATTAACAAATGCTAAGCTAGAAAGTTTAAGCTAGTCGGCCCTAGGTGAGGCTTCTTGGACACTTGGAGCCCTTGAAGACACACTCACCGTCTAATTGCGTGATTAACAAGTACTTAACAAGAGTTAAATTGCAAAGAAATTAAATGACACTCCCTTTGTTGTTTTTTCTAATTGCACTCCCTTTGTTGTTCCTCCTTTGTTGGCCTTCCAAGGTGTGTGGTGTATTTAGTATGTGTTTGTTGCTACCCCTTGCCTTTGATCCTCTTGGGATTAGGTAATTAAATTCTTCAATCCAGCACCTATTAAGCAAAACTAGACTCCCCTCAAGTCAATTCCCACTCAACAAGTACCAATTGATAATTAATCCACCACCAAGCTTAGAGGTCAAAGAAATAAAGCAAGAAACAAATTAATTTGAAAAACAGTACCACACAAATGGAATTAAATGTGACACAACTTAGAAAGAGTTCAAATTAAATTAGACAAGCAAATAAAAAGGCACTCAAAGAAATGGATGGCACACAAAAAGGAACCTATGGAATAGCACTAGATTTGATTTAAAAACCAAAAACAACACCACTGAAACAAAATGTTGTGGTTCAGAAAGCGTGACTTTCACAGATTTATGCTGAGCTAGATCTTTAATATTTGCTTCTGAAAATTGATACTCAAACAAATCAAGATCTTAACAAATTTTTGGCATTGGTTTCACTCCAAACGTAAGCACCAAATAATTTTAATAACTTTTTTAAAATCAGTGCTCAGAACCGCCAGATGTAGCGTCAGGATTGCACACTTTTTTTGTAAGATTTATCTTTTTTTTTCTATTTCTTTTTTTCAACTGATTCTTTTTTTTGTTCTTTTGCTAACACCTCAATCTAGTGAAATCCAGAGGCTCAGAATTTTCTTATGTTGTTGATCCGATCGGTCATCGGTAGTCGATGACGTCAGCATCAGAGAACCACGTGGACCGCTCGCAGGGTGACACGTGGACCAGGTGGCAGAGAGGTAGAGGGACGATCGCCAAGAGAGGTGATCGGTGGTCAGTAACCAAGTTACCACCGACAGATCAGGCGGCAGAGAGGTCGGGGGATATATCACCCAGAATGGTGATCGGTGGTCAGTAGCCAAGTGACCACCAGCAGACCAGTTCCCAGACTCGCGCCTGGAGGCAGAGCGCGAGTAGCGAATAAACACTGATCAGTCATCGGGTGTATTGTCATCGGGGTCTCGTGTTACACGCAGTTAAACTGGGACTAAGGTTCCCAGCGAGAGCGTTACGCATGGACCTCGCATGAGCACACCTCAAGGAATCATGCACGAGAGTGGCCTGAGGGAACTAGTAAGCCAGTCAGTGATTGGTGATTCCCTCAACCCATTACGTGCGTGTCATCCAGAAGGGTAAGTCGCCTACACAGAGAGTAACGTTCGGTGAGTGCGCCTAGACCAGCCACACCCGACGACCACTCCTAAGAGTGTGCAATTTACCCAGATAAGAGAAGCATCCTAAGTTACTCCGCAAGGGCGTAGCTTAGGCGGACAAAGAGAGGCGCTAGAGCCCTTCCAGTAAGTGACACGTGTGTGGTTAGATGTGAGTTGCAGGCCTCCACGTGTCACCATCTGAGAGGGGTGCGGTCCAGACAAAAGAGCACTCCGTACCGCTAAAGGTACAGACAGGCGCAGCCAAGCGCAGACATGCGCAGACTCTCACGCTCCCCATTGCTGATTCTGAAGGTACGCTTTCTCTGAAAAGCACGACAGGGTTCTGACACATGCCAGAAAAGCATAACAGAATTCTGTTATGCCCAGAAGCAGGGAAAGAGAGATAAAAGGCAGAATCAGAGTGAGAGTGAGGGGAGATAGAGAAAAAACAGAGTGCATGTTTTTCTCACACACACATTTTTACTAAGTTTCCAGTTTCTGGTGGTTCTGTTGAACTAACTTGATCGTCGGAGTGCAAACGGCCGCTAGAGGCGCCGTCTGTGTATTTTGCAGGTCACATTTTGAAGACATCTGAGAGAGAGAGTTCAGAAGGTGATTCTTCAGGAGACGCAGTCGCGAAGACAGGGCAGAAAGTGTTACGAAGCGATTCACCCACGTTCAAGTTGCCGGCAGGATCAGTTGTATTTAATTTTCATAAGAAAAATCAGCCAAAACAGAAAGGTGGAAAATAGAGGATTCTGAAAATCTGGAATAAAAAACAGAATGATATACCAACAAACACACAATGGAAATAATGTGATGGAATTTGTGTGGATCTAGCACATACATAAGAACTCAAACTAAAAATAAAAATGCACCAAAGGATCAAAACAAAGCAGATTTCAGATCAAACATTCAAACCAAAAATAAGAAACAAATAAATCAAGAAGAGTACTACTAGGATTTGTTGACAAATATGGAAACACATGACTAGACAAAACTTATGAATTCATAAAATGAAAAGACTCAAGAACATCATATGACCCAAATGAAATTTCAAGCAAGACTCAAATACCTAAAAATAAAAAAAAGCAGCAACACAAAGATATCAAGAATCCTACACAAAAATGAAAATAGATGTTCAAGCACAATTTTGAACAAAACCCATCGATTGAAATGAATAAACAAGCATTCAAATCATATTAAAACACAAAAACAACAAGACAACTTGGAATAAAGATGAACAACTTGGAGAGAGAAGAACTCAAAAAGAAAAAATGCAAAGAGATACTCATCTTTGAAGAACCATAGCTCATGATACCAAATGATGGCATTGAGCTCTTCTCTTTTGTGGTTTTTGGGTTTGCGGAAGCTTAGTGGTTTGTTGATGGATCAAGGCCCTCCTAGGAGGTGTGGCTGCCTTGGAGGTGCATGAGAGTAGGGAAATTGAGGGAGGTTCGGCCAGCCCCCTTTGGTAGGTGAAGGATTGAAGATTAAGACCTAAATCTTAGGCAAGGGAGTAAAGTATGGCTCAAGTTTGGCAGCATAACAATACTCAAATTAATCTTGAAATACATGAGGTTGGCTCCTCCTTTTATAGGCTAAGGAGGACCTGAAATGATGAGCAAATGCAAACCAAATGAAATGCAAAAGAGTAGCACATGGAGGCACATAGAGCACATGGCACATGGGTGCACATGGCCTCCTAACTTGCACATGGACGTCCTAGATTAGTGGAGAGCTTCTAGAAACCTTAGCTAATCTAGATTAACTCCTCCTTAATCCTAATTTGCAGAAATTAACAAAGGTTCCCAAGGCTATGCTATTCACACCACAATTAAGACTAAGCTACACTTTGTTGGGCCTTCTTGGACGTCAACCTTCTTGGATGTCATCTCTCTTAGACGCTTCTTGTGTTGCCTAGATGCTCCTTGTGTCTCTTAGACGTTTCTTGTGTGGCCTAAACGCTTCTTGTGTGGCCTAGACGCTTCTTGTGGGTGCCCTCTATGCAAGGTTGGTCATAGACGCTCTCTTGGTTGCCTTTCATGCAAGGTTGGCCCTAGATGCTCTTTTGGGTGCTGGGGCCTCTTCCATCTTGTGGTGGGCTAAGTTAAATCACATTCATTTAAGTTAAATCCCACTCCTTTTACTTAGCAAGCAGACTGAGTCAACTGTGTTGAACAAGGTCGCTTTGATGATTTCTAAATCCATCTTGAAGAATCTGTTACTGTGTGTATGTAGTTAAGTAGATTATGAGTTGTTAATTTGCACTTATTTATGAACCAAGTCATATGATTTGAAATCTCTTTTGAAAGTTTTGTTTTTCAAGTTTGTGTTAATTGTAGTTAGTTGTTTCGTTTTTTAAATCAGTTGGCAAAGCTTTTGTTCAAGTCTGGTGACTACAACAAGTTTTTCAACATGTTGATTTATCGTGACAACTGATTGAATAACACTTAAGGTTTTTAAAAGGATTTAAAAATGATTTGTTTTCTTTTGTATTTTCTGCAAAAAAAATCATACAGTTATCTTGATAACTGAATTGGTTTTTTATGTGTAGATTTTAAACAGAAAATGAAGAAGAGAGTTTATTGAAAATGTTTTTCAAGAGAGAAGATCAAAGAGCTTTCAATCATTCTCGAAGTCTTGGATCAATGCTTTTATGTGAAATAGAATTATGGGTTATTTCATCTCCCGTTATTCACTTGTGTAAAGCCCAGGTGTATTCTAATTCTTTCTTTTAATCTGTATTGTGCTGTAAACAATTTCAGATAGTATTTCTGGAAACTGTGTTTTTGTTGAGAGTGTTGTATGTTCTTGAAGGGTTCAATATCAATACTCTTGGCTGTGTTGTAATATGTTTTTGACTACTTAGTGAATTTTCAGTGGTGCGTTCTCTTGGTTAAGAGTGAACCAATATAAATTTCTCAGTGTGATTCTCTCTTCCCTACTCTGATAAAATTGATTTATATTCTGTTATGTGTGTTTTGCATAAAACAATCAGTTGATTCGTAAAAACAACAGGTTTATACTTTTCACAAAATTGTAAATCTGTTAATAACCAGTTGAATAAATAAATCAATTGATTGATTTAGCACATCTTTTCAATCTAACTCCAATCTTTGTGAACTATAGTCAATTACTTGATGCCTTCAAAGAGACTCATGAAGAATCTAACATGTTGGTCTTATTAAACAACCGGTTAAAAGGGCTAAACAACCAGTTGGAAAATCAAGCCAATACCTTAAAAGAAGAGCTGAGTCATTCAAAACCTGATTTTGAAAATCTTGAAATCATCTACAAAAACTCTTCTTGTAAGTTTGTTGATTCAAGCTTTTTTTTGAAAACTATGATTCCCTCCAAAAGAAGGTTCATTACCTTTTTAAAAATAGTGAACAAGTTTTCAAAAGGGCAATCCAATTTTGAAACTGTTCTTGCATCTCAAAGTTGTGTATTTGGCAAAGCTGGTATGGGCTTCAACCCAAACAACAAGAACAAAACTTTTACAAGTGCTCATAAAAAAAACTTTTACAACTTTTTTTGAAACAAACAACCAGTTGCTAAAGCTGTTAAACCAGTTAAAACTTGTTTTTGTTGCATGAACAAGGGATATAGTGTTAGGTTCTGCAAAGCAAGAAGGTTTGTTGTTCCTAAAGGTCTTTTAAAATGGATTATATTCTCGTTGGTTGACTTGGTTGCCGGTTGACTCGAACGACAGCTTCAGGCCCCGCCTGTCTTCTCCTGAGAATCGAACTCTCTAGGGTTGAAGGACTTCTCACCTGCAAAGACAAAGGCACCTTTACGGCCATTTGCACTCCGACGCCCATGTCAGTAAAGGCTAAAGAAATAGTAATGTGGGTAAAGCAGTTTCAGTCTTAGAAACGGCGAACCTTGCTAGGGTTTTTACCACCTTATTTATAGGTTGTATATAGGGTTACTTCTGTGATGTTCCCACGTCTCTTAGTGGGCTTAGGGTTCCTGGGAGAATGTCCCTACGCCGCTATTACATAATCTTAGCGTAATCTGGCACATATGACTTCCCTTTTCTGGAGTGCATAAACTTAACATCGTAGCTGCCAAGTTACCTACTCACTTACCCGCGCTATGACATCATCTATTCTTGTAGGTGCCCTAAGTATTCACATGCCATGCATGCAGTCTTTCCCTGGAAACCCTAACCGTAACGGGCCTTAGCGCCTCCAAGGAACACTTGCTTGTGTCGTACCCGAATGTACCATACACACCCCCTGCATGATCCTATGAATACTTAGGTCTTTTTTCTGGTATCTGGGTGTTAACCTATGTTAACTCATGCAATCTGTGGGTCCCAACTTACGTGGCCCACCATTACTATCAGTGCACCGATGACTGATGTCCGATGTCTTTCTCTTAGGCCGATGTTCGAGGTCTGGTCTGTACACAAGCCCCCCAGTTTCGAGCTGTAACTTGTTTTAGTGAAGAGACTAAGTGATCGCCCACAACGACCTACATGGCACTGGGTGATAGGACGTGAACAGTGCTCTGAAGTGACATCCTAGTCTCGAGCTGTACCTTGTTTCAGTGAAGAGACTACGTTACGTGGCACTGGGTGATAGGACGTGAACAGTGCTCCAAAGTGACATCCACGTCTTGAGCTGTACCTTGTTTCAGTGAAGAGACTAAGTGATCGCCCACGGCGACCTACATTGCACTGGGTGATAGGACGTGAACAATGCACCAAAGTGACATCTCACCATTCTTTTTTACACAGCGTACACGTGGCAAGATCAACGGCTAACACTCGTTGTCGCTTGCGCTTCTTCGTATACGTTAAACCTTTCAAACCCCTACACTCCTTCATTGTTTCATTACTTCACTTAAACATTTCTCGAACATTTCTGCTCTCGAACGCTTAGTCTTCTTCTTCGAAAACCTCTACCTTCGAACCCTAACTTATTCAAAGGTATGATCTTTACTCCTTGATTGCCCTTGCTTTATGATTTCGATGCGCATAACATGCCATAACTGTTCTGGGACTGTTTATGTTTTTCGCACTTTATGGTTTTGCTCTTTGCTTTCTCACACTCTCTGTTTTTCTGGGTTTTAGAGTCATACCATCTTTCCCCTCTAAACCTTCGTTTTTCTCTTTTCCTTTTTCCTCTTTTCTTCTCTAGCTTCCTCTCTTAAGATGGCTAGAACCAAAACTACACCAAACCCTCCACCTTTCATTGACTACAAAGAACTCTATCGCTGGCCTCCTGATGGCCTTCCGGCCTTAACTTCTCAAATAAACACCTTCAAGAACATCGACGAGTACAAGAAAAGCGAGTTTGACGAGAAATTCCTCGTCTTCGGGAGGGAACATGACTTGTACGTGAAGGTTTTTCCTTGCAAGGAGGGTGAGCCCGTGTGTGTTGATGACCGCAAGCCTCGAAGAACCCTTCTTCTTTATGTACGCCACTGCCTTTAAGCGGCTCAAACTTCGTCTTCCTATTACGGGGTTCGAGCGCGCCTTGCTGACTGAGGTTAACGTGGCTCTTGCCCAACTGCACCCCAACAGCTGGGCCTTCGTGCGGGGCTTCGCCATTTTCTGCAACCACTTTGGCCATACTCCTTTGTGGATGTGTTCCTCAATTTCTTCGAGGTGAAGAGCCCTGGCAAGAAGTTGTGGATGAGCTTCAATGGAGTGGCAGGGAGAGTCCTTCTAACCCTCTTCCAGCAGTCTTACAAGGGCTTCAAAGGGAAGTTCTTTAAGATATGCAGCAGCAAGCATGATCCAACCTTGCTGGATGGGTTTCCACTCTACTGGGTGGAGAAAGCGGGACTCAAGAAGCCCAGGAGTCTAGAGGACTTGGCCCCGCCCGATCGTGAGGTCTGCCAGTTCCTTTCAAGCTTGGGAGTGGTGTTTAACACTGCTGAACTGATCAAGGCTTATATTGGTACTTTGTTTGACTTTTCCCTTTATTGTTTACTTGCATACTGTGTTGATTTATGTTATTATGCATTGTTGTTTTCTTGTGTAGGCATGGTGCTAAACACGAAGATAAGAGGATGCTAGCTGAGGCAGCCTCTAAGCTCAAAGCGGGTGCTGGCCCCTCTGATGCCCCTCATGGGGGTGGTTGAGGCCACTACCTTTGAGGACGAGGGCACCTGCTCTAGCCTCGTCTTCAAGAAGAAAAGGGGTGTCGATGCCGCTGCCCCAACCCAATCTGCCTCAGATGGTCGCGCCTCTTCCTTCAGAGAGAACCCCCCAAGTGCCTCTCCCCTCGTGACTTGGTGGTACACGAAGGCGAGGGGGAGAGTGCCCCTGGGGGCGATTTTGGCGTGCCTCCCGCTGCCGAGCTGCCCGCCTTCCTCCAGGAGGTTCTCCAAACTTTCCAAGGTGGGGAAGTGGATGGCCAGGGCGAAGATCCCCTGGGAGGGCATGCGGCCAGAGGTCTTGGGGCCTTCCTCATCGCATCCAGCAGCGCCTCAACTCAAGTACAAGAATTGAGGGCTGAGATGTTGAAGCTGAGGGAGGCGGCAAGTCAAGACGCGCTCCAAATTAAACAACTCACTCAGCGCGAAACCGCCTTACATTTGGAGTTGGCAGATTTTCGTCAAACTAACAAGGAGACCAAGAGGCTCCTATTCAAGAAGTCTCAGGAGGCCTTGAGTGCTCATTCGAAGATTCTGCCCCTCCGAAATGAGGCTATTGAGCTGAAGGAAAAGGCTGAGGAGACGCGGGCCAAGATGGCCAGGTTTGAGGAAAGGGCGACCCAGCAGGAGGTGCGTCTTGGCCAGCTGGAAGGAGAGCTAGTCCGCAAGGACGAACTCTTTAGCGAAATCAAGGAGGAGCTCACCAACGACGCTGCTGGAGCTTGTGGTGTTGGGTTTGAGGATGTCATGGCCCAGGTTGCTTGTGTGCATCCTGGGTGGACCTATCTCAAACTGGCCTGACAAAGAGGATCGTCGCTGGACAGCTGGTTGATGCCCATGAGTAGCTCCTTTCTTGTTGTAACTTAACTGTTTAACGAACAATTTCAGTACCCTGTAAATATATCTGCTTATTTATGAAATCTGCCGTTTTCTTAACTTGCTCCCTTTTTGTAAATATATGTTTCGACTTTAAACATATGCATTCAATATCTTGTTTTTACTACATGAAGGTTTGTCATACTTCTAGGTGTTCCAGGCTAAAAAATTATCTTGTTTCAAAGGGTTTAGCCAAATGGCTACCTAAGGAAAGGTAGTAGCTCATTTGTACCCAAAACTAAGGGTACCATTTTTGTTGGTTTACATCTGTTTTATATAAAACAAAAGAAGGAAAAGGATTAAACCAATGGTATCTTGATGATGGGTGTTCTAAGCACATGACATGAAATCTATCTCAGTTTGCTATGTTTAAGCTAAAATCAGAAGGATATGTTACCTATGTTAACAAAAAGCGTGGGAGCATTCTTGGAAGAGGAGATACTGGAACTAAATCATCAATAGTCATAAAATATGTTCTTTATGTTGAAGGGTTGAAACACAATCTTCTCAGCATTAGTCAACTTTGTGACAAGGGATACAAGGTTAACTTTGAATTTGAAAAATGGTCAAATGAGAAATGAAGACACTGGTAAGGTGGTCTTTACAGGTAAAGGGTTTAATAACATCTATCTCCTTAATATTCATCATAATATCTTTGAGAATACGTGTCTCATTTTGAATCTTGGTTGTGGCATAGGAGACTTGCACATATTCACACTGATCATTTGAATAGGCTAAATTCAAAAGATTTAGTTTCTGGTTTGCCTAAGATAAAATTTAAGAATAATTTGTGATGGATTTAAAAAAGGAAAACAGACTAGATCTTCCTTTAAACTCAAAGATGTAATTTCCTTTAAAAAGCCTTTAGACATTTTGTATATGGACTTGTTTGGACCATCTAAAACTGCTAGTCTAGCTGTAAATTTGTATGCATTGGTTATTGTTGATAATTTCTCAAGATATACCTAGACTTTATTCATTGCTTTTAAGAATGATGCATTTGATATGTTTAAGAAATTGGCTAAGGTGATACAAAATGAAAACAATTGCAGAATTAAATCTATTAGGTCATGAGGGAGAGTTTGAAAATGAAAGTTTTAATAGGCTTTGTGAAAAAAATATGGAATTACACATTGTTTTTATGCTCTTAGAACCCCATAAGAAATTGGTGTAGTTGATAGGAAGAATAGATTGCTAAACGAGCTTTCTATGACTATGTTAAATGAATATGATCTTCCTAAGTATTTTCGGGTTGATCTTGTATACGCTACTGCATATGTTTTAAATAGAACTTTAATTAGGCCAATTTTAAAGAGAACACTCAATGAGTTGTATAAGGGTAGAAACCTAACATAAGCCATCTTAGAGTGTTTAGTTGTAAATGCTTTGTTCTAAATAATGGTAAGGATAATCTTGGAAAATTTAATGCAAAATTTGATGAAGGAATTCTGTTTTCTTATGCTTTGAATGGACATTCATATAGAATATATATTATAAGACTTTTAACTGTTGAAGAATTTGTGTTGCAGTGAGTGGTTTGACTCTTGTAGTGTTCAATAAATGTTTTTGATCTTCTTGTAAATGATTTGTGTTGACTTAGTGAATTCCACCTTGGTGGGTGGGAATGGATGTAACTCTATAATGAGTGAACTAGTATAAAATCATGGCGTCTTTTATGTATTCTTTATGACTGAATCTTAATTTTTCTGCATAATTTTCTGTAGTGGTTTAATCAATCAATTGTTTCTAAAAATCAATCAGTTGTTTTTGTTCTCTGCAGATCCATTTTTTTTGCTAAAATAACCAAAATTGTTGTGCTAAGCAATATTGTGTGGTACACCATGAATTAATTTTTTTTGTATTCATTCATATTCATTACTGGTTATACAAGTTAATTTGAATCAAAGGTTTCTTTAAAACATTGTTTGAATCTTTTTTGTTACTGTTAACCAGAAAAACAATTTGTTATTTTCAAATATAATATGTTAAAATTAATTTAGAAATTTATTTCTTAAAGAAATTTAAATCTGTTCAAACTGTAATTCTTATTTACTAGAATGGGCTTAAAGATTTATGTGTTAAGAAATTTAATCAATTTTTTTTAATAAAAACAATTTTTTTTATTAAACAGTGTATTTTTCTAAAAATTAATCTGTTGTTTTGAAAAACAATCAGTTAAAATTTCATTTGTTTTGTTATAAACCATTTATTGCAAAAATCTAACAAAGTTCAATTCACCCCCTTTTGAACTTAGGCCCCCATTAATTCAACAAATCTGACTCTGAACACTAAGTGATATTCCGAGTGTCGAACTGTGGCTAGTTGTTTTTCGCTTTCTTATAAAGGTTAGTCATATATTCCTTTGAGTTTTTCCCTTTTTCTTCTTCTATACATAAAAAAGAACCATTACCAATCCAAATAAGGTTAAGGGGATGTTTGGGGTTCCAATCAGGCGGTCGACCATTCTAGTCGAATGCCTTACTTTGCACTTCAATTGGATTTCTGACAGTAGGTTTTTGCTTTGCGTTTTTTCATAAGTATGAATTTCGACCGAACCTTTTACTTTGCTCACTTTAATAAGTTGAATTTCAATTGCGTGCTTTACCCCATGTTTTTCTTGTTTGATGATCTAGTCATTTATGAGATGTTAAAAAGATTTTTGGTAAGTTGTTGAGAGGAATTGTCATTTGAGACAAAGCTTCCTTATTTGATCTAACAACGTTGTTTATCACTCATATCCGAGAGGGATTGCCACGTTGGAAAAACTTCCTTAGCCGAAGTGGAGTAATTTTTGGGCATCGAGAGGGATTGTCGTTTTTTAGGCAAGGGTTTCCTCGGTCGAATGGTGTTCAGAATTTCGTCATAACTGAAAACTTCCTAGATGCGTGAAAGTCACAATGAGATGAAGGGGGCTCCACTTCACATCGAGTTTATTCTGATTAAGATCATATTGGTTATTGTACCGCCCGGGTAGTCGGAAGTGATGACGTGGCAGCAAGCTATCATGTAGGCGTGTAAGCAGGGCTCGTGGCTGGCAGAAGGGAAGGAAGTCGGGGGGCTCGTGTAGTCGCCAGTTATTAAGTTGGCGTGCTCCAATCTCTAGCATACCTAAACCGGCGGTCACCGGGTTTGAGATGAAGTCGCCGGATGCGAACCCAGACGACCAAGTGGTTAGAGATCGTCGAAAGCGGGACATCGCCGAAGGATCAGGGAGGTTTGTTCCAGGCTTTCGAGCCAGAGGATGAAGTCGTCAGATAGTCATTCCCTAGCTAGCCAGAGGTTGAGGTCGGGGAACAGCTTACCTGAACATGCACGATGAAGCAAGTGAAGTAGATCATGAAGGCGGCCGACGAGACCACAGGGAAGGTGTGTATGAAGGCACCTGTACTCGCCACGCAGAAGAGATCACGCTCCAAGGCAGCTATGCGCTGAGTTGTTTCATGCATAAGTAACTTAGCCGAAAAGCCTGAAGAGTAAGAAGTGGCGCCCCAAGTCAAGGATGCTCCAGATGGTGACATGTGTACAACTGGATGCGAGCCACGTGTCCAGATGTGTAACTGTTAGGAGAGAGAAAGTGCACAGGTATATAAGAGATTCTAACGAACTTCTGAGGTACGCGCGCGTTTTAGATTACTTCTTTTACGCTTGCGAGAACTTGAGTACGCTGAGAGAGAATTTTGCACGGTTCCTGTTCTTAGTTTTCTCTTAGTATTTTGGTGGTTCAGTCGCTGACTTGGGCGTCGGAGCGTGATCGGCCGCAGCGGCGCCGTTCTGTGTTTTGCAGGTTCTTGAGGTGAATCAAGGCGAAGGACCGAAGCTAACACGGCGCAGAGTCGATCCAGATTTGACGAGGCAAAGCTCTTGCGTCCTGGTCAACAGGCAGGATCATCAGGCGCCCACCGTGGGGCCGTGTAAAACCTGTTCCCATCCACAGCGTGAGTTCTTGGAGTTTCTGCAGTTTCTGTGTGGTTGTGTGCTGGTGCAACCATTTTCCGCCGTTCATTCAAGCTTTGTTCAGTAGATTCGTGCTTTTCACCGTTCGTTCGAGGTTTTGTTCGGTGAGGTGAGGTTTTTTGCTGTTTACGCGAGTTTTAATCAGTGAAATCGAAGCTTCGACGTTCGTTCGGATTTTCGACCGGTGAATCAGAGGTTTTGGTGGAGAAGCGGTGGTCTGTGGTGAAGTCGCAAGTTTCTGCGAAGATTTTGCTGTTGAGGTTGTGTTCTTGAAGTTCTTGGAGTTTGCGAAGTTCTGACCGATTGGTTGCTGGATCGATCGTTGCTGAAGGAGGTTTTGTTTGTCGCTCGTTGTGATCTGTTAAGTTTTCATGAGAAAGATGAGAAGCAACCGTTCAAGTCCAGTCGTGCCAGTTGCTGCTGAAGGTGCCATGACGATGGCGCAGATGGTGGAGATCATGCGTGCGCTGCAGGCGAATGTGGAAGCCTCGCGCATAGAGCAGGCAAGGATGCATGAGGACCTAGTCGCCTCTCAGGCCAGGAATGAAGAGCTCAGCAAAGTAACTGAGGAATTGCGCCAAGCTCTTCAGGAGCAGAGAGGGCGCCCAGTCGCTGAAGAGGTCGCACCGTCGTCGCCACCTCGCGTTTTCCCCATGCCTTTCGCTCAGGCGATCACAGACACGCCTATCCCTGCAAGTGTGGTACCTGTGAAGGCTACTTTCACCGGCGTGGAGGATCCTGAGGCACACCTCACCACGTTCCACACGCAGATGATGCTGTCAGGAGGATCGGATGCTGTGTATTCCAAGATGTTTGTGAGCACGCTCCAGGGAACAGCGCTGGAATGGTTCGTGAGCCTGCCTACCGGCCACATAACCAATTTCCAGCAGTTTTCGAAGCTTTTCGTCGAGCAGTACATAGTGAACAAGGCGCCGCCTAGGGTGTCTTATGATCTGTTCGACATAAGGCAGTACCAGGGAGAGTCCCTCAGGGACTACTTAAATCGTTTTGGGGCGCAGATGGTCCGCTCGCCGGCCAAGGACGAAGAGATGTTGGTCTACGCCTTCAAAAAGGGCATGCTGCCGGGACCTTTCTGCGAAGCGCTAATCAGGGCTCACCCCGCCACGTTTACTAAGGTTAGGCGACTTGCGGTGGCCCACATCGCCGATGAAAGTGAGGTCGCCGAGAAGAGAGGGAGCATGGCCCCTGCTAGGCCACGTGCCCAGACCAGGATCCAGCCACAGAGGGTGCTGGAGACAGCGGCGGCCAAGAGGGATCAAAGGACCCGCCATCCTTATGATCCAAGGAAAAACAAGGGGAGGGGCCCAGGGCGCCCCAGGAAGTACAATCGCCCGCCAAAGCATAAATTTGTCATGGGGCTGGCGGACCTGATCGCCATCCCCAACATAGCAGCCAGGCTCAAGGCGCCCGAGAAGGTGGGCGACAAGGTGTTGGGACCAAAGCCAGACGCCTGGTGCGAATTCCACCAGGGCTTTGGCCACACCGTGGACTCATGCTTGGCATTAGGATACCAGCTTGATGACCTAGTCAAGAGCGGGTTCCTAAATGATTATCTGCTGGATAGAAGGACGGGGGGCGCGTCGAGCTCCCAGCCGGCGGGTGGTGAGGCTCAGCAGCACGAAATGCCCACCCACGGAGAGATCCACACCATCGCGGGAGGTTTCTCGGGTGTTGGCTGCACCGCGTCGCAGAGGAAGAAGTATGCGAGGACTGTGATGACGGTGGACATGTTCGAGGACCACTCGCCAGATGTGGACATCACGTTCACAAGGGAAGATCTTAGGGACGTTGTGCCTCATGACAACGATCCAATAGTCATCTCGCTTGTTACGGCGGGAAGGAAGGTCCACAGGGTTCTGGTGGACCAAGGAAGCTCGGCAGATGTGATGTTCTGGCCGACTTTCACACAGTTGCAGTTGCCCCTTGACCAGCTGAGGCCCTGTGGAGGGTGCTTGTATGGCTTCGCTGGCGATCAGGTGGAGGTTAGGGGGTATATAGAGTTAAGAACTACATTCACGGATGAGGCGGGCTCGAGGACGGAGAAAATCAAGTACCTCGTCGTGAATGCTCCCTCAGCATACAACATTCTGTTGGGAAGATCAACGCTCAACAGAATAGGAGCCGTGCCTTCAACCAGGCGCATGAAGGTGAAGTTGCCATCGATGGAAGGGGTGGTGATCACCATCAAATCTTACCAGAAGGAGGCGAAGAAGTGCTATGAGAATAGCCTCAAGAATAAGAGGTCAGTGAGTTACATCACAACGACGCCGCCTCCCGGTGTGAAGCCCAAGCCAACAGAGTGGCGAGTTGTTGGTGCAGCGATGGAGGTGGCCGCCGGAGGCGACGTCGCCATGATGGATGCTGAGGCTGAGGGAGAGAACGCCGATCGGGAAGAAGAGGCGAGGAACCGCCCAGAGGAAGCGAGGGAGCTGGGAATCGCCAAGGCGGTGATCGCTAGGGAAGCTAGACCCAACCCCATCGAGGAGTGGCTCGAAAGGGAGATCGAAGGAAAGGTATTCAAGTTGGGAAGGTCCTTGGAGGCTGAGCTCCAAGACCAGATTGCCAAGGTGATAGAGCGGCATCTGGATGCTTTCGCATGGTCTGCTTCAGACATGCCGGGAATCGACCCCGACTTCTTGTGCCACCATCTAGCAATGGACAACCAGGTCAGACCAGTGCGACAGAGAAGAAGGAAGTTCAACGAGGAGAGAAGGCATGCGATCAGGGATGAAACACAGAAGCTCCTCGCTGCAGGCCATATCAGGGAAGTCCAGTACCCTGAGTGGCTGGCCAATGTCGTGCTGGTGAAGAAAAGCAATGGGAAGTGGCGCATGTGCGTCGACTTCACTGATCTGAACAAGGCTTGCCCAAAGGATTCGTATCCTTTGCCGAGCATAGACGCCCTGGTCGACAGTGCTGCAGGGTGCAAGTTGCTGAACTTCCTAGACGCCTTCTCGGGGTACAATCAGATAAAGATGCATGCCATGGATGAAGAGAAGACTGCCTTCATAACCGAGAGATCGTGCTACTACTACAAGGTGATGCCCTTTGGGCTGAAGAACGCGGGGGCCACGTACCAGAGGCTGATGGATAGGGTCATTGCACCGATGCTGGGGAGGAATGTGCAAGCGTACGTGGATGATATGGTCGTGACCTCGCTGGAGAAGAGCAAGCACGTTGCGGATTTGGAGGAGTTGTTTACTACAATCGCCAAGTTCAGGTTAAAACTGAACCCCGAGAAGTGCATTTTTGGCATGGAGGCGGGAAGTTCTTGGGTTTCCTCTTGACTGAAAGAGGAATAGAGGCTAATCCTGATAAGTGTGCTGCCATCTTGGCGACGAGGAGCCCGGCTACCGTGAAGGAGGTGCAGCAACTTACAGGTCGGATGGCCGCCCTGTCTCGTTTCGTATCAACTAGCGGAGAGAAGGGCCACCCGTACTTTCAGTGTTTAAGGCGGAACAACAAGTTTGCCTGGACGAAGGAGTGTGAAGAGGCCTTCGTCAAGCTTAAAGAGTATCTGGCGAGCCCGCCTGTTTTGTGCAAACCGTTGGTGGGAACCCCTCTCAGGTTGTATTTTGCTGTGACCGAGAGGGCGGTGAGTGCGGTGCTCGCCCAAGACCAGGACCAGGCTTAGAAGCCTATTTATTTCGTCAGCAAAGTGCTGCAGGGCCCGGAGATGAGGTATCAGGCCTTGGAGAAGGCCGCGCTGGCTGTGGTATTTTCGGCGAGGAGGTTGCGCCACTATTTTCACAGTTTTACAATACTGGTGATGACCGACTTGCCCATCCAGAAGGTTCTGAAGAAGCCTGATGTAGTTGGGAGGATGGTGAAGTGGGCGATGGAGCTGTCGGAGTTCGATATCAAGTATGAGCCCCGAGGTCCGATCAAGGGGCAGATTTTCGCTGATTTTGTGGTCGAGCTCTCGTCAGAAGTAGCGCGAGTTGAGGGGGATGATTTCCGTTGGGTGCTCTCGGTGGACGGATCGTCGAACCAGCAGGGTAGCGGTGCTGGAGTCATCCTGGAAGGGCCCAACGGTGTGCTGATTGAGCAGTCCCTGAGATTTGCCTTCAAAGCCAGCAACAATCAAGCAGAATATGAGGCGCTGATCGCCGGAATCTTGCTGGCCAAGGAAATGGGAGCTAGGGTGCTGATGGCTAAGAGTGATTCGCTGTTGGTCACGGGACAAGTAACAGGCGAGTTCCAGGCCAAGGATCCACAAATGGCGGCTTACCTAGAGTATGTGCAGGAGTTGAAGAGTTCCTTTGTCTCCTTTGAAGTGGTGCATGTGCCTAGAGAGAAGAATGCCCGAGCTGACTTGCTAGCTAAGCTCGCCAGTTCCGGCAAGGGGGGTAGGCAGAGGACGGTGATCCAAGAAACTCTGAAGTCGCCTAGAGCATTTGTGGCAGATCACCTGGTTCTTCAGATAAGCAAGTCGACGGAGAAAGCGGCGAGGAGTCACAGGTCTTTGACTCAGGAGACCTTGAGATCGCCGAGAATAAGAGCATGTCGGGGAGAGAGGGTGAACATGACGCAGGTCTGTGCTACGCATGAGCCAGACACGTGGATAACGCAGTACCAGCGATGCCTGGCAGATGGCCTTCTCCCGCTGGATCCGACGGAGGCTAGGAAGATAAAGAAGAATTCTAGCAAGTTCACAATAATTGATGGCGAGTTGTATAGGTTTGGGTTCACACACCCACTCCTGGAATGTGTGCATGGAGAAAAATGTACAAGAATCATGGCCGAGCTCCATGAAGGGATATGCGGAAGTCACGTTGGGGGTCGAGCTCTGGCCGCAAGAACCCTCCGTGCAGGTTACTACTGGCCAACAATGAGGGAGGACTGCAAGAGGTATGCACAGTGTTGCAAGCAATGTCAGCAGCACGCCGATTGGCATAAAGCGCCTCCCGAAGAGTTGAAGTCGATTTACAGCCCTTGGCCGTTTCATACATGGGGAATCGACATTATGGGACCTTTCCCACTAGCGATCAGGCAGATGAAGTACTTGGTGGTGGCAATTGAATATTTCACCAAGTGGATCGAAGCAGAACCAGTGGCCCAGATCACCGCACACAAGATCGAAAGCTTTGTATGGAAGAACATCGTGTGCCGGTTTGGTGTGCCTAAGCGCCTGGTGTCGGACAACGGGACTCAGTTTGCAAGTCACCTGTTGAAGAAGCTCTGCGAAGGGGTGGGAATTCAACAAGTATTTGCATCCGTCGAGCACCCTCAGACAAATGGCCAAGTAGAGTCAGCCAATCGGGTATTGCTAAGAGGCCTGAAGAGAAGACTAGAGAAAGCCAAGGGATCGTGGGTTGAGGAGGTACCCCGTATAGTTTGGACGTACCACACCACCGAGCAGTCAGGAACCCATGAGACCCCGTTTAGCTTGGTCTATGGATGCGACGCAATGATTCCAGTAGAAATCCAGGAGAGCTCGCCGAGATTCCATAACTTTGTGGCGGAAGACTCGAATGAGGAAAGAAGGCTGAATCTGGATTTGCTGGATGAGGTCAGGGAGGAGGCGAGAGTAAAAGCTGAGGCAGTGAAAAGAAGGATTGAACGAAGGTATAACTCAAAGGTGATGCCAAGGCAGTTTAAAGAAGGCTACCTGGTAATGAGGAAGGCCCACCAGTACGAGATGGAGAACAAGTTGTCGCCTAAGTGGACGGGACCGTTCAGGATAACCGAGGCGCTCGGGAACGGCGCCTACCGCTTAGAAACATTGGAAGGAGGGGCGATTCCTCGCACTTGGAACGCCACACACCTCAAGTTATATTACAGTTAAAAGCTTTTTAAGTAAAAACAAACACGAAGAGTTTGCAAGCTTCCTATTAAAACAGTTTGAAGGGGGCACTCTTTTTTCCCTAAGGAGGGTTTTTAATGAGGCCACCCAATAAAGAAGAGTTTTTCAAAGTTTAAAGTGTTTTAGATTGCATGCTTGTTGTTGTTACGAAAGTTTTGAAAAAAGACCTTGTCACTCGTATGTGATTTAAGGCGAGTTTAAAGTTATGTTGCATGCTTTCTAAAAAGTTTTAAGTCCCCATCGCTTTTCGGCGATTGGCGGCATCAGTTAAAGTTAAAAGACCCCATCGCTTTTCGGCGATTGGCGGCATCAGTTAAAGTTAAAAGTCCTCATCGTCTTTTGGCGATCGGAGGCACCAGCAACGTTTAAAAGACCTCGACGCCCTCGCGCGTCCTGAGGCGAGAAAGAGATAAAGACCTTCTCGCCGTCGAGTGAGTGCAGGCGAGAAAGAGATAAAGTCCTCAGTGCATCCAGGGGGAGGAGATGTACGCCCTGGGCAAGTTGAGGCACCGATCAAAATCCTCCTCGACTTTGTGCGTGTGCAGGCGAGAGCAAGTTAAAAGTCCTCAGTGCATTCAGGGAAGAGATGTAATCCTTGGGCAAAGTAGAGGTATCAGATAAAGTCCTTCTCGCCGTCGAGCGAGTTCAGGCAAGATAAAGACCTTCTTGCCGTCGAGCGAGTTCAGGCAATATAAAGTCCTTCTCGCCGTCGAGCGAGTTCAGGCAAGATAAAGACCTTCTCGCCGTCGAGCGAGTTCAGGCAAGATAAAATCCTTCTCGTCTCGAACGAGTTCAGGTACGGTGTAAAGGGGGGAAGAAGTTTAAAAGATAACTAAGGTAGGTTCGAAGAGAACGCCCAGCTATCCGGCTTATTGTTCTGAAACTCAGGAAGGTAGAGAAGGATCCGAAAGGCGCCTCTACCCCCAGATGAGGGAACAATAGCCAAGTTATGAAGGCAAAAGGAGGCTTACATCGCCGGGACCCGATGACGATCAGAGGAGATTCAGGCGATGACAAGAGTAAGGGCCCGTTTCGATGGAGCAGATCAGGTGAAATATGTCTTAAACTATCAGTTGGGTTGAAACTTGCTGTTTAGAAAGTAGTTTCACGCTGAAGCTCGTTGCCTTAAGTTCACAAGTTATTAGAATGCTATCGTTCGAAAGTTGATGGTTTGATCGAGTTCGAAGCAGTAAGTAAACAATTGCGCCCGCAGAATTGTTAAGTTAAATTCGTTTAAGCGGTTTTTACAAGGAGAAGTGAAGCAAACAGAAAGACCACATGTGGAAGCAGAAAGATTTATAATAAGGTGGCATCAGTTCAAAATACATAAGAAGAAAAGAAAAGTTATTACAAAGATTGCGCAAAAAGTTCTTAGGGAATAAGCGGTGGATGGAGATGACTAATCTTCAGAAGGCACGATCTTCCCATCCACCACTTCATTGCATATTGACACCATGGAGAGGTCGAGCTCGGGATATTGGCAGGCGACTTGCTCCAGGGCGGCGTCGAACCCAACGGCGAGGACTTGGGCAGAGCTCAGCTCGAGCTCTTCGTTTTGTTGCTTGAGCCCTTCGGTTTGCTGCTTCAGCTCGTCAGCTCGCTTCTCCAGCTCTTCAGTTTCTCTACGAGTTTGAACGAGGTCATCAGCAACCTTCTTGTTTTCCTCCCGCACCTGGGCCAGCTCTGCAGCAATCTTTTCATTCTCCTCTTTGGCTTCGGCGAGCTTGGCCACGGCGTCATCCCTCTCCTTTTCAACCTTTCCTAAGAGAACCTCCCGCTCAACCGACCTTTTCTCAAGGTTCTCTACCTTGGTTGCATCCGCTTTTATTAATGCCTCCAAGTCAGCCACCTTGAGCCGGTAGGGAACCAGTTTACTCTCCAGCTCGATCTTTTCTTGAGCTAGGAGGTGCAGTTTTTGGCGTAGGTCGGAGGCCTCCTTGCGCGCAATCCTCAGCTCGGTGTTCATGGCGTCCTCCACCCTTGAGTGTTCAATTTCCGCCATCATCAGGTTGCAGGATAGCTTTTCCGCCTCGATCCTTACCAGGCGATTCTCCTCTTCGAGTGCGGAGATATCATCCTGAAGTTTCTTGTTGGAGCTCTCCACAGCTTTAGTTATGATAGAGGGGAGGTCCTCTGCCATCATTTTGAGCTTAGCCGTGAAGGGCCCCCGATGCCTTTGACCGCGAGGGGAAGGCTTGCAACCGCTGTTGGTGGGGGTGCTGAAGGAGCCTGATGCTGAGTCTCACCGCCACCCTCTTGAATTGGTTGATGGGGTTGGGCTTCCTGGCGTGGTGGTGATGTGGGGGACTCGGTAATGAGTATTGGTGAGTGATGAGCGCCTTCATCCCCACCTGCTGCAGCTTCAGCGATTGAGGTAGTTGAAGGAGGACCCTCTCCGGCAGATACGAATGGCGTGGAGGCGCTCGGAGGGTTCTCCATGAAGTTGGGCTCGTTGGCCTCAACCGCGGGAAGTGCTGCCGCCAAGGGTACTTCTTGGACTGGCGGCGTTGGAGCTGGGGGAGAGGGCGGTGTTGGTGTTGGGAGAGCAGGTGGAGCAGGTGGTGAAGAAGGTGCCACCCTTCTCCTTTTTATAATGAGGCCGTCCTCAGTCGCCTCATCGTCCTCATCCTCGTCTTCTTGGACCACTTGAGGAGTTTTCCTCTTTGGTTTCCTCAAGACGAGCTTCTTTCGTTGGGGGGCGGGCAGTGCTTCTGGAGGAGTTGGGTCTTGAGGGGGCGATCTCCCCTGGGCAGCGGCGATCTCCACCACCGAGTTTGGCACGGTTTGAGAGCCCGATGCCAATTTGTGGGTTCGGGCGAGCGCCCTCAGTTCAGCTAACTTGCCTTTGCCCAGCATGAGATCTGCACAGGGCAAAAATATACAAGTAAGTGCAAAGGTAAAGGTAAAGTACATGAGTACATGTGCAAATAAGACAAACAAATGGTGCAGGAAATAAAAACCAAGTCTAGTGCGCAACAGACAGGACGCCCAATAATAGATAACAGAGATACAACACAAGACGAAAGCTAAATGTCGAAGTAAGTGCTAACCTATGTGAGCCTCGAGTTGGCCCTCGAGGAACTCAAAGGTGATTATTGTAGAGGTGGGAAAGGTGATGTTAGCGGTTGCCACGCTCTTCCAGAAAAGGCAGAGGTCCTTGTCCAACTCGCCCATGTTGTCAGGACTTCTCGGCCTTCTGAAGCTTTCCTTGGAGTCCTTATTTCCCTTGTTTACCCAGTACAAGGGAAAGCCGTCGAGCAGTGAAGGGTCTTGATCGTTTTGACGCACTTGGACGAACTTTCCCTTCCAATCTTTGTAAGATTGCTGGAAGATAGAGAGGATCGACCTCCCAGCAATTCCATTCAAGCTCACCCAGGGGCAACCGAGGCCGGTAGTCCCAAATGTGCGCACATAATTTGGAACGCCCGCACGAATGCCCAGCTGTTGGGATGGAGTTGGGCGGCGGCGATGTTGAGCTCGGTTAATAGTTCCCGTTCAAAACGGGTGAAGGGAAACCTGAGTTTCACCTTCTTGAAGAGAGTAATGTAGATGAAGCAGAACAACTCGTCGTTGTTCCCCTTATCATCCGCACAGATTGGCACGTCGGGAGGGCAAGGCAGCACCATTAGTTTGTCATCGTGCTCCTTGTGGAACGAGAGGTTGGGTTGGTCCCCTTTCTTCAACCGTAGCACCGCCAGTGCAGAGTTTACTGAAGAAGTCTCCTTCAGCAAAGTTGAGTTGGCCCATGGGTAAAGCTTTTTGTAGTCTGGAGTGGAGATGGGGGCTCCTCCGGCGACTGGTGGAGTTGCTTGAGTAAGGTTGGGGCGAGAGGTTTCAGGCCTCTCAGCCTGGGAAGAGGGAGCGCCAGATGCTCGCGGCAGGTTATGTGCTTGGGATGGAGGGTTTCGTGACGAAGGAGGAGGATTCGCGGTGGTCTTTGTACGAGCCATCGCGGAAACTGCAAAGGAAAAAAGAAGAAAGGATGAATAGAGGTTGCAGAGATTGACTCGATTGTGGATGAAGGATGAAAAACGAACGAACGAGGGTTCGTTGTGATGAAAGTAATGGAAGACGAAGCCCTAAGTTATGAGAAGGGAGAAGAAGAAGAAACAACCCACAGCGTATGCACCAGGCAGATAATGGATGATGCGAATCGGTTAAAATGCAGCAAATATCAATAGAGGAAGTAAAAGAGGTACCTTTCGATGATCAGATAAGCGTTGAAGGGAGGTGGGGATTGAGAGAGCCGAAGAGCGTCGTGGGTTTGCAGAGAAGACTCAGAGCGTTTTGAGAAAGCAGGAAGATGATGAAACAGTAAAAATGAAAAGGGTTTAAGGGTTTTTCAAACGTTTTTGGAAGCGCAAACGACAGCTAAAGATGACCGTTGATGAAGCCACGTGTCGAGCGATTGGAAAAGGTGTTTGGTGGAGCGTCAGAAAAGCAGAAGGTATGAACGTTTGGAATTCTGCGCCAGCGCCACGTATATCGGCAGTGACGTGACCAATTAGTCTTTTCGCTGGACAAGTCTTCGCTTAAGACTGGGGGGCTTGTGTACCGCCCGGGTAGTCGGAAGTGATGACGTGGCCGCAAGCTATCATGTAGGCGTGTTAAGCAGGGCTCGTGGCTGGCAGAAGGGAAGGAAGTCGGGGGGCTCGTGTAGTCGCCAGTTATTAAGTTGGCGTGCTCCAATCTCTAGCATACCTAAACCGGCGGTCACCGGGTTTGAGATGAAGTCGCCGGATGCGAACCCAGACGACCAAGTGGTTAGAGATCGCCGAAAGCGGGACATCGCCGAAGGATTAGGGAGGTTTGTTCCAGGCTTTCGAGCCAGAGGATGAAGTCGTCAGATAGTCATTCCCTAGCTAGCCAGAGGTTGAGGTTGGGGAACAACTTACCTGAACATGCACGATGAAGCAAGTGAAGTAGATCATGAAGGCGGCCGGCGAGACCACAGGGAAGGTGTGTATGAAGGCACCCGTACTCGCCATGCAGAAGAGATCACGCTCCAAGGCAACTATGCGCTGAGTTCTTTCATGCATAAGTAACTTAGCCGAAAAGCCTGAAGAGTAAGAAGTGGCGCCCCAAGTCAAGGATGCTCCAGATGGTGACACGTGTACAGCTGGATGCGAGCCACGTGTCCAGATGTGTAACTGTCAGGAGAGAGAAAGTGCACAGGTATATAAGAGATTCTAACGAACTTCTGAGGTACGCGCGCGTTTTAGATTACTTCTTTTACGCTTGCGAGAACTTGAGTACGCTGAGAGAGAATTTTGCACGGTTCCTGTTCTTAGTTTTCTCTTAGTATTTTGGTGGTTCAGTCGCTGACTTGGGCGTCAGAGCGTGATCGGCCGCAGCGGCGCCGTTCTGTGTTTTGCAGGTTCTTGAGGTGAATCAAGGCGAAGGACCGAAGCTAACACGGCGCAGAGTCGATCCAGATTTGACGAGGCAAAGCTCTTGCGTCCTGGTCAACAGGCAGGATCATTTATATAACCGATATAACTCGGATGGTACACAACCCCTTAGCCTTGAACCAAACGAGCAAAGGGGTGAGGCTTTAGTCAATATTCACATGAAGAAAACCCTTTGCACAAGAAGCAATTGAGCCACATGTTGTGTACCGTTCAAATCAGTAGTTCTATCATACCGATCAATGTTCAACCCTTTTCAATTAGGAGGAAGTTGTGCTTCCATGATTTGATCAGTAAAGGAATGTCTCTTCTTTTTTTTCCAAAATGAGAGTGTATTCTGATTGATGCTGCTTGGAGGATTGATAAGTATGAGTTCAAAGGATTGTAGTCTTCTCCTGAATTACTATATCTTTGAAATTTTTTGGGGAGGCTTGTCTTCTAACTTACAAATCTGGCCCTTTTGGCCCTAGTCTAGGTGGTGGTCTCCTAACTTCTGGGTCTGGCCTTTGAGGCCCTAGTCTAAGTGCGATCTCGACTAGTTGTTGCTTCATTTGATCATTCTGTTCACGAAGGATTCGTATATCCTCCTGGTTCTTTTGATGCATGACTCGCATCTACTCCTTCTTCTTCTGGCACATATCTGCCATCTTTCTCTGTAAGGTTTGGACCATAGCCATTTGCTCGGCCTCCGTCATTCTCTCGTTTGCCATATGCCTTGTTGAAACCATTTTGTGCTCTTTAACTCTGTCTCAGCCCCACGATGGTACTAAATGTACTTGTATTGGGCCTATATACTGGCTTGTACAATTGCTTTTTGTGCCTCGATCGCTCCTACTTCTCATTCACGTACTCACTCTCTGGTACTCGGTCAAAAGTAAACATGCAAAAGGTTCTCCAACAATCAAGTGCTCTGTATTAGAGTGAATGATATATTGATAAAAGCGTACCTCATTCTTGTGTGACAATGCTTATTTATAGTGCTTATAATTCCGCTTATGGGTCGTACTTAATGCATATCTTTTGCATATCTTTTCTAAAAGAGCAGTATTTGATTTCACGTGTTATCAGATTTATAGTATATTTCCTTGATTTTTTCCTTATCTCTTTATTTTATCTTAATGTATTGATCTATCTGGTCGGTCGGCTTCTGAAATCAAGTGACTTAGTCAACTCAGATTCGATCAGTACATTTGCCCCAGGCTCGAGGGAGAACCTTCTAGAAGTGCCTAGATGTCATGGATGGCAATGGGGGCTGGCCCATCCCGTATAGGCCCACCCTACATTCGGCCCGCCGCGCATAAAATATTTGAGTTGATTTTACTAGCCCGCCCTGCATAAGGGTTGTTCCACGGAACTATAGGCAAGCCCGCATAAGATTATTTTTTTAAAATTAATAAAAAATATTTTTTAAGTAGAAATTTTCAATAAATTTAATTCATTTTTTATTTAGATGCATAAGGTAAATGGGGGTTAATAAGATGTGAGAAAAAAATTTCCTAAATGTTAAATACGAGGTTGCATGAAGAAAATATGGGGATATAGAAGGAAATTTCTAGATTTTTAAGTTATGCGGGTCATGCGGTCTAGCCCGCCCCGCACTGCATTTGGCCCACGGGTTGCGGGTTATGTGGGGCGAACCTAAGCAAGCCAAGATGTTGGAATTGGTAGCCCGCCTCGTGTTTTTCTTAGTGGTCGAATGTCGGCCCGCCCTGCTTTGCCATCCCGACTAGATATGACTACTTGGTGTTTCGAGGTTGGAAGTGACAATTTTGATGTGTAATTGTTTACAGTATTAGTGGTGATTAGACGTACGTCACTCAACACTTCATCTGAGTTTAACCTATTTTTTTTTATCTTACAGATCTAACAGTTCAGTTGACCGTGTAGTTTCGTGCTCCAACCATTTGAACTCATTAGATTAAAGTGAATCCAACGATTGAGAACAAGACAACGTTTCATCCTTTCAATATATGAATTCTATAAATAATGCTTCATTTCAAACTTTTCTACGTTTTGCTTACTTACTCTGACTCCGGACAATAAGTGGTATTAATTGTACTTGTATAGGGCCTAGATAGTACCTATTACTGGCTTGAACAATTTCCTCTCGTCCCTCGGTTGCTCCTCCTTCTCCTTCCTTCTCGCACTCGCTCTTTGGTACTCAGTCCGGAGTAAACTTGCAAAAGATTCACCGACAATCAAGTAACTGATCTGTATTAGAGTGAATGATATATTGATAAAAGCATACCTACTCTTGTGTGATGATGCTTATTTATAGTGCTCATAATGGGTTATTTTGCTTATCGATCGTAATCAATGCATATCTTTACTAAAAGACCACTACTTGGTTTATTTTGTGTTATCAGATTTGTTAAATATTACTTATGTATCTCTTTATTTTATCTTAATGTATTGAATTTATCCGATCAGTCGACTTCTAATATCAAGTTACTTGGTCTACTCAGTTTCAACCGATACAGTAATCATTCATCTATTAGTACTGAGTGATTGGGATGTTTGTTTCTTGGATCTTAATGTTTAATTAGATAGTTTAGAGGTGTAATATTGTACTATACAGTGGGTGGCATTTCTTGTGGCAATTAATATAATGATAAATTTGCGGGTGAAAAAAAGTGTACAGAGTGACAAATATTTGTAAGTTATTTTGCATAGTTAAGGGTTTATTTTTTATTTTTTTCTCAGCAAAGATTAAATAAAATAAAATGAGACACTTTAAGGGTGTTCCAACCCTTATACAAACACTTCAAGGGTGTCCCAACCCTTATATACCACAAAACCAAATCCAACCTTTACACAACCTGACCAATCAGGCTCTACAGACCTCCAAACCCAACCTTAAAAGAAAGGGGAGGCAAACCACGCCGCAAGTCAACCTTTACTCCCCTGTCCAGGTTCATACTACCAGTCCTTTAATCCAAACAATCCACACAAACCAAATCCTACTACAACCAAAATACTACATCTACGATTAAAAACAAAGCAAGTACAACTCAAATCACTCACCTACCGCCATACTCACAACACCATGCCAAAAGAACCACTCTTCTACACAACTTAGAGAATCCTTACCTTCCTACCGAAATGCTCGAAATCCATAAACCGTGATCAAAACACTCCACAAGATAGTTAAGGGTTTAATAATTATTCAATTGCTATAATAACTTAATTATTATCCTATCATATTATTAGAACTCAAAAGAAAATAAAAATGTATTGAGATATGTGTAAAAGAAAATAATTTATGCATATATAAGGCAAATGTGTATCATGCTAATTTGTTATGGTAATTTATAATATTGATTTGTTGGTGACACTAGTGCAAAATTCGTAGTTTAGGACTCTCTTATAAAGACGGTTCGTAAATAAGCGAGGCGGTGGCAATTTTTTTATTTTTTTCAAATTTTCGAAATTTATAACGACGATTCTATTTGGAACCATCTTTATATGTTAGCTGTGTGTAGATTCGAAGACAGTTCCCTTTGGAATCGTCTTTATATTTTAGATTTGTGTGGGGATACGAAGACGATTATTTTGAACCGTCTTTATATGTTAGGATAGTGTGGATACAAAGACGATTCTCTTTGGAACCGTCTTTATATGTATGGCTTTCCAATTCCTGCGCCCTAGTCCCTCTCTTTCCCTCTCACTCACATTTCACTCTCTAACTTTCTTTTTTCACTCACTCACCACTGTTGTATTTTCCCTCTCCACTCCTCACCCACAGCCGCCCCGCACTAGTCGTTCGTCAGCGCCACCACGTTGCGCCGCCGCTCTACGCCACTTCTTCGACGTTCAGCAACGCCATTCCACACCCATCGTCGTGATCTGGACCGCGCAACCATGGCCATTCCGCAGTCACCGCCGCGCCTAGGATCGTCGCAACCAGCGATGCAGTCACTGCCCAATCTCAACTCCAATGTTCCGCGAGCCAGCGCCACCGCGACGCGTCCACCAACGTCGCCCTCTTCCTTCAATGCGACCAACTGCCGTCGCCACCAACTGTCGTCTTCTCCATGAGCCTGTGCTTGCCACCGTGGCGCGCCTCCATAAACCATTCCGCACCTACGTGAACCCAATTTTCTTTTAAAAAACACCAATATATAAAGACAGTTGGAACCGTTTTTGTATCCCTTTACTTACAAAGACGATTAAAAATCGTCATTATATATCACTTATATATAATTCTCCAAATAATTTGTACTAGTGTGATAGATATTTATTTCCCGATTATAGCATCTACTTTCTAGGTTATAAAATATCTAAAATTCAATTTTAGTCTCTCTAAAGTGTTTCGATATTTTTTTTTAATTTTAAAATTACCCCTTTTAGTACAGGCAAAAATTTCAAAGTACTAAAACTGAACTTTAAAACATAATAAAATCACTATCAGTGGAATTATTTCTTTAAATATGTAATACAAACTTATATTTAACTTTTATATATATATATATATATATATATAAATCTATTTTTTGTTCAATCCAATATTAATACTTATCAGAAAAATGAAAAAAAAAAAAGAGTAATGAAGCACCATCAAACTGGAGAACAAAGTCAGGCTTTAATTAGATATATGAACACATGTATTAAATTAGAACTGTCAATTCGTCTATGTGTATTAATAAAATTTCACCATATTATCTAAGAAAATTAAAACATTTTAAAATTTTATTAATGTTTTGAAAAGAAGGTAATATGAAAATTAAGAAGTTATAGTTAATCTCATAAAACTTTTTTTTAAAACAATAAAATAAAACAGTTTGTTCTATTTTTGTACAAATCCCCCAAACATATATTATAATAACATTGCTGTTGAATTCATTTTGTTCTATCATTATTATTATTATTTTGTTTCTATCTACTTCATGATTTTGGCTATCAGTAACATGCCTAACACGACCTGTCAGTGTACAAAACCAAAGAATGAGTGAATAGAAGTTGTAACAGGTTGTGGAGAACAAACCAAATTTCATGGGTGAGTTACTTCAGTACTTAGTTTTGGTAACTAGCTAGTTCGTAGATTGTGGTTGCATATGGAATCCATCCAAGAAGATCAAGACAAGAGAGAGTAGATATGCAATCAGTGACTCACTCCCTTTAGGCCATTGTAGTACTTGAAGCTATCATTACTCAAACTGAACCCTTTCATTACATTACATCATATCCATACAATAATTGTTAATGACTTCACCACCATCTCTCATTCTGCATTTCACAACATCCCTCATCAATGAAACACACTACTAAGTTTAACCATAAAACCTTCTCAACAAATCTGATACAACTAACAAACAAGTTCATCATAACTAACCACACTATAACCTCTTTGTATAACTCTCACAAAATTAATTTTTTTTAATGATTATTATACTTTTCATGAAAAACCATACATCTCAACATAAATATATTCCAGATTAATACATAAAATGGACCTCAAAATGAAGAATCTGTTACTTTGGTATTTGGAAATAACAAAATTCAAAAGAAGTATATCTAAAACTGAAAGTATATAATTTTTCATTCATTTAGTCTAAAATTAAAACAAAATATTTAGTATCATTCAGAGATTAAAATGATGATAAATAATTAAATTTTAAAATTAAAATAAAAACAAAAAGACTGATATTAACAACTTCTGACACTGTTCGAAACATCAGCATGACACTAACCCTAATTCTCACACTATAGTTCAATGTCTTTACCCTTCTTTATATATGCTTTTGAACTTTGTTTCCAATATATATAGAACAAATGATCTAATACTGTCAGAAGTGTAATATGTCCTAATTGAGATGAATAGGGACAAATGAGTGCACTGCACATAAAGGTTAGCTTTAATAGTCGACACATACGCTCTGAATCAGTGACTGAATATGTGTTCATGTGCTGTATATATTGACCTGCCACTCCTGCATGTGTGTATGTGGGAAAAAAAATGGCACAGTGTAATAAATAGGTCTCAATGAGAAAGTAAATGCATAAATAGGTTGAACACAAGAACAATAATAACAATATAGTGGTATGGGAACTGTGAAATTAAATATTGTAGACATATGGTTGGTATCATGTATATGCTTTCCGTAAGTGATGATATAACGTTATTGAATGAATGAACATCTTTGTGGACCTAGATTTTCTCTTGGACGACAAAGGCAAATGCTACAGAGAAAGTGACCAATCTTAAGCTGCATTTAAAGCTCTGTTTGTTTTCTTGGGAAAGTGATTTTCCTGGCATATATACTAACTCATTTCTCATCATCATGCATGGCCCATGTGACATTCAGCTTCAACAGTACATTAACTGTGCTTTCAAAAATTTATGTACAAATCACTGTATCAGTCCCACAAACGTAGAGAAGAACCTGTGTGTATATGCTTCACGTAACCACCATTTTCTATCAACAATCAAAGAACCTATATGTCAATTCTTGCTGGTTTCTGTACGTTTAATGCAATATATGAATACAATATTATTATGTATATAGTACTATCCAGCTTTCACATTTTAAAAGATAATAATTTGATGTATATGCAATTAAAAAGTTTTTTGAAAAGAGAAAAAAATATTAAAATATAGTTAATTTGTTTTCTCTGTTTGTTTTTATGTATGAAATTCTTTAAAATATACAATTCCATGTATAAAATTGAATTAAATGGCTGCAGAAAAGTTAATATGATGAAAATAATTATAAATTATAGAAATCATTTGTTGTAAATATCAAGGCAAATGAGCTCGCTTTAAACCTATAATAAATCAAAGTTCCTATTTTTTCATATTTTTAAAATATTTCAATTTAAAATGTTAGATGAAAATATTTATCTTGTGATATTTTGGTGATAGGTAATTCTTCTAATTTACTAAACAGAAATTCTATTAACTATAGATTTACAAGAATAAAGAAATTAGCATTTTTAATAATTTAGTGGTAAGATTATACAATTTAAAAATAACTATGGGATATCGTTCTGGTGGATTTAATAAGTTGTATTGTTCATTTAAAAAGTTATAAAATTTATATTTTAGATTAAATAGTTTTGAATTCATTGCTTTATTTGATATTTTTAATTAAATCTACGAACTCTTTTTTAATTGAATATTTTTTAATTAAGTCCTATGGGGTTGTATTTATGTACTGTATAAGTTTATTTGTTTCTCCCTAAGAGGTTATTTGTACTTGGATTCTTAGCAAGCATTGTTAGGAAACACAGCAGCAAAGCTATGCAAGCTTGGTTCAACACAATTCTACATTATGGTATACTAGTGTAGCTGGACTCTAAATTAAATGTTTTTTTTATAAGGTTTGGGATGTTTCTATATTTTATTTATTCTTTATTATAAAAAAAACACATTTTTATATGCTTCCTGATTAAGTCTATTAGAAATAATGAATAAATTTCAGACAGATGAATTGAATTCTTAAAAATATTTTTAAATTGGGTAAAGTATTTATTTTGAAATTAAAATAGAATATTCAAAAACCTTGTTTGATTTAAAAAAAAATCGAGATAATGCTTATTTACTTTCCATGCAAAATACTTGTTTAAAATACATAAAGATAAGAAAATAAAGATATATTAAAAATTTAAATTGATTATTTTTTTACAAAGAGAGTTTTACTTAGTTGTTTAATCACATTAGACTAAACAATATAATCAAAATCACACTAGCGCAAAAAGACCCATTTACGACAATAAATTCACAACACTTTTACTGTCAAACGCTATCCATCAAAATTAAAACGAGTTTAAAACGGCAGTTTCACTCACAATCGCCATTTTAGAGCAAGCATCTTTGGTCTTAAACGAAGGTTTTACCTAAGAATCTCCGTTTTGGAGTCATTTTATTATCCTAATTCGAAGTGTGCCACTTACACTCTCGTTTTTCTTTTGTCTTTGCGCTTTGCCTTCATGCTTTTTCTGCGTGCTTTGTCTTTCTTCTTCATCTTCGTGCTCTCTACTCATTGTAAGTTATTTCATTCACTCATTCCTTATTCTCCTCCATTGCTTATCAGTTTCTCTTATTGGTTTCTCTCCTCCATTGGTGAAGGGTTTTAGGCTACCCTTACTACTTCATTGGTTTTCCACCAATGTTTTCATTGGTTTCCTTGTGCCACCATTGGTTCATTTATGGTGACACTTTTACTTAAGGTTGGGATTTCAACAATTAATGGTGAAGACCTAAGGAAGATTTCCCACTGGACACGAACTTAACCAAGTGGTTAAGTGTGACGGTTCACTTCACATAGGCAAAGATGAAAAACAAGATATAGTGAGGATGAGATGCAATTGCGGAATTGAAATGGATAAACATCAATAGTGGACATGGCCTCCCAAATGATGCAGCATACTCATGATTATGAGTGAAACCGAAGAGCAACAAATAAGAGAACTAAGAGACAAAAACATAAAATGGAATGGAGAAAATGGAAGGAAATGGAATAAGAAAACTTATGTGGTGGGTGAGAAGTGTCACGCCACTTGGAGGGTGGTTTTGCTCTAAGATGAGTGTGTTGGTGGCCACTTGAGAGCTTCCCAAATCACTCAAGATAAGACCTCAAACCTAAGAGGACATAAACCTCAATAAGATCTCGCACAATTGTGCAGAGTTTCTTTACTTCATGCAAATTCGAATTGTGAAATACAAAGGGGGAGACCTCCTATTTATAAGTGGAGGAGCCTTGGGAAACAAGAAGGAGGGTATGATGGGACAAGGACACATATGGTTCAGCTAGGGTACTGACCTTGGTCAATTCCACACCATTACTCACATTCTAGAAGGTAGGTTTAGCTTCCTTCCCTAAAGGACTTCTCATAGGCCCAATTGGATAACTACACCTCCTATTTATGCTATATGGACCTACTCTAGCTTAATCTACTATTTGGACCCCACAAGTGAGCCCAAATTATTTACAATATATTTTAATTATTAAGAAGACCAGCAAGATGAACATTATATGCTCTGGTCTTTGGCCATTTCTCCCTCTGGTGAGGTCTCCACTTGTATGTTGAGATGACTTTTCATAGTGTGAATGGTCATTTGAATCCTTGGTTATCTTCTTGTTGGCTTGGCTTGTATCATGCCCCACAGGTTTTGGGAGAATTCGACCTCAAATTTAGAACTCCTGTAGATAACATAGTCATTTGGCTCACATATAAGATAGTGCAAGTAGTGGGATGTGAACTAGACTTTTGTTCCTTAAGCTTGGGGAGTTCAAAATATGGGCCTCTATATACAGACCATGGTTGGAAAGATTGTTTGGAAATGACAAAGCTTTTGGAAGAAATTCCTCGTAGAAGGTAGAAACCTTTAGGAGGTGTTTGAAAATCATTCCTAACATTCTTTAACAAAGATAGTGTGTAGGTAGAAACCTTTGGTAACGAAAAAGATAAGAAGAAGGACACCTTGGAGGTGCAATTTGTAGCATGGCTCGAGTCAACATGATTGATTTAGTGGTGGATATGTTGTGACTCGGTTTATCTTTTCTTTCTTTCTCTTTTTCATTTTTTTCTTTAGTTTTCATGTTTAGTTGGTCCTCATGAACCTCTTTGGGAGAGAGAGGTTTTAAGATAACTTTGTGCCCTTGGAAGGTAAAACTCATTTTGTAGGTTAGGCCATCATGTAGAAATTCTTTATCATATTGCCATGGTCTTCCCAAAAGAATATGTGTGGCTTTCATTTGCACAACATCACATAAAACCTCATCTTTATACTTTCCTATAACAAAAGTTAGGAGGACTTGTTTATTAACCATGATTTCTCCTTCGGCACTAAGTCATTGTAGTTTATAGGGCTTTGTTTGAGAGATAGTGGGTAAACCAAGCTTCTCCACTACTCTTGTACTTGCCACATTAGCACAACTACCCTAATCTATTATCATGGAACATAACTTGTTGTTGATAAGGCAACGAGTGTGAAAAATATATTCTCTTTGGGTGTCATCCAAAGGTTTTAGAATTGTCCCCAGCATTCGCCTTATTACCAATAAGTCACCTTCACAAGGCATCTCACATTCATTATCACTACGGGTTTTTAAAGGGGAAGGGGAGTTAGACCAAGAAGATTGATCACTATGTTCACTTACTACTTGCCCCCCCTTGACCATCATGGTTTGTTTTGATGGACAATCGACCGCTTTGTGCCCAAAACCTAAACATTTAATACACTTTTTACTTGAGGTTTTGCTAGGGGACTTAGGTGTTATAGTGGAGGGTTTAGAATCCCTAGAGTTGTAAGTGGGCTCCTTTACAAAATTGGAGGCAAAAGTCTTAGAAGAAAACTTATTTTTATTTTTCCAAGATAAACCATCATTATGAGAATTTTTGGAAGAGGTTTTCTTTGAAAGTTGTGATTAAACCTTGATTAGTGTTTCCTATCCTACCCTTCATGCTTATTCTCCAAGGCTCCTTCACCTACAAATAGGAGGCCTGCCTCGTTGTATTTTACAATGGTTAAAATCAATTTGCCAATAAAGTTGAATCCAAATTTGGAAAATGTTTTTCTTTAGTAATTGATACCACAAATTTGCATTTTCACTTTTTTTTATACTAGTTTTTGAATTATGGAAATGAAATGTCCAAAGTTTTAATCATGCATAATTTCCAATAACTCCAATTTTCACAAATTTTTTGGGATTCAATATAATTGAACACTTGAAATCTTTTGTTTGGAACTTTAAATCTACTTTTACTAAATCAAGTTTCTAATTACTTATCAAACTTTCAAAATTAAAAGCAAAGTAAATAGAATCAAAGTAAGGACTCCTAGAACACTAATGAACATATGACTCAAAGCAAAAGGCAAGAACACAATAAGACTAAAAACATTACAATTCAAAAGCGAAACAAGGCTATGGAAACTAAAATGGCAGAATGAAAATTGCAAGGAAAATAAAGGGCTAAAAATTAAATTACAAGAATGTAAAGACAAGAATTTAAAGGTACTTGAATTTAAAGACAAAAACTAAAGGTACTTGAACTTAAAGACAAGAAATTAAAGGTTCTTGAATGTAAAGAATGTAAAGTGCAATGAACTCAAAGCAAAATAAGCTCAAGAACCAAGCTCTGATACCACATGATGTGAGTTGATTTTTAGATGTTTTCATTTATGGTGACACTTTTACTTAAGATTGGGATTTTAACAATTAAATGTGAGTACGTAAGGAACATTCCCACTGGACACAAAATTAACCAAGTGGTTAAGAAAGTGTGAAGGTTCCACTTCATAGAGGCAAATATGAAAAAAAGATATAGTGAGGATGAGATGCGGAATTGAAATGGGCATAAGGTAGACATCGATAGTGGACATGGTCTCCCAAATGATGCAGCATACTCATGATTATGAGTGAAACCAAAGAGCAACAAATAAGAGAACTAAGAGACAAAAATATAAAATGGAATGGAGAAAATGGAAGGAAATGGAATGAGAAAACTTATGGTGGTGGGTGAGAAATGTCACGCCACTTGGAGGGTGGTTTTGCTCCAAGATGAGTGTGTTGGCAGCCACTTGAGAGCTTCCAAATCACTCAAGATAAGACCTCAAACCTAAGAGGACATAAGCCTCAGTAAGAGCTCACACAATTTGTGCAGAGTTTCTTTACTTCATTCAAATTCAACTTGTGAAATACAAAGGGGGAGACATCCTATTTATAAGTGGAGGAGCCTTGGGAAACAAGACGGAGAGTATGATGGGAAGGAGACATATGGTGTGGTTAGGGTATTGACCTTGGTCAATGCCGCACCATTACTCATATTCTAGAAGGTAGGTTTAGCTTCCTTCCCTAAAGGACTTCTCATAGGCTCAATTTGATAACTACACCTCCTATTTATGCTATATGGACCTACTCTAGCTTAATCTACTATTTGGACCCCGCAAGTGAGCCCAAATTATTTACAAAATATTCTAATTATTAAGAAGACCACCAGGAAGAACATTAGATGCTCTGGTCTTTGTCCATTTCTCTCTCTGGTGAGGTCTGCTCTTGTATGTTGAGATGAATTTTCATAGTGTGAATGGTCATTTGAATCCTTGGTCATCTTCTTGTTGGCTTGACTTGTATCAGATTGGAATTTCTATCACAACAACATTGTGCTAAGCCACTTGAGCCGCATGTTAGTCCCGCTCCCAAGAGCACAAAAGGGAGTTGTGCAGCTCCTATAATGTCTGAAGGGATGTCATTGACCAAGTAAGCCAATGTGAGCTTTAGAGGGCGATATCTTTCCTTAGGTGGTGGTCATTGGAAAAGGCTATCAAGAGGCCACCACCTTACATAATGTTCCTTTCTTCCCAGATGTGGTGAAGGTAACGATGGAAAGTACGAGTAATGCTCGTGTTCCACTACCTTCAGATGAGGTAACCATTGGGACTGATGCATTTCAATCATTCATAGCCTAACCCTGGCACCTCATTCAAATTATACCAGAATAATTTAATTTCATTATATTAATTTATATTTATATATTATATCTAACTTAATACAAGTGTTATTTATTTTGTAGAAACCTCATCGAAAATCAAGTTCGAAAAAGAAGCATGAGGTTCCCATTGATGATCCTGTATTGCTTAACAACAATAGCTAAAGAGATTGGTCAAGACCCTATAGACATTTCATGGGATGATACGTTTTTTTGAAAGAGACACTTCCATTGCACTGTACATATACATGTCAGATTTGTTAGAATTTGTGTTCCATCCGGTTGACCTGGGACGTCTTCGTGCGCGACCTCAACCGTCAGCTAGGGACTCCTTCCCACTGGTTACCTGTGAATTCCTGCAAGGAAGGAAAAAGGGGCGCCCTAGCGGCCGTTTGCACTCCGACGCTCAAGTCAGCCAGCAAGAAACACCAAAAACTGTGCACCTCCGTGTCGGAGCATCGCGTATGGCACTCTGAAGATGATAAAAGGAAACTGTGTCTAGTGTATATTTCTCCTTCTAGCAAAAATCTTTCCCTAGTCCCTTGTGCGTAACCTTAAGGCTCGAGCAAGCAACTAGAGAGCTTCTGGGAAATTTGCTAAAAGTTCCAACCCTGTTTCCAACATTCCCAGCGCTATTTAAACTGCCCCAGCATTTAAAGCGCCTTAAAGCGCTTTTAATCACAAAACGTAACGCACTTAATTAACGCGTCTAATTAGAAAACGAAGCGCATTTAAGACGTTGAAACGCTTGGGAGCCTTTATAGTACCTGAAACGCTCGAAACAGAAACTGCATTGAATGACTTTAATTACCTGGTACCTGACTGAAGGGTGTTTCTATTCTGACCTGGCTGTCGTACACGTGGAGGGCCTCACAACGCCATGACCCCATCTAGGGACGTTTCTGCCCATCGGGAGACGTTTCTACGTGTGAGTCCTCCTGCTTGGGAGTGCTACTGCGCAAGGGGTGACTTTTTGGGTGCCAACTCATGCCCCAATCATGTAGTCACTCACTTTGAGAGAGTATCTGCCTTCCTCTCGTACCCTGCACCTGGCTACCCTGAGCGTGACCCTCCCCTTGAGTCGTATCTGTCCCAAAGGCGTCTCTGGGGCTGCAGGGGTACTTCACGAGTCGGGCTGCCCTACACTGGTGCTGTCACTATGGCCTTGAAGCCACCCTTTCCTTCTCTTTATCTCTATTCCCTGATTATCAGGGGTCTGAGGCCTTCCCACGGCGTCGCCCCCTCCATGGTCTTTCCTACCCATGGGTGTCGGGGAGTGGCGCTGTGGTCACCTTGCTTTTGTGTCAGTCTACCTTGGCGACACCCTGCTAGGCGACGCCTTATCTTGGCGACGCCCTGCTAGGCGACGCCTTATCTTGGCGACGCCCTGCTAGGCGACCCCTTATCTTGGCGATGCTTCCTCTTGGCGACGCTTCCTCTTGGCGGCGCTTCCTTTTGACGACGCCGGCGCTTGGCGTCACCCCACCTGGGCGTTGACTTTGACCTCGACGCTGACTTTGACCTTGACTTCGTCAACGCCTGGGTACGGGACGGTACAATTTGCAATTGGAAAGAAGAAGCACAATATAAATATAATTCAATTTTTTATGATGTAAGTATCTTTACCTATATTTCAATTTACTTTATGTTAACTTATTATTGATTATGCTTTAACTTGTCTTTGTTGAATCAAGTGTCTTCAAGCTTTGAAGAATCCAAATCCTTTGTGTTTGATGGATGGTTGGAGGTGCTTGATGTTGCTAAGGTGCTTTAGAATAGGATCTGGGGTAGATTATATTTGTAATCCACTCTTTGTTGAATCTAAAGCTTAAGTGTTTCCAAATCTTTTAAGTTTAAAGTGTTTTTCAAACTAAGTGAAAAACAACCTGTTGTTTTGTCGAAACAACCGATTGTTTTATACTTAGGTGTTTTTGAAAAAGTTTGAAAACTGTTTTGGATGGTTGACTTGCTGTCAAACCCAAACAACCGATTGATTCGCTATTTCAACCGATTGTTTGCTTGGAATCCTAACAGAAACAATTTTGTTTGTTAAAAGAGCTTTAATTGATTTCATAACTGAATATGCTCCTGCTTTAAATGCTTTGACCAAGATTTGAATACTATAAATAGTTTGTTAATGTTTTATAACAAACAACAAGAAAGAAAAACAGATTTGAGTTTTTCAAAGAGTTTTTGAAGCATTTAAGTTTGAACTTTGAGCTTTGGTTATTCAAGAGAGAATTGGAATAAGATTGCTCTGTATTGATTTCAGTTGATTCTGTAACAATGTAATTCGTTTTGTGATTTGTTCTGGTGTTGTAAAGCCAAGAAGGGTTGTGTGCTCTTGAGGTTGTCAAGATCAACATTCTTGGTGGTGTTTGTGCTAAGCCAAAGGAAGTATGTGTGTATGTAATATGGATTTGATTACCTAGTGGATTCCCCAGTGGTTTCTGGGAAACTGTTTGTGTAATTCTCTCTTCCCTAAACTCTTTAATTTCAGTTGCTGTTATTTTTACTGTTATAAACAACCGATTGTTTCTGCGAAACAGCCGATTGTTTTTCTTTTGCCTTTCTGTTTTGAGCTTTGTTGTTGGCAAACTGAATTCCTAAATCTGGTTTCTTGCAAAGAATTTCATGCTATCTTAAATAGTTTTCGAAAACTCCCTTTAAACCATTCACCCCCCTCTAATTTAAAGCCATACATTCTAACAGTCTGGAGTTTCTATCAATGATGGGAATCAAGATGTGTATGGATTCTTGGGTCCCTATTATATTAATCTAATACAAGCAAAAAAAATTGAAACCTAGTCATACATCACTAACACTTTGGGAAAATAGGGAAAACAAATTTATCTTTGCCCTTATATTAATGAGTAAATTCAATTATAAGTCGTCAATTATTACTATTTAATGTTTTAAATATTTACTAACTTTTTTCATGAATGATATAAGGGCCATTGGCCGTTACTTGTCTTATTCACGGTTCATAAGACTGTTGTGTGGTTTTGCTCCATGCACAAGAAGCCATCCACACATCTAAAGCATATAATTGATGTGTAATTACACTATAAACTTAACTGTGTATGTTACTTAAACAACTACTAACACAGTTTTTTGTATTAATCAGTTTATGGCGTGGATATAACATTCTCAAAGGTTGATCCAATTCAAATTATCAAAATCAAAGATGGTTGATGATCCTGTCGGTTGACTTAGCGCAAGAGCGTTGCCTCGTCACGATCTTCCTCACCAGCTTGACACCACGTGCCCTCCAAGTCCACACCAAAGGTAGCCTCTTTGAGAACCTGAAAAGCACAAAGTGGCGCCTCTACGGCCGGTGGCGCTCCGATGCTCAAGTCAGTGACAAGAACACCCAAGAAGCTGAGAGAAATATGCTCTATAGGATCGTACTGAAAGCACACAACCCTAGCAGAATGAGCCGTAATGAAAAAACGTACCTCTGCAAATTCTGTTAAGTTTACCTTTATAGCTAGGTTTCTTCTCTCTCCAGGCCGTTATGCTTTTGGACGCATGGCTCGCATCCAACCCTGCATGTGTCACCATCTGGGCTGGGGTTGCAGGTTGTACCCAGCCCTACACGTGTCATCATCTGAGCTAGGATAACTCGAGCGTCACTTCTTTATTGCTCCCAGCCCTACACGTGTCATCACCTGGGTTTGGATAACTCGAGCGTCACTTCTTTATTGCTCCCAGCCCTACACCTGTCATCACCTGGGTTGGAGTAACTAAGAGCATCCAACCCTACACGTGTCGTCATCAGGGTTAGGGCACTTGAACGTCATTTCTGTGTAGTAGCTAGTCGCGCGGCTAAGTCCTCAACTCAAGGAGTAAACTAACACGCGACACGCTCTAGAACGCCACCTGACAAGGCGAGTATCGGGTGCAGCAAAGTGCACCATCTCTGTGATATCGCTTGTCGCTAATGGCACCCTCCTTACCGCTGCGCCATGCATGTTCTGTCTGAGGAAACCCTGTCATCAACGAATGTCCACTTCGGGAATCCTGTCGCTGATAGGCAAGCTGCCCCCTCAACCCAAACGCCTTTCACGCCCCATGCTGGCGTAACGATCGCCTCACTGGAGTTGTACACTTGAACTCACACCTCTAGGCCTTCATCAGCTCCAATCTGCGCTCGTCGAGATATCTGGCGACGTGCTTCCTGCGGTGATGTCAAGCTGCCTGATCGCCAATCGCCAAATGCGTCCATGACAGGCAAATCCGGCGACAATCGGCTATGTTCATCACAGAGCGCCAATTGCATGAACCGGCGACTACGCTCACCTCTGAACCCTCCCTCTTTTCCTAGCCCACGTGTTCCGCTAAGCACGCCCCACCTGGTCACGTGCAAGACACATCATCACACCCGATGACCTGGCCGGTGGCGCTCCGACGCTCAAGTCAGTGACAAGAACACCCAAGAAGCTGAGAGAAATATGCTCCGTAGAATCGTACTGAAAGCACACAACCCTAGCAGAATGAGCCGTAATGAAAAAACGTACCTCTGCAAATTCTGTTAAGTTTACCTTTATAGCTAGGTTTCTTCTCTCTCCAGCCGTTATGCTTTTGGACGCGTGGCTCGCATCCAACCCTGCACGTGTCACCATCTAGGCTGGGGTTGCAGGTTGTACCCAGCCCTACACGTGTCATCATCTGAGATAGGATAACTCGAGCGTCACTTCTTTATTGCTCCTAGCCCTACACGTGTCATCACCTGGGTTAGGATAACTCGAGCGTCACTTCTTTATTGCTCCCAGCCCTACACGTGTCATCACCTGGGTTGGAGTAACTGAGAGCATCCAACCCTACACGTGTCGTCATCAGGGTTAGGGCACTTGAACGTCATTTCTGTGTAGTAGCTAGTCGCGCGGTTAAGTCCTCAACTCAAGGAGTAAACTAACACGCGACACGCTCTAGAACGCCACCTGACAAGGCGAGTATCGGGTGCAGCAAAGTGCACCATCTCTGTGATATCGCTTGTCGCTAATGGCACCCTCCTTACCGCTGTGCCATGCATGTTCTGTCTAAGGAAAACCTGTCATCAACGAATGTCCACTTCGGGAATCCTGTCGCTGATAGGCAAGCTGCCCCCTCAACCCAAACGCCCTTCACGCCCCATGCTGGCGTAACGATCGCCTCACTGGAGTTGTACACTTGAACTCACACCTCTAGGCCTTCATCAGCTCCAATCTGCGCTCGTTGGGATATCTGGCGACGTGCTTCCTACGGCGATGTCAAGCTGCCTGGTTGCCAATCGCCAATCTCCAAATGCGTCCATGACAGGCAAATCCGGCGACAATCGGCTATGTTCATCACAGAACGCCAATTCCATGAACCGGCGACTACGCTCACCTCTGAACCCTCCCTCTTTTCCTTGCCCACGTGTTCCGCTGAGCACGCCCCACCTGATCACATGCAAGACACATCATCACACCCGATGACCTGGCCGGTACAGTTGATACTAAAGGTTTGTAATTTTTGTCTTTCTTTTTTCATTATTTATCAATATTAACTTTTAATTTCTATTGAATTATAGTGTAATAGATAACTGGGAGGCTTTGAGTGTGGCTATTACGTTATGTAATGGAGGATTACCATTGTAAGAGCATGCATTACCAGGGATTGGGAGCAGGTAATAATATTTAAATTATTCTTTATAATTCTTTAACATATATGTATCTTAACAAATATTAATGTGAACCTTATTTTGTAATGCAATTCTTTATGGATGAGCGACCATTACCTTTGCCCGCCATAAAATATGTGAGATATGCTTGAGTCACATATTTCCTTAATTTCTATAACTCTAGGATAGCTAATCAATAATGAGCAATTAGATAGAGAGATAGGAGTATCTTATTAGTGTTTGTAATACATTTTTATCAATATATAATTTGATTCTATGAATTTATGTATTTTGTTAGTTGGGTTTTAATTGAAAAGGTCAATTTAGATGAGAATTAGCATTAACACTAGCGCAGAAAGGAAAAATGAGTGCGATTATTTTACATTTATAAGGGCGGCTATATAACCGCACTTGATCAACACGCATTCTTAAATCGAAGATTTACAAGTGCAGCTATTTAGACACATTCGTAAACGCGATTTATAAATGCGGCTATGATAAATAGCCGCACTCTTATTTATTTTAAAAAAAAAAATATTAAAACCCTAAACCCTAAGGCAGGAACGACGACAACAACAACGACGGAGGCATAGCAAACACCCAAACAGTAGGCAAGGAAGCAGTGATGACCTTCGCCAATATAAGAAAACAAATAGATAAGAGAAACGAAAAAAATATATAAACCAATGGTGAAGAAGAAAGAGAACTCCAAACGAACTTACAATGGCACAAAGAGGACAGTGAAGGCTCGCAGAAAACGAGAGGAAGCACGAGAGTAGAAACAAAAGAGAAAATGAAGCACCAGAGAACCCTTTGCCAATGCAAGAAAACAAACAAATAAGTGAAACCAAAAAAATTACAAACCATTGGTGAAGAAGAAAGAGAGCGGATCGAAACGAACTTACAATGGTACGAGAACACAATGAATCTCGCAGAAGAAGAGAGGAACACCAGAGTTGAAACAAAGAGAAAACGCGAAGCGCCAAGAAGAAAGAAAGCATGAAAGCGTAAGTGACGCGCTTCAAAATCAGGGTAAAAAATTATTTAAGAATGCGGTTATTAGTAATAGCCGCATTCTTAAATCATGCGCTTTGATTTATGAATACAACTATTTATAATAGCCGCATTCTTAAATCAAAGAATGCGGCTATTACTAATAGTCGCATTCGTAAATGAAGTTAATTTAAAAAATGCCACCGTGTTTTGAATGATAGTGGCTAACCCTAAACCCTAAACCCTAAACCCTTAAAACGCATTAAATAAATAGTCGTTGTTTATACATTTTATGCTAGTGTAAACATAATGAACTAAAAAAAATTCCCATAAAAAGCAACGGTTTTGACCAAAATCGTCATTTTATACCTCTTGGGAGGGTATAAAATGGAAATTATGGTAATAACCACCGTTTTAGTGCATCATTTGTGCTAAGGTTAGGAAGGGTATAAAACGATGACTTTTACCATAACCATTATTTTATAACTCGTGCATGTATTGTATATACAAGTTATGGGCAGGTGTAAAACAACAGTTATGGTAAAAGCTGCAGTTTTAGTGACATTAATACGACGATCAAATAGCTGTCGTCTTTGCCTAAAGAGAATAATCTACGTGTTGAAACACAACGATCCAAAAATCACCATTTTAATGCTAAAATAACCGTCATTTTTCACTTTTTCTGCACTAGTGTGAGCTCTTGAGAGAGAAATAAAAGAACTCAAAATAATATCCAAAATTTTTATTTAACCAATAATCTAAGTTTTATGATCTTGTAAAAAATGAAAATAAAGTATGTTTAATATCCAAATTATTAAAAAAATTTAGTCCATTAAAACTCATTTTAGTGAGACTATTTGCATAAGATACTCACTTTAAGTGAAATTTATCTATCAAAACTTGATTTTCCAACAACTTAATTAACATTTTAATTAATTTTTAAAAAAAAAATTAACATATTAAAAACTTTCTACCCCTTAACCCTTTATTAAAGCATCCAAATTGACTTTGATAGTTGAAATCATCAAATCAAGATTACACAAAAATATAATTACACTAAAATATATATCAAAATTATAATATCAAATTCAATATCTAAATCAAGTATTAATTATTTTGTATTTGATAGATGAAATTATCAAATCTTCTAACTTTAAACTTTTTAATCAACCAAAAATTACATGTATTTGTTATATTATGAAGTAATTTCCCTAATGACGAGTTTAAAATCAAGAAGATATTTCTTCTATATGAAACTAAATAAATTATATAGGATGAAGCTCCAATAATCAATAAATTCTGTTTTGAAGCTCTGGATAAAACTCTAAGGGGTGTCATAAGGGCTGAAAGTCAAGAGAACGCTCATAAACCTTTTGGTTGTAAAGTCATTGTATTGGGAGGAGATTTTAGACAGATATTACATGTTGTAAAATATGGATCAAGATATGCCATTGTGAAGGTAACGATAAACTACGTGGAATTATGGAAACATTGCAAAGTCTTGAAACTTACAGAGAATATGAGATTAAGCAGTGAGATATCAATGCAAAATGCAACAGAAATAAAAGAGTTTGTTGATTGGATACTTCATATTGGAGATGGAGATATGAACATATGAGTTGGGACAAACAACTATTGAAATACCAGAAGCATTTTAATTATACATGTTGAACAACCTTTATTGCAATTGCTTGAATTTGTTTATCCAGGCTACATGCAAACTCTTACCTCTGATGGATTTTTTGACGATGGTGAAATAGTGTGTCCTACTAGAGAATGTGTGGACCAAGTGAATGAGTTCATTTTATCCTTAATCCCTGGAGAATAACTTAGTTATTTAAGTTCAGACACCCCTTGCTTATTTGATGAACAAGAAAATGCTCAAACTGAGTGGTTTACAATAGAATTTTTGAATAATATCAAATGCTCGGGAATTCCTAATCATTTTGTTAAATTAAAAGTTGGAGTTCCAATAATGCTTCTAAGAAATATTGATCAAGCCCATGGACTTTGCAATGGAACAAGATTACAAGTAATTCACTTGGGAAGAATGTTATTGGTGCCAAAGTTATTACTGGAAAAAATATTGGTAATAAAATATTTATTCCTAGAATGAACTTGACTCCTTCTGAATTAGGCCTGCCTTTCAAGTTTCAAAGAAGACAATTCCCAATATCTTTGTGCTTTGTTATGACAATAAATAAAAGCGAAGGTCAAACGCTTAATAAAGTTGATCTATATCTACCACGTCCAATGTTTACACATGGACAACTATATGTTACTGTTTTCATAGTGAAATCCAAGAAAAGGTGGAAAATATTGATTTTGGATAATAATGAAAATACCAGTAATTCAACTACTAATGTGGTTTACAGAGAAATATTTAAAAATGTTTGATACATATTGTTACAGCCATACATATTCGGTCCGGAAATTCTTTAATCCAAAACTATTCTTATTTCTCATATCTTTGTTTTAATATATGGAGATGAATTTAACAATTTCTATATATTTCTTTTTTTTGTAATAACAAGTTTCTTCTTATTTCTGATAGTAAATCTTTCAACGGGGCTATAACGGATAACCAAAAAATGTATAAATCTATAACTTTTTAATAAATTTAATAATTTTAATTGTCTATAATTTTAGTTTGATAAATTTGTTTCTTCTAAATGGTTTTAATACACGAATTTCATTGTACTTAGTAACAGAGAAATGCATATTCACTACAGAAAATAATGAAGTTATTATACTTTACACAGGTTCTGTATTATAATATTTTACACTGTGTTGTTACATAACGCTTCCTGAATAAAGTGATCTGACTTCAAATGTTTTTTATTTATTTTTTGTGTCATGTTTGTTTCATATAACAATACATTACATATAAACATTCTTTGGATATACAGTTTATATTAGTTAAAATATTCAACCATTAAATTATGTATTAAAAGATTAGTTGAATTAAAATAACTACCTGTTGTAGTACATTCATATAGAAATTTGGTTGTTTGATTACAAAAACAAGCAGAGGACAGTCACCACACCAAAGGCATGAACAAAAATTACTAGACGTTTTTGTTAATTAATATTAACTTGAATTGTATATTTTCTTTAAACTACTGAGACAAAAGCTATGGCAGGTACTCAATCATTCTTCATAGTTTTAGATATTTCCATGTGTTTATTAATTATCGAGGGTTACATTCAGATTTTTTATTTATTTTTTACTTTTTTGCTATAATGCAATTAACGTGTTGTGCTAATTGAGATGTGTTGACATTAAATATAATATTGATCACATTCATATTATAGAACCTAAATAAAAGCAACTATGTAGTTTATTTTGTATTGTTTTTAGTATGTTATGTTGTTTTACTGAGTATTTTTTTTGTTGCAAAGCTTTAAATTTAACAGTATATCTTATTTCGTAAATGTTTTTCTGGATATTATTTTATGATTTATAGAAAATTGTTGTATGAATTGAGTGTTAAATATAGTTGTGAAAAACTAATTAATTTGCTGCATTATTTCTCTAACAGTAATTGCTATAATTCATCATATGCTGCACTATGTGACAAGTATTATAACAAAAGTGTTTATTTAATAATAGGAAGTAAGCATACATTATTTTCCAAAATCATGCATATATGTACGATTATACATTTTAAGTTCTGGCTTGTTGCCTTTAGAAAAATGTGTTTACCACTTTCTATGTGATTAACATGCATAATAAGGCAGCTACACTAATATATGATTTTTAAATTTTCAGTCTTCATTACTACCTCATAAGCATGTATGTATCGTTAATTTTTACAGTTCTCAAATGCATTACATAGTCACATCAAAATAAAACTTCATTAAGAGAACTCATTTTGTTACAAAGAGTATTCAAATAAAATGTATATTTACTTAATAAATTTTATTATTTGCGTATTTAAGAAATCTTATTTAATTATTGTACCGCCCTGGTAGTCGGGAGTGATGACGTGGCATCCTGCTACAGTATAGGCGTGTTAGCAAGGCGCCAGGCTGGCAGAAGGGAAGGAAGTCGGGGGGCTCGTGAAGCCACCAGTTATTAAGTTGGCGTGTTCCGATCTCCAGCATATCAGAATAGGCGATCACCGGGTTAAAGATGAAGTCGCCAGATGTGAACTCAGGCGACCAAGCGGTTGGAGATCGCCAGAGAAAGCACATCGCCGAAGATGAAGGAGAAGCAAATTATGAAGGCGGCCGGCGAGACCACAGGGAAGGTGTATGAGGACACCCTAACTCGCCAACTCCAGTAGAGATCGCACTCCCAAATTGGCTATGCACTGGGCAGTACCATGCATAAGTAACTTAGCCAAAATGAGAGTAGAAGCAGCGCCAAGTCAAGGAGGCTCCAGATGATGGCACGTGTACGACTGGATGCGAGCCACGTGTCCAGCTCTGTAACTGCCCGGAGAGAGAAAACAACCAGGTATATAAGAGTTCTCAACAAACATTCTGAGGTACGCACGTTCAGTTTATACTCTTTACGCTTGCGAGTTATAGAGCTGACTGTGAGAGAGGATTTGCACGGTTCTTGTTCTCTTAGTATTTGGTGATTCGGTCACTGACTTGGGCGTTGGAGTGCGATCGGCCGCAGCGGCGCCGCTCTGTTTCTTTACAGGTTCTTGAGGTGGATCTCGAAGAGGAACGGAGGTGTGAAACGGTGCGCACGTCGATCCTTTGACGAGGCAGTTTCCAGCGTTCTGGTCAACAGGCAGGATCATCAGGCGCCCACCGTGGGGCCGTGTAAAACTTGCTCCCATCCACAGCGTGAGTTCTTGGAGGTTTTCGAAGTTTTCTGCGTGGTTGTGTGCTGGTGCAACCATCGCTCGCTGTTTGCTTGAGTTTCGTTCGGTGAATTCGCGTTTTATACCGTTCGTTTGGGTTTTCGATCGGTGGAGTGAGGTTTCCTGCTGTTTGCGCGTAATTTGTTCGGTGGAGTTCAAGTCCTTTCGCTCGTTTGGTTGTCCGTGGGGAAGCGGTGGTTTCTGTGAAGTTGTGGTTTTCTTTGAAGGTTTACGGTGTTCTTGAGTTCTCTTGCGCAGTTTCGCACAGTTTTCTCCGATTGATCGCTGAATCGATCGTGGTTGAAGTGTCGTTCGCTGCATTATGCGATTCGCTGAGTTTCATGAGAAAAATGAGAAGCAATCGTTCAAGTCCAGTTGCGCCCGTCGCTGCCGAAGGCGCCGCTGCCATGACCATGGCGCAGATGGCAGAGATGATGCGTTCATTGCAGGCAACTGTGGAAGCCTCACGCGTAGAGCAGGCGAGAATGCATGAGGACCTGGTCGCCTCTCGCGCCAGGAACGAGGAGCTCAGCAAGGTGACTGAGGAGTTGCGTCAAGCTCTTCAGGAGCAGAAAGGGCGTTCTTCTGCTGAAGAGGTGGCGCCGTCGACGCCACCTCGTGTTTTCCCTATGCCTTTTGTTCAGGCGATTACTGACACGCCTATTCCCACGAGCGTGGTTCCGGTTAAGGCTGTCTTTACCGGCGTGGAGGATCCGGAGGCTCATCTAACCACATTCCATACGCAGATGATGCTGTCGGGAGGGTCAGACGTCGTCTACTGCAAGATGTTCGTGAGTACGCTCCAGGGAACGACGATGGAGTGGTTTGTGAGCCTGCCTAACGGCCACATAACCAATTTTCAACAGTTCTCGAAGATTTTTGTCGAGCAGTACATCGTGAATAAGGCACCGCCCAGGGTGTCTTATGATCTGTTTGATATAAGGCAGTACCAGGGAGAGTCCCTCAGAGATTACCTGAATCGCTTTGGAGCGCAGATGGTCAGATCGCCGGCCAAAGATGAGGAAATGCTGGTCTATGCCTTCAAGAAGGGCGTGCAGCCAGGACCATTCTGCGAGGCCTTGATCAGAGCTCACCCCGGGACGTTTGCTGAAGTCAGGCGACTTGCGGTGGCTCACATCGCCGACGAAAGTGAAGTCGCCGAGAAGAGAGGAAGCGTGGCTCCCGCCAGGCCACGCGCCCAGACCAGGATCCAGCCGCAGAGGGTGCTGGAAACAGCGGCGGCGGCCAGGAAGGACCAGAGGACTCGCCATCCTTACGATAGGAGGAACAAGGGAAGGAGCCAGGGGCGCCAGCAACCAGCACGCCGGGAATACAATCGCCCGCCTAAGCACAAGTTTGTCATGGGACTAGCGGATTTAATCGCCATTCCTAATATATCTGCTAGGTTGAAAGCGCCTGAGAAGGTGGGCGACAAGGTGCTGGGGTCAAAGCCGGATGCCTGGTGTGAGTTTCACCAAGGTTTTGGCCACACTTTGGACTCGTGTTTGTCCTTGGGATATCAGCTCGACGATCTGGTTAAGAGCGGGTTCCTAAATGACTATCTGCTGGACAGGAGGACGGGGGGAGCGTCGAGTTCCCAGCCAGCAGGTGGAGAAGCCCAGCAACACGAGATGCCTATCCACGGGGAGATCCACACCATTGCAGGGGGCTTCTCAGGTGGTGGATGCACCGCATCGCAGAGGAAGAAGTACGCGCGATCGGTGATGACAGTGGATATGTTTGAAGATCACTCGCCGAAAGTGGACATTACGTTCACCAAACAGGATCTTCGGGAGGTTGTGCCTCATGACAACGATCCCATAGTCATTTCGTTGGTTACAGCGGGAAGGAAGGTCCACAGAGTTCTGGTGGACCAAGGAAGCTCGGCAGACGTGATGTTCTGGCCGACTTTCACGCAGCTGGAGTTGCCCCTTGACCAGCTAAGGCCCTATGGAGGGTGCCTATATGGGTTCGCTGGTGACCAGGTGGAGGTCAGGGGGTACATTGAGCTGAGAACCACGTTTACAGATGAGGCTGGGTCGAGGACGGAGAAAATCAAGTACCTCATCGTAAACGCTCCTTCAGCATACAACATCCTGTTGGGAAGGCCCACGCTTAACAGGATAGGCGCCATCCCGTCGACTCGACACATGAAGGTAAAGTTGCCGTCCATGGAAGGGGTGGTGATCACGATCAAGTCTGATCAGAAAGAAGCGAAAAAGTGCTATGAGAATAGCCTGAAAAACAAGAGATCAGTGAGTTATGTAACAACCACCCCACCTCCCGGCGTGAAGCCCAGATCGACGGTAACAGAGGAGACCGCCGGAAGAGATGTGGAGATGGTGGACGCTGAGCTGGGGGAGAAGAATGCTGGTCTGGAGGAGGAAGAGGAGCGGAATCGCCCTGAGGAAGCGAGGGAACAGGGAATCGCCAGGGCGGTGATCGCCAGGGAATCCAGGCCAAAACCTGTCGAGCAGTGGCTCGAAAAGGAGATCGGAGGAAAGATCTTCAAGCTGGGAAGATCTCTGGAGGTCGAGCTCCAGGACCAGATCGACAAGGTGATTGAGCGGCATCTGGACGCGTTTGCATGGTCCGCTTCGGACATGCCCGGGATTGATCCCGACTTCTTGTGCCATCATCTGGCGATGGACAATTTGGTGAGACCAGTGCGACAAAGGAGAAGAAAGTTCAACGAGGAGAGGAGGCAGGCGATCAGGGACGAAACACAGAAACTCCTCGCTGCAGGCCACATCAGGGAAGTCCAGTACCCTGAATGGCTGGCAAATGTCGTGCTGGTGAAGAAGAGTAACGGGAAATGGCGCATGTGCGTCGACTTCACCGACCTGAACAAAGCTTGCCCAAAGGATTCGTATCCTTTACCAAGCATAGATGCCCTGGTCGATAGTGCTGCAGGGTGTAAGTTGCTGAGTTTCCTGGATGCCTTCTCAGGATATAATCAGATCAAGATGCATCCCATGGATGAAGAGAAGACAGCCTTCATGACGGAGAGATCGTGCTATTGCTATAAGGTGATGCCGTTTGGGCTGAAGAACGCGGGGGCCACATACCAGAGGCTGATGGATCGAGTACTTGCACCAATGCTGGGAAGGAACGTGCAAGCGTACATCGATGACATGGTCGTGACCTCGCAGGAAAAAAGCAAGCACGTTGCAGACTTGGAAGAATTGTTCACGACGATCGCCAAGTTCAGGTTAAAGCTCAATCCGGAGAAATGCATTTTCGGCGTGGAGGCTGGAAAGTTTTTGGGTTTCCTCTTGACTGAAAGAGGAATAGAAGCCAACCCAGGCAAGTGTTCCGCCATCTTGGCGATGAGGAGCCCAGCTACGGTGAAAGAAGTCCAGCAGCTAACAGGTCGGATGGCAGCCCTATCTCGCTTCGTGTCAGCTAGCGGAGAAAAGGGGCATCCCTATTTTCAGTGTCTGCGGCGCAATAATAAGTTTGTTTGGACGAAAGAGTGCGAGGAAGCTTTCGTCAAACTGAAGGAGTATCTGGCGAGCCTGCCGGTTCTGTGCAAACCGTTGGTGGGAATCCCTCTCAGGTTGTATTTTGCTGTAACTGAGAGGGCGGTGAGTGCGGTGCTCGCCCAGGATCAAGATCAGGCTCAGAAGCCTATTTATTTTGTGAGCAAGGTGTTGCAGGGCCCAGAAACGAGATATCAGGCCCTGGAGAAGGCTGCGCTGGCTGTGGTATTTTCGGCGAGGAGGTTGCGCCACTACTTTCATAGTTTCACAATACTGGTGATGACTGACCTGCCCATCCAGAAGGTCTTGAAGAAACCTGACGTTGCGGGAAGGATGGTGAAGTGGGCAGTAGAGTTGTCAGAGTTTGACATTAAATATGAACCCCGAGGCCCGATCAAGGGGCAAATCTTTGCAGATTTCGTGGTCGAGCTCTCATCTGAGGCAACGCGAGTTGAAGGGGACGATTTCCGTTGGGTACTTTCGGTGGATGGATCGTCGAACCAGCAGGGCAGCGGCGCTGGAGTCATATTGGAAGGACCCAACGACGTGCTGATCGAACAATATTTGAGGTTTGCCTTCAAAGCCAGTAACAATCAAGCAGAGTATGAGGCGCTGATCGAGCCGGGATTCTGCTGGCCAAGGAGATGGGAGCTAGGGTGCTGATGGCTAAGAGTGACTCGCTGCTAGTCACGGGGCAAGTAACAGGCGAGTTCCAGGCTAAAGATCCACAAATGGCGGCTTACTTGGCGTATGTGCAGGAATTGAAGAGTTCCTTTGCCTCCTTTGAAGTCGTACATGTGCCCAGAGAGCAGAATGCCCGAGCTGACTTGCTTGCTAAGCTCGCCAGCTCAGGCAAGGGGGGTAGGCAGAGGACGGTGATTCAAGAAACTCTGAAGACGCCAAGGGCATTTGTGGCAGATCACCTGGTCCTTCAGATAAGCAAGTCGACGGAGAACGCCGCGAGAAGCCATAAGTCCCTGACGCAAGAAACTCTGAGATCGCCGAGAATTAGAGCATGTCGAGGAGAGAAGGTGAATGTGATGCAGGTCTGCGCTACCCATGAGCCAGACACTTGGATAACACAGTACAAGCGGTGCCTGGCAGATGGCCTTCTCCCGCTGGATCCGACTGAGGCTAGGAAGGTAAAGAAGAATTCTAGCAAGTACACCCTGATTGATGGCGATCTGTACAGGTTTGGGTTCACTCACCCGCTCCTGGAATGTATACACGGCGAGAAGTGCACGAGAATCATGGCGGAGCTCCACGAAGGTATATGCGGAAGCCACGTCGGGGGTCGAGCTCTGGCCGCGAGGACTCTCCGTGCAGGATACTACTGGCCATCCATGAGAGAAGATTGCAAGAAGTATGCCCAATGTTGTAAACAATGCCCGCAGCACGCCGACTGGCAGAAGGCGCCTCCCGAGGAGTTGAAGTCGATTTATAGCCCTTGGCCATTTCATACCTGGGGAATCGACATCCTGGGACCTTTCCCGCTGGCGATCAGGCAGATGAAGTACTTGGTGGTGGCGATTGAATATTTCACCAAGTGGATCGAAGCAGAACCGGTGGCCCAGATCACCGCACACAAGATCGAAGGTTTCGTGTGGAAGAACATCGTGTGCCGGTTTGGAGTGCCTAAACGCCTGGTGTCGGATAATGGGACTCAGTTTGCAAGCCACCTGTTGAAGAAGCTCTGCGAAGGGGTGGGAATTCAACAAGTGTTTGCATCCGTCGAGCACCCTCAGACAAACGGCCAGGTGGAGTCAGCTAATCGGGTGTTGTTGAGAGGTTTGAAGAGAAGGCTTGAGAAAGCCAAGGGAAGTTGGGCTGAGGAGGTACCCCGTATAGTCTGGGCGTACCACACCACCAAGCAGTCAGGAACCCATGAGACCCCGTTCAGCTTGGTCTATGGGTGTGATGCCATGATTCCAGTAGAGATCCAGGAGAGCTCGCCGAGATTCCAGAACTTCGTAGAGGAAGACTCGAATGAAGAAAGAAGGCTGAACCTGGATCTACTGGACGAGGTCAGGGAAGAGGCGAGACTGAAAGCTGAGGCGGTGAAGAGGAGGATCGAACGAAGATACAACTCGAAGGTGATGCCAAGGCAGTTTAGAGAGGGCGATCTGGTGATGAGGAAGGCCCACCAGTACGAGATGGAGAATAAACTGTCGCCCAAGTGGACTGGACCGTTCAGAATAACCGAGGCGCTCGGGAACGGCGCCTACCGCTTAGAGACGCTGGAAGGAGGGGCGATTCCTCGCACCTGGAACGCCACACACTTGAAGTTGTACTATAGTTAAGAGCTTTGTAAGTAAAGACAAACACAAAGGTCATATTACAATGTCTCTGATGAAACAGTTTGAAGGGGGCACTCTTTTTTCCCTAAGGAGGGTTTTTAATGAGGCCACCCAATAAAAGAAGAGTTTTCGAAGAATAAGGCGTTTTCAGATTGCATGTTTGCTTTTTTCCAAAAGTTTTGAAGAAAGACCTTGTCGCTTGTACGTGATTTAAGGCAAGTAAAGATATATCGCATGCTTTCTAAAAAGTTTTTAAGTCCACATCGTTTTTCGGCGATTGGAGGCACCAGTAAAAGTTTTTAAGTCCTCATCGTTTTTCGGCGATTGGAGGCACCAGTTAAAGTTTTTAAGTCCTCATCGTTTTTCGGCGATTGGAGGCACCAGTTAAAGTTTTAAAGTCCTCATCGTCTTTCGGCGATCGGAGGCACCAGATGAAAGACCTCAACGCCCTCGCGCGTTCTGAGGCGAGATAAAGACCTCCTCGCCGTCGAGCGAGTGCAGGCGAGGAAGAGTAAAAAGTCCTCAGTGTTTCTGGGGGCGAGAAGTTGTAACCCCTGGGGCAATGTAGAGGCACCAGTGAAAAGTCCTCCGTGTTTCTGGGGGCGAGAAGATGTAACCCCTGGGGCAATGTAGAGGCGCCAGTGAAAAGTCCTCCGTGTTTCTGGGGGCGAGAAGATGTAACCCCTGGGGCAATGTAGAGGCGCCAGTAAAAAGTCCTCCGTGTTTCTGGGGGCGAGAAGATGTAACCCCTGGGGCAATGTAGAGGCGAGTTAAAACCTTCTCGCCGATGAGCGAGTTCAGGCGAGTTAAAGACCTTCTCGCCGATGAGCGAGTTCAGGCAAGTTAAAGACCTCCTCGCCGATGAGCGAGTTCAGGCAAGTTAAAGACCTTCTCGCCTACATGCGAGCTTAGGCAAGATAAAATCCTTCTCGTCTCGAACGAGTTCAGGTATGGTGCAGAGGGTGGAAGAAGTTTGGAAGGTGGCTAAGGTAGGTTCGAAGAGAACGCCTAGTCACCCGGTCTTTTGTTCTGAAGTTCAGGGAGGTAAAGAAGGATCCCAAAAGGCGTTTCTACCCCCAGACAAAGAAGCAATGGCCAAAGCATGAGGCTAGAAAGAAGCTATTATCACCAAGAGTCTCTGGCGATCAGGAAGAGTTCAAACAGCGGCGAGAAGGTTAAAACACCTGTTTGATGAAGCAGGTCGTGTGGAGCGGTGTTTAAGCCAGTAACTGAGTTACAGTTCATCGCTCGAGGGATATTTTTACGATAAGGTTAATTGCCTTAAGGTTACGAATTGTTAAGTGTTTGTTGCTTAAGGCTGAAGTGATCCGAAGCAGTTAAGTCAAAGGTTGTACCTACAGTTTTCCTAAGTCATTTCTTTGAAATTAAACAAGCAAGGAAAGTTGAAGCGAGTGAAGAAGTTATAAAAGGAAAAACGTAGCCTTTGTCATTAACGGTTAGCAGTTCAGAGCATATACACGAAGGGACATAAAGTTTATTACAAGTTATAATACAAGGGAAAGCACAAAGGTAGCAGATGAAGAAGAGTTGATTAGTCTTCAGCAGGAACGACTTTTCCATCCACCACTTCATTGTTCAGCGACACCATGCTGAGATCCAGGTCGGGGAACAGGCAAGCAAATTGCTCCCGCGCAGCTTCGAATCCAGCAGCCAGAATTTGAGCAGAGTTCAGCTTGAGTTCTTCAATCTGCTTCTGAAGTTCCTCAATCCGCTTCTTGAGGTCTTCAGTTTGCTCTTTCAGCTCTTTATTCTGTTGCTCCAGCTCTTCAACCTGTTTTTTGAGTTGTTCATTGGTCTCTTGAGCCTGGAGAAGGTCTTCAGTAACCTTCTTGGATTCCGCTTGCGCTTGGGCCAGTTCAGCAACTGCCTTTCCTTTCTCTTCGTTGGCTTTGGCAAGATCAGCTATGGCGTCGTCCCTCGCCTTTTCCACCTGCCCAAGGAGGGTCTCTCGATCGGCTGACCTTTTCTCTAGTTTTTGCACCTTGACGGCGTCGGCCTTCATGAGAGCCTCCAGGTCAACCACCCTAACGCGAAGGGGCACAATCTTGCTCTCCAATTCGACCTTCTCTTGAGCAAGTTGATGCACCTTGTGGCGAAGGTCAGCGGCCTCCTTGCGCGCCAGCCTGAGCTCGGTGTTCATTGCATCCTCCACTCGGGAGTGTTCGATTTCTGCGAGCGTCAGGCTGAAAGACAACTTCTCCACCTCGACCCTCATGGTGCTGTTTTCGGTTTTGAGGTTGAAGAGGTCGTCTTGGAGCCTCCTGGTTGAGCTCTCCACAGCTCTGGTTATGATCGCCGGGATATCTTCTGCTATGGTCTTCAGCTTAGCAGATAGAGGCTCTCACATCCTAGTGACCTCCAAAGGGAGGTTTGCTGCTTGGAGAGGCACCAGGTGAGCTTGTTGTTGGTTCTCGTCGCCACTTTCCTTAGCGGGTTCTTCAGTAGGCGCTTCTTGGCGTGGCGACGGAATCGGGGATTCGGTGATCAGAATCGGAGAGGTATGAGCAACCTCCTCCCCGATTGGAGCATCTTCTGCAGCTGAGGCGATTGAAGGGGGACCCCCTCCAGCTGACACATATGGTGTAGAGGCGCTTGGGGGGTCCTCCATGAAGTTTGGCTCTTGGGCCTCAACTGCAGGTGGCGCAGTGGCCAGTGGGACCGCTTGGACTGGTGAGGCAGGAGCCTGTGGGGGTGGCGATGGTGGAGGTGGAGCAGGCGTCGATGGAGGTGTTGAGGTTGGAAGAGGGGGTGGAGCAGGCGGTGAAGAAGGTGCCACCCTCTTCCTCTTTGAGACCAAACCGTCTTCGGTGGCCTCGTAATCTTCTTCCTCTTCCTCGTCGATCACCTGAGGGGCTTTCCTTTTAGGTCTCTTGAGGACCAATTTCTTGCGTTGGGCAGGTTCCTTGGGTGGTGATCGCCCTTGGACGATGGCTGTCTCCACCACCGAGTTGGGCACCGTTTGAGAACCCGTCGCCAACCCGTGGTTTCGGGCGAGCGCCTTCAGTTCAGCGAGCATGCCTTTGCCCAACATGTTATCTGCATGGAACGAAAATGCATGGGTTAACTCAAGGAAAAAATAAGTGCATAAGGTAGTACACAGCAAAGCAGATGATATGTGCAGGAAAGATAAAACCAAAGTCTTGCGCATAACGCACAAGACGCCCAGAAACAGCTAAACAGAAGCAGTATTAAAACAACAGTTTTTAATGTTCTAACCTATTCGAATTTCTAGCTGGTCTTCGTAGAATTCGAAGCAAATGAGTGTGGTGGTGAGGAAGGTGATGTTGGCATCCGCCACCCTTTTCCAGAAGAGACAGAGATCTCTGTCCAATGCTCCCATGCTGTCAGGACTTCTGGGTCTCCTGAAGCAGCTCTTGGACTCTTTCTTCCCCTTGTCCACCCAGTACAAGGGGAAGCCGTCGAGAAGGGAGGCGTCCTTGTCATTAGCACGCACTTGGACGAACTTCCCCTTCCAGTCCTTGTAGGATTGCTAGAAGATAGCAAAGATGGACCTCCCAGCAATCGCGTTCAAGCTAACCCACAGGCGGTCTCCTGGGTGCTTGGCTTCGAAGAGAAATAGGAATACATCCACGGATGCGGGCAACCCCAGGTGGTCGCACATCACTTGAAAAGCTCGAACGAACGCCCAGCTGTTGGGGTGAAGCTGGGCGGCGGCAATGTTGAGCTCGGTAAGGAGTTCCCTCTCGAATCGGGTGAAAGGGAACTTGAGCTTCACCTTCTTGAATAAGGTCGTGTAGACGAAGCAGAAGGGCCCGTCGGCGCTCACCTTGTCATCGGCACAAACAGGCAGATCGGGGGGGCAAGGCAACACCATCATCTTTTCGTCGTGCTCCTTATGAAATGATTGATGAGGCTCATCCCCCTTAGTCAGCCGCAAAACTGCTCCCGCAGTGTTCACGGAGGATGTCTCCCTCAGAAGGGTCGAGTTGGCCCAGGGATACAAGGTTTTGAAGTCTGGCAAGGGAACGGGGGCTCCTCCGGCGATAGGTGGAGTCGCCTGGGCCAGGACAGGACGGGAAGACGCAGGCCTCTCAGCCTGGGAAGATGAAGCGCCACGAACTCGTGGTGGATCGTGTGCTTGAGAAGGGGGGGTTTCTTGATGAAGGGGGAGGATTCGGGGTGATCTTGGTGCGAGTCATTGTTGCAGCTGCAAAGGAAGAAGAAAAGGAAAAATGATCAGGGGTTACGGAGGCTGACTCGATCATAGAAGGAAGGTGAAAAACGAACGAATATAGGTTCGTTGCGACGATTGACGAAGCCCTAAGTTACGCAGAAGGAGAAATGGAAAAGCAACCCACAGCGTATGCACCAGGCAGTTACAGGATGATGCGAATCGGTTAAAATGCAAGGAAAACCAGCAGAAGAAGGAAAGTGGGTACCTTTTGATGATCAGGAAGACGATGAAGGTTGATGGTGATTCAGAATGCTGGAGAGCGCTGAGAGTTTTTCGCAGAAGAAAGTTAGAGCGTTCGTGAATGCGAGGGAAAGTGATGGAACAGTGTTGAGTGAAAATGGGTTTAAGGGTTTTTTCGAAATGGGTTTAGGAAGCGCAAACGGCAACTGAAGAGAGCCGTTGATGAAGCCATGTGTCGAGCGATGAGTGAGGGGTTTGGTGGAGCGTCAGAAAAGCAGAAGGTACAACCGTTTGGAATTCTGCGTCAGTGCCACGTAGACCGGTGTTGACGTGACTCTTTCAGTCTTTTCGCTAGACAAGTCTTCGCTTAAGACTGGGGGGCTTGTGTACCGCCCTGGTAGTCGGGAGTGATGACGTGGCATCCTGCTACAGTATAGGCGTGTTGGCAAGGCGCCAGGCTGGCAGAAGGGAAGGAAGTCGGGGGGCTCGTGAAGCCGCCAGTTATTAAGTTGGCGTGTTCCGATCTCCAGCATATCAGAATAGGCGATCACCGGGTTAAAGATGAAGTCGCCAGATGTGAACTCAGGCGACCAAGCGGTTGGAGATCGCCAGAGAAAGCACATCGCCGAAGATGAAGGAGAAGCAAATTATGAAGGCGGCCGGCGAGACCACAGGGAAGGTGTATGAGGACACCCTAACTCGCCAACTCCAGTAGAGATCGCACTCCCAAATTGGCTATGCACTGGGCAGTACCATGCATAAGTAACTTAGCCAAAATGAGAGTAGAAGCAGCGCCAAGTCAAGGAGGCTCCAGATGATGGCACGTGTACGACTGGATGCGAGCCACGTGTCCAGGTCTGTAACTGCCAGGAGAGAGAAAACAACCAGGTATATAAGAGTTCTCAACAAACTTTCTGAGGTACGCACGTTCAGTTTATACTCTTTACGCTTGCGAGTTATAGAGCTGACTGTGAGAGAGGATTTGCACGGTTCTTGTTCTCTTAGTATTTGGTGATTCGGTCACTGACTTGGGCGTTGGAGTGCGATCGGCCGCAGCGGCGCCGCTCTGTTTCTTTACAGGTTCTTGAGGTGGATCTCGAAGAGGAACGGAGGTGTGAACTGGTGCACACGTTGATCCTTTGACGAGGCAGTTTCCAGCGTTCCGGTCAACAGGCAGGATCAATTATTTTTCTAACATTACATGTGCTCATCAAAATATGAAATTCAAAGGAGAGAAACTAACATCATTCTAAATTGATAAATAATTTGGATCATAATATTTTTATTTTTGGTCTATTTTGATATATTCTTAAATTATTTACTAATATTTAATATAATTTTGATTGATAATTATAATTGACTCTATCATCATTCTTAATTAATTTAATTTTAATATATGTTAAAAAACAAATTTAATTTAATATATTTTTGTTCGGTGAAGTCAAGTTTTCTGCTGTTTACGCGAGATTTGTTCGGTGAAGTTTGAGTTCTTTCACTCGTTTGGTTATCCGTGGGAGAAGCGGTGGTTTCTGGTGGAGTTGCAGGTTTCTTTGGAGGTTCGCGGTGTTCTTGAGTTTTCTTGCGGAGTTTCGCGCAGTTTTTACCGATTGATCGCTGAATCGATCGTAGCTGAAGTAAGTGTTGTTCGCTGCATTCTGTGATTCGTCAAGTTTCATGAGAAAAATGAGAAGCAATCGTTCAAGTCCAGTTGCGCCCGTCGCTGCTGAAGGCGCCGCCGCCATGACCATGGCGCAGATGGCAGAGATGATGCGTTCGTTGCAGGCAACTGTAGAAGCCTCGCGCATAGAACAGGCGAGAATGCATGAGGACCTGGCCGCCTCTCGGGCCAGAAATGAAGAGCTAAGCAAGGTGACTGAAGAGCTGCGTCAAGCTCTTCAGGAGCAGCAAGGGCGTCCTATTGCTGAAGAGGTTGCGCCGTCGTCGCCACCTCGTGTTTTTCCTATGCCTTTCGCTCAGGCGATTACTGACACGCCTATTCCTGCGAGTGTGGTTCCTGTTAAGGCTGTTTTTACCGGCGTGGAGGATCCAGAGGCTCATCTCACCACGTTCCATACGCAGATGATGCTGTCAGGGGGATCAGACGCCGTGTATTGCAAGATGTTCGTGAGCACACTCCAGGGAACGGCGCTGGAATGGTTTGTGAGCCTGCCTAACGGTCACATTACCAATTTCCAACAGTTTTCTAAGATTTTCGTCGAGCAGTACATCGTGAATAAGGCACCGCCCAGGGTGTCTTACGACCTGTTTGATATAAGGCAGTATCAGGGAGAGTCCCTCAGGGACTACCTAAATCGCTTTGGGGCGCAGATGGTCAGATCGCCGGCTAAAGATGAAGAAATGCTGGTCTATGCATTTAAGAAGGGCGTGCTGCCTGGACCATTCTGCGAGGCGTTGATCAGGGCCCACCCCGCCACGTTTGCTGAGGTTAGGCGACTTGCGGTGACCCACATCGCCGATGAGAGCGAGGTCGCCGAGAAGAGAGGAAGCGTGGCTCCCGCTAGGCCACGCGCCCAGACCAGGATCCAGCCACAGAGGGTGCTGGAGACAGCAGCGGCCAGAAGGGATCAGAGGACTCGCCATCCTTATGATCCAAGGAAGAACAAGGGCAGGAGCCAAGCGCGCCAGCAACCAGCACGCCGGGAATATAATCGCCCGCCTAAGCACAAGTTTGTCATGGGACTGGCGGACCTGATCGCCATTCCCAACATATCCGCTAGGTTGAAAGCGCCAGAGAAGGTGGGCGACAAGGTGCTGGGACCAAAGCCAGACGCCTGGTGTGAGTTTCACCAAGGCTTTGGCCACACCATGGATTCGTGTTTAGCTTTAGGATACCAGCTCGACTATCTGGTAAAGAGCGGGTTCCTAAATGACTATTTGCTGGATAGAAGGACGGGGGGCGCGTCGAGCTCCCAACCAGCAGGTGGAGAAGCCCAGCAGCACGAGATGCCTACGCACGGGGAAATCCACACCATTGCGGGAGGTTTCTCAGGTGGTGGATGCACCGCATCACAGAGGAAGAGGTACGCGAGGTCTGTGATGATGGTAGATATGTTTGAAGACCACTCGCCGGAAGTGGACATTACATTCACCAAGCAAGATCTTCGGGACGTTGTGCCTCATGACAACGATCCCATAGTAATCTCGTTGATCACAGCGGGAAGAAAGGTCCACAGGGTGCTGGTGGACCAAGGAAGCTCGGCAGACGTGATGTTCTGGCCGACTTTCACGCAGTTGGAGCTGCCCCTTGACCAACTGAGGCCCTATGGAGGGTGTTTGTATGGTTTCGCTGGTGACCAAGTGGAGGTCAGGGGGTACATAGAGTTAAGGACTACGTTTACAGACGAGGCGGGTTCGAGAACGGAAAAAATCAAATACCTTGTTGTAAACGCTCCTTCAGCCTACAACATCCTGTTGGGAAGGCCCACGCTCAACAGGATAGGTGTCATACCGTCGACTCGGCACATGAAGGTGAAGTTGCCGTCTATGGAGGGGGTGGTGATCACTATCAAATCCGATCAGAAAGAAGCAAAGAAGTGCTATGAGAATAGCCTGAAAAACAAAAGATCGGTGAGTTATGTTACAACCCCCTGCCTCCTGGTGTGAAGCCCAGATCGACGGTAGTAGAAGAGACCGCCGGAAGAGACGTGGAGATGGTGGATGCTGATATGGGAGAGGGGAACGCCGGTCTGGAGGAAGAAGAGGCAAGGAATCGTCCTGAGGAAGCGAGAGAACTGGGAATCGCCAGGGCGGTGATCGCCAGAGAAACCAGACCAAAACCCGTCGAGCAGTGGCTCGAGAGAGAGATCGGGGGAAAGATCTTCAAGCTGGGAAGATCCCTGGAGGTTGAGCTCCAGGACCAGATCGCCGAGGTGATAGAACGGCATCTGGATGCGTTTGCATGGTCCGCTTCGGACATGCCCGGGATCGATCCCGACTTCTTGTGCCATCATCTGGCGATGGACAACTTGGTGAGACCAGTACGACAAAGAAGAAGAAAATTCAACGAAGAGAGGAGGCAGGCGATTAGGGACGAGACACAGAAACTCCTCGCTGCAGGCCACATCAGGGAAGTTCAGTACCCTGAATGGCTGGCCAATGTCGTACTGGTGAAGAAGAGTAATGGGAAATGGCTCATGTGCGTCGATTTCACCGATCTGAACAAGGCTTGCCCAAAGGATTCATATCCTTTACCAAGCATAGACGCCCTGGTGGATAGTGCTGCGAGGTGTAAGTTATTGAGCTTCCTGGATGCCTTCTCGGGGTATAATCAGATCAAGATGCATCCCATGGATGAAGAGAAGACTGCATTCATGACTGAGAGATTGTGCTATTGCTACAAGGTGATGCCGTTTGGGCTGAAGAACGCGGGGGCCACGTACCAGAGGTTGATGGATCGAGTACTTGCACCGATGCTGGGAAGGAACGTGCAAGCGTACGTCGATGACATGGTCGTGACCTCGCCAGAGAAAAGCAAGCACGTTGCAGACTTGGAGGAATTGTTCGCGACGATCGCCAAGTTCAGGCTGAAGCTGAATCCAGAGAAATGTATCTTTGGCGTGGAGGCTGGAAAATTCCTGGGTTTCCTCTTAATTGAGAGAGGAATAGAAGCCAACCCTGATAAGTGTGCCGCCATCTTGGCGATGAGGAGCCCAGCTACCGTGAAAGAGGTACAACAGTTAACAGGTCGGATGGCAGCCTTGTCTCGCTTCGTGTCAGCTAGCGGAGAGAAGGGCCATCCCTATTTTCAGTGCCTAAGGAGGAATAACAAGTTTGCTTGGACGAAGGAGTGCGAGGAAGCCTTCGTCAAGCTGAAGGAATATCTGGCGAGCCCGCCGATTTTGTGCAAACCGCTGGTGGGAACCCCTCTCAGGTTGTATTTTGCTGTAACTGAGAGGGCGGTGAGTGCGGTGCTCGTCCAGGATCAAGATCAGGCCCAAAAGCCTATTTATTTTGTTAGTAAGGTGTTGCAGGGCCCAGAAACGAGATATCAGGCCCTGGAGAAAGCTGCACTGGCTGTGGTGTTTTCGGCGAGGAGGTTGCGCCACTATTTCCATAGCTTCACAATCCTGGTGATTACTGACTTGCCCATCCAGAAGGTGTTGAAGAAGCCTGACGTTGCTGGGAGGATGGTGAAGTGGGCAGTAGAGCTGTCAGAGTTTGATATTAAGTATGAACCCCGAGGCCCGATCAAGGGGCAAATCTTTGCAGATTTCGTGGTCGAGCTCTCATCTGAGGCAACACGAGTTGAAGGGGAAGACTTCCGTTGGGTACTCTCGGTGGATGGATCGTCGAACTAGCAGGGTAGTGGTGCTGGAGTCATTTTGGAAGGACCCAACGGCGTGCTGATTGAACAATCTTTGAGGTTTGCCTTCAAAGCCAGCAACAATCAAGCAGAATATGAGGCGCTGATCGCCAGGATTTTGCTGGCAAAAGAGATGGGAGCGAGGGTGTTGATGGCTAAGAGTGACTCGCTGCTAGTCACAGGGCAAGTAACAGGCAGGATCATCAGGCGCCCACCGTGGGCAAGTAACAGGCGAGTTCCAGGCTAAAGATCCACAAATGGCGGCTTACTTGGAGTATGTGCGGGAATTGAAGAGTTCCTTTGCCTCCTTTGAAGTGGTGCATGTGCCCAGAGAGCAGAATGCCCGAGCTGACTTGCTAGCCAAGCTCGCCAGTTCAGGCAAGGGGGGTAGGCAGAGGACGGTGATTCAAGAAACTCTGAAGACGCCGAGGGCATTTGTAGCAGATCACCTGGTTCTTCAGATAAGCAGGTCGACGGAAAAAGCGGCAAGAAGTCACAGGTCTTTGACGCAAGAAACGTTGAGATCGCCGAGAATCAGAGCGTGTCGGGGAGAGAGGGTGAACATGACGCAGGTCTGCGCTACTCATGAGCCAGACACCTGGATAACACAGTACAAGCGGTGCCTGGCAGATGGCCTTCTCCCGCTGGATCCGACAGAGGCTAGGAAGGTAAAGAAAAATTCTAACAAGTACACATTGATTGATGGCGATCTGTACAGGTTTGGGTTCACTCACCCACTCCTGGAATGCGTACATGGCGAGAAGTGCACGAGAATCATGGCAGAGCTCCACGAAGGAATATGCGGAAGCCACGTCGGGGGTCGAGCTCTGGCCGCGAGGACTCTCCGTGCAGGTTACTACTGGCCATCGATGAGAGAAGACTGCAAGAGGTATGCACAGTGTTGCAAGCAATGCCAACAGCACGCCGATTGGCACAAGGCGCCTCCCGAGGAGTTGAAATCGATTTACAGCCCTTGGCCGTTTCACACTTGGGGAATCGACATTCTGGGACCATTCCCGCTGGCGATCAGGCAGATGAAGTACTTGGTGGTGGCGATTGAGTATTTCACCAAGTGGATCGAAGCAGAACCAGTGGCCCAGATCACCGCACACAAGATCGAAGGTTTCGTGTGGAAGAACATTGTGTGCCGGTTTGGTGTGCCCAAGCGCCTGGTGTCGGACAATGGGACTCAGTTTGCAAGCCACTTGTTGAAGAAGCTGTGCGAAGGGGTGGGGATTCAACAAGTGTTTGTATCCGTCGAGCACCCTCAGACAAATGGCCAAGTAGAGTCAGCTAATCGGGTGTTGCTGAGAGGTTTGAAGAGAAGGCTAGAGAAAGCCAAAGGAAGTTGGGCTGAGGAGGTACCCCGTATAGTCTGGGCGTACCACACCACCGAGCAGTCAGGAACCCATGAGACCCCGTTCAGCTTGGTCTATGGATGCGACGCAATGATTCCAGTGGAGATCCAGGAGAGCTCACCGAGATTCCAGAACTTCGTAGAGGAAGACTCGAATGAAGAGAGAAGGCTGAACCTGGATCTACTGGATGAGGTCAGGGAAGAGGCGAGATTGAAAGCTGAGGCGGTGAAGAGAAGGATTGAACGAAGATATAACTCGAAGGTGATGCCGAGACAGTTTAGAGAAGGCGACCTGGTGATGAGAAAAGCCCATCAGTACGAGATGGAGAACAAACTGTCGCCCAAGTGGACGGGACCGTTCAGAATAACCGAGGCGCTCGGGAACGACGCCTACCGATTAGAGACATTGGAAGGAGGGGCAATTCCCTCGCACTTGGAACGCCACGCACCTCAAGTTATATTACAGTTGAGAACTTTGTAAGTAAAGATAAACACGAAGTTACATTAGAATGTCTCTGTTAAAACAGTTTGAAGGGGGCACTCTTTTTTCCCTAAGGAGGGTTTTTAACGAGGCCACCCAATAAAGAGAAGTTTTTCAAAAGTTTAAGTTGTTTCAGATTGCATGCCTGTTGTTTTCAGAAAGTTTTGAAGAAAGACCTTGTCACTTATACGTGACTTAAGGCAAGTTAAAGATATATTACATGCTTTCTAAAAGGTTTTAAGTCCTCATCGTCTTTCGGCGATCGGAGGCACCAGTTAAAGTTTAAGTCCTCATCGTCCTTCGGCGATCGGAGGCACTAGTTAAAAGTTAAAGTCCTCATCGTCTTTCGGCGATCGGAGGCGCCAGTTAAAAGACCTCAACGCCCACGCGCGTTCTAAGGCGAGATAAAGACCTCCTCGCCGTCGAGCGAGTGCAGGCGAGGAAGAGTGAAAAGTCCTCAGTGTTTCTGGGGGCGAGAAGATGTAACCCCTGGGGCAATGTAGAGGCACCAGTGAAAAGTCCTCAGTGTTTCTGGAGGCGAGAAGATGTAACCCCCGGGGAAATGTAGAGGCAAGTTAAAGACCTTCTCACCTATGAGCGAGTTCAAGCGAGTTAAAGACCTTCTCGCCCTATGAGCGAGTTCAGGCAAGATAAAATCCTTCTCGTCTCGAACGAGTTCAGGTATGGTGTAAAGGGTGGAAGAAGTTTGGAGGATGGCTAAGGTAGGTTCGAAGAGAACGCCTAGCCACCCGGTCTCTTGTTCTGAACCTCAAGGAGGTAGAGAAGGATCCGAAAGGCGCCTCTACCCCCAGATGAAGGAACAATGGCCAAGTTGTGGAACCAGAAAGAAGCTGATATCGCCAAGAGTCTTTGGCGACCAGAAAAAGTTCAAGTAGTGGCGAGAAAGTTAAAGACCCGTGTTTAATGAAGCAGATCGGGTGAAGCGATGCTCTAAGCCATTAGTTGAGTTAAAGATCGTCGTTTGAAGAATGGTTTTACGCTGAAGCTCATTACATTGAGATTACAAGTTGTTAAAGTGGTTGTTATTTGAAGTTGAAGTGGTTCGAAGCAGTTAAGTATATGATTACGCTTATGAAATTACTAAGTCATTTCTTGAAGCAAATTGTGCAAGGGAAGTTAAAGCAGACAAAGAAGTTACAAGAAGAAATGCAAAAGTCTTGACATTAAGTAAGTAGCAGTTCGGGCACATAAACAGAAAAAGGAAAAGGTTCATTACAAAATACAAAGAGAAAGCATAAAGGAAGTGGATGGAGGAATTTGATCAGTCTTCAGCGGGAACCACCTTCCCATCCACCACCTCGTTGTTAAGGGACACCATGCTAAGATCCAGATCGGGGAACAAGCAGGCAAACTGTTCCCGTACGGCCTCGAATCCAGCAGCCAGAATTTGGGCAGAGCTCAGATTTCTTCAATCTGTTTCTCGAGTTCTTCAACTTGTTTCTTCAGCCCCTCGTTCTGCTGCTCCAGCTCTTCAGCTTGCTTCTTGAGTTTTTCGTTGGTTTCTTGAGCTTGAAGAAGGTCTTCAGCAACCTTCTTGGATTCTGCCTGCACCTGGCCCAATTCAGCAGCAATTTTCCCCTTTTCTTTGTTGGCTTCGGCAAGCTCAGCCATGGCGTCGTCCCTCGCCTTCTCCACCTTTCCCAGGAAGATCTCCCGATCAGTTGACCTTTGCTCCAGTTTCTTCACCTTGGCGGCGTCAGTTTTTATTAAGGCCTCTAGGTCAGCCACCTTAACGTGATAAGGCACAATCTTGCTCTCCAGCTCAATCTTCTCTTGAGCCAGAAGCTGCACCTTGTGGCGTAGATCGGTGGCCTCCTTGCGCGCCAACCGGAGCTCGGTGCTCATCGCATCTTCTACTCGGGAGTGTTCAATCTCCGCGAGTGTCAGATTGAAGGACAACTTCTCCACCTCAACCCTCATGGTGCTATTCTCAGTTCGAAGGTTGAAGAGGTCATCCTGGAGCTTCCTGGTGGAGCTCTCCACAGCTCTAGAGATAATGGTGGGGAAGTCTTCTGCCATCATCTTCAGTTTAGCAGAGAAAGGCTCCCACATCCTCTTAACCTCAATAGAGAGACCTGCCTGTGGAGGCGCCGGGTGGGCCTGTTGTTGGCTCTCGCCGCCACCTTCTTTAGTTGGTTGTTCAGCAGGTGCTTCTTGGCGCGGTGGCGACGTCGGGGATTCAGTAATCAGAATGGGAGAGTTATGGGCAATCTCATCCCCGGTTGGAGCAACGTCTACCTCATCCCCGACTGGAGCAACGTCTGCGGCTGAGGCATTTGAAGGAGGACCCCCTCCAGCTGATACATACGGCGTGGAGGCGCTCGGGGGGTCTTCCATGAAGTTTGGCTCGAGGGCCTCAACCGCAGGTGGCGCAGACACCAATGGAATTGCTTGGACTGGTGAGGCAGGAGCTGGCGGAGGAGGCAATGTTGGAGGTAGAGCAGGCGTGGATGGCGGTGTTGATGTTGGAAGAGGGGGTGGAGCAGGTGGTGAAGAAGGTGCCACCCTCTTCCTCTTCGTGACAAGGCCATCTTCAGTTGCCTCGTCGCTTTCCTCCTCCTCCTCGTGGACTACTTGGGGAGCTTTCCTCTTGGGTCTCCTGAGGACAAGCTTTTGGCGTTGGTTGGCAGGTTGGACATCGGGAGGAGTTGGGCCTTTTGGTGGCGATCTGCCCTGAGCAGCGGCGATCTCCACCACAGAGTTTGGCACGGTTTGGGAACCCGATGCCAACCCGTGAGTGCGAGCGAGCTTCCTCAGTTCAGTGAGCTTGCCCTGGCCCAACATATTATCTGCATAGAGCAAAAATGCATGGCTTAGCTCAGAGAGAAAATAAATGCATAAGGCACTATGCAGCAAAGCAGATAAATGGTGCAGAAAATAAAACCAAAGTCTTGCGCACAACGCACAAGACGCCCAGAAATAGTTAACAGAGGTAAGGTTAGAATAAAGACTTAGGCGTTCTAACCTATTCGAATTTCGAGTTGGTCCTCGAAGAACTCGAAGCAGATGAGTGTGGTGGTGAGGAAGGTGATGTTGGCGTCCGCCACACTCTTCCAGAAGAAGCAGAGATCTCTGTCCAAAGCGCCCATGCTATCAGGACTTCTGGGTCTCCTGAAGCTGCTTTTGGACTCTTTGTTCCCCTTGTTTACCCAGTATAAGGGGAAACCGTCGAGCAACGACGCGTCTTTGTCATTGGGACGCACCTGGATGAATTCGCCCTTCCAGTCTTTATAGGATTGCTGGAAGATGGAGAGGATCGACCTCCCAGCAATCCCATTCAAGCTTACCCACAGGCGGTCTCCTGGGTGCTTGGCTTCGAAGAGAAATAAGAAGACATCCACAGATGCTGGCAACCCCAGGTGGTCGCACATGACTTGGAACGCTCGCACGAATGCCCAGCTGTTGGGATGGAGCTGGGCGGCAGCGATGTTGAGCTCGGTGAGAAGTTCCCTCTCAAAGCGAGTGAAGGGAAACCTGAGTTTCACCTTCTTGAACAAAGTTGTGTAAACAAAGCAGAAGGGGCCACCGTTGTTTGCCTTGTCGTCAGCGCAAACTGGCAGGTCGGCGGGGCAAGGCAGCACTGTCATCTTTTCGTCGTGCTCCTTAGGGAATGATTGGTGAGGCTCATCCCCTTTCTTTAGTCGCAGAACTGCCCCCGCAGAATTTACAGAAGACGTTTCCCTCAACAAAGTCGAGGTGGCCCAGGGGTACAGTTTTTGAAGTCTTGGGAGGGAACAGAGGCACCTCCGGCAACGGGTGGAGTGGCCTGAGCCAAGTTGGGGCGGGAGGGTGCAGGCCTCTCAGCCTGAGAAGACGAAGCGCCACGTACTCGCGGTGGGTCGTGTGCTTGTGAAGAGGGGTTTCGTGATGAAGGAGGAGGATTTGGGGTGATCTTTGAGCGAGTCATTGCGCAAGCTGCAGGGGAAAAAGAAAAGGAAAAACGATCAGGGTTCGCAGAGGCTGACTCGATCATGAGAAAAGGCTGAAAAACGAACGAACGTAGGTTCGTTGTGACGTTGACGGAGCCCTAAGTTACGAGAAAGGAGAAATGGAGAAAACAACCCACAACGTATGCACCAGACAGTTAAAGGATGATGCGAATCGGTTAAAATGCAGGAAAAATCAGCAGAATGAGGAAAGGAAGTACCTTTTTATGATCGGAGGAGTGATGAAGGAAGTTGGTGATTCGCGAAGTTGAAGAACGTTGAGAGCTTTTTTGCAGAAGAAGGTTGGAGCGTTTGAGAATACGAAGAAAGTGATGGAACAGTGGAGCGAAAAGGGGTTTAAGGGTTTTTCGAAATGGGTTTGGGAAGCGCAAACGTTAACTGAAGGCAACCGTTGACGAAGCCACGTGTCAAACGATGGGGAATGTTTGGTGGAGCGTCAGAGGAGCAGAAAGTGCAACCGCTTGGAATTCTGCGCCAGTGCCACGTAGATGACGTGACTCTTTTAGTCTTTTCGCTGGACAAGTCTTCGCTTAAGACTGGGGGGCTTGTGTACCGCCCTGGTAGTCGGAAGTGATGACGTGGCATCCAGCTACAATATAGGCGTGTTGACAAGGCGCCAGGTTGGCAGAAGGGAAGGAAGTCGGGGGGCTCGTGAAGTCGCCAGTTATTAAGTTGGCGTGTTCCGATCTCCAGCATACCAGAACCGGCGATCACTGGGTTAAAGATGAAGTCGCCGGATGTAAACTCAGGCGACCAAGTGATTGGAGATCGCCAGAGCAAGCACATCGCCAAAGATGAAGGTGGTGCAAATTATGAAGGCGGCCGGCGAGACCACAGGGAAGGTGTACGAAGGCACCCTAACTCGCTAGTTCTAGTAGAGATCGCGCTCCCAAGTTAGCTATGCACTGGGCAGCACCATGCATAAGTAACTTAGCCAAAAGAGAGTCAGAAGCAGCGCCCAAGTCAAGGAGGCTCCAGATGATGGCACGTGTACGACTGGATGCGAGCCACGTGTCCAGCTGCGTAACTGCCAGGAGAGAGAAAGTGACCAGGTATTTAAGGGTTTCCCAACGAACTTTTGAGGTACGCACGTTCAGATTGTACTCTTTACGCTTGCGAGTTCTTGAGCATACTATGAGAGAGAACATTGCACGGTTCCTTGAGAGTTCTTGAGTGTTATTGCTCTTAGTATTTGGTGGTTCGGTCACTGACTTGGGCGTTGGAGTGCGATCGGCCGCAGCGGCGCCGCTCTGTTCTTTTGCAGGTTCTTGAAGTGGATCGCGACGAAGGACGGAGGTAAAAGCGGTGCACACGTCGATCCATTGACGAGGCAAGTTCCAAGGTTCAGGTCAACAAGCAGGATCATAAATATATATATATATATAAATATGACAAGAGTATATAGAATAAACTATTTTAACACTTCTTTTGAGCTCAATGTGAATGTACCTTTTCATGGTGTCCCTCTATTTGATCCTATTATATATATTAATTTAGTACATCTTACTATTACTCAATCTGATAATGTTATGCCTATTATGAGTAAGTTTGTTATTTCTTCCACTACAATGCATTGTGTTTTCGTATGGTTGAGACTGAGAGAACTATTATCTTCTTCTTCGGTCCGTCGATGCAGTTAATGCGTAATGATGACGTACATTTTTTTCAAAACTTATGACTATTTATATGATTATTATGCGCCCATTGTTATTGGGTCGGATTAACGTTTGGATCATGATTAAGAGTACATTACTTAATGTTTAACCACTGTTTTAGAGTTGCTAATCCTCTATTTAGCTTAATGAATTTGGTCATGTTGGTTGACACTGACCGGGTGCTGAGACCTCTAACCTTCGTCCGATGCCTTGGGTTGAGGAGTTAACTCGACTGAGAAATTAGCCAGGCATTGAGATTTTATTGCACCCCTCGATTCGTACCATATGTTAAACTCAAACAACTCTTTTAACCATCCTATCGTTCGTGCCGCAAGATCTGGTTTGGAAAGAATTTTAACGATAGGATAACCAGTTTTTACAATTATGTTTTGAAAGTAGGGCCTCAGTCGTCTTACCATTAGGACTAGAGCAAACACGACCTTCTTTATGATTTGATATCTTATCTCGACCTCATGTAATTTTCGGGTGACGAAGTAGACCAAATGCTTTTTTTTGTCAACTTTCTGCACCAAAATTGCGTTGATTGCCTTCTTGGAGACTGTGAGATAAAAGATGATTGGCTAGTTGACTTTCAGCTTTTGAATGATAGCTGGTGAGGATAAAAAGGGCTTCAACTACTGGAAAATGTCTTCACATTTCTCGTCCCAGTTGAACTTTGCTACCTTTCAAAGAAGCTAAACCATGGGCTTGGTTTGTTCGGTCAGTCGAGCAATAAACCTTGACAAGGCCGTGAGACGTCCGATGAGCTTTTGTACCTCCTTCATGTTTTGAGGCCTTTTCATCTTGGTTATAGCTCGACACTTGTCCGAGTTAGCCTCGATTCCCTAGTGGATTAGCATGAAACCTAAGAACTTTCCTCCCTCAACGCCGAATGCACATTTCTTAGGGTTTAATCTCATGCTCGTTCTCCTTGGCGCCTTGAAGACCTCATCCATATCTTTCACATGTTGATCACGTGAGTCCAACTTCACGATTATATCCTCGACATAGACTTCGACATTACGATCGATCATCCCCTTAAAAACGTTGTTCATGAGCCTCTAGTATGTTGCCCTAGCATTTTTCAGACCGAAAGGCATGACCTCATCGAAATAATTTGCCTCGTCCATCATGAAGGTAGTCTTTGTTTCAAGTAACTAGAATATGCTTCAAGGAAACTGAGAATTTTGTGACTGGCTGCTCCGTTAACCAGTCGGCCAATGATGGACAAAGGATAAGAATCCTTTGGACAGACTTTGTTGAGGTTGGTGTAGTCGACACAATCCTCCATTTGTCGCTCGCCTTCTTCACCATTACTATGTTAGCTAACCAAGTAGCATAATGGGCTTCACTGATGAATCCGACCGACATCAGCTTCCCCGCTTCCTCCCTTGCTACTAAGCTCTTCTCTTCCCCAAGCTTTCGCTTTTCATGGGCGATCGGTTGTGCCTCCTTATATACCGAGATTCTATGCGTTATGATGTCCTGGCTTACTCCCAGCATATCAGATGTCGTCCACATGAAGAAATCAACATTTTTCTTCAATGTTTGATGGATAATTTCGGCATTTGTCGGTGCCAAAGAAGTTCGCATGCTGGTGGTGTGCTCCTTCTCCAACAACGGGACCTGACTTAAGTCCTCTTCGACTTCAAGTCTCGGCTCGGTCATCCAGGGATATAGGTTGACTAGAGCAATTGTATGCTCTTTTTGTTCTGATTTGGGCTCCACTTGGGCGATTCTTCAGTCTCGCAAGGATCTTCGCTCTTGAGAACGTCCTCTACTCGTCCGACCCGAGTCTCTTTTGATGGGCTCCATTTTTAGGCTTGCCACACAACATTCTCGTGCAACTTTTTGATCAATGTGCACGGTAAAAATATCCCCTGAGACCGAGAAGAACTTCATGGCCAGATGAGGGGTTGACACGATTAGCCCCAACTGATTGATGGATGGTTGACCACAATAGAATTTTGTTTGAGGTGTTAGCCTCCACCACTAAGTACCAGATCTTGATGGTTTTGATTGCCTTCCCTTCACCAAATTCAGTGTAAATCTACTCTCTCACCCAAGAATTCGACTATCTGGTTGTCGTACGGTTGCATCTCCTTGAGAATTCTCAACCTTTTAAACATTTTCCAGTAAAGGATGTCCATCGAACTCCCCTGATCAACTAGTGTTTTCATAATGGAGAAGGTGTTCATGTCCACTGTTATGACCATCTGGTTGTCTTATGATGGATCAATGGCCTTGAAGTCCTTGTCCATGAACATGATGGCTGACATTCTCGGTCGGAAGGAGAAATAGTGGAGTTTACCGACTGCACTACTCTTAAGTGTTTCTTCCTTGTCGAACTGGAGCTACCTCCTCTAGCGAAGCCCCATGTAATGGTATTGATGACTTCTCGACCATCTCTTCCTCCAGCTCCATCCCTTCGTGAACTACGCTCTGGTCAGTGATCCTCTTCATTGAACTGACGAGGGTTATACTCCCTACGCCTTTCTTCTCTTCTAGTTGGCTCCTCCCTCCTCGGGGGAGAGTGCTTCATACTCCTTCCCTCACCTTACACTTACTTATGAAGATGCTCGACCTGGATAAGCTCATCGATCTTATCCTTCACCTCATAACCCTCCTCGATTGTATGCCCTGCATTTCTATGATACCTACATTTAAGTGTACGATCAGGATCTTCCTCAGTGTCGGTATCAGATCGACACTCAAGGCCTCATCCGGAATCCCGCCATATCAACATTCATAGGGGTGTATCTTGTGAATCTAGGGCCACGATCCTCCTTATACTTGTCTCCCTGACAGATGTTGGAACGGCTGGGTCGCTCCCTTTCCTTCTCCTTCCCCTTATATCCTCCAGCCTCGACTCTCACCTAACTTCTATATTCCATAAACTCATCCAATTGCATATGCTTAGTAGCTCTCTGCCTAAGCTCATCCAGATTCATAGTTGGTTTCTTGCACAAACTATCGATAAACGACCCTGGTCGTAAGGCTGTGATCGTATAATGCATGGCCACATCCAAACTTAGATTTCGAATGGTCAAGGTCACCTTACTAAACCTTTCCATGAACAACCTAAGGGATTCCCCTTTCTCTTGTCGGATATTGACCAAGACAATTGAGGTCAGGTCGTGCGGTTGGCTGATGGGGAACTGTGTTCCAAACTTCGACACCAGGGTCTCAAAGCAATCAATGGAGTATGGGGGGAGCCTTGTGAACAAGCTCAATGCTCTTCCCTTTAGCGAAGTTGGGAAGACTCGGCATAAGACAATGATATCCAAGGTATATAAATTCATATGAGTAATGTATATATCCATGTGTTCGTTGGGGTCGGTCGTTCCATCTTAGAAATTAATGTTGAGTCATTTCCACGTGAGTGGAAGTTGTGCTCCCATCACATAGTCAGTGAATGGGTGTTTTCTAGCTAAGTCCAAATTCCCATTCGTATGAATCGACTTGTTAAGATAGGACTTGTCTCGTGTCTCTTGATGACGAGTGGACTTCGGCTCCTCCAAGGTTTTGGTGGTGGTAGGTAAAGTTGCATAGGATGCCCCAACGGGCTGACTGGGCTCACCAGATCGAGCCTCCTTGGTCAGTTTCTTCTTCATCTCCTCATTCTCTTTCCGGAGAGCTAGTATCTCCTCCTCATTATTCTTTTTCATCTCAGTCATCTCTCTTTGCAGAGACATTAACAATGTCATCTTCTTAGCTACCGACATCCTCTCGTTTGCCATATTTCTAGTTGACACCATTTGATCTTTCCATCAAATTCTCTCGTCCCCACGGTGGGCACCAATTGTTCTCGTACGGGTTGGAATTGAGAGAACTATTACCTTTTTCTTCAGTCGGTCGGTCACCTTCCGTCCTTTTCCACTTCACTAAGCAACTTCCTTCACCTGAACTGCTCTCCCTCTTCACCTTTAGCTATCCTCTACTCCTTCACAAGCACTCGGTCGGGATGGTACCTGCAATAGACACTCTGATGCTTAAGTAAGGTCTCAGTATTTGGTGCTCGATGCAGTTAATACGTGATGATGACGTACCTTTTTTCTCAAAACTTGTGACTATTAATATGATTATTATGGTCCCATTGTTATTGGGTCAAATTAGCGTTTGACTCATGATTAAGAGTAGATCACCTAATGTTTAATCACTGTTTTAGGCTTGTTAATCCTCTATTGAGCTTAATAAATTTGTTCATGTAAGTCGACACTGACCAGGTGCTCAGACAGGTGCTCAGACTTCTAACTTTTGTCCGATACCAATCGGTAAACATTGGATAGTTATTCTATACATTAATTCTTAGATACCTTCATCGTATTCAATTTTTTAGAGTCTTCCCTTTCCGTCGTCATTTTGTTTGAAGTTGTGTGTTTATTCTTGTGTTGATTGGACTGGTTACCTTAGTGATCCGAAGTCTAGTATAAATTTTACATTTTTCTAAGAAACTCTTATATCTCTCGAAAGAAACAAGATATTGTTTCAGGTTCCTCTCCTAAAGCTAAATATCATGTCATGACTAATCATTGCCGAGATAAATTTTGTTTCGTTGACCTCTTTTTAACACGAGTTTCTCTTTTTAGATAAGCAACTATAGTACTATTCAAATTACTCATAATTCAATATTTCATAAACTTACAAAATATTTTAAAATTAATTGTTAATTCATTCACCACTAACTTGAAACTGAAGTCATTATATCAAAATATCACTTTTTAAATGTTTTTTCATTTTGTTTTTCGATTCTTCATGCTAAAACATTGTAAGTTTTAGAGAAATATTAAATAATATTATATATATATATATACCACAAGAAAATCATCAAATAGAAATCAATTTTAGAGATAAAAATTAATTAGTTGTTATAGTGATAAGATTAGATACTATTTTAAAGATTAAAAAAAATTTAGTTTCTAAATTACTTTCTATTATTGTTAAATAGTTTTTAAATTGGTATCTAATTTAGCTACCAAGATTTTTCTATCAAACTTGGAATCTATATTAGGATTAATATCATATATATATATATATATATATAAATAAATAAGTCTTTTATCTTTACACTCCTATTAGGATTAATATTAGGAACTCTATTATTTTCCTTTTTACGTGTAGTTATTCTTTTTTATTTTATTTTACCATTTCACAATTTAATAAAGGTATATTTATAATCAGATACGATAACAAATTTCCAATTAATTTTGATCTCTAGACATCTAATATCAGATAGGCAAATCGACAAAAATATTCTGCTCATGACTTCGTAAAAAAACGAGTGCCAACGATGAGAACAAATCTTTCACTGCATAAGGCCAAAAGAAGATACACTGATTAATGCCAGATTCTCTTAATGCTCTTGTATGCAGAACTGATATTTCTTTTACAAACTGCTAAACCGAATATTCGTGGAAATAAAAAATTTAAAAATAAAATGCATTTGTCCACTTTGTATGCATATTCATAAAATATGCTGAAATAAAACAGACATATATCTTATGATGAAGATGCTATCGTCATCAGCAATACACGTTCAGTTTTTGGTTTTTCATTATATTAATTTATCTAAAGCAAATTATACGATTGAAGATTTCTTTTCTCTCTCTTAGATTGGAGCATGCCCAAAGAGATTGCAGATTGTTCCTTCCTTTTTCGTGTGATTATGAGTATATGTTCTTTAAAGTTAAAAAAATTAATTTATTGTTGTATCTTTCTGATATATACTAGCAAGATACTGATTGCATAATGGTTCGTGTGCAATATCAAGTACAATTAGTTCTTTAAATTTTGGACCAAGGGAAATGTTTTTATCAGAATATATTCAATGTCAATCGCATATTGAACTAATGCCTCTAAAACATACATATGAAGTTAGAAATCTATCAAAATTATCATAATTTTTATCTAATTATTTAATTTTTGAAAGTTATATATCTTTTAACACTATTTAATTTTTCGTTTTTTTCAAACTTTGAACTTCATGTTTTTCAACATACAAAATGCATTAAACAAATTCTTTGTATTCATTATTGGTTTATTTATTTTTAAATATTTACATAGTTTCGAATTGAATATTTTTTTCTTGCCGCTTTATCCGTGTGTTTGCTTGTTTATTATCCATTCCTTCCTTCTTTTTTTTTCTCTCTCTTATTAACTTTGACTATGAAAATTTATAATGTTAAGGTAAATTCTAAGTATTAAATTACCCAACTATACCACACGATTTTGAGTGGGTTTCGGTCAAGATTATTGTAATAGAAGGTGATGTAAAGGTAGTGGGTGTCACTAATAGTTTAAGTTTTTTGAGATTATTCCATTGAATATAGTTTCCATAATCTCCACAAATACTTCTTAATAAAAAATGATTAATGTAATTAAGGTATGATATCAGAGACTCATCACGACCCTATAAATAAGCACACTAACCAAGGCAAAGGTACGCATTAAATAATATTTATTACACTAACCTACCTCATATTATCTTTCGTAGATACATAACCCACACTGACCAAAGATCGAAGATCTCACGACATTAATAACTAGGAACAAAAACAACTTAAGGAACTCAAGGGAGAGGATCGAGAGATTTTTGGCCTTTTGTAAGAACAATTGGTGCCCACTGTGGACCTGAGAAGGACTTGGTGAAGATTTATGGTATCGACAATGAGCAAGAAAAACAAACAACAAACAACAATGGAAGGCGATGTAAGGGTAGTGGGGTGTCATTAATAGTTTAATTTTTTTTGAGTTATGTGTTGTTCTAAATAGTAAGTTATGAATTGATCAATTCTTAAGCTAGAAGAGGTATGTGTATAAGGGTTGAGACACATCTTAAGTGCCTCGTTTAATTTTATTAATTCTTTGCTGATAAAAAAAAACAAACAATGGCAGGTGATCACATGACCCTGCTGAGATGACTTATATGAGGAGACAAAATGAAGAGGATGTCTGAAACCTCAGACTAGAGAATGAGGAAATGAGAAAAAAGTGGGACGAAGAGTTCAAAGGCCGCCAGGAAGAGGAGATCGAGTGTAACACGACCCCAAAGGTCATCCTAATGACTTTCCCATTAGATATGACGAAAACCCCTTATTTCGACAGTGAAATTGACAAATCCAAGTAGAACATATTGATACAATCCAAGTACCCAAGAAGATGACCAAGGATTCAAGAGAAAATTGACACTATGAGCAATCATCTCAGTAATTGTACCGTCCCGTATCCGGGCGTTGACTAAGTCAAAGTCAAAGTCAACGCGAGGCGTCGCCTAGCTGGAGAGACGCCAAGAGGAAGCGTCGCCAAGGCAAGGCGTCGCCTAGGTGAAGGCGTCGCCTCGTTGGAGAGACGCCAAGAGGAAGCGTCGCCAAGGCAGGGCGTCGCCTAAGTAAAGGCGTCGCCCCACCAGGGCGTCGCCAGATCAAACAGTGCTAAAGTAAGGTAATCACGGTGTGGTTCCCCGATACCCATGGGTAGGAAAGACCATGGAGGGAGCGACGCCGTGGGAAGGCCTCAGGTCCCAATAGCACGGGGCAGTAGTAAAGAGAAGGAAAAGGTGGCTTCAAGGCCATAGTAATAGTACCAGTGAAGGGCAGCCTGACTCGTGAGGTGCTCCTGCCGACCCAGAGACGCCTGTGGGGCAGATACGAGTCAAGAGGAAAGTCACGCCCAGGGCAACCGGGTGCAGAGTACAAAAGGAAGGCAGATACGCTCTCAAAGTAAGTGGCTAGATACTTGGGGGCAGGAGTTGGCACCCAAAAAGTCACCCCTAGCGCAGTAGCACTCTCAGCAGGAGGACTCACACGTAGAAACGTCCCCAGATGGGCAGAAGCGCCCCCAGATGGGGTCATGGCGTCGTGAGGACCTCCACGTGTACGACAGCCATGCCAGAGTGGAAACACCCTTTAGTCAGGTGCCAGGTAATTAAAAGTCATTCAATACAGTTTCCCTTTCGAGCATTCAGGTACTATAATGGCTCCCGAGCGTTTCAACGTCTTAAATGCGCTACGTTTTCTAATTAAGCGCTTTAATGAGTGCGTTACGTTTGTAATTAAAAGCGCTTTAAGGCGCTTTAAATGCTTGGGTAGTTTAAATAGCGCGGAGAATGTTGGAAAAAGGGTTGGAACTTTCGGCAAATTTACCAGAGAACTCTCTAGTTGCTTGCTCGTGCTTCAAGGTTACGTACAAGTGACTGGGAAATATTTTTGCCTGAAGGAGACAACACACACATATACACAGTTCTATTACCACCTTCAGAGTACCACACGCGGTGCTCAGACACGTAGGTGGACAGCTTTTGGTGTTTCTTGCTGGCTGACTTGAGCGTCGGAGTGCAAACGGCCGCTAGGGCGCCTCTTTGTCCTCTTTTTTGCAGGAATCCACAGGCAATCAGTGGGAAGGAGTCCCTAGCTGACGGTTGAGGTCGCGCACGAAGACGTCCCGGTCAACCGGACGGAACAGTAATCAAGTCAAGACTCCACCAAAGATCAGACGGACCTCACCATAAGAAGAATTGGGCATAGACCTTAACACCAAACGTTCTTTCTTTTGGTCTTTTTAGAAGACAAAAACACGTTTGTAAATAAATTTGGCTCACTTTGGGGGCCTAAATAGCAAAATAGGCTAGAGTAGGTTCACATAGCATAAAATGGAGTGTACTTAGTGAAATGGGCTTGTACCAAGCCCACCTTTTCAAGACAAGGCATCTAGGGCTAGTAAGCTTGCCCCACCTTCTAAAAGACCTAGCCAAAGGGCGATTTTGACCTGGTTCAATCCTCCTTCGTTGCCCCTCTTCATATGACTCTTTTACCTTTCCCCATCTTGCCCACCAAGGCACCCCTTCCTATAAATAGGGTGCCTTGCCTCATGTATTCACAACTTGAATTTGAATAGTAAATAAACTCTGCAGGAGTGATTTTGCGAGACTTGTGAGCTCTCATGTTGGGTCTTATCTTGGGTGGGTAATATCACAAGTGGTGGCTCTTGCATCACTCATCTTAGAGTCCCTCTGCTCCAATTGGTGTGACTTTATCCCTTCCTATAAGCTATCTTCATCGCTTCCTCTTTTACTCTTTATTTTGCATCACCATCCCTTCCATATATGTCTTATACTTCTCTTTAATTTGTTCTTTACTTTGTTCGTCTTCTTTTTTTGTTCCTTGTCTCTTTTTCCGCTGCATCATTTGTCACCTTGTAATTGTCTTTTCTCTTTGCCCTTCTGAAGTGAACCTTCATAGTTACTTAACCACTTGGTTAAGTTCGTGTCCAGTGGGAATCTTCTTATGGTTCCCACCTTAAATTGCTAATTAAAATTCTAAAACAAAGAGCAACCAATAAAAATGTGCAATCCTAAAATCAACTCACATCACACACCCACCAATACCTATGCAACTGGAGGTGTTCAACAACACCCCTTTGTGGTTATTGTTATGGAGCAACAAATACAAACGAGACAACGAATACAAACGAGCAACTTGACGTGCACATTACTCATATGTGTTTGTATAACACGATGATGTCATTATGCCTTGAGTCTTCCCCCCCTCGCTGAAGGGAGGGGCATTCAACTGTGATATGAGTTGGATTGACACTAAACAAGAAACAATACATTAAGGAGGCTTAAGGACAATTCAATGGAGGATAATGCCATCCAAATGAAGAGCCAAACTCATATGAATCATGAGTGCCATGTCCTTAACACAAACATATGGCGGAATTGAAAGGAAAGCAAGAACAATTCAAGAATACAAGTAGAAAACACAATTAATACATGTAATGATTAAAACCGAACAAAATTGAGTTATGAATGAATTCTACCAATTGAAATGAACAAAGGAACAAGATGCACCGAATAGAAACTTGGCGTGACTCCTTACTCCATTTTTCTATAAGCTTTCTTCATCTCTTCACCTCTTCCTTTCTTTTCTTTGCGCCATTTTTCTTCCATTCCTTATGTCATTGTGTTCTCTTTTCCTTATATGCTTTTCATTTTCACCATCATCATCTAAATGACCATATAATTGTGTTTTCCTTTTTGCCCTCTATAAGTTAACCTTCACACTTACTTAACCACTTGGTTAGGTTCGTGTCCAGTGAGAATCTTCTTTGGGTTTCTCACCATAATTGTTAATAAAAAATCATAAACAAAAGTGAAACCCATAAAAATGTGCAATCCTAAAATCAACTCACATCAGGCTGGCTAATAGGTTTCAAAAACATGAAATCACCTTCCTGTCTCACTCATGCCCTATGGACAATCAACAGGCGTTTCTCACTGTTGAGCATTAAGCCCACCACCAGACCCAAGGAAATTGAATGCAAATGAGAAACATGCATCTATAAACAACAACAACTCCAGAAATATCACAGTGTCGTCCAATCCTAACAAAGTATATTTGGCAACTCAGAGAAAGATCTTATAGTACAACGCATGATGAAAAGCTAAATAACAACAACAAAGATCCTTTTGATGTTGTGGCCAACTTGGCTTCAAGGCTCCCTTCTCCAGAGAATGCTCTTCACTTCGTTCGAGACTCTGGCCTACTTAGCTTGATTGAATTATGATGTTTGTGTTCATCAAGAGTGATCAAGTGCTTTGAAGAATCCAAATCCAAGGTGTTTGATGAAAGGCTGGTGTTGCTGCTATGTTTGGGTGGGATCTGGGTAGAATAAAGTGTGATCAACTCCTTTGTTGAATCTAAAACTGATGTGATTAAAAACCTTTTTGAAATCAAGTGTTTTTCCAACTAAGTGAAAAAAAACCTGTTGTTTTGTTGAATCAACCGGTTGTTTTACTCTTAGGAGTTTTGAAAAGGTTGAAAACTGTTTTGGTTTGGTTGACTTAACTGTCAAGCCAAACAATCAGTTGTTTCCATGTTTCAACCGATTGTTTCTTTGAAAATCCTAACAAAATTCTGATTTGAAATGTGAATATGCTTTAAATGTTTTTCAACTGAATACACTCTTTCATTAATTGCTTTGACCAATCTTTGGAATATATAAATGGTTTGTTTATGTTTTCAAATAAGTAAGAAACAGTTATGCGAAATTTAGTTTGAGAGATTTGATTCTAAGATTTCAAGATTCACATCAAGCTTTGGGTTTTCAAGAGAGAGTAGAATATGATTGCAATTGAATTTAATGGAGTTTGTACTATGATCAGGTGTAATCCTTTCTAAACCTACTGTATTTCTGGTCTTGTGTTACCAAGGAGTATTGTGTGCTCTTGAGGTGTTCAAGATCAATACTCTTTGTGTGGTTTGCCAAAGATAGTGTGTTTCTTGAAGGGTTCAAGGTCACTACTTTGGTGGTTTGTGTTTTGTAATCTGGTTTGATTGCTTAGTGGATTACCAGTGGTATTCTGGGGACTGGATGTAGCTCTTGGCTTAAGAGTGAACTAGTATAAACTGTTGATGTATTTCTCTCTTACCCTGAACTCATTTAAATTCTGTTTTAAGCTTTGCTGATATAAACAACCGATTGTTTTTCTGTTGCTTTGCTGTATAATTGCTTAAATTCTTGGCTAACTTGATTCATGTTCTGGATTTACGCAAAGATTTTGTTAAACCTGAAAAAGTTTTCAAAAATCCCTCTTAAACAATTCATCCACCGTCTCGTTTAAGGCCATATATTCTAAAATTTTGGACTCTCTTAATTACATCATTAGAACCTCGCTATCTAAGACTCTCTAAGGATCTTACTTGATCCTTATGCCTCTTAATGTCTTGAGAACTCTCGATGTGTTCCCTTTCGATGCTTTGAATGTTAACCGAAGGTCCTTATTTATAGATTTTAAATTAAGTTTCAAAGGGATCATGGGGATTGACAAATCACTTGGCCCAAGCCAATCCGCTCAATGGATTGACTTTCCAGAGTTTGGTAATGAGTCAAGAAATATCTGACTTAGTTTATCTACATACAGAATGAATCTGTTTCGTAATATGACAATGAATCACAGTTCATGGTCTGTTTTACTAGTTATTTACAACTTACCTCTTGGATTGTGCATGAAGCAAAAATACATAATATTGTATATGATGATATATGATCCAAGACAACCAGAAGATGACATAGATGTTTATCTAAGTCCCCTAATTGAAGATTTAAAGTTAATATGGGATCATGGTGTTGAAGTATTTGACGGATTTGGTATTGAAATTTTCAAGATGCATGCCATGTTATTCTGCACCATCAGTGACTTTCCGACATATGGTAACTTATCAAGGTGTAGTGTTAAGAGTTATAAAGCATGTCCAATATGCGAAGATGACATCGCTTCTCAACAATTGAAACATGGAAGGAAGATAATGTATCTTCAACATAAGAGGTTTCTTAGAAGTCATCATCCTTACCGAAGGTTGAAAAAAACCTTTAATGAACATCAAGAGACTAGCAGTCCACCAACTCCATTAATTGGTGTTGAGGTTTATGAAAAAGTAAATAACATAGACCACACCTTTGGTAAGTTGAAAAAGAGGTCCTTTGTGGCAAACATATGGAAGAAAAAATCAATCTTCTTTGATCTTCCGTATTGGTTGAGGTTAGAAGTCAGACATTGTATCAATGTAATGCATGTTGAGAGGAATGTGTGTGATATTTGAATTGGTACACTTCTTAACATCAACGAGAACACGAAGGATGGTCTAAATGCTCATTTAGATTTGATTGAGATGAACATACGAGGTAAGTCGGCTTCGATACAAATGGGTAAGCGTACATACTTTCCCCAGCCTATTACACCATGTCAAAAGATGAAAAATAAGTTTTTGTCAATGTTTAAAGGGTGTGAAAGTGCCACAAGAACATTCCTCAAATGTGAAGAGCCTAGTATCAATGCAAGATTTGAAGCTAATTGGGTTGAAGTCTCATGGTTGTCACATCTTGATGCAATAGTTGCTACTGGTAGCTATGCACGGGATCTTACCAAAAAATGTTAGATATACCATAACCCATTTTTGCTCATTTTTCTCTTTCATTTGTTGTAAAGTCATTGATCTAGTAAAGTTAGATGAACTTGAAGATGAAATTATTGTGATCTTGTGTGAATTAGAGATGTTTTTTCCTCTATCCTTTTTTGACATCATCGTTCATCTAGTTGTGCACCTGGTAAGAGAGGTTAGATTGTGTGGATTAGTGTACTTAAGATGGATGTATTCTGTTGAACGATATATGAAAATTTTGAAAGGGTAATGTCGAAAATCATTATCGTTCAGAAGCTTCAATGATTGTGATCCTGCCTGTTGACCAAAACGTTGGAACTTGCCTCGTCAATGGATCGACGTGTGCACCGCTTCTACCTCCGTCCTTCGTCACGATCCACTTCAAGAACCTGCAAAAGAACAGAGCGGCGCCGCTGCGGCCGATCGCACTCCAACTCCCAAGTCAGTGACCGAACCACCAAATACTAAGAACAATAACACTCAAGAACTCTCAAGGAACAGTGCAATGTTCTCTCTCACAATATGCTCAAGAACTCGCAAGCGTAAAGAGTGTAATCTGAACGTGCGTACCTCGAAAGTTCGTTGGGAAACCCTTAAATACCTGGTCACTTTCTCTCTCCTGGCAGTTACGCAGCTGGACACGTGGCTCGCATCCAGTCGTACACGTGCCATCATCTGGAGCCTCCTTGACTTGGGCGCTGCTTCTGACTCTCTTTTGGCTAAGTTACTTATGCATGGTACTGCCCAGTGCATAGCTAACTTGGGAGCGCGATCTCTACTGGAATTGGCGAGTTAGGGTGCCTTCGTACACCTTCCCTGTGGTCTCGCCGACCGCCTTCATAATCTGCACCACCTTCATCTCTGGCGATGTGCTTGCTCTGGCGATCTCCAATCACCTGGTCGCCTGAGTTTACATCTGGCGACTTCATCTTTAACCCGGTGATCGCCGGTTCTGGTATGCTGGAGATCGGAGAACGCCAATCTTAATAACTGGCGACTACACGAGTCTCTCGACTTCCTTCCCTTCTGCCAACCTGGCGTCTTGTCAACACGCCTATACTGTAGTTGGATGCCACGTCATCACTTCCGACTACCAGGGCGGTACACAAGCCCCCCAGTCTTAAGCGAAGACTTGTCCAGCGAAAAGACTAAAAGAGTCACGTCATCTACGTGGCACTGGCGCAGAATTCCAAGCGGTTGCACTTTCTGCTCCTCTGACGCTCCACCAAACATTCCCCATCGTTCGACACGTGGCTTCATCAACGGTTACCTTCAATTAACGTTTGCGCTTCCCAAACCCATTTCGAAAAACCCTTAAACCCATTTTCGCTCCACTGTTCCATCACTTTCTTCGCATTCTCGAACGCTCCAACTTTCTTCTGCAGAAAAGCTCTCAACGTTCTTCAACTTCCTGAATCACCAACATTCTTCATCGCTCTTCCGATCATAAAAAGGTACTTCCTTTCCTTCTTCTGCTGGTTTTTCTTGCATTTTGACCGATTCGCATCATCCTTTAACTGTCTGGTGCATACGTTGTGGGTTGTTTTCTCCATTTCTCCTTTCTCGTAACTTAGGGCTCCGTCAGCGTCACAACGAACCTACGTTCGTTCGTTTTTCAGCCTTTTCTCATGATCGAGTCAGCCTTTGCGAACACTGATCGTTTTTCCTTTTCTTTTTCCCCTGCAGCTTGCGCAATGACTCGCTCAAAGATCACCCCAAATCCTCCTCCTTCATCACGAAACCCCTCTTCACAAGCACACGACCCACCGCGAGTACGTGGCGCTTCGTCTTCTCAGGCTGAGAGGCCTGCACCCTCTCGCCCCAACTTGGCTCAGGCCACTCCACCCGTTGCTGGAGGTGCCTCTGTTCCCTCCCAAGACTTCAAAAAACTGTACCCCTGGGCCACCTCGACTTTGTTGAGGGAAACGTCTTCTGTAAATTCTGCGGGGGCAGTTCTGCGACTAAAGAAAGGGGATGAGCCCCACCAATCATTCCATAAGGAGCACGACGAAAAGATGACAGTGCTGCCTTGCCCCCCCGACCTGCCAGTTTGCGCTGACGACAAGGCAAACAACGGTGGACCCTTCTGCTTCGTTTACACAACCTTGTTCAAGAAGGTGAAACTCAGGTTTCCCTTCACTCGCTTTGAGAGGGAGCTTCTCACCGAGCTCAACATCGCCGCCGCCCAGCTCTATCCCAACAGCTGGGCGTTCGTGCGAGCGTTCCAAGTCATGTGCGACCACCTGGGGTTGCCAGCATCTGTGGATGTCTTCTTATTTCTCTTTGAAGCCAAGCACCCAGGAGACCGCCTGTGGGTAAGCTTGAACGGGATTGCTGGGAGGTCGATCCTCTCTATCTTCCAACAATCCTATAAAGACTGGAAGGGCAAATTCGTCCAGATACGCCCCAACGACAAGGACGCTTCCTTGCTCGACGGTTTCCCCTTGTATTGGGTAAACAAGGGGAACAAAGAGTCCAAAAGCAGCTTCAGGAGACCCAGAAGTCCTGATAGCATGGGCGCTTTGGACAGAGATCTCTGCTTCTTCTGGAAGAGTGTGGCGGACGCCAACATCACCTTCCTCACCACCACACTCATCTGCTTCGAGTTCTTCGAGGACCAACTCGAAATTCGAATAGGTTAGAACGCCTAAGTCTTTATTCTAACCTTACCTCTGTTAACTATTTCTGGGCGTCTTGTGTGTTGTGCGCAAGACTTTGGTTTTATTTTCTGCACCATTTATCTGCTTTGCTGCCTACTGCCTTATGCATTTATTTTCCCTCTGAGCTAAGCCATGCATTTTTGCTCTATGCAGATAATATGTTGGGCCAGGGAAAAGCTCACTGAACTGAGGAAGCTCGCTCGAACCCACGGGTTGGCATCGGGTTCCCAAACCGTGCCAAACTCTGTGGTGGAGATCGCCGCTGCTCAGGGCAGATCGCCACCAAAAGGCCCAACTCCTCCCGATGTCCAACCCGCCAACCAACGCCAAAAGCTTGTCCTCAGGAGACCCAAGAGGAAAGCCCCCCAAGTAGTCCACGAGGAGGAGGAGGAAAGCGACGAGGCAACTGAAGATGGCCTTGTCACGAAGAGGAAGAGGGTGGCACCTTCTTCACCACCTGCTCCACCCCCTCTTCCAACATCAACACCGCCATCCACGCCTGCTCCACCTCCAACATTGCCTCCTCCGCCAGCTCCTGCCTCACCAGTCCAAGCAATTCCATTGGCGTCTGCGCCACCTGCGGTTGAGGCCCCCGAGCCAAACTTCATGGAGGACCCCCCGAGCGCCTCCACGCCGTATGTATCAGCTGGAGGGGGTCCTCCTTCAAATGCCTCAGCCGCAGACGTTGCTCCAGTCGGGGATGAGGTAGACGTTGCTCCAATCGGGGATGAGGTTGCCCATAACTCTCCCATTCTGATTACTGAATCCCCGACGTCGCCACCGCGCCAAGAAGCACCTGCTGAACAACCAACTAAAGAAGGTGGCGGCGAGAGCCAACAACAGGCCCACCCGGCGCCTCCACAGGCAGGTCTCTCTATTGAGGTTAAGAGGATGTGGGAGCCTTTCTCTGCTAAACTGAAGATGATGGCAGAAGACTTCCCCACCATTATCTCTAGAGCTGTGGAGAGCTCCACCAGGAAGCTCCAGGATGACCTCTTCAACCTTCGAACTGAGAATAGCACCATGAGGGTTGAGGTGGAGAAGTTGTCCTTCAATCTGACACTCGCGGAGATTGAACACTCCCGAGTAGAAGATGCGATGAGCACCGAGCTCCGGTTGGCGCGCAAGGAGGCCACTGATCTATGCCATAAGGTGCAGCTTCTGGCTCAAGAGAAGATTGAGCTGGAGAGCAAGATTGTACCTTATCGCGTTAAGGTGGCTGACCTAGAGGCCTTAATAAAAACTGACGCCGCCAAGGTGAAGAAACTGGAGCAAAGGTCAGCTGATCGGGAGATCTTCCTGGGAAAGGTGGAAAAAGAAAGGGACGACACCACGGCGAAACTTGCTGAAGCCAACACAGAGAAGGGGAAAATCGCTGCTGAATTGGGCCAGGTGCAGGCTGAATCCAAGAAGGTTGCTGAAGACCTTCTTCAAGCTCAAGAAACCATTGAAAAATTCAAGAAGCAAGCTGAAGAGCTGGAGCAGCATAACAAGGGGCTGAAGGAACAAACTGAAGAACTCAAGAAGCAGATTGAAGAACTTAATCTGAGTTCTGCCCAAATTCTGGCTGCTTGATTCGAGGCTGCACGGGAACAGTTCGCCTGCTTGTTCCCCGATCTGGATCTTAGCATGGTGTCCCTGAACAATGAGGTGGTGGATGGGAAGGTGGTTCCCGCTGAAGACTGATCAATTTCCTCCATCCACTACCTTTATGCTTTCTCTTTGTATTTTGTAATGAACTTTTTTCTTTTTCTGTTTATGTACCCCGAACTGATATTTACTTAATGTCAAGACCTTTGCATTTCTTCTTATATCTTCTTTAGCTGTTTTAACTTTCCTTGCACAATTTACTTAAGAGAAATGACTTAGCGATTTCGTAGGCACGATCTTATACTTAACTGCTTCAAACCACTTCAACTTCAAATAACAACCATTTCAACAACTTGGAATCTCAATGTAATGAACTTCAGCGTAAAACCATTCTTCAAACGACAAACCTTAACTCAACCACTGGCTTAAAACATCACTTCACCCGATTTGCTTCATCAAAAACGGGACTTTAACTTTCTCGCCACTGTTTGAACTTTCCTTGGTCGCCAAAGGCTCACTTGGCGATATCAGCTTCTTTCTGGCTTCATACCTTGGCCATTGTTCTTTTACCTGGGGGTAGAGGCGCCTTTCGGATCCTTCTCTACCTCCTTGAGCTTCCGAACAAGAGACCGGGTGGCTAGGCGCTCTCTTCGAACCTACCTTAGCCACCTTCCAAACTTCTTCCGCCCTCTACACCATACCTGAACTCGTTCGAGACGAGAAGGATTTTCTCTTGCCTGAACTCGCTCATAGGCGAGAAGGTCTTTAAATCGTGCCTCTACATTGCCCCAGGGGCTACATCTCCTCCCCCCCCAGAAACACTGAGGACTTTTCACTGGTGCCTCTACATTGCCCCAGGGGTTACATCTTCTCGCCCCCAGAAACACTGAGGACTTTTTACTCTTCCTCGCCTGCGCTCGCTCGACGGCAAGGAGGTCTTTATCTCGCCTCAGAACACGCGAGGGCGTTGAGGTCTTTTAACTGGTGCCTCCGATCGCCGAAAGACGATGAGGACTTAAAACTTTTTAGAAAGCATGCAATATATCTTTAACTTGCCTTAAGTCACGTATAAGTGACAAGGTCTTTCTTCAAAACTTTCTAAAAACAACAGGCATGCAATCTGAAACAACTTAAACTTTTGAAAACTTCTCTTTATTGGGTGGCCTCGTTAAAAACCCTCCTTAGGGAAAAAAGAGTGCCCCCTTCAAACTGTTTTAACAGAGACATTGTAATGTAACTTCGTGTTTATCTTTACTTACAAAGTTCTCAACTGTAATATAACTTGAGGTGCGTGGCGTTCCAAGTGCGAGGAATCGCCGCTCCTTCCAATGTCTCTAAGCGGTAGGCGCCGTTCCCGAGCGCCTCGGTTATTCTGAACGGTCCCGTCCACTTGGGCGACAACTTATTTTCCATCTCGTACTGGTGGGCTTTCCTCATCACCAAGTCGCCTTCTCTGAACTGTCTCGGCATCACCTTCGAGTTATATCTTCGTTCAATCCTTCTCTTCACCGCCTCAGCTTTCAATCTCGCCTCTTCCCTGACCTCATCCAGTAGATCCAGGTTCAACCTTCTCTCCTCATTCGAGTCTTCCTCTACGAAGTTCTGGAATCTCGGCGAGCTCTCCTGGATCTCCACTGGAATCATTGCGTCGCATCCATAGACCAAGCTGAACGGGGTCTCATGGGTTCCTGACTGCTCAGTGGTGTGGTACGCCAGACGATACGGGGTACCTCCTCAGCCCAACTTCCTTTGGCTTTCTCTAGCCTTCTCTTCAACCCTCTCAGCAACACCCGATTAGCTGACTCTACTTGGCCATTTGTCTGAGGGTGCTCGACGAATGCAAACACTTGTTGAATTCCCACCCCTTCGCACAGCTTCCTCAACAGGTGGCTTGCAAATTGAGTCCCATTGTCCGACACCAGGCGCTTGGGCACTCCAAACCGGCACACAATATTCTTCCACACGAATCCTTCGATCTTGTGCGCGGTGATCTGGGCCACTGGTTCTGCTTCGATCCACTTGGTGAAATACTCAATCGCCACCACCAAGTACTTCATCTGCCTGATCGCCAGCGGGAATGGTCCCAGGATGTCGATTCCCCAAGTATGAAACGGCCAAGGGCTGTAAATCGACCTCAACTCCTCGGGAGGCACCTTGTGCCAATCGGCGTGCTGTTGGCATTGTTTGCAACACTGGGCATACTTCTTGCAATCTTCTCTCATCGATGGCCAGTAGTAACCTGCACGGAGAGTCCTCGCGGCCAGAGCTCGACCCCCGACGTGGCTTCCGCATATTCCTTCGTGGAGCTCTGCCATGATTCTCATGCACTTCTCGCCATGTACGCCTTCCAGGAGTGGGTGAGTGAACCCAAACCTGTACAGATCGCCATCAATCAATGTGTACTTGCTAGAATTTTTCTTTACCTTCCTAGCCTCTGTCGGATCCAGCGGGAGAAGTCAATCTGCCAGGCACCGCTTGTACTGTGTTATCCAGGTGTCTGGCTCATGGGTAGTGCAGACCTGTGTCATGTTCACCCTCTCTCCCCGACATGCTCTAATTCTCGGCGATCTCAACGTTTCTTGCGTTAAAGACTTGTGACTTCTTGCTGCTTTCTCCGTCGACTTGCTTATCTGAAGAACCAGGTGATCTGCCACAAAAGCTCTCGGCGTCTTCAGAGTTTCTTGGATCACTGTCCTCTGCCTACCCCCCTTGCCTGAACTGGCGAGCTTAGCTAGCAAGTTAGCTCGGGCATTCTGCTCTCTGGGCACATGCACTACTTCAAAGGAGGCAAAGGAACTCTTCAATTCCTGCACATACTCCAGGTAAGCCGCCATTTGTGGATCTTTAGCCTGGAACTCGCCTGTTACTTGCCCTGTGACTAGCAGCGAGTCACTCTTAGCTATTAACACCCTCGCTCCCATCTCTTTTGCCAGCAAGATCCCGGCGATCAACGCCTCATATTCTGCTTGATTATTCGTGGCTTTGAAGGAAAACCTCAAGGATTGTTCGATCAGCACGCCGTTGGGTCCTTCCAAGATGACTCCAGCACCGCTACCCTGCTGGTTTGACGATCCATCCACCGAGAGCACCCAACGGAAATCGTCCCCTTCAACTCGTGTCGCCTCAGATGAGAGCTCGATCACGAAATCTGCAAAGATTTGCCCCTTAATCGGGCCTCGGGGTTCATACTTAATATCAAACTCGGACAGCTCTACTGCCCACTTCACCATCCTCCCAGCAACGTCAGGCTTCTTCAACACCTTCTGGATGGGCAAGTCAGTCATCACCAGAATCGTGAAGCTATGGAAGTAGTGGCGCAACCTCCTTGCCGAAAACACCACAGCCAGCGCAGCCAGCGCAGCCAGCGCAGCCTTCTCCAGGGCCTGATATCTCGTTTCTGGGCCCTGCAACACCTTACTGACAAAATAAATAGGCTTTTGAGCCTGATCTTGGTCTTGGGCGAGCATCGCACTCACCGCCCTCTCAGTTACAACAAAATACAACCCGAGAGGGGTTCCCACCAGCGGTTTACACAGAACCGGCGGGCTCGCCAGATATTCCTTCAGCTTGACGAAGGCTTCCTCGCACTCCTTCGTCCAAGCAAACTTGTTATTCCTCCTTAGGCACTGAAAATAGGGATGGCCCTTCTCTCCGCTAGCTGACACGAAGCGAGACAGGGCTGCCATCCGACCTGTTAACTGTTGTACCTCTTTCACGGTAGCTGGGCTCCTCATCGCCAAGATGGCGGCACACTTATCGGGGTTGGCTTCTATTCCCCTTCCAGTTAAGAGGAAACCCAAAAACTTTCCATCCTCCACGCCGAAAATGCATTTCTCTAGATTCAGCTTTAATTTGAACTTGGCGATCGTCGTGAACAATTCTTCCAAGTCTGCAACGTGCTTGCTTTTTTCCGGCGAGGTCACGACCATGTCATCGACGTACGCTTGCACGTTCCTTCCCAGCATCGGTGCAAGTACTCGATCCATCAACCTCTGGTACGTGGCCCCCGCGTTCTTCAGCCCAAACGGCATCACCTTGTAGCAGTAGCATGATCTCTCGGTCATGAAGGCAGTCTTCTCTTCATCCATGGGGTGCATCTTGATCTGATTATACCCCGAGAAGGCATCCAAGAAGCTCAATAACTTACACCCTGCAGCACTATCCACCAGGGCGTCTATGCTTGGTAAAGGATATGAATCCTTTGGGCAAGCCTTGTTCAGATCAGTGAAATCGACGCACATGCGCCATTTCCCATTACTCTTCTTCACCAGCACGACATTTGCCAACCATTCAGGGTACTGGAACTCCCTGATGTGGCCTGCAGCGAGGAGTTTCTGTGTTTCATCCCTAATCGCCTGCCTCCTCTCTTCGTTGAACTTTCTTCTTCTTTGTCGCACTGGTCTCACCAAGTTGTCCATCGCCAGATGATGGCACAAGAAGTCGGGATCGATTCCGGGCATGTCCGAAGTGGACCATGCAAACGCATCCAGATGTCGTTCTATCACCTTGGCGATCTGGTCCTGGAGCTCAACCTCCAGGGATCTTCCCAGCTTGAAGATCTTTCCCCCGATCTCTCTCTCGAGCCACTGCTCGACGGGTTTTGGTCTGGTTTCTCTGGCGATCACCGCCCTGGCGATTCCCAGCTCTCTCGCTTCCTCAGGGCGATTCCTTGCCTCTTCTTCCTCCAGACCAGCGTTCCTCTCCCCCAGATCAGCATCCACCATCTCCACGTCTCTTCCGGCGGTCTCTTCTATCACCGTCGATCTGGGCTTCACACCAGGAGGCGGGGTGGTTGTTACGTAACTCACCTATCTTTTGTTTTTCAGGCTATTCTCATAGCACTTCTTTGCTTCTTTCTGATCGGATTTGATGGTGATCACCACCCCCTCCATAGACGGCAACTTGACCTTCATGTGCCGAGTCGACGGTATGGCGCCTATCCTGTTGAGCGTGGGTCTTCCCAACAGGATGTTGTATGCTGAAGGAGCGTTTACAACAAGGTTTTTGATCTTCTCTGTTCTCGAACCCGCCTCGTCTGTAAACGTAGTCCTTAACTCTATGTACCCCCTGACCTCCACCTGGTCACCAGCGAAACCATACAAACACCCTCCATAGGGCCTCAGCTGGTCAAGGGGCAACTCCAACTGCGTGAAAGTCGGCCAGAACATCACGTCTGCCGAGCTTCCTTGGTCCACCAGCACCCTGTGCACCTTTCTTCCCGCTGTGATCAACGAGATTACTATGGGATCGTTGTCATGAGGCACAACGTCCCGAAGATCTTGCTTGGTGAATGTAATGTCCACTTCCGGCGAGTGGTCTTCAAACATATCTACCATCATCACAGACCTCGCGTACCTCTTCCTCTGTGATGCGGTGCATCCACCACCTGAGAAACCTCCCGCAATGGTGTGGATTTCCCCGTGCGTAGGCATCTCGTGTTGCTGGGCTTCTCCACCTGCTGGTTGGGAGCTCGACGCGCCCCCCGTCCTTCTATCCAGCAAATAGTCATTTAGGAACCCGTTCTTTACCAGATCGTCGAGCTGGTATCCTAAAGCTAAACACGAATCCAAGGTGTGGCCAAAGCCTTGGTGAAACTCACACCAGGCATCTGGCTTTGGTCCCAGCACCTTGTCGCCCACCTTCTCTAGCGCTTTCAACCTAGCAGATATATTGGGAATGGCGATCAGGTCCGCCAATCCCATGACAAACTTGTGCTTAGGCGGGCGATTGTATTCCCGGCGTGCTGGTTGCTGGCGCCCTTGGCTTCTGCCCTTTTTCTTTCTTGGATCATAAGGATGGCGAGTCCTCTGATCCCTTCTGGCCGCCGCTGTCTCCAGCACCCTCTGTGGCTGGATCCTGGTCTGGGCGCGTGGCCTTGCGGGAGCCACGCTTCCTCTCTTCTCGGCGACTTCGCTCTCATCGGCGATGTGGGCCACCGCAAGTCGCCTAACCTCTGCAAATGTGGCGGGGTGAGCCCTGATCAATGCCTCGCAGAATGGTCCTGGCAGCACGCCCTTCTTAAATGCATAGACCGGCATTTCTTCATCTTTAGCCGGTGATCTGACCATCTGCGCTCCAAAACGATTCAAGTAGTCCCTAAGGGACTCTCCCTGATACTGCCTTATATCAAACAGGTCGTAAGACACCCTGGGCGGTGCCTTATTCACGATGTACTGCTCGACGAAAATCTTCGAGAACTGTTGGAAATTGGTAATGTGACCGTTAGGCAGGCTCACAAACCATTCCAGCGCCGTTCCCTGGAGCGTGCTCACGAACATCTTGCAATACACGGCGTCTGATCCCCCTGACAGCATCATCTGCGTATGGAACGTGGTGAGATGAGCCTTTGGATCCTCCACGCCGGTAAAAACAGCCTTAACAGGTACCACACTCGTAGGAATAGGCGTGTCAGTAATTGCCTGAACGAAAGGCATAGGAAAAACACGAGGTGGCGACGTCGGCGCAACCTCTTCAGCAATAGGACGCCCTTGCTGCTCCTGAAGAGCTTGACGCAGCTCCTCAGTCACCTTGCTAAGCTCATCATTCCTGGCCCGAGAGGCGGCCAGGTCCTCATGCATTCTCGCCTGTTCTACAGTTGCCTGCAACGAGCGCATGATCTCTACCATCTGCGCCATGGTCATGGCGGCGGCGCCTTCAGCAGCGACGGGCTCAACTGGACTTGAACGATTGCTTCTCATTTTTCTCATGAAACTTGACGAATCACAGAATGCAGCGAGCAATACTTACTTCAGCGACGATCGATTCAGCGATCAATCGGTAAAACCTCGCAGAGCTTCGCAAGAAACTCAAGAACACAGAAGACCTTAACCAGAAACCTGCAATTCCACCAGAAACCACCACTTCTTCCACGGAAAACCAAACGAACCAAAGAACTCAAACTTCACCGAACAAATCTCGCGTAAACAGCAGAAAACCTCACTTCATCGAACAAAAACCCGAACGAACGGTGGAAAACGCGAAATCACCGAACAAATCTCAAACGAACAGCAAACAGTGGTTGCACCAGCACACAACCACGCAGAAAACTACGAAAACCTCCAAGAACTCACGCTGTGGATGGGAACAGGTTTTACACGGCCCCACGGTGGGCGCCTGATGATCCTGCCTGTTGACCAAAACGTTGGAACTTGCCTCGTCAATGGATCGACGTGTGCACCGCTTCTACCTCCGTCCTTCGTCACGATCCACTTCAAGAACCTGCAAAAGAACAGAGCGGCGCCGCTGCGGCCGATCGCACTCCAACGCCCAAGTCAGTGACCGAACCACCAAATACTAAGAACAATAACACTCAAGAACTCTCAAGGAACCGTGCAATGTTCTCTCTCACCGTATGCTCAAGAACGCACAAGCGTAAAGAGCGTAATCTGAACGTGCGTACCTCGAAAGTTCCTTGGGAAACCCTTAAATACCTGGTCACTTTCTCTCTCCTGGCAGTTACGCAGCTGGACACGTGGCTCGCATCCAGTCGTACACGTGCCATCATCTGGAGCCTCCTTGACTTGGGCGCTGTTTCTGACTCTCTTTTGGCTAAGTTACTTATGCATGGTACTGCCCAGTGCATAGCTAACTTGGGAGCGCGATCTCTACCGGAATTGGCGAGCTAGGGTGCCTTCGTACACCTTCCCTGTGGTCTCGCCGACCGCCTTCATAATCTGCACCACCTTCATCTCTGGCGATGTGCTTGCTCTGGCGATCTCCAATCACCTGGTCGCCTGAGTTTACATCTGGCGACTTCATCTTTAACCCGGTGATCGCCGGTTCTGGTATGCTGGAGATCGGAGAACGCCAATCTTAATAACTGGCGACTACACGAGTCTCCCGACTTCCTTCCCTTCTGCCAACCTGGCGTCTTGTCAACACGCCTATACTGTAGTTGGATGCCACGTCATCACTTCCGACTACCAGGGTGGTATAGATTGAAAGGTACATAGCTGAAGAAAGTATTGATTTTTTCAGAGTACATGTCAAAAGCAAATCTAATAGGTCTTCCAGCTAAGTCATGGCACAACAGTCGTTCTATAAGTAAATGTTTACATGGTGTACATGTGGTAAGCAAATCTCGATCAGAAGTCTTGCAAGCACATTTATATATATATTAACACAAATGAGGTTATGCCTTACATAAATGCTCATAAAGCCATTGTGAAGGCAAATAACCCAAGACAATCAGAGAAATGGGTCTTGATGGAACATAATAGAACTTTCATGCCTTGGTTTAAGGACAAGGTGTTAAAGGATTCAACAACATTTGAGACCTTGATTTGGTTGGTTGCTAAATTAAAGTTTGATGTCATTTCTTATACAGTTTATGAAGCGAATAGTTGTATATTTTACACGAAGTCTATGAATGTAAAAAGCATAATTCAAAATTGTTGTGTTACTCTTGAAGCTGATTCAATGCAGTTTTCCACTTCAAAAGATACAAATCCTGTAGTTGGATCAATGGCATGCTATGGTATTAACAAGAGGTATGGGAGGTTGACTATAATAAGTTTTTTGTTCCAGTTTTCAAGTATAAACCAATTGACAATACGAGTTGGGTTAAAATTGATGAATCAGGATTTACATTAGTGGACTTAAGATAGGTTATTGGGATGAGCCATTTATAATGGTTCAACGAGCATCTTTGGTTTTCTATGTCAAAAACCCTTCGTCTGAATATTGGTATGTCGTTTTACACGGGAAAAAACAAGACAAGGCTATTGATGATATTTTAAATGGTGACCCCATTCATTCAAACCAATGATAATGAATAAAAATGATGATGTAGTTTATGATATACATGCAACCCGTAAAGACCACAGTGAAGGAATTTACATATGAACATTCGACCTACTATGTACGAAGTTAGAAATATTTTTTATAATTTTATGTATTTGTTTCATATGATTTTCTTTCGATGAAAATTCACTAATGCTTGTTACTGATCCTGCCTGTTGACCAGAACGTTGGAACTTGCCTCGTCAAACTTGGATCGACGTGTGCACCGCTTCAACCTCCGTCCTTCGTCACGATCCACCTCAAGAACCTGCAAAAGAACAGAGCGGCACCGTTGCGGCCGATCGCACTCCAACGCCCAAGTCAGTGACTGAACCACCAAATACTTCAAGAGCAACACTCAAGAACTTCTCAAGGAACCGTGCAATGTTCTCTCTCACAGTATGCTCAAGAACTCGCAAGCGTAAAGAATACAATCTGAACGTGCGTACCTCGAAAGTTTGTTGGGAAACTCTTATATACCTGGTCACTTTCTCTCTCCTGGCAGTTACGCACCTGGACACGTGGCTCACATCCAGTCGTACACGTGCCATCATCTGGAGCCTCCTTGACTTGGGTGCTGCTTCTGACTCTCTTTTGGCTAAGTTACTTATGCATGGTGCTGCCCAGTGCATAGCTAACTTGGAGCGCGATCTCTACTGGGATTGGCGAGCTAGGGTGCCTTCGTACACCTTCCCTGTGGTCTCGCCGGCCGCCTTCATAATCTGCACCACCTTCATCTTCGGCGATGTGCTTGCTCCAGCGATCTCTAATCACTTGGTCGCCTGAGTTTACATCTGGCGACTTCATCTTTAACCCGGTGACCGCCGGTTCTGGTATGCTGGAGATCGGAGAACGCCAACTTAATAACTGGCGACTTCACGAGCCCCCCCGACCTCCTTCCCTTCTGCCAACCTGACGTCTCGTCAACACGCCTGTACTGTAGCTTGATGCCACGTCATCACTTCCGACTACCAGGGCGGTACAGTTACCTAATTTTTTAACACAGAAGATCCACCAAAAGATCCCCCAATTTCATTAACCCCCCTTCCAGAAGATCCACCAGAGGACCTACTAGAATGAGGCGTCTCTCATTGAGACGTGCTAGTGGTGAGAAGACATCACTCAACATTGACGTCAACACCAAAATGGCTTTTGGTCTTAATGTTGATACTTTCTACAACTCTAGGATAGCTAATCAATAGTATAGGAATTAGGTAGATAGGTAGGAATATGTATTAATGTTTGTAATACATTTTATCAATATATATATAATTTTCTTCTTTGAATGAATGTGTTTGAATTTAAGTATCTGGATGACTGGGTTTAAATGAACAGGTTAATTAAGATGGGAAAACGCTTAAAACAGAATAAACTAAAAAAATGTCCACAATAAACGACGGTTATGACCGTAATCGTCGTCTATACCTCTCGAGGAAGGGGTATAAACGGCAGATATTGCCATAACCATCGTCTTTACCTCGACTTCGTACACATTTTTAGCAATGCTAGGGAAGGGTATAAATGGTGGTTATAGCAATAACCGCCATCTATGTTTAACTTATACAAAAAGTTCTAAAGTCGTCGTCTATACTGCAATAGAATACAATATGTGCTGATAGACAACAGTTTCAATACCATTGTCTAATTACTAAAAAAAATCGTTGTCTTTGACCTTTTCTGCACTAGTGGAAGGCTCTCTAGCAAGGGAGATTTGGGAGAGAATCAATTTCAAACTTGTTCAATTAATCCAAATTTGAATACGTGAGGTTTATTGAGCTATTTATAGTAGAGGTAGCTTTCTCCTTAAGCTACTATGGTGAGGTTTAGTGACATAAAGATGGTCATGTGTGTCCTTTGAAGATGCTCTAGAGACCCTTGCTTGTGTGACAAGTGAGGGTATTTAGAAATTCTTTGATTCATCTACAAAGTAATCTTGAAAGTAATTGAAAATATAGGTTCTGTACTTGAGTATTCTACTATTTATAGAGACAATTCTTCTATTTTTATTCTTATGTATGGTAGCTTGGATGGTCCTCCATTAGGCTCCCCCCTTCAAAAGTTTTATCCTCAAATCCGGTGAAAGTACCACCTTATTTGTAATTTTGAAGTCAATATGCACCTGGTTCGTGGATTCACCTGAAAAGTTATACTGTAGTAGGTGTTTTTTTTTTTAGAATTTGGAACAATAGAAGAAGAATGGTATGGAGATGTACTTTCTTGCCAAGATGGAGTAATGAGACAAAAAATTTGGAAGGTTTAGAATGAGACTCTTCTATTATTGAGGGAGGTTTAAAATTTCTATGATTTTTTTTTTCTTTTTCTATTTTTGTCTTTAGTTTCATAGCATCCTCTTGAACCACCTCAAGTGTAAGAGGACACAAAGTATATTTATGACCTTTGTAATGAAATGTTATTTTATTTGAATGACCTTCATGTAGAGTATTTCAGTCAAATTGCTAAGGTCAGTCAAGTATAATGTGGCCAATATCCATAAGAATAATATCACATACATTGTTTTCTTTGTATTTTCCTATGTGTATGGACACACACTTGCTTGGTGTTTGACAACTATACCATCCTGCTAATTAATCTGATCCAATCGGTATGATGAAGGATGTAGTTGTATGTTAAGAGAAAGTTTATTTACTAACCTAAAGTTACAACAAGAACCACTATCAACAATTAAAGAAAAATATTATCTAGAACTTTACATCTAGTGTGAAAGAGGTTTTCTCATTGTGACGTACTTATTTTTAAGGGGCGACTTTGAAGAATTCGTTGAACTATTAATAAATCTCTTATACGAGGTTGTATTTCTTACTTAGAAGATATGACTTCTTCAACCTGAGAGGCAGAAGATAGTCTCAATCCCTTGAATGTCTTGGACTTTTGAAAGTAAGGTTGTCTTTTGTGGATCTTCAAAAGAATAATGTCCGTTTTTTAAACATTTAAAGCATTGGACTTGTTTAGTCTTAACTTCTTTAGAAGATGACACATAATTACTTTTACCTTTATATTTATTTTCTGTTTTATCCCTCTTTCTATCATGTGGCCTTTCTTTTTCATCACTATCTTTTCTATAGTATTTATTAGGATAGGTAGAGTAAAAAGAAGATTTTTGAAAAGAAATTTTTCTCTTTAGTTGTTCTTCTACCCTAATGCATAGTTGGACTAAATCATTAAAATCATTATAAGGGAGAAGTTCAACTCTATCCCTAATATCAAAAGTAAGGCCACTTTGGAAACGAGCAATGGTTAGTCTTGACTCCTTACGAATACTTGCGCTCAACATAAGTAACTCCATTTTTTGGCGATATTGGTCTATAGTTAGGTATTTTTAGGTTACCCTATGAAATTATTGCATGAGATACCTATCAAAATAGAAAGGTATATATCGTTTTCTTAGGGAAAATCAAAGTTCGTTCCAGTATTTTATTGAAGGGTTATGATGTAGAGTAAGGTCTTTAGAATAAGCAGTCAACCAAGTCATTATAGCCTCTTGGAAACTAAGGGTGGCTAGGGTGACCCTTCTTTCATGATCTATCTGATTGCATTCATGTTAGAATAGGTGGATTGAATAAAAAAGGGAGATGAATTGTTTTCACAAATACTGGAGTTAGATTGAGAACACAATTAAATCAACTAATTGATTTACCTGTTCAATTGATTATAAAAGGCATAACAAGTATATAACCAAAATATAAACTAGTTGTTTTGTGAATTCAATTGTTTGATTTGCACGTAGAACACTTTAAAACAAATTATATGACAAATATCAAAGTAAGAGAAAGAAAGAGAGAGAGAGAGAGAGAGAGAGAGAGAGAGAGAGAGAGAGAGAGAGAGAGAGAGAGAGAGAGAGAGAGAGAGAGAGAGAGAGAGAGAGAGAGAGAGAGAGAGAGAGAGAGAGAGAGAGAGAGAGAGAGAGAGAGAGAGAATGTACAGGAGAATTTATACTGTTTCACTCCTAAACAAGAGCTATATCCACTCCTCAACACACCATTGAGAATTCACTAAAAGCAATCAAACAAGATTAAAAGAAAAACCAAAAGTGTTGAACCCTACAAGACTACATATCACTCTTAACTACACACAAAATTCAGAAACCCTATCTGAAACTGTTTTACATGAAATAGTAAAAAGAATGAAGTTCAAATAACATAGATTTAATACAAATAAAGAACTGCATAATTGAAAACCTAAAAACCTTCTTCACATCACAACAATGATCCAAGATCCAAATGTAATCTCCAAGAATGATTTTAAAATAGTTTATTTTTCTCTCTGAAGACGTGTTCTGTTAAATGATTATAAAACATCTTTATATAAGCTAAGAAAGATTGTTAAAGCAGTTTAATCATTTAATGAAATCAGTTAAATAAATTAAAAATAGTTTGATTAATATAACAATTTTTTGTTAAAAACATTTTTTGATTAATAACTGACTATTTTCTTTAACTTAAGAAATCACTAGATAAAAATTGGTTCATTTATCGAAATAACTGATTGATTTCACTTTTAAAAAGGAAAAAAGAAAACAAATAATTTTTAAATCCTTTAAAAATCGTAAGTGTTTTTAACTGATTGATATAATAAATCAATATGTTAAAATACTTGTTATAGTCATCAGACTTGAATATAAATAGTTTCAACTAATTAATATATGAATCAACTTATTAAAATAAACATAGGTTTAGATAACAGAACATTTAAAGGATATTTCAAATTAGGTTTAGTTTGATAATAATGAGATGTGAGTTTACATAACAAAATCTTCTTAACTAAATACACACACATAACAATAGGTTTTCAAGATAGATTTAAAAACCATCAAAGCTTCATTGTTCAACAATCTTCCCCTCTTTGATGAAGACAAATCCCTAGTGTTGTGTTGTAGATGTTGGCACAAGGAGATCCTAAAAAACAAAACGAATGACCAAGCAATCCAAAAATATACAAACATAAGAGGATATCTAAAACATTGATTATGCAAAACCACAATTTCTGTTAATATAAACCATGCAACAAGAAAAATTATGCAGAATTTAAAAAACAATTTAAAATATTACAAATTGACATCCCAAATATTTTACTTTGTTTGTTTTCAACAAATAGACAAAGGAAGGTGCAAAATATAAACTGATAAAAAAACTGAAAACATGTACAAAACGACAAAATATATATTGTTCAAATTTAAACCACATAAATATTATGATACACTTTTAAATCTCCCTTCTATACTAGAAATCTGCATGTTGAGTCTGAAGAACCTCAATTTGATCATTCAGATGTTGGAACCTTGCTACAGAGAATTCATAATATCCTTTTTGGTCATTCCCCATTTTATCCTTTCTGTTTATCATCAACCTTTTGATCTGTGACATTAGAATTCCATGGTAAACTAGAGGTTCATAAGCAACTAATGCTTGCATGTCGTAATCCTCATCAGCACAAAACTCAGTCCAACACCATCACTAGGATCTGCAGTTGTGCTTCGTCCAGTAGAGGTACCAGCAGAATCATCCTCTTTGTTGAGCCAAGAATCATTTACCTTTACGAAGCCCATTTTGATAAAAGAGCGATTGTTAATCTCATGAGATGGTTTTACCACCTCAGATAGTTCTTCATTAGGGTTAACTTCAAAATTTTGAAATTTTTTTGAAACAAGTATTACATGAGGAAAAAAATAGTCACGTAATGATGTCAGTTGATTTAGCAAATGCACACATTTAGTTTCATTTTTTTTGTATCTGAATATGGTGAACACTCAGTGAGGATCGCTACTGGAAACAAATTAACCAAGTGGTTAATTAAGTGTGAAGGTTCTCTTTAAAGAGAAAAAAGTAAACACACACAAAGAATAATTGGACACGGTTTATACATTCAAAATACGAGAGAGATGAATAAAATTGAAAAGAGATAAGAGAATGGAAAGCTTATGTAGTTATAACATTCATGTAGTTGGAGTGATGGAAGGATTCACACCACTTGGAAAAGGAGAGCTCCAAATTGAGTGAGGAAGGGAGTCACCACTTGAAGCACTATCTGCCAAGATAACACTCAGAGGAAAATAGCTACTAAGAGATTCACTTCAATAGAATTTCTTCACTCAAAATTTAGTGTGAATTACAAGAGGAAATGCCACATATTTCTAGCATGAGGTGCCATGAAGTGTGTGCAGGGAAATTCAAAATTCAAATTAAACATGTTTAGGCTCCTAATTCTTTGCCACTAAAGGTGGATCTATGATGTGACTTGATTTTAGGAATGCATATTTTTTTGGTTTGACTTTCTTTATGATTGTTGGGATTAGAAAATATGGTGAGAACCCTAAGAAGATTCCCACTGGACACGAACTTAACCAAGTGGTTAAGTAAGTGTTAAGGTGCACTTCATAAGGGCAAAAAGAAAAGACAATAATATGGTGTGGATGATGCAAGGGGTGAAATTAAAGATAACGAACAAGTAAAGAAGAAGAACAAAACAAAGAACAAATGAAAGAGTAGAAGAAGATATATATGCAATGGAAAGATGACGCAAAGAAGGATAAAAAGAGGAAGAGATGAAGAGAGCATATGGAATAAGAAGGTTGTCACACCACTTGGAGAAAAAAGGACTCCAAGATGAGTGGTGAAAAGAGCCGCCACTTGAGATGTTACCCACCCAAGATAAGACCCCATAATGGGAGCTCACAAGTCTCACAAAATCACTCTGACAGAGTTTCTTTTCTATATTCAAATTTTAGTGAAATACACGAGGCAAGACACCCTATTTATAGGGAGGGGTGCCTTGGTGGACAAGATGGGGGGGGGGGGGGTATAAAAGGAACATGAAGGGGGCTGCCTAGGGTTGACCTAAGTTAATGTCGCCCCTTAGTCTTAGAGTTATATTCCTAACCTAATGGACTTGGGACAAACCCAATTTGATAAGTACACCCCTCTTTTACGCTATATAGACCATATTATGGTGTGGATGATGCAAGGTGTGGAAGGCATAAATAAAGATAAAAAGAAGAGGAGTTGAAGAGAGTTGATGGAGAAATAAAGATGTCACGCCACTTGGAGAAAAGAGGACTCCAAGATGAGTGGTGCAAAAAGCCACCACTTGAGATGTTACCCACCCAATATAAGACCCAAAAATGAGAGCTTAGAAGTCTCACAAATTCATTCCTATAGAGCTTTTTTACTATTCAAAAAATCAAGTTGAAAATACATGAGGTAAGACACCCTATTTATAGGAAGGGGTGCCTTGGTGGGCAAGATGTGTGAAGGGTAGAAATAGCAAGGGAGAGGGGCTGCCTAGGGTGTTGACCATGGTCAAAACCGCACCTTTAGGCATAGCTTTTAGAAGGTAGCTTAAAAACCCTAACTCTAGGTGCCTTGTTTTGAAAAAGTGGGCTTGGTACAAGCCCATTTCGCTAAGTACACTCCCATTTATGTTGTTACTCTAACCTATTTTGCTATTTGGACCCCAAAAGTGAGGCCAAATTATTTACAAACATGTTTTTTTCTTTTAAGAAGACCAGAAGAAAGATGAGTTGATGTTCTGGTCTATGCCAAGTTCTTCTTCTAGTGAGCTCCGTCTGAAGTCCTTGGCCATCTTATTGAGTCATTGGCCATCTTATTGGCTACTTTCATTGTATCATGCTCCCCAAGTTGGAGAGAATTCGACCTCGAATTTAGAACTCCTGCAAAAAACATAGTCAGTTTGTTCACATATAAAATATTGCGATGTGGTGTATATGAAGTAAACTTATGTTCATGAAGCTTTAAGAGTTCATATGGGAAGTTCTAGAGACAAGCCATTTTATGAAAGAATATTTGGGGATGAAATGACTTTTTTAAGATAATCCTCTTAGAACGTGAGACCCTTTAGTACGTGTTTGAATTACATCCCAAAACTTCTTTGTCCAAGATGTCAAGTATTTAGATTTATTAGGTATTGAAAAAGATAAGGAAGAAAAACACCCTAGAGGTGCAGTTTGCATTTTTGTACGGGTCAACATGATTGTTTTTGCAGTGTGAGGTGAGGTATTGTTACCCGTTTTATCTTTTCTTTCTTTATCTTTTTTATTTTTTCTTTTTGTTTTCATTGTAATTGATCTTTATTTACCTCTTTTGGAGATAAAGGTTTCAAAATGATCTTATGCCCTTGGAAGGTAAAAGATATTTTATTAGTAAGCCCATCATGATGGAGATCAAGTAGAAGAGGATTTCACTAATGGAGGAAGAGATCATCTACCCAAGCATTTAAAGTTCTTCCTTCTAGTCTTTTAAAAAATAAAGAAGAATTAAACCAAGAGAGGACCAAGCCTAAAAAAATTAAGAAGACTATAAACATTCAAGAATGGGCGCCAATTAATATCTCTCTTTGTAATTTCTTTTGTATAAATTTGTAAATAATATAGAAAAAGCTTTAGGATGTGCTAAGAGGGAAACCAAAAAGACACCTCCATTTGTATAATACCTTAGGCTCTAGTTTAGGAAAAGGATAGAAGAAATGACTCTTTCTATTTCTTTATGGCTTAGGCGCTAGTTTAGAAGGAACTAGAAAGTAACCTTTCAAGCTCCTTCTCTTTTGTACATTTGTGACTGACCCTGTCTATTATAAAAGGGGTGCTTGGGTCTTTGAAATAACAAGTTTGAAATTGAGTTTTTAGAAAGGAATCTCTACCAAATTGGTGAGTGAGTGTGAGAGGCTTGTGTCTTATGCTCTTCTAGTCTTATCTTGGGAGATCTCTTGGCCTCTCAAGTGGCGACAACAACACTCATCTTGAAGCCAACCATCCTTCAAGTGGCGTGCACAATTCCAAGAGCTCCAACCGCATAAGTTTCCTTGTCCTTTTCATCTTCTCCTTCCATACCCATTCCAAATCAAATTCTAAAACATGTCTTTGTTGTTTCTTGTTGTTTCAATCGGTAGAACTTGTTTAGTTTGTGATTATGTTCAGTAGTTTGCATGGGTTTGTTGTTCTTGTGGTTCTAAATGTTTTTGTTGAATTTTTAATGGGTGGATTAGCTTTCTTTCCTTGTTTCATTCGGTTCATATGTTGAAAAATGGGTTTCTATGTGAGTTTGGCTTGGTTCTTGTGTTCTTGATTAAGTTCTTGAATGGGTAAAGAATGTTGATCCAATTCTAAAGGTGCCTATTCATGTTCCAACTCATATTGAATTCATAACATGTTCATATCATGTTCTTGGGTTCATATCACATCATGTTAAACTTTTCTATCAAATTTCCATGGCCTTCCTAATAGAATGTGGGTGGCTGCCATTGGCACAACATCACACAAGACCTCATCTTTATATTTTCCAATGGAGAAAGCTATGAGGACATGTTTATTGACAATGATTTCTCCATCTTCACTAAGCCATTGTAATTTGTAGTGCTTTGTATGAGAGATGGTGGGTAATCTAAGTTTATCCACCACTCTTGTACTTGCCACATTTGTGTGACTAACCCCATCTACAATTAAGGAACATAATTTGCATTAATAAGGCACCGTGTATGAAAAATATTTTCCCTTTGATTCTCATCAAAAGGTTTTTGAATGTGTCCAAGCATGCGCCTTACTACTAACAAATCACCTTCACAAGGAAACTCATATTCATCCTCACTTTGGCTTCTTCAAGAGGTAGGGGATTTAGACCTTGAGGCTTGGGAACTATGGTCACTCACAACAAACCCCCCTTTTTACCATCATGGTTCTTTTGGATGGATAATTTGCAGCTATGTGCCCAAAACCTAGACTTTCAAAACATTTTGTGTTTGAGTTTTTGGTGGGTGACTTAGGTGTAAAGGTGGAAGGTTTAGAAACTCTATGATTAGAAGTGGTTTCTTTTGAAAAATTGGAAGGAAAAGTTTTTGTAGAAATTTTGTTTCTACCATTCCATAGAAACCATCATTATGAGTATTTTTGAAATTGGTTTTCTTCAAAAGTTGTGATTCTACCTTGATGGCTAGGTGAACCAATTTTTCCACAAAAGAGTACTCATATAATTCTACAATATCTTGGATTTCTCTCCTTAAACCACTCACAAACCTAGCTATCTTGGACTCCTCACTATCATGCATGTCAATCTTGGTCAAAGTAGTTTCTAGGTCTTTAAAATATTCATCTACACTCTTAGGTCCTTATTGAAGTTGTTGGAGCTTCAACAAGAGTTCCTTCCTATAATAAGGAAGAAAAAATCGCACGTGCATGTTTTCCTTTAAATCATACCAAGAGAACACAATTGGTATCTTATTCAAACCAACGTCTAGTACCGTTTGATGCACCACTGCATGGCATAATATAAAACTTATAGGGAAGCTAACTTAACTCTTTTGTCCTCTAGGACCTCATACAAATTAAAGATTTGTTCTACTTTAGCTTCCCATCCTAAATATACATTTGGGTCACTATCCCCACTAAAACTAGGTATTTAATAAAAGGGAAAGAAGGATTTGATGGTGCGTGTTGGTGGTGCCTTTCTTCAAAGTGATGCACTCTCCACTCTTAGTCTTCTTCTTGCCTCCCATAGTGTGTGTAGCTTCTAGAGGCTATTCTTTGTTCCCATTTCCTTCCTCTAGGTTGTCTCTCTTGAGCGTAAAAGCAAGAAAGCTAAACCAAATTGAAAATATGATGACAAAACTTTAAGAAGACAAGCAAGAAAAACACGGATGAGGACTAAAAGAAACTTACTTATGTGAGTTGATTTTAGATGATTCCATTTTAGAGGTGACACTTTACTTATGATTGAGATTTTAGCAAGTATATGGTGAAACCTAGGGAAGATACCTACTAGACACGAACTTAACCAAGTGGTTACGTAAGTGTGAAGGTTCACTTCCAAAGGCAAAGAGGAAAATAAAGATAAGGTGACAGTGATGATGCATTGCGGAAATTGAAAGACATGAAAAGAAACAATTAAGATGGCCATGGCCGAATGCTAAATGGAAGAACACAAGAACACAAAGGAAAACCAAATTATAACAAGTATAGGAACACAAGAATAAAGTGGCGTAATGGAAATGAAGGAAAAGGATGGAAGAAGAAAGCTTATGGTGTGAATTGAGAAGGGTCACACAACTTGGAGTATGGTTTCCTCCAAGATGAGTGTAAAGATTCACCACTTGAGAGCTCTCAACTAACTCAAGATAAGACCTAATGCTTAGAGTAACCAAGCCTCACACAATTTGTGCAGAGTTTTCATTCTTTTACAAAATTCAACATGAAATACATGGAGTAAGGCACCCTATTTATAGGAATAGGTGCCTTGGAAAACAAGATGAGCAAGGATAGCATGGTAAATATATGAAGGGGTTTCCTTTAGGGTTTGACTAAGTCAAAACCACAACTTAGGCCATTTCTTTTAGAATCTAGGTCAAAAACAGGCCAAAATGATAACTACACCCCCTATTATGCTAAAGACACCTATTATAGCCTATCTTGCTATTTGGACCCCTAAAGTGAGCATAATTTATTTACAACTTGTTTTATTCTTAAGAAGAACAGAAGGAAGAACATTGTATGTTGTGGTCTTTGCCCATTTCTCCTTCTGGTGAGGTCTGCTGGATCCTTGGTCGGGTCTTCACTTGAAAGTAGAGATGACTTCTCATAGTGGGAATTGTAATTTGAGTCCTTGGTCCTCCTTGTTGGCTTGGATTGTATCATAGTTAGTTTGTTCGCGTATAAAAGAGTGCAAGGTGTGGGAAGTGAAACAATCTTATGTTCTTTAAGCTTAGGGAGTTCAAAAGGAGAATCTCTACATACAAGCCATTTTAGGAAAGAATATTTGGGGATGAGAGGACTTGGTAATATAAAAGGTGGAAACCCTTAAGAGGTGTTTGATGTGCATCCCAATATTTCTTTGTCCAAGATGTCAAGTAATTAGTTTTATTTGGTAATGAAAAAGATAAGGAAAAAAGGACACCTTGGAGGTGCAGTTTGTAGCATGGCACGAGTCAACATGATTGATTTAGTTGTGTAAGATGATATTTTATGATCCGATTTATCTTTTCTTTCTTGATCTTTTTCATTTTCTCTTTTGTTTTTCATTTTCATTTGGTCCTCATGAACTTCTTTGGGAGAAAGGGGTTTTAAGATAACCTTGTGCCCTTGGAAGTTAAAAGACATTTTGTTGGTTAAGCCATCATGTAAAACTTTTCTATCATATTGCCAAGGCTTTCCCAAGAGAATGTGTTTCTTCCTGATGTGAGTTGATTTTATTATTGTTCATTTTATGGTGTGACACTTTACTTAGATTCAAATTTTAAGCAAGAATATGGTGAGAACTCTAAGAAGATCCCCACTGGACACGAACTTAACCAAGTGGTAAGTAAGTGTGAAGGTTCGCTTTGCAAGAGCAAAAGGAAAAGACAATTATATGGTGAACATGATGCTAAAAAGTGCGGAGATTAAAGAACAGGGACAAGAAACCAAATAGAATTGTCGATTGGAAACAAGGAAAACCAAACAAGAACATGATACAGAGAGTTAAAATGGAATGACATTGGAATAATAGATGAAGGAAGAAGAAAGCTTATATGATGTATTTTAGAAGTGGAACACGCCACTTGGAGGGTGATTGGTCTCCAAGATAAGTGATGATAGCCGCCACTTGAGATCTCCCAATACACACAAGATAAGACCTAAATGCTAAGAGGAATTCAAACCTCACTAACACCTCACATAATTTCTGGAGAGTAACTCTTCTTCTATTAATTTTAAGTTGTAAAATACAATGGGTAGGCCTCTTATTTATAGGGGAAGGAGCCTTGAAAAACAAGAAAGAGGGGTAGGATGGGAAAAGGAAAAAAAAGGGTTGCCTTAGGGTTTTACTAAGTCAATCATGCATCCTAGGCTTGTCCTTCTAGAAACTAGGTCAAAATGCCTTCCTAAAGGGCTAGGAACAAGCTAAAATGATACCTACACCCCCTATTATGTTAAAGCCACCTTATTCTAGCCTATCTTTGCTATTTGGACCCTTAAAGTGAGCCCAATTTATTTACATAACTTTTCTCTTGCAGAAAAGACCAGAAGAAAGAACTTATGATATTTTGGTTTATAGCTTCTTCTTCCGCTGATGCTTTCTCGAGGTTTTTTGGGGCTCGAATTTATATATTGAGATGACTGACCTTTTTGTGAGGTGCTTGATGTGTCCTTAGTCATCTGCTGGTTGCTTTGGTTTGTATCAAGCACCCCAGGTTGGAAAGAATTCGTTCTCGAATTTAGAATTCCTGCAAATAACATAGTTTGTTTGGTCCCAGAGAAGATATTTCTAAGTTTAGGACGTGAAACAAACTTATGTTCATGGAGCTTGGGGAGTTCACATGGGTGAATTTTAGATACAGGCCATGGTTATAGAGAATATTTAGGGAAAAGATGATTTGTTTGTGAAAATCCTCTCAGAAGTGGATAACCTTTAGAAGGTTTTTGAAAATCATCCCTAAACTTCTTTAACAAAGATGTCAAGTATTTAGAATTATTTGGGAATGAAAAAGCGAAGGAAGAAGTATACCTAGGAGGTGCAGTGATTTTCGTAGGAGTTAACAAGATGAGACTCACTTTACTTTCCTCTTCTTTTTCATTTTCATTTTCTTTTTTGGCTTATGTTTTAATTTGGTCTTGATTACTTCTTGTAACATTGTGGTTCTTTTATTTGGACAATTGGCAGCTATGTGCCCAAAACCTAAACAGTTAAAACATTTTGTGCTTGAAGTTTTGGTGGGTGACTTACGGGTAGAGGTAGAAAGATTGTGTTTAGAAACTTTTTGGTGAGAAGTGATTTCTTTTACAAAATTGGAAGACGTTTTTGTAGAATTTTTGTTTGTATCCTTCCATGAAGATTTGTAAAAGCCATCATTATGAGTATTTTTGAAAGTTGTTTTCTTCAAAAGTTGTGATTCCACCTTCATGGCTAGGTGAACCACTTTCTTTAAAGAAGAGTACTCATATAATTCTACAATATCTTGAATTTCTCACCTCAAACCACTTACAAACCTAACTATCTTTCGTAGAGCATAAGAGCTTTGATGTTTCAAATCCAAGATGAAGCTTGAAGCCTTGTTGCTTTTGGTTTGGGTTTAGATTAGACTGTTTAGAATCTATGTAAATATCAGTTCTTAATCCAATCTGTTTTAAAAAGCCAAGTGTTTTTCTAAGCAAAGAGAAAAACAACCAGTTGAATTATCGAAATAATCGGTTGTTTGTCACTTAGTTGGCTTAGAGGTTCTACAATTGTATTTGACTTGGTTATCTAACTGCCTAACCAATTTAATCGGTTAAATCGTGTTTTGAATCGGTTGTGTTCCTGCTGGTTGACCGAGAAGATCTTCGTGCGTAGCTTTGACACGCGAACAAGGACTCCTTCGTCTCCAACTCAGATCTTCACCCTACTTCGTCGTGAGTACCTGAAAAGGAGTGAGCAAAGGGCGCCCTCGCGGCCGTTTGCACTCCGACGATCAAGTCGGCAAGCAAGATACACCAAACACCTCCGTCTCGGAGCAAAAGCGTACCTTACTAAGCTTTCAGAAAAGCTTATATACCCTGGGTTTCAGTGCTACTGCCACGTGTCCTTCTGACTTAACCACAACTCCACGTGGAAGGCCTTACAACTCTGTAACCCAACTTAGGGAAATTCTAGTGTGTAAGGCTTCCTTCTTCGAAGTGCACCAGGCGCGAGGGGTGACTACCTGGGTGCCAACTCATGCGCCCCAGCTTCTAGTCACTCGCCCTGGGAGTGTATCTGCCTTCCTCTCGTACCATGCACATGGTTCACGAGTCAGGTTACCCCCTACTGGTACTGGGACTGTGGCATTGAAGCCACCTTTCTCTTCTCTTTATTACTGTTTTGAGGTACCGGGGCCCGAGGCCTCCTCGCCCATACCGTGACCTCTTACCGTGTCACCCCCTCCACGGTCTTCCCTACCCGTGGGTATCGGGGGGGTGGCATTATCGAAGCCTAAACCTGGCGTCGCCTCAACCTAGCGACGCCCACACATGGCGACGCCCAAAGCGGTCAACCTATTGACTTCCTCCCTTGGGGCCCCTTGGTGGGTCCTACCATATGTTTGACTCTGACTTTGACTTTGACTTTGACTTTGACTTTGACTTTGGTCAACGCCCGGGGACGGGTCGGTACACAAGCCCCCTAGTCTTGAGCTGACACTTGTTTTCAGCGAAAAGACTAAGGCCTCGCCCTACCATCCACGTGGCATTCTGATGACGTGACATTCTCTGAGCAGTTGACGTGACATTCTTCACGCTGGTGATGTGACACCTTAAGTCATACCTTAATCTCTTGACACGTGGCCCAATCGCACGACCACAACTTAACGCCTCTTGCGCTCCTCAAGTTTACGTTATATCTTTCAAAAACGCGCGCTCCCAGTTACTGTTTCATCACTTTTCGCATTCTCCTGCATTGTTCATCTTCTCAATGCTTCCTTTGCATTCTCTCTTCAAACCTCAAACTTTCCTCAACTTGATCATCCAAAGGTATGATTTTTCTCCTTCAATGGCTCTTTCTCTTGACTTTTTGTGTTGATATCACTGCCTGGGTCTGTTTATTTCCTTCGCATTTGCACTTTTCTTCTTCATTTCTCTGTTTCCCCTTTTCTCCATTTCTCGTGTGGGTAGGGTTTTTCCTAGGGTTTCTTCCCCTCTTGCACCTTATCCTTCATTTGCTAAACCCTTTGCCTTCTTCATTCTTCAGCTTTCCTCAATGACGCGTACTAAAACGACTGCAAATCCTCCACCCCCAAGGGTCAACTACAGGGCCCTTTACCCCTGGGCCTCCGACGAGTTGCTCTCCGAGTGCTCAAGCCTCACCTCCATGAAGGATTGGAGGGATCACATTGGCGAACCCAACGTCTACCAGCACCGCTCCTTCGCTAGGAGGGATGACATGGACATCTCTATGCTTCCATGTACCCCAGGCGAGCCTGTTTGTGGGGACGAGAGGTCCAACAACGGGGTACCCTTCTTCTACTTCTACCAAACAGTCTTCAAGCGCATTGGAATGCGTTTACCTTTTTTTGGGTTCGAGAGGGAGCTTCTCACGGAGATTAACGTTGCCCCTGCCCAGCTTCATCCCAACAACTGGGCTTTCGTCAAGGCCTTCGGGATTCTCTGTGGGTACTTCGGCCAACCCCCCTCAGTGAACATCTTCCTTCACTTCTTAAAGGTGAAGAAGCAGGGGAAAAGCTTATGGGTGAGCTTTAGCAGCATCACCGGAAGGGTCATCCTCTCCCTATTCCAACAATCCAACAATCGTACAAAGGCTGGAAAGGGAAATTCTTCAAGGTGTGCTGCTCTGAGTACGACTGTGCGGCTTTGGATGGCTTCCCCCTATACTAGGTGCACGAAGTCAAGCTAACCAAGCCCAAATCCTTAGATGACCTGCCCTCGACTGATCGAGAGGTTTGCCAAATCCTGGCCAGCGTGGGGGTCCTCGACACCTCCATTCTGATAAGTAGTGAATACGAAGCTGAAACCCTTACTCGTTACATAAGTATGAGAATCACCCTCTTTAACTGTTTACTCTTCTTCTGCTTGTTTTTGCTTTGTACATGAATTATCTGCTCTTCTTATGTAGCAACTTAGCTTGTGCCTAACTCTTGCCATGTTTGTCTTCTTGGTGCAGATTCAAAGATGGATAAGCAAAGGAGATGGAAGCTCGCCCAAGCCTTGAAGTCTAAGGGCGAGGCTTCGTCCAAGGGGTTTGGGGATTCCATCCTTCCAACCTCTGAAAACGCTGCTACCTCTCCAACCCTTCCTCCCCAAAACCCACCTACAACAACATCTCCCCCAGCTTTTCCCTCTCCAAACCACCCCCCATAGCGGCCATTCCCCTTGCCCTTGCCGAGACCACTACTCCCCCAGCCCCCCTTGACAAAGGCAAAAGGGTGGTGGTGGTTCCTTCGGAAGATGAAGAGGAGTCTGCTGAAGGAAAAGTCTTCAAGAGAAGAAGGACCACCCAGGCTGTCCCCCAGGCCGTATCCTCCACATCCTTCTCAAACCATGGTGTTGATTCTCTAAGGGAGCACCCTCCAAGCGCCACCTCACCTCCACAACAAATGGCCTTGGAGGGGGGTCGAATCTATACTTGCTCAAGCTGCACCTGCACCAGAGCTTCCTCCACCAGTCCAAGAGATGTTGACGGGCTATGAACTTCTACCTTGGTGCCTTGCCAACACTTGGCGCGATAAAGCCAAGGCGAAAGCTAGCGAGGCCCCTGCCCTTCAAGTGCTGGAGAAGGAAAACACCTCGCTGAAGGAAGAGAAAGAGACCTTGGCACGTTGTTGGGCCCGCCACGAGGAGGCCTATAAGGATTCTTTGAAGCTATCTCAGAAGGCCAAGGAAGAGGCTAGCAAAAGACTGCATGAGGCGAGGCAAGCCCATGCTGAGCTTCTGGGGCAGATTGTGCCCCTTCGCGTGCAAGTTGTGGACCTCAAAGACGCGGTGGAGGTTTCCAAAGAACAACAGAAGAAACTTGAAGACCACTGCGTCGATTGAGAGCAGAAGCTGGCCAAGACTGAGGCTTGCGACTTGCTGGAGGCTGAGATCACAACACTGCGGGTGGAGATGACCAAGGCTCTGGAGGTCAAAGATCAAGAGCGGGTCGCAGCTGTAGCGGCCAAAGATGAGGAGCTGGCCTCACAAGCAAAACACTTCCAGGCAACAGAGGAAAGGCTAGTCCAAGAAGCTGCGACGGGGTTCACCGAAGGGTTTGCTGAGGCCCTTGTCCAAGCGGCTTGCGCGAACCCTGGTATCGATGTCTCAGAATGCAGTCCCTTCAGCGAAGTGGTCGAAGGCAAGATCGTGCCTTTGACGGCTCCTGAGGATCAGCTTATCCTTACAACTTTGTAACACCTTTGTAATACTGTACATGTGTACGTAGTTGTTCTTTTTGTAATCGCTATGAACATCTTCTTCCGTATATTTTTAATATAATTGATCTTTGGCTTCATCTACTGTGAACACGCCTTTCCATGTATTGTATATAATTTGATCTTGGCTTAATATTCTTGTACATTCTTTTCTGCACTTAATGCCTTTGATGACTTGTATTTGCTATGCCTTTCCTTTTACTCTTCGAATCCTTTCTACTTCTTTGACTTGTAATAACTTCAACTTGATCTTCACTTACTTCTCCTTAACCATCGTTTAAAGATGAAGGAGTGTTCGTCTCTTCTATGGCCTCGACATCGCTCGAGGGCGAGGAGGGCTTATCTCTTCCGTGGCCTCGACATCGCTCGAGGACGAGGAGGGCTTATCTTGGCTGAAACCTGCTTACCTGCACTGGGTGTCCACGCTCGAGAAGAGACTTACTGAACGCAAGGTCGTCTCGTCCTCAGCGTGTTTAAACACTTAGGACAAAATAGCACTTTGGTGCCCACGCCCAAGGAGAGGCCTGCTACAGCAGCACCGTATCGTCCTCGGGGTGTCTAAACACCAAGGCGACTTAGCCCTTATCTCTGCGCACTTGGTGCCCACGCCCGAGGAGAGGCCTGCCCGAAGGCAGCGCCGTTTCGTCCCCGGGGTGTCTAAAAACACCAAGGCGAATCAGTGTTCTTGGTGCCCACGCCCAAGGAGAGGCATGCCGAAAGCAGTGCCGTATCGTCCTTAGTGTGTCTAAACACCAAGATGACCAGGGACTTTGGTGATTACGCCTAAGGAGAAGGTTTCCCTAAGGATGGCGCTTCTCCTATATGACGTGTATCTGCACCAGCGCTGCCTAGCTCTCCACTGCTCCAAACTTTCTTACTGCCTGATGCCCACACTCAAAGGAAACGCCCCCTCGCCATTTCCTTGCGAGGTGTCGAGGCATCAAACACCGGGGCTAGCCTTTCTCACCTGGGGAGGGGGCGTCTCGAAGGAGTCCGTTAACCCCTGCCCAGGGACTAAACGCCCGGATTTTTAACTTTGCTTATACGTACCTTCTAAACCCGACGCCCACACTCGAGGAGTGCGCTCCCGCCACTCCCTTTGGGGTGGCGACACTTCAAGCTGGTTGGCGCGCTTGGCGTCCACGCCTACACGTGGCGTCGCCTGCACCTGGCGACGTCCAAAGCGGCGACCTTTCCCTCTAGCGTTTCCTTACATTACAAGAAAAAGGGTAAAGGGAGATGAGACAAAGTATTCTTGAACTTCTTTTTACTTGGGTGACCTCATTAAAAAACCCCCGAAAGGGAAAAAGAGTGTCCCCTTTTAAACTGTGTACTATATAGTGTTTTTAGCTGAAGAAAAACTTTAAATTGACTACGTTCCTGGTGTGCGGAATGGGGGGGCTCCTTCCCAGGTCTCAGGCTTGTACGAACCGTTCCCCTTAGCCTCGGTTACTCTGCGGGCGAGGCATCTCCGGATACTTCTTCCATGGGCGAGGCCTTCCCGGATATTTCTTCCAGGGGCGAGGCCAGGTTCTCCCTTTAAGGGTGCAGCCCTCCTAGGTGCTTCTTCTGCAGGCACGGCCTCGGCAAGCGCCTCCCCCGTGAGCCTCGCCTACCCTAGAGGGTCTACCTTCATAGGCGTATCTGCCATGGGTGAGCGCTCTGTCACCATAAACACTCCTCTTTTTGTTTTAAGCTATTCTCATAGCACTTTCGGGCTTCTTCTTGATCAGACTTGATCACGATCACCCGGCCACTAAGGTCTGGCAGCTTCATCTTCATGTGGCGTGTGAAGGCCACGACTCTTAGCCTATTCAGCGCAGGCCTACCCAACAGAATGTTGTAAGCTGAATTGGCATTCACTACCAAGTATCGAATGCTCTCGGTACGTGACGTCGTTCCATCCGTAAACGTCGTTCTTAGCTCTAGGTAGCCACGTATCTCTACTTGGTCCCCTGCAAACCCATACAAACAGCCAGTGTAGGGCATCAACAGATCTGGGGACAATTGCAGCTTGTTGAAGGTGGACCAGAACATGACATCTGCTGAACTACCCTGGTCCACGAGAACTCGGTGCACCCTCCTTCCAGAGGTGATGACCAGAATGACCATGGGGTCATTATCATGTGGGACGACATCACGTAGGTCAGCCTTGGTGAACACAAGGTCTGACTCCCACGGGTCATCCGAACCCTCCTCAGCTACTGAATTAATTGACCTCACATACCTCTTGCGCTGAGAGGCAGTGGGCCCTCCTCCTGAGAAGCCACCAGAGATGGTGTGGACTTCTCCATGGATCGGCATCTCCTGTGCCTGATCCTCTTCTGGTACCGCCAAGGTCGCGGCCGTAGAAGCCCCGGCCAAATAATCCTTCAGAAAACCATTCTTCACAAGCTCATCCAACTGATGGTCGAGCGCCAAGCAGTTGTTGATGTGGTGCCCAAAGGCCTGTTGGAACTCGCACCACGAATCTTTGTGAGGTCCCAACACTTTGTCAGTCTTCACTGGTGGCCTCAGCCTATCTGCTATGTTGGGCACGACGATGAGATCCTTCAACTCTACACAAAATTGTGCCTCAACGGCCTATTGCTTTCCCTCGCCGGCCTGTTCCCCTCTGCTCGCCCCCTAGCCTGGGGCCTCCTCGCCTCGTATGGGCGCCTCCTGTCCTGATTCTTTCTTCCCATCGTGGCCTCGTTGACCTTGGCGGGTTGTGCACGTGACGGTGCCCTTGGGCGTGCGGGTGCAACACTTGTGTGCTTCTCGCATACCTCGCCCTCAGTGTCGATGTGTTCCACAGCGCGACGCCTTATCTCAGCAAAGGTTCGGGGGCGGTTGCAGATGATTGACTCACAGAAAGGCCTAAGGCACACCCCCTTTCTAAACGCGTAGACAATCATGGGCTCCTCTGTGGTGCCAACCTTCACCACCTGCACCCCGAACCGGTTGATATATTCCTTCAAGGTCTCGCCTTGATACTGCTTCACGTCGAACAAGTCATACGATACTGGTGGTGGAACCTTGTTTGCTATGTATTGTTCACGAAACAGGTGGGAGAGCTGGGCGAACGATGTGATGTGGCCATCTGGAAGGCTGATGAACCAGTCCATGGCCATCCCTGTCAACGTGTTCATGAAGAGCTTGCATCTTACGGCGTCGAAGCCGCCTACTAGCATCATCTGCGTGTGGAACACAATGAGATGTGCTTCGGGATCCTCCATCCCTGTGAAAGTCACCTTAGGACCGACGAACGTATGAGGGATCACCGCTTCCACGATCGACTGTGAGAACGGTGTGGAGAACTCCCTCGGTGGAGTGAAGCAATCACGATCATCTGCATCGCGTAACCCTGAGTTTTTGCGCAACCCACGGCGAAGCTCCTCATTTGTACGACACAACTCCTCATTTCTTACTTGAGATGCCGCGAGATCCGCCTGCATGCGTTCCTGCTCAAGCTTTGATGCTGCCATTGCCTCCTGCAATCCCTGCATCATATCCATGACCTGCTCAGCGCGCGTCGAACTCTGCCTGGTTGTCCTCATTTTCTTGCAGTTCTTGGAAATCTTCAAACTGTTGTGGTGGTTCTTGACAACTTTTTCGGTAAAAACCAATGGACACACGAACGAACGGTAGAAACTTCCAGAAGACGAAGAACTAACAACTAAAACTGGTCAAGATTGAAGAAGAACAGTGAAAACAAAGCAAACCATGATCGAACCACGAACAGCGGTGGCTCTTCAGCAAACTTCAAAGAAACTACGAACAAACGGTGGAAACTGAGTGAACTTCCACGATGAACGGTGAAATGATCTGAACTCCACCAACGAATGACGAAAACTCAAACTGAACCGAAAGCGATCGGTGAAACTGCGTAATCTTGACGATGAACGGTGGATCTTGGACAATTCTTGAAAAACTAAAATGAAAACTGCGACTGAACCACTGAACACTTGCGGTGGGACTGAATGTTTTAGATCTTCCCCACGGTGGGCGCGAAATGTTCTTGCCAGTTGATCGAGAAGATCTTCGTGCATAGCTTTGACTCACGAACAAGGACTCCTTCGTCTCCAACTCAAATCTTCACCCTACTCTGCCGTGAGTACCTGAAAAGGAGTGAGAAAAGGGCGCCCACGCGGCCGTTTGCACTCCGACGATCAAGTCAGCAAGCAAGATACACCAAACACCTCCGTCTCGGAGCACCGTAACTGAATGCTCTGAAGGTGTGTAACTGAATCGTAACTAACTCTTTCTCTCTTCCCAACCACTCGTGCATACAATGAGTAAGCGAACAAATGATCAGAAAGTGTGTAAACTATGTAAAGAGTACCTTACTAAGCTTTCAGAAAAGCTTATATACCTTGGGTTTCAGTGTTACTGCCACGTGTCCTTCAGACTTAACTGCAACTCCACGTGGAAGGCCTTACAACGCTGTAACCCAACTTAGGGAAATTCCATCCTGTAAGTCTTCCTTCTTCGAAGTGCACCTGGCGCGAGGGGTGACTACCTGGGTGCCAACTCATGCGCCCCAGCTTCTAATCACTCGCCCTAGGATTGTATCTACCTTCCTCTCGTACCATGCACATGGTTCATGATATGATTCTAATAGCAAGATATAGATGATTCTTTTGACATTTAATGGAATCAACTTGAGTTGGAGAATGAATAGGCACTTTTAATAGAAATGGATCAATGTTCTATGTTTCAAGAACTCACCAAAAACTTGCACAAAACACCAAACTCACATGGAAGACCCATTTCTTGCCAATTGAACCGATTAAAAGAGACAAGGAAGCAAATGAACCGTTTAAATTGCTTAGAAATTAAAAAGCACCGAACAAATCAGTAAGAAATGAAGAAGAAACAATTGAATCCTGCAAAAGAGAATAAGAACCAAACACTATATGAAATTAAGCTCAAAACACCAAATAGAAGGAACCTAGACATGTTTTTGAATTCGTATGAACATGGAGATGAAAGGAATAGATGGAGAAGAGAGGAAACTTATGTGAATGAAGACTTGGTTGATGAACACGCCACTTGAAGTATGAATGCTCCAAGATAAGTGTGGGTTGCCGCCACTTGAGGGAACCAAGGCTCTCAAGATGAGACTAGGAGGAGGAGAAGACAAGTTCTCACACACTCAATCACCAATTTGGGAGAGTTTTGCTACTTCAATTAGCAAATCTGAATTATGAAGGACCCAAACCCTCCTTTTATGCAAGGGCCGGTGAAAAGCTTACAATGCTTATTCCATAAGCTACCCAAAATACTCCTAAACTCACGCCCCTACTAAGCTCACTCCCCAAGCTTCTAGAATTTCCTAAACTAAAGCCTAAAGATGCTTTTAAAAAAGAGGTGTCTAATGTTTCCCTCTAAGCACCTTTTAATACAAAAGGTACTATAAAAAGAGAAAACAACCTTCCACTATTTCCTAATTCCTTAAACTTGCTCCTTGTAAGCCTGTGAGGTGGGCTAATGACTTCTTGAGCGTCTACAACTTGGGCCTCTACCTCTTCTTATCCTTGATTATTGGCTTCTATTTCTTCTTGATCTTGTTCTCCATCATACTCCCCGATTTGGAGAGAATTCGACCACGAATTCTGGAGACCTACAGAAAAAGGAGTTAGATCACTGATATTAAATGTATGACTACCAAGGTATGTATGAGGCATATCTAACTCATAAGCATTGTTATTAATCCTCTTTAGGACTTGGAAAGGTCCATCACCACGAGGCATTAGTTTGGACTTCCTTTGAGTAGGAAAACGATCTTTCCTCAAGTGAAGCCAAACCCAATCACCCTCATCAAATAACAATGCTTTTCTCCTTTTATTGGCAAGTTCAACATACTTGCCAACCTTCCTCTCAATTCTCATTTTGATGTCTTTATGCAAAGTTTTCACAAAAGAAGCCTTTTCATCCCCATCTTTGCACAAGACATCCTCAAGTATGGGAATAGGAAGAAGATCAAGAGGTGTTAAGGGATTGAACCCATAGACAACCTCAAAAGGAGAATGTGAGGTGGTAGAATTTACTACACAGTTATAAGAAAATTCAACATGGGGTAGTAAATTATCCCACACTCTAGGATTCCCGGAAATAAAGCATCGCAACATTTGTCCTAAAGTTCTATTTACCACTTCAGTTTGACCATCGGTTTGTGGGTGACAAGTGGTAGAAAATAAAAGTTTAGTACCAAGCTTTCCCCACAAGGTCTTCCAAAAGTGACTCAAGAACTTGGAATCTCTATCGGACACAATAGTTATAGGAATCCCATGCAAACGAACCACTTCTTGAAAGAAGAGGTTTGCAATATGACATGCATCATCCACTTTGTCGCAAGGAATAAAGTGAGCCATCTTTGAAAAACGATCCACTACCACAAAAATGGAATCCTTTCCCTTTGATGTCTTGTGTAATCCTAAGATGAAATCCATAGATATGTCAACCCAAGGCATTGAAGGGATAGGGAGAGGAGTATATAAACCATGGGGATGCAACCTAGATTTAGCTTTGTGGCAAGCTATGCATTTTTCACACAAACTATGAACATGTTTATGCATATGAGGCCAATAGAAATGTTCATGCAACACATCCAAAGTTTTTGCAACCCCAAAGTGACCCATTAAACCTTCCTCATGTGCTTCTCTAACAAGAGATAATCTAACGGAGCTTTGAGGAATACAAAGACGTTTTCCTTTAAAAAGAAAGCCATCTTGTATAAAAAAATCTTTGTGTCCTCCTTTGATACACTCTTGATAGATAAGAGAAAAATCAAGGTCATCATGATAAAGATCCTTAATGTGATCAAAGCCAAGAAATTGAGAACCCAAAAGATTTAGCAAAGCATATCGTCTAGAAAGTGCATCGGCCACAATATTAATTTTGCCTTGCTTATGCTTGATCACATAAGGAAATTGCTCAAGGAATTCCACCCACTTAGCATGCCTCTTGTTAAGTTTGTTTTGGCTTTTCAAATATTTAAGAGATTCATGATCACTATGAATCACAAACTCTTTAGGAAAAAGATAATGTTGCCAAGTAAACAAAGCTCTAACAAGTGCATATAATTCTTTATCATAAGTGGAATAGTTGAGATGACTACCCTTCAATTTCTCACTAAAATAAGCTATGGGGTGACCCTATTGAAGGAGAACATCCCCAATGCCTATACTTGAAGCATCACACTCAATCTAAAATGTTTTAGCAAAATTAGGAAGGGCTAAAATGGAAGCATTAGTCAATTTTTCTTTTAAAACATCAAAAGCCTTTTGTTGTGCTTCTCCCCATTGAAAAACCACATCCTTTTTCAATATATCATTGAGAGGTGCAGCTATTGTACTAAATTTGGGTACAAATCTTATATAAAAAGAAGCAAGTCCATGAAAACTTCGGACTTCATTCATAGTTGTAGGCGTAGGCCAATTTTGAATGGCCACCACCTTAGCTTGATCCACATGGACCCCCTTGCTACTTACAACAAACCCTAGGAATTCTATATGATCAAGTGCAAACATACATTTAGCAAGGTTAGCATACAAATGTTCCTTCCTAAGGGTTTCCAAGACTTGTCTAACATGCATCCTATGGTCATTCAAAGATAAGCTGTAAATGAGGATATCATCAAAATAAACAACAACAAACTTACCAATGAAAGGTCTTAGAACATGATGCATGAGGCGCATGAAAGTACTTGGAGCATTAGTTAAACCAAAGGGCATAACTAACCACTCATATAAACCAAAGTTGGTCTTAAAGGCCGTCTTCCATTCATCACCCGGTTTTATACTGATTTGATTGTAGCCGCTTTTAAGATCAATCTTTGTAAAAAATTATGGAACCATGCAATTCATCCAACAAATCATCAAGCCTAGGTATGGGATGCCTATACTTAATTGTAATGTTATTGATAGCCCTACAATCCGAACACATCCTCCATGTGTCATTTTTCTTGGGGACAAGGATAATAGGCATAGCACAAGGGCTCATGCTATCTTGAACCCAACCTTTTTCAATTAAAGCCTCAATTTGTTGGCGAATTTCCTTGGTCTCACTTGGATTGGTCCTATAGGCTGGACGATTAGGTAAAGAAGATCCCGGAATCAAATCAATTTGATGCTCAATCCCTCTCAAAGGTGGAAGGCCTTTTGGAGGATCTTGAAACACATCTTGAAACTCCTTTACCAAATTATTCAAGCAATGAGGACTATCTACAAGTGGTTCTAACTTAAGAGGTCTAGGGATAGCTAAGAATATAGGATTGTGAGCCACTATATCCCTTTGGACCTCATGCCTAGACACAAGAAGCGTAGGCTTAGGACTTGTAACTTTCTCACTCTCCCTCTTTTTCTTCATAAGATTTTGGTCCTCATGTGATGGCATTTTCATGAAGTTCTTCTTGAATCAATGTAGAGTATGGGGCGGAAGCAATGAATGAGAGTGAGCAAGATCCTCCTAAGAGTGGTGTTGATCTTGTAGGTGCATGATAAGTGTGGGTATTGAGTGGTTCGGCCAGCTCAAGGGAAAAGATGAAGGAATTGAAGTTTAGAGCCTAGGATTCTAGGGAGAAGCAAAGTTGAGCACAAATTGGCAGCATAACTTTACTCACAATAAACTTGAAAATACAAGGTGTAGGCTCCTCCTTTTATAGGCTAAGGAGGACCATAATGCAACCCTAATGCTAGCCAAATGAAATGTAAATGTGAAGCACATGGGTGCACATGGCACATGGGTGCACAAATGAGCACATGGGGAGGGGTGTGTCTAGTTTTTATGCTCACCCCCTCCATGGGCTTTCTAGACCGGCCTTGGTAAATTTAGAGGTTTTTTTAGAAACTCTAAGTTTACCTAGGTTGGTGTTTTAGGTGCCAAAATTAATTCTAAGAAAATTACAAATAAAGTTCCTATGCTAATTTTGACAAGAAATTAAAGTCTACTCTACACTAGAGTTTATGGCATTTGAACATGTAAAAGAACGTCTTCTTGGATCCTCTTGGCCATAACTCTATGGTTGGCCCAAATCTACCCTTTGGTGGGCTTGCATGTGGGCTTGTGCTTGGGCCTCTTCCATCATCCCCTCCCTCTTGAAAAGGATTTGTCCTCAAATCCAATACTTTTGCTTCCTAGGGGATGGTTGTGGCTGGATGGTGTCCATCATCTCCTCCTTCTTTGAGAAGATCTATCCTCATATCGTCAGGCTTGATCTCGGATAGCAGCCTCTTGCTTCGCCAAAGCTTGTCCTCCTGGATCAAATGTCCACCTATAGAAATAATCAAATAAGGCATAGGTGTTAGTTTGCAAATTAATTTTACTAGTGATCCTGCCGGCAACTCGAACGTGGAGGAATCGCTTCGTAGCACTCTCTGCCCTGTCTACGCGACTGCGTCTTCTGCAGAATCACCCTCAGAACCTTCTCTTGCTTCTCCAAACGAGGCCTGCAAAACACACAGACGGCGCCTCTAGCGGCCGTTTGCACTCCGACGATCAAGTTAGCCCACAGAATCACCAAAGACTAGAAAACTAGTAGTGTGTGTGAAAAACTCTTGCTCTCTGTTTTTTCTCTCCCCCTCACTCTCACCCTGATTCTCTCTTTTATCTCTCTTTCCCTGCTTCTGGGCATAACAGAATTCTGTTATGCTTTTCTGGCATGTGTCAGAACCCTGCTATGGTTTTCAGAGAAAGCGTACCTTCAGAATCAGCAGTGGGGAGCGTGAGAGTCTGTGCATGTCTGCGCGTCTCTGCGCTTGGCTGCGCCTGTCTGTACCTTCAGTGGTACGGAGTGCTCTTTTGTCTGGACCGCACCCCTCTCAGATGATGACACGTGGAGGCCTGCAACTCACATCTAACCACACACGTGTCACTTACTGGAAGGGCTCTAGCGCCTCTCTTTGTGTGCCTAAGTTACGCCCTTGCGGAGTAACTCGGGATGTTTCTCTTATCTGGGCAGATCGCATACTCTTGGGAGAACGTCGGGTGTGGCTGGTCTAGGCACACTCATCAAACGTCGCTCTCTGCGTATACAACTTACCCTTCACGAGGCCATGCACGTAATGGGTTGAGGGAATTACCAACCACTGACTGGTTTACTAGTTCCCTCAGGCCACTCTCGTGCATGATTCCCTGAGGTGTGCTCATGCGAGATCCATGCGTAACGCTCTCGCTGGGAACCTCATTCCCAGTTTAACTGTGTGTAACACGAGACCCCGATGACAATACCCCGATGACTGATCAGTGTTTATCTGTTTCTCGCGTTCTGCCTTCAGGCGTTAGTTTGAGAACTGGTCTGTTGGTGGCCACTTGGCTACTGACCACCGATCACCATTCTGGATGATCTATCCCCCGACCTCTCTGCCGCCTGATCTGTCGGTGGTCACTTGGTTACTGACCACCGATCACCTCTCTTGGCGATCGTCCCCCCGACCTCTCTGCCACCTGGTCCACGTGTCACCCTGCGAGTGGTCCACGTGGTTCTCTGATGCTGACGTCATCGACTACCGATGACCGATCGGATCACAAGCCCCCCAGTCTCGAGTCGAGAACTCGTTCTCAGCGAAGAGACTAAGTGGTCGTGCCCTCAGTCCACGTGGCAAGTGTGGCCGCCTCACGTGCCACCTCACGTGTTGCTTCTTTAACGTTTGGGCTTCTTCTCTTAATCTCGCGACACGTGGCCCCATCGACGGCCAGCGCTGTGCGTCGCTAGCGCTTCTCTTATTCAAATTGGCGCCCCCTTTCACTATTCCTCCATCTTCTTCATTCGACTCCCAGACTCTCTGCGAACTTCTCCTCTGCGCACCCATCTTTCTTCAAATTCTCTGCTTCCCAAACTCTTGCGATCATCCAAAGGTATGGTTTTTCTTCTCCCTGGCCCCTTTTTGGTCATCTTTACCGATTGTATTTATCATTCTGGTTATCATGCATTCATCTTCTCTATTTCCCTCTCTCGAACCCGCGCTAGGGTTTTTCATGCTCTCGCTCTGGCTTCTGCTTCTTCTTCTTTCTCTTTTCACCTGGGCTTCTCCTTCTCCTTTCCCCTCTCCGTTTTCACCGAAACATTCATCATTCCCTCTTCTTCCATTCATTCTGACCCTTTCGTTTTTTCTCCATTTGCAGCTATCTCACGATGGCTCGCTTGAAACAAACTGCGCGCATCATGGCCTCTTCTTCTGGTGCACAGCCTTCCGCGAGTGCGCCAGCTCCGCCGCCGCCTGTGGCTACCTCCTTCCACGACAATGCCAGGGTCTACGAATGGGCTCCCCTGGCATTGCTCGCTGAAACCTCCACTCTACTGCCCGAGGGCCATCTCAAGTCCCTGCTAAGTCGCAATCCTGATGAGCCTTCTTGCTCCGTCGACAGGGAGAATGACTTCAACATTCAAATCCGCATCCCTCCTCGAGGGATGCCTATCTGCGCGGATGACAGGGCAACCAATGGGGTGCCCTTCGTCTTTGTCTACTCCGCTATCTTCAAGAGGTTGAAGCTGCGTCTCCCTTTCACCTTCTTCGAAAAGGAGCTGATGATGGAGCTAAACGTCGCGCCCTGCCAACTCCATCCAAATGCCTGGGCCTTCATCCGGGCATTTCAAATCCTCTGCAGTTATTTCGGGCAGAACGCCTCTGTGGACGTGTTCCTCTACTTCTTCGAAGCGAAGAACCCTGGGGACAGGTCCTGGGTCAGCCTGAACGGGGTTGCTGGGCGGGTGCTCCTGGGCCTGTACCAGCAATCCTTCAAAGATTGGAAGGGCAGATTCTACATGATATCTGCTACCCCTCAAAGTCCAAGTCTGCTCGAGGGGTACCCCCTCTACTGGGTTCCTGGAGTTGAGTTCAAGAAATCCAGGGACCTCGAAGCTATGGCCCCTTATGAGCGCGAGCTGTGCGGGCTGCTCCTGGGGGCCAAGTACAATTCTGCTCGTCTCATCAAAGACGAGTTCGATGTGGTGGCCTTTAAAAAAGTATATAGGTAGCTCTTCATTCTCCTCTTAGGATACCTGCACCTTTCCATGCATGCTTTTATGTGTTTTTTAACTTACTTGCATACCTTGGTCAACTAACCCCTCCTTTTCTCGTCTATGCAGACTCAATGACGGGGAAAGACAGGAAGCTGGCCCTGTTGGAGCTTGCCAAACGTAGGGGAGCCAAGGGCATTGGCTCCTCTTCTTCTACAACTGAGCCCATTGCAGCCCCTCCACTCTCGGTCGCGCCAGCTGAAGGCCCTGAGCAAGGGAAGAAAAGGAAAAGGCTGGTGAAGGCTTCCACCTCAACTGCTGTTGCTGCTGCTGCTTCAACTGAAGAGGAGAGCTCAGGCTCTCCTCTTGTACACCGCCAGAGGAAGAGAGCAGCAGTTGAGGGGGGCTCATCTCTCCAGCCTGGAGAGATTGAGGTGGTGGAAGTAGAGGAAGGGTCTTCCCCTCCTCCCTGCGCTCAAACTGCCTCAGAGCCCATCAACCTTCCTTCTCCAGGCCAGCAGTTGCCTCCAACTACCAAACTGCCATCTTCCCCCCCAGCAGGCCAATCACCTGGTCCATCCGCTCATCCTGCTGGGGGTGCTTCTGCCCAAACTGGGGGTGCACCACCACCACCGCTGCCAATCCCTACCGCCACTGCTGAATGTGGTGGGTCTAGCTCGCGCCCAAGCGCTTCTGGGGCCACCCACGAGAATTTCAGCAGGGTCATCACCCTAGTTCGACAGCTCATAAGTAACCGGGAGCTCGTCGAGTGGAATGGTGATGAGGTTGACATGCACCTGGCAAGGCAGGTGGTGCTCTCTCTGGAATTCTCCACCCAGCATCGCAAACAAATAGCCCTGGAGAAGAGGGTGAAGGAGCTTGAGCACGACAAGGAGTCACTGCGAAGTGACTTCGAAGCTGCTCAAGGGTCCGTTGAACTGATGCGGGGCATGGTGGAGAAGGCTAGGAGGGAATACCTAGCGCAGGTCCAAGAGACCATCAAGACGGAGATCTTGATGGGGCAGATGGTGAGCTCTTTGGACTGCGAGGTGGTGGAGCTTAAGGCCGAGACTTCCTCCCTGCGCCAACAGAACACTCAGCTATTGGGGGAGCTCGAGTCCACCAAAGAAGCAGTTGCTGCTGGGGAGAAGAGACTTGAGGAGGTGGTGGGCAAACTGTCTGAAGCTGCCTCCTCCCTTGCTGCCGTCACCACTGAGAGAGATGCTGCGGAGGCTTCAAAGCAAGAACTGGAGGTGGAGAAGGCTGATTTGATGAACGTGGGTGCTGATGCCCTTACAGATGGATTCGAGCTAGCTCTCGAGCAAATCAGATGCGTTCTCCCAGACCTGGACCTCTCGCAGTTCAGCATCTACCATGAAGTGGTGGATGGAAAGCTCATCCCTCCTGCCCCTTAAACCTTTCTCTTCTCTGTAAACTTATCTTCTGCACAACTTTTCTTTGTACTTTAAAATTGTATAAAACTTGGCTACGAATGTAATATCTCAATGCTTCTTTTCTTGCATAAGTTTCTTCTTTTGCATTTTCTTTGAACTTCACTTATCTTTACGTGCACGACTAACTGTTAGCTTGCTTAGGTTCAGCGCGATCTTGGGCTTTACCTTTCTTTTCGCACACGACTAAGTGTTAACCAGCTTAGGCTTAGCGCGATTTGCTTCTCTTATTCTTTCGCTTCTACTTGATCACGACTGGCTATTCCCTCAGCTTGGTGTTTAACAGTCCTCGTGCGCTGCTTTGCACCACTAGCCAATTACTGATGACTCATTAGTGGTCGTTCTTTAGTCTTTACTTAGCTTTCTCTGTCGTTCTAGCGTTAAGTGCATAGAGGACTTTGACATCGATCGCTCAAGGTGATGCCTCGTCTTGGGGAAAGAAAAGTGTTTCTCGCTAACCCCTCTTACTTTCCCCAAGGTCATCACCCTTTGGCGGGTTGAGTCGCTCGTTCCCTGCCTCACTCCTGGGGTGAGAAGGGTGTCGGACCAAGAGTCTTACTGGGCCAATATTGGTGCATGCCAAGTGGGTAAGGACGTTTTGTCGAAACCTTTCCTTTCCCCCCCTTGGTCCTACTAGCACCCCTGGCTTTTCAAACCTTTAACTGCTTACGCTCACTCCTGGGGTGAGGAAGACTTAGATCGGTGCCAGTACTTGCGCCTAGGGCAAGTAGGGCCCAACCAATCACCTGCACTTGCACCTGGGGCAAGGAGGATCTCAACTTTAATACTTGAGCACACTTGATATGCTGGAAATTTTTCTTTAATTGGGTGGCCTCGTTAAAAACCCTCCTTAGGGAAAAAAGTGCCCCCTTGTCTGTTCAACTGTTTCCACCACATACAAAACATGTATCTTTTAGCGCGAGAACGCCATTACTGTACAACTTTAACTGAAATAAAATTTTAAATGGGTGGCGTTCCACGTTCTGGGGATTGCTCCTCCCTCCAAAGTCTCTAGGCGATAGGCTCCGTTCTCCAATGTCTCCACCACTCTGTACGGGCCTGTCCACTTTGGGGATAGCTTGTTCTGCATGTCATTCTGATGCGCCTTTCTCATCACCAGATCACCTTCCTGGAAGCGCCTGGGCCTCACTTTAGAGTTGTGCCTCCGCTCTACTCTTCTCTTCACAGCTTCAGCACTGACTCTGGCCTCTTCTCGCACTTCGTCTAGCAGATCCAGATTCACTTTACGCTCTTCGTTGGACTCTTCAGCAACGAAGTTCAAGAACCTGGGGGAGCTCTCCTGTATCTCCACAGGAATCATGGCGTCTGTCCCATAGACAAGGCTGAAAGGTGTCTCATGGGTGCTGGACTGTGGGGTGGTGTGATAAGACCATACAATTCTGGGGACCTCCTCTGCCCAGCCTCCTTTGGCCTTGTCTAGTCTTCGCTTCAGCCCCCTGAGCAGCACTCGATTTGCTGACTCCACCTGCCCATTGGTTTGTGGGTGCTCCACTGAAGCGAAGACCTGTTGTATCTTTAACTCTTCACACATCTTCCTCAGTTGATGACTTGTGAACTGGGTGCCATTGTCGGAAACCAGCCTCTTGGGTATTCCGAAGCGGCAGACAATGCTTTTCCAGACGAAGTGTTCGACTTTCTGCGCGGTGATGTGTGCGACTGGCTCTGCCTCCACCCACTTGGTGAAATACTCGATGGCCACGATGAGGAACTTCATCTGCCTTGTCGCCAGGGGAAAGGGTCCTAGGATGTCAATCCCCCATGTATGGAATGGCCACGGGCTATGGATGGACCTCAACTCCTCAGGGGGTGCCTTGTGCCAGTCTGCATGCAGTTTACACTGTTTGCATCGCTGAGCAAACCTTATGCAATCTTCCTTCAGCTTTGGCCAGTAGTACCCCGCGCGGAGTACTCTACTTGCCAAAGCTCGACCACCTACGTGGCTTCCGCACACTCCCTCGTGCAGCTCAGACATGAGTCTGATGCATTGCTCGCCGTATACACAGATCTGCACAGGGTGAGAAAATCCAAATCTAAATAGGCTTCCATCTATAAGAGTGAACTTACTTGAACCCCTCTTTATTCTTTTTGCCTCTGCCAGATCGAGCGGGAGTACACCATCTTCTAAGTATAGCTGGTATGGCGTCATCCAGGTGTCGGGTTCCTTCTCCGCATGGACCTCCATCAACTCCTCGGTCTTTGAGGGTCGCGATCTCACCCTCGGTGCTCTTAGCGTTTCTTGGGTCAACGACCGATGACCGATCGTTATACGCTCCATTGACTTGTATACATGAAGAACCTGGTTGTCTGATACGCGCGCGGCACCTTCAGGGTCTCCTGAATGACAGTCCTCTGCTTCCCCCCCTTGCCTGAGCTAGCCAGCTTGGCAAGCAGGTCTGCTCGGGCATTTTGCTCCCTTGGCACGTGCACTAACTCAAACTCGGTGAAGGACTTCTTCAGGAGCTGCACATACTCCAGGTAGGCTGCCATCTGGGGATCCTTTGCTTGGAACTCCCCCGTAACCTGCCCGGTGACCAGTAACGAATCGCTCTTGGCCAGCAGATTTCTTGCTCCCATTTCTCTTGCTAGCAACATTCCTGCGATCAGGGCCTCATACTCCGCCTGATTGTTGCTAGCTTTGAAGGCAAAGCGGAGGGACTGCTCGATCAGTACCCCGTTTGGTCTTTCCAGGATGACTTCAGCGCCGCTTCCCTGCTGGTTAGAGGAGCCATCCACCGATAACACCCATCGGAAATCTAGCCCTTCTGCAGGTGTCGCGATTGATGATAGCTCGACTACAAAGTCCGCGAACACCTGCCCCTTGATCGGTCCTCGGGGCTCGTACTGAATATCAAATTCTGACAATTCTACTGCCCATTTGATCATCCTGCCTGCTACATCAGGTTTCTTCAATACGTTCTGGATAGGCAGATCAGTCATTACCACCACTGTGAAGCTGTGGAAGTAATGCCTGAGTCTTCTGGCTGAAAACACCACCGCCAAAGCAGCCTTCTCGAGGGCTTGGTACCTTGTTTCAGGGCCTTGCAGCACTTTACCCACGAAGTAAACAGGCCTCTGGGCCTGGTCCTGCTCTTGCACCAGAACCGAGCTGACTGCTCTCTCCGTCACAGCAAAATATAGACGAAGAGGGATGCCTACCTGAGGTTTCCGCAAGACTGGTGGGCTCGCCAGATACCCCTTTAACTTGATGAAGGCCTCCTCGCACTCCTGTGTCCAAAGAAATCTGCTGTTGCGTTTGAGACACTGGAAGTATGGGTGACCTTTCTCCCCTCCAGTGGACATAAACCGGGACAGAGCTGCCAAGCGACCGGTGAGCTGCTGCACCTCCTTCACCGTCATTGGGCTCCTCATTGCCACGATCGCCGCACACTTCTCCGGGTTAGCTTCGATTCCCCGCTCTGTCAAGAGGAAACCCAAGAACTTCCCAGCCTCCACACCGAAAATGCATTTCTCAGGGTTGAGCTTCAGCCTGTATTTGGCAATGGTGGTGAATAGCTCTTCTAGATCAGCTGCATGATGCTTCTTCTCTTCGGACGTAACCACCATATCATCTACATAGGCGTGTATGTTCCTTCCCAGCATGGGTGAGAGCACCCTGTCCATGAGCTGCTGGTAGGTAGCCCCCGCGTTCTTTAACCCGAATGGCATGACTTTGTAGCAATAGCACGACCGTTCGGTCATAAACGCAGTCTTGCATTCATCCATTGGGTGCATCCTGATCTGGTTATACCCCGAGAAAGCGTCCAAGAAGCTGAGTAGCTTTCCCCCCGAGGCGCTATCAACTAGAGCATCTATGCTGGGTAAAGGGTAAGAATCCTTGGGGCACGCCTTGTTGAGGTCAGTGAAGTCCACGCACATTCTCCACTTGCCGCTTGCCTTTTGAACCAGTACCACATTCGCTAGCCACTCGGGGTACTGGATTTCTCTGATGTGCCCTGCGGCAAGGAGCTTTTGCGCTTCGTCGTGGATCACCTTCCTCTTTTCCTCGTTGAATTTCCTTTGCCTCTGTCGCACAGGTCGAACCATGGGGTCCATCGACAGACGATGGCAGAGGAAATCGGGGTCGATCCCTGGCATGTTGGATGCTGACCACGCAAAGGCATTCATGTGCTTCTCAATCACACCCATGATCAGCCTTCGCTCTTCTTCAGCGAGGGCTCCCCCTAACTTGAACTTTCTTCCCCCGATGTCCACTTCGACCCATCCTTCAGCTGGGTGGGGCCTTCTCTCGCTGGCGATGACCGCCCTCGCGAGGAGTGATCGCGCCTTCCTCTTCTTCTTCAACTTAGGCTACCTGGGAGCCCCCCACCGCAGCATCTTCCATCCTCTGAGCGCCCCGTGTCTCCCTGACCACCGATCGCTCTTCGCGCACGCCTGGTGGTGGTTTTGTGGTGACGTGGCACACACTTCTCTTTTGCTTCAAGCTGTTCTCATAACAGTGTCTTGCCTCAGCCTGATCCGACTTGATGGTTATCACGGTCCCCTCCATCGACGGCAGCTTCAACTTCATATGCCTTGTCGATGGTATTGCGCCCAGTCTATTGAGTGTTGGCCTCCCCAACAGGACATTGTACGCACAAGGGGCGTTCACCACCAGGTACTTTATCTTTTCAGTGCGGGCTGTCGTTCCGTCAGTGAACGTTGTCCTCAGCTCGATGTATCCCCGCACCTCTACCTGATCCCCCGCAAAACCGTAGAGACAACCAGTATACGGTCTTAGCTGGTCAGGGGATAACTGTAACTTGTTGAATGTTGGCCAGAACATGACGTCTGCCGAACTTCCTTGATCTACGAGTACTCGGTGCACTCGCCTTCCCGCAGTGATGAGAGAAATGACCACAGGGTCGTTGTCGTGTGGGACAACGTCCCGCAGATCAGCTTTCCTGAAGATAATGTCCACTTCAGGGTAATGACTCTCATTTACTGCATCTACCGCCATCACCGATCGAGCGTATCTCCTTCTTTGTGAAGCTGTGCATCCCCCACCGGAGAAGCCTCTCGCGATCGTCTGCACTTCCCCATGCACAGGGACTTCATGCTGCTGTTCTCCAGTCTGGGATCCTGACGCGCGATCACCCTGCGGCTCACGCAGGTAATCTGCTAGAAAACCAGACTTCACCAACTCTGCCAGTTGGTGTCCCAGCGCCAAACAGGAATGAAGTGTATGGCCGAAGGCCTGATGAAACTCACACCATTCATTCTTCTTCCTTCCAAGTACCTTATCTGTCTTCTCTGGTACTCGTAGTCTTGCTGCTACAGCAGGAAGGGCGATGAGATCCGCCAATCCCACCATGAAGTTGTATCTCGGGGGTGCGTTATTCTCCCTTGCACGCCCCCTGCTCTGGTCTTTGCCTGGTGCATAGGGACGAGGTTTTTCCCGCACCTTCTTCCCCTCCTTGGCCTCATGCACTCTTGCTTGTTGTGGCTTTCCTTGCCCTCCACGCGGTCTTGGTGGTGCAGCACTTCCTCTCTTCTCAGAAACCTCTGTTTCTGCCACTATGTGCGCCACCGCACGTCGTCGGATCTCTGCAAAGGTGCTGGGATGGCTCCTGATGAGAGACTCGCTGAAGGGGCCAGGCAGCACTCCCTTCTTGAACGCGTGCACTAGCATATCTTCATCTTTGCTGGGCAACCTAACTACTTGTGCCCCAAAGCGGTTGAGGTAGTCCTTCAGCGACTCCCCCTGGTATTGGCGCACGTCGAACAGATCGTAGGACACCACTGCAGGTGCCTTGTTGACGATGTATTGCTCAGTGAAGAGCTTCGAGAACTGAGAGAAAGACGTGATGTGTCCTTCTGGTAGGCTTACGAACCACTCCATGGCGATTCCGCTGAGCGTACTCATAAACATTTTGCAGTAGACAGCGTCTGAACCCCCAGACAACATCATCTGGGTGTGGAACGCCGTCAGATGCGCCTCCGGGTCTTCTACCCCCTTGAACGATGCCTTGACCCCCACCAGGTTGGGAGGCACCATGGTTCCCATGATCTCAGGGGAGAATGGCATGGGGAACGCTCTTGGAGGTGAGGGCATCCTAGACACCCTTTCGTCAACCACGTGTTCCCTCTGCGCTTGCAGCGTCCTTCTCAACTCCTCATTGACGCGATTCAGCTCGTCGTTCCTACTTTGCAACGCAGCTAACTCCGTCTGCATCCTCTCTTGTTCGACCCTTGACGCTGCGGCGTTATCCTGCAGCGTGCGCACCATTTCTAGGACTTGCGCCATTGTCACAGCTCCTTCGTCGGCGGATGGCGCAGGCGATGGCTGTCTGTTTCTAGGTATCTTTCTCTATCAACGAAACTGATAAAACCTTGGTAAGCTTTAAAACTGTGGTATATATGGGACAACGATTCACTCGGGCCCCACGGTGGGCGCCAAATGATCCTGCCGGCAACTCGAACGTGGAGGAATCGCTTCGTAGCACTCTCTGCCCTGTCTACGCGACTGCGTCTTCTGCAGAATCACCCTCAGAACCTTCTCTTGCTTCTCCAAACGAGGCCTGCAAAACACACAGACGGCGCCTCTAGCGGCCGTTTGCACTCCGACGATCAAGTTAACCCACAGAATCACCAAAGACTAGAAAACTAGTAGTGTGTGTGAAAAACTCTTGCTCTCTGTTTTTTCTCTCCCCCTCACTCTCACCCTGATTCTCTCTTTTATCTCTCTTTCCCTGCTTCTGGGCATAACAGAATTCTGTTATGCTTTTCTGGCATGTGTCAGAACCCTGCTATGGTTTTCAGAGAAAGCGTACCTTCAGAATCAGCAGTGGGGAGCGTGAGAGTCTGTGCATGTCTGCGCGTCTCTGCGCTTGGCTGCGCCTGTCTGTACCTTCAGTGGTACGGAGTGCTCTTTTGTCTGGACCGCACCCCTCTCAGATGATGACACGTGGAGGCCTGCAACTCACATCTAACCACACACGTGTCACTTACTGGAAGGGCTCTAGCGCCTCTCTTTGTGTGCCTAAGTTACGCCCTTGCGGAGTAACTCAGGATGTTTCTCTTATCTGGGCAGATCGCATACTCTTGGGAGAACGTCGGGTGTGGCTGGTCTAGGCACACTCATCAAACGTCGCTCTCTGCGTATACAACTTACCCTTCACGAGGCCATGCACGTAATGGGTTGAGGGAATTACCAACCACTGACTGGTTTACTAGTTCCCTCAGGCCACTCTCGTGCATGATTCCCTGAGGTGTGCTCATGCGAGATCCATGCGTAACGCTCTCGCTGGGAACCTCATTCCCAGTTTAACTGCGGGTAACACGAGACCCCGATGACAATACCCCGATGACTGATCAGTGTTTATCTGTTTCTCGCGTTCTGCCTTCAGGCGTTAGTCTGAGAACTGGTCTGTTGGTGGCCACTTGGCTACTGACCACCGATCACCATTCTGGATGATCTATCCCCCGACCTCTCTGCCGCCTGATCTGTCGGTGGTCACTTGGTTACTGACCACCGATCACCTCTCTTGGCGATCGTCCCCCCGACCTCTCTGCCACCTGGTCCACGTGTCACCCTGCGAGTGGTCCACGTGGTTCTCTGATGCTGACGTCATCGACTAGCGATGACCGATCGGATCAACTAGGTTGCCATTTTTGTTTGTCTTTTGGTTTTGGCAACCTTGGACAAAGTTTCTCTTTTAATGGTTGTGTGTGGTCTCTAATCATCTTATGTATTTTAAAATGTTTATTTGTGGTTACCTTCTCTTTAGGCATAAATCCTATAGGAGATGGTAACAACTTAAAAGGAGAAAGATGATTTAGCACACACATAACTTTAAAAGTAGAAATATAAGTAGTTTTGTGAACTACTTGATGGTATGTTTGCTCATCTCTAGAGTTGTGCGTGCACATCATGATTATTCTAGGCATAGTAGAAAGAGCTAGATTGTCAAATGTATTTTGACCATGCGTTTGAGGATGATAAGAATTTAAAGTGTGCAATTTAGTTGCAAGGTTTCCAAAGGAAATCCTCAAATCATGGTTTGCGAAATTTGGAGCTCTATTCAACACTATGCTTGAGGATAAACCATGAAGATGTATCACTTCTCTAGAGAAGAGTTTATCCATAACCATGAAGATTGAATCAAAACCTTTTGTTGTCCTAGGGAGTTTTAATATGAAATTTGTATCTTCCCAAGGATCATTTGCAAAAGGTGAAGGAGTATAGAGTTCATGAGACATTGCCTTGGGTGTAGTTTGAAAACAAGAATTGTACCTAAGGTAATGTCTTTGAACTTCTTTTCTCATGAGGGACAAAAGTTTTCCTTTTAAAAGCTCTAGAGTTTTATCAACTCTAATTTGTCCCATGAGTTCTCCTTCATGAAGACTTTTTCTCTTATGTGTAAGGATAGTCTCGTTGTGACAACCATTGTTTATAAGGATTTGTACACTTTGCAATGGTTGTCTCAATAAGACATGACAAGTTTCTTTAGGCCCTACTTCACATAAAAATTTGTTTTTGTAGATGCTTATAAAAAACTTGACATTCACTTGGTGATATCCTAGCACATATGAGAAATAATCTATTTCATTTTTATCTATGCAAGCTTCTTTTAAAGACTCTTCTTTTTCACTTAGGCTTGCAAGTGTTCCTTTACAAAAGGTAAGGCATTGAGGTTGTTCAACAAGACACATATTTTCAAAGGTATTTTTAAATCTTTGGTCTTGTTGAATGACCTTGTGGGAAGGAACACTCTTCTCCCACGCCTTTTGTTCTTCAAGGGTCTTCTCATGCTTTTCTTTTTCTTCTTTTTCTTTAGCTTCCCTTTCGACTTCCCCTCTCTTCTTTTGTATTTTTCTTTCCTTTCTTTCTTTATGGGAAGCAAACAATTTTTCTACCCTCATTTCCCAATCTAGGCAAGCTTCTATATTTTCTTTTCCATGGAAATGGGGTTGTTCTACCCTAACCTCTCTTGGGTTTTCTTGTTCTTTTCTATCTCTTCTATGTCTTCTAGGGGGTGCTTGATAATAATCATTTACTCTAATGCTTCCCTCCCCAAAAGAATCATGATCTTTAGAGATATATGCATGAGAAGGTAATTTTTTTAGAATGTGAGACTTCTCATTCTTTGCTTTAGTCAAAACATTAAGTTTAGTCTCACTCTCCAATTGTCTATATGCAATTGATTGCACAGTTTGTGAAACTTCTTTCAAAAGAGTTTTTAAAAATTTTAATTCACTTCCAATAGACTTTGTAGAATGAGAAGAAGAAGACATGGCTAAAGCTTTGTGTTATACAAGTATTTTACCTTGAGAAAACTTAGGAAAGTCAAAGAAGGTAGTTTTCCAGGTAAGGGAGGTGAGTCACAAAGGACTACTTAAATACCAAGCCTTTGCCTTAGCCAAAAACTATTCCCCAATGTCTTCACACAAAGCTTTCTCTTAGTAAACCACTTAGAACACAATTAAGTTGAGAAATAAATGCAAGAAAACAATGTAAGCTATCTATTCAACAAAACTAGTCGGTTTAACACAAATTTAAACAAAACTAACCATGCAAAGCGTTACTACTAAAGCAATAGAAAAGCAATTACAAACAAGTAACAATTACTAATCAAGAATGCTATACTATTCGGCCCTAGGTGAGGCTTCTTGGACACTTTGATTCCTTGAAGACACACTCACCGTCTAAAACGTAATTAACAAGGTAATTAACAATAAACCAAGTTGCAAAGGAAATAAGAGAACTCCCTTTGTTGATCCTCTTTTGGTTAGTGCACTCCCTTGTTGTCTTTGATTGTTGATCTTCCAAGTGTTTGTAGTGTTTATTTCAAGAATGCTTGTTTCGGCTTTGGCCTTGTCTTCTCCTTAGAATGATGGTCTTTAATTCTCCAATTTCCAGCACCTAGCAAAGGCTAAACCTTAACCAAATCAAGTTCCCATTCACATAAGCACCAAAGAAGAATAAATTCCAGCACCCAAATTAGAGGTCAAAGAACAAAAGCAAGAAACAAATTTAATTGAAATAAAACAGTACCACCAAAAGGATTTAGATTATGACAACTAGAAAGAGAGTCAAGTAATTAAAGCAAACAAATAAAGGTACTCAATTAAAGGTTGGCACACAAAAGAATTCCTAAAGAAAAGCACTAGATTAGATGACCAAATAAAAAAAACAGCACCACTGGAAAATGTTGTGGGCCAGAAAACGTATTTTTCCCCAATTTATGCTGAGCTGTGTTTTTAAGATATGATTCTGAAATTTGATATGCAAGATATTCAAGATCTTAGCTAAATCCTGGCTTTGGAATCACTCAAAACGCATGCACCAATTTGTTTTAATAAATTTTGCAATTTTGGTGTTCAGTTACGCCAGCAGTAGCGCCTCAGGTTTGCACACTGATTTTAAAAGATTTATCATTTTTTTTCTGTTGCTTATTTTGGACTAATTCTTTTTTTTTTCCTTTCTATAACACTTCAAACTTGCAAATTCCAGAGAATCAAAATTTTCCTATGAGTGGAAATATTTTTCTGGATCAAAACAGTCAGCACAGAAAAATCTGAAACAGGGGAATCTGAAAACTGGGAACAAAAACAGCAAGATACCAAAGTTTAGACACAATGGAAATTTGTGAAATAGAATTGTGTAGGATCTAAACACAATATGAACTCAAACTAAAATTAAAAAGGCACCAAAAGAGCAAAGAACAGCAGATTCAAGCAATTAAAGAGACCCAAAATCAAGAAACAATCAAGCCAAATAAAAGGACTACTATGAATTGTTGACAATATGGATGAACATGACTTGACAAAACATGTATAGATTCAGAAAATTAAAGACTCAAAGCATAATATGAACCAAATAAGGAAAGCAATAAAGACTCAAAAGCCTAAAAGAAAATAGCAACACAAAGGTGTATGGAATCCTATCACAAATTGCACAAGAAATTGTTCAAGATCAATTGAACAAGAGTGCTTCGGTTGGATCTTCCACAAAGCACACCAAGAACAAATTAAAATGTAAAAAACAGCAAGACAAGTAAGGAAAGTAAATGACAAAATGAAATAAAGAAGAACTAAAATTTAAAAGACAAGGAGCTACTCATCTTGAAGAACCAAAGCTCACGATACCAAATGATGGCATTTTCATGAAGTTCTTCTTGAATCAATGTAGAGTATGGGGCGGAAGCAATGAATGAGAGTGAGCAAGATCATCCTAAGAGTGGTGTTGATCTTGTAGGTGCATGATAAGTGTGGGTATTGAGTGGTTCGGCCAGCTCAAGGGAAAAGATGAAGGAATTGAAGTTTAGAGCCTAGGATTCTAGGGAGAAGCAAAGTTGAGCACAAATTGGCAGCATAACTTTACTCACAATAAACTTGAAAATACAAGGTGTAGGCTCCTCCTTTTATAGGCTAAGGAGGACCATAATGCAACCCTAATGCTAGCCAAATGAAATGTAAATGTGAAGCACATGGGTGCACATGGCACATGGGTGCACAAATGAGCACATGGGGAGGGGTGTGTCTAGTTTTTATGCTCACCCCCTCCATGGGCTTTCTAGACCGGCCTTGGTAAATTTAGAGGTTTTTTTAGAAACTCTAAGTTTACCTAGGTTGGTGTTTTAGGTGCCAAAATTAATTCTAAGAAAATTACAAATAAAGTTCCTATGCTAATTTTGACAAGAAATTAAAGTCTACTCTACACTAGAGTTTATGGCATTTGAACATGTAAAAGAACGTCTTCTTGGATCCTCTTTGCCATAACTCTATGGTTGGCCCAAATCTACCCTTTGGTGGGCTTGCATGTGGGCTTGTGCTTGGGCCTCTTCCATCATCATGGACTTCTCTTGGAGAGAGAGATTTCAAAGTAACCTTGTGACCATGGAAATCAAAAGGGAGTTTATTGGTAAAGCCATCATGAAAAACTTTTCTATCATATTGTGAAGGCCTTCCCAAAAGAACATGTGTTGCTTCCATGGGCACAACATCACATAATACCTCATCTTTGTATTTTCCAATAGAGAAATGGATGAGGACTTACTTATTCACAATGATTTCGCCTACTTCACTAAGCCATTGCAATTTGTAGGGCTTTGTATGAGAGATAGTAGGCAATCCAAGCTTATCTACTACTCTTGTACTAGCCACATTAGCACAACTACCCCCATCCACTATTAAAGAAAAAATGTTGTTTTGAATAAGACATCTTGTATGGAAAATATTTTCCCTTTGACTTTCATCAAAAGGTTGTGAAACTTGTCCAAGAAGTCTTCTCACAACTAACAAATCTCCTTCAAGTGGACTCTCACTCTCATTCTTACTAGATGCTCTAGAATGTGAAGAATGCCTAGGTGAATCTGAATCATGCTTACTCATAACAATGCCATTATGCACAATCATATTCCTTTTAGAAGGACAATTAGCCACAATGTGACCATAACCCATACACTTAAAGCATTTCTTACTAGACGATTTAGTTGGAGATTTAGGAATAGAAGTGGAAGGCTTAGATTCCTTAGGTTTGAAAGAAGAATCTTTAGAAGGAAATTAGGAAAAAGATTTTTTATTCTTCCAAGAATTGTTGTAGTAACCATCATTGGGAACATTTTTAAAAGTATTTTTCTTTGCAAGTTGGGCTTCCACCTCCATTGCAATATGAACCAAAGAACCCAATGAGGAATACTCTAGAAGCTCAACAATATCTTAAATATCCTTCCTTAGACCACTCACAAACCTAGCTATCGTAGCTTCCTCACTCTCATGCATATCTACCTTAAGCAAAAACGTTTCTAATTCTTTGAAATAAGCATCCACACTTAGCGTGCCTTGTTGAAACCGTTGGAGTCTCAACATAAGGTCTTTCCTAAAGTGTGGTGGCACAAACCTAAGGCACATTTGATCCTTTGAAGAGTCCCAAGAGTCCACGGGAGGACCCTTGTGATAGATAATGTCCTTTACAACTCTATTGCACCATTTCATGGCATAATCACTAAACTCTAAGGAGGCTAACTTAACTTTGTGGTCATCATGGACCTCATGGACATCAAAGATTTGTTCACATTTAGCCTCCCAATCTAGTTACACATTAGGATCACTATCCCCATTAAAACTAGGAATTTTGACCAAAGGAAGCTTAGCCTTGGAGTCTTGGTGATATCCATCTTCACGGTGACGTCTATCTCCATGAGCATGAGGTCTATATCCATGAAAGTGGGGATGAGGTCTCCTTCTTCTATGTTCCTCTTCACGGCCATGATCATTGGAAGAACCTCTAGATGAAGGTCTATGAGAATGACGCTCTCCATGGATAGAATGAGAGGACCTAGGTTGCTTCATGTCAACTCTTTGCAATTTTTCCTCCAACCGTGTAATAGCTTCATCTTGGAGAGTAATGGTTCGTTTTGCTTCTTTTAATTCACCAAGAACAGAAGCTTTACTAGGAGAATGCTGTTTGTAAGAATCACCACTGGAATATGAAGCCATTTATAAAAGAAAACAGCAAACAAAACAGCAAACAATGTTAAGAAAACAAGGTTAGCAAAAAGAAATTGGAGCAAAATGCCGAAGTGAAGTGTCACTTAAAACACTCCAGAGAAGGAATACTCCCCTTTACCAATCTGATCTTGAGGCCTTTTGTAACCTCAAATGAAAGATGCCAAAGCAAGAGCACAAAATCTCAAAGCAAATCACCACAAAACCAATGAACAATGAAAGACAAACAAGAAAAGGTATAAGCAAGAAAAGGCTATAGCAAAAGGAATACAAGATATATGACAAACTCAAAGAGTAATGAAGAAAAGACAAGCAATAAAATAAGGTACTCAATGAAAAAGAAGGCACACAAAAGAGACCTAAAGAAAAGCACTAGAGTAGATGAAGAAAACAAAAACAGAACTACTGGAAAATATTTTTGTGCAAACTGTGCTTGATGTTCACCGATTTATCTGAAATGATATAAAGCGAACTGGATTATGAAATTGTAACCACAAAAAGTTCTAGATCTTAGCTCAACAATGGCACTGGAATTACTTAAAAACAGTAAGCCAATTAATTGAGATAAATTTTCTAAAATCGCTGCCAGATTATCGTATTTTTTTCGGCAGAATTGCACACTTTTTGTTTTTGATTTATCATTTTTTTTGTACTTTGAATTTTGAAGTACTTCTTTTTTCTACTCTTTTATAATACTTTAAAGAACATAAATCCAGAATTTAAGAATATTCCAGTAAGTAAATCAATTGCAATAAGGCAAAACAGTTTAGCACATTTTCTGGAAAACAGAGGAATCCTAATAGGAATGAAAAACAGAATTAAGAACTAGCAAAGACATAATAGAAGTGATGTAAAAGAACTTGTATAGATCTAAAATACAAGTATGAACTCAATACTAAAAATAAAATGAATCAAAGGATCAAGAAACAAGTTCAGACAAACTGTATTACACCAAAGCAAGAAACAAAAAATACAATAAAAGGACTACAACAAGTGATGACATTCTTGGAAAAACATGACTATGACAAAACTTGTATGGATTCAAAAAGGAAAAGACACAAACACATGATAGGCACAATTAAGAAAACAATAATAAAACTCAAAATTAAGCCTAAAAACAGAAACATAAACAACAAGAATATAGAGTTCTTGAATTAAAAGTGCAACACAACTCAAAATCAAACAAGAACAAACCTAAACTCTAGATACCACATGATATGATTCCAATAGCAAGATATAGATGATTCTTTGACATTTTATAGAATCAACTTGAGTTGGATAATGAATAGGCAGTTTTAATAGAAATGGATCAATGTTCTATGTTTCAAGAACTCACCCAAAACTTGCACCAAACACCAAACTCACATGGAAGACCCATTTCTTGCCAATTGAACCGATTAAAAGAGATAAGGAAGCAAATGAACCGTTTAAATTGCTGAGAAATTAAAAAGCACCGAACAAATCAGTAAGAAATGAAGAAGAAACAATTGAATCCAGCAAAAGAGAATAAGAACCGAACACTATATGAAATTAAGCTCAAAACACCGAATAGAAGGAACCTAGACATGTTTTTGAATTCGTATGAACATGGAGATGAAAGGAATAGATGGAGAAGAGAGGAAACTTATGTGAATGAAGACTTGGTTGATGAACACGCCACTTGAAGTATGAATGCTCCAAGATAAGTGAGGGTTGCTGCCACTAGAGGGAATCAAGGCTCTGAAGATGAGACTAGGAAGAGGAGAAGACAAGTTCTCACACACGCAATCACCAATTTGGGAGAGTTTTGCTACTTCAATTATCAAATCTGAATTATGAATGACCCAAGCCCTCCTTTTATAGGAGCAAGGGCCGGTCAAAAGCTTACAATGCTTATTCCATAAACTACCCAAAATATTCCTAAACTCACGCCCCTACTAAGCTCACTCACCCAGCTTCTAGAATTTCCTAAACTAAAGCCTAAAGATGCTTTTACAAAAGAGGTGTCTAATGTTTCCCTCTAAGCACCTTTTAATACAAAAGATACTATAAAAAGAGAAAACAACCTTCCACTATTTCCTAATTCCTTAAACTTGCTCCTTGTAAGCCTATGAGGTGGGCTAATGACTTCTTGAGCATCTACAACTTGGGCCTCTACCTCTTCTTATCCTTGATTATTGGCTTCTATATCTTCTTGATCTTGTTCTCCATCAGTGCACCCCTGGGCGTGGCCCTCTCCTGGGTCGTATCTGTCCCCAGGGACTCTTCAGAGGTGGCGTGGGTACTTCACGAGTCAGGTTACCCCCTACGGGTACTCGGACTGCGGCCTTGAAGCCACCTTTCTCTTCTCTGCGGCCCGAGGCCTCCTCGCCCGTACCGTGATCTCTTACCGTGCCGCCCCCTCCACGGTGTTCCCTACCCGTGGGAATCGGGGGGTGGCATTATCGACGCCTCAACCTGGCGACGCCCACACCTGGCGACGCCCAAAGCGGTCAACCTATTGACTTCCTCCCTTGGGGCCCCTTGGTGGGTCCTACCATATGTTTGACTTTGACTTTGACTATGACTTTGGTCAACGCCCGGGGACGGGTCGGTACAGCTTGATTGTGACTTTCTCTAACAGTTGGCATGAAGAGCTAGGTTCTTGAAAAATATTCAAGTTTATGTTTTTTTCTGAAAAATCTTTTTACATGGCTGACAAGTTTCCTTTTAGGAAGGTGCTTCCATAAATAGGCCACCACTGTTTTGTGGTGTCAATTATTAGTTTTGGAAGGTGAGAATGAAATTCTTTATGCATTCAATTGATAAGGGTATTTGGGAAACAATTGAAAATGATCCCTTTATACCTTAAGTCAAAAGAGATGAAATTTTAATTGATAAACCTTCATCTTATTGGACTGAGGCTAAAAGCAAGAAAGCCAATTTTTACTGGATTGCTAAGAATATAATAACCTCTGCCTTGAGTTGTGATGAATTTTTCAGGGTATCACAATGTAGCTCAGCAAAGGAAATGTGGGACATTCTTGAAGTCACACATGAAGGGACAAACGATGTCTAGAAGGCCAACAAGAATGCAATTATTCAAGAGTATGAACTTTTTAGAATGCAGAAGGGAGATACCATTTGTGATGTGCAGAAAAGGTTCTCTCACATAATAAATCATTTGATGAGTCTTGGTAAGACTTTTGATAAGGAGGAGCTGAACATCAAGATATTGAAATGTCTTGATAGAACATGGCAGCCAAAGGTCACTGCCATCTCAGAATCAAAAGATTTGACATCAATGACAATTGCTTCATTGTTTGGTAAGCTTAGGGAACACGAGCTCAAAATGTTTAGGTTGGTTGTCCAAGAAAGCGAGGACAAACACAACAAAAGCATAACACTCAAAGCTTGCAATCACAAACAACAACAAGAGTCAAGTGGGACTGATGAAGACACCATGAGTCTGCTATCAAGAAAATTCAGCAAGTTCTTGAAGAAGAAAAGCCAAGCTTCAAAGAGGTATAACTCTAAAAAACCTAGTGATTTTAATATTAACAAGTACACTTGTTATGGATGTGGTGAATAGGGTTATATCAAGGCAGAATGCCCCAACAATGAAATGAAAGAAAGAGAAGATTTCAAAAATGAGAAAAGGGGAAAAGCCAAGAAGGAATATGTGGCATGGGATGACAATGAGGTATCATCCTCAAGCTCTTTTGATGATGAAGAAGCCAACCTGTGCCTTAGAGCATCTGTATCCAGTAGCATGAGTTCATCATCTTCAATCAAAGGTAACAACTATTATCAATTGCTTGAAGCTTTTAATGAAATTCATGAGGAGGCTAACCGATTGGCACTTTCTCACAACCGGTTGAAAGGTCTAAATAATTGGCTGGAAAATACTGTCAAGAATCTGGAAGAAGAGTTGAGAAAAACAAAAGAAGATTTTGAAAACCTTGATTTAATTTGCAAAAATTCATTGTAGTTGTGAGTCAAAAGTTTGTCAAAATTGTGAAAATCTTGAAAGAAAGATTCATTATCTTTTGAAAACCTTGGACAAACTTACAACCGGAAAATCCAACTTTGAAGATGTTCTTGCATCTCAAAATTGTGTTTTTGGGAAAGCTGGTTTAGGTTTTTATCCACAAAGCAAAGGAAATGGGATTTCAAAACCTTTTTCAACTGTACCAGAAAAAAAATCGGTTAAAAGGTCGATTCAACCGGTTGTTACATGCTTCTATTGCATGAAGAAAGGTCATTCAGTTAGGTTCTGTAGGTTTCGAAAATCTCTTGTTCCTAAATGGATCTTTAAGTGGATTCCCAGATGTTTTGATGGTTCCAAAGACAAGTCTAACACAAAGGGTCCCAAGTTCTTTAAGGGATCAAACCTTGTGATTTAACAAGTTCTATTTTGCAAATTTATGACTCTACTTGAAGGGTCAGAAAGATCAAAATCTCAAGAAGATTTGTGTACAAGTCAAAGTCTTGTCCTGATTCTATGTACTGCTTACATTTGTGTAACCAAAATTTGAGGATAATTTTCTTGTTCTTCTCATTATTGAACATTGGTTCTTAAATCCAATTCTATCTTGTTCTTTATGCCTGGATTATAATTAGCTTGTATTCCTTCTATGCTTTATACAAATTTGTGTGCATTATAAACCTTGATGTTTGAATATAGCATGGATGTTTGGAAATATGATTTTCTCAAAACTTTTCATCAGTGCAGAATTTCAACCGATTGTTTCCTCGAAATAACCGGTTGTTTTCTCTCTGTCAACACTGGGCAAATATGTTTTTAATTTCTAAAACCTGATTTGTAATTATGTTCAAACCCAGTGATATTTGTGGTCAATATTGTATTAATTACATGTTTGAATACAATATGCCTCTGCTATAAAATCAGATTCCTCTTATCTTGGAAATTACAATTGCTTTTAAAGTTTGGTCAAATCAACATGTGAGTATTTGTACTTTTTGTTTGACTGACAAAAACAGCTTTATGGTTCAGATTTGATTCGTTTTTCTGTTTTGAAAACAATGCACATAATGCCAACTTTGACCAAGGGTTATGGCTATATAAGTAATGCAAATAGTTGTTGTTTTACACACAAACAATCTGTTCTTCTTCTTTTTCCTCTGCTCTAAGTTTTCTCTACAGTGTGCTAAAGTTCCTCTCTTATTTGAGCTATGGCTGGAACTCCTTCATCTTGTAAAAGGATGAAAACCAGGGCTATTAGGAGTGTTGGGAAGCTTAAAGGATGGTTTTCAAGAGAATTTGAACTCATCAACAAATACCTACATGAAACTAGTAGGAAAACTGTGAATACACCTAAGCTTGTCTCCTTCACTTGGATGAAGCATCAAAATATGTCCACTGTGAGAAGCCTCCTCAAGGAGCAAACATTGAAGAGATTTCTTGAGCTCACTAGAAACATTTATCCAGATTTGGTGAAGGTATTCTGTACTAACCTTCAATTTAATGGTGACTCATTTGTTTCTCATGTGAAAGGTGTAGACATGGTCATTGTCAAAGATGTGTGGACTGCTGTGACTGGATTGAAGTACTATGCTCAGAGAATCAACAGAGGAAATTTAGGGATAGTTGAAGAATTCAACAAGATGCAATTCTACAAGACTTCTCAAGAATCCCTTCTCCAAAGTAAAAAAATTTTCTGTTGGAGGGTTAAAGGTTGATGAAAGGCTCATAGCCTTCAGAGTGTCATGGATCATCACACCAAGGGGGAGAAATCACTCCACTCTTTCTAAGGAAGACATACAGTTGGTCTATTGCATTATGAATAAAGTGAAGATCAATTGGATCCACACCATCAAGGAGCATATGCAAAAATCCATAAGGTTATGTGACTTCTGTTAGAATATATGGCTTAAACAGGGGGTGAATTGTTTAAAAGGGGTTTTTGAAAACTTTTTCAGGTTTAATGAAATTCTTTGTATAAATCCAGAACAGAAATCAAGTTAGCCAAGAACTCAAGCAGTTATACAACAATACACAGAAAAACAATCGGTTGTTTATATCACTTAAGCTTAAAACATAATTTTAAAGAGTTCAGGGTAAAAGAGAATCACACAAATAGTTTATACTAGTTCACTCTTAAGCCAAGAGCTACATCTAGTCCTCAGAATACCACTGGGTAATCCACTAAACAATCAAACCAGATTACAAAACACAAACCACCAAAGTAGTGACCTTGAACCCTTCAAGAAACACACTACTGTTGGCAAACCACACCAAGAGTATTGATCTTGAACACCTCAACAACACACAATACTCCTTGGAAACACAACACCAGAAATACAGTAGGTTTAGAAAGGATTACACCTGATCACAGCACAATCTGAATTGAATACAATTGCAATCCTATTTGACTCTCTCTTGAAAATCCAAAGCTTGATGTAAGAAAGGATGACCACAATGTCTCCTTTTGAAAGATTGATGAGCAACCGCATGGACACTTTTGCTCAAAATCAAAGGAATCTCCATGATTTGTGTGAGTCAAGGTTCAATCATATGGATTCATGTTTTTCAAGCCTGGATGAACAAATAGAAGTGTACCGCCCTGGTGATCGGGTATGATGACGTGGCACCCTGCTACAGTGTAGGCGTGTTGACAAGGCGCCAGGTTGGCAGTTAGGAAGGAAGTCGGGAGGCACGTGTAGTCGCCGATTGTTAAGTTGGCGTGTTCCGATCTCCAGCTTACCAGAATAGGCGATCGCCAGGTTGAGGATGAAGTCGCCAGATGCAGACTCAGGCGACCAAGCAGTCGGAGATCGCCAGAACAAGCACATCGCCGAAGATAAAGGAGAAGCATATTTTATGAAGGCGGCCGGCGAGACCACAGGGAAGGTGTATGAAGGCCCTAACTCGCCAGTTTCAGTAGAGATCGCACTCCTAAGTTTGCTATGCACTGGGCAGTACCATGCATACGTAACTTAGCCAAAATGAGAGTAGAAGCAGCGCCAAGTCAGGGAGCCTCCAGATGATGGCACGTGTACAGTTGGATGCGAGCCACGTGTCCAAGTCTGTAACTGCCAGGAGAGAGAAAATCACCAGGTATATAAGAGCTCTTAACAGACTTTCTGAGGTACGCACGTTCAGTTCATACACTTTACGCTTGCGAGTGACAGAGCTGTTTGTGAGAGAGAATTTGCACGGTTCTAGTTCCTAGTATTTGGTGATACCGTCACTGACTTGAGCGTCGGAGTGCGATCGGCCGCAGCGGCGTCGTGTCGTTTCTTTGCAGGTTCTTTAAGTAGATCCAGAGGAGGAACGAAGGTGATAAGCGGTGCGCACGTCGATCCTTTGACGAGGCATTCTCCAGCGCTCCGGTCAACAGGCAGGATCATCAGGCGCCCACCGTGGGGCCGTGTAAAACTTGGTCCCATCCACAGCGTGAGTTCGTGGAAGTTTTCGAGGTTTTTTGCGCGGTTGTGTGCTGGTGCAACCGTCGTGTGCAGTTTCTTTGAGTTTCGTTCGGTGAGTTTGTGTTTTGTACCGTTTGTCTGGTTTTCAATCGGTGGAGTGAGGTTTTTTGTTGCTTGCGCGCAATCTGTCTGGTGGAAGTTCGAGTTCTTTTGTGGTTTTCTGCGAAGGTTGGCGGTGTTCTTGAGTTCTTGCGCAGTTTCTCGAGTTTTCTCCGATTGATCGCTGTTTCGATCGTGGTTGGGGTGTTGTTTGCTGTATTCCTGTGGTTCGCTGAAGTTAATGAGAAAGATGAGAAGCAATCGTTCCAGTCTCGTGGCTCCCGTCGCTGCTGAAGGCGACGCCGCCATGACCATGGCGCAGATGGCAGAAATGATGCGCTCGTTGCAGGCAACCGTGGAAGCCTCGCGCGTAGAGCAGGCGAGGATACATGAGGACCTGATCGCCTCTCGCGCCAGGAACGAGGAGCTCAGCAAGGTAGCTGAGGAGCTGCGTCGAGCTCTTCAGGAGCAGCAGGGACGTTCTTCTGCTGAAGAGGTGGCACCGTCGACGCCATCTCGCGTGTTCCCAATGCCTTTCGTTCAGGCGATTACCGACACGCCAATTCCCACGAGCGTGGTTCCGGTTAAGGCTGTTTTTACCGGCGTGGAGGATCCAGAGGCTCATCTGACCACGTTCCACACGCAGATGATGCTCTCGGGAGGGTCAGACGCCGTCTACTGCAAGATGTTCGTGAGCACGCTCCAGGGAACGGCGATGGAGTGGTTTGTGAGCCTGCCTAATGGCCACATAACCAATTTTCAGCAATTCTCGAAAATCTTTGTCGAGCAATACATTATGAATAAGGCACCGCCCAGGGTGTCCTATGATCTGTTTGATATAAGGCAGTACCATGGGGAGTCCCTCAGAGACTACCTCAATCGCTTCGGAGCGCAGATGGTCAGATCGCCGGCCAAGGATGAAGAAATGCTGGTCTATGCCTTCAAGAAGGGCGTGCAGCCAGGGCCATTCTGCGAGGCCTTGATCAGGGCTCATCCAGCGACGTTTGCTGAAGTCAGGCGACTCGCGGTGGCCCACATCGCCGACGAGAGTGAAGTCGCCGAGAAGAGAGGCAGCGTGGCTCCCGCCAGGCCACGCGCCCAGACCAGGATCCAGCCACAGAGGGTGCTGGAAACGGCCGCAGCGGCCAGGAAAGACCAAAGGACTCGCTATCCTTACGATAGGAGAAATAAGGGAAGAAGCCAAGCGCGTCAACAGCCAGCACGCCAACAACCAGCACGCCGGGAATACAATCGCCCGCCTAAGCACAAATTCGTCATGGGACTAGCGGACCTGATCGCTATCCCTAACATATCTGCTAGGTTGAAGGCGCCCGAGAAGGTGGGCGACAAGGTGCTGGGGTCAAAACCGGACGCCTGGTGCGAGTTCCACCAGTGTTTTGGCCACAACTTGGACTCGTGTTTGTCTCTAGGATACCAGCTCGACGATCTGGTTAAGAGCGGGTTCCTAAATGACTATCTGCTGGACAGGAGGACCGGGGGAGCGTCGAGTTCCCAGCCAGCAGGTGGAGAAGCCCAGCAACACGAGATGCCCATCCATGGGGAGATCCACACCATTGCAGGGGGTTTCTCGGGTGGTGGATGCACCGCATCGCAGAGGAAAAAGTACGCGCGATCGGTGATGTCAGTGGACATGTTTGAAGATCACTCGCCGGAAGTGGACATCACGTTCACAAAGCAGGATCTTCGGGACGTTGTGCCTCATGACAACGATCCCATTGTTATTTCGTTGATCACGGCGGGAAGGAAGGTCCACAGAGTTCTAGTGGACCAAGGAAGCTCGGCAGACGTGATGTTCTGGCCGACTTTCACGCAGCTGGAATTGCCCCTTGACCAGCTAAGGCCCTATGGAGGATGCTTGTATGGGTTCGCTGGCGACCAGGTGGAGGTCAGGGGGTACATTGAGCTGAGAACCACGTTTACAGATGAGGCTGGGTCGAGGACGGAGAAAATCAAGTACCTCATCGTAAACGCCCCCTCAGCGTACAACATCCTGTTGGGGAGGCCCACTCTTAACAGGATAGGTGCCATTCCGTCGACACGGCACATGAAGGTGAAGTTGCCATCGATGGAAGGGGTGGTGATCATGATAAAGTCTGATCAGAAAGAAGCGAAAAGGTGCTATGAGAATAGCCTGAAAAACAAAAGATCAGTGAGCTATGTAACAACCACCCCGCCTCCCGGTGTGAAGCCCGGACCGCCGGTAACAGAGGAGGCCGCCGGAAGGGATGTAGAGATGGTAGACGCTGAGCCGGGGGAGAGGAATGCTGGCCTGGAGGAGGAAGAGGCGCGGAATCGCCCCGAGGAAGCAAGAGAACTGGGAATCGCCAAGGCGGTGATCGCCAGAGAATCCAGGCCCAAACCTGTCGAGCAGTGGCTCGAAAAGGAGATCGGAGGGAAAATCTTCAAGCTGGGAAGATCTCTGGAAGTCGATCTCCAGGACCAGATCGCCAAGGTGATTGAGCGGCATCTGGACGCGTTTGCATGGTCCGCTTCGGACATGCTCGGGATTGATCCCGACTTTCTGTGCCATCATCTGGCGATGGACAACATGGTGAGACCAGTGCGACAAAGGAGAAGGAAATTCAACGAGGAGAGGAGGCAGGCGATCAGGGACGAAACCCAGAAACTCCTCGCTGCAGGCCACATCAGGGAAGTCCAGTACCCTGAATGGTTGGCGAATGTCGTACTGGTGAAGAAGAGCAACGGGAAATGGCGCATGTGCGTCGATTTCACCGATCTGAATAAAGCTTGCCCAAAGGATTCGTATCCTTTACCAAGCATTGATGCCCTGGTTGATAGTGCTGCAGGGTGCAAGCTGCTGAGTTTCCTGGATGCCTTCTCGGGCTATAATCAGATCAAGATGCATCCCATGGACGAAGAGAAAACAGCCTTCATGACGGAGAGGTCGTGCTACTGCTATAAGGTGATGCCGTTTGGGCTGAAGAACGCGGGGGCCACGTACCAGAGGTTGATGGATCGAGTACTTGCACCAATGCTGGGAAGAAACGTGCAAGCCTACGTCGATGACATGGTCGTGACCTCGCAGGAAAAGAGCAAGCACGTTGCAGACTTGGAAGAATTGTTCACGACGATCGCCAAGTTCAAGTTGAAGCTCAACCCGGAGAAATGCATTTTCGGCGTGGAGGCTGGAAAATTTTTGGGTTTTCTCTTGACTGAAAGAGGAATAGAAGCTAACCCGGACAAGTGTGCCGCCATCTTGGCGATGAGAAGCCCGGCTACGGTGAAAGAAGTCCAGCAGCTGACAGGTCGGATGGCACCCCTATCTCGCTTCGTGTCAGCTAGCGGAGAAAAGGGGCATCCCTATTTTCAGTGTCTGCGGCGCAATAACAAGTTCGCTTGGACGAAAGAGTGCGAGGAAGCTTTCGTCAAGCTGAAGGAGTATCTGGCGAGCCCACCGGTTTTGTGCAAACCGCTGGCGGGAATCCCTCTCAGGTTGTATTTCGCTGTGACTGAGAGTGCGGTGCTCGCCCAGGATCAGGATCAGGCTCAGAAGCCTATTTATTTTGTGAGCAAGGTGTTGCAGGGCCCAGAAACGAGATATCAGGCCCTGGAGAAGGCTGCGCTGGCTGTGGTGTTTTCGGCGAGGAGGTTGCGCCACTACTTCCACAGCTTCACAATACTGGTGATGACTGACCTGCCCATCCAGAAGGTCTTGAAGAAACCTGACGTTGCGGGAAGAATGGTGAAGTGGGCAGTGGAGTTGTCAGAATTTGACATTAAATATGAGCCCCGAGGCCCGATCAAGGGGGAAATCTTTGCAGATTTTGTAGTCGAGCTCCCATCAGAGGCGACGCGGGTTGAAGGAGATGATTTCCGTTGGGTACTCTCGGTGGATGGATCGTCGAACCAGCAGGGTAGCGGTGCTGGAGTCATATTGGAAGGACCCAACGGCGTGCTGATCTACTTCCACAGCTTCACAATACTGGTGATGACTGACCTGCCTATCCAGAAGGTCTTGAAGAAACTTGACGTTGCGGGAAGAATGGTGAAGTGGGCAGTGGAGTTGTCAGAATTTGACATTAAATATGAGCCCCGAGGCCCGATCAAGGGGGAAATCTTTGCAGATTTTGTAGTCGAGCTCCCATCAGAGGCGACGCGGGTTGAAGGAGATGATTTCCGTTGGGTACTCTCGGTGGATGGATCGTCGAACCAGCAGGTTAGCGGTGCTGGAGTCATATTGGAAGGACCCAACGGCGTGCTGATCGAACAATTGTTGAGATTTGCCTTCAAAGCCAGCAACAATCAAGCAGAGTATGAGGCGCTGATCGCCGGGATTCTGCTGGCCAAGGAGATGGAAGCTAGGGTGCTGATGGCTAAGAGTGACTCGCTGCTAGTCACAGGGCAAGTAACAGGCGAGTTCCAGGCTAAAGATCCACAAATGGCGGCTTACTTGGCGTATGTGCAGGAATTGAAGAGTTCCTTTGCCTCTTTTGAAGTAGTACATGTGCCCCGAGAACAGAATGCCCGAGCTGACTTGCTTGCTAAGCTCGCCAGTTCAGGCAAGGGGGGTAGGCAGAGGACGGTGATTCAAGAAACTCTGAAGACGCCGAGGGCATTTGTAGCAGATCACCTGGTCCTTCAGATAAGCAAGTCGACGGAGAGAGCAGCGAGAAGCCATAAGTCTTTGACGCAAGAAACCCTGAGATCGCCGAGAATTAGAGCATGTCGAGGAGAGAAGGTGGACGTGATGCAGGTCTGCGCCACCCATGAGCCAGACACCTGGATAACACAGTACAAGCGGTGCTTGGCAGATGGCCTCCTCCCGCTGGATCCAGCAGAAGCTAGGAAGGTAAAGAAAAATTCTAGCAAGTACACATTGATTGATGGCGATCTGTACAGGTTTGGGTTCACTCACCCACTCCTGGAATGCATACACGGCGAGAAGTGCACGAGAATTATGGCAGAGCTCCACGAAGGAATATGTGGAAGCCACGTCGGGGGTCGAGCTCTGGCCGCGAGGACTCTCCGTGCAGGCTACTATTGGCCATCCATGAGAGAAGATTGCAAGAAGTATGCCCAGTGCTGCAAACAATGCCAGCAGCACGCCGATTGGCACAAGGCGCCTCCCGAGGAGTTGAAGTCGATCTATAGCCCTTGGCCGTTTCATACTTGGGGAATCGACATCCTGGGACCTTTCCTGCTGGCGATCAGGCAGATGAAGTACTTGGTGGTGGCGATTGAGTATTTCACCAAGTGGATTGAAGCAGAACCAGTGGCCCAGATCACCGCACACAAGATCGAAGGCTTTGTATGGAAGAACATTGTGTGCCGGTTTGGAGTGCCTAAGCGCCTGGTGTCGGATAATGGGACTCAGTTTGCAAGCCACCTGTTGAAGAAGCTTTGTGAAGGGGTTGGAATTCAGCAAGTGTTTGCATCCGTCGAGCACCCTCAGACGAATGGCCAGGTGGAATCGGCTAATCGGGTGTTGTTGAGAGGTTTGAAGAGAAGGCTTGAGAAAGCCAAGGGAAGTTGGGCTGAGGAAGTGCCCCGGATAGTCTGGGCGTACCACACCACCGAGCAGTCAGGAACCCATGAGACCCCGTTTAGCTTGGTCTATGGGTGTGATGCCATGATTCCAGTAGAGATCCAGGAGAGCTCGCCGAGGTTCCAGAACTTCGTAGCGGAAGACTCGAATGAAGAGAGAAGGCTGAACCTGGATCTGCTGGATGAGGTCAGGGAAGAGGCGAGGCTGAAGGCTGAGGCGATGAAGAGAAGGGTCGAACGAAGGTACAACTCTAAGGTGATGCCACGGCAGTTTAGAGAAGGCGATCTGGTGATGAGGAAGGCCCACCAGTACGAGATGGAGAATAAACTATCACCCAAGTGGACTGGACCGTTCAGAATAACCGAGGCGCTCGGGAACGGGGCCTACCGCTTAGAAACGCTGGAAGGAGGAGCGATCCCTCGTACCTGGAACGCCACACATCTGAAGTTGTACCATAGTTGAGAGCTTTGTAAGTAAAGACAAACACAAATGTTATATTACAATGTCTCTGTTAAAACAGTTTCAAGGGGGCACTCTTTTTTCCCTAAGGAGGGTTTTTAATGAGGCCACCCAATAAAAGAAGAGTTTTCGAAGTACAAGGTGTTTTCAGATTGGATGTGTGATATTTTCAAAAGTTTTGGCGAAGACCTTGTCATTTGTACATGATTTAAGGCAAGAAAAGATATATCGCGTGCTTTCTAAAAAAGTTTTAAGTCCTCATCATTTTTCGGCGATTGGAGGCACCAGTTAAGTTTTAAGTCCTCATCGTTTTTCGGCGATTGGAGGCACCAGTTAAGTTTAAAAGTCCTCATCGTCCTTCGGCGATCGGAGGCACCAGATGAAAGACCTCGACACTCTCGCGTGTCCAGAGGCAAGTAAAAGACCTCCTCGTCGTCGAGCGAGTGCAGGCGAGAAAGAGAAAAAGTCCTCCGTGTTTCTGGGAGCGAGAAGATGTAACTCCTGGGGCAACGTAGAGGCAAGTTAAAGACCTCCTCGCCGTCGAGCGGGTGCAGGCGAGAAAGTTCCTCAGTGCATCTAGGGGGGAGGAGATGTACACCCTGGGCAAGTTGAGGCACCATATAAAGTCCTTATCGCCGTTGCGCGAGCTAAGGCCAGTTAAAGACCTCCTCGCCGTCGAGCGAGTGCAGGCGAGAGAAAGAAAGGTCCTCAGTGCATCGAGGGGGGAGGAGATGTACACCCTGGGCAAGTTGAGGCACCAGATAAAGTCCTTCTCGCCGTTGAGCGAGTTAAGGCCATTTAAAGACCTTCTCGCCGATGAGCGAGTTCAGGCGAGTAAAAAGTCCTTCTCGCCGATGAGCGAGTTCAGGCGAGTTAAAAGACCTTCTCGCTTATGTGCGAGCATAGGCAAGATAAAATCCTTCTCATTTCGAACGAGTTCAGGTATGGCGAAGAGGGTGGAAGAAGCTTGAAAGGTGGCTAAGGTAGGTTCGAAGAGAACGCCTAGTCAGCCGGTCTTTTGCTCTGAAGTTCAGGGGGGGGGGAGTAAGATCCCAAAGGGCGTTTCTACCCCAGATAACAAAAAACGGTTGCCAAAGCATGAGGCTAGGAAAAGCTGATGTCGCCAAGGGGTCTTGACGATCAGGAAAAGTTCAAACGACGGCGAGAAGGTTGAAAGACTTGTTTGATAAAGCAGGTCGAGTGGGACGTTGTTCGAGCCAATGATTAAGTTACAGTTCGTTGCTTGAAGGGTATTCCTGTAATGAGGTTAGTTGCCTTAAGAGTACAAGTTGTTTAAAGTGATTTGTGCTTAAGTTTGAATTGGCTCGAGGCGGTTACGTCAAAGGTCGCGTTCGCAAAATCACTAAGTTAAATCCGACAAAGTTAAACATGCAAAGAAGGCTAAAGCGCTTAAAGGGAGTCAGGGGAGAAAATATCCAAGTTTTGTGATTAAAATAAGCATTTGTTCAAAACACATATGCAAGAGTTTTTACAGGTAAATACAAGTGAATTTATAAAGTAGCAGATGGGGTGGAGCTGGTTGAGCCTTCGGCGGGAACGACCTTTCCATCTACTACTTCGTTGTTTAACGACACCATGCTGAGGTCGAGATCAGGGAATAGGCATGCGAATTGCTCCCGAGCGGCTTCGAATCCAGCAACCAGAACCTGAGCGGAGTTTAGTTTAAGTTCTTCAAATTGCCCTTGAAGTTCTTCAACCTGTTTCTTGAGCTCCTTGTTCTACTGCTCCAGCTCTTCGACCTGTTTTCGGAGTTGTTCGTTGGTCTCTTGAGCATGAAGAAGGTCGTCAGCAACCTTCTTGGATTCTGTTTGAGCTTGGGTCAACTCGGCAGCCATCTTCCCTTTCTCCTTGTTTGCCTCGGCGAGATCAGCCATGGCGTCGTCCCTCGCTTTTTCTACTTGCCCAAGTAGCTTCTCGCGGTCAATCGACCTCTGCTCCAGTTTTTGCACCCTGGCGGCGTCAGCTTGAATGTGAGCCTCCAGGTCGCTTGCCTTGGTGCGCAGAGGCACGATTTTGCTTTCTAGCTCAACTTTCTCTTGGGCAAGTTCATGGACTTTGCGGCGAAGGTCAGCAGCTTCCTTGAGCGCCAGCCTGAGCTCGGTATTGAGGGCATCCTCTACTCGGGAGTGTTCCATTTCCGCGAGCGTCAGGCTGAATGACACCTTCTCCACCTCAACCTTCATAGTGCTGTTTTCAGTCTTGAGGTGGTAGAGATCGTCTTGAAGCCTCCTGGTGGAGCTCTCCACAGCCCTCGTTATGATCGATGGGATATCCTCTACTATGGTTTTGAGTTTGGCAGTCAGAGGTTCCCACATCCTTGTGACTTCAAGGGAAAGGTTTGATGCTTGGAGAGGCGCCAGGGGGGCTTGTTGAGGGTTCTCGCCGCCACCTTCCTTAGCAGGATTTTCAGTGTTTGCTTCCTGGCGTGGCGACGCAACCGGGGATTCGGTAATTAGAATTGGAGAGGTGTGAGCAACCTCATCCCCGATTGGAACGTTCTCTGCAGCTGAAGCGTTTGAAGGGGGGCCCCCTCCAGCTGAGATATGAGGCGTAGAGGCACTTGGGGGATCCTCCAGAAAATTTGGCTCTTGAGCCTCAGCTGCTGGTGGCGCAGTGGCCAGTGGAGTTGCTTGGACTGGTGGCGAAGGGGCTTGTGGTGTTGGCGATGAGGGAGGAGGAGCGGGCGTTGATGGTGGTGATGAGGTTGGAAGAGGGGGTGGAGCAGGTGGAGAAGATGGTGCCACCCTCTTCCTTTTCGTGACAAGGCCATCCTCTGTGACCTCGTCGTCCTCTTGTTCCTCCTCTTGGACGATTTGGGGGCCTTTCCGTTTTGGCCTCTTAAGGACCAGTTTCTTTCGCTGGGTGGGTTCCTTGGGCGGTGATCGCCCATGAACGATAGCCTTCTCGACCGCCGAGTTGGGAACCGTCTGGGAACCGGTCGCCAACCCGTGGTTTCGGGCGAGCGCCTTTAAGTCGGCGAGCATGTTTTTACCCAACATATTATCTGCATGAAACGAAAATGCATGAGTTAGCTCAGAGAAGAAAAAGGTAAGTGTATGAGGCAATGAAACAGCAAAACAGGTATATGCAGAAAAGGTAAAACCAAAGTCTTGTGCGTATCGCACAAGACGCCCAGAAGCAGTATCAGAAGCAATATCATAACAAGAGTGTAGTGTCATAACCTATTTGGAATTCCAACTGGTCCTCAAAGAACTCGAAGGAGATCAGGGTGGGGGTCAGGAATGTTATGTTGGCATCTGCCACCCTCTTCCAGAATAGACAGAGGTCTCGGTCCAAAGCTCCCATGCTATCAGGACTTCGGGGCCTCCTGAAGCAGCTCTTGGACTCCTTTTTCCCCTTGTCCACCCAGTACAAGGGGAAGCCATCGAGAAGAGAAGTGTCTTTATCGTTTGCGCGTACTTGGATGAACTTCCCCTTCCAGTCCTTGTACGATTGCTGGAAGATGGTAAAAATGGATCTCCCAGCAATGGCATTCAGGCTGACCCACAGGCGGTCTCCTGGGTGCTTGGCCTCAAAAAGAAACAAAAACACGTCCACCGACGCGGGCAGCCCCAGGTGGTCGCACGTTATTTGAAACGCTCGAACAAACGCCCAGCTGTTGGGGTGAAGCTGGGCGGCAGCAATGTTGAGCTCGGTCAGGAGTTCCCTCTCGAATCGGGTGAGGGGAAATCTGAGCTTGACCTTCTTGAAGAAAGTTGTGTAAACAAAGCAAAAGGGCCCGTCGGCGCTTACTTTGTCATCAGCGCATACTGGCAGAGCGGCGGGGCAAGGCAGCACCATCATCCTCTCATCGTGCTCCTTGTGAAACGATTGATAGGCCTCGTCCCCCTTTGTCAACCGCAAAACTGCTCCCGCAGTGTTCATCGATGAGGTCTCCTTCAGAAGGGTTGGGGTGGCCCAAGGATATAGTGTTTTGAAGTCTGGCAGAGGCACGGGGGCTCCTCCAGCATTAGGTGGAGTCGCCTGGGCCAGAGCAGTTTGGGAAGATGCAGGCCTCTCAGCCTGCGAAGAGGAAGCGCCACGAACTTGGGTTGGGTCGTGCGCTTGTGAAGAAGGGTTTCGTGCTGATGGAGGGGGGTTCGGGGTGATCTTTGTGCGAGTCATGATAGCAACTGCAAAGGAAGAAGAAAGAAAAAACGATCAGGGGATTACAGAGGCTGACTCGGTCATGGAAGGAAGGTGAAACGACGAACGAATGTGAGTTCGTTGCGACGATCGACAAAGCCCTAAGTTACGCAGAAGAGAAATGGAGAAATGACCCACAGCGTATGCACCAGGCAGTTACAGGATGATGCAAATCGGTGAAAATGCAGGGAAACCCAGCAGATGAAGGAAAGTAATTACCTTTCAATGATCAAGAAGACGAGGGAGGAAGATGGTGATCTGGAACGTTGAAGAGTGTCGAGAGTTTCGCAGGGGGAAGTTAGAGCGTTTTGCAAGCACGAAGAAAGTGATGGAACAGTGGAACGTAATGGGTTTAAGGGTTTTCGAAATGGTTTTGGGAAGCGCTAACGGCAGATGAAGATAGCCGTTGATGAAAGCCACGTGTCGAACGATGAGCGAAGGGTTTGGTGGGGCGTCAGAGCAGCAGAAAGTACTATCGCTTGGGATTCTACGCCAGTGCCACGTAGACCGGTGTTAACGAAGGCTCTTTCAGTCTTTTCGCTAGACAAGTCTTCGCTTAAGACTGGGGGGCTTGTGTACCGCCCTGGTGATCGGGTATGATGACGTGGCACCCTGCTACAGTGTAGGCGTGTTGACAAGGCGCCAGGTTGGCAGTTAGGAAGGAAGTCGGGAGGCACGTGTAGTCGCCGATTGTTAAGTTGGCGTGTTCCGATCTCTAGCTTACCAGAATAGGCGATCGCCAGGTTGAGGATGAAGTCGCCAGATGCAGACTCAGGCGACCAAGCAGTCGGAGATCGCCAGAACAAGCACATCGCCGAAGATAAAGGAGAAGCAGATTATGAAGGCGGCCGGCGAGACCACAGGGAAGGTGTATGAAGGCCCTAACTCGCCAGTTTCAGTAGAGATCGCACTCCTAAGTTTGCTATGCACTAGGCAGTACCATGCATACGTAACTTAGCCAAAATGAGAGTAGAAGCAGCGCCAAGTCAGGGAGCCTCCAGATGATGGCACGTGTACAGTTGGATGCGAGCCACGTGTCCAAGTCTGTAACTGCCAGGAGAGAGAAAATCACCAGGTATATAAGAGCTCTTAACAGACTTTCTGAGGTACGCACGTTCAGTTCATACACTTTACGCTTGCGAGTGACAGAGCTGTTTGTGAGATAGAATTTGCACGGTTCTAGTTCTTAGTATTTGGTGATACCGTCACTGACTTGAGCGTCGGAGTGCGATCGGCCGCAGCGGCGCCGTGTCGTTTCTTTGCAGGTTCTTGAAGTAGATCCAGAGGAGGAACGAAGGTGATAAGCGGTGCGCACGTCGATCCTTTGACGAGGCATTCTCCAGCGCTCCGGTCAACAGGCAGGATCAAGAAGAGGTTCAGAATCAGATTCTGGAGCTACAATTTGAAAGGGAGAACAATCCTTCTTTCTAATTTGTTGGTTTATACTTCTAAACAATTTCTTTTCTCTTTTATGATGTTTTGAATCCTTCCTTTTGTCTATTTGTGAAGAGAAATATGGGAGAAGTGATGTGAGTTGATTAGAAGATGATGCATTAATAGACAATTTTAAGAATTAGGATCAAGATACTCAAGAAATTTCAAGAACACGTAACTGAATAGAAACCCATTTTTAGAACACAAAAGGAGAAGATGAATCGATTAAACCACATAGAAACAAGAACAAACACAAACTACCGATTGAAATCAATCAATAGCAACATTCAACCGATTGAAACATCAAACAAATGAACAAGACATGCTTTAGAATTTTGATATGACATGGAAATGGAAGAAAAAGATGAAAATGTTGGAAAAACTTATGTGGCTGTAGACAAGGGAATGGTCACGCCACTTGGGAGGTGATTGGCTCCAAGATTAGTAAAGAATGCCGCTACTTGAGAGCTCTTAAAGACCCACAAGATAAGACTAGAAGAAGGAGAACAAGTCTCACAAAATCTCTCTCAATTTGAGAAGAGTAACTTTACTTCAATTTCAATCTAATGTGTCTTTACAATAGCCAAACTCCTCTTTATATAGGAAGCAAATGAAAAGGCATTGCAAATACCGTCCAAAACAAGTCACTCCGATTCTAGAAAATGTGACTTTTCTACTACTTCTCTTTTATGTTCTATTCTAAAGATATTACAAAAAGAGACACTAATTGACGTTTATCTCTTAATGCTTCTGCCTTGCTTCTAGTAATTCTCTGAGGCATGGTGAAAGATGTAATCATAGGTTTGGCTTGGGCCTCAGATTGGACTTGGGTTTGTTGGGCTTGAACCTCAAGTGTCTTCTCTCCTTGGTCTACATCAAGAAGTGTGCTGGGATATGTAAAGCTATTATAATTTGTGTTTTTACTACCTTTGAACATTTCTTAACACTGTTATAATTGGTTTAGATTTGAAATTTTAAAATTGTTAAAACTCTGATACAAAATTTCAACCTGTTATTCCTGCAAAATAACTGATTGTTTATCTATGTTTGCACCTCTGTATATTGATTGGTTTCTCACACTGATGTAGTTGATGTTCCTCTTTGGAAATCACCTAGTGGGAACTGGTTTGTGGTGCTTATTTGATTGGAATAATTTATCCTATATTTTCTATGTTTGCTCATGAATGCAGGTTGTACAGCATGGGAGATTTGATATTTCAAATCCAATATGAAGCTTGAATCCTTGCTGCTTTTTGTTTGGGTTTCGATTAGAGTGTTTAGAATCTATGTAAATATCAGTTCTTAATCCTTGCACAAAGCTTGCCCAATTTGTTTTAAAAAGAAAATTGTTTTTCTAAGCAAAGAGAAAAACAACCGATTGAATTATCGAAATAATCGGTTGTTTGTCACTTGGTTGGCTTAGAGGTTTTAAAACTGCTTTTGACTTGGTTATGTAACTGCCTAACCAATTCAACTGGTTAAATCGTGTTTTCAATAGGTTGATTGTGACTTTCTCTAACAGTTTTTGGAAAACCTGTTATTCTGTTCAGGGTGTGATCAAAACTGCATTGGCTCATTAATGTTGGCTTGAACGACTAGTTTTTAAGCACTATAAATATAGCCTTTCTTTCAAAAACAAAACACAAGTTTTACACATATTTGAGATCAAAGAGAGATTGAGATTAGTTTTTGAAAGAAGTTTTCAAAAGGTTTGCAAGATTGTTGTTAAGCTTTGCGCTAGTACAAGATCTGATAATAGGACTTCCTGGTTTGTGTAATCTCAGGTGTTTTCTATTCCTTTCATGATTCTTGTAATTGTACTTTCATAAACTTGTAAGTGTGTGTTAAATCCTGCAGAGTTAGGGGGCGTTCTGACTTGAGGTGTGTGGTGTTGCAAAGAGGGTGAGTGGCTCTTGTGGTTTTCAAGGTCACCTTTTTGTGGTGTGTTGGTGTAATATGTAATTGATTACTAGTGGGACTCAGAGGTTGTTCTGATAACTGGATGTAGCTCAAGGTTGAGTGAACCAGTATAAAATTTGATGTGTAAATCTCTCTATCTCTAACTCCTTATAATTGTTTGTTTTAATTATGTTTTTGCTGCTGATATAAACAACCGATTAAAACACAATTTCAATCGGTTAAAATTCTAAAAAAAGTTTTTGTATCATTGGTTGATCGCTTTCTTTAATTGTTTATCTGTGATTGTTTGATAAAGGTTCATTCTTAATCAATCTTTGCGGAAATCTTTGACAAACAATTCACCCCCTCCTTTTTAAGCCATCAATTCTTACATCTTTGACTCTTCATTATCATGCATATTAATTTTAGTCAAAGTGGTTTCTAAGTCTTCAAAATATTCCTTTACCATCCTAGGTCCTTGATGGAGCCGTTGGAGCTCAACAAGTGTTCCTTCCTACGAGGAGGAACAAACCGCGCGCGCATACATGGTTTCAAATCGTTCCAAGAGATCACGATTGGCCTCTTGTTTAGCCCAATGTCCATTACAGTTTGTTGCCACCATTGGTTGGCATGGTATAAAAAAACTAGGGAAACTAACCTAAGCTTTTGGTCCACGATGACCTTATATACTGATCCTGCCGGTTGACTTAGCGCCAAAGCGTTGCCTCGTAACGAACCTCCTCACCAGCTTGACTCCACGTGCCCTTCAAGTTCACACCACAAGAGCTTCCTCAAGGAACCTGAAAACACAAGGTGGCGCCTCTGCGGCCGGTGGCGCTCCGACGCTCAAGTCAGTAACAAGAACACCCAAAACTCAGAGAAAATATGCTCTGAAGAACCGTACTAAAGGCACACAACCCTAGCAGAATGAGCCGTAATGAAAAACGTACCTCTGCAAATTTTGTTAAGTTTACCTTTATAGCTAGGTTTCTTCTCTCTCCAGGTCGTTATGCCTTTGGACGCGTGGCTCGCATCCAGCCCTGCACGTGTCGCCATCTGGGCTGGGATAGCAGGTAGCGCCCAGCCCTACACGTGTCATCATCTGAGTTAGGGTAACTCGAGCGTCATTTCTCTATTGCACCCAGCCCTACACGTGTCGTCATCTGGGTTGGGGCAACTTGAATGTTATTTCTGTGTAGTAACCAGCCGCGCAACTGAGTCATCTACCCATGGAGCAAGCTAAAACGTAATGTGCCTTAGAACACCAACTGACCAGGCGAGTATCGGGTGCAACACAATGCACCATCTCTGTGATACCGCCTGTCGTTAATGGCACCCTCCTTAACACTGCGCCATGAGTGTTCTTGGGCTGAGGAGACGTTGTCACCAACGAATGTCCACTCTGGGAATTCTGTCGCTGATAGGCAAGTTGTCCCCTTCAACCCACACGCCCTTCACGCCCTATGCTGGCGCGACAATCGCCTCACTGGAGTTGTACACTTGAACTTACACTTCTGAGCCTTCATCAGCTTCAACTGAGCTTGTCGGGAAACCCAGCGACGTGCTTCCTGCGGCGATGTCGATCTACCTGGTGGCCAATCTTCAAACACGTCGATGAAAGATAAACCCGGCGACAACCGACCATGTTCATCGCAGAACGCCAGCTCCATGAACCGGCGACTACGCTCACCTCTGAACCATCCATCTTTCTCTTGCCTACGTGCTCCGCTGAGCACGCCCCCACAGAGTCACGTGCGAGCCACGTCATCATACCCGATGACCTGGTCGGTACACAAGCCCCCCAGTCTCGAGCTGCGACTTGTTCAGCGAGGAGACTAAAGAGGTTTAAATCCGGCGGCTTACGTGGCTTTGCGCGTTGGCGCTAATACTGTTCACTGACTTGACATTTCACCAACTTCTTCGATCATTCGCCACATGGACTCATCAACGACCATTATTCACTGTCGTTTGCGCTTCCCGCAACGTTCGAAACCCTTCGAATCTCTTAAACACTTCGCGCCATTTCACTGTTTCATTATCTTTTACCTTTCTTCGAACTCTCAAAACGCTCCAGCGAACGCTCTGATTCTCCCAACCTCCATTTTTCTGACTACTCATCTGATCATCTAAAGGTAACTTTTTTATCACTTCTACTGATATTTGCTGCATTTTAATCGGTTTGCATCATCCATTACCTGTCTGGAGCATACGTTGTGGGATGTTTCTCTGCTTTGTTTTTCTCTTCTCTGCGTTTAGGGTTTCTGAACCTTTCTCTGCGAGCCCCTCTCGCTCTTCGCTATTCTCTTCTTCTGTCCAGTCTTTCTGTTTACGAACACTCATAACTTTTCGTCTTCTTGCAGCTTCCTCGATGACTCGTTCAAAATCACACCAAACCCTCATCCATCTCCTCGCAACCCTTCGGCGAAAACCCGTAGGGCAAACCCCTCTTCTTCCCGCGATCCCCCAAGGGGTCCCAAATCCCCTCCGACCGAGTCGCGAGACCCGCGTCCTCTCATCGTAGCCAACCACAACCAAACCCACCACAAACCAGCGCGATGGTAAAACCTCTTCCAGATTACAAACGACTATACCCGTGGGCCTCCGTAACCTTGATGGGTGAGACCTCATCCGTCAACTCCGATCTTGACATCTTTCGTCTTAAGAAAGGTGATAAGGAAAACCTTTTTTTCAGTAAAGAGCACGATGACAAAGTAGTCGTGCGGCCTTGTTCTCCCGGTGAGCCAATCTGCACCGACGATCAGGGGAGCGACGACGCCCCCTTCTGCTTCATATACACCACTATGCTCAAAAAGGTCAAACTTCGGTTTCCCTTCACACGCTTTGAGAGGGAGCTCCTGACCGAGCTCGACATAGCCCCCGCCCAACTCCATCCTAATAGTTGGGCGTTCGTACGAGCTTACCAGATTCTTTGCGCACACTTGGGACTCCCGGCCTCTGTGGAAGTATTCTTGTACTTGTTCGAGGCGAAGAACCCGGGCGATTGTCTGTGGGTCAGCCTTAATGGGATCGCCGGGAGGTCCATTCTGTCTATCTTTCAGCAATCCTATAAGGATTGGAAGGGGAATTTCGTGCGTGTATGCTGCAGCGATCAAGACCCTTCTCTTCTCGACGGGTTCCCCTTGTACTGGGTGAACAAGGGGAAGAAAGAGTCAAGCTTCAGGAAGGCCAGGGGGCCAGAAAAGATGGGGGCGTTCGACAAGGACTTGTGCGATTTTTGGAAAAGAGTCGCCTCTTCCAACGTGGTTCTTCCCACTTCCTCCATCATTTCCTACGAGTTTCTCGAAAGCCAGCTAGACGTCCATATAGGTTCGTCCTTGAGTTCCCTTAGCTTATACTTGTATCGTCCTGCCTTTGCTTTGACGATGCTGTTCTGACTGGTGTGTAGTTTTAGCTTTCCCCATGCATTGTCTTATACTGCTTGTCTTTTTGTGCATTGTTAAACACCAAATTTTTGTGTTGTTTGGTAACTGTGGGCCAATAATGCAGATATGATGCTGGGGAAAGATAGAATGGCTGAGCTACGCGCCATAGCCAAGTCCCACAAGCTAGCGGCGGGCTCCCAAATGGTCCCGAACTCTGTTGCGGAGATCGCCGCCGCCCAGGGCCAATCTCCACCAGTTGGTCCACCCGCAGCTGCAGCTCTTCCAGCCCCCCAACGCAAAAAACTGCCCCTCAAGAAGGCCAAGAGGAAGGCCCCCAGGGTAGTATCTGACGAAGAAACGGATGAAGCCACTGAGGATGGGTTAATCTGCAAAAGGAAAAGGGTGGCGGTGACTAAGCCCCTAACAATTGAGAGCGCCGCTCCAAACTTCATCGAGAACCCCCCTAGCGCCTCCACCCCATTCGAGTCCGCTGGGGATGTTCTCGTTTCAAATTTTTCAGTTGCTGAGGCCGCTCCTGAGCAACTTGCTGATACGCAAGCCTCCTCACAAGCCGCCAAGAACCTCCCTGCCTCACCACCGCGCCTCGAAGCTCCCCCCGCCGCCCAACCTTGTGAGGGTGGTGGTGAGCACCAACCATCGCCTCCTCCAGCAACCTCAAACCTCCCAGCCGCTCTTCAAGAAGCTTTGAAGTCCTTTACTATGCGCCTGAGTGCCATGGTCGACGATTGCCTTCCCCAGATCGTCGACGAAGGGCTCAAGGACTCTTTGGAGAAGTTTGAGCTCGATAACCGGATCAACTAGGAGGTGGCAAGTACCGCCAAAGTTGAAGTCGAGAAGACCAAATGCGATATGATGATGCAAGGCTTGGAGTTTTCGCGAGTTGAAAACGCCCTCAAGGACGAGCTCAAGAGCATGCAGCAAGACAACAAAGAGCTGCGCAAGAAGCTTCATGACAAACTTCAAGACGCCATCGAGCTGGAGAGCAAGATCGTCCCTCTGAGGAGAAAATTGCCGCGCTGGAGGAGGCAAAGAAAAATGACGCCCAGAAGATGGTCAACCAGGAGAAGAGGTCAGTCGAGAGAGAGACCCTTCTGGGAAAGGTTGAGCAAGATCGGGATAGGGCCTCCCAGGAACTTAGTGAAGCTGCTGCTGAGCTTGCCCGAGTTCGCGAGGAGAACAGTGGGCCCAGGAAGAAGGCCGACAAGCTCGAGCTTGAAGTCACCCAGGTTCGTGAAGAGAACAGTGGGTTCAAGACGAAGATCGACGAGCTTCAGCTTGAGGCTGTCCAGGTTCTAACTTTCGGCTTTGGCGCTGCTTTGGAGCAGCTTGCTTGCAAATATCCTGACCTTGATCTTTCTGAGTTCTCAGTATACAACAAGGTGGTGGACGGCAAGATCGTGCCCCCGATTGACTTATCTCCTTGAAAACTCATATGCTTTACCTTGGTCTGTAATAATTTTCATTCTGTTCGAACTGTTCGATACTTATGTGCACATATATATATATATATATATATATATATATATATATATATATATATATATAATCTTTCTAATTTATCTATTGTGCAATCAACTGGTTTAACTGGATGGTTTTTTTCTTAATTCAACGTATTTTGTACCAACCGGTACTTAACTTTTCTCAACTCAACGTACTTTGCACCAATCGATACTTAACTTTCTGCAAACCACCTTAACTTAAACAAATGGTTAATTCGAAGCAATAACGCGTAATACGAAATCACTTACTTAGCACCTGGAACTTCTCTTGCCCGACCCGCCAAGGGCCAAAGGCATCTCTGCCTCGTCGCTCAGAACTTCGCAGACGCGGTCCTCGCCTGCGATTCTCTTTCTGTTCCAATCTCAAACCACGGGCTTCTGGCAACGTCATCTTCCATTTAATTGAAAGTGTCCCTTGCGGGACCACCTTCTGATTCCATTTTTGCTCACTTGGGAGGAGAGCCGTCTTTCGAATCGCTCTTTGCCTTCCTCGAGCCTTTGTCCTGGGATAACTTACACCATTGTTCCCTCATCTGGGGGTAGAGCCGCCTTTCGGATCCTTCTCTACCTCCCGGAGTTTCAAAACAATGATTTGGGTGGTGGGGTGCCCTCTGCGAACCTTCCCCGACTACCCTTCACCTCCGATTTAACTGGTCCTACTAGGTCAACATTGGTGTCTCTCTCAAGGGGGAAAGAGTCCTTCTCCAACCCTCCTTTCCCACAGTTGAGATCGTTAGCACCCCTGACTTTTCGATTTAATCTTGCTTGAACTCACTCGAGGGTGAGAAGGACTTTTTCTGATGCCTCAACTTGCCCAGGGGTTACATCTCCTCCTCTCCCGGATGCACTGAGGGCTTTCAACTTGCCTCGATTTGCTCACGCAAAGAGGTCTTGTGATCTGTTCTCGCCTACGCTCGCTCAAGGCGAGAAGGTCTTTTAAATCTCTTTCTCGCCTGCACTCGCCCAAGGCGAGGAGGAGGTCTTTTAAATCTCTTTCTCGCCTGCACTCGTTCAAGGCGAGGAGGTCTTTTAAATCTCTTTCTCGCCTGCACTCGCTCAAGGCGAAGAGGTCCTTTAAATCTCTTTCTCGCCTGCACTCGCTCAAGGCGAAGAGGTCTTTTAAATCTCTTTCTCGCCGGGAGCAAATCTTATACTTGGGCCTTTGATCGCCAGGAGGCGGTGAGGACTTAAAAAACTTTATTCTTGTGCCTCCGATCGCCATATGGCGATGAGGACTTAAAAAACTTTATTCCCGTGCCTCCGATCGCCATATGGCGATGACGGCTTAAACAACTTATGTTTTCGAAATTTTGTACTGGATGCATGCAGTTCGGATATGCCGTTTTTCTTTAAAACTACACAAGGGCGATAGGGTCTTCCCCCACAAACTTGGCAAACAGACAACATGCAAATTTAATAGATGGGAAACTTTGATAAACTTCGAAACCTTGTTTACTGGGTGGCCTCCTTAAAACCCTCCTTAGGGAAAAAGTGTGCCCCCTTGAAAAATTTGTTTAAATCGGTACATCTTAAATTGTTCGAGTTAATTGGTACTTACAAAGGCTTAACTGTAGTAAAACTTGAGATGGGTGGCGTTCCAAGTGCGAGGAATCGCCCCTCCCTCCAGCGTCTCCAAGCGGTAGGCGCCGTTCCCGAGTGCTTCAGTTATTCTGAACGGTCCTGTCCACTTGGGTGACAACTTGTTTTCCATCTCGTACTGGTGGGCCTTCCTCATCACCAGGTCACCATCCTTGAAATGCCTTGGCTTTATCTTGGAGTTGTACTTACGCTCAACTCTTCTCTTTACCGCCTCAGCCTTCACCCACGCTTCCTCCCTGACTTCGTCCAGCAAATCCAAGTTCATTCTCCTTTCTTCGTTCGAGTCTTCCGCCACGAAGTTCTGGAATCTCGGCGAGCTTTCCTGGATTTCGACTGGAATCATCGCGTCGCATCCATACACTAAGCTAAACGGGGTTTCGTGGGTTCCCGATTGCTCAGTGGTATGATATGACCATACTATACGGGGAACTTCCTCAGCCCAAGACCCCTTGGCCTTTTCCAGCCTCCTCTTCAATCCTCTCAGAAGAACTCGGTTAGCGGACTCCACCTACCCATTCGTTTGCGGGTGTACCACGGAAGCAAACACCTGTTGCGTCCCGATGTCATCGCACAGCTTCTTCAACAGGTGGCTTGCGAACTGAGTCCCATTGTCTGATACTAGACGCTTGGGCACACCAAAACGGCACACAATATTTTTCCACACGAAACTCTGGATTTTGTGTGCTGTGATCTGGGCTACTGGTTCTGCCTCGATCCATTTGGTGAAGTATTCGATCGCCACAACCAAATACTTCATTTGCCTGATCGCTAACGGGAAGGGCCCAGAATGTCGATTCCCCACGTGTGGAACGGCCAGGGGCTGTAGATTGACCTCCATGTGCCTTGTAGAAGGCACAACCCTCGTTCTGTTGAGCGCTGGCCTTCCCAACAGTATGTTGTACGCCGACGGAGCGTTTACAACAAGATACCTGATCTTCTCCGTTCGCGAGGCCAAACCATCTGTGAAGGTCGTCCTCAACTCAATATACCCCCTTACCTCCACTTGATCGTCGTCGAAATCGTACAGGCAACCCCCATATGGCCTCAGCTGATCGGGGGACAGTTGTAATTTTTCAAAAGTCGGCCAAAACATAACATCCGCCGAGCTCCCTTGGTCGACCAGCACCCGGTGGACTGTCCTTCCCGCCGTGACAAGTGAGATCACAATAGGGTCGTTGTCGTGAGGTACAACGTCCCTAAGGTCTCCTTTTGTGAACGTGATATCCACGTCGAGTGAGTGGTCCTCAAAGACTTCCACTGCATCACCGATCTCGCGTACTTCTTGTGCTGCGCTGCAGTGCACCCTCCACTTGAAAATCCACCAGCTATGGTGTGGATCTCGCCGTGGACGGGCACCTCGTGCTGTTGTTCTTTGTTGCTCGCTGGTTGGGAACCCGCTGATTGGCCCGCTTGCTTTTCCAGCAGGTAATTTTTCAGGAATTCGCACTTGACCAACTCGGCGAGTTGGTATCCCAACGCCAAACAGGAGTTGATGGAGTGGCCAAAGCTCTTGTGGAACTCACACCACGTGTCTGGTTTTGGACCCAAAACCTTCTCTGTCGTAACCCTAAACCCTAAACCATAAAAGGGGAAACGTGGCAAGCAGACTATCTGGTAGGGATATTCGGGATGGCGATCAGATCAGCTAACCCCATCACGAACTCATACCTTTGTGGGCGATTAGTCTCTCTGGGCCGCCCTGGCCCCTTCCCCGTCCCGTTACTCTTCTTAGGATCATAAGGATGACGCATCCTCTGGTCCCTCTTCCCCGCCGCTGCCTCCATTACTCTTTGCGGCTGCACCCTCGTCTGGGCGCGCGGTGGTTTGGCTGGGGCCACGTTTCCCCTTTTCTCGGAGACTTCGCTCTCGGCGGCGATGTGGGCCACAGCACGTCGCCGGATTTCAGCAAACGTGGCGGGGTGACTCCTGATAAGTGACTCACTAAAAGGCCCAGGTAACACACCCTTTTTGAAGGCGTGTACAAGCATCCCAACTCCACCCCAGGGAAAGACGCTTTCACCGCCACAGTCTTAGCCGGGACCACCGAGTCCATGATCTCCTGGGAAAATGGCATGGGGAAGGTGTGCGGCGGGGATGGGGGTGCAGATCTGTCCTCGACCGCACACTCCTCCCGCTTCTGCAGGGCTTTGCGCAACTCTTCGTTAACCCTGTTGAGCTCCTCATTCCTAGCTTGCGAGGCCACCAGCGCCTCATGCATCCTTTCCTGTTCAGAACGCGATGCAGCCACGTTCTCCTGCAGCGTCGTCATCATGTCCATCACTTGTGTCATGGACACAACATCTTCGTCTGTTGACGGTGCGACTGAACTTGACCGTGTTGTCCTCATCCTTTCTCAGCAAACTCAGCAACTCAAAGAAACTCCAAACAAACGGTGAAAACTCCAGGAATCGACTGCGGTAGCGAGCAGTCGAACAAAAGACACCAAAACCACAACAAACACGAACTATGGTTGGCAATCACCTTTTATACGGCCCCATGGTGGGATGATCCTGCCGTTTGACTTAGCGCCAAAGCGTTGCCTCGTCACGAACCTCCTCACCAGCTTGACTCCACGTGCCCTTCAAGTTCACACCACAAGAGCTTCCTCAAGGAACCTGAAAACACAAGGTGGCGCCTCTGCGGCCGGTGGCGCTCCGACGCTCAAGTCATCGACTACCGATGACCGACCGGATCAAAAACTATCCCTCAAAAGCTTCACACAATTCTTTTTCTAAGTAAATTACTTAGAACACAATGAGGAATGAAAAGTCAAATTTTATGCAAAGGAAAACAATGCAAAGCAATTAACAAACAAAGCAATTAATCAAAGCTTAAACAAGTAATTAACGTAAACAATTAAGCAAAGCTAAACAAGTAATTGACATAAAACAAACTAGCTAAGCACAATTAAAATTGCTAATCTACAAAGCTTTAAACTAGACGTTTCCTAGGTGAGGCTTCTTAGACACTTTGAGCCTTTGAAGACACACTCACCGTCTACACGTGATTAATCCACTAATTAAACAAAGGTTAAATGTACTTTCAACTCAAAGAAATACAAAGAAATTGAATTGCACAAATTTAATTTCAGCTTTCTATACTATGCACTCCTTTAGCTTGTATTTCCTCTTCTTTGTTGTGTCCTTCAAAGTGTATGTGTTTGGTATTTGTATTTGTGTTTGCTGCTGCTCCTTGCCTTAACCTCTTATGAATAGGCAATTAAATTCTCCAAAACAGTACCTAATAAGTAGAGGTAGTCCTACCAAAAAATACAATTCTACTTAACAAGCACCAATTGAATTTATCCACCAACAATTTTAGAGGTCAAGAAAAGAAAGCAAGAAACAAATTAAATTTTAAAAACAGTACCACAACAACTGGATATAACGATATGACACAACTTAGAAAGAGTTCAGAATGATATTGGACAAGCAAATAAAAATAGGCACTCAATAAAGGATGGCACACAAAAGGAACCTAAAGAAAGGCGCTAGAATTGATTTGAAAAACCAAAACAGCACTACTGGAAAAATTTAGGTTTAGAAAGCGTGACTTAAAATATTTATGCTGAAAATATTTGCTTCTGAAAATTGAACCACAAACGACTCAATGTCTTAGCAAGCTTTTGGCGCCAGAATGCACTCTTTTCTTAATCATATTTTTTTCTATTTTTTCTTTTCATTTGATTCTTTTTTTCTTGATTTTCTAACACATCAAACTATATTAATCCAGATTTTCAGAATTTTTCTTCAACGTATTTAAATTTCATAAAAAAAAACAGCCAGTGCAGAATTTGAAAAACAGAGGAGTCCTAATTGTGGAAATTAAAAACAGAATAAGAAACTTCAAAAACACAATGGAGTAGATGTATATGAATTTGTATGGAACTAGCATACAAATATGAACTCAAACTAAAAGAAAAATGCACCAAAGGATCAACAAACACAGAAATATAATTCTGGACTCAAATCAAATCAAGAAACCAAAATTATCAACAAATTCAGCACAAAAAGGATTTGATGACAAATTAGGAAATACATGACTAGACAAAACATCATAGGATTCAGAAAATAAAATGACTCAAGACAAATCATAAGAACCGAACAAAATTTCAAACAAGACTCAAACAACCTAAAATCAAAACAGCAACACAATTTCATATAGATTCCTACACAAAATATGAAAATAAGAAGCTCAAGAATAATTTGAACATTTTGCACTGATTGAATTGCTTAAAACAACAACTAAATCAAATTAAAAAGAAAAAAACAGCAAGATATCATGAACAAGTGATGAACAACACAGAAATAAGAAGAACACAAACACAAAAATGAGAGAAGACACTTAGCTCTTGTAGAACCTATGCTCTGATACCAAATGATGGATTTGTGTCTCCTTTCTTGCGGTTTTTGTTGATGAATGCGGAAGCTCCAAGGATTTATGGTGGAACAAGGCTCTCCTAGGAGTTGTGATAGCCTTGGAGGTGCATGAGAAGTAGGACAAGTAGGAGTGGTTCGGCCAACTCCCTTTGTAGGTGAAGGTTTGAAGATTAAAAGCCTATTCCTAAGAGAGTTTAGGCAAAGAGTGAGAATGGCACAAAATTGGCAGCATTTACTAATGAATTAATCTTACAATTTCAGCAGCCCAAGCTCTCCTTATATAGGACTAGGAGGCCGGAAATGAACAGCCAAATGAAAGGGAAATGTACACAAAATGAAATGAAGTTGGCGCCTAAATGAGAGCACACATGGTAAGTGTGACATGGTGTGTCTCGTGCGTTGCCTAAAAGCCTAAATTGACTGGCCTAAGTTAGTTTAGAAGTTTCTAGAAACCTTAATCTAACTTAGGTTGGTTTTTAGAAGCCAAAATTCATCATAATTACAAATTAAACAATTTTACAAAATAAAATTCCTATACTACTTCGACAAAAATTTATAGACTATGCTACGCTTGATTTTGGACCTCTTGGAACATGTAGAGGTAAGTTTCTCTGCCATCAGTGGCAGTGTTCCAATCCTCATCAAGCCTCTTAGCCATGGCCCTTGTTGGCCCAATATGTCTTGATATTTGGCTCTCTTTTGGGTTGGTGCTTGGCCCTCTTCCATCACTGTAACTGTTTTCAAATGCAAGTGGGTTGACAATAAGACTGGTGTCAAAGTTTTCGAAAGATAGGTTATCATGACGAACCATTCATAGTGGCATATCAAGATTCCCAAGTTTTGTATATCCAATATCCTATGTCTAAACACTGGTTTATTGTGCTACATGGAAAAAAGCAACATAATGACGTAGAAGATACACACAATGACATTAGTAAGATTGAATCACTTACAAAAACGACAATCAATAAAGAGTACGAGGATGTTGTTGATGTTGTACATGCAACTAGAAATGATCATGACGAAGGAATATATATTTGTATGTGCATATGTTTCACGTTTAGTTTTACAGTATATTATTTTTGGACCGACCAGGTCATCGGTCGTGATGACGTGCCTGGCACGTGACCGTGTGGGGCGTGCTCAGCAGAACACGTGGACAAGTGAGAAACGAATGGTTCAGGAGTGAGCATAGTCGCCGGTTCATGGAACTGGCGTTTTGTAGTGAACATGGTCGGTTGTCGCCGGGTTTGTGTGTCATTGACGTGTTAGATAATGGGAGATCAGGTGGTCTGACGTCGCCGCGAGGAGCACATCGCCGGATCTCCCAGTAAACTTAGTTGAAACTGCTAGAGGCTCAGAAGAGTAAGTTCAAGCGTATAATTTCAGTAAGATGATTGTTGCGCCAACATAGGGCGTGAAGGTCGTCTGGGTTGAAGGGAACAACTTGCCCATCAGCGACAGGATTCCCAGAGTGGACATTCGTTGGTGGCAAGGTTTCCTCAGCTAGAACATGCAAGGCGCAACGATAAGGAAGGTGCCATTAGCGACAAGCGATATCACAGAGAAGGTGCACTTTGCTGCACCCGATACTCGCCTTGTCAGGTGGTGTTCTAGAGCATATTGCGTGCTAGCTTACTCCTTGAGTAGAAGACTTAGCCGCGCGACTGGTTACTACACAGAAATAACGCTCAAGTTACCTCAACCCAGATGACGACACGTGTAGGGTTGGATGCTACCTGTTATTCCAACCCAGATGATAGCACGTGTAGGGCTGGATGCAATAGAGAAATGACGCTCAGGTTATCCCAGCTCAGATGATGACACGTGTAGGGCTGGGTACTACCTGCTACCCCAGCCCAAATGGTGACACGTGCAGAATTGGATGCGAGCCACGCATCCAAAGCGTAATTGCCTGGAGAGAGAAAAAACCTAGCTATAAAGGTAAACTTAACAGAATTTGCAGAGGTACGTTTTTCATTACGTCTCATTGCTAGGGTTGTGTGCACTTTAGTACGGTTCTACAGAGTATATTTTCTCTCAGTTTTTGGGTGTTCTTGTCACTGACTTGAGCGTCGGAGCGCCACCGGCCGCAGAGGTGCCACCTTGTGTTTTTCAGGTTTTCAGAGAGGCTATTTGTGGTGTGGACTTGAAGAGCACGTGGTGTCAAGCTGGTGAGGAGGATCGTGACGACGCAACGCTCTTGCGCTAGGTCAACCGGCAGGATTATCTGGCGCCCACCGTGGGGCCGTATAAAAGGTGATTCCCAACCACAGTTCGAGTTTGCTGAAGTTTTGGTGTTTTCTGACCAACCGCTTGCTGTCGCAGTCGGTTTTCGAAGTTGTCACCGTTCATTTGGAGTTTCTTTGAGTTGCTGAGGTTGCTGGGAAAGGATGGGGACAACGCGATCTAGTTCAGTCGCGCCGTCAATAGATGAGGATGTTGTGTCTATGACGCAGGTCATGGATATGATGAGGACGCTGCAGGAGAACGTAGCTGCATCACGTTCTGAACAAGAAAGAATGCACGAGGCGCTGGTGGCCTCGCAAGCTAGGAATGAGGAGCTCAACAGGGTCAACAAAGAGCTCCATAAAGCTCTTCAAGAACGGGAGGAGCGTGCGGTCGGGGACAGATCTGCACCCCCCACCGTGTAGCTTTCCCATGCCATTTTCTCAAGAGATCATGGACTCGGTGGTCCCGGCCAATACGGTGGCGGTGAAGGCGTCTTTCACCGGTGTGGAGGACTCTTAGTGGAACAACGCTGGACTGGTTCGTCAGTTTACCTACTGGCCACATTACCACATTTCAACAGTTTTCCAAGATGTTTGTTGAGCAGTATATAGTGAACAAGGCACCACCGTTGGTGTCTTACGACCTGTTCGACGTGAGGCAGTACCAAAGGGAGTCCCTGAAGGATTTCCTGAACAGATTCGGAGCTCAGATAGTCCGCTTGCCAGGTAAAGACGAGGAAATGTTTGTACATGCCTTCAAGAAGGGTGTGTTGCCCGGACCCTTTAGTGAATCGCTTATCAGGAGTCACCCCGCCACGTGATGGAGATCAAGCCCAAGAGAACATGGAGGCCACTCATCAAGCTCAAGAAGAGGTGGAGGCACAAATGGAGAACGCCCATGGAGGTCAAAGTCCACCTCAAAGGATTACAAGAAGCATGTTCAAAGCCTTGGGAGCTAGAGGACATTTATTTTCTCTTTTTGTAGTGTCTTTAGTTGAAGGTGCTTAGAGGGAAACCTTAGAAACCTCTTTTGTTATAGCATCTTTTTAGGTTTTAGTTAGGAGCTTTAGGGGGGTGTATTAGTAGATAGGTGTAGGAGTAGAATAGGGGGTGCCAAAGTGAAGGAAGGGATCACACCTTCCTTGCTTAGGCAATTAGCGCCGGTTCTAGATAGCTTTTGGAGGGAATTTTGAATTGTTTAGCTTTCAATTTTCAGCACCTTAGGCTATAAATAGAGGTGCCTTCCTTGTAAATTTCAGATTTGAATTTTATCTAAAGAAACTATACTCAAAATTGGAGTGAGCATTTGGAGAGCTTTTGAGCTTCTACTCTAGTCTTATCTTGAAGGACCATGGTTTCCTCAAGTGGCGGCTTCCACACTCATCTAGGAGCATCCATACTTCTAGTGGCGTGATTATCCAACCTATCTTCCATCTTCATGAGCATTCTCTTCTCCTTCCTTTCTTCTTCTTCAATTGTTCTTGTTGCCTTGTGTTTTTGAGTTGTCTAGCTTTCGGTTTTTCTATTTTCAGCACCTATATTCTGTTTTGTTTTTAATTCTGTTCGGTTCATATGATTAGTAGCTAATTCTGTTCGGTTAATCTAGTTTCTATTCCTTTGTTGATTCAATTTGACAATATTTGGTTCATCCAAATGAGTTTGGGATTTGGTACTTGTTATTGGTGAGTTCTTGATCTTAGAACCATGATCCAACTTCTAAGAAAGTGCCTCTACATTTTCCAGCTCAAGGTGATTCCTCAAAGTGTCAAGAATCTTGTTCTATGTGGCTATTGGAATCACATCATGTGGTATCATGAGTCTTAGGTTCATTCTTGTTAATTGTTGAGTTGTGTGCACTTTAATTTCAAGAGCTCTTTAATTTCTTGCAATTTTAGTTGCTGTTTTAGAATTTTAATTGAGTATTCTTGCTGTTTTTCTTTTGCTCCAAGTGTTTGTGGAAAGGTTTATGGCACTCATAATTCTTATGAGTATGGTTGCTCTTTTGGAATGGCATTATCCTTCCTAGAGTTTACCTTAAGCTTCCTTTCATTTGTTACAATTTGTGTTGTGTCTTTTAATTTTTGAATCATGTCAAGTTTTGTCTTAGTCATGTTATTTCATATATGTCATTACTTCTAGTAGTACTTTTATTGTTTTGATTGTTTCTTGCTTTGGTGTCATATAATTTTCTGAATTGATGTTGATCCTTTGTGCATTTTCTTTTTAGAATTGAGTTCATACTTGATGGAGATCAAGCCCAAGAGAACATGGAGGCCACTCATCAAGCTCAAGAAGAGGTGGAGGCACAAATGGAATACGCCCATGGAGGTCAAAGTCCACCTCAAAGGCTTACAAGAAGCATGTTCAAAGCCTTGGGAGCTAGAGGACATTTATTTTCTCTTTTTGTAGTGTCTTTAGTTGAAGGTGCTTAGAGGGAAACCTTAGAAACCTCTTTTGTTATAGCATCTTTTAGGTTTTAAATAGGACCTTTAGGGGGGTGTATTAGTAGATAGGTGTAGGAGTAGAATAGGGGGTGCCAAAGTGAAGGAAGGGATCACACCTTCCTTGCTTAGGCAATTAGCGCCGGTTCTAGTGGCCTTTGGAGGGAATTTTTGAATTGTTTAGCTTTCATTTTTCAGCACCTTAGGCTATAAATAGAGGTGCCTTCCTTGTAAATTTCAGATTTGAATTTTATCTAAAGAAACTATACTCAAAATTGGAGTGAGCATTTGGAGAGCTTTGAGCTTCTTCTCTAGTCTTATCTTGAAGGACCATGGTTTCCTCAAGTGGCGGCTTCCACACTCATCTAGGAGCATCCATTCTTCTAGTGGCGTGATCATCCAACCATTCCTCCATCTTCATGAGCATTCTCTTCTCCTTCCTTTCTTCTTCTTCAATTTGTTCTTGTTGCCTTGAGTTTTGAGTTGTTTTTGTTTCGGTTCCTATAATTTTCCAGCACCTTTATTCTGTTTAGTTTTTAAATTCTGTTCGGTTCTTTTGTTTTAAGTTCAATTCTGTTCGGTTTATTCTTTTCCTTCTCCTTTGTTGATTCAATTTGACAATATTTGGTTCATCCAAATGAGTTTGGGATTTGGTACTTGTTTTGGTGAGTTCTTGATCTTAGAACCATGATCCAACTTCTAAGAAAGTGCCTCTACATTTTCCAGCTCAAGGTGATTCCTCAAAGTGTCAAGAATCATGTTCTATGTGGCTATTGGAATCACATCATGTGGTATCATGAGTCTTAGGTTCATTTTTGTGTAATTGTTGAGTTGTGTGCACTTTATTTCAAGAGCTCTTTTTAATTTCTTGCAATTTAAGTTTCTGTTTTAGAATTTTAATTGAGTATTCTTGCTGTTTTTCTTTTGCTCCAAGTGTTTGTGGAAAGGTTTATGGCACTCATCATTCTTATGAGTATGGTTGCTCTTTTGGAATGGCATTATCCTTCCTAGAGTTTACCTTAAGCTTCCTTCCACTTGTTACAATTTGTGTTGTGTCTTTTAATTTTTGAATCATGTTAAGTTTTGTCTTAGTCATGTTATTCCATATATGTCATTACTTCTAGTAGTACTTTTATTGTTTTGATTGTTTCTTGCTTTGGTGTCATATATTTTCTGAATTGATGTTGATCCTTTGAGCATTTTCTTTTTAGCATTGAGTTCATACTTGTATTCTAGACCTATACAAGTTCCAATACATCATTTTCTATTATGTCTTTGATAGTTCATCATTCTGTTTTTTTATTCCTATTAGGATTCCTCTGTTTCTGAAAAGAGTGCTTACTGTTTTTCCTTATTGCAACTGATTTACGTACTGTAAAATTCTGAAATTCTGGATTTGAGATATTCAAAGTGTTAGAAAAGAATAGAAAAAAGAATCATTCAAAAATATGAAGTACACAAAAAATGATAAATAAAATAAAAAAAGTGTACATTCCTGCCGAAAAAAATACGGTAATCTGGCAGTGATTTTAAAAAATTTATTTCTCTCAATTGGCTTACTGTTTTTAATTGATTCCAGTGCCATTTTTGAGTTAACATCTTGAAGTTTCTGTGGTAAAAATTTCATAATCCAGTTCGCTCTACAACGTTCCAGTTAAATCAGTGAATATCAAACACAGTTTGCATAAAAAAAAAAAAAATTTCCAGTAGCTAAATTTTTTTTGTTTTCTTCATCTACTCTAGTGCTTTTCCTTAGGTAATCTTTTGTGTGCCTACTTTTCTCATTGAGTTCTTTATTTTCTTGATTGTCTTTAATTCTTACTCTTTGAGTTTGTCTTACATATAGTATTCCTTTTGCAATTACCTTTCCTTGCTTATACCTTTTCTTGTTTGTCTTTATTGTTTCTTTGGTTTTGTGGTGGTTTGCTCTTAAGATTGGTGTGCTTGCTTTGACATATTTCATTTGAGGATTCCAAGGCCTCAAGATCAGATTGGTGCAAGAACATTATTTCTTTGAGAGTGATATCTTTTCAGCCTTAAATTCACTTCGGCAGTTTCAATTGGAAAGCTCACTGTTTTTGCTAATTTTTAACTTGTTTGCTGTTTTGTGTGTTTGCTGTTTTTTAATTACAAATGGCTGGATCTTCAAGTGATGCATCCTCCAAGCAGAATTCTCCTTCCAAAGCTTCAATTCTTGGTGAATTACATGAAGCTCAAAGAACAATTAGAAGGTTGGAAGAGAAATTGCAAAAGATGGAGGTCAAACAAACTAGACCATCTCCTTCTATCCATGATGGACATCATTCTCATAGACCATCTTCAAGAGCTTCTTCAAATGATGTTGGCCGTGAAGATGAGCATAGGAGAAGGAGACCTCCACCCCAAGTCCATGGACAAAGACATCATCACCAAGGGGAAAGAATTCACTACAGCAATGGCTTCTACCATGATGCAAAGTCCAAGCTTCCTTCGGTCAAACTACCTTGTTTTAATGGTTCTAGTGATCCAAATGTGTGTTTAGATTGGGAGGCTAAGTGTGAACAAATTTTTGAGATCTATGAGATCCAAGATGAGCATAAGCTCAAGCTAGCCACCCTAGAGTTTAGTGATTATGCCATGAAATGGTGGCATGGGATTGTAAAGGACATTATCTATCACAAGGGTCCTCCCGTGGACTCTTGGAACTCTTTAAAGGATCATATGCGCGCTAGGTTTGTGCCCCCACATTTTAGGAAAGACCTCATGTTGAGACTCCAACGGTTTCAACAAGGCACGCTAAATGTGGATGAATATTATAAGGAGCTTGAGACGCTTGTGCTTAAAATTGAATTAGAAGAAAGTGAAGAAGCCATGGTTGCTAGGTTTGTGAGTGGTCTTAGGAAGGATATCCAAGACATTGTTGAGTTACAAGAGTATTCATCATTGGGCTCTTTAGTTCATCTTGCAATGAAGGTGGAAGCCCAACTTGCTAAGAAAAACTCTTTTAAAAATGCTTCCAATAATGGATACTACTCCAAGTCTTGGAGAAACAAAACTTCTTTTTCAAAACATCCTTCCAAAGATTCTTCTTTCAAACCCAAGGAATCTAAGCCATCAACATCTAGACCTAAGTCTCCCACTAGAACATCTAACACTAAATGCTTTAAATGTATGGGTTATGGTCATATTGCTGCAAATTGTCCTTCAAAACGAAGTATGTACATGCATGAGGGCATTGTAGTTAGTGAGCATGATTCGGATTCTTCAAAGCATTCATTGCATTCTCATGCATCTAGTGAGGAAGAGAGTGAATGTCCACTTGAAGGGGACTTGTTAGTTGTGAGAAGACTTCTTGGACAAGTTTCACAACCTTTTGATGAAAGTCAAAGGGAAAATATTTTCCATACAAGATGTCTTATTCAAAACAACATTTGTTCCTTGATAGTGGATGGGGGTAGTTGTGCAAATGTGGCTAGTACAAGAGTAGTAGATAAGCTTGGATTGCCTACTATCTCTCATACAAAGCCCTACAAATTACAATGGCTTAGTGAAGTAAGAGAAATAATTGTTAATAAACAAGTCCTCATCCATTTCTCCATTGGAAAATACAAAGATGAGGTATTATGTGATGTTGTGCCCATGGAAGCCACTCATGTTCTTTTGGGAAGGCCTTGGCAATTTGATAGAAAAGTTTTACATGATGGCTTTACCAACAAATTATCTTTTGAATTCCATGGTCACAAGGTTACTTTAAAATCTCTCTCTCCAAGAGAAGTCCATGAGGACCAAGTTATCATGAAGAAAAAGAGGGAGAGTGAAAAAGATAAAAAAGATAAAAAAGATAAGAGTTCTAAGCCTACACTCCTTGTGTCTAGGCGTGACATTGAAAGGGAAATAGTGGCTCATCATCCTCTTTTTTTAGCCATCCCTAGAACTCTTAGCATAGAAACACTTGTTGATAGTCCTCATTGCTTGGAAAATTTGGTAGAAGAGTTCAAAGATGTGTTTCAAGATCCTCCAAATGGCCTTCCACCTTTGAGAGGGATTGAGCACCAAATTGATTTGATACCGGGCTCTTCTTTACCAAATCGTCCCGCATATAGGACCAATCCAAGTGAAACCAAGGAAATTCGCCAACAAGTTGAGGCTTTGATTGAAAAAGGGTGGGTGCAAGATAGCATGAGTCCTTGTGTTATGCCTATCATCTTAGTGCCAAAAAAGGATGGCACATGGCGAATGTGTTCGGATTGTAGGGCCATAAATAACATAACCATTAAGTATAGGCATCCCATACCTAGATTAGATGATTTGTTGGATGAATTACATGGTTCAAAAATCTTTTCAAAGATTGATCTTAAAAGCGGCTACAATCAAATCCGTATCAAACCGGGTGATGAATGGAAGACGGCTTTTAAGACCAACTTTGGTTTATATGAGTGGTTAGTTATGCCTTTTGGTTTAACTAATGCACCAAGTACCTTCATGCGCCTCATGCATCATGTTCTTAGACCTTTCATTGGTAAGTTTGTTGTGGTTTACTTTGATGACATTCTCATTTATAGCTTATCTTTGAATGACCATAGGTTGCATGTTAGGCAAGTTTTGGAAACCCTTAGGAAGGAACATTTGTATGCTAACCTTGCTAAATGTATGTTTGCTCTTGATCATATAGAATTCCTAGGGTTTGTTGTGAGTTGTAAAGGGGTCCATGTGGACAAAACCAAGGTGGTGGCCATTCAAAAGTGGCCTACACCGAAATCTTTGAATGAGGTCCGAAGTTTTCATGGGCTTGCTTCTTTCTATAGAAGATTTGTCCCAAACTTTGGTACCATTGCCGCACCACTCAATGACATAGTGAAAAAGGATGTGGTCTTTCATTGGGGAGAAGCACAACAAAATGCTTTTGATACTTTGAAAGAAAAATTGACTAATGCTCCCATCTTGGCCCTTCCTAATTTCACTAAGACATTTGAGATTGTGTGTGATGCTTCAAGCATAGGTATTGGGGCTGTTCTCCTTCAAGAGGGCCACCCCATAGCCTATTTTAGTGAGAAATTGAAGGGAAGTCATCTCAACTATTCCACCTATGATAAGGAATTATATGCACTTGTTAGGGCTTTGTTTACTTGGCAACACTATCTTTTTCCCAAAGAGTTTGTGATACATAGTGATCATGAATCTCTTAAATATTTGAAAAGCCAAAACAAACTTAACAAGAGGCATGCTAAGTGGGTGGAATTCATTGAGCAATTTCCTTATGTGATCAAACACAAGCAAGGCAAAATAAATATTGTGGCGGATGCTCTTTCTAGAAGATACACCTTGCTAAATATTTTAACCTCTCAATATCTTGGTTTTGATCACATTAAGGAACTTTATCATGATGACCTTGATTTTTCTCTCCTCTATCAAGAGTGTCTTAAGGGAGGACACAAAGATTTTTTTATTCAAGATGGCTTTCTTTTTAAAGGAAAACGTCTTTGTGTTCCCCAATGCTCTATTAGATTATCTCTTGTTAGAGAAGCTCATGAGGGGGGCTTAATGGGACATTTTGGGGTTGCTAAAACTTTGGATGTGTTGCATGAACATTTCTTTTGGCCTCATATGCATAAACATGTTCATAGTTTGTGTGATAAATGCATAGCTTGCCGCAAAGCTAAATCTAAAATGCATCCCCATGGTCTTTATACTCCTCTTCCTATCCCTTCAATGCCTTGGGTAGATATATCTATGGATTTCATCTTAGGCTTACCCAAGACATCAAAGGGAAAGGACTCCATTTTTGTGGTAGTGGATCGTTTTTCAAAAATGGCTCACTTTATTCCTTGCCACAAAGTGGATGATGCATGCCACATTGCAAACCTCTTCTTCCAAGAAGTGGTTCGCTTGCATGGGATTCCTAGGTCTATAGTGTCCGATAGAGATCCTAAGTTCTTGAGTCACTTTTGGAAGACCTTGTGGGGCAAGCTTGGAACTAAGCTTTTATTTTCTACCACTTGCCACCCACAAACCGATGGTCAAACCGAGGTGGTAAATAGAACTTTGGGACAACTATTGAGATGCTTTATTTCGGGGAATCCTAGAGTGTGGGAGAATTTACTACCCCATGTTGAGTTTGCATATAACCGAGTAGTAAATTCTACCACCTCCCATTCTCCTTTTGAGGTGGTCTATGGGTTTAATCCCCTAACACCTCTTGATCTTCTTCCTATTCCCCTTCTTGACGATGTCTTGTGCAAAGATGGGGATGAAAAGGCTTCTTTTGTGAAAACTTTGCATAAAGACATCAAGAAGAGAATTGAGAAGAAGGTTGGCAAGTATGCTGAACTTGCCAATAAGAGGAGAAAAGCATTGTTGTTTGATGAGGGCGATTGGGTTTGGCTTCACTTGAGGAAGGATCGTTTTCCTACTCAAAGGAAGTCCAAACTAATGCCTCGAGGGGATGGACCTTTCCAAGTCCTCAAGAGGATTAATGACAATGCTTATGAGTTAGATATGCCTGATACATTCTTAGGTAGTCATACTTTTAATGTCAGCGATCTAACTCCTTTTTCTGTAGGTCTCCAGAATTCGTGGTCGAATTCTCTCCAACTCGGGGAGTATGATGGAGATCAAGCCCAAGAGAACATGGAGGCCACTCATCAAGCTCAAGAAGAGGTGGAGGCACAAATGGAAGACGCCCATGGAGGTCAAAGTCCACCTCAAAGGCTTACAAGAAGCATGTTCAAAGCCTTGGGAGCTAGAGGACATTTATTTTCTCTTTTTGTAGTGTCTTTAGTTGAAGGTGCTTAGAGGGAAACCTTAGAAACCTCTTTTGTTATAGCATCTTTTAGGTTTTAAATAGGACCTTTAGGGGGGTGTATTAGTAGATAGGTGTAGGAGTAGAATAGGGGGTGCCAAAGTGAAGGAAGGGATCACACCTTCCTTGCTTAGGCAATTAGCGCCGGTTCTAGTGGCCTTTGGAGGGAATTTTTGAATTGTTTAGCTTTCATTTTTCAGCACCTTAGGCTATAAATAGAGGTGCCTTCCTTGTAAATTTCAGATTTGAATTTTATCTAAAGAAACTATACTCAAAATTGGAGTGAGCATTTGGAGAGCTTTGAGCTTCTTCTCTAGTCTTATCTTGAAGGACCATGGTTTCCTCAAGTGGCGGCTTCCACACTCATCTAGGAGCATCCATTCTTCTAGTGGCGTGATCATCCAACCATTCCTCCATCTTCATGAGCATTCTCTTCTCCTTCCTTTCTTCTTCTTCAATTTGTTCTTGTTGCCTTGAGTTTTGAGTTGTTTTTGTTTCGGTTCCTATAATTTTCCAGCACCTTTATTCTGTTTAGTTTTTAAATTCTGTTCGGTTCTTTTGTTTTAAGTTCAATTCTGTTCGGTTTATTCTTTTCCTTCTCCTTTGTTGATTCAATTTGACAATATTTGGTTCATCCAAATGAGTTTGGGATTTGGTACTTGTTTTGGTGAGTTCTTGATCTTAGAACCATGATCCAACTTCTAAGAAAGTGCCTCTACATTTTCCAGCTCAAGGTGATTCCTCAAAGTGTCAAGAATCTTGTTCTATGTGGCTATTGGAATCACATCGTGTCAAGAATCTTGTTCTATGTGGCTATTGGAATCACATCAATACTTGTATTCTAGACCTATACAAGTTCCAATACATCATTTTCTATTATGTCTTTGCTAGTTCATCATTCTGTTTTTTATTCCTATTAGGATTCCTCTGTTTCTGAAAAGAGTGCTTACTGTTTTTCCTTATTGCAACTGATTTACGTACTGTAAAATTCTGAAATTCTGGATTTGAGATATTCAAAGTGTTAGAAAAGAATAGAAAAAAGAATCATTCAAAAATATGAAGTACACAAAAAATGATAAATAAAATAAAAAAAGTGTACATTCCTGCCAAAAAAAATACGGTAATCTGGCAGTGATTTTAAAAAATTTATTTCTCTCAATTGGCTTACTGTTTTTAATTGATTCCAGTGCCATTTTTGAGTTAACATCTTGAAGTTTCTGTGGTAAAAATTTCATAATCCAGTTCGCTCTACAACGTTCCAGTTAAATCAGTGAATATCAAGCACAGTTTGCATTAAAAAAAAAAAAAATTTCCAGTAGCTAAAATTTTTGTTTTCTTCATCTACTCTAGTGCTTTTCCTTAGGTATTCTTTTGTGTGCCTACTTTTCTCATTGAGTTCTTTATTTTCTTGATTGTCTTTCATTCTTATTCTTTGAGTTTGTCTTACATATAGTATTCCTTTTGCAATTACCTTTTCCTTGCTTATACCTTTTCTTGTTTGTCTTTATTGTTTCTTTGGTTTTGTGGTGGTTTGCTCTTAAGATTGGTGTGCTTGCTTTGACATATTTCATTTGAGGATTCCAAGGCCTCAAGATCAGATTGGAGCAAGAACATTATTTCTTTGAGAGTGATATCTTTTTTCAGCCTTAAATTCACTTCGGCAGTTTCAATTGCAAAGCTCACTGTTTTGCTAATTTTTAACTTGTTTGCTGTTTTGTGTGTTTGCTGTTTTTTTTTTTTTTAATTACAAATGGCTGGATCTTCAAGTGATGCATCCTACAAACAGCATTCTCCTTCCAAAGCTTCCATTCTTGGTGAATTACATGAAGCTCAAAGAACAATTAGAAGGTTGGAGGAAAAAATGCAAAAGATGGAGGTCCAACAATCTAGACCATCTCCTTCTATCCATGATGGACATCATTCTCATAGACCATCTTCAAGAGCTTCTTCAAATGATGTTGGCCGTGAAGATGAGCATAGGAGAAGGAGACCTCCACCCCAAGTCCATGGACAAAGACATCATCACCAAGGGGAAAGAATTCACTACGGCAATGGCTTCTACCATGATGCAAAGTCCAAGCTTCCTTCGGTCAAACTACCTTGCTTTAATGGTTCTAGTGATCCAAATGTGTATTTAGATTGGGAGGCTAAGTGTGAACAAATTTTTGAGATCCATGAGATCCAAGATGAGCATAAGCTCAAGCTAGCCACCCTAGAGTTTAGTGATTATGCCATGAAATGGTGGCATGGGATTGTAAAGGACATTATCTATCACAAGGGTCCTCCCGTGGACTCTTGGAACTCTTTAAAGGATCATATGCGCGCTAGGTTTGTGCCCCCACATTTTAGGAAAGACCTCATGTTGAGACTCCAACGGTTTCAACAAGGCACGCTAAATGTGGATGAATATTATAAGGAGCTTGAGACGCTTGTGCTTAAAATTGAATTAGAAGAAAGTGAAGAAGCCATGGTTGCTAGGTTTGTGAGTGGTCTTAGGAAGGATATCCAAGACATTGTTGAGTTACAAGAGTATTCATCATTGGGCTCTTTAGTTCATCTTGCAATGAAGGTGGAAGCCCAACTTGCTAAGAAAAACTCTTTTAAAAATGCTTCCAATAATGGATACTACTCCAAGTCTTGGAGAAACAAAACTTCTTTTTCTAAACATCCTTCCAAAGATTCTTCTTTCAAACCCAAGGAATCTAAGCCATCAACATCTAGACCTAAGTCTCCCACTAGAACATCTAACACTAAATGCTTTAAATGTATGGGTTATGGTCATATTGCTGCAAATTGTCCTTCCAAACGAAGTATGTACATGCATGAGGGCATTGTAGTTAGTGAGCATGATTCGGATTCTTCAAAGCATTCATTGCATTCTCATGCATCTAGTGAGGAAGAGAGCGAATGTCCACTTGAAGGGGACTTGTTAGTTGTGAGAAGACTTCTTGGACAAGTTTCACAACATTTTGATGAAAGTCAAAGGGAAAATATTTTCCATACAAGATGTCTTATTCAAAACAACATTTGTTCCTTGATAGTGGATGGGGGTAGTTGTGCAAATGTGGCTAGTACAAGAGTAGTAGATAAGCTTGGATTGCCTACTATCTCTCATACAAAACCCTATAAGTTACAATGGCTTAGTGAAGTAGGAGAAATAATTGTTAATAAACAAGTCCTCATCCATTTCTCCATTGGAAAATACAAAGATGAGGTATTATGTGATGTTGTGCCCATGGAAGCCACTCATGTTCTTTTGGGAAGGCCTTGGCAATTTGATAGAAAAGTTTTACATGATGGCTTTACCAACAAATTATCTTTTGAATTCCATGGTCACAAGGTTACTTTAAAATCTCTCTCTCCAAGAGAAGTCCATGAGGACCAAGTTATCATGAAGAAAAAGAGGGAGAGTGAAAAAGATAAAAAAGATAAAAAAGAGAAGAGTTCTAAGCCTACACTCCTTGTGTCTAGGCGTGACATTGAAAGGGAAATAGTGGCTCATCATCCTCTTTTTTTAGCCATCCCTAGAACTCTTAGCATAGAATCACTTGTTGATAGTCCTCATTGCTTGGAAAATTTGGTAGAAGAGTTCAAAGATGTGTTTCAAGATCCTCCAAATGGACTTCCACCTTTGAGAGGGATTGAGCACCAAATTGATTTGATACCGGGCTCTTCTTTACCAAATCGTCCCGCATATAGGACCAATCCAAGTGAAACCAAGGAAATTCGCCAACAAGTTGAGGCTTTGATTGAAAAAGGGTGGGTGCAAGATAGCATGAGTCCTTGTGCTATGCCTATCATCTTAGTGCCAAAAAAGGATGGCACATGGCGAATGTGTTCGGATTGTAGGGCCATCAATAACATAACCATTAAGTATAGGCATCCCATACCTAGACTAGATGATTTGTTGGATGAATTACATGGTTCAAAAATCTTTTCAAAGATTAATCTTAAAAGCGGCTACAATCAAATCCGTATCAAACCGGGTGATGAATGGAAGACGGCTTTTAAGACCAACTTTGGTTTATATGAGTGGTTAGTTATGCCTTTTGGTTTAACTAATGCACCAAGTACCTTCATGCGCCTCATGCATCATGTTCTTAGACCTTTCATTGGTAAGTTTGTTGTGGTTTACTTTGATGACATTCTCATTTATAGCTTATCTTTGAATGACCATAGGTTGCATGTTAGGCAAGTTTTGGAAACCCTTAGGAAGGAACATTTGTATGCTAACCTTGCTAAATGTATGTTTGCTCTTGATCATATAGAATTCCTAGGGTTTGTTGTGAGTTGTAAAGGGGTCCATGTGGACAAAACAAAGGTGGTGGCCATTCAAAATTGGCCTACACCGAAATCTTTGAATGAGGTCCGAAGTTTTCATGGACTTGCTTCTTTCTATAGAAGATTTGTCCCAAACTTTGGTACCATTGCCGCACCACTCAATGACATAGTGAAAAAGGATGTGGTCTTTCATTGGGGAGAAGCACAACAAAATGCTTTTGATACTTTGAAAGAAAAATTGACTAATGCTCCCATCTTGGCCCTTCCTAATTTCACTAAGACATTTGAGATTGAGTGTGATGCTTCAAGCATAGGTATTGGGGCTGTTATCCTCCAAGAGGGCCACCCCATAGCCTATTTTAGTGAGCAATTGAAGGGAAGTCATCTCAACTATTCCACCTATGATAAAGAATTATATGCACTTGTTAGGGCTTTGTTTACTTGGCAACACTATCTTTTTCCCAAAGAGTTTGTGATACATAGTGATCATGAATCTCTTAAATATTTGAAAAGCCAAAACAAACTTAACAAGAGGCATGCTAAGTGGGTGGAATTCATTGAGCAATTTCCTTATGTGATCAAACACAAGCAAGGTAAAATAAATATTGTGGCGGATGCTCTTTCTAGAAGATACACCTTGCTAAATCTTTTAACATCTCAATATCTTGGTTTTGATCACATTAAGGAACTTTATCATGATGACCTTGATTTTTCTCTCCTCTATCAAGAGTGTCTTAAGGGAGGACACAAAGACTTTTTTATTCAAGATGGCTTTCTTTTTAAGGGAAAACGTCTTTGTGTTCCCCAATGCTCTATTAGATTATCTCTTGTTAGAGAAGCTCATGAGGGGGGCTTAATGGGACATTTTGGGGTTGCTAAAACTTTGGATGTGTTGCATGAACATTTCTTTTGGCCTCATATGCATAAACATGTTCATAGTTTGTGTGATAAATGCATAGCTTGCCGCAAAGCTAAATCTAAATTGCATCCCCATGGTCTTTATACTCCTCTTCCTATCCCTTCAATGCCTTGGGTAGATATATCTATGGATTTCATCTTAGGCTTACCCAAGACATCAAAGGGAAAGGACTCCATTTTTGTGGTAGTGGATCGTTTTTCAAAGATGGCTCATTTTATTCCTTGCCACAAAGTGGATGATGCATGCCACATTGCAAACCTCTTCTTCCAAGAAGTGGTTCGCTTGCATGGGATTCCTAGGTCTATAGTGTCCGATAGAGATCCTAAGTTCTTGAGTCACTTTTGGAAGACCTTGTGGGGCAAGCTTGGAACTAAGCTTTTATTTTCTACCACTTGCCACCCACAAACTGATGGTCAAACCGAGGTGGTGAATAGAACTTTAGGACAACTATTGAGATGCTTTATTTCGGGGAATCCTAGAGTGTGGGAGAATTTACTACCCCATGTTGAGTTTGCATATAACCGAGTAGTAAATTCTACCACCTCCCATTCTCCTTTTGAGGTGGTCTATGGGTTTAATCCCCTAACACCTCTTGATCTTCTTCCTATTCCCCTTCTTGACGATGTCTTGTGCAAAGATGGGGATGAAAAGGCTTCTTTTGTGAAAACTTTGCATAAAGACATCAAGAAGAGAATCGAGAAGAAGGTTGGCAAGTATGCTGAATTTGCCAATAAAAGGAGAAAAGCATTGTTGTTTGATGAGGGCGATTGGGTTTGGCTTCACTTGAGGAAGGATCGTTTTCCTACTCAAAGGAAGTCCAAACTAATGCCTCGAGGGGATGGGCCTTTCCAAGTCCTCAAGAGGATTAATGACAATGCTTATGAGATAGATATGCCTGATACATTCTTAGGTAGTCATACTTTTAATGTCAGCGATCTAACTCCTTTTTCTGTAGGTCTCCAGAATTCGTGGTCGAATTCTCTCCAACTCGGGGAGTATGATGGAGATCAAGCCCAAGAGAACATGGAGGCCACTCATCAAGCTTAAGAAGAGGTGGAGGCACAAATGGAGGACGCCCATGGAGGTCAAAGTCCACCTCAAAGGATTACAAGAAGCATGTTCAAAGCCTTGGGAGCTAGAGGACATTTATTTTCTCTTTTTGTAGTGTCTTTAGTTGAAGGTGCTTAGAGGGAAACCTTAGAAACCTCTTTTGTTATAGCATCTTTTTAGGTTTTAGTTAGGAGCTTTAGGGGGTGTATTAGTAGATAGGTGTAGGAGTAGAATAGGGGGTGCCAAAGTGAAGGAAGGGATCACACCTTCCTTGCTTAGGCAATTAGCGCCGGTTCTAGATAGCTTTTGGAGGGAATTTTGAATTGTTTAGCTTTCAATTTTCAGCACCTTAGGCTATAAATAGAGGTGCCTTCCTTGTAAATTTCAGATTTGAATTTTATCTAAAGAAACTATACTCAAAATTGGAGTGAGCATTTGGAGAGCTTTTGAGCTTCTACTCTAGTCTTATCTTGAAGGACCATGGTTTCCTCAAGTGGCGGCTTCCACACTCATCTAGGAGCATCCATACTTCTAGTGGCGTGATCATCCAACCTATCTTCCATCTTCATGAGCATTCTCTTCTCCTTCCTTTCTTCTTCTTCAATTGTTCTTGTTGCCTTGTGTTCTAGAAGCTTTCGGTTTTTCTATTTTCAGCACCTATATTCTGTTTTGTTTTTAATTTTGTTCGGTTCATATGATTAGTAGCTAATTCTGTTCGGTTAATCTAGTTTCTATTCCTTTGTTGATTCAATTTGACAATATTTGGTTCATCCAAATGAGTTTGGGATTTGGTACTTGTTATTGGTGAGTTCTTGATCTTAGAACCATGATCCAACTTCTAAGAAAGTGCCTCTACATTTTCCAGCTCAAGGTGATTCCTCAAAGTGTCAAGAATCTTGTTCTATGTGGCTATTGGAATCACATCACCACGTTTGCTGAAATCCGGCGACGTGTCGTGGCTCACATCGCTGCTGAAAGCGAAGTCTCCGAGAAAAGGGGAAACGTGGCCCCAGCTAAGCCGCGCGCCCAGACAAGGGTCCAGCCGCAGAGGGTAATGGAGGCAGCGGCGGGAAAGAGGGACCAAAGGATGCGTCATCCTTATGACCCTAAGAAGAATAAGGGGAAGGGGCCGGGGCGGCCCAGAGAGACTAATCGCCCGCCAAGGTATGAGTTCGTGATGGGGTTGGCCGATCTGATCGCCATCCCGAATATTGTTGCCAGGCTCAAGGTGCCTGAGAAGACAACGGAAAAGGTTTTGGGTCCAAAACCAGACGCGTGGTGTGAGTTCCACAAGAGCTTTGGCCACTCTATCAACTCGTGTTTGGCTTTGGGATACCAACTCGCCGAGTTGGTCAAGTGTGGATTCTTGAAAGATTACTTGCTGGAAAAGCAAGTGGGCCAATCAACAGGTCCCCAACCGGCGGGCAATGAAGGACAGCAGCACGAGGTGCCCATTCACGGTGAGATCCACACCATAGCTGGTGGATTCTCAGGTGGAGGATGTACTGCATCGCAGCGCAAGAAGTACGCAAGGTCGGTGATGTCGGTGGAAGTTTTTGAGGATCACTCACCCGACGTGGACATCACATTCACCAAAGGAGACCTTAAGGACGTTGTGCCTCACGGCAACGACCCTATTGTGATCTCACTTGTCACGGCGGGAAGAACTGCCCACCGGGTGCTGGTCGACCAAGGAAGCTCGGCAAATGTGATGTTGTGGCCGACTTTTGAAAAATAACAACTATCCCCCGATCAACTGCTTGTACGGTTTCGCCGGCGATCAAATGGAGGTCAGGGGGTATATTGAGTTAAGGACGACGTTCACAGATGGTTTGGCCTCACAAACAGAGAAGATCAGGTATCTTGTCGTAAACGCTCCGTCGGCATACAACATACTGTTGGGAAAGCCAACGCTCAACAGGACAGGAGTTGTGCCTTCAACAAGGCACATGAAGGTCAAACTACCGTCTATGGAAGGTTTGATCATCACCATCTGTTCTGACCAAAAGGAGGCGAAGAAGTACTATGAAAACAGCCTCAAGAACAAGAGATTTGTATGCCACGTAACCACAACGCCGCCCCCTGGCGTGGAGCCCGCACAGGATAACCGACGAGTTGTAGATACGGTGTTGGAGATGGCCGCCGAGGGCGATGTGTCGATGGAGGATATCGAGGCGAGGTCCGAGGGCGCCGCCCGGGTGGAGGGAGAAAGAAGCTGCCCGGTGACCGCCAGGGAGACAGGTATCGCGAGGGCAATGATCGCCAGTGAGAAGAAGCCTCAGCCGGTGGAGAAATGGCTTGAGAGGAAGATCAACGGCAAGGCGTTCAAACTGGGAAAAGCCTTAGACAGCAAGACACAAGACCAAATTGCCAAGGTGATAAGTAGACACCTAGATGCATTTGCTTGGTCCGCTTCTGACATGTCGGGAATCGACCCGGATTTCTTGTGCCATCGCTTAGCAATGGATACCCAAGTCAGGCCCGTCCGCCAAAGAAGGAGAAAATTCAACGAGGAAAAGAGGCAGGTGATCAAGGAAGAGACGTAGAAACTCCTTGCAGCAGGCCACATCATGGAGGTCCAGTACCCAGAATGGCTCGCCAACGTCGTTCTGGTCAAGAAGAGTAGTGGGAAATGGCGGATGTGTGTTGACTTCACAGACCTGAATAAGGCTTGTCCAAAGGATTCTTATCCTTTGCCAAGTATAGACGCCCTGGTAGACAGTGCATCAGGGTGCAAGCTGCTCAGTTTTCTGGATGCCTTCTCAGGATACAACCAAATCAAAATGCACCCCATGGATGAAGAAAAGACTGCCTTCATGACGGAAAGGTCATGCTATTGCTACAAGGTGATGCCCTTCGGGCTGAAGAATGCAGGGGCCACGTAGCAAAGGCTAATGGACAAGATGCTCACCCCTATGCTCGGGAGGAATGTGCAGGCATATGTTGACGATATGGTCGTGACATCCCTGGAAAAGTCCGTGCACGTCACCGATATAGAAGAGTTGTGCGTTACGATAGCCAGGTACAAACTGAAACTGAATCCTGAGAAGTGTATTTTCGGCGTAGAGGTAGGAAAATTTCTGGGATTTCTCTTGTCGGAGAGGGGAATCGAGGCCAACCCCGAAAAATGTGCCGCCATTTTGGCGATGAGGAGCCCTGCCACTGTGAAGGAGGTGCATCAGCTCACGGGACGGATGGCCGCCCTGTCCCGATTCGTATCAGCCAGGATCAAGATCAGGTCCAGAAACCCATCTATTTTGTTAGCAAGGTGTTGCAAGGCCCAGAAGTGAGGTATCAGGCCTTAGAAAAGGCGGCGCTGGCAGTTGTATTTTCGGCAAGGAGGCTGCGCCATTACTTCCAGAGCTTTACGGTGTTGGTAATGACTGACTTACCCATCCAAAAGGTTTTGAAGAAACCGGATGTAGCTGGGAGGATGGTGAAGTGGGCGGTGGAACTGTCGAAATTCGACATCAAGTATGAGCCCCGGGAACCGATCAAGGGGCAAATCTTTGCCGATTTTGTGGTCGAGCTGTCTTCCGGAACAGCGCAAAACGCCAAGGATGACTTTCGTTGGGTGCTCTCGGTGGATGGGTCGTCTAACCAGCTTGGTAGCGGGGCTGGGGTTATTTTGGAGGGACCCAACGGGGGTTGATAGAGAAATCACTGAGGTTCGCTTTTAAAGCAAACAACAATCAAGCAGAGTATGAGGCTTTGATGGCCGGTATTCTGTTGGCAAAGGAGATGGGGGCAAAGGTGCTGATGGCCAAAAGTGATTCGCTGTTGGTCACTGGGCAGGTAACTGGTGAGTTCCGAGCCAAAGATCCGCAGATGGCAGCCTACCTGGAGTACGTGCAAGAGTTAAGGAGATCCTTTGTTTTGTTTGAAGTGGTGCACGTGCCAAGAGAGCAGAATGCCCGAGCTGACTTGCTAGCCAAGCTCGCCAGTTCGGGCAAGGGGGGCAGACAGAGGATCGTTATTCAAGAAACTTTGAAGACCCCTCGGGCTTTTGTCGCAGATCACCAGGTCCTTCACGTTTGCAGATCGATGGAAAGGACATCAAGGAGCCATAGATCTCTAACACAAGAGACCTTGAGGATGCCGAGGGTCAGAGCGCGCCCAGCGGAAGAGGTAAAAACGATGCAAGTTTGCGCTATCCACGAACCAGATACGTGGATAACGCCATACCAGTGCTACTTGGCAGATGGCGTGCTCCCAATGGACTCAACAGAGTCCAGAAAGATAAAGAAGAGCTCCAACAAGTTTACCCTCATCGACGGCGAGCTGTACAGGTTCGGATTTACACACCCTCTTCTTGTATGCGTACACGGAGAGAAGTGCACGAGAATTATGGTCGAGCTCCATGAAGGGATTTGTGGGAGCCACATTGGGGGTCGAGCTCTGGCGACAAGGACTGTCCGTGCAGGTTATTACTGGCCCACAATGAGGGAAGATTGCAGGAGATATGCCCAGCGTTGCAAGCAATGCCAGCAGCACGCCTATTGGCACAAGGCACCCCCAGAATAGTTAAAGTCAATCTACAACCCGTGGCCATTCCACACGTGGGGAATCGACATTCTGGGGCCCTTCCCGTTGGCGATCAGGCAAATGAAGTATTTGGTTGTGGCAATCGAATACTTCACGAAATGGATTGAGGCAGAACCAGTAGCCCAGATCACCGCGCACAAAATCCAGAGTTTCGTGTGGAAGAATATTGTGTGTCGTTTTGGTGTGCCCAAGCGTTTAGTATCAGACAATGGGACTCAGTTCGCAAGTCACATGTTGAAGAAGTTGTGCGAGGACATCGGGACACAATAGGTGTTAGATTCCATGGAACACCCGCAAACGAATGGGCAACTGGAGTCCGCTAATCGGGTCCTACTGAGAGGCTTGAAGAGGAGGTTGGAAAAGGCCAAAGGGTCTTGGGCTGAGGAAGTTCCCCGCATAGTGTGGGCATATCATACCATTGAGCAATCGGGAACCCATGAAACCCCGTTTAGCTTAGTGTATGGATGCGATGCGATGATTCCAGTCGAAATCCAGGAAAGTTCGCCGAGATTCCAGAACTTCGTGGCGGAAGACTCGAACGAAGAAAGGAAAATGAACTTGGATTTGCTGGACGAGGTCAGGGAGGAAGCACGAGTGAAGGCCGAGGCAGTAAAGAGAAGAGTTGAGCGTAAGTACAACTCTAAGATAAAGCCGAGGCGGTTCAGAGATGGTGACCTAGTGATGAGGAAGGCCCACCAGTACGAGATGGAGAACAAATTGTCACCCAAGTGAACAGGACCGTTTAGAATAACCGAAGCACTCGGGAACGGCGCTTACCGCTTGGAGACGCTGGAAGGAGGGACGATTCCTCGCACTTGGAACGCCACCCATCTCAAGTTTTATTACAGTTAAGGCGTTGTAAGTAGAAATTAACTCGAACAATTTAAGATGTTTCAGTTTAAACAATTTTTCAAGGGGGCACTCTTTTTCCCTAAGGAGGGTTTTAATGAGGCCACCCAATAAAGAAGGTTTCGAAGTTTATCGAAGTTTCCCAGTTATTAAGTTTGCATGCTCATCATTTTCTAAGTTTTTGCGAAGGGACTTTATCGCCCCTGTGTAGTTTTAAACAATGGTAAATCCAAATTGCATGCATCCAGTACAAAGTTTTTAAAGTATGAAGTTCAAAACCCTCATCGCTACCCGGCGATCAGAGGTGCAAGTTAAAGTTTTCAGTCCTCATCGCCACATGGCGATCGGAGGCACAGGAGTAAGGTTTCTTTAAAGACCTCCTTGCCTTGAGCGAGCGTAGGCGAGAAAGAGATTGAAAAGACCTCCTCGCCTCGAGCGAGTGTAGGCGAGAAAGAGATTGAAAAGACCTCCTTGCCTCGAGCGAGTGTAGGCGAGAAAGAGATCAAAAAGACCTCCTCGCCTCGAGCGAGCATAGGCGATAAAAGATTAAAGCCCTCATCGCCCTGAGCGAGTACAGGCAAGAGCAGATCACAAGACCACTTTGCGTAAGCAAATTGAGGCAAGTTGAAAGCCCTCAATGCACCCAGGGGGGGAGGAGATGTAACCCCTGGGCAAGTCGAGGCATCAGGAAAAGTCCTTCTCACCCTCGAGTGAGTTCAGGCAAGATGAAGCTGAAAAGTCAGGGGTGTTAATAGTCTTATGTATGGGAAAGGAGGGTTGGAGAAAAACTCATTTCCCCTTGAGTGAAACGCCAATACTAACCTAGTAAGACCAGTTAAATTAGAAGTTAAAGGGTGGTTGGGGGAGGTTCGCAAAGGACACCTCACCACCTAAATCGTTGTTCTATAACTCAGGGAGGTAGAGAAGGATGCGAAAGGCGACTCTACCCCTAGATGAGGGAACAACGATTTAAGCTATCTCAGGTTAAGAACTCGGGGAAGGTAGAGGGAGAACCGAAAGGCATCTCTCCTTCCAGACGAGCAAAGAGGAAGTCATAAGGCGATCCCGCTGGGGACATTTCTAATCAAGGGAAAATGGCATCGCCGAAAGCCCATGGATGGGAATTGAAATAGAAAGAGCATTACACGGCGAGAGCCAGATCAGAGAAGTTTTGGGTGATAACGTGGAAATACGCTTGCCCTTTGGAAAATCAGGCGAATGAGATTGCAGATACTAAGATCGACCTACGCCCTCATCGCCAAGTAAGTGATCTTGCGTTAAACGTTATTGTTATAGACTAACCGTTTGTTTAAGTTAAGTTGATTTCCAGAGAATTAAGCGTCAGTTCGTGCTAAGTTAATTGGGTTGAGTAGAAGCCAACCAGTTATCAGATGATCGCACAACGGATAAAGTTAGAGCCACGTATATTCACGCATGTCAAAACAGTTTGAGTAGAATGAAAATTATTGCATATATCAAAGTTAAATACAAGAGGTTTCAGGGTGATAAAATTGAAGTGGCAGATGGGAGCAGTTAAGTTGGAGGCATAATCTTGCCATCCACCACTTCGTTGTACACTGAAAACTCAGAGAGGTCGAGATCGGGGAATTTGCAAGCAAACTGCTCCAAAGCTGCTCCAAAGCCGGAAGTAAGAACTTGGGCAGCCTCAAGCTGAAGCTCATCGATCTTTGTCTTGAACCCGTTGTTCTCTTCCCGAACCTGGGTGATTTCAAGTTGAAGCTCGTCGACCTTTTGCTCGAACCCGCTGTTCTCTACACGAACTCGGGCAAGCTCGGTAGCTGTCTCACTCAGATCTTTGGCTGCCTTATCCCGATCCTGCTCGACCTTGCCCAAAAGAGTTTCCCGCTCGGTCGACCTTTTCTCCAGTTTGGACATTTGATCTGTGTCGGACCTTTGGGCCTCCTCCAACTCTGCGATTCGCTTCCTCATAGGAACGATTCTGCTCTCCAGCTCAACTGCATCCTGAAGCTTGTCGTGCAGCTTCTTGCGCAATTCTTTTTTGTCCTTACGCAAGCTTCGGAGCTCTTTGTTGAGAGCGTTCTCGACCCGCGAGAACTCTAGGCCTTGCATCATCATGTCGCACTTGACTTTCTCGGCCTCGGCTCTCGCGGTGCTTGCCACCTCCTGATGGATGCGACAATCGAGCTCAAGTTTCTCCAAGGAGCCCTTCAGCCCTTCGGCGACAATTTGAGGGAGGCATTCGTCGGCCATGGCGTGTAGGCGCACGTTGAAAGTTCTCAAGGCTTCTTAGAGGGAAGCTGGGAGGCCCGGTGTTGGAGGAGGAGGTGGGGGTTGGTGTTGTGTTGCCAAGGAGTGTTGTGTGTTCTTGAGGTGTTCAAGATCAATACTCTTGGTGCGGTTTGCCAAAGGTAGTGTGTTTCTTGAAGGGTTCAAGGTCACTACTTTAGTGGTTTGTGTTTTGTAATCTGGTTTGATTGCTTAGTGGATTACCTAGTGGTATTCTGGGGACTGGATGTAGCTATTGGCTTAAGAGTGAACCAGTATAAACTGTTGGTGTATTTCTCTTACCCTGAACTCATTTAAATTTTGTTTTAAGCTTTTCTAATATAAAAAACCGATTGTTTTTCTGTTGCTTTGCTGTATAATTGCTTGAATTCTTGGCTAACTTGATTCCTGTTCTGGATTTCCACAAAGAATTTTGTTAAAAATGAAAAAGTTTTCAAAAACCCCTCTTAAACAATTCACCCCCTCTCGTTTAAGGTCATATATTCTAACAAGTTCTTCCTGCTAGTCTTCTTAAATGTTTAGAATATGTTGTAAATAAGTTGGGCTCACTTTAGGGTTCCAAATAGTAGAATAAGCAAGAGTAGGTCCATATAGCATAAATAGGAGGTGAAGTTATAAAATTGGGCCATGAGAAGTCTATTAGGGAAGGAAGGAAACCCTAGGTTCTAGAATGTGTAGGAAACGGTGACATTGACCTAAAGTCCAACCCTAGGTCGCCTCCTTGCATAGACCATCCTACCCCTTTCCCTTGTTGTTCTCCAAGGCTCCTCATTCTATAAATACGAGGCTTCCCTCTTTGTAATGACATGTTGAAATTATAGTAAAGAAATTCTGCAAAACAATTGTGTGAGTAGTGAGTGAGTGAGTCTCCTCCAATTTAATCTTATCTTGTGGGTTATGATGCTCTCAAGTGACGGCCTCCTCCCACTTATCTTGGTGGTTCCAACCCATGAAGTGGCGTGATACACCATTGCTCCACCATCCATAAGTTCTTCTTTCATCATCTTTTCCATTTATCCATTCCTTTCCATGTTTGTATCTTCCTTATCCTTTAAGTTTCGACTTGCATTCATCATCACCTATTCATGTCTTTTTCTCTTTGCCTTATGCAAATGAACCTTCACATTGTAAGAATTGATGGCTTAAACAAGAGGGGGGTGAATTGTTTGTCAAAGATTTTTGCAAAGAATGTTTAAGAATGAACCTTTATCAAACAATCACAAATAAACAATTAAGGAAAGCAATTAACCAATGATACAAAAACTGCCTTTAGAATTTTAACCGATTGAAATTGTTTATTAATCGGTTGTTTATATCAGCAGCAGAATTAAACAAACAGTTATAAGGAGTTAGTGATAGAGAGATTTACACAGCGAATTTTATACTGGTTCACTCAACCTTGAGCTACATCCAGTTCTCATAACAACCTCGGAGTTCCACTAGTAATCACTTACAAATTACACCAAACAACCACAAAGAGGTGACCTTGAAAACCACAAGACCCACTCAACCTCTTTGCAACACCACACACCTCAAGTCAGAACACCCTTTGACTTTGCAGGATTTCACACACACTTACAAGTTTATGAAAGTACAATTACAAGAATCACGAAAGGAATAGGAAACACCTAAGATTACACAAACCAGTAAGTCCTATGATTAGATCTTGTACCAGTGCAAAGCTTAACAACAATCTTGCAAACCTTTTGAAAACTTCTTTCAAAAACTAATCTCAATCTCTCTTTGATCTCAAATCTGTCTAAAACTTGTACACTCTTGTTTTGAAAGAAAAGTCATATTTATAGCACTTAAAAACTAGCATATCAAGGCAGCATTAATGACCCAAAGTAGTTTTGATCACATCCAAAATAGAATAATAGGTTTTCAAAAAATTGTTAGAGAAAGTCACAATTAACCGATTGAAAACACGATTTAACCAGTTGAATTGGTTAGGCAGTTAGATAACCAAGTTAAAAACAGTTTTAAAACCTCTAAGTCAACCAAGTGATAAACAACCAATTATTTCGATAATTCAATCGGGTTTTTTCTCTTTGCCTAGAAAAACGCTTTGCTTTTTAAAACAGATTGGGCAAGCTTCGTGCAAGGATTAAGAACTGATCTTTACATAGATTCTAAACATTCTAATCTAAACCCAAACCAAAAGCAGCAAGGCTTCAAGCTTCATCATGGATTTGAAACATCAAAGATTCCATGCTCTACACACATTTATTTAACCACTTGGTTAAGTTAATGTCCAGTGGGAATTTTCCTTAGGTTATCACCTCTAATTGTCAAAAATCAAAATCTAAGTAAAGTGTCACCATAAAAATGATCAATCATAAAATCAACTCACATCAGGGGGGTGAATTGTTTGACAAAAGATTTTCGAAAAAAGATTGGATAAGAATGAAGTTTTAACAACAATCACAAAAAAAGTAATCAAGGAAGCCAATCAAACAAGGTAATTGAGACTATTTGCAGAAAATCAATCGGCTGAAACTTCGTTTTAACCGGATGTTTATGGCAGCAGAAATAAAAAAATCAAATCAATAGTTTATAAGGAGTGAGAGAGAGAGAGATTACACAACAAATTTATACGGGTTCACTCAACCCTAAGCTACATCCAGTCTCCAGAACAACAGTTGAGTATTCCACTAGCAATCAATCGCACATTACAACCACAAAGAGGTGATCTTGAAACCACAAGAACCCTCTTTGCCTTTCACACAACCTTAGTCAAAACACCCTCTGACCTTACACGTTTACACACCTTTTACAAGTTTAGAAAAGAACAATTACAAGAATCAGAAAGGAACATATTACATTTGGTAAATCAGGAATCAGAGAGCTCCTAAGATCAGATCTTGAACCAATGCACGACTACTTAGCAATCTTGCAAAACTTTGATTTGAATCTCTTCTCAAAAATGTTTTCAATCTCTCTCTTTTTTTGTATCTTTGAATACAAAGATAAACCATATTTATAGCTCTTAAAATTAACCGTTTTAGGCAGTCAATCATGAGCCAAAATAGTTTTAATTCAACTGAAAATATATTTTAACTAATTGAATTGGTTTTGACAGTTAGTCAACTAAGTCAAAAACAGTTTTGAAAACCTTCAATCAAGTTAAGTGTAAAAGAACCGATTATATCGTGATTTTTCTCTTTGCTTAGAAAAACATTTTTCTCTTTTAACATAGATTGATTTAGCTTTGTGCATAGGAAAAGAATGATATTTACAAGAATTCTAAACACCCTAGAACTAAGCTCCAACCAAAAGCAGCAAAGCATCAACCCTTCATTATAAATTTGGATCAGCAAAGCTTCCATGTTCTACAATCTCCCCCTATTTGATGGAGCCAAATTCTTTGGATGCTTTTTGGAATGTTCTGTTTATAATCTTGCTTAACTTGCATTCACAAGCAAACATAGAAATATAGGATAATAGATTCCAGTTAATCAAGCACCACAAACTAGTTTCCACTAGGTGATTTCCAGTGAGGAACATCAGCCAAATCAATGTGAGAAACTAGTCAATCATGCATAGGTGCAATATTAGCAAAACAATCGGTTATTTTGCCGGAATAACCGGTTAAAATATGTGATGTGATTCCAATAGCATAGAAGAGAAAGATTCTTAATCTTATTAGGAATCAACTTGAGTTGGACAATAGTTAGGCACTTTTCTTAGAATTGGATCAATGTTCTAAGTCAAGAACTCACCAAAACTAGCACCAAATCCAAAACTCATATGGAAGTTCCAATTATGATCAAATTGAACCGAAAAGAATGGAACAAAAGATAAGCAAATTGAAACTAGAAGTGCTGGAAATTAAACACACCGAACCAAAAAAAAGGCAAGAACAATCTTACTAGACATGGAAATGAATAAGGCACAAAGCTAGAGAAGAGAACACTTATGGAGATGGAAGAGAAGGTGATTGATCACGCCACATGGAGTATGGCTGCTCCAAGATTAGTGTGCTGCCGCCACTTGAGGACACCATGGATCCATTAAGATAAGACTAGAGAAGAAGGCTCAAAATTTGAGTATAGTTTCTTTACTCTAAATTCCACTCTAAATTTTACAAAGGGAGCACCTCTATTTATAGCCTAAGGTGCTGAAATGCAAGCTACACAAATTCAAAATTCCCTCCTAAAAAGTTTCTAGAACCGGCGCCAAATACAAAGCATGAGGAAGGTGTGACCTCTTCCTTCACTTTGGCACCTCCTATTCTACTCCTACACCTATCTACTAACGCACCCCCCTCCTAAAGCTCCTAACTAAAGCCTAAAAGATGCTATAACAATAGAGGTTTCTAATGTTTCCCTCTAAGCACCTTCAACCAAAGAAATTACAAAAAGAGAAAATAATTGTCCCCTAGCTCCTAAAGCTTTGAACATGCTTCTTGTAAGCCATTGAGGTGGCCTTTGACCTCCATGGCCGTCCTCCATTTGCGCCTCTACCTCTTCTTGATCTTGTTGATTGGCCTCCATGTCCACTTGAGCTTGATCTCCATCAATATGTAACAGAGTTTTATATCAAATCAAAATCAAGTTATAGCAATGTTCAATCAAATGTACAAAACAGAAACAGATGCAAAATTAGAACATTACAACCCAAAGCTCACTTCTCCTCATATTTGTCTTCACAAATAGAATGAAAGAAGGATTAAAAAACAGCATAGATTTAAGATAAGGCTTGTAAATCAATTATTCCCAATTCATTTCTTAGTGAATAAAACCTATCTTTGGATAAGGGTTTTGTGAAGATGTCTGCAAGCTGGCTTTCAGTGGCAACGAATTGAATCTCACAGTCTCCATTACTGACATGATCACGAATAAAGTGATGTTGAATCTCAATGTGTTTGGTTTTGGAGTACTGAACCTGATTTTTTGTAAGATTTATTGCACTTGTGTTGTCAAACAATAAAGGGACCTTGCTGACTTTCAACCGAAAGTCCTCTAGCTGTTGCTTGATCCATAAGATTTGTGCACGGAAGCTTTCTGCAGCTATATACTTCGCTTCAGCAGTTGACAAGCTACACAAGCTTGCTTTTTGCTATGTCATGATATAAGGCTTTGTACCGCCCTGGTAGTCGGAAGTGATGACGTGGCATCAAGCTACAGTATAGGCGTGTTGACGAGACGCCAGGTTGGCAGAAGGGAAGGAAGTCGGGGGGCTCGTGAAATCGCCAGTTATTAAGTTGGCGTGCTCCGATCTCCAGTATACCAGAACCGGCGGTCACCGGGTTAAAGATGAAGTCGCCAGATGTAAACTCAGGCGACCAAGTGATTAGAGATCGCCGGAGCGAGCACATCGCCGAAGATGAAGGTGGTGCAGATTATGAAGGCGGCCGGCGAGACCACAGGGAAGGTGTACGAAGGCACCCTAACTCGCCAATCCCAATAAAGATCGCGCTCCAAGTTAGCTATGCACTAGGCAGTGCCATGCATAGGTAACTTAGCCAAGAGAGAGTCAGAAGCAACGCCCAAGTCAAGGAGGCTCCAGATGATGGCACGTGCACGGTTGGATGCGAGCCACGTGTCCAGATGCGTAACTGCCAGGAGAGAGAAAGTGACCAGGTATATAAGGATTTCCCAACGAACTTTTGAGGTACGCACGTTCAGATTGTATTCTTTACGCTTGCGAGTTCTTGAGCATACTGTGAGAGACAACTGGTTCACGGTTCCTTGAGAGTTCTTGAGTGTTGCTCTTAGTATTTGGTGGTTCAGTCACTGACTTGGGCATTGGAGTGCGATCGGCCGCAGCGGCGCCGCTCTGTTCTTTTGTAGGTTCTTGAGGTGGATCATTACGAAGGACGGAGGTTGAAGCGGTGCACACGTCGATCCAAGCTTGACGAGGCAAGTTCCAACGTTTTGGTCAACAGGCAGGATCATCAGGCGCCCACCGTGGGCCCGTGTAAAACCTGTTCCCATCCACAGCGTGAGTTCTTGGAGGTTTTGGGGGTTTTCTGTGTGGTTGTGTGCTGGTGCAACCGCTGTTTGCTGTTCATCTAGGTTTTGTTCGGTGATTTCGCGTTTTCCACCGTTTGTTTGGGTTTTTGTTCGGAGAAGTGAAGTTTTCTGCTGCTTACGCGAGATTTGTTCCGCGAGATTTGAGTTCTTTGGCTCGTTTGATTTGTCGTGGGAGAAGCGGTGGTTTCTGGTGGAGTTGCAGGTTTCTGTGGAGGTTCGCTGTGTTCTTGAGTTTTCTTGCGGAGTTTCGCGCAGTTTTGACCGATTGATCGCTGAATCGATCGTCACTGAAGGAAGTGTTGTTCATTACACTCTGTGATTCGTCAAGTTTCATGAGAAAAATGAGAAGCAACCGTTCAAGTCCAGTTGCGCCTGTTGCTGCTGAAGGCGCCGGCACCATGACCATGGCGCATATGGTAGAGATTATGCGTTCGTTACAGGCAACTGTGGAAGCCTCGCGCATAGAGCAGGCGAGAATGCATGAGGACCTGGTCGCCTCTCGGGCCAGGAATGATGAGCTTAGCAAAGTGACTGAAGAGCTGCGTCAAGCTCTTCAGGAGCAGCAAGGGCGTCCTATCGCTGAAGAGGTCGCGCCGTCAACGCCGCCTCGTGTTTTTCCCATGCCCTTCGCTCAGGCGATTACTGACACGCCTATTCCTGCGAGTGTGGTACCTGTTAAGGCTGTTTTTACCGGCGTGGAGGATCCTGAGGCTCATCTCACCACGTTCCATACGCAGATGATGCTGTCAGGAGGATCGGACGCCATGTACTGCAAGATGTTCGTGAGCACACTCCAGGGAACGGCGCTGGAATGGTTTGTGAGCCTGCCTACAGGTCACATAACCAACTTCCAACAGTTCTCGAAGATTTTCGTCGAGCAGTACATCGTGAATAAGGCACCGCCCAGGGTGTCTTACGATTTGTTTCATATAAGGCAATATCAGGGAGAGTCCCTCAGGGACTACTTGAATCGCTTTGGGGCGCAGATGGTCAGATCGCCGGCCAAAGACGAGGAAATGCTGGTCTACGCATTTAAGAAGGGCGTGCTACCGGGACCATTCTGCGAGGCATTGATCAGGGCTCACCCCGCCACGTTTGCTGAGGTTAGGCGACTTGCGGTGGCCCACATCGCCGACGAGAGTGAAGTCGCCGAGAAGAGAGGAAGCGTGGCTCCCGCTAGGCCGCGCGCCCAGACCTTGATCCAGCCACAGAGGGTTCTGGAGACAGCGGCGGCCAGGAGGGATCAGAGGACTCGCCATCCTTATGATCCAAGGAAGAACAAGGGCAGGGGCCAAGGGCGCCAGCAACCAGCACGCCGGGAATATAATCGCCCGCCTAAGCACAAGTTTGTCATGGGATTGTCGGACCTGATCGCCATTCCCAATATATCCGCTAGGTTGAAAGCGCCCGAGAAGGCAGGCGACAAGGTGCTGGGACCAAAGCCAGACGCCTGGTGTGAGTTTCACCAGGGCTTTGGCCATACCGTGGATTCGTGCTTGGCTTTAGGATACCAGCTCGACGATCTGGTTAAGAGCGGGTTCCTAAATGACTATTTGCTGGATAGAAGGACGGGGGGCGCGTCGAGCTCCCAACCAGCAGGTGGAGAGGCTCAGCAGCACGAGATGCCCACACACGGGGAAATCCACACCATTGCAGGGGGTTTCTCGGGTGGTGGATGCACCGCATCACAGAGGAAGAAGTACGCGAGGTCTGTGATGACGGTGGATATGTTTGAAGACCACTCACCGGAAGTGGACATTACGTTCACCAAGCAAGATCTTCGGGACGTTGTGCCTCATGACAACGATCCCATAGTAATCTCATTGATCACGGCAGGAAGAAAGGTCCACAGGGTTCTGGTGGACCAGGGAAGCTCGGCAGACGTGATGTTCTAGCCGACTTTCACGCAGCTGGAGCTGCCCCTTGACCAGCTGAGGCCCTATGGAGGGTGTTTGTATGGTTTCGCTGGTGACCAGGTGGAGGTCAGGGGGTACATAGAGTTGAGGACTACGTTTACAGATGAGGCGGGTTCGAGAACGGAGAGAATCAAATACCTTGTTGTAAACGCTCCTTCAGCATACAACATCCTGTTGGGAAGACCCACGCTCAACAGGATAGGCGCTATAGCGTCGACCCGGCACATGAAGGTGAAGTTGCCGTCTATGGAGGGGGTGGTGATCACCATCAAATCCGATCAGAAAGAAGCGAAGAAGTGCTATGAGAATAGCCTGAAAAACAAGAGATCGGTGAGTTACGTGACAACCACCCAGCCTCCCGGTGTGAAGCCCGGATCGACGGTAATAGAAGAGACCGCCGGAAGAGACGTGGAGATAGTGGATGCTGAGCTGGGGGAGGGGAACGCCGGTCTGGAGGAAGAAGAGGCAAGGAATCGCCCTGAGGAAGCGAGAGAACTGGGAATCGCCAGGGCGGTGATCGCCAGAGAGACCAGGCCAAAACCCGTCGAGCAGTGGCTCGAGAGAGAGATCGGGGGAAAGATCTTCAAGCTGGGAAGATCCCTGGAGGTCGAGCTCCAGGACCAGATCGCCAAGGTGATAGAACGGCATCTGGATGCATTTGCATGGTCCGCTTCGGACATGCCCGGGATCGATCCCGACTTCTTGTGCCATCATCTGGCGATGGACAACTTGGTGAGACCAGTGCGACAAAGGAGAAGAAAGTTCAACGAGGAGAGGAGGCAGGCGATTAGGGACGAAACACAGAAACTCCTCGCTGCAGGCCACATCAGGGAAGTCCAGTACCCTGAATGGCTGGCAAATGTCGTGCTGGTGAAGAAGAGTAATGGGAAATGGCGCATGTGCGTCGATTTCACTGATCTGAATAAGGCCTGCCCAAAGGATTCATATCCTTTACCAAGCATAGACGCCCTGGTGGATAGTGCTGCAGGGTGTAAGTTGTTGAGCTTCCTGGATGCCTTCTCGGAGTATAACCAGATCAAGATGCATCCCATGGATGAAGAGAAGACTGCCTTCATGACCGAGAGATCGTGCTACTGCCACAAGGTGATGCCGTTTGGGCTGAAGAACGCGGGGGCCACGTACCAGAGGTTGATGGATCGAGTACTTGCACCGATGCTGGGAAGGAATGTGCAAGCGTACGTAGATGACATGGTCGTGACCTCGCCAGAGAAAAGCAAGCACGTTGCAGACTTGGAGGAATTGTTCACGACGATCGCCAAGTTCAAGTTGAAGCTGAATCCAGAGAAATGCATCTTCGGCGTGGAGGCTGGAAAGTTTTTGGGTTTCCTCTTAACTGAAAGGGGAATAGAAGCCAACCCGGATAAGTGTGCCGCCATCTTGGCGATGAGGAGCCCAGCTACCGTGAAGGAAGTACAACAACTAACAGGTTGGATGGCCGCCCTGTCTCGCTTCGTGTCAGCTAGCGGAGAGAAGGGCCATCCTTATTTCCAGTGCTTAAGACGCAATAACAAGTTTGCTTGGACGAAGGAGTGCGAGGAAGCCTTTGTCAAGCTGAAGGAGTATCTGGCGAGCCCGCCGGTTTTGTGTAAACCGCTGGTGGGAACCCCTCTCAGGTTGTATTTTGTTGTAACTGAGAGGGCGGTAAGTGCGGTGCTCGCCCAGGACCAAGATCAGACTCAAAAGCCTATTTATTTTGTTAGTAAGGTGCTGCAGGGCCCAGAAACGAGATATCAGGCCCTGGAGAAGGCTGCGCTGGCTGTGGTATTTTCGGCGAGGAGATTGCCACACTATTTCCATAGCTTCACAATACTGGTGATGACTGACCTGCCCATCCAGAAGGTCTTGAAGAAGCCCGACGTTGCGGGAAGGATGGTGAAGTGGGCAGTAGAGCTGTCAGAGTTTGATATTAAGTATGAGCCCCGAGGCCCGATCAAGGGGCAAATCTTCGCGGATTTCGTGGTCGAGCTCTCATCTGAGGCGACACGACTTGAAGGGGACGACTTCCGTTGGGTGCTTTCAGTGGATGGATCGTCGAACCAGCAGGGTAGCGGTGCTGGAGTCATCTTGGAGGGACCCAACGGTGTGCTGATCGAACAATCTTTGAGGTTTGCCTTCAAAGCCAGCAACAATCAAGCAGAATATGAGGTGCTGATCGTCGGGATCTTGCTGGCAAAAGAGATGGGAGCGAGGGTGTTGATGGCTAAGAGTGACTCGCTATTAGTCACGGGGCAAGTAACAGGCGAGTTCCAGGCTAAAGATCCACAAATGGCGGCTTACCTGGAGTATGTGCAGGAATTGAAGAGTTCCTTTGCCTCCTTTGAAGTGGTGCATGTGCCCAGAGAGCAGAATGCCCGAGCTGACTTGCTGGCTAAGCAGTTCAGGCAAGGGGGGTAGGCAGAGGACGGTGATTCAAGAAACTCTGAAGACGCCGAGAGCATTTGTAGCAGATCACCTGGTTCTTCAGATAAGCAGGTCGACGGAAAAAGCGGCAAGAAGTCACGGGTCTTTGACGCAAGAAACATTGAGATCGCCGAGAATTAGAGCATGTCGAGGAGAGAAGGTGAACATGACGCAGGTCTGCGCTACCAATGAGCCAGACACCTGGATAACACAGTACAAGCGGTGCCTGGCAGATGGCCTTCTCTCGCTGGATCCGACAGAGGCTAGGAAGATAAAGAAAAATTCTAGCAAGTACACAATGATTGATGGTGAGTTGTACAGGTTTGGGTTCACTCACCCACTCCTGGAATGTGTGCATGGCGAGAAATGCACGAGGATTATGGCAGAGCTCCATGAAGGGATATGCGGAAGCCACGTCGAGGGTCGAGCTCTGGCCGCAAGGACTCTCCGTGCAGGTTACTACTGGCCAACGATGAGAGAAGATTGCAAGAGGTATGCACAGTGTTGCAAACAATGCCAACAGCACGCCGATTGGCACAAGGGGCCTCCCGAGGAGTTGAAGTCGATTTACAGCCCTTGGCCGTTTCATACTTGGGGAATCGACATCCTGGGACCATTCCCGCTGGCGATCAGGCAGATGAAGTACTTGGTGGTGGCGATTGAGTATTTCACCAAGTGGATCGAAGCAGAACCAGTGGCCCAGATCACCGCACACAAGATCGAAGGTTTCGTGTGGAAGAACATTGTGTGCCGGTTTGGTGTGCCCAAGCGCCTGGTGTCGGACAATGGGACTCAGTTTGCAAGCCACCTATTGAGGAAGCTGTGCGAAGGGGTGGGGATTTAGCAAGTGTTTGCATCCGTCGAGCACCCTCAGACAAATAGCCAAGTAGAGTCAGCTAATCGGGTGTTGCTAAGAGGTTTGAAGAGAAGGTTAGAGAAAGCCAAAGGAAGCTGGGCTGAGGAGGTACCCCGTATAGTCTGGGCGTACCACACCACCGAGCAGTCAGGAACCCATGAGACCCCGTTCAGCTTGGTCTATGGGTGTGACGCAATGATTCCAGTGGAGATCCAGGAGAGCTCGCCGAGGTTCCAGAACTTCGTAGAGGAAGACTCGAATGAGGAGAGAAGGTTGAACCTGGATCTACTGGATGAAGTCAGGGAAGAGGCGAGATTAAAAGCTGAAGCGGTGAAGAGAAGGATTGAACGAAGATATAACTCGAAGGTGATGCCGAGACAGTTTAGAGAAGGCGACCTGGTGATGAGGAAAGCCCACCAGTACGAGATGGAGAATAAACTGTCGCCCAAGTGGACGGAACCGTTCAGAATAACCGAGGCGCTCGGGAACGGCGCCTACCGCTTAGAAACATTGGAAGGAGGGGCGATTCCTCGCACTTGGAACGCCACGCACCTCAAGTTGTATTACAGTTAAGAAGCTTTGTAAGTAAAGACAAACACGAAGTTATATTACAATGTCTCTGTTAAAACAGTTTGAAGGGGGCACTCTTTTTTCCCTAAGGAGGGTTTTTAATGAGGCCACCCAATAAAGAAGAGTTTTCGAAGCTCAAAGATGTTTTAGATTGCATGCTTGTTGTTTTCAGAAAGTTTTGAAGAAAGATCTTGTCACTTATATGTGATTTAAGGCAAGTAAAGATATATTGCATGCTTTCTAAAAAGTTTTAAGTCCTCATCGTCTTTCGGCGATCGGAGGCATCAGTTAAAGTTAAAGTCCTCATCGTCTTTCGGCGATTGGAGGCACCAGTTAAAGTTGAAGTCCTCATCGTCTTTTGGCGATCGGAGGCACCAGTTAAAAGACCTCAACGCCCTCGCGCGTTCTGAGGCGAGATAAAGACCTCCTCACCGTCGAGCGAGTGCAGGCGAGGAAGAGTGAAAAGTCCTCAGTGTTTCTGGGGGCGAGAAGATGTAACCCCTGGGGCAATGTAGAGGCACCAGTGAAAAGTCCTCAGTGCTTCTGGGGGCGAGAAGATGTAACCCCTGGGGCAATGTAGAGGCACCAGCGAAAGTCCTCAGTGTTTCTGGGGGGAGGAGATGTAACCCCTGGGGCAATGTAGAGGCACGAGTTAAAAGACCTTCTCGCTTATGAGCGAGTTCAGGCGAGTTAAAGACCTTCTCGCCTATGAGCGAGTTCAGGCGAGTTAAAGACCTTCTCGCCTATGAGCGAGTTCAGGCGAGTTAAAGACCTTCTCGCCAATGAGCGAGTTCAGGCAAGATAAAATCCTTCTCGTCTCGAACGAGTTCAGGTATGGTGTAAAGGGTGGAAGAAGTTTGGAGGGTGGCTAAGGTAGGTTCGAAGAGAGCGCCTAGCCACCCGGTCTCTTGTTCTGAAGCTCAAGGAGGTAGAGAAGGGTCCGAAAGGCGCCTCTACCCCCAGATAAAGGAACAATGGCCAAGGTATGAAACCAGAAAGAAGCTGATATCGCCAAGAGTCTTTGGCGATCAGGAAAAGTTCAAGCAATGGCAAGAAAGTTAAAGACCCATTTTGATGAAGCAGGTCGGGTTAGCGGTGTCTTAAGCCATTAGTTGAGTTAAAGTTCGTTGTTTGAAGAGTGATTTTACGCTAAGGTTCATTGCCTTGAGATTACAAGTTGTTAGAGTGATTGTTATTCGAAATCGAGGTAGTTCGAAGCAGTTAAGTGTATAATCGCGCTTACGAAATCGCTAAGTTAGTTTCTTGAAGTAAATTGTGCAAGAAGAGATAAAGCAGACAAAGGAGTTGCAAGAGGAAATACAAAGACCTTATCATTAAATGAACATCAGTTTGTCATAAAGTAAATATCAGTTCAGGGCACATGTACAGAAAAATAGAAAGTTTATTACAATCATATGAAAGGAGAAAGCATAAAGGTAGTGGATGGAGGGAATCGATCAGTCTTCAGCAGGAACAACCTTCCCATCCACCACCTCGTTGTTGAGAGACACCATGCTGAGATCTAGGTCGGGGTACAAGCAGGCGAACTGTTCCCGGGCAGCCTCGAATCCAGCAGCAAGAATCTGGGCAGAACTCAGATTAAGTTCTTCGATCTGTTTCTTAAGTTCTTCAATCTGTTTCTTCAGCCCCTCGTTCTGCTGCTCCAGCTCTTCAGCTTGCTTCTTGAGTTCTTCGATGGTTTCCTGAGCTTGAAGAAGGTCTTCAGCAACCTTTTTGGATTCTGCCTGCACCTGGCCCAGTTCAGCGGTGATCTTCCCTTTTTCTTCGTTAGCTTCGGCAAGCTTAGCCATGGTGTCGTCCCTCTCCTTCTCCACCTTTCCCAGGAAGACCTCCCGATCGGCTGACCTTTGTTCGAGCTTCTTCACCTTGGCGGCGTCAGTTTTAATCAAGGCCTCCAGGTCAGCCACTTTGACGCGATAAGGCACCAGCTTGCTCTCTTGCTCAATCTTCTCTTGAGCCAAAAGCTGCACCTTATGGCGTAGATCGGTGGCTTCCTTACGCGCCACCCGGAGCTCGGTGCTCATTGCATCTTCTACTCGGGAGTGCTCAATCTCGGCGAGTGTCAGATTGCAGGATAACCTCTCCGCCTCAATCCTTATGGAGTTATTCTCAGCTCGGAGCGTGAAGAGGTCATCCTGGAGCTTCCTGGTGGAGCTCTCCACAGCTTTAGATATAATGGCGGGGAAATCCTCCGCCATCATCTTTAGTTTTGCTGAGAAGGGCTCCCACATCCTCGTGACCTCAAGAGAGAGGTTCGCTTGTGGAGGCACCGGGTGGGCTTGTTGTTGGTTTTCGCCGCCACCTTCTTGAGTTGGTTGTTCAGCGGGTGCTTCTTGGCGTGGCGGCGACGTTGGGGATTCAGTAATCAGAATTGGAGAGTGGTGAGCACCCTCATCCCCGATTGGTGCCACGTTTGCGGTTGAGGCATTTGAAGGAGGACCCCCTCCAGCTGATACATAAGGCGTGGAGGCGCTCGGGGGGTCCTCCATGAAGTTAGGCTCGGCGGCCTCAACCACAGGAGGCGCAGATGCCAAAGGAATCGCTTGGACTGGCGAGGCGGGAGCTGGTGGAGGAGGCAATGTTGGAGGCGGGGCAGGTGTAGATGGTGGTGTTGATGTTGGGAGAGGGGGTGGAGCAGATGGTGAAGAAGGTGCCACCCTCTTCTTCTTCGTGACGAGGCCATCTTCAGTCGCCTCGTCGTCTTCTTCTTCCTCCTCATGGACTACTTGGGGGGCTTTCCTCTTTGGTTTCCTGAGGATAAGCTTTTTGCGTTGGTTGGCGGGTTGGACATCGAGAGGAGTTGGGCCTTTTGGTGGCGATCGGCCCTGTGCGGCGGCGATCTCCACCACCGAGTTTGGCACGGTTTGGGAACCCGATGCCAACCCATGGGATCGGGCGAGCGCCCTCAGCTCAGCAAGTTTGCCCTGGCCCAACATACGATCTGCATAAAGCAAAAATGCATGGGTTAGCTCAGAGAGGGAATAAATGCATAAGGCAGTATGCAACAAAGCAGATAAATGGTGCAGAAAATAAAACCAAAGTCTTGCGCACAACGCACAACACGCCCAGAAACAGTTAACAGAGGTAATGTCAAAATAAAAACTTAGACGTTGAGGTGAGTTCTAACCTATGCGAATTTCAAGTTGATCTTCGAAGAACTCGAAGCAGATGAGCGTGGTGGTGAGGAAGGTAATGTTGGCGTCTGCCACACTCTTCCAGAAGAAGCATAGGTCCCTGTCCAAGGCACCCATGCTGTCAGGACTCCTTGGCCTCCTGAAGCTGCTTTTGGACTCTTTGTTCCCCTTGTTTACCCAATACAAGGGGAAACCGTCGAGCAGAGAAGCGTCCTTGTCATTGGGGCGCACCTGGACGAACTTGCCCTTCCAGTCTTTGTAGGATTGCTGGAAGATAGAGAGGATCGATCTCCCAGCAATCCCGTTCAAGCTTACCCACAGGCGATCTCCTGGGTGCTTGGCTTCAAAAAGAAAGAGGAAGACGTCCACTGATGCTGGCAGCCCCAAGTGGTCGCACATTATCTGGAAGGCCCGTACGAACGCCCAGCTGTTGGGATGGAGCTGGGCGGCGGCGATGTCGAGCTCGGTGAGAAGCTCCCTTTCAAAGCGAGTGAAGGGAAACCTAAGTTTCACCTTCTTGAACAGAGTGGTATATATGAGGCAGAACAACCCGCCGGTGTTCCCCTTATCATCAACGCACACCGGCATGTCGGGAGAGCAAGGCAGCACCATCATCTTCTTGTCGTGCTCCTTGTGGAATGATAGGTGAGGCTCGTCTCCCTTCTTCAATCGCAGAACTGCCCCAGCAGAGTTTACAGAAGATGTTTCCTTCAACAAAGTCGGGGTGGCCCATGGGTACAGTTTTTTGAAATCTGGAGAGGGCACGGAGGCTCCTCCGGCGACGGGTGGAGTGGCCTGAGCCAAGTTAGGGCGGGAGGGTGCAGGCCTCTCAGCCTGAGAAGAAGAAGCACCACGTGCTCGCGGTGGGTTGTGTGCTTGTGAGGAGGGGTTTCGTGACGAAGGAGGAGGATTTGGGGTGATCTTTGAGCGAGTCATTGCGGAAGCTGCAAAGGAAGAAGAAAATAAAAGGTGATCAGGACTCGCAGAGGCTGACTCGATCATGAACGAAGGGTGAAAAAAAGAACGAACGAAGGTTCGTTGTAACGAAGACGAAGCCCTAAGTTACGAAGAAGGAGAAATAGAAAAAAACAACCCACAACGTATGCACCAGACAGTTAAAGGATGATGCGAATCGGTTAAAATGCAGGAAAACCCAGCAGAAGAAGGAAAGGAAGTACCTTTTTATGATCGGAAGAGTGATGAAGGAAGTTGGTGATTCAGGAGGTTGAAGAACGTTGAGAGCTTTTTGCAGAAGAGAGTTGGAGTGTCTGAGAATACGAAGAAAGTGATGGAACAGTGGAGCGAAATGGGTTTAAGGGTTTTTCGAAATGGGTTTGGGAAGCGCAAACGTTAACTGAAGGTAACCGTTGATGAAGCCACGTGTCGAACGATGGGAGGAGTGTTTGGTGGAGCGTCAGAGAAGCAGAAAGTACAACCGCTTGGAATTCTGCGCCAGTGCCACGTAGATCGGTATTGACGTGACTCTTTTAGTCTTTTCGCTGGACAAGTCTTCGCTTAAGACTGGGGGGCTTGTGTACCGCCCTGGTAGTCGGAAGTGATGACGTGGCATCAAGCTACAGTATAGGCGTGTTGACGAGACGCCAGGTTGGCAGAACGGAAGGAAGTCGGGGGGCTCGTGAAATCGCCAGTTATTAAGTTGGCGTGCTCCGATCTCCAGTATACCAGAACCGACGGTCACCGGGTTAAAGATGAAGTCGCCAGATGTAAACTCAGGCGACCAAGTGATTAGAGATTGCCGGAGCGAGCACATCGCCGAAGATGAAGGTGGTGCAGATTATGAAGGCGGCCAGCGAGACCAAAGGGAAGGTGTACGAAGGCACCCTAACTCGCCAATCCCAGTAAAGATCGCGCTCCAAGTTAGCTATGCACTGGGCAGTGCCATGCATAGGTAACTTAGCCAAGAGAGAGTCAGAAGCAGCGCCCAAGTCAAGGAGGCTCCAGATGATGGCACGTGCACGGTTGGATGCGAGCCACGTGTCCAGATGCGTAACTGCCAGGAGAGAGAAAGTGACCAGGTATATAAGGGTTTCCCAACGAACTTTTGAGGTACGCACGTTCAGATTGTATTCTTTACGCTTGCGAGTTCTTGAGCATACTGTGAGAGAGAACTGGTTCACGGTTCCTTGAGAGTTCTTGAGTGTTGCTCTTAGTATTTGGTGGTTCAGTCACTGACTTGGGCATTGGAGTGCGATCGGCCGCAGCGGCGCCGCTCTGTTCTTTTGCAGGTTCTTGAGGTGGATCATTACGAAGGACGGAGGTTGAAGCGGTGCACACGTCGATCCAAGCTTGACGAGGCAAGTTCCAACATTTTGGTCAACAGGCAGGATCAGGCTTGAACCAAGTAGATGGCATGTTCCACTTGTGCTCTTTCTATCCAATTTACATCCTGCAAAATCAGAATCAGAGTATCCTACTAATGAATAAGAGAGTGTGAAGGATACCATAGACCCACGGATGTTGTTCCTTTAAGATATTTTAGGATTCTCTTGGCAACTTTAAGATGAGATTCCCTTGGACAGGATTGGAACCTTAGACAAAGGAAAACAACAAACATAATATCTGGTCTACTTGCAATAAGATATAGTAAAGAACCAATCAACCTCCTGTATTTAGTTTGGTCCACTGTTGTTCCAGCTTCATCAGCACTTAAGTAACAGTTTGTAGACATAGGTGTTGTTGCAGCTTTACAACTCTCCATCTCAAACTTTTTTAGAATATCATTGCAATACTTGGATTGACACAAGAATATGTCTTCTTTGGATTGCTTGATTTGCAGCCCAAGAAAAAAAGAGAGCTCCCCCATCATTGAAATCTCAAATTCTCCCTGCATAACTTTTACAAAATCTCCACACAATTTATTGTTAGAAGAGCCAAAGATAATGTCATTTACATATATTTGAACGAAGATTACAGCAGAATCAGATTTTTTACTGGAAAGGGTTTTGTCAATCTTCCATCTTTCATATTGATGAGATAGAAGAAAATTAATTAACCTCTCATACCACTGTCTTAGTGCTTGCTTAAGACCATACAATGCTTTCTTCAACTTGTATACATGATTAGGATGTAGGTGATCTTCAAACCCGGGTGGTTGTGATACAAAGATTTCTTCATTCAAAATTCCATTTAGGAAAGCACTCTTCACGTCCATCTAACATAACTTGAATCTATTCATGCATGCAAAGGCCAGTAAGAGTCTCACAACTTCTAACCTTACTACTAGTGCGAAAGTCTCATCATAATCAATCCCTTCTTCTTGGTTGTATCCCTTGGCAACAAGCCTTGCCTTGTACCTTGTGATGACCCCTGAATCAACTGATTTATTTCTGAAAAGCCATTTTGTTCCTATGACATTTATTTCATCTGTTATAGGAACCAAGACCATACATCATTTCTCACAAACTGGTTGAGCTCCTCGTGCATAGCAACAGTCTGGTGCTCATCTTTGAGAGCATCATTGATAGTCTTTGGAATCTTGGAGACAAATGCTATATGATTGCAGAAGTTTGCTACATTCCTTCTTGTAGATACACCCTTGTTGATCTGCCCAATGATGTTTTCAACAGAGATATATCTGGGGATCCTCCACTCTTTTGGAACATCACATTGTTGCAGATTTTCAATCGGTTGTTTCGCAGAATCAACCGATTGATTTTTGGTACAGTTTTCTAGATTCTTCAAGAAGATATTCTGTTCATCTTCTTCTGTACTGATCTTGGTTGGACCTTGCTCAGAATTGCTAGTTTCATCTAAAACAACATGCATAGATTCTTCTACAGTCATAAGTTTCTTATTGTAAACTCTATATGCATGACTAGATAGGGATTAACCAAGGAAAATACCTTTGTCAGCTTTTGCATCAAACTTACCCAGATTCTCTTTACCATTGTTTAAGATGTAGCATTTGCATCCAAATACCTTTAGGTGACCTATGTGAGGCTTCCTTCCATTTAGCAGCTCGTATGGAGTCTTTTTCAAAATTGGCCTGATAAGAACATGATTCATCATATAACATGTTGTACTTATTGCATCAGCCTAAAATCACTTAGGTAAGGATGATTCATTCAGAATTATTCTTGCTAGTTCTTTGAGTGATATGTTCTTCCTTTCCACCGCTCAATTTTGTTGGGGTGTCCTTGGTGCAAAGAAGTTGTGGAAGATGCCTAGCTTGTTGCAAAAGTTGCTGAATTTCTCATTCTGAAATTCTCCACCATGGTCACTCTTAATTGCACCAATGTTGTTGCAACAGGTGTTTTGCAGTCTTTTTGCTAGCTTCTTGAATTCAGAATAAGCCTTCCTTTTTTAATGTAAGAATATTGTCCACGTAAACCTGGAAAAATCATTTACTACAACAAGAGCATACAAATTTCCTCCAAGACTCATAGTTCTTAAAGGACCAAAAAGATCCATGTGTAGTAGCTCAAGAGGTTTTGAGGTGGAAACAAAGTTTTTCAGTTTAAAAGATTGTTTTGTTTGTTTCCCCTTTTGGCAAGCCTCACACACATGTTTCTTCTCAAACCAGAGTTTGGGTAAGCCAATAACAAGATCATTTGAAATCAATTTATTCAAGTGATGCATATGTATGTGTGAAATCCTTCTGTGCCAAAGCCATGATTCCTCATGCTTTGTCAAAAGACAACCAATAGATGTAGAGTTAGAGATATCAAGTAGATAGACATTATTTGATGTCTTACCAACTAGTAGTACTTCCTTTGAGTTTGGTAGACGAATTTCACATGTGTTAGTTCTGAATGTGACTTGGTATCCTCTATCACAAAGTTCGCTTATGCTGAGTAGGTTATGTTTGAGCCCTTCCACATAGTGAACACCATGAATTAAAAAGTTATTTTCATTACCTATGGTGCCTTTACCAAGAATCTTTCCTTTGTTATTGTCTCCATAGGTCACATGCCCTTCCAATTTAAGAGTGATGCTAACAAACTTTGATGCATCTTCAATCATGTGCTTGGAGCAGCCATTGTCCAAGTACCATAGATATCGTTTTCTCACCAAGAAATCCTGCAAAATTCAAAATCAGGTGGCAAGATCTGGTCCCCTAACAAATTTGGGTCCATGGATGTTAATTTGATTGCTAGGTACCTCAAGATTCTTGGGAACCCAATTTAGGATACCTTTTGGAATAGAAAATTTTCAAATTTTACAAAATCTGATAGAGTGACCCTTTCTCATGCAGTAGAAACAACAAACAACCGGTTGTTTCGACCTTTTAATCGGTTGAGTTTTTGTAATGGTTAAAAAAGGTTTTAAACAGCCATTGTTATTGCTTTGTGGGTTAAAACCCAAACCAGATTTTCCAAAAACACACCTTTGAGATGCTAAAACATTCTCAAGATTGGATTTACCTTTTGAAATTGTGCCAACTCTTTTCACAAGATACAAAATTTTCTTTTTAAGAGATTCACAGTTTTTGCAAGAACTGGATTCACACTTGCAAGAAGAGTTTTGATATATCATTTCAAGGTTTTCAAAATTAGTTTTTGAATTGTTCAAATCTTCTTCCAGAACTTTGACTCTTTCTTTCAACCAGTTGTTTTTACTTTTCAACCGATTGTTTGAAAGTGTTAATCTATTAGTTTCTTCATAAGTCTCTTTAAAAGCCTCAAGAAGTTGACAATAACTATCAAATTTGGTAGAGGAAGATGCACTTACATGGTTTGATGCAAACTCTTCTCTTGCCATCAAACAAACATCCATCTTGGAATCTGCAGAGGATGATCCAGCAGAGGACTCATCACTGTCCAGCCAAGTACTTCTTAAACCTCTATGAATTGTCTCAAGAGTATCCCATAATTCTTTAGCTAAGATACACTCTGAAACTTTAAGAAGTTCATCAGAATCAAGGGGAGAAACAATGATGTTCTTAGCTACACAATCAAGATTATCTCTTTCATTTTCAGATAAGACAACATTATTTTCAAGCATATGTATGAAACCATTGTTTGTAATGACATCCCAAATTTTTCTATCTGATCCTGCCTGTTGACCGGAGCGCTGGAGAATGCCTCGTCAAAGGATCGACGTGCGCACCGCTTCTTACCACCGTTCCTCTTCGTGATCTATCTCAAGAACCTGCAAAGAAACGATACGGCGCCGCTGCGGCCGATCGCACTCCGACGCTCAAGTCAGTGACGGTATCACCAAATACTAAGAACGAGAACCGTGCAAATCCTCTCTCACAAACAGCTCTATCACTCGCAAGCGTAAAGTGTATGAACTGAACGTGCGTACCTCAGAAAGTCTGTTAAGAACTCTTATATACCTGGTGGTTTTCTCTCTCCTGGCAGTTACAGACTTGGACACGTGGCTTGCATCCGACTGTACACGTGCCATCATCTGGAGGCTCCCTGACTTGGCGCCGCTTCTACTCTCATTTTGGCTAAGTTACTTATGCATGGTACTGCCCAATGCATAGCTAACTTAGGAGTGCGATCTCTACTGGAACTGGCGAGTTAGCGCCTTCATACACCTTCCCTGTGGTCTCGCCGGCCGCCTTCATAATCTGCTTCTCCTTCATCTTCGGCGATGTGCTTGTTCTGGCGATCTCCGACTGCTTGGTCGCCTGGGTCTATATCTGGCGACTCCATCTTCAACCTGGCGATCGCCTATTCTGGTAAGCTGGAAATCGGAACACGCCAACTTAACAATCGGCGACTACATGTGCCTCCCGACTTCCTTCCTAACTGCCAACCTGGCGCCTTGTCAACACGCCTACACTGTAGCAGGGTGCCACGTCATCACACCCGACCACCAGGGCGGTACACAAGCCCCCCAGTCTTAAGCGAAGACTTGTCTAGCGAAAAGACTGAAAAAGCCTTCGTTAACACCGATCTACGTGGCACTGACGCAGAATTCCAAGCGATTGTACTTTCTGCTGCTCTGACGCTCCACCAAACCCTTCACCCATCGCTCGACACGTGGCTTCATCAACGACTCTCTTCATTTGCCGTTTGCGCTTCCTAAACCCATTTCGAAAACCCTTAAACCCATTTCGTTCCACTGTTCCATCACTTTCCTCGTGTTGCAAACGCTCTAACTTCCCTCTGCGAAAACTCTCAACGCTCTTCAACGCTCCAGATCACCATCTTCCTCCATCGTCTTCCCGATCATCGAAAGGTAATTACTTTCCTTCATCTGCTGGGTTTCCTTGCATTTTCACCGATTTGCATCATCCTGTAACTGCCTGGTGCATACGCTGTGGGTCGTTTTTCCATTTCTCTTCTGCGTAACTTAGGGCTTTGTCGATCGTCGCAACGAACTCACATTCGTTCGTCTTTCACCTTCCTTCTATGATCGAGTCAGCCTTCGTAACCCTCCTGATCATTTTTCCTTTCTTCTTCCTTTGCAGCTGCCATCATGACTCGCACCAAGATTACCCCAAACCCCCCTCCATCAGCACGAAACCCTCCTTCACAAGCACACGACTCAACGCAAGTTCGTGGCGCTTCCTCTTCGCAGGCTGAGAGGCCTGCATCTTCCCAAACTGCTCTGGCCCAGGCGACTCCACCTAACGCTGGAGGAGCCCCCGTCCCTCTGCCAGACTTCAAAACTCTATACCCCTGGGCTAATCCAACCCTTCTGAAGGAGACCTCGTCGGTGAACACTGCGGGAGCAATTTTGCGGTTGACAAAGGGGGACGAGGCCTATCAATCGTTTCACAAGGAGCACGACGAGAGGATGATGGTGCTGCCTTGCCCCGCCGCTCTGCCAGTGTGTGCTGATGACAAAGTAAGCGCCGATGGGCCCTTCTGCTTTGTCTATACAACTTTCTTCAAGAAGGTCAAGCTCAGGTTCCCTCTCACCCGATTCGAGAGGGAACTTTTGACCGAGCTCAATATTGCTGCCGCCCAGCTTCACCCCAACAGCTGGGCGTTTGTTCGAGCCTTCCAAATAACATGCGACCACCTGGGGTTGCCCGCGTCGGTGGACGTGTTTTTGTTCCTTTTTTAGGCTAAGCACCCAGGAGACCGCCTGTGGGTCAGCCTGAATGCAATTGCTGGGAGATCCATTTTTACCATCTTCCAGCAATCGTACAAAGACTGGAAGGGGAGGTTCATCCAAGTACGTGCAAACGATAAAGACACCTCCCTTCTTGATGGCTTCCCCTTGTACTGGGTGGACAAGGGGAAGAAGGAGTCCAAGAGCTGCTTCAGTAGGCCCAGAAGTCCTGATAGCATGGGAGCATTGGACCGAGACCTCTGTCTATTCTGGAAGAGGGTGGCGGATGCCAACATAACATTCCTGACCCCCACCTTGATCTCCTTCGAATTCTTTGAGGACCAGCTAGAATTCCTAATAGGTTAGGACATCCAAACTGTCGCTTTGATACTGCTTCTGATATTGTTTCTGGGTGTCTTGTGCGATACGCACAAGACTTTAGTTTTACCTTTTCTGCATATACTACCTGTTTTGCTGTTTTATTACCTCATACACTTATCGTTTTCTTCTCTGAGCTAACTCATGCATTTTCGTTTCATGCAGACAACATGTTGGGTAAAAACATGCTCTCCGACTTAAAGGCGCTCGCTCGAAACCACGGGTTGGCGACCGGTTCCCAAACGGTGCCCAACTCGGCGGTCGAGAAGGCCATCGTTCATGGGCGATCACCGCCCAAGGAACCCACCCAGCGCAAGAAACTGGTCCTTAAGAGGCCTAAGCGAAAAGCCCATCAGATCGTCCAAGAGGAGGAAGAAGAGGACGACGAGGTCACAGAGGATGGCCTTGTTATTAAGAGGAAAAGGGTGGCACCATCTTCACCACCTGCCCCACCCCCTCTTCCAGCCTCAACACCACCATCAACGCCTGCTCCTCCTCCCTCATCTCCAACACCACAAGCCCCTTCATCACCAGTCCAGGCGACTCCACTGGCCACTGCGCCACCAGCAGCTGAGGCTCAAGAGCCAAATTTTCTGGAGGACCCCCCAAGTGCCTCTACGCCACACATCTCAGCTGGAGGGGGCCCCCCTTCAAACACTTCAGCTGCAGAAAACGTTCCAATCGGGGATGAGGTTGCTCACACCTCTCCAATCCTGATTACCGAATCCCCGATTGCGTCGCCACGCCAGGATGCAAACACTGAAAATCCTGCTAAGGAAGGTGGCGGCGAGAACCCTCAACAAGCCCCCCTGGCGCCTCTCCAAGCAGCGAACCTTTCCCTCGAAGTCACAAGGATGTGGGAACCTCTGACTGCCAAACTTAAAAACATAGCAAAGGATATCCCATCGATCATAACGAGGGCTGTGGAGAGCTCCACCAGGAGGCTTCAAGACGATCTCTACCACCTCAAGACTGAAAATAGCACTATGAAGGTCGAGGTGGAGAAGATGTCATTTAGCCTGACGCTCGCAGAACTTGATCACACCCGAGTGGAGGATGCCCTGAATACCGAGCTCAGGCTGGCGCTCAAGGAAGCTGCTGACCTTCGCCGCAAAGTCCATGATCTTGCCCAAGAGAAAGTTGAGCTAGAAAGCAAAATCGTGCCTCTGCGCACCAAGGCGAGCGACCTGGAGGCTCACATTCAAGCTGACGCCGCCAGGGTGCAAAAACTGGAGCAGAGGTCGATCGACCGCGAGAAGCTACTTGGGCAAGTAGAAAAAGCGAGGGACGACGCCATGACTGATCTCGCCGAGGCAAACAAGGAGAAAGGAAAGATGGCTGCCGAGTTGGCCCAAGCTCAAACGGAATCCAAGAAGGTTACTGACGACCTTCTCCATGCTCAAGAGACCAACGAACAACTCCGAAAACAGGTTGAAGAGCTGGAGCAGCAGAACAAAGAGCTTAAGAAACAGGTTGAAGAACTTCAAGGGCAATTTGAAGAACTTAAGCTAAACTCTGCTCAGATTCTGGCTGCTGGATTCGAAGCCGCTCGGGAACAATTCGCATGCCTATTCCCCGATCTTGACCTCAGCATGGTATCGCTGAACAACGAAGTAGTAGATGGAAAGGTCGTTCCTGCTGAAGACTAATCAACTCCACCTCATCTGCTACTTTATGATTTCCCTCGTATTTTTTTTGTAAAAACTCTTGTATGCGTGCTTTTATCAAACACTTATTTCAATCGCAAACTTGGATATTCTCTCCCCTGACTCCTTTTAAGCGCTTTAACCTTCTTTGTATGTTTAACTTTGTCGGATTTAACTTAGTGATTTTGCAAACGCGACTTTTGACGTAACCGCCTCGAGCCAATTCAAACTTAAGCAATAATCACTTTGAACAACTTGTACTCTTAAGGCAACTAACCTTATCGCAAGAATACCCTTCGAACAGCGAACTGTAACTCAATCATTGGCTCAAACAACATCCCACTCGACCTGCTTTATCAAACAAGTCTTTCAACCTTCTCGCCGTGTTTGAACTTTTCCCGATCGCCAAGACCCCTTGGTAACATCAGCTTTTTCTAGCCTCATGCTTTGGCAATCGTTTCTTTATCTGGGGTAGAAGCGCCCTTTGGAATCCTTCTCTGCCTCCCTGAACTTCAGAACAAAAGACCGGTTGACTAGGCGTTCTCTTCGAACCTACCTTAGCCACCTTCCAAGCTTCTTCCACCCTCTGCACCATACCTGAACTCGTTCGAGACGAGAAGGATTTTATCTTGCCTACGCTCGCATGTAAGCGAGGAGGTCTTTTAACTCGCCTGAACTCGCTCAATGGCGAGAAGGACTTTACCTGGTGCCTCAACTTGCCCAGGGTGTACATCTCCTCCCCCCTGGATGCACTGAGGACCTTTTCTTTCTCTCGCCTGCACTCGCTCGACGGCGAGGAGGTCTTTAACTGGCCTTAGCTCGCACAACGGCGATAAGGACTTTATCTGGTGCCTCAACTTGCCCAGGGCGTACATCTCCTCCCCCCTGGATGCACTGAGGACCTTTCTCTTTCTCGCCTGCGCTCGCTCAACGGCGAGGAGGTCTTTTAACTTGCCTCGACATTGCCCCAGGAGTTACATCTTCTCGCTCCCAGAAACACGGAGGACTTTTTCTCTTTCTCGCCTGCACTCGCTCGACGGCGAGGAGGTCTTTTAACTTGCCTCTACATTGCCCCAGGAGTTACATCTTCTCGCTCCCAGAAGCACGGAGGACTTTTTCTCTTTCTCGCCTGCACTCGCTCGACGGCGAGGAGGTCTTTTACTTGCCTCAGGACGCGCGAGAGCGTTGAGGTCTTTCATCTGGTGCCTCCGATCGCCGAAGGACGATGAGGACTTTGAAAACTTAACTGGTGCCTCCAATCGCCGAAAAACGATGAGGACTTAAAACTTTTTAGAAAGCACGCGATATATCTTTTCTTGCCTTAAATCATGTACAAATGACAAGGTCTTTCTCCAAAACTTTTGAAAATATCACACATGCAATCTGAAAACACCTTATACTTCGAAAACTCTTCTTTTATTGGGTGGCCTCATTAAAAACCCTCCTTAGGGAAAAAAGAGTGCCCCCGTGAAACTGTTTTAACAGAGACATTGTAATATAACATTTGTGTTTGTCTTTACTTACAAAGCTCTTAACTATAGTACAACTTCAGGTGTGTGGCGTTCCAGGTGCGAGGAATCGCCCCTCCTTCCAGCGTCTCTAAGCGGTAGGCGCCGTTCCCGAGCGCCTCGGTTATTCTGAACAGTCCAGTCCACTTGGGCGACAGTTTATTCTCCATCTCGTACTGGTGGGCCTTCCTCATCACCAGATCGCCCTCTCTAAACTGCCTTGGCATCACCTTCGAGTTGTATCTTCGTTCGATCCTCCTCTTCACCGCCTCAGCTTTCAGTCTCGCCTCTTCCCTGACCTCGTCCAGTAGATCCAGGTTCAGCCTTCTTTCTTCATTCGAGTCTTCCTCTACGAAGTTCTGGAATCTCGGCGAGCTCTCCTGGATCTCTACTGGAATCATGGCATCACACCCATAGACCAAGCTGAACGGGGTCTCATGGGTTCCTGACTGCTCGGTGGTGTGGTACGCCCAGACTATACGGGGTACCTCCTCAGCCCAACTTCCCTTGGCTTTCTCAAGCCTTCTCTTCAAACCTCTCAACAACACCCGATTAGCTGACTCCACCTGGCCATTTGTCTGAGGGTGCTCGACGGATGCAAACACTTGTTGAATTCCCACCCCTTCGCAAAGCTTTTTCAACAGGTGGCTTGCGAACTGCGTCCCATTATCCTATACCAGGCGCTTAGGCACTCCAAACCGGCACACGATGTTCTTCCATACAAAACCTTCGATCTTGTGTGTGGTGATCTGGGCCACTGGTTCTGCTTCAATCCACTTGGTGAAATACTCAATCGCCACCACCAAGTACTTCATCTGCCTGATCGCCAGCGGGAAAGGTCCCAGGATGTCGATTCCCCAAGTATGAAACGGCCAAGGGCTATAGATCGACTTCAACTCCTCGGGAGGTGCCTTGTGCCAATCGGCGTGCTGCTGGCATTGTTTGCAGCACTGGGCATACTTCTTGCAATCTTCTCTCATGGATGGCCAATAGTAGCCTGCACGGAGAATCCTCGCGGCCAGAGCTCGACCCCCGACGTGGCTTCCACATATACCTTCGTGGAGCTCTGCCATAATTCTCGTGCACTTCTCGCCGTGTATGCATTCCAGGAGTGGGTGAGTGAACCCAAACCTGTACAGATCGCCATCAATCAACGTGTACTTGCTGGAATTTTTCTTTACCTTCCTAGCTTCTGTTGGATCCAGCGGGAGGAGGCCATCTGCCAAGCACCGCTTGTACTGTGTTATCCAAGTGTCTGGCTCATGGGCGGCGCAGACCTGCATCACGTCCACCTTCTCTCCTCGGCATGCTCTAACCCTCGGCGATCTCAGAGTTTCTTGCGTCAAGGACTTATGGCTTCTCGCTGCTCTCTCCGTCGACTTGCTTATCTGAAGGACCAGGTGATCTGCTACAAATGCCCTCGGCGTCTTCAGAGTTTCTTGAATCACCGTCCTCTGCCTACCCCCCTTGCCTGAGCTGGCGAGCTTAGCAAGCAAGTCAGCTCGGGCATTCTGCTCTCGGGGCACATGTACTACTTCAAAAGAGGCAAAGGAACTCTTCAATTCCTGCACATACGCCAAGTAAGCCGCCATTTGTGGATCTTTAGCCTGGAACTCGCCTGTTACTTGCCCTGTGACTAGCAGCGAGTCACTCTTAGCCATCAGCACCCTAGCTCCCATCTCCTTGGCCAGCAAAATCCCGGCGATCAGCGCCTCATACTCTGCTTGATTGTTGCTGGCTTTGAAGGCAAACCTCAAAGATTGTTCGATCAGCACGCCGTTGGGTCCTTCCAATATGACTCCAGCACCGCTGCCCTGCTGGTTCGACGATCCATCCACCGAAAGCACCCAACGGAAATTGTCTCCTTCAACCCGCGTCGCCTCCGATGAGAGCTCGACCACAAAATCTGCAAAGATTTGCCCCTTGATCGGGCCTCGAGGCTCATATTTAATGTCAAACTCTGACAACTCCACTGCCCACTTCACCATTCTTCCCGCAACGTCAGGTTTCTTCAAGACCTTCTGGATGGGCAGGTCAGTCATCACCAGTATTGTGAAACTGTGGAAGTAGTGGCGCAACCTCCTCGCCGAAAACACCACAGCCAGCGCAGCCTTCTCCAGGGCCTGATATCTCGTTTCTGGGCCCTGCAACAGCTTGCTCACGAAATAAATAGGCTTCTGAGCCTGATCTTGATCCTGGGCGAGCACCGCACTCACCGCCCTCTCAGTCACAGCGAAATACAACCTGAGAGGGATTCCCGCCAGCGGTTTGCACAGAACCGGCGGGCTCGCCAGATACTCCTTCAGCTTGACGAACGCTTCCTCGCACTCTTTCGTCCAAGCAAACTTATTATTGCGCCGCAGACATTGAAAATAGGGATGCCCCTTTTCTCCGCTAGCCGACACGAAGCGAGATAGGGCTGCCATCCGACCTGTCAGCTGCTGGACCTCCTTCACCGTAGCCGGGCTTCTCATCGCCAAGATGGCGGCACACTTGTCTGGGTTGGCTTCTATTCCTCTTTCAGTCAAGAGAAAACCCAAAAATTTTCCAGCCTCCACACCGAAAATGCATTTCTCCGGGTTGAGCTTTAACTTGAACTTGGCGATCGTCGTGAACAATTCCTCCAAGTCTGCAACGTGCTTGCTCTTTTCCTGCGAGGTCACGACCATGTCATCGACGTAAGCTTGCACGTTCCTTCCCAGCATTGGTGCAAGTACTCGATCCATCAACCTTTGGTACGTGGCCCCCGCGTTCTTCAGCCCAAATGGCATCACCTTATAGCAGTAGCACGACCTCTCCGTCATGAAGGCTGTTTTTTCTTCGTCCATGGGATGCATCTTGATCTGATTATAGCCCGAGAAGGCATCCAGGAAACTCAGCAGCTTGCACCCTGCAGCACTATCAACCAGGGCATCAATGCTTGGTAAAGGATACGAATCCTTTGGGCAAGCTTTATTCAGATCGGTGAAATCGACGCACATGCGCCATTTCCCGTTACTCTTCTTCACCAGTACGACATTTGCCAACCATTCAGGGTACTGGACTTCCCTGATGTGGCCTGCAGCGAGGAGTTTCTGTGTTTCGTCCTTGATCACCTGCCTCCTCTCCTCATTGAATTTTCTTCTCCTTTGTCGTACCGGTCTCACCATGTTGTCCATCGCCAGATGATGGCACAAGAAGTCGGGATCGATCCCGGGCATGTCCGAAGCGGACCAAGCAAACGCGTCCAGATGCCGCTCAATCACCTTGGCGATCTGGTCCTGGAGATCGACCTCCAAAGATCTTCCGAGCTTGAAGATTTTCCCTCCGATCTCCTTCTCGAGCCACTGCTCGACAGGTTTGGGCCTGGATTCTCTGGCGATCACCGCCCTGGCGATTCCCTGCTCCCTTGCTTCCTCGGGGCGATTCCGCGCCTCTTCCTCCTCCAGGTCAGCATTCCTCTCCCCCAGCTCAGCATCCACCATTTCCACGTCTCTTCCGGCGGCCTCCTCTGTTACCGGCGGTCTGGGCTTCACACCGGGAGGCAGGGTGGTTGTTACATAACTCACTGATCTTTTGTTTTTCAAGCTATTCTCATAGCACCTTTTCGCCTCTTTCTGATCAGACTTGATCGTGATCACCACCCCTTCCATGGACGGCAACTTCACCTTCATGTGCCGAGTCGACGGAATGGCACCTATCCTGTTAAGAGTGGGCCTTCCCAACAGGATGTTGTATGCTGAAGGGGCGTTTACGATGAGGTACTTGATTTTCTCCGTCCTCGACCCAGCCTCATCAGTAAACGTGGTTCTCAGCTCAATGTACCCCCTGACCTCCACCTGGTCACCAGCGAACCCATATAAGCACCCTCCATAGGGCCTTAGCTGGTCAAGGGGCAATTCCAGCTGCGTGAAAGTCGGCCAGAACATCACGTCTGCCGAGCTTCCTTGGTCCACCAGAACTCTATGGACCTTCCTCCCTGCTGTAACCAACGAAATAACAATGGGATCGTTGTCATGAGGCACAACGTCCCGAAGATCCTGCTTGGTGAACGTAATGTCTACTTCCGGCGAGTGATCTTCAAACATGTCCACTGTCATCACCGATCGCGCATACTTTTTCCTCTGCGATGCGGTGCATCCACCACCTGAGAAACCCCCTGCAATGGTGTGGATCTCCCCATGGATAGGCATCTCGTGTTGCTGGGCTTCTCCACCTGCTGGCTGGGAACTCGACGCTCCCCCCGTCCTCCTGTCCAGCAGATAGTCATTTAGGAACCCGCTCTTAACCAGATCGTCGAGCTGGTATCCTAAAGACAAACACGAGTCCAGATTGTGGCCAAAACACTGGTGGAACTCGCACCAAGCGTCCGGCTTTGACCCCAGCACCTTGTCGCCCACCTTCTCAGACGCCTTCAACCTAGCAGATATGTTAGGGATAGCGATCAGGTCTGCTAGTCCCATGACAAATTTGTGCTTAGGCGGGCGATTGTATTCCCGGCGTGCTGGTTGTTGGCGCGCTGGTTGTTGGCGCGCTTGGCTTCTTCCCTTATTTCTCCTGTCGTAAGGATAGCGGGTCCTTTGGTCTTTTCTGGCCGCCGCCGCCGTTTCCAGCACCCTCTGCGGCTGGATCCTGGTCTATGCGCGTGGCCTGGCGGGAGCCACGCTGCCTCTCTTCTCGGCGACTTCACTCTCGTCGGCGATGTGGGCCACCGCAAGTCGCCTGACTTCAGCAAACGTCGCTGGATGAGCCCTGATCAAGGCCTCGCAGAATGGCCCTGGCTGCACGCCCTTCTTGAAGGCATAGACCAGCATTTCTTCATCCTTGGCTGGCGATCTGACCATCTGCGCTCCGAAGCGATTGAGGTAGTCTCTGAGGGACTCCCCATGGTACTGCCTTATATCAAACAGATCATAGGACACCCTGGGCGGTGCCTTATTCACAATGTACTGCTCGACAAAGATTTTCGAGAACTGTTGAAAATTGGTTATGTGGCCGTTAGGCAAGCTCACAAACCACTCCATCGCCGTTCCCTGGAGCGTACTCACGAACATCTTGCAGTAGACGGCGTCTGACCCTCCCGACAGCATCATCTGCGTGTGGAACGTGGTCAGATGAGCCTCTGGATCCTCCACGCCGGTAAAGACAGCCTTAACCGGAACCACGCTCGTGGGAATAGGCGTGTCGGTAATCGCCTGAACAAAAGGCATTGGGAAAACGCGAGGTGGCGTCGACGGCGCCACCTCTTCAGCAGAAGAACGTCCTTGCTGCTCCTGAAGAGCTCGACGCAGCTCCTCAGTTACCTTGCTGAGCTCCTCGTTCCTGGCGCGAGAGGCGACCAGGTCCTCATGTATCCTCGCTTGCTCTACGCGCGAGGCTTCCACAGTCGCCTGCAACGAGCGCATCATCTCTGCCATCTGCGCCATGGTCATGGCGGTGTCGCCTTCAGCAGCGACAGGCGCCACGGGACTGGAACGATTGCTTCTCATTTTTCTCATTAACTTCAGCGAAACACAGGAATACAGCAAACAACACTTCGACCACGATCGAATCAGCGATCAATCGGAGAAAACTCAAGAACTGCGCAAGAACTCAAGAACACCGCAAGCCTTCAACGAAAACCGCAACTTCACCAGAAACCAACGTTTCCCCGCGAACAGCCAAACAAACGAAAGAACTCGAATTTCCACCAAACAGATTACGCGTAAACAGCAGTAAACCTTACTCCACCGATCGAAAAGCCAAACGAACGGTGTAAAACGCAGATTCACCGAACGAAACTCAAAGAAACTGCGAACGACGGTTGCACCAGCACACAACCACGCAGAAAACCTCGAAAACTTCCACGAACTCACGCTGTGGATGGGAGCAAGTTTTACACGGCCCCACGGTGGGCGCCTGATGATCCTGCCTGTTGACCGGAACGCTGGAGAATGCCTCGTCAAAGGATCGACGTGCGCACCGCTTCTCACCTTCGTTCCTCTCCGGGATCTACTTCAAGAACCTACAAAGAAACGATACGGCGCCGCTGCGGCCGATCGCGCTCCGACGCTCAAGTCAGTGACGGTATCACCAAAAACTGAGAGAACTAGAACCGTGCAAATCCTCTCTCACAAACAGCTCTATCACTCGCAAGCGTAAAGTGTATGAACTCAACGTGCGTACCTCAGAAAATCTGTTAAGAACTCTTATATACCTGGTGGCTTTCTCTCTCCTGACAGTTACAGACTTGGACACGTGGCTCGCATCCAACTGTACACGTGCCATCATCTGGAGGCTCCCTGACTTGGCGCTGCTTCTACTATCATTTTGGCTAAGTTACTTATGCATGGTACTGCCCAGTGCATAGCTAACTTAGGAGTGCAATCTATACTGGAACTGGCGAGTTAGGGCCTTCATACACCTTCCCTGTGGTCTCGTCGGCCGCCTTCATAATCTGCTTCTCCTTCATCTTCGGCGATGTGCTTGTTCTGGCGATCTCCGACTGCTTGGTCGCCTGGGTCTACATCTGGCGATTTCATCTTCAACCTAGCGATCGCCCATTCTGGTGAGCTGGAAATCGGAACACGCCAGCTTAACAACTGGCGACTACACGTGTCCTCCGACTTCCTTCCCTTCTGCCAACCTGGCGCCTTGTCAACACGCCTACACTGTAGCAGGATGCCACGTCATCACACCCGACCACCAGGGCGGTACAAATATCACTTCTTATATTTGGATGTAGTTTATATTAACGTATTATTAACTTTTGAATGTTCATGATAGGATGTTCGGAGAAAAGAAAAAGCCAATCAGGCACATAATGAGACCCCACACTTATTGTCCCGTGGTGGTTATAAGATGTTAGAGGAGAAGATGGTTGAAGAAAATATTAAAGCACATTCTACTTCCATTGAGGAAGGGAATAATGTAGATTCTTTGAGGACTCCATCCCCACCACCCCGACATGAGATGTGGAAGGGTGCCCGTATAAAGCCATCAGGGACATGGAGTTCTAAGTCTTCAAAACAAACAGTTGAACAAATTGTAAGAAATATGTTCTCTATTTGTTATTTTAAGTTCAATGTGTTCATGTTTGACAATTTCTTTTGATTTGTTTTAGGATTCTCTTTCTGACCAATCAACACAGGTGAAGATATTCTAAATGTTGCTATCGGACAACCTGAGAACCCTGGACATGTTCCTGTAGCTGGATATGGGGTTGGGATTCGGTCATACTTTGGACCTTCATCACATAGAAAGGAACAGATAAAGGTTTAGGTAGCTCAAGAGATTAGAGAAAGTTTAATGGAGGAATTTAATAAGTGGATGGATAGGGAGTTTGAAAAGTGGTGGGAGGGTTTAGGACTCTCGTAGCAACCACCTACTTTGGTACAAGATGAACCACCTTCACCTTCTATTAAGAAATCAACACTAAAGGGAGTTGTTCGGCGGTTGATCTATCAGGGGATGACTTTGGCTCAACTAGCCAATGCGAGTTATATGTTGAGTATAATTCTTTCATCCGATTTGTTGCCCTGGGTAAGTGTTATGAAGGGGTCACAATGTGCAGTTCCTGCACTGACATCATAGGTGGCAATTGTAGTAGAGGCATTACATACTTTCGTTGCATGGCCTAGACATCTCATCAGACCTATAGACTCTACGGTATATCTTTGCACTAATAGGATTATATATCAGATATATTACATTCTAAGTAATTTAATTATTTGTTTGTTTGTTGATGAGTAGCGGGAACCTAAGACAAAATTGCCTCTACGAAAGAAGAAAAAAATTCTCCATTGATGATCTTCTGGCGGCATTGGTGGAAGTTGCTACAATTTTAGATACAACCGTCGTAGAGGTTTCATGGGATGCCAATGATTTTGGAAGGCATAACGATGTACCCTTGTACTTTCACATGTCTGATTTGTTGGACCTTGCATCCGAAAATCAAGAGACTAACATAATAGTTCTGCAATTATGGATGATGTAAGTTCAAATATTAAAATCTTTATACTTTTTATTTATTAAATATATTATTACTAACTTATTGAAATTTAGGTATATTTGTAGATTATACTTCCATGAGGGGAAACAAAATATATATGAGTTTTTAGACCCTCAACTCATTCAATCACTTGGAAGCAAGAAGTCAAAAACACAAACATACATAATCACTGCCTTAAAGAATGGAGGAAAAGAAAATTATTTTGCTCCCTACATCCATGAGTAAGTCCATATTTATTAAATAAGTACTAAATTATTGAAATAAGACAAATTAATTGATTTGTTATATAGGTATTATTGGCAACTATTAATTATATATGTTCAAGATCATACTGTTGCATGGTTTTGCTCCTTGCATAAGAAACCCCTACTTATTTTAAACACATTATAGATAGGTACAACAATTTCATTTAACATTTATTATTACTTATATATTATATAATGTTATGTATTCTAACATGAAATATTCTTATTTCAGTGCTTACTTTGGATATAACATGTTGAGTGGGAGGGGAAGTGCAAACGCACAAAAACTCACTTGGATGTACCTTAAGGTATTTAAAGTATTTATGTTCACTCAATTTAATGTGTCTCATTCATTCATTTAATACATTTATTTTCACATGCAGTCCAACAAAAAATTTGAAAGTTATTGTTGGGTCCTATAGTGTCAAACTTCAAAAGGGGGGGTGAATTGACCTTTTAAAAGTTTGTCGCAGAATCAGTATTTATCACAGTACACAGAAAATAAATCGATTTATTTGGAAATGCACAGATTTATTTTGGCATTGTTTATGTTTGAAAACGATTATATCAGCCAAGTTATTCTTGAGATTATACAAATTAATTTGCAAGCCACACACACTGATATTAGAGAGAAAACAATGAACCACAAAAACAGTAACCTTCAATTTTTAAGCAAGTGATAAAGGTTCAATTATTAGCTTATCAATCAATTGGGTAACCTATCACAAACAAGTTGTTCCAGTTGTAATTAACAGTTCATATAACTTCTTAACAAAACCAAACTGGTTTTCCAGAAAATAAGAACAGTATGAACAAGCCCAGAAAGAACAGATTTATTTTTAATTGAACATATTCAATTTCTAGCAGATTATCAGATAAGCAAGAATTCGAGTGCAAAGATAAAGAGAAATGAACACATAACAGTTATACTGGTTCACTCAAATGAGCTACATCCAGTCTCACCTAATCCAAGGTGAAATCCACTAAAGAAAATGTACCAAACACACTTACACAACCACTGTTCTTGAACCCTACAAGAAACTTGGCACACTTGTTGAAAAACACTATTTCAGCACACACACTCTTCAAGAAACCCTATCAAGAACAGTTTACAACCACACTTTTACAAGAAAAAAAAATATGAAACAAATACACCTGATAGAGGTGCATAAATCTGCCTTAAACCAGTAGAACAGATTGCTCAAACAGTAGCAGCACCTCTCACCAAGCTTTAGAACCAAACAAGAACAAGCACACTTTTTATTTTTGAAATCTTTCAAGAACACATGCTAATTCTCTGTAAATCCTTAATTCTCTTATGTAAAACTTGTTTTCTCAAATGTATGATTCTCCTTTAAACGTAGGAACAAGTTTTCTTTTTATAGAAAAACAACCTATAACAGATTTTCAAAAAATAGTTAAAGCTGTTATAAAAAGAACATATTGAAAATAAAAAGAACAGATTTGTTTTCAAAAGCAGTTAGAGAATTTGTTATGTGAAGGAGACTCAGTCAATCATTCTGGTGCAGGGACAAAACGAAAAACCGTTTAAGATAAACATGGCACCAGACTAAAAAGAATCTATTCATTTACAGATGAACAGATTTATTTTTTCAAAACGATAACAGAAAAGACTTAACTATTGAAACACAGCCGTTTTGAAAGAGACAAGACTTAGTCAAAATACTTGATGTACAAAACCTGATTTTCAAAAGCCTTAGTCAATGCATCAGTTTATAAAAGAATCTGTTTATTTAGAAAAGAACATATGTATATCTATGCAGTAAAGGTGTTTTTTGCAAAACATGTGAAAAACAGTTTCAGAAAATTTGTGCTTGATCTTATCACATGGTCAGGGCTTAAGAGGTGAGTTGCCTAACAAAAAACCTACTTTTAAACAACCTGTAACCTATACATAAGACATTCTTAAAGAAAATACAACTATACATGAAATGTACACAAATGGCTTCATCAAACACATGTCTTGAAGGGGCAGCAACCATCTTCAACAATCTCCCCCTGTTTGATGGAGACAAATCCCCATAGCTCTGTTGCTTTAAGAACCTGTACTGCACCAAATACTAAACCAGAAAATTGAAACATTGCATAACATGTGAATTAGTTTTAAGGTGCAGAATGTAACTTCCTGTTTCAGCTAGCTTCATTTAACATGGTGAGCTATTTTTCTCCCCCTTTGGATTCATCATACAACATTTAAGAATAGAGAAAGATAAAACAGAAACATAACCATAACAGTCTAGAAAACAAAGACAAATTGTTCAACATTACAGAAATTAAAAGCTGGTAAAAGAAAGCATGAAAAGCAAGATACTTTTAATCTTTGTAATATAACTCTGCAAGCTGCAATTGAACTTCTTCAATTTGATCATCAAGGTGCTGAAACCTTGCTTGAGTGGTCTCAAAATATGCTCTTTGTTCTGCTGTCATGGCATCAAGGCGATACAAAACTTGCCTTTCAAACATGGATAATGGTTCACCTCTGTATTCTGGAGTTTGATAGGCAACAATAGCATTCTGATGAGTTGCAGCAGCCTCTTCATGCACTGATTGGGGAGCAGGTGAATCTCCTCTGATTTCTACAGATGGATAGCTTGTCCTATGACTTCCAGCATGACCAGTAAATGGCTCTTGCCCGTAGGAGTGATGGATAACATAACATGAGTGTTCTGCAACTTGAACTGTGTCATCTTCCATGGGAACAGCCTCATCTCCATCTTCATTGTTGAGGTTTGAGGCTCCACGTTCTTCTTGAGGATCCTTACCTTTGAGAATCACCCAGCTGTCCTCCACTTTATGAAATCCCATTTATGTGAGAGTTGAGTTCTCAATCTCACTCACAGCTTTGATGGTTTCATTTCGCTCATTGGAAGTGTCAATGCCAAAGTGGTCAATCAATTTTGAAACAAGTATAGCATAAGGAGAGCGATAATCAGTTAATCTTTTGGATTTCAGCATATGCTCATTGATGATATACACCCAGTTAACCTTAATCAGATTCATGATGCAGTATAAAAGGATTAAATCCTCTTCATGTAAAACAGCATGATTTGTACCTCTTGGGATGAGCTCCCATGCTATAATGTAGGCATTGATACCCTCTTCATCTCCAGCGAACCAACCTTCCAGCACACCTTGAAAGGTGCTTTGCTTTTTTCTGTCTTGAAGAAGAAGCCATGGTTGAACCAAAATTTTCTTGTGTTTCAAATGGTGAGAACCGAAAATGGACAACCAATGTGGGTAGCAGATTTTTACACAGATTTATATTGTAAAATGAATGAGTTGATGTGGCAGTTATGAATGGATATGCATGAAGATTTTATGCTCTGAAATTGTGCAGAGAATCTTTGAAAATATGCAGCAAATATTTAGGGTCAAGAAGCACACATACCACACCTTAATTGAGCACCCAAACCATCAAATCGGTTACATAACCATGACCAAAACCGTCAAAGGTACAGTGGTTAATACTCACTAAGTCAGTCAATCAGTCAAAGATCAAAATTTCTCTTTCCTAGTCATCAAAGCATATCACTACCAAAAATAAACACATTTAATTTCAAATAAACAGATTTAATTTTTCACTGCGAGGTACAATTGACATTTATAATTCCCAATTCATTTAGTAGAAAATTAAACCTATCTTTAGCCAATGGTTTTGTGAACAAATCTGCAAGTTGTAAATATGTACCAATGAACTTAATCACACATGTTCCATTAGATATGTGTGAATCAGAATATCCAATTAAACTCAATGAAATATTACCTGGATACCACAAGCCAACTTCTTTAGTTCCTTGCAAATATTTCAAAATCCTTTTGGCAGCATTGTAGTGTGATTTTTTAGGAGCAGATTGAAACCGAGCACACATGCACACTGCAACCATTATGTCAGGCCTACTAGCAGTGAGATACAATAGAGATCCTATGAGTCCTCTGTATTTGGTTTCATCAACAGAAATTCCAGCTTCATCATGATCCAAGTGACAGCTAGTTGAGAAGGGTGTGTTGATTGGTTTGCACTTATCCATTTCAAATTTCTTCAGCGGATCTTTGCAATACTTAGCTTGATTTAAGAAAATGCCATCCTTGAGTTGTTTGACCTGCAAGCCTAGAAAATAGTTCAACTCACCCATCATTAACATTTCAAACTCACTCATCATGATTTCCTCAAAAGTTTCACACAATTCTTCATTGTTTGATCCAAAAATGATGTCATCCACATATACTTGTACTAGAATTGTGTCATCTCCTTTCTTCTTGATGAACAAGGTCTTATTTGATGTGCCTCTGTCATAGCCTTGTGAGGTGAGGAAATCACTTAGCCTCTCATACCATTGCCTAGGAGCTTGCTTGAGCCTATAGAGAGCCTTTTTGAGTTTGAACACGTGTCCTAAATGCTGATGGTCTTCAAAACCTAGTGGCTGTGAGACAAATACCTCTTCATTTATATAACCATTCAAGAAGGCACTCTTCACATCCATTTGGAATAGCTTGAACCCTTTGATGCAGGAGAAGGCAAGCAGCAATCTAACAGCTTCTAGCCGAGCCACTGGTGCATATGTCTCATCATAGTCTATTCCTTCTTCTTGACTATACCCTTTAGCCACTAGCCTAGACTTATTTCTGGTAATCACCCCATGCTTATCCATCTTGTTTCTAAATACCCACTTTGTTCCAATTATATTCATCTCAGGTATTCTAGGAACAAGAGTCCAGACCTCATTAAGAGCAAATTGATTCAGTTCCTCTTGCATGGCCAGAATCCAGTTGTTGTTCTTGAGGGCTTCGTTCAGATTTTTGGGTTCCTGTTCCGTCCGATTGACCTGTGACGTCTTTGTGCGCGACCTCAACAGTCAGCTAGGGACTCCTTCCCGCTGGTTACCTGTGGATTCCTGCAAAAAGAGGACAGAAGGGCGCCCTAGCGGCCGTTTGCACTCCGACGCTCAAGTCAGCCAGCAAGAAACACCAAAAATGTGCACCTCCGTATATGAGCACCGCGTATGGCACTCTAAAGGTGGTAAAAAGAACTGTGTATTGTGTGTATATTCTCGCTCTGGCAAACAACCTCTTTTCCAGTCCCTTGTGCGTAGCCTCACGACTTCGAGCAAGCAACTGGAGTGTATTCGGGGAAAATTTGCCAAAACTCCCAACCCCGTTCCCAACATTCTCAGCGCTATTTAAACTACCCAAGCATTTAAAGCGCCTTAAAGCGCTTTTAATCACAAACGTAACGCACTCAATCAGCGTGTCTAATTAGAAAACGTAGCGCATTTAAGACGTTGAAACGCTTGGGAGCCTTTATAGTACCTGAAACGCTCGAAACAGAAACTGTATTGAATGACTTTAATTACCTGGTACCTGACTAAAGGGTGTTTCTATTCTGACCTGGCTGTCGTACACGTGGAGGGCCTCACGAGGCCATGACCCCATCTGGGGGCGTTTCTGCCCATCTGGGGACGTTTCTGCGTGTGAGTCCTCCTGCCTGGGAGTGCTACTGCGCAAGGGGTGACTTTTTGGGGGGCCAACTCGCGCCCCAATCATCTAGTCACTCACTTTGAGAGCGTATCTGCCTTCCTCTCGTACCCTGCACCCGGCTACCCTGGGCGTGACCCTCCTCTCAAGTCGTATCTGTCCCAAAGGCATCTCTGGGCGGCAGGGGTACTTCACGAGTCAGGCTGCCCTATACTGGTGTTGTCACTATGGCCTTGAAGCCACCTTTCTCTTCTCTTTATCACTATCTCGGATCATCGGGACCTGAGGCCTTCCCACAGCGTCGCTCCCTCCATGGTCTTTCCTACCCATGGGTATCGGGGAACCACACTGTGATTGCCTTGCCTTAGTGATATTTGATCTTGGCGACGCCCTGGTTGGGCGACGCCTTCACCTAGGCGACGCCTTGCCTTGGCGACGCTGGCACTTGGCGTCTCTTCACCTAGGTAACGCCTTGTGTTGGCTTTGACTCCAGGCGTTGACTTTGACCTTGACTTTGTCAACGCCCGGATACGGGACGGTACACAAGCCCCCCAGTCTTAAGCCGAAGACTTGTCTTCAGCGCAAAGACTAAGGCCTCGCCCACGCCGTCCACGTGCCACCCTGATGACGTGTCACTCCCTGCTGACTCAACAAGTCTCGAATTATTGACGTGACACTCTCTGAACCATAGGAGCGCTCTTAATGACTGATTGGACATCCTTTGAAACGGGGAAAATAACACCTTTTGGGGCTACCCTTGATCGCGCGCCACGTGGCCCATCGTACGGCCAGCCTCTAGAGACCCTTGCGTTTCCCCTGGGCGATTGATCCTTTGACACGTGGCACGATCTCACGGCTCCTAGTTAGCGCCTCTTGGGTTGCAAATGTAACGTTCAAGTTACCCCCAAACCCCGTGCTCACCCCACTGTTACATTCATTCCCTCTGCGTCTCTGCACTGTTCATCGCCTTCAACCCCTTTCTCTGCAATTTCTGCTCTCTCCCTCCCGTGTTCTCCTTCCGCCTTCACTTTGACAGCAAAGGTATGATTTTCGCATATCCACGACTCTTCCCTTTCGTCGCATTGCATGATTTATTGAACTGCCTGGGACTGTTGACATTTATGCATTACTGCGTTCTTCCGCTTCTCCTTCCTTCTCTGTTCCCTTCTCCTTCTTTCTGGGTTTTCTCGCGTGGGTGGTGTTTCCTGGGGTTCACTCTCCTTCCTGTCATGGCTACACTTGTTAAAACCTTTTTCCTCTCTTCTTTCTCAAGCTATTTATTCACACCATGATGCGCACGAACGCGGAGTCTGATTCCTCCCCCAAGTCCAACTACAAAGCCTACTACCCATGGGCCCCCGACGAGCTCTTGAACGAGTGTACCAGCCTGACTACCTTCCAGGACCTGGAAGCTCATCGTGGGGATCCCCACTTGTATAACTTTAACGCTTTCTGCCGCACTCACGACACTCACATATCCGTCCGTCCCGGCAGGCCTGGGGAACCTGTCTGCGTGGACGACAGACCTAGAAAGGGGAACCCTTTCTTCTTTATGTACCAGACGGTGTTTAAACGCGTAGGGGTGCGTCTCCCATTCACCCCCTTTGAAAGGGAACTCCTCATCGAAATTAATACCGCCCCCGCCCAGCTCCACCCCAACAGCTGGGCATTTGTGAGGGGTTTTCAAATTCTCTGCGGGCACCTGGGCATCCTTCCCTCCGTAGACGTTTTCCTGCATTTCTTCGAAGTGAAGAAGCAGGGGAAAAGCTTCTGGGTAAGCTTTTCCGGGATCGCGGGCAGGATCCTCCTCTCCCTCTTCCAAAACTCTTACAAAAACTGGAAAGGGAAATTCTTTAGAGTGTGCAGCGCCAAGCACGACCCCACACCCTTGGACGGCTTCCCCCTTTATTGGACGGAGCGCCCTAAGCTGCTTAGGGCCAAAGCCCTGGAAGAGCTATCTCCTGCTGACAGGGAGGTAAGCAAGGCCTTGGCTGGGCTGGGGATCGTTTTTGATATATTGAAGCTTGTTGCTAGCGAATACAATGCTCACGCCCTGACCACATACTTTGGTAAGGAGACTCTCCCTTCATCCTTTTTGTTGTGAACACCTTGCTACCGGATGTTTGTTCCCACAGCCTCTTTCCCCTGTTTTCCATGGTGCCATGTTACTTGCATCTCACGCATCCATGCGCTTTGTAATTTTGTATAGTTGCTTTGGTCTTGATTTCTGCTGCTTGGTCTATCTGGATGTAGGATCGGTGATGGACGCCTCCAAAAGGATGATGCTGGCGAAAGCGATGAAGGAGGCTCGTGCTGCCAAGGCGGGCGCCTCCTCCGCCCCTGCTGCTGATCCGATCCCCCCACCAACTCTACCACCGCCACCACCGATCACCACCGAAGCCCCCCTAGGCTCATCTCCATCATCTCCACATAGCCCCGAGGCGCTTCAGACTCCCGGCTCTCCTCTGCCCATCGCCGCCGTTCCTCTAGCCGTGGCCTCGTCGCCGGCTCCAACCCCCCTTGACAAAGGGAAACGGGTCTTGGAGATTTTATCGGATGATGAGGACTCGGAAGGTGTGGCACCCTTCAAGAGGAGGACATCTGCGCGGGTTCCCCTTCTGCCAGAGGCTTCGCCCCAGGGAGGGGACTCCTTCATGGATAACCCTCCAAGTGCGACCTCACTTCCCCCCACAACAGTCCAAGAGGGAGGGGGCGAAGGCGCTGAATCTGCCCCGCCTCCGCCATCGACAGAAGTCTCTGCTTCCCCTGCTCCCGTCGCTGCCGCCCCCGATCTCATCGCCATCCCTCCTCCGATCATGCATCTGATGAGGGGCTTCAGTGGTGGAACTATGCCAGAGGGCACCGATAGGAAGGAGGGCATGCCTTTCTACTTGGGGGCCTTCTTGGCAGTGGCCCTTGAATGGCGCGCCCAGGCCAGAAATGCTGTCCTGCAAGCTCAAACCCTCCAGGCCTTGGAAACAAGGGTAACTGCCTTGGAGGAGGAAAAGAAAACCCTGGAATGCCAAAACAAGGCCTACCAAAGCACTCTGAAGCAGGCTCAAGAGGCCAAGGAAAAGGCTGAAAAGCAACTGGCAGAGGCGATGGGGTTCCAGGCTGACTTTTACACTCGGGAAGTCGCCCTCCAAGTTCAGTTAACGGGTCTTCAAGACTTAGTCGAAGCTGACGCGGAAGTTCAAAAGGACTTGAAGGACCGTTGTTGTGAGCAGGCTGACGAGATGGAGCGGATGGAGGGGGAAATGGCTACCCAGGCCAAAGCTATGGGCCTTCTCCAGGTTGACTACGATAAACTACAGGTCGAGGTCAGTCGTCTTCGTGTGGAAAAGGAGGCTTTGGAGAAGCAGGTAGCTTCTGGGGACGCCACCATTGAGGAGCTAGAGAAGGACAAAAAGGCCCTCATCCAGGACATGGCGGGCACTTTCGAGGAGGGATTCCAGGAAGCTCTGGCCCAAGCAGTCTGCATGAACCCGGGGATCGACATTTCCAACTGCGATTCCACTCACCACATTGTTGATGGAAAGGTCGTGCCTCTGGAGATGGACGATTGAGCCGCCACCCTCGATCATCAGCCCATTCCTTTATACTTGTTTTAACCTTCTTTGATAAACTTATAATTCTTTGAATCGTCTGCACTCTTGCTACAACTCTGGGATTTTGTATGATTACTTTCGTGTCCTCGCGACATAGAATCCTGCCTGTGTGATCTTATTCTCATTCTTTGCCTTCGCGTGCTTCAGTTGTTTTGCCTGTATTATACCCGTTTCTTTCACTTCGTTGGGCGGCCCTGTATGCCCGGGAAAGGTCACGTGTCAATGCCCACGCCCATGGAGAGGCTCACCTAGTGGAGCCGTATCGTCCACGGGGTGTCTCTAACACCAAAACGGTCCTTTCCTTGATCCCTAACGCCCGGCGCCCACGCCTAAGGAGAGGCCTGCTACAGCAGCGCCGTATCGTCCCCGGGTATCTAAACCGCCGAGTGCTCTTGGGGGGGGGGGGGGGGTCGTTCCCTCCATGGTCTTTCCTTCCCATAGGTATCGGGCAACACCCTGCCAGCGATTCGCTGGCGTTTGGCAGTCTCGTCTCCCTCCACAGTCTTTCCTACCTATGGGTATCGGGGAGGCGACGCCAGTAACTAACTTTGCCCTCTTCGATTTCGTCTCCCTCCACAGTCTTTCCTACCTGTGGGTATCGGGGAGGCGGCCCTGCTGACATTTGTGTTGGCGACGCCCGCGACGTCTCACGCTGGCGTCGCCCTTTGCGTCCTTCCAGGCGACGCCTCGGGCGTCTAATGCTGGCGTCGCCTTGGGCGTCATCTTTACCTTGACATTGACTTTGACCTTGGTCAACGCCTGGGGACAGCGAAGAGCTCAAGGTTTTTCCCGTGCCATCCATGTGGCGCTTCTTGTATGGCTGATGGGACGTTCAGTCATTCGACTTGATCCACGTGGCGCTTCTTGTATGGCTGATGGGACGTTCAGTCATTCGACTTGGTCCTGACTCCTACTGTGCCCCTGACCCACTTTCAACGGCGCATCGTACCACTGGGCATTCTGTCGATACGACGTGTTCTGAGTTTAACCAGGGGTGCCAGGGCCATCCTTCCATCTTCTGCCACGTGGCTCGATCGTGCGGTGCATCCATTCGCGTCGTTTCGCGCTCTAACTGCAATACCTCCACGTGCGTCGTTTGGCGCTCTAACCGCTATATTTAATTCTTCAAGACTTTGAAACTGCACTCATCATTTCTGCGCCTTTCGTAACCTAACTGCACCTTTTCTCCTCTCGCGAAGAGTTCTTCTAGTGTCTGTTCCCACCGGCGTTTTACCTTTGCCAAAACTTCAAACCTCCCTGAGTCTGTTCAAGAATGTTGTCTTGTGCTACTCCCCCCAGGGTGAACCCCAAGGACCTATATCTATGGGCTTCGAGGGAGCTCCTTGACGAATGCTCCTGCTTACTCTCCACCAGGGCCATAAGGGAACACAAAGGGGATTCATGCTCCTATGATCACCGTGCCTTCGCGAGGAGGCACGACGACGACATTGTTGTGCTCCCTTGCACTCTAGGGGAGCCAGTATGTAGAGATGAACGGGCCAACGATGGGGTCCCCTTCTTTTACTTCTACCAGGTGGTTTTCAAGACCATCGGCGTGCGCCTGCCCTTCTCCCGGTTCGAGAAGGAACTGCTGACGGAGATCAATGCCGTTCCGGCCCAGTTATACCCCAACAGCTGGGCCTTTGTCAAAGCCTTTGACATCCTCTTCGGGTTTCTGGGTTGCGCACCCTCGGTTGACCTCTTTCTTCACTTCTTTGAGGTGAAGAGGCAAAGGCACAACCTCTGGGTAACTCTCAGTAACGTTCCTGGGAGAGTTCTCCTTACCCCCTTCCAAAACTCATTCACCGAGTGGAAAGGTCGGTTCTTCAAGATCTGCTGCACTGACCTCGTTCCCACCGCTCTGGATGGTTTTCCACTGTACTGGGTGAGAGAGGCGAGGGCCCTCAAAACCAAACCCTTCAAGAAGTTGGCTCCAAGTGACCAAGTGGCTTGCCGGATTCTTGCTGAGGCGGGAAGTTTTGACTCCGCCACCTTGATCAGCTTGGAGTTCAACGCTGGAACTCTCGAAAAGTATATATGTATAAGCCACTGTCCTAGAAACTTCCGCCTTTATCGCTTTCTATATGTGCATGTTTTGCTTCATGGTGCCTCTGACACGTTCATCTCCCTTGGTGCAGGTTCGAAAATAAACCAAGAGAGGAGGACACGACTTACCCGAGCTCTGCGGGCTGGGATCGGGGCTTCGTCTTCCTCCAGTGCTGACTCTGATGGCCACTGAGAAGTGGCTCGTTCGTGTTTTTGCATGATTTGTAATATTTTCCCCATTCGCGCTACTCCCATTGTATCGAACATCGCTTGTAACATCAACTTTTCAATACCATACTTGATTTTTTGCAACGCCGCTTTACTCTGCATACGTTTCGCATATTGTGCGCTTTTCCTTCGTCATGTTCCTCAACGGCGCTTGCGCTCAGGCGACACCTTCTCTCTTGGCGACGCCTTCACCTAGGCGACGCCTTCTTTGATGTGATTCCAATAGCCACATAGAGAAAGGTTCTTGACCTTCTTAGGAATCAACTTGAGTTGGACAATAGGTAGGCACTTTTTCTTAGAATTGAATCATTGTTCTAAGTCAAGAACTCTCCAAAAACTAGCACCAATTCCAAACTCATATGGAAGTTCCAATTATAGTCAAATTGAACCTAACAAAATGGAACAAAAGATAAGCAAACTGAATTAGAAGTGCTGGAAATTAAAATGCACCGAACCAAAACAAAAAAGAATAAGAACACCTGCTGGAAAATGAAAAATAACCAAACCAAAACTCAAGAACACAAGCTAAACATGAACAATTGAAAGAGTAGGAAGAAAGGAGAAGAGAAAAGCTTATGGAGATGGAAGAGAAGGTGAGTGATCACGCCACTAGAAGGATGGTTGCTCCTAGATGAGTGTGTTGCCGCCACTTGAGGACACCATGGATCCTTCAAGATAAGACTAGAGAAGAAGGCTCAAAAGCTCTCCAATGCTCACTCAAAAATTGAGTATAGTTTCTTTACTCTCATTTCAATTCTGAAAAATACAAGGGCTGAACCTTAATTTATAGCCTAAGGTGTTGAAATGTAAGCTACACAAATTCAAAAAACTCCCTCCTAAAAGCTTCTAGAATTGGCGCCTAAAACAATGCATGAGGAAGGTGTGATCCCTTCTCTCCCTTTGGCACCTCCTTATTTACTCCTACACCTATCTACTAACACACACCCCCTAAGACTCCTAACTAAAGACTAAAAGATGCTTTAACAATAGAGGTTTCTAATGTTTCCCTCTAAGCACCTTTCTAAACAATATTTATTTAATATTTGGCCTTGCCCTTCATGGGATGGACTTTGGGCTTTTGTGGGCTTTGGCCTTCTTGGGCTTGGGCTTTATCTTTTGCAAAGATTAACAAGAAAAACATTAAATGTGAAGGCGAATGATCTTGTTAATCTTTGCAAAAGATAAAGCCCAAGCCCAAGAAGGCCAAAGCCCACAAAAGCCCAAAGTCCATCCCATGAAGGGCAAGGCCAAGTTTTAAATAAATATTGTTTAGAAAGGTGCTTAGAGGGAAACATTAGAAACCTCTATTGTTAAAGCATCTTTTAGTCTTTAGTTAAGAGTCTTAGGGGGGGTGTATTAGTAGATAGGTGTAGGAGTAGAATAGGAGGTGCCAAAGGATGCATGTTTTAGGCGCCGGTTTTAGCTAGTTTTAGGAGGGAATTTTTGAAATGTTTAGCTTACATTTTCAGCACCTTAGGCTATAAATAGAGGTGCTCTCTTTGTAAAATTCATATTGGAATTAATCTAAGAAAACTCTACTCAAATTTTGAGTGACCTTTGGAGAGCTTTTGGAGCCTTCTTCTCTAGTCTTATCTTGATGGATCATTGGAGTCCTCAAGTGGCGGCATCACTCTCATCTAGGAGCATTCCACACTTCTAGTGGCGAGATCATCCAACATTCTTCCATCTTCATGAGCACTCTCTTCTCCTTCCTTTCTTCTTTTTCAATTGTTCATGTTGCCTTGTGTTCTTGAGTTGTTTTGGTTCGGTTCTTCTATTTTCCAGCACCTATGTTCTGTTTTGTTTTTAATTCTGTTCGGTTCATATGATTAATTGTTCAATTCTGTTCGGTCATTCCAGTTTTAATCTCTTTGTTGATTCAATTTGACAATATTTGGTTCATCCAAATGAGTTTGGGATTTGGTTCTAGTTTTTGGTGAGTTCTTGTCTTAGAACAATGATCCAACTCTAAGAAAAGTGCCTCTATAATGTCCAGCTCAAGGTGATTCCTAAGAATGTCAAGAATCATTCTCTATGTGGCTATTGGAATCACATCATGTGGTATCATGAGTCTTAGGTTCTTCTTGTTTAATTGTTGAGTTGTGTGCACTTTAATTTCAAGAGCTCTTTAATTTCTTGCAATTTAAGTTTCTGTTTTAGAATTTTACTTGAGTATTCTTGCTATTTTTCTTTTACACCAAGTGTTTGTGAAAAGGTTTATGGCACTCATTCTTCTTATGAGTATGGTTGCTCTTTTGGAATGGCATTATCCTTCCTAGAGTTTACCTTAAGCTTCCTTTCACTTGTTAAAATTTGTGATGTGTCTTTTAATTTTGTAATCATGTCAAGTTTTGTCTTAGTCATGTTATTCCATATTTGTCATTACTTCTAGTAGTACTTTTATTGCTTTGATTGTTTCTTGCTTTGGTGTCATATAATTTTCTGAATTGATGTTGATCCTTTGTGCATTTTCTTTTTAGAATTGAGTTCATACTTGTATTCTAGACCTATACAAGTTCCAATACATCATTTTCTATTATGTCTTTGCTAGTTCATCATTCTGTTTTTTTTTATTCCTATTAGGATTCCTCTGTTTCTGAAAAAAGTGCTTACTGTTTTTCCTTATTGCAATTGATTTACGTACTGTAAAATTCTGAAATTCTGGATTTGAGATATTCAAAGTGTTAGAAAAGAATAGAAAAAAGAATCATTCAAAAATATGAAGTACACAAAAAATGATAAATAAAATAAAAAAAGTGTACATTCCTGCCAAAAAAAATACGGTAATCTGGCAGCAATTTTAAAAAATTTATTTCTCTCAATTGGCTTTCTTGGCGACGCCTCACATTACTTCAAACGGAGAAAGATAAAGGCTGAAAACCAAGGCACGGCTTTTTCTCAAACTTGTTTTTTCTTTTATTTGGGTGACCTCATTAAAAAAACCCGGAAGGGGAAAAAGAGCGTCCCCTTTATCAAGACTGTTACATAGCTGCTTTACATAAGTCAACTGAAATAAAACTTCAGATTGGCTGCATTCCAACTGCGCGGGATAGGACCTCCATCCAAGGTCTCTAGGCTATACGAACCGTTGCCCTTAGCCTCAGTAACTCTGAAGGGTCCGGTCCACTTGGGAGACAGCTTATTCTCCAGCTCGTATGGGTGGGCTTTCCTCATCACTAGGTCGTCGATCTGAAACTGTCGTGGCTTTACCTTAGAGCTATATTGCCGCTCTACCCTTCTCTTCACTGCTTCAGCTTTTATTCTGGCGTCTTCCCTGGCTTCGTCTAGTAGATCCAGGTTTACCCGCCTTTCTTCGTTGGATTCCTCCACCACAAAGTTTTGAAAACGTGGTGAGCTTTCATGTATTTCTACCGGGATCATCGCGTCCGACCCGTACACCAAACTGAAAGGCGTCTCCATGGTAGAAGATTGGGGCGTGGTGTGGTATGCCCATACGATCCTTGGAACTTCCTCCGCCCACGCCCCTTTGGCCTTCTCTAACCTTCTCTTTAGCCCCCTCAGCAGAACTCTGTTTGCTGACTCTACTTGCCCGTTGGTCTGGGGGTGTTCAACTGATGCGAACACTTGCTTGATACCTATCTCAGCGCACAGATTTCTCAACTGCTGACTGGAAAACTGGGTCCCGTTGTCGGATATCAAGCGCCTAGGTACGCCAAAGCGGCACACAATGTTCTTCCACACAAAATGTTGGACCTTGTGCGCGGTGATCTGTGCCACGGGCTCTGCCTCTATCCATTTGGTGAAGTATTCGATGGCAACGATCAAGTACTTCATCTGCCTGATTGCCAGTGGGAAAGGGCCCAGGATGTCGATTCCCCATGTATGGAAAGGCCACGGGCTGTATATGGATCGCAATTCTTCTGGCAGCGCCTTGTGCCAGTCGGCGTGCTTTTGGCATTGCCTGCAACGCTGGGCGTGTCGCGCGCAGTCCTCTTTTACTATTGGCCAGAAGAAACCTGCGCGTATCACCTTGGAGGCTAAAGACCTTCCCCCCTACGTGGCTCCCGCAAATGCCTTCGTGGAGCTCCGCCATTATCCTGGTACACTCGTCGCCACTTACGCACGTTAGGATAGGGTGTGTGAACCCGTGTCTGAACAACACCCCATCCACCAGAGTATATCTTGCAGCCTTTCTTTTGACCTTCTTACCCTCTTCCAGCTCCACTGGGAGAGTCCCATCCACCAGGTACCGTTTGTATGGCGTCATCCAGGTGTCTCCCTCGGCTAGGACGCATACCTGCATTTGCCTTTCTTCTTTAGGCGTGTCCGCGTATGTGCTGATGCGGGGCGTCTTCAGCGTATCTTGGGTTAGAGAGCGATGATTCCTTGGACTCTCTCTTGATGTACAGATCTGGAGGACATTCACCCTGTTATCTTCCACGAACTTACGCGGAGCTTTAAGCGTCTCCTGGATCACTGTCCTCTGCCTACCCCCTTTGCCTGAGCTGGCCAGCTTGGCAAGCAGGTCGGCTCTGGCATTCTGCTCCCTTGGGACATGTATCAGCTCAAGAGCATTAAATGCTCCCTTCAATAGTTGGACGTATCTTAAGTACGCCGCCATCTGTGGGTCCTTCGCTTGGAACTCACCCAACACCTACCCCGTAATAAGCTGGGAATCGCTTTTCACCAGGAGGTTATGCGCGCCCATCTCTTTGGCCAGGAGCATTTCTGCTATCAGGGCTTCATATTCTGCCTGATTGTTACTTGCCTTGAAGGCGAAGCGCAGGGCTTGCTCAATCAGCACGCCGTTGGGTCCCTCCAGGACTATTCCCGCACCACTCCCTTGCTGGTTGGAAGAGCCATCAACCGAGAGCAACCACTGCGAGCCCACCTCCACCTCCTGTTCCCCTCCGGGTGAGAGTTCTGCTACAAAATCTGCATACACTTGCCCTTTGATGGATCCTCGAGGCTCGTATTGGATGTCGAATTCTGACAGCTCCACCGCCCAGCGCACCATTCTCCCAGCCACGTCAGGCTTCTGCAACACCTTCTGTATAGGGAGGTTTGTCATCACTACCACCGTAAAGCTGTGGAAGTAATGACGGAGCCTCCTGGCTGAAAATACCACCGCCAGCGCTGCCTTCTCCAACGCCTGGTATCTGGTTTCCGCGCCTTGTAAGGCCTTGCTTACAAAATAGATGGGCTTTTGAATCTGGTCCTGCTCCTGGACCAGCACTGAGCTGATAGCTCGTTCCGTTACTGCGAAGTACAGGCGGAGGGGCGCCCCTGTTACCGGTTTGCAAAGGACCGGTGGCGTCGCCAGGTACTCTTTCAACTTAATGAAAGCCGCTTCGCATTCGTCAGTCCATGCGAAACGGCTATTTTTCTTGAGGCACTGGAAATATGGGTGTCCCTTCTCTCCCCCGACGGAAACAAACCTTGAGAGCGCCGCCATTCGCCCCGTCAACTGCTGTACCTCCTTCACCGACGTCGGGCTTCGCATGGCGATGATCGCTGCACACTTGTCGGGGTTCGCTTCTATCCCCCTCTCTGTGAGCATAAAACCCAAGAACTTACCGGCCTCTACCCCGAAGACACACTTCTCAGGGTTTAACTTGAGGCGGTACTTGGATATTGTGACGAACAACTCCTCCAGGTCTGTCATGTGCTGCGCCCTATCCGGCGACGCCACCACCATGTCGTCTACGTAGGCGTACACATTCCTCCCTAGCTTGGGCGCCAGGACCTTGTCCATTAACCTTTGGTATGTGGTGCCCGCGTTTTTCAGCCCAAAAGGCATCACCTTATAGCAGTAACTGCAAGTCTCAGTCATGAATGCCGTTTTACTCTCATCTCTCGGGTGCATCTTGATCTGGTTGTACCCTGAGAATGCGTCCAGGAAGCTCAGCACCTTGCTGCCAGACGCGCTATCCACCAGCGCGTCGATGCTGGGCAGTGGGTATGAGTCCTTCGGGCACGCCTTATTCAGGTCCGTGAAGTCCACGCACATCCTCCACTTCCCATTCCCCTTTCTCACCAAGACGACATTGGCCAGCCACTCGGGGTATTGAATTTCCCTGATGTGGCCAGCACTCAACAGCTTCTGCGTTTCGTCCTTCACCACCTGTTGTCGCTCCTATTAAACTTTCTCCTTCTTTGGCGCACGGGGCGGACCGTGGCGTCCATGCTGAGGTGGTGACACAGGAAATCAGGGTCGATACCGGGCATATCCGAGGCGGACCATGCGAAGGCATCCAGGTGGCGCGAAATCACTTCTGCCACCCCTTCCTGTTCTTCTGGGCTCAGCAAACTTCCTAACTTGAATGTCTTGCCGCAAATCTCCCTCTCTACGGCGTTGGCCGCCGGTTGTTCCCTGCTGTCCTCCTCGACGGGCGCCGCCTCTTCCACGGGTGCCGCGTCGTCAGGGCCTTCCTCCATATGTGCATCTGTCTCTGGCGTCGCCTTCGCGGGTGCGGCCTCGCTAGGCGTCGGCGCAACGGGCGTCGCCTCAATCATCGCCGTATCTGCACACGACGGACGTTCGTACACCATGAACACGCCTCTCTTCGTTTTCAGGCTGTTCTCATAGCATTTTCTTGCTTCCTCCTGATCTGACTTGATGACTATCACCTTGCCACTGAGGTCTGGAAGCTTCATCTTCATATGGCGTGTGGAGGCCACTGCGTTCAACTGGTTCAACGCCGGCCTGCCCAACAAGATGTTGTAAGCGGAGTTGGTGTTCACGACCAAGTACCGGATACTTTCGGTACGCGAGGCCTCTCCGTCCGTGAACGTAGTCCTCAATTCCAGGTAGCCTCGGACTTCCACCTGGTTGTCCGCAAACCCATACAGGCACCCTGTGTAGGGCCTCAGTAGGTCGGGGGATAATCGCAACTTATTGAATGTCGACCAGAACATCACGTCTGCTGAACTCCCCTGGTCGACAAGTACTCTGTGCACCTTTCTTCCCGCCGTGACAACTGAGATGACCACGGGGTCATTGTCGTGCGGCACCACATCTCTGAGATCCCCTCTCGTGAATACGATGTCCGACTCCCACGGCGCACCCGAGAGTCTTTCTTCGATCGAGTTAACCGCCCTCGCGTATTTCTTCCGCTGGGAGGCGGTGGGACCTCCGCCGGAAAATCCTCCAGCTATGGTATGGACCTCGCCGAGAACCGGCGTCTCATGTGCTGGTTCTTCCGCCGGCGGCGGCAAGGTGGCGGTCGTTGTGGGCTCCGCGACATAATCCTTCAAAAACCCGGTTCTCACCAGCTCATCCAGCTGGTAACCCAACGACAGGCAGTTATCAATGTGGTGACCGAAAGCCTCGTGGAACTCACACCAAGAATCTTTCCGAGGCCCCAACACCTTATCGGACTTCGCCGGCCGCCTCAATCTCTCAGCTATATTAGGCACGGCGATCAGGTCCTTCAAATCCACCACAAAGTTGTATCTCGCCGGCCTCGTTCTTTCTCTGGCCGGGCGATCACCTCCCGCTGGACCCTGGGGCTGGGGCTTTCTGGCTTCGTAGGGGCGTCTCCCCTCGGGCTTCTTCCTTCCCGTCGTGGTCTCATTGACCCTAGCGGGTTGAGCTCGCGCCGGTCCCCTCGGGCGTGAGGGTACGACGCTGGTGCGCTTCACGCACACCTCTCCCTCAGAAGCGATATGCTCCACCGCCCGACGCCGTAGTTCTGCAAAAGTCCTAGGGCGGTTGCGAATGATGGATTCACCGAAAGGACCGGGGCATACACCTTTCACGAACGCGTACACAATCATAGGTTCCTCTGTCGTACCAACCTTGACCACCTGGGCCGCGAAGCGGTTGATGTACTCCTTGAGGGTCTCCCCTTGATACTGTTTCACATCAAACAAATCGTAGGAGACCGGCGGTGGGGCTTTGTTTGCTAGGTATTGCTCCCTGAACAATCGTGACAGTTGTCGGAAAGATGTGATATGACCGTCCGGGAGGCTGATGAACCAGTCCATAGCCATCCCAGTCAAGGTGCTGATAAAGAGCTTGCACTTGGCAGCGTCAGAACCGCCTACCAGGACCATCTGTGTGTGAAATGCAGCGAGGTGCGTTTCAGGGTCCTCCATCCCGGTGAAGATCACCTTGGGCCCCGCGAACGTGTTCGGGATCACTGCATCCAGAATCTCCTGCGAGAAGGGAGTGGAAAACTCCCTTGGCGGGGAGTGGTTCTCCATCTCGTCATGTTCACGTTGCCCCCCGATTATTTCTCAGACCCCGCCGCAACTCCTCGTTTACGCGGCGGAGCTCTTCATTCCTCTCATGCGAGGCTTCGAGATCTGCCTGCATGCGTTCCTGTTCCAGCTTCGACTCCGCCATATCCTCCTGCAGCCCCCACATTATCTCCAGGACCTGTTGCATGGATAGTTCTGCTGGGGCTGCACGTGCTGTACTTCGTCTGGTGGGGGCCAATTTCACGGTCTCTTCCAACTTCCTCAAACGTTACTGTAACTTGGTAGATCTTTTCGAACTTGTGATGGGACTGATGTTTTATATCGGCCCCACGGTGGGCGCCAAATGTTCCGTCCGGTTGACCTATGACGTCTTTGTGCGCGACCTCAACCGTCAGCTAGGGACTCCTTCCCGCTGGTTACCTGTGGATTCCTGCAAAAAGAGGACAGAAGGGCGCCCTAGCGGTCGTTTGCACTCCGACGCTCAAGTCAGCCAGCAAGAAACACCAAAACTGTGCACCTCCGTATCTGAGCACCGCGTATGACACTCTAAAGGTGGTAAAAAGAACTGTGTATTGTGTGTATATTCTCGCTCTGGCAAACAACCTCTTTTCCAGTCCCTTGTGCGTAGCCTCACGACTTCGAGCAAGCAACTGGAGTGTATTCTGGGAAAATTTGCCAAAACTCCCAACCCCGTTCCGAACATTCTCAGCGCTATTTAAACTACCCAAGCATTTAAAGCGCCTTAAAGCGCTTTTAATCACAAACGTAACGCACTCAATCAGCGTGTCTAATTAGAAAACGTAGCGCATTTAAGACGTTGAAACGCTTGGGAGCTGTTCCGTCCGGTTGACCTGTGACGTCTTTGTGCGCGACCTCAACCGTCAGCTAGGGACTCCTTCCCGCTGGTTACCTGTGGATTCCTGCAAAAAGAGGACAAAAGGGCGCCCTAGCGGCCGTTTGCACTCCGACGCTCAAGTCAGCCAGCAAGAAACACCAAAACTGTGCACCTCCGTATCTGAGCATCGCGTATGGCACTCTAAAGGTGGTAAAAAGAACTGTGTATTGTGTGTATATTATCGCTCTGGCAAACAACCTCTTTTCTAGTCCCTTGTGCGTAGCCTCACGACTTCGAGCAAGCAACTGGAGTGTATTCTGGGAAAATTTGCCAAAACTCCCAACCCCGTTCCGAACATTCTCAGCGCTATTTAAACTACCCAAGCATTTAAAGCGTCTTAAAGCGCTTTTAATCACAAATGTAACGCACTCAATCAGCGTGTCTAATTAGAAAACGTAGCGCATTTAAGACGTTGAAACGCTTGGGAGCCTTTATAGTACCTAAAACGCTCGAAACAGAAATTGTATTGAATGACTTTAATTACTTGGTACCTGACTAAAGGGTGTTTCTATTCTGACCTGGCTGTCGTACACGTGGAGGGCCTCACGACGCCATGACCCCATCTGGGGGCGTTTCTGCCCATCTGGGGACGTTTCTACGTGTGAGTCCTCCTGCCTGGGAGTGCTACTGCGCAAGGGGTGACTTTTTGGGGGGCTAACTCGCGCCCCAATCATCTAGTCACTCACTTTGAGAGCGTATCTGCCTTCCTCTCGTACCCTGCACCCGGCTACCCTGGGCGTGACCCTCCTCTCAAGTCGTATCTGTCCCAAAAGCGTCTTTGGGGCGGCAGGGTACTTCACGAGTCAGGCTGCCCTACACTGGTGCTGTCACTATGGCCTTGAAGCCACCTTTCTCTTCTCTTTATCACTATCCCGGATCATCGGGACCTGAGGCCTTCCCACAGCGTCGCTCCCTCCATGGTCTTTCCTACCCATGGGTATCGGGGAACCACACTGTGATTGCCTTGCCTTAGTGATATTTAATCTTAGCGACGCCTTGGTTGGGCGACGCCTTCACCTAGGCGACGCCTTGCCTTGGCGACACGGGCACTTGGCGTCTCTTCACGTAGGTAACGCCTTGTGTTGGCTTTGACTCCAGGCGTTGACTTTGACCTTGACTTTGTCAACGCCCGGATACGGGACGGTACAGTTCCACTTTGAGATACAAAGGCCATTGTTTCACAGAAGTTATTCAAGAATTTTCTAGTTGACACTCCTTTCTCAATGTTCCCAATGACATTATCAAGGGTTAGGTCTCTCGGGGTTTTCCACTCTTTTGGCAAACCTGCAGACACAGTAGGTTCTTGCATAGCATGTGTTTCAGCAGTATCAATATGAATCGATTCATTTTGATTTAAAACAAATTTAAATTAATTATAGTCAAGGCCATCAGCAGCAGTTTTAGATATGCTATGATCTATTTCATCAAATACAACATGCATTGATTCTTCTACTATGAGCAACCTTTTATTGAAGACTCTATATGCATGACCATTCAAAGCATAACCAATGTGCACACCTTCATCAGATTTAGCATCAAACTTACCAAGATTTTCTTTGCCATTATTTAATACAAAGCATTTACACCCAAACACTTTAAGGTGTCTCACATTAGGTTTCCTGCCCTTATACAATTCATATGGTGTTTTCTTAAGAATGGGTCTAATTAAGGTTCTGTTTAACACATAAGTTGCAGTATAGACTACATCTGCCCAAAAATACTTAGGAAGCTTAGATTCATTTAACATAGTTCTAGCTAGTTCCTCTAATGATCTGTTTTTCCTTTAAACTACACCATTTTGTTAGGGAGTCCTAAGGGCTAAAAAGGTATGTGATATCCCATGCTTCTCACAGAACCTCTCAAATCTAGCATTCTGAAACTCTCCCCCATGATCACTTCGAATTGATTTTATGCAGAAACCATTTTCATTCTGTAAAACCTTTGCTAATTTCTTAGAGGCATTGTAAGCATCATTTTTATGTGCAAGAAACAAAATCCATGTAAATCTAGAGTAGTCATCCACAACAACTAAAGCATACAAATTTCAAGCCAAGCTAGCAACTCTAGATGGTCCAAATAAGTCCATATGTAATACATCCAATGGATTTTTTGTAGAAACAATATCTTTTGAATTAAAAGAGGATCTAATTTGTTTACCTTTCACATAAACATCATAGAGCCTGTTATCCTGAAATTTAATGTTAGGTAAACCAGAAACAAGATCTTTAGATTTTAGTTTATTTAAGTTATTAGTGTGTATGTGAGCTAACCTCCTATGCCACAGCCAAGACTCATCACTTCTAGACAGCAAACACTCATTTGAAGAGTTAGTTTCCATGATATTCAAAAGATATATGTTATTCACTCTCTTACCAGTAAACAGCACCTTACCAGAGGTGTCACTTGAGATTGTGCAGCCCTTTGACTTGAAGTTCACCTTGTATCCTTTGTCACAAAGTTGACTGATGCTGAGAAGGCTATGCTTGAGTCCTTCTACATAAAGCACATTCTCAATAGTGGTTGAGTTCCTTGTTCCAACAGTGCCTCTGCCCAAAATCCTTCCTCGATTATTATCAGCATAGGTTACATGTCCCTCTGCTTTGAGCTTCAAGCTAGTGAATTTTGTAAGATCTCCAATCATATGTTTGGAACAACCACTATCCAAGTACCATTGTTGCCTATCTGCAAAACAGAACAAAGATGATACAAATGGTACCCTTTTCAGTATAGGGTCCAGCACAGATTAACACCTTCCCTTTGGTAGACATTTTGCTAAATTCTTAGGAACAAGATGCTTTCTAGCAATGCATGACCTAGAGGTATGACCAGATTTTATGCAGTAAAAACAGGTTACATGAGATGCCTTTTTGCCACTGTTAAAAGCTGAAAAACCTGATTTTGCTGGAACAAAAAAACTTGAAAGCTTTTTGACATTGGTTAGATTTCCAGGTTTATAACCAATACCATTCTTATTGAAAACAGCATTCTGTGAGCCAAGGAGAGACTCAAGGTTCTCTCTTCCCTTGGGGAAATTGGAAAGAGTTTTTAGCAAATACTCCACTTGTTTTCCAATTTTTTGCAGTTTTCACAGGTTTTAATAGAAGCATGTAAGCATGTTAGTTCAAGGCTTATCAGATCTGTTTTGGCCTTATGCAGTTCTTCCTCAAGTGTTTTTACTTTAGGTGCAAGCACATTATTTACCTTTTGCAACTTATTGCATATTACAACTAGCTTATTTGCTTCATCATGTGTTTCCTTGAAAGCAGCAAGCAATTGATCATAGTTATCAGATTCCATAGAGAATTCACTTACTGAATCAAAGATTGACCCTTCATCTTTCATCATGAAGCAAAAATTGTTTTCCTCACTCTCAATTGAAGAACTGTTGGTTGAAGATACTTCATTCTCTTCCCATGAAATGTAAGCTTTTCTCCTCTTGCTCCTTTCAACCTTCTTGCTGGCAGATTTGTCCTTTGATTGATTGTTTGGACAATCCATTTTGATGTGCCCTGTTTTGCCACAGCCAAAGCAAGTATAGTTAGAGGAATTTGAGTCATTAGGTTTAGGATACCTTCTTTTCTGCTGGTTCCTATCTCTGCTTTTCTTCTTCAGGAATTTGTTGAATCTCTTTGTAAGTAGGCTGATTGTATCCTCATGTTCAGCATCTTCTTTTTCCTCACTGATCTCATTCTGTTCACTTGCTTTCAGTGCAAGTCCTTTGGGTTTTCTTTCCACTGTTTCCTGCTCTTTGAGTCTCTTGAGCTCCAGCTCATGCTCCATTAATTTCCAAAAGAGTGCAGCAGTTGCAGGTTTGACAGATCACAGCTTTCTGATATGGCAGTCACCTTGCGTTGTCAGCTTCTGTCGAGGCACTTCAGCATTTTTATGTTGAGTTCCTCCCTGTCAAATTCCTTTACCAAACCAGTAAGGTGATTCACAATATGAGTGAACCTTTTCTGCACATCACCAATGCTCTCCTCGGGTTGCATTCTAAACAATCCATATCCTTGGATGAGAGAATGTTTTCTTGACCTCTTCACATCTTCAGTACCCTCGTGAGTGACTTCCAAGACCTCCCACATCTCCTTAGCTTAACTGCATTGGGATATTCTGAAGAACTCATCCATTGTTAATGAGGAGGTTATGATGTTCTTGGCCACAAGATCATATTGAGCTTTCTTCCTTTCGGTCTCATTCCATTCAGATCTTGGTTTTACCACTTCTTCATCCTTGACAACCTGCATTGGCACATAGGGTCCATGGACCACAGCCTCCCAAATAAACGAGTCAATAGATTCCATGAAAATTTTCATTCTAATTTTCCAAAAGGCATAATTCATTCCATTGAACATAGGTGGTACTAACAGAAGATCCCTCACCAAAAAGCACTTTAAACTCAGACATTATTGCAAACAAACTTGATTAAAATACAACTCCTAACTCTTGATACCAATTGTTAGGTCCTATAGTGTCAAAGTTCAAGAGGGGGGATGAATTGACCTTTTAAAAGTTTCTCGCAGAATTAGTATTTAACACAGTACAAAGAAAATAAATCGATTTATTTGGAAATGAACAGATTTATTTTGGCATTGTTTATGTTTGAAAACGATTATATCAGCCAAGTTATTCTTAAGATTATGCAGATTAATTTGCAAGCCACACACACTAATATTAGAGAGAAAACAATGAACCACAAAAATAGTAACCTTCAATTTTTAAGCTAGTGATAAAGGTTCAATTATTAGCTTATCAATCAATTGGGTAACCTATCACAAACAAGTTGTTCCAGTTGTAATTAACAGTTCATATAACTTCTTAACAAAACCAAACTGATTTTCCAGAAAATAAGAACAGTATGAACAAACCCAGAAAGAACAGATTTATTTTTAATTGAACAAATTCAATTTCTCGCAGATTAGCAGATAAGCAAGAATTCGAGTGCAGGGATGAAGAGAAATGAACACACAACAGTTATACTGGTTCACTCAAATGAGCTACATCCAGTCTCACCTAATCCAAGGTGAAATCCACTAAACAAAATGTACTAAACACACTTACACAGCCACTATTCTTGAACCCTACAAGAAACTTGGCACACTTGCTAAAAAACACTATTTTAGCACACACACTCTTCAATAAACCCTATCCAAAAAGAGTTTATAACCACACTTTTCCAAGAAAAGAAATATGAAATGAATACACCTGATAGAGGATGCAGAAATCTGCCTTAAACCAGTAGAACAGATTGCTCAAACAGTAGCAGTACCTCTCACCAAGCTTTAGAACCAAACAAGAACAAGCACACTTTTGATTTTTGAAATCTTTCAAGAACACATGCTAATTCTCTGTAAATCCTTAATTCTCTTGTGTAAAGCTTGTTTTCTCAAATGTATGATTCTCCTTTAAAGGTAGGAACAAGTTTTCTTTTTATAGAAAAACAACCTATAACAGATTTTCAAAAAACAGTTAAAGTTGTTATAAAAAGAACATATTGAAAATAAAAAGAACAGATTTATTTTCAAAAGTAGTTAGAGAATTTGTTATGTGAAGGAGACTTAGTCAACCATTCTGGCGCAGGGACAAAAAGAAAAACCATTTAAGATAAACATGGCACCATACTAAAAAGAATCTATTCATTTACAAATGAACAGATTTATTTTTTCAAAACGATAACAAAAAAGACTTAACTATTGAAACACAGCCGTTTTGAAAGAGACAAGACTTAGTCAAAATACTTGATGTACAAAACCTGATTTTCAAAAGCCTTAATCAATGCATCAGTTTAAAAAAGAATCTGTTTATTTAGAAAAGAACATATGTATATTTATGCAGTAAAGGTGTTTTTTGCAAAACATGTGAAAAACAGTTTCAGAAAATTTGTGCTTGATCTTATCACATGGTCAGGGGTTAAGAGGTGAGTTACCTAGCAAAAATCCTACTCTTAAACAACCTCTAACCTATACCTAAGACATTCTTAAAGCAAATACAACTATACATGAAATGTACACAAATGGCTTCATCAAGCACATGTCTTGAAGGGGCAGCAACCATCTTCAACAGTTATGAGTGAGGTTATTATGTTATGCAGTGGATGTCGATTATTGTGCGAGCTATAATTGATAGATTGGGATCAGATAAATACCTCAATACAAAAAAACACTTTAAAATTCAGGGTTTATTATTCATGCACTAATTAAAAAAAAATCAAATGTTACAGTTTTTTAATGACCAACAGCCGCTAGCTTCAGAAGCATTGGAGCACGTGGGGACAACATCGTCAAAGTATTTTGTAACCATGTATAACACCTTAAGATAGATAAGTTATTAGAATAAGATAGAACTTTTTCATATATTAGCAAAACATTTTGTAGAATGTTATAATTTGTTGTATATGTATTTTCCATATATTAAATTATAATTTTAAATGTTTTTATTTTATGAAAATTTGATATTTTATGTAGGTTTGAGGTGTATATAAAATAATAAAACAATTTTTTAAATAAATATATATATATATATATGGTTCCACGTAGGAACTGTTGTTAAAAAAAACTTTTTTTTTTAAATGAGACACACTTACAACGACGATTCCTCTGGGAATCTTTAAAAATATTTATTTAAAAAAAAAATTATTTACAATATAGCAACGAAGGTTGAAGATTTGTCGTTATAACTGATTTATAATGACGATTTTCCAACTATCGTTATAAGTGACTTATTTATAACGACACCCGTAATAACGACAATTCTGGAACCTTCTTTATATGTCATTTTTAACCACCGTTAGTGTACCTTTTTGTACTAGTGACATAAGTAAGATTTCAACACCTTGACAGTCAAATTAAGGTTGTCCATGAGGAAATTGTAGCTCTTTTTCATCCCAATTCTTAGTATGTGTTGCATTCACTATTGCTGAACATTCTTTTTTTTTTTTTGTTATGTTGTTATGTTATGCACTTTGAACATTTTATGTGGTCTCGATAAGTGTTATAATTCAGTAATATTTCATAAATCAAGATAGAAACTTATGGACTTTAATTGATAAAATAGTTATAATTCGACCTCCAATGTAGGAATTTGAACCTTTTTACATATTTTTTAATTATAAGATGAATATGAACGATTTATTCCCAAATTTGTGTTAAATTCATAAATCTAAGGGAAAATGAAGATAAAAAGGCTAAAGGAGAATGGACAAGTTAAAGACAAGATGAAAAGACAAAGTTGGAACATTAAAAACTCGCCCAAGCAAGATCACTTTAGAGGAACTTGTCAGTGATGTTGGATTTTTTCTCGTAAAACTAATATCTCACTTAAGCGAGATGTCACTTAGCCCAAGCCCAATTTAGTTAAATAGAAGGCATGAGGTATAACCCTAAACATCATTGGGATGATATGGAGAGATAGAAAACCTTAGAGGAGGAAATCATCAAGGAAAAACACCATGGATCTTCTTTTCTTGCTTTCCATGCTTGTAATGGCCAATATGAGTGGATAATTCTTTCCTTTGGGATTGGGTGTAATATTTTCAAACTCTTATGTATTGAGGTATATTTACTTATAATATTCAAATCTTGATTGATGATTGATATTATCATTTTATCCTCAAAGCTTGAAACTATTCATGATTTTGATGCTTAGATTTTACTAGAGAGTACTTCTGAGTATCTAACCTATATGATAATGTTTAACATATTTCAATGCTAGCAATACATTCGAAATGTTAATTACTTTATAACATTTGTTCGTAATGATAAGGAGTTTTTATAAATATGCAAGGAATCGATATTTAGGAGACTCTCTTAATAATTTTGTATGCGAGAAATCGATGTTAATGATTTCTATATGTGAATCAATGTCAATCAAGATAGAATGTTATATGTTTTTATTCATTGAAACTACAAATGAGTAAGAAGGACTGACAACATACCCAATTTTCCCAATTTACTCATCTAAATAATTTACTTTGCTTCTATTTAATTTTCATACAAACTTATGTCAATTCCTTTCAAACCAAATTATTGTACATATTCTTATACTTAGTGAATGCTACTATTAGGATTTTAAATAATTATTCCTTGTGAGTTCGATATTCATCCTTTGGGAGAAACTGTTACTTCTGACTCGGTACACTTGTCATGAAATAGGTCAACATGTCTTAAGTGATATTGGTATTTTTTTTATAATTGCTTTATTTTCCTACTTATAGCTATTTGATGGACTAGTACATCCATATAAGTAGTGATCCTGCCTGTTGACCGGAGCGCTGGAGAATGCCTCGTCAAAGGATCGACGTGCGCACCGCTTATCGCCTTCGTTCCTCCTCTGGATCTACCTCAAGAACCTGCAAAGAAACGACACGGCGCCGCTGCGGCCGATCGCACTCCGACGCTCAAGTCAGTGACGGTATCACCAAATACTAAGAACTAGAACCGTGCAAACTCTCTCTCACAAACAGCTCTGTCACTCGCAAGCGTAAAGTGTATGAACTGAACGTGCGTACCTCAGAAAGTTCGTTAAGAGCTCTTATATACCTGGTGGTTTTCTCTCTCCTGGCAGTTACAGACTTGGACACGTGGCTCGCATCCAACTGTACACGTGCCATCATCTGGGGGCTCCCTGACTTGGCGCTGCTTCTACTCTCATTTTGGCTAAGTTACGTATGCATGGTACTGCCCAGTGCATAGCAAACTTAGGAGTGCGATCTCTACTGAAACTGGCGAGTTAGGGCCTTCATACACCTTCCCTGTGGTCTCGCCGGCCGCCTTCATAATATGCTTCTCCTTCATCTCCGGCGATGTGCTTGTTCTGGCGATCTCCGACTGCTTGGTCGCCCGAGTCTGCATCTGGCGACTTCATCCTCAACCTGGCGATCGCCTATTCTGGCAAACTGGAGATCGGAACACGCCAATTTGACAATCGGCGACTACACGTACCTCCCGACTTCCTTCCTAACTGCCAACCTGGCGCCCTGTCGACACGCCTACACTGTAGCAGGGTGCCACGTCATCATACCCGACCACCAGGGCGGTACACAAGCCCCCCAGTCTTAAGCGAAGACTTGTCTAGCGAAAAGACTGAAAAAGCCTTCGTTAACACCGGTCTACGTGGCATTCACGCAGAATTCCAAGCGATAGTACTTTCTGCTGCTCTGACGCTCCACCAAACCCTTCGCGCATCGTTCGACACGTGGCCTTCATCAACGGCTATCTTCATCTGCCGTTAGCGCTTCCCAAAACCATTTCGAAAACCCTTAAACCCATTACGTTCCACTGTTCCATCACTTTCTTCTTGCTTGCAAAACGCTCTAACTTCCCTCTGCGAAACTCTCGACGCTCTTCAACGCTCCAGATCACCATCTTCCTCCCTCGTCTTCCTGATCATTGAAAGGTAATTACTTTCCTTCATCTGCTGGGTTTCCTTGCATTTTCACCGATTTGCATCATCCTGTAACTGCCTGGTGCATACGCTGTGGGTCGTTTCTCCATTTCTCTTCTGCGTAACTTAGGGCTTTGTCGATCGTCGCAACGAACTCACATTCGTTCGTCGTTTCACCTTCCTTCCATGACCGAGTCAGCCCCTGTAATCCCTGATCGTTTTTTTCTTTCTTCTTCGTTTGCAGTTGCTATCATGACTCGCACGAAGATCACCTCGAACCCCCCTCCATCAGCACGAAACCCTTCTTCACAAGCGCACGACCCAACCCAAGTTCGTGGCGCTTCCTCTTCGCAGGCTGAGAGGCCTGCATCTTCCAAAACTGCTCTGGCCCAGGCGACTCCACCTAACGCTGGAGGAGCCCCCGTGCCTCTGCCAGACTTTAAATCACTATATCCTTGGGCCACCCCAACCCTTCTAAAGGAGACCTCGTCGGTGAACACTGCGGGAGCAGTTCTGCGGGTGACAAAGGGGGACGAGGCCTATCAATCGTTTCACAAGGAGCACGATGAAAGGATGATGGTGCTGCCTTGCCCCGCCGCCCTTCCATTATGCGCTGATGACAAAGTGAGCGCCGACGGGCCCTTTTGCTTCGTTTACACAACTTTCTTCAAGAAAGTCAAACTCAGATTTCCCCTCACCCGATTCGAGAGGGAACTCTTGACCGAGCTCAACATCGCTGCCGCCCAGCTTCACCCCAACAGCTGGGCGTTTGTTCGAGCCTTTCAAATAACTTGCGACCACCTGGGGCTGCCTGCGTCGGTGGACGTGTTTTTGTTTCTTTTTTAGGCCAAGCATCCAGGAGACCGCCTGTGGGTCAGCCTGAATGCCATTGCTGGGAGATCCATTTTTACCATCTTCCAGCAATCATACAAAGATTGGAAGGGGAAGTTCATCCAAGTTCGCGCAAACGATAAAGACACTTCCCTTCTCGACGGTTTCCCCTTGTACTGGGTGGACAAGGGGAAAAAGGAATCCAAGAGCTGCTTCAGGAGGTCCAGGAGTCCTGATAGCATGGGAGCTTTGGATCGAGACCTCTGCCTATTCTGGAAGAGGGTGTCGGATGCCAACATAACATTCTTGACCCCCACCCTGATCTCCTTCGAATTCTTTGAGGACCAGCTAGAATTCCAGATAGGTTTGGACACTACACCCTTGTTATGATATTGCTTCTGATACTGCTTCTGGGCGTCTTGTGCGATACGCACAAGACTTTGGTTTTTACCTTTTCTGCATATACCTGTTTTGCTGTTTCATTGCCTCAAACACCCATCCCTTTCTTCTCTGAGCTAACTCATGCATTTTCGTTTCATGCAGATAATATGTTGGGTAAAAACATGCTCGCCGACTTAAAGGCGCTCGCCCGAAACCACGGGTTGGCGACCGGTTCCCAGACGGTTCCCAACTCGGCGGTCGAGAAGGCTATCGTTCATGGGCGATCACCGCCTAAGGAACCCACCCAGCGAAAGAAGTTGGTCCTTAAGAGGCCAAAGCGAAAAGCCCCCCAAGTCGTCCAAGAGGAGGAGGAAGAGGACGACGAGGTCACTGAGGATGGCCTCGTTACTAAGAGGAAAAGGGTGGCACCACCTTCACCACCTGCCCCACCCCCTCTTCCAGCTTCAACACCACCATCAACACCTGCTCCTCCTCCCTCATCGCCAACACCTCCAGCCCCTTCACCACCAGTCCAAGCAACTCCATTGGCCACTGCGCCACCAGCAGCTGAGGCTCAAGAGCCAAACTTTCTGGAGGACCCCCCAAGTGCCTCTACGCCTCTCATCTCAGCTGGAGGGGGCCCCCCTTCAAACGCTTCAGCTGCAGAGAACGTTCCAACCGGGGATGATGTTGCTCACACCTCTCCAATTCTAATTACCGAATCCCCGGTTGCGTCGCCACGCCAGGAAGCAAACATTGAAAACCCTGCTAAGGAAGGTGGCGGCGAGAACCCTCAACAAGCCCCCCTGGCGCCTCTCCAAGCTTCAAACCTTTCCCTCGAAGTCACAAGAATGTGGGAACCTCTGACTGCCAAACTCAAAACCATAGCAGAGGATATCCCATCAATCATAACGAGGGCTGTGGAGAGCTCCACCAGGCGGCTCCAAGACGATGTCTACCACCTCAAGACCGAAAACAGCACAATGAAGGTTGAGGTGGAGAAGGTGGCATTCAGCCTGACGCTCGCGGAAATGGAACACTCCCGAGTAGAGGATGCCCTAAATACCGAGCTTAGGCTGGCGCGCAAGGAAGCTGCTGACCTTCGCCGCAAAGTCCATGAACTTGCCCAAGAGAAAGTTGAACTTGAAAGCAAAATCGTGCCTCTGCGCACCAAGGCGAGCGACCTGGAGGCTCACATTCAAGCTGACGCCGCCAGGGTGCAAAAGCTGGAGCAGAGGTCGATTGACCGCGAGAAGCTACTTGGGCAAGTAGAGAAAGCGAGGGACGACGCCATGGCTGATCTCGCCGAGGCAAACAAGTAGAAAGGGAAGATGGCTGCTGAGTTGGCCCAAGCTCAAACAGAATCCAAGAAGGTTACTGACGACCTTCTCCATGCTCAAGAGACCAACAAACAACTCCAAAAACAGGTTGAAGAGCAGGAGCAGCAGAACAAAGAGCTCAAGGAACAGGTTGAAGGACTTCAAGGGCAATTTGAAGAACTTAAGCTGAATTCTGCTCAGATTCTGACTGCTGGATTCGAAGCCGCTCGGGAGCAATTCGCATGCTTATTCCCTGATCTCGACCTCAGCATGGTGTCGTTAAACAACGAAGTAGTGGATGGAAAGGTCGTTCCCGCCGAAGACTCAACCAACTCCACCCCATCTGCTTCTTTATAATTTCACTTGTATTTACCTTGTAAAAACTTTTGCATATGCGTTTTGAACAGATACTTATTTCAATTGCTGAACTTGGATATTCTCTCACTTGACTTCTTTTAAGCGCTTTAGCCTTCTTTGTATGTTTAACTTTGTCGGATTTAACTTAGTGATTTTGCAAACGCGACCTTTGACGTAACCGCCTCGAGCCAATTCAAACTTAAGCAAAAATCACCTTAGACAACTTGTACTCTTAAGGCAACTAACCTCGTTACAGGAATACCCTTCAAGCAGCGAACTGTAACTTAATCATTGGCTCGAACAACGTCCCACTCGACCTGCTTTATCAAACAAGTCTTTCAACCCTCTCGCCGTCGTTTGAACCTTTCCCGATCGCCAAAACCCCTTGGTAACATCAGCTTTTTCTAGCCTCATGCTTTGGCAATCGTCTCTTTATCTGGGGTAGAAACGCCCTTTGGAATCTTCCTTTGCCCTCCTGAACTTCAAAGCAAAATACCGGCTGGCTAGGCGCTCTCTTCGAACCTACCTTAGCCATCTTTCAAGCTTCTTCCACCCTCTTCGCCATACCTGAACTCGTTCGAGACGAGAAGGATTTTATCTTGCCTATGCTCGCACGTAAGCGAGAAGGTCTTTTAACTCGCCTGAACTCGCTCATCGGCGAGAAGGACTTTAAATGGCCTTAACTCGCTCGACAGCGAGAAGGACTTTGTCTGGTGCCTCAACTTGCCCAGGGTGTACATCTCCTCCCCCCTGGATGCACTGAGGACCTTTTCTTTCTCTCGCCTGCAATCGCTCGACGGCGAGGAGGTCTTTAATGGGCCTTAGCTCGCACAACGGCGATAAGGACTTTGTATGGTGCCTCAACTTGCCCAGGGCGTACATCTCCTCCCCCCTGGATGCACTGAGGACCTTTCTCTTTCTCGCCTGCGCTCGCTCAACGGCGAGGAGGTCTTTTAACTTGCCTCGACATTGCCCCAAGAGTTACATCTTCTCGCTCCCACAAACACGGAGGACTTTTTCTCTTTCTCGCCTGCACTCGCTCGACGGCGAGGAGGTCTTTTAACTTGCCTCGACATTGCCCCAGGAGTTACATCTTCTCGCTCCCAGAAACACGGAGGACTTTTTCTCTTTCTCGCCTGCACTCGCTCGACGGCGAGGAGGTCTTTAACTTGCCTCAAAACGTGCGAGGGCGTTGAGGTCTTTCATCTGGTGCCTCCGATCGCCGAAAGACGATGAGGACTTAAAAACTTAACTGGTGCCTCTAATCACCGAAAAGCGATGAGGACTTAAAACTTAACTGGTGCCTCTAATCGCCGAAAAACGATGAGGACTTAAAACTTTTTAGAAAGCACGCGATATATCTTTTCTTGCCTTAAATCATGTACGAATGACAAGGTCTTTCTTCAAAACTTTCGAAAATAGCACACATGCAATCTGAAAACACCTTATACTTCAAAAACTCTTCTTTTATTGGGTGGCCTCATTAAAAACCCTCCTTAGGGAAAAAAGAGTGCCCCCTTGAAGCTGTTTTAACAGAGACATTGTAATATAACATTTGTGTTTGTCTTTACTTACAAAGCTCTCAACTATAGTACAACTTCAGGTGTGTGGCGTTCCAGGTACGAGGGATCCCCCCTCCTTCCAGCGTCTCTAAGCGGTAGGCTCCGTTCCCGAGCGCCTCGGTTATTCTGAACGGTCCAGTCCACTTGGGTGATAGTTTATTCTCCATCTCGTACTGGTGGGCCTTCCTCATCACCAGATCGCCTTCTCTAAACCGCCTTGGCATCACCTTTGAGTTGTACCTTCGCTCGACCCTTCTCTTCACCGCCTCAGCCTTCAGCCTTGCCTCCTCCCTGACTTCATCCAGCAGATCCAGGTTCAGCCTTCTCTCTTCATTCGAGTCTTCCTCTACGAAGTTCTGGAATCTCGGCGAGCTTTCCTGGATCTCCACCGGAATCATGGCATCGCACCCATAGACCAAGCTAAACGGGGTCTCATGGGTTCCTGACTGCTCGGTGGTGTGGTACGCCCAGACTATACGGGGCACCTCTTCAGCCCAACTTCCCTTGGCTTTCTCAAGCCTTCTCTTCAAACCTCTCAACAACACCCGATTAGCTGATTCCACCTGGCCATTCGTCTGAGGGTGCTCGACGGATGCAAACACTTGTTGAATTCCAACCCCTTCGCAAAGCTTCTTCAACAGGTGGCTTGCAAACTGCGTCCCATTATCTGATACCAGGCGCTTAGGCACTCCAAACCGGCACACAATGTTCTTCCACACAAACCCTTCGATCTTGTGCGCGGTGATCTGGGCCACTGGTTCTGCTTCAATCCACTTAGTGAAATACTCAATCGCCACCACCAAGTACTTCATCTGCCTGATCGCCAGTGGAAAAGGTCCCAGGATGTCGATTCCCCAAGTATGAAACGGCCAAGGGCTATAGATCGACTTCAACTCCTCAGGAGGTGCCTTGTGCCAATCGGCGTGCTGCTGGCATTGTTTGCAGCACTGGGCATACTTCTTGCAATCTTCTCTCATGGATGGCCAATAGTAGCCTGCACGGAGAGTTCTCGCGGCCAGAGCTCGACCCCCGACGTGACTTCCACATATTCCTTCGTGGAGCTCTGCCATAATTCTCGTGCACTTCTCGCCGTGTATACACTCCAGGAGTGGGTGAGTGAACCCAAACCTGTACAGATCGCCATCAATCAATGTATACTTGCTGGAATTTTTCTTTACCTTCCTAGCTTCTGTTGGATCCAGCGGGAGGAGATCATCTGCCAAGCACCGCTTGTACTGTGTTATCCAAGTGTCTGGCTCATGGGTGGCGCAGACCTGCATCACGTCCACCTTCTCTCCTCGACATGCTCTAATTCTTGGCGATCTCAGAGTTTCTTGCGTCAAAGACTTATGGCTTCTCGCTGCTCTCTCCGTCGACTTGCTTATCTGAAGGACCAGGTGATCTGCTACAAATGCCCTTGGCGTCTTCAGAGTTTCCTGAATCACCATCCTCTGCCTACCCCCCTTGCCTGAACTGGCGAGCTTAGCAAGCAAGTCAGCTCGGGCATTCTGTTCTCGGGGCACATGTACCACTTCAAAAGAGGCAAAGGAACTCTTCAATTCCTGCACATACGCCAAGTAAGCCGCCATTTGTGGATCTTTAGCCTGGAACTCGCCTGTTACTTGCCCTGTGACTAGCAGCGAGTCACTCTTAGCCATTAGCACCCTAGCTCCCATCTCCTTGGCCAGCAGAATCCCGGCGATCAGCGCCTCATACTCTGCTTGATTGTTGCTGGCTTTGAAGGCGAATACTCAGCACGCCGTTGGGTCCTTCCAATATGACTCCAGCATCGCTACCCTGCTGGTTCGACGATCCATCCACCGAGAGTACCCAACGGAAGTCATCTCCTTCAACCCGCGTCGCCTCTGATGAGAGCTCGACTACAAAATCTGCAAAGATTTGCCCCTTGATCGGGCCTCGGGGCTCATATTTAATGTCAAATTCTGACAACTCCACTGCCCACTTCACCATTCTTCCCGCAACGTCAGGTTTCTTCAAGACCTTCTGGATGGGCAGGTCAGTCATCACCAGTATTGTGAAGCTGTGGAAGTAGTGGCGCAACCTCCTCGCCGAAAACACCACAGCCAGCGCAGCCTTCTCCAGGGCCTGATATCTCGTTTCTGGGCCCTGCAGCACCTTGCTCACAAAATAAATAGGCTTCTGAGCCTGATCTTGATCCTGGGCGAGCACCGCACTCACCGCCCTCTCAGTCACATCGAAGTACAACCTGAGAGGGATTCCCGCCAGCGGTTTGCACAGGACCGGCAGGCTCGCCAGATACTCCTTCAGCTTGACGAAAGCTTCCTCGCACTCTTTCGTCCAAGCGAACTTGTTATTGCGCCGCAGACACTGAAAATAGGGATGCCCCTTTTCTCCGCTAGCTGACACGAAGCGAGATAGGGCTGCCATCCGACCTGTCAGCTGCTGGACTTCTTTCACCGTAGTCGGGCTTCTCATCGCCAAAATGGCGGCACATTTGTCCGGGTTAGCTTCTATTCCTCTTTCAGTCAAGAGAAAACCCAAAAATTTTCCAGCCTCCACGCCGAAAATGCATTTCTCCGGGTTAAGCTTCAACTTGAACTTGGCGATCGTGGTGAACAATTCTTCCAAGTCTGCAACGTGCTTGCTCTTCTCCTGCGAGGTCACGACCATGTCATCGACGTAAGCTTGCACGTTCCTTCCCAGCATTGGTGCAAGTACTCGATCCATCAGCCTCTGGTACGTGGCCCCCGCGTTCTTCAGCCCAAAGGGCATCACCTTATAGCAGTAGCACGACCTCTCCGTCATGAAAGCTGTTTTCTCTTCATCCATGGGATGCATCTTGATCTGATTATAGCCCGAGAAGGCATCCAGAAAACTCAGCAGCTTGCACCCTGCAGCACTATCAACCAGGGCATCAATGCTTGGTAAAGGATATGAATCCTTTGGGCAAGCTTTATTCAGATCGGTGAAATCGACGCACATGCGCCATTTCCTGTTGCTCTTCTTCACCAGTACGACATTCGCCAACCATTCAGGGTACTGGACTTCCCTGATGTGGCCTGCAGCGAGGAGTTTCTGGGTTTCGTCCCTGATTGCCTGCCTCCTCTCCTCGTTGAATTTCCTTCTCCTTTGTCGCACCGGTCTCACCATGTTGTCCATCGCCAGGTGATGGCACAAGAAGTCGGGATCGATCCCGGGCATGTCCGAGGCGGACCATGCAAACGCGTCCAGATGCCGCTCAATCACCTTGGCGATCTGGTCTTGGAGATCGACTTCCAGAGATCTTCCCAGCTTGAAGATTTTCCCTCCGATCTCCTTCTCGAGCCACTGCTCGACGGGTTTGGGCCTGGATTCTCTGGCGATCACCGCCCTGGCGATTCCCTGTTCCCTTGCTTCCTCAGGGCGATTGCGTGCCTCTTCTTCCTCCAGGCCAGCATTCCTCTCCCCCAGCTCAGCATCTATCATCTCTACATCCCTTCCGGCGGCCTCCTCTGTTACCGGCGGTCTGGGCTTCACACCGGGAGGCGGGGTGGTCGTTACATAGCTCACTGATCTTTTATTTTTCAGGCTATTCTCATAGCACCTTTTTGCTTCTTTCTGATCAGACTTTATTGTGATCACCACCCCTTCCATCGATGGCAACTTCACCTTCATGTGCCGTGTCGACGGAATGGCACCTATCCTGTTAAGAGTGGGCCTTCCCAACAGGATGTTATACGCTGAGGGGGCGTTTACGATGAGGTACTTGATTTTCTCCGTCCTCGACCCAGCCTCATCTGTAAACGTGGTTCTCAGCTCAATGTACCCCCTGACCTCCACCTGGTCGCCAGCGAACCCATACAAGCACCCTCCATAGGGCCTTAGCTGGTCAAGGGGCAATTCCAGCTGCGTGAAAGTCGGCCAGAACATCACATCTGCCGAGCTTCCTTGGTCCACCAGAACCCTGTGGACCTTCCTTCCCGCCGTGATCAACGAAATAACAATGGGATCGTTGTCATGAGGCACAACATCCCGAAGATCCTGCTTGGTGAACGTAATGTCCACTTCCGGCGAGTGATCTTCAAACATGTCCACTGACATCACCGATCGCGCATACTTTTTCCTCTGCGATGCGGTGCATCCACCACCTGAGAAACCCCCTGCAATGGTGTGGATTTCCCCATGGATAGGCATCTCGTGTTGTTGGGCTTCTCCACCTGTCGGCTGGGAACTCGACGCTCCTCCGGTCCTTCTGTCCAGCAGATAGTCGTTTAGGAACCCGCTCTTAACCAGATCGTCGAGCTGGTATCCTAAAGACAAACACGAGTCCAGGTTGTGGCCAAAGCACTGGTGGAACTCGCACCAAACGTCCGGCTTTGATCCCAGCACCTTGTCGCCCACCTTTTCGGGCGCCTTCAGCCTAGCAGATATGTTAGGGATAGCGATCAGGTCCGCTAGTCCCATGACGAATTTGTGCTTAGGCGGGCGATTGTACTCTCGACGTGCTGGTTGTTGGCGCGCTGGTGGTTGGCGCGCTTGGCTTCTTCCCTTATTTCTCCTATCGTAAGGATAGCGAGTCCTTTGGTCCTTTCTGGCCGCTGCCGCCGTTTCCAGCACCCTATGCGGCTGGATCCTGGTCTGGGCGCGTGGTCTGGCGGGAGCCACGCTGCCTCTCTTCTCGGCGACTTCACTCTCGTCGGCGATGTGGGCCACCGCTAGTCGCCTGACTTCAGCAAACGTCGCTGGATGAGCCCTGATCAAGGCCTCGCAGAATGGCCCTGGCTGCACGCCCTTCTTGAAAGCATAGACCAGCATTTCTTCATCCTTGGCCGGCGATCTGACCATCTGCGCTCCGAAGCGATTGAGGTAGTCTCTGAGGGACTCCCCATGGTACTGCCTTATATCAAACAGATCATAGGACACCCTGGGCGGTGCCTTATTCACAATGTACTGCTCGACAAAGATTTTCGAGAATTGCTGAAAATTTGTTATGTGGCCATTAGGCAGGCTCACGAACCACTCCATCGCCGTTCCCTGGAGCGTGCTCACGAACATCTTACAGTAGACAGCGTCCGACCCTTCCGACAGCATCATCTGCGTGTGGAACGTGGTCAGATGAGCTTCTGGATCCTCCACGCCGGTAAAAACAGCTTTAACCGGAACCACGCTCGTGGGAATTGGCGTGTCGGTAATCGCCTGAATAAAAGGCATTGGGAAAACACGAGGCGGCGTCGACGGTGCCACCTCTTCAGCAGAAGAACGACCCTGCTGCTCCTGGAGAGCTCGACGCAGCTCCTCAGCTACCTTGCTGAGCTCCTCATTCCTGGCGCGAGAGGCGACCAGGTCCTCATGTATCCTTGCCTGCTCCACGCGCGAGGCTTCCACAGTCGCCTGCAACGAGCGCATCATTTCTGCCATCTGCGCCATGGTCATGGCGGCGTCGCCTTCAGCAGCGACGGGAGCCACGGGACTGGAGCGATTGCTTCTCATCTTTCTCATTAACTTCAGCGAACCACAAGAATACAGCAAACAACACTTCCACACGATCGAAACAGCGATCAATCGGAGAAAACTCAAGAAACTGCGCAAGAACCCAAGAACACCGCAAACCTTCGCAGAAAACCACAAAAGAACTCGAACTTCCACCAGACAGATTGCGCGCAAGCAACAAAAGACCTCACTCCGCCGATTGAAAGCTAAACAAACGGTACAAAACACGAACTCACCGAACGAAACTCAAAGAAACCGCACACGACGGTTGCACCAGCACACAACCGCGCAGAAAACCTCGAAAACTTCCACGAACTCACGCTGTGGATGGGAGCACGTTTTACACGGCCCCACGGTGGGCGCCTGATGATCCTGCCTGTTGACCGGAGCGCTGGAGAATGCCTCGTCAAAGGATCGACGTGCGCACCGCTTATCGCCTTCGTTCCTCCTCTGGATCTACCTCAAGAACCTGCAAAGAAACGACACGGCGCCGCTGCGGCCGATCGCACTCCGACGCTCAAGTCAGTGACGGTATCACCAAATACTAAGAACTAGAACCGTGCAAACTCTCTCTCACAAACAGCTCTGTCACTCGCAAGCGTAAAGTGTATGAACTGAACGTGCGTACCTCAGAAAGTTCGTTAAGAGCTCTTATATACCTGGTGGTTTTCTCTCTCCTGGCAGTTACAGACTTGGACACGTGGCTCGCATCCAACTGTACACGTGCCATCATCTGGGGGCTCCCTGACTTGGCGCTGCTTCTACTCTCATTTTGGCTAAGTTACGTATGCATGGTACTGCCCAGTGCATAGCAAACTTAGGAGTGCGATCTCTACTGAAACTGGCGAGTTAGGGCCTTCATACACCTTCCCTGTGGTCTCGCCGGCCGCCTTCATAATCTGCTTCTCCTTCATCTCCGGCGATGTGCTTGTTCTGGCGATCTCCGACTGCTTGGTCGCCCGAGTCTGCATCTGGCGACTTCATCCTCAACCTGGCGATCGCCTATTCTGGCAAACTGGAGATCGGAACACGCCAACTTGACAATCGGCGACTACACGTGCCTCCCGACTTCCTTCCTAACTGCCAACCTGGCGCCCTGTCGACACGCCTACACTGTAGCAGGGTGCCACGTCATCATACCCGACCACCAGGGCGGTACAAGTAGTATTTGATATTCAATTTGATGAAAACAAAAGGGGAGAATAAAATAATAGGATGCAACGATTAATATGATGCAGGGACTGATAATGATGTAAATCTCTCCAAGATGAAGATGTTTGCTATTGTTTTGCTCTATTGATCATTGCTTACATTGTGTACTACAAAAGATTAAGGTATCAAGACTAATTGTATTGTTGGATTGCTTGCTTCATCAAACAGGGGAGTTTCTTAAACATCAAGGGTTCAAGCTTTGTTTTTTTAAGTTTAATGAGTATAAGTAATCTTTTTCTTTTGTCTCGTAATTGTGATTTATCTTTTGTTTTATAAGATGGTGAATCCAAGAAAAAGGTTTTTAAATTGTTAAAATGTTTTTGAAACTGTTTCTAAAAATTTAATGGTTTTAATTTGTTCTTTATTAATCAATAAAATTAAAAGTTTTCAACCTGTTCTATTCTTTTATCAATTGATTAAAAATTGTTATAATATTCTTATAAATTTGTTCTATATGTTAAAACTGTGTTTTGATATGTTTAAGAAAGATTAATTTTACATTCTAAGGTTTTAACATTAGAGAAAAATTGTCTTACACTAGTTAATTAACTTTAAGTGAAATCAACTAGTGCATTCAATCTTTAATAGATTGTTTTTCTAACAGTTTTTCTCTGGAAACGATTTGATGGACTAGTACTTCCATATAAGTTGTATGTGATATTCAATTTGATGAAAACAAAGAGGGAGAAGAAAATAGCAAGATGCAATGATTGATATGATGCAGGGACTGATAATGATGCAAATCTCTCTAGGATGAAGATGTTTGCTATTGTTTTTCTTTGTTGATCATTGCTTACATTGTGTACTACAAAAGATCAAGATATCAAGACTAATCGTATTGTTGAATTGCTTATCTTCATCGAATAGGGGAAGTTTCTTGAACATCAAGGGTTCAAGCTTTGTTTTTTTAAGTTTAGTGAGTATAAGTAATCTTTTTCTTTTGTCTCGTCATTGTGATTTATCTTTTGTTTTATAATGATGAAACCAAGAAAAAGGTTTTTAAATGGTTAAAATGTTTTTGGAATTGTTTCTAAAAAGTTAATGGTTTTAATTTGTTCTTTATTAATCAATCAATTAAAAGTTTTCAACCTGTTCTATTCTTTTATCAATTGATTAAAAACTGTTATGATATTCTTATAAATTTGTTCTATATGTTAAAACTGTGTTTTATATGTTTAAAAAAAATTACATTCTAAGGTTTTAACATCTGAGAAAAATTGTTTTACACTAGTTAATATTTACTTTAATAGATTGTTTTTTTGACAGTTGTTTTTTGGAAACGGTTTGATGTGTATCTAAGTTTATAAAAAAAAATTTGGTTTTCAGAGAAATTTTATTGAGATAAGTGTGCGTTTTCAAACCTGTGAGAAAATGTTCATAATAGTTTTTCAAAGATATTTTTGTTTTTCTTAGAGGTTTTGAAACATCATCTTGTTTGGTGAAGGATTTTTCACAATTTTGGGAAACACTAGCGCAGAAATGCTAATCAAATGCGTCTATTTTACATTTACAAATGCGGCTATAGAGCCGCATTTGATCAGTACGCAGTTGTAAATCAGAGAAATATGGGGTTTTAGGGGCACCTTGTTGGTGAAGAGTGGAAGGGGAGAAGAGGAAACACGGCAGCGACGACGAGTGCGGCGGAAGCAATGGAACAATACACCTTCAAAATGCAGAGCGAAACCCATTAAAAACGAAAGCAATATGGAAAGCGGAAGTCATTGGAGTTCAATGCAGTTGTTAGGGGCAATGGAAACAAGAGAATGAGGGGCAATGCAGTTACGTACCTTCGAAAATGCAGAACTTCGCAACCAGAGAAAACAAAGAACAGATATGAGCGCAAACAGAGAATGAACGAAATTGTTGAGCGCGTAAAATTTTTAGGGTAAAAACCATTTACAAATGCGGCTATTACTTTTAGCCGCATTTGTAAATGGAAGCTCTTATAACCGCATTTGTAAATCAAAATAATTTCAAAAATGTCACCGTGTTTTTTACGAATGCGTTTAAGCGCTGAACCGCATTAAATAAGGAGCGCTTTTTTCTTATTTTTGTACTAGTGAAACAAGAATCCTTGGTTGTGTATTTGTGTTTTCTAATCTAGGTGTTTCGTTCCTTTACTTTTGGTTTTGGTTTCTTTACATTGTTTACAATCTTGAAAGGATTTTTTGGAAACTATAAATTGTGATAGGGTGTCACAAGGGTAGATTTAGTTCTTGTAGGGTTCAGGAAATTATTTCTTGTGTATTTTTATAAAGAATTGTTTGTGTTAATGAAAATCATTTCAGTGTGAAGTGGTATCTAGATGTAGCTATTTGAAAACGAGTAAACTAGTATAAAAGTTTATGTATTTTTTGTTCTCTTTTATTCTGTAGTTAAACTGTTGTATATATGCTAAATCTGATATTTGAACCAATTATATTTCGCAAAAGAGCTATTAATTTTCTCTTAGTGATAAAAATTAACATTAATTCTGACATTATCTTTCATATGTCTAAAGCAATTTTCTTTGCGTGATGACATTGTTTCCGTGTTGAATTGCATTTTTTATATTGCATTATATAACTAAAATCTATTCTTTTTAGAATTAATATGTTTATAAAGTAATTAAAAGTTTCTCTACAAATGTTTTTCAATTTGTTGATCCGATAAGTATCTGTTATTTTTTCCACTGTTTTTCTTGAAATAATTTTTTTTGTGAAAATCTTTCAAGGTTCAATTCACCCCACTTTTGAACATAACTAACCCTTTTTATTTCAACAACTAGATCCATTTGTCATGGTAACTAAAGGTAAATATCTTCTAGTAGACAAGATAGAAAAAAAAGATTTATTACTAATAATGTGATTTGTGGCACCGAAATCTAGAACCCAAGGGCCAAGAGAAGTAGAGTGACTAGCCAACAAAAGATGTACATGTAAGGGCAACAGAAGGAGTAGAACAAGAGACATGATGATCCTCATACCATTTGAGAAATTTAATGAAAATAACATGTCCTGGTGTATCAGATGAAGGAGGACCCACAATAGACGTTTGTGAGGAAGCAGTTTGGACAAGAGGCATAGTGGCAACGGAAGAAGCCATAGATCACAAGGACAAATCCAGTTGTCGACCAATTGGCCGCAATAGCGACGACAACTCCAACAACGATGAGGCGACTATGAATAGTAGGTTCACCAGAAAAAATTGAACACTAACCTTGTGCTCTAGATATTATATTAAAATAAAAATAATAAAAAAATAAGATAAATCTCCACATAATATTGAACACATGGGATGTTTATATATATAAAAAAAAAAAAATCCAGAAAATATGGGTTAAGCCCATTACATTACATAGATAAAAAAATATATAATAATATCAAATATATCTCATAGTATCTTATACATAACGCATAATAAATTAAAGAATTAAAAAAATAAACCTCAATCTAGTTCTCACTTATCATAAACTTACAATTTTTTTTCTGTTTTTAACATTACTTTTATCCATCAATTCTAGATTTTCCAAGTTTTCACTTAATTCAATAATATATAATTTAACAATAATTTTGCAATGAGATGATTTTTTTTAAGCAGTCCGCGGGTCAACCAAATCTACTAAGGGTTTAACTCGTGTGGACAGAGTTGTAGGTGCATTATATCCAATTTTTAGATCAATTGTAAAAGGATTTTCATTTATAACTCAAATTCGTGATAACCTGGATTAATTGCACTTGTTTAATCTGAACTCGAAAAGAAAAGAAAAGAAAAGAAATCCTGTTATACCATTTTCAATTCGATCATAATGAACAAATGAAAAAATAAAAAAGACATTGGAAAAATGTATATTTAGTGTTTGGTAGTGAAGGTATGTTTTGAATATAAGGATTATTATATGTGTGCATATATATATTTGGTTTGAGAGAATACTGATAAGATGAGAATGAGTGAAAGATATGAAGAGAGTTGGTGATCGTTTTGAGAAAGGTGTACATATGTTAAGTAAAGGGTTCACATGCTGCAATGTTAAAAGCAAGGGGTAGGCCACACGTGTATGAATGCCCCCATGTGCCATTTCACCCTAATGTTTATTAGTGTTGACATTGATAATTATGTGGTGAAAGGGCCATTCCTCTAACTATGACCAGAATCCCTGATTAGATTACATCTTTGAAAAGGAAAATACAAAGCCATTTGACCTAAATTAGAACAATTTCTTCTCAAGTCATGTTAGTAGGGACCCCACAATGTGGTGGCCTCAACTCAATCCTCCATGTCATGAATTTAATTCCATCACCCTCTAATTAATCGCTTCTCTTCTGTGAATCCACAACTACTCTAATAAAAGCAAAAAGTTGTCTCACATTTGAATGACTTATACTAGTGACCCATAATTTGGGTACCATTTAGGCTTCTAGCCTTCTCCTGACCGACCATTATTCTACAATATGATGTAATATATATATATATATATATATATATATATATATATATATGTGTGTGTGTGTGTGTGAAAGGAAAGAGGGATAACCATGCATTTTACTTTGTTTTACTTGATTTTTTTAATTGTTCTATGCCATAATAATCGAAATATATATAAATATTAATATTGCTGAATTTCAAAATTATATATTATGGTATAGTTGTTAGAATTGACAAAATTTTTAGTATGACTAAAATTGAACTCGATATCTTTAATGAAAATTTAAGTTTTTTAAAAAAAAATTGTCAAGAAACACTACTAGAAATTTATTAAATAAAAATTAATTTTAAAGAAAAAATAATTAATTATTATATTTTCTATATTAGATACTATTTTATAGACTACAAAATTATTAATATATAAATTAGTTTCTAAATTTATAAATTAATTTTAAATTAGTATCTTATTCATTAATTAGTATTTAATTAGTTATCAATGTTTTTAGTTATTAATTTTAAAATTTAAATCAGTTAGTAATTAAAACATTTCTAGACGATTAAATATCAATTTATAAAATTAATTTATAAATTTTATTAATAATAAAAAATATTTAGATATCAATAATTTTTTAATCTCTAAATTAATGTTTAATTTAGTCAATATAATGACTAATTTTTTTTCCTAAACTTAGTTTATATATTTATTTTTTTTTAGAAAATACTCCTAAAAAGTTTAAGAAAATCTCATTAAAAACAAAATATTAATAAAAACGTGTAGATACTTCGTATTAATAGAATTATTTTTTATAAAAGCTTTTATGTTAGTCAGACATCTCAGCTAGTCAAACATTTCAAGTAACAACAATCATCTGTCATCACATGAAAAAATTATTATTAAAAAAAAATATGGGAGGACTAGACCAAAACTCATATGTTAACAAAAACTATACATAGGTAGACTATACATATTCATAAAGAATTATAATAATAGATTAGATGAAAGCCTATTATAACAATGAAATGATTATTTATGAATAAATTTTAAATTAGTCAACTTATCAGGACACGCATTCCTTTCACACAAAATATGAATAACTTTAAACCTCATTTTCCCACAATAATAAAGACAAGTATTAATAGCATTATTTTCTAAAACAAACTAGTTTTGTAGCTATTTTATAAAATAAATAATATATTTTAAAATCAAATGTAATATAAGTTAAATTCAATAAATAGAAAGTTTATATTTATTTAGAAGATAATATTACTTGCAAGGAAATATTATCTATTTCATAATTTTTTTTTCTTCAAAATAGATAGGTCAAATAGAATTGAGAGGGCGGAAATGGAATTGAATAAAAGGCTAAAATGTTAGCAATGAGATGTTGTTTGCTTACAAGATGACAAAGGTCTACTATGTAGGCGACATTTGGTGGGCATGCCCCATCATTGGTTGTCTGGTTCATAGCAAATTAAAGGACCCCTGTAATGGAAACAAATTAATTAATTTTGCTACCTAGTGCTGCACTGTTCATGTCAACATAGTTTGTTATGATCACCAGAAAAAAAAAATGGTCTTTTATATGAAAGAATATTGTTTAGGTTTTCTAGCTAAACAGTGAATTGAAATTGTATAATCATGTACGAGATAGAACTCATGAGATGCTTACATCATGTATCAAAATTCAGTCCTTGTTCAAACATTCAATGCAAGGTCATTGAATGGGAAATGCATGACCAAAGTCAGCCTTAAATTTGTCGAACTAATTAAAGTCATTAATGTTACTTATTAACAATGTGGAATATATGAGATCAATCATCATTTAAACTCTAACTTGCCGATAAAAAAAAATTTAAACTCTAACTATATATTGGATGAGTTAATATATACTCATAAGTTCGATAAAATTAAAAAATTAGTTAAAATTTTAAAAAATTACAACTCAATCTAAACATAAATATAAAAAATCCAAATGTTAGTGATAACTGATTATGATTATTAAAGTTCGGTTAACTAATTATAACGTGAAATAAAAGATATTTTTTTAAAAAGGTTAAAAAAATGTAAAGTTCTTTTTAAATAATTTAGTTTATGTTAGAGTTATTTTAGCCAACTTCAGTTTTATGCTAATTATTTTTATTTTTTTAATAAATAAATATTTATATTAGTGTCAAATTAGTATCGATGTGTTAATTAGTATTGGTTTCATCAACACTAATAGAATCGTTTTAGTCAAGTAAAAATATTTATGTTAGTGTTAAGCTAATGTTATTATAATAAATAACGTTAATGTTGGTCTAGTTAACGTTATTCTTAATTTTTTTAGTATTTTTTTTTAAGTTAGTTTTGGTTAAGCTGATACTAATCTTATTTGTCTTATTATTTATTTAAGTTATTTGTCTTATTATTTATTTAAGTTAGTATCGATTAGGATGACACTAATATGATTTAACTTTAATATTTATTTAAGTTTGGGTCAGCCTTTAAGACAACAAATATATTATGAATCTTTTTAGCTTTGTGAGAATGAATACGACCAACATATTATTTTTAATCCAAAAGCTAAAATTTAAAGATTACAAACTTCCTAACTCACAATTTTTCTCCCACTATATAAATTACCTCACACTCATCTCTTTCACACATTCATCTCTTTCACACATTCATCTCTTTCACACACACTCATCTCCTTCATTCACACTTATCATCTCTTTCAAGCATAGACATCTCCTTCCTGCACACTCATTTCCTTCACGCGCACTCATCTCTTTCATCCGCACTCATTTCCTTCATCAACATTATTCTCTTCTTCTCCTTCATTTACATTTATCTCTATCATCCACATTCATTTCCTTCATCTACACTCATCTCCTTCATCAACTAAATTTTTCTATTTCTGTTTGTATTTTATTTTGTGGAAGATGGAGGTGTTGTACAATTGTTGTCGTTGGTATCAACCAAATAAATGCAAATTAAATTAATATTCAAAATAGATTTTATTTAGAATCAACTTAGCCAATGCTAAATTAAATAAATTTTTAAAATGAAAAAAAATATTAGTCTTTAATTAATCAACACTAAACTGCTTTAATTAAAAATTAATTTAAAATTTAGTGATGAATTGCATCATCATAGCCAATTACTAGTTAGAGTTGACCTTCAAAAGTCAATGCTAATCAATTAGCATCTATAGAATTCGCGTTCGCTACACGAGTTGTACAAATATGACATTATTGACTAATTAGTGTTGGTTTTCACTTGTTGGTATCAGCTTTTGGTTGACGTTAAATAACTATGTTTTGTAGTGTATGTCTAGCTCTCCTTTATAGATCGTAAATAATTTCATTAATCAATATATTGTTAGAATATATGGCCTTAAACGAGAGGGGGTGAATTGTTTAAGAGGGATTTTCGCAAACTTTGAAGGTATAATGAAAATCAATGCCGAATTACAGAGAAAAGAATCAAGGAAACAAATACCCAAAACTGTTTGAAGATGATATCAGAAAAACAATCGGTTGTTTTGTCGAAACAATCGGTTGTTTTTATCAGTAGTTTATATAAACAACTTAAAAACAGAATTTAAAGACTTAAGGGTAAGAGATAAGCACGCAAACAATTTATATTGGTTCACTCTTACACCAAGAGCTACATCCAGTCCCCAGAAACCACTGGGTATTCCATTATGCAATCAAAACCAGATTACACACATAACACACTGAAGTAGTGACCTTGAACCCCTCAAGAAACACACTACTTTTGGAAAAACTGTTTTTGATAAACTCTTTATGTTACTCCAAGATTAGGAGCATAAAACCACCTTTATATAGACCCACCAAGTGGTAAAAAACATTTAATAAAGGATCCAAGTTAGTTAGGATCATTTAAAACATATTAAAACCGCTTAACAGAATTCTCTTAAGGTTTGCAGGAAAACAATCGGTTGTTTTGTCGAAACAATCGATTGTTTTGGTTTGACAGCAAAGTCAACCAAGTTTTTCAAAAACAGCTAAGGTAAAACAACCTGTTGAATTTTTGACAGCTTTTTAGAAAACATATCTTTTCAAAAGGTTAAAGATTCAAATGAACTTGGATCAACTTAAGTAGTGAATTAACAAGTTTTAAACAACTAGACAACACACACACACCCAGCAGCAAGGTCTTCAAGCTTTCCTTTTGGATTTGGAGACATCAAAGCATCTTGTTCAACAATCTTCCCCTATTTGATGAAGACAAATCCCTGATTTGTTTGTGTTGTTGTTTTTGAACTTGAAAGGTCCTGCAAAACAGAATTTGTGCATATACAAAGCAAGTATACCAGCAGGATACCAAGGCACACAAAACCAGTTTTCTGCATAAGCCTTTAAGCAGAAAAAACTAGTCAAATAACCATAAAAACCAGTGCCAAAATGAGACTTGTGTGCAGCAGAACTATGGTGAATGAGACCATGGCAACAACAGAATTTAAACCATGATAAAACCAGATAACACCATAGTGTAGCAGCAGCAACACAACACATAAAACCACATCATTCTCCCCCTATTTGTCTTCTCAAATAGAATGAAAGAAGGGATACAAACAACAAAATTTCCAGCATTGAAAACCAGCATATAGCAGCAACATGATCAACCAGAAAACCTGTGTGTTGTAGCAGCACCATTGCAGCAACAAATATTTCATACCATATCAAATTTGCAGCAAAGATCTATGGCGTGTCAGAGCTATGACAGCAGCAGAATCAAAGTACCATAGACCCTAGAAATTTCAGCAAGGAGACCACAATTTCTCCCCCAATCTTTTCTTCATCTAGTAGCACCCAACAATGGAGTACTTCAAAAAGTTCATCTTCAAGTTGGTCAAATGATTGCTCAAGAGTTGGATTTTGTAGACACATTCTCTCTTCTGTTAAGAGAAAACCTTCTAGATATTCCAAAGAACATTCACAAATATTCATCAACCTCATGACCACCAATGTGGTTGCCATTCATAAAAAAGCTTTGAATTTCAAGGAAAACAAAGAATATATCTCTTTATGATCTAATTCAGAGGCACAAAGAATGCATATTTGACTCAAATGTTCCAGAGGTAAAACAATCGGTTGTTTCATGAAAACAATCGGTTGTTTTTCTGAGACAGCAAGAAAAAGTTATTTTTCAAAGCAAATCATCTTTCAAAGTGTTGGGAAATGCATAATGAAATACATTCATACATTTGCATTACCTCAAGCATGTTTAAAATCTCATTTGGTCTTATGAAGCCAAAAGCATAGGATGAACATATACAACTTACTTTACACAGGTCATGAATTTTGACTTGTCAAGAATTTGTGTAAGGTGTATACTCTTGAACCATAAGCATCACTTTGATTATTCTTCATCATAGCACTTGTACTTGAAGGGTCCTGTAACACAAAATTGATGCATATACAAAGCAAGTATAGCAACAAGATAACAAGACACACACAAACCAGTTTTCTGCATATACAACATTAGCAGAAAAACCAGAAAAATTGAAGTACTCAAGTGCTTTCAAGTGCAGAGAAGCAACAACATAATGCATCAGATTTAAAGCTAACTATACAACCGAATCAAGCATACACTTCTCCCCTTATTTGATCTACAAATAGAAAATGAGAAGGGTTGTAGAAAGCAGAAATCAGAATGATAATAGAGTAGTCCAGCAGTACAAACAATTTTGACATTTCAAGAATAGAACATGTCATAGAGCTTTCAAGAAAACAAGTGGATATAACTTTTATTATCAAATTCTGAGGCACACTCAATGTATATTTGTCCAAAAGCAAGATTTGAAAAGGAGGAATGGTTTAATCATGCATAAACAAACTTGACAGCATTATACAGAGATGCCAGAGGAAAAACAATCGGTTGTTTCGAAAAAACAATCGGTTGTTTTACTGTGACAGCAAAAAGGACATTTTTCATAACCAGAAATTACCTTTTAAATTGATGAAAATGTAGTATGCAATTTGTTCATACCTTTGCATAGAGAACCCCAATACACTACAAGAAAATCGCTAGTTACATACAGTTTTTTACATACGGATCAAAATCCGTATATAAAATAGACATTACATACAGATTTTACATACGGATTTTTACATACGAATTCTGATCTGTATATAACTTCAACATTACATACGGATTTTTTGCATATGTATGTAGATCCGTATGTAATGTTAGTATTACATACGGATTTTTACATACGGATAATAATCCGTATGTAACGAATTCTTTTTAAAAAAAAAAATTACATACGGATAGAATCCGTATGTAACAATTTTTTACTTTTTTAAAAAACTTACATATGGATTAAATCCGTATGTAACGACTTTTTTTAAAAAAACTTACATACGGATACTATCTGTATGTAACTATTTTTTAAATTTTTAATTTTTTTTAATTTACATACGGATTAAATCCGTATGTAAGTTTTATTAAAAAAAAAATTATATATGGATATTTTCTGTATATATGTTATTTAAAATTTAATTAAAAATAGAAATTCTTACATACGAATGGAATTCATATGTAACAATTTTTTATTTTTTAAAAAAACTTACATACGGATTAAATCCGTATGTAACGACTTTTTTTTAAAAAAACTTAATTACGGATTAAATAATATCCGTATGTAACTATTTTTTAAATTTTTAATTTTTTTTAATTTACATACGGATTTGATCCGTATGTAAATTTTTTTTTTTAAAAAAAATTATACACAGATATTTTCCGTATATATGTTATTTAAAATTTAATTAAAAATAGAAATTCTTACATACGGATTTAATCCGAAAAAACAATAAAAAATATTGAAAATAGAAATAAAAATATAAGTGATCTTAACGTGTGTTATATCATAAATTAATTTAATTTTATATTTTATTTTGATTATTTAAAATTTAAATAATTAATTACTTAAAGTAATTAAATACTTATTTAAATTATAATAATAAATTATATTCAATTAAAAATAATCAGATAAAGAATTTTAAAAATAAATAACATAAAAAATTAAATGTGATTTATGTTATTTCATTAAAATTAGAAAACAAAACAATTGAGAAAAAAAATAATAAAAAATTAAGAATACGTTGAATTTGAGTTTGAACCCGGGTTTAGGGTTTAGGGTTCTCAGCCCACCTTCACTTCAATAAAATATTTTTTTTTTGACTATTTAAAGTTAATATATTGAATTACTTAAAGTAATTGAATATTTATTTAAATTATAATAATAAATTATATTCAATTAAAAATAATCAGATAAAGAATTTTAAAAATAAATAACATAAAAAATTAAATGTGATTTATGTTATTTCATTAAAATTAGAAAACAAAACAATTGAGAAAAAATAATAATAAAAAATTAAGAATATGTTGAATTTGAGTTTGAACCCGGGTTTAGGGTTTAGGGTTCTCAGCCCACCTTCACTTCAATAAAATATTATTTTTTTTTACTATTTAAAGTTAATATATTGAATTACTTAAAGTAATTGAATATTTATTTAAATTATATTAATAAATTATATTCAATTAAAAATAATTAGATAAAGAATTTTAAAAATAAATAACATAAAAAATTAAATGTGATTTATGTTATTTCATTAAAATTAGAAAACAAAATAATTGAGAAAAAAAAACAATAAAAAATTAAGAATATGTTGAAATTGAGTTTGAACCTCAACCACTTCACTACAGTTCTCCACTCAGCCCACCTTTACTTCAATAAAATATTTTTTTTTTACTATTTAAAGTTAATATATTGAATTACTTAAAGTAATTGAATATTAAATTATATTAATAAATTATATTCAATTAAAAATAATCAGATAAAGAATTTTAAAAATAAATAACATAAAAAATTAAATGTGATTTATGTTATTTCATTAAAATTAGAAAACAAAATAATTGAGAAAAAAAAATAAAAAATTAAGAATATGTTAAATTTGAGTTTGAACCCCAGCCACTTCATCACAGTTATCCACTCAGCCCACCTTCACTTCAATAAAATAATTTTTTTTTACTATTTAAAGTTAATATATTGAATTACTTAAAGTAATTGAATATTAAATTATATTAATAAATTATATTCAATTAAAAATAATCAGATAAAGAATTTTAAAAATAAATAACATAAAAAATTAAATGTGATTTATGTTATTTCATTAAAATTAGAAAACAAAATAATTGAGAAAAAAAAATAAAAAATTAAGAATATGTTAAATTTGAGTTTGAACCCCAGCCACTTCACCACAGTTATCCACTCAGCCCACCTTCACTTCAATAAAATATTTTTTTTTTACTATTTAAAGTAAATATATTGAATTACTTAAAGTAATTGAATATTTATTTAAATTATATTCAATTAAAAATAATCAGATAAAGAATTTTAAAAATAAATAACATAAAAAATTAAATGTGATTTATGTTATTTCATTAAAATTAGAAAACAAAATAATTGAGAGAAAAAAACAATAAAAAATTAAGAATATGTTGAATTTGAGTTTGAACCCCAGCCACTTCACTACAGTTCTCCACTCAGCCAACCTTCACTTCAATAAAATATTTTTTTGACTATTTAAAGTTAATATATTGAATTACTTAAAGTAATTGAATATTTATTTAAATTATATTCAATTAAAATAACTAAATAAACAATTTTAAAAATAAATTACATAAAAAATTAAATGTGATTTATATTATTTCATTAAAATTAAAAAACAAAATAATTAAAAAAATAAAAATAAAAATAAATGTTGAATTTTAATTGAAACCGGGCACCTTAACGTAATCTTCTAAGCCCAAGTTCACTTTACTTTCACTGGCCCATGTATTATTCATTAGCCCATGTATTCTTCAGCAGCTCACTCCACGCATCTTCATTCACTAAAACCTAAAGCACAGCAACTCCATTTCCAGAACGGCACCAGCGAACAACAACCTCAATTCCAGCGAACAGCAATCCCATTTCCAGCGAACAGCACCAGCGAACAGCAACCCTATCTGCCACACCGCACGCACGATCTCTTTCGGTTTCGCCACCACCGTGTGACCTCCGGCCACCACCGCTACAACCGTTCAGGTTTTGTTTAATATGTAACAAAAATTGTAGAAAAAAATAGAATCTACTTTTTTGTATGCTGCTCTCTTTGTTTGCAGGAAGTTGCTGGTTTTTTGGTTTATTTTGGCATACATGGTTTATGGTTTATTTTTGGGTTATTGAGCTGGGAATGTGCAGGGCTTTAGTTTGTCTCTGTAAAGTGATACATTATACATTGTATGAGCTGATGTATATTTTTATGTTTCTGTTATTGTGGTTTAATGAATTTTTGTATGAATTTATTAGCTATAAAACTTGATAATTTTAAAATAATGATAGCAGTGAACTTTTTTTTGATGGTTCACTTCCTCATTTGAGTCAATGTAGGCATAAGTGATAAATCCATAATTCAAAAAGTCAATACAATCCAATATCTTGCCATTGGGTAAATTCTCATTGCGATTTCTTATGTATAAAATTCTGTAATTTAATGCATGAAAAATATTTTTTTATTACTAATTATAATACCTAAAGAAGATTTAGGTAGAGTTTGTAACACAAACTCTTACATGTTCGTTTCTAACACGAACTCTTAAATGTTCGTTTATAGCACGATCTTTGAAAAAATCGTTGACTTTTTGTCAATTGCTTTATGAACAGAACATGGATCAGTTTCCATCAAATCGTGGATGGATGTATGATAGGTGTTATAGAGGAAGAGGTGCTTTGAAAGAGACTTTTATATTGGGAGTTGAAGAGTTTATAACCAAAGCTTGCCAACAAGAATGTTATCTGAATGATGGGGGAATACGATGTCCATGTACTAAGTGTGATTGTACAAGAATTTTGGAGGAAAGACTTGTGAAGGTTCATCTCTACAAACATGGTTTCAAATCTAATTATTGGATTTGGAGTGATCACGGTGAAGACATGGTAGAAGGTGACTTGGATAATAACGATAATTGCATGCCTTTGGAAATAATTGGAGGTGCACACCTTCAGTCACAAAATGACCAAGTTAGGTTGATGGAAGACATGGTGTATGATGCTTTTAGGCAACAAGAGTCATTCCGAGTACCAAATGTAGATAACATGGAAGAGCCTCCGAACGAAGAAACTCAAAGATTTTATGACCTTTTGTTGGATGCAAATGCGCCATTGTATAAAGGGTCATCTGACTCCAAATTATCAATGTGTGTCCGACTATTAGCTTGCAAATCCAATTGGAATATTCCAAACCAATGCTTAGAGTTTATTTCAAAAATGCTTTTAGATGCAACACCTACCAAAATAGGTTTGCCTAAAAGTTATTATGATGCAAAAAGGCTAGTGTCGAAATTGGGATTACAGGCTAAGAGGATTGATTGTTGTGTGGATGGTTGCATGCTCTTCTATGATAACGAATACGGTAAAAATGATGGAGCGTTGCTTCGATGCAAATTTTGTCACAAGTCAAGGTATCATCACCAGAACACCAGACCAAGTAACAAAAAACCAGTTCCTGTAAAAGCAATGTTCTATTTGCCAATAATTCCAAGGTTGCAAAGAATGTATGCTTCAACACAGACTGCGGGACAAATGACATGGCACTATGATAACAGAAGCAATAATGGTGTTTTGCGTCATCCATGTGATGGCGAGGCTTGGAAACACTTTGATACAATATATCCCGATTTTTCTGTGGAGGCACGCAATGTGCGATTAGGTTTATGCTCTGATGGTTTTAATCCATATGTGCAAGCATCAAATGCACCCTATTCATGTTGGCCAATAATTGTGACCCCGTATAATCTTCCTCCCGAAATGTGCATGTCTAAACCTTATATGTTTTTGAGTTGTCTCATACCAGGCCCATTCAATCCAAAGGCTGGTATTGATGTATTTTTGGAGCCCTTGATAGACGACTTGAAGAAATTGTGGAGTGGTGTCCCAACATACGATATTTCAAGGAAAGAGAACTTCATGATGAGGGCAATGTTAATGTGGACGATTAATGATTTTCCTGCATACGGTATGTTGTCTGGTTGGGGAACTCATGGTAAATTAGCATGCCCACATTGCATGGAGCATTCAAAGGCATTTAGATTACATCATGGGGGGAAAAATTCTTGGTTTGACTCGCATCGTAGATTTTTACCAAATGATCATGCATTTAGGAGGAACAAGAATGCGTTCAAGAAGGGGGAAGTTGACATGGATCCTCCACCACCTAAGTTCACACCTACACAAGTTTGGAATAGAGTAAAGGCTGATCCTAAAGTAACTGAGAGTGGTGTGCAAAGAATATATGGTTACGGGGAGTGGCATAACTGGACAAAAAGAAGCATCTTTTGGGATCTTCCATACTGGAAAGACAATATATTAAGACATAATCTTGATGTTATGCATATTGAAAAAAACTTCTTCGATAACATTTTTAATACTGTCATGAATGTGACTGGGAAGACAAAGGACAATGACAAAGCACGAATGGACTTAAGTTTGTATTGTAGGCGAAGAGACTTGGAACTGAAGTCACATCCTAATGGAAAGATGTTGAAGCCAAAAGCAAATTACACACTTGCAACAGAGGAAATTAAACATGTGTGTCAATGGTTAAAAGATCTTAGGATGCCTGATGGATATTCTTCAAATTTGGCTAGATGTGCTGATGTCAATAAGGGAAGGGTGCTTGGTATGAAAAGCCATGATTGTCATGTATTCATGGAATGCCTACTTCCCATAGCATTTAGTTCCTTACCAACTCATGTTCTAAATCCCATTATTGAGGTAAGTCATTTTTTCAAAGATTTGTGTTCTACAACACTAAATTAGGATGATCTTACTAGGATGGAACAAAACATTCCAATAATTCTTTGTAAGTTGGAAAGGATATTTCCCCCGGCATTTTTTGATTCTATGGAACATCTCCCTGTCCATCTAGCATATGAAGCCAAACTTGGTGGACCTGTCCATTATAGGTGGATGTACCCATATGAAAGGTAATAATAAGAGTAATTAGTCTTTATTTAATGTGAAATATAACTATCAATCATAACATATTTCTTTGATTATAGATTCATGGGATATGCTAAACGATCAGTGAAGAATAAGGCTAGGGTAGAAGGATCTATTTGTGCATCTTATTTGCATCGTGAGACAACTCACTTTTGTTCACATTATTTCAACAACTTCATGTTAAGACCACAACATTGTAGAAATGAAGTGGACATTGAAAGTGAAAGGCTTCCATCAATCTTATCTGTATTTGACCAACATGGACGTCATTCTGGGAGGAAGATCACTCGTTGGTTAACTGATGAAGAATTGAACTCAGCTCATGTTCATATTTTGATCAACTGTAATGAAGTTAAACCATACCTCGAGTAAGTCTCATGCAAGATATTCTTTTAAAACACTGTTATTGATTCATTAAGTTATCGGTAACCAAATGCATTGACACTTATATATTCACAGCTCTTTCTTACATTGTAATGAAATTTCCGAATCACATGCCTCGGCTCGTTTACATACAGATTTTCCTTTGTGGTTTAGGACACAAGTATGTATCAACAAATTCTCTAATTTACTTTTTTTTTACTTCTTTAACCATTTCATAAAAAATTAATGACATTGATATATTTATAGGTTCATAATGACCCTTTAAATGTGAATAATCAACACTTAAGAGATTTATCACTTGGTCCTTTAAGGTGTGTAAAAGAGTGGCACACCTTCTTTGTGAATGGGTACAAATTCCACACTCATGCATGGAGCGAGGGAAAGAAAACAATAAATAGTGGGGTCCATGTAAAGGGTCTTACAGAAGGAGGTGAGGATGATTTCTACGGTGTAATTCAACACATATATGAGGTGGAGTACAATTCTTCGACCTCAGATAACAAAGTTGTATTATTTTACTGTAATTGGTTTGATCCATCAACAAGAGGTACACGAGTGGACTCCAAATATGGTATTGTGGATATTCGAATGGATAGAAGATATGTGCCATTTGATCCTTTTATCATTGCACATAATGTTCGACAAGTTTATTATGTACCATATGCAGCATCACGCAGAGACAAACGTGGCTGGTGTGTTGCAATCAAAACGAAACCCAGAGGTCGTATAGATTCTGATGATGTAGAAGTTGAAGTGCCATATCAAGTTGATGAAATGTCACATGTTAATGAAGTGATTGAAGTTGAAAGGGTTTCAGGATTACAAGATTTAGAGGCTGAGCTTGAAGAAGTTGACATAAACAATGTATCATCATTTGAAGATCAGATAGATGAAGAAACAAATGAATGGGAAGAAGACAATGAAGAGGGAGAAAGTGAAGATGAATATGGAGATGACTTTGACATCTCTAGCTCTGAATAGACTTAGGAAGCCAATGTTAACAAATAATATCTATTGTACGAACTAGTATTGTATTGTTGTTGTTAACATACTGTTTATTACTCCAATTAATTTGAGCTTTATGTTTGCTGATGAAATTTTTACATGTTTATTTCAATTTTTTTATTAAACTATATTCAACATATTTTTCTCCATTAATAAACTTATATAACCTTCATTATCATTTCATGCCATATATATAGATGTCATCAGGAGGTTTTGATCAACCATCACCGAGTAACAACCAAAAAAAGGGGAAAAGAAATTATGTGATAAAATTGTTATCACGATTTAACAACCAAAATCCATCATCAAGTCAACCCAATACACTTATTCCTTCTTCAGTTCACGGATCTACCCCACCAGTACCAGATGCTACCCAATCCACCCCACCAGTACCAGATGCTACCCAATCCACCCCACCAGTACAAGATGCTATTGCATCAACACCATCTCCACGTGTTGGTTCTAATGCATCAACCCCACCAGATATTACACCATCCCCATATACAAATCTTGGAGGGACGCACTCAGCTTCTGCAGCGAATAACTTAGAGGACGAGGTCCTCTCAGCTAGTGATCGTCCTCTGATTCAGCCTATTGGGGGAGGGTAAGAATATAACAAAATTCAATTTATATAATTTATTATTATTGTCTTATAATTTTGACTAACTTTGTTTTGGTATTTAGGTTTTATCCATCAAAAATTGCATCAAAGGCCATCACTGCCACCATCAAGCAACAATTTGGTGAGCCATGGCCAACATGGGGGGCAATCCCAAAGGGTGAACGAGATATATTTTTTCAACGTTTTAAGGTACTTGTTTTTTATTCCTTTTAAATATTTTATATTTTACAATTTGGATTGATGATTCTTGTTGTTTTGCAGAGGAAGGTCACTTGGAGGGCTGAGGACGAGGAAAAAGTTAAGAAAAATTTCCATACAAAAGCTTCTCACACCCTTTCACAAATGTTTAAAGATGCTCGCCAAGAAGGTAAACGACCAGAATGGATTGGCAATAATGTTTGGAACAGCCTCCAAGAACACTGGAACATGGCTGTGTATCGATCCAAATGTGATACAGCTAAAAAGAATCGTTTTTCTGAAAAAGGTGGATGTCTGCACACTGGAGGATCTATTAGTGTTCATGAACACGCTATTCGTTTGGTATGATTTTCATATAAATTTTTTATATTAATCTATGATTAATTATTATCTTTTTAATTTATGAAATGTTTTCTTTATAGACAGAGGAGCTTGGCCGCTCGGTCCATGTTTATGAAGTGTTTCAACAAACACATATACGGAAGAGCACTGGAGATTTTGTTGATGATAGATCAAGGCGGACTCATGTTAGTTTTTTTAAACTTTTTTTTTCATCTACCTTAATTGGTATGATAACAATTATTTTTCATTTTAATAGGAAGATTTTGAAAGTAGATTGTCTCAAGCATTATCTGAGTCACAATCTACCTCAATATCTACTTCATTAGATCCTGTTGAGGAGGAAAGATTGAGAAGCCGTTGTTGGTTAGAAACTGTAGGTGGAAGGTACAAGGGACGAGTATATGGGATTGGACGTGTTGATCGTCAGGACGACTGTGTTGGTCGCTACATACAAGAAACACAATCATCTTCTAGTAATAACAAGGCTAATTCAGAAGAAATTGTTGAACTTAGGCAGCATATTGAACGCATGGATGCAAGGTTTCAAAACTTTCAAAATTTCATGATGCAATATCTACCACCTGAGGCAGCAGCTGCAGCACAACAGTTTTTTCAGCAACCAAATACCCCGCCACCAACTCAACCGAATCAGCAGTCAGATGAAGTCCAACAACATCATAATAATCATGATGAACAACAAAATTCACCCGGTGAAGATTATAATAATTATTAGCTTCTCTAGAACTTTGTTTTAATGAAATACATTTTAGATATTTAGATATTGGAAAATAGTAAGTATTGTATGTATGGATAACTTTGAATGTGATGAATATTTGTCTTCTGAAAACTGGAATGTACTGGAATGTTGATGGATGATATGCAGGTGTAGAATATGGGGTGCTTCCAAATACAAATAGTTGATGGTGTTGTGTACAATGTTACATACGGATAAATTCGTATGTAGGTCTGCTTGTTAATTACATACGGATTTTACATACGGATTTATCCGTATGTATTACATACGGATTTTACATACGGATTTATCCGTATGTAATTACATACGGATTTTACATACGGATTTATCCGTATGTATTACAAACGGATTTTACATACGGATTTATCCGTATGTATTACATACGGATTTTACATACGGATTTTACATACGGATTTATCCGTATGTTTTACATACGGATTTATCCGTATGTAATAACACACGGATTTACATACGGATTTTACATACGGATTTATCCGTATGTAATTACATACGGATTTTACATACGGATTTATCCGTATGTAATTACATACGAATCCAAAAATCCGTATGTAATAGTTACCTACGACAGTTTTACATACGGATTTTTTTCCGTATATAATCCGTATGTAAATGGGTTTTATATACGGATTTTGTGTGTTACATACGGATATTGGCTGTATGTAATTTGAGTTTTTCTTGTAGTGATAGATTCACCCAAAAAGAAGACTTTGAGATGTTCATATGATCACAAGGCACACTTACATAAAGTGAGAAATGAAAACACACATACTCCCTTTATTCTTGAAGTTTCTCTTTTAAGCACCCATTATGCATGTGCCAAGATGTCTTTTGACTTTCAAAGAACCTTGCAAGACATATACAATTGAAGGTGTAGTTACAAAGATTGACTTTACTCTTGTCGCTTTTCCCTTTGACAGTCATTCTTCAACTCCAAAAATGATTCTTGGCTGCCAAGGATACCTACAAGAATTAAGAAGCAAGATTTGGTCCCCTTATGAATTTGGGTCCTATGATGTTAGTAGGAGTCTTAGGAACCTTAGAAACCTTAGGAACCCATTTCAAAATACCTTTAGGAACATAAAACCTTCTTACTCTGCAGAATCTAATAGTGTGGCCCCTTTTCATGCAGTAATGACAAATTTCAACCAGTTGTTTCGATAAAACAATAGGTTGTTTTTCAAAGAAACTTGAAAAGGGTTTTGAAACATATTTGTTCTTGCTGTTTGGATTAAACCCCAACCCCGCCTTGCCAAAAACACATTTTTGAGAAGCAAGAACAATTTCAAGATTGGATTGGCCTTTGGAAAACTTGTCCATGGTTTTTAAAAGATAGTGAACCTTCTTTTGAAGAGATTCACAATTTTCACAAAAGCTAGAATCCCACTTGCAAGAAGAGTTTTTGTAGATCATTTCCAAACTTTCAAAATCTGTTTTTGAATGGTTCAACTCTTCTTCCAAAGTCTTGACTCGATTTTCCAACCAGTTGTTTAAACATTTCAACCGATTGTTCAAAAGGGTCAACCTATTAGCTTCTTCATGAGTCTCATTGAAGGCCTCAAGAAGTTGGCTATAATTTTCAACATTAATGGAAGAGCTTGAACTTACACTGCTTGTGTCACTTTCTTGTCTTGTCATTTGACATAAATTTGCTTCTTCTTCATCACTTGAAGAGGAGTTTGATGAGTCATCATTATAAGCTCTTCTTGATTTTCCTTTCTTCTCATGCTTCTTGAAGTTTTTCCTCCTGTTGAATGAGTCACTTTTGTTGTTTCTCTTCTTTAGGGACTTGCTGAATTTCTTAAACAACAACCTAAATGTTTCCTCTTCACTCCCATCACTTGAGTATTGACAATTTTTGTTCCCTGTAGCTTGACTTGATCCAGATTCTTCTTTTGTCATAAGACAAACCTCTTTTCTGGATTCTGAAGAGAAAGATTCAACAAAAGATTCTTCTTTGTCCATCAAGGCACTCCTTGGATTCTTGTGATACTCTTCAAGGGTATTCCACATTTCTTTGGCAGAACTACATTCTGAAACCTTGAGCAATTCATTAGAATCAAGTGCAGATACAATGATTTTCATAGCTACACAATCAAGATGTTCTCTTTCAGAAGAAACATTTTCAGATATAGGCATGAGATAGCTATTTGTAATAACATTCCAGATTTTTCTATCTATAGATTCAACAAAGAATTTCATTCTTATGCACCATAATTCATATTTCATACCACAGAACAAAGGTGGTTTGCTTAAACATGCACCTTCCCCAAAAGAAAACTTTTCAGCCATTTAAAAAAGATTTAGGATCAAAACTTGAATAACTTTCAAGAACCAAGCTCTGATACCAATTGTTAGAATATATGGCCTTAAACGAGAGGTGGGTGAATTGTTTAAGAGGGATTTTCGCAAACTTTGAAGGTATAATGAAAACCAACGCTGAATTACAGAGAAAAGAATCAAGGAAACAAATACCCAAAACTGTTTGAAGATGATATCAGAAAAACAATCGGTTGTTTTGTCGAAACAATCGGTTGTTTTTATCAGCAGTTTATATAAACAACTTAAAAACAGAATTTAAAGAGTTAAGGGTAAGAGATAAGCACGCAAACAATTTATACTGGTTCACTCTTACACCAAGAGCTACATCCAGTCCCCAGAAACCACTGGGTGTTCCACTATGCAATCAAAACCAGATTACACACATCACACACCAAAGTAGTGACCTTGAAGCCCTCAAGAAACACACTACCTTTGGCAAACCACACCAAGAGTGTTGATCTTGAAACCCTCAAGAACACACAACACTCATTGGCAACACAACTACAGAAATACAGTAATCAAGGAAGAAGGGAATAGAATACACCTGGGTATTACAAAGCTTAAAGTTCAAAATTACAACCCAATCCTATTCCACACACATAAGAATTATCCAAAGCTCTTTCAAATCTTGGAAAAACTATTTTTGATAAACTCTTTATGTTACTCCAAGATTAGGAGTGTAAAACCACCTTTATATAGACCCACCAAGTGGTCAAAAGCATTTAATAAAGGAGCCAAGTTAGTTAGGATCATTTAAAACATATTAAAACCGCTTAACAGAATTCTGTTAAGGTTTGCAGGAAAACAATCGATTGTTTTGTCGAAACAATCGATTGTTTTGGTTTGACAGCAAAGTCAACCAAGTTTTTCAAAAACAGCTTTTTAGAAAACACATCTTTTCAAAAGGTTAAAAATTCAAATGAACTTGGATCAACTTAAGTAGTGAATTAACAAGTTTCAAACAACTAGACAACACACACACACCCAGCAGCAAGGTCTTCAAGCTTTCCTTTTGAATTTGGAGACATCAAAGCATTTTGTTCAACATATATGATTACAAATATTTTTAGTGTCAATGACTTACAATGAGTACTCAAGTATTCTAGTTCTTACCCTTTATCCTCCATATGATAAAGAACACATGTATTCTTTTTTTGAAACTACTTCTAACTTTTTCAAGTAATCTTTAATTGTTATTTTTTTCCTACAATAAAATAGTTGTTTATAATATAGCAATGATAACTCTCTCATGATAAGATATACAAATTGTAAGAAAAATACTAAAAAGAATGACGATTTTATAAAGATTTCATCATTTAGTAAGGAGTTTCAATGATCTGGTACATAAACAACTTTGATATAGGTGCATGCACAATACATTGATATTTCACATCATATTGTTACTTAGTTAATGCATGAAAAACTTTTATTTATAAGTGTCTTGAATACGATCATCGTAACTAATGTGTTAATCTTCTATTGCATCTGAAAGTTACAACACAAGTTGATATGGGGTTGGACCAGGGAATGCTCTAGCGGTTTGCATCTATTTTTAACTGCGAGACGATGGCTGTCCCTTTTATATACTTGGGTATGCCAGTCGGTGGGATTCATAAAAGAGGGGATTTTTGGAATGGGGTGATTGAGAAGGTACATATTAGATTAAGCAGATGGAAGGGTAGATGTTTGACGATGGCTGGGAGGGTTTGTCTGATCAATTCCGTGCTATCCTCTATTCCGTTATTCTTTATGTCTTTATTCAAATTGCCCTCGGGGGTGGCTGGAAAGCTGATTCGGTTGCAAAGAAGCTTCCTTTGGGGATGGGGTGCAGAAGGAAGGAAAATGGCTTGGGCCTCCTGGAGTCATGTATGTATACCACGCAAGTTTGGGGGGTTGGGGGTAATTGATGTAAGGTTGTTCAACCTGGCTTTATTGGGGAAGTGGATTTGGAGGTTGGGGTCGACCGAGAGAGACCTTTGGAAGGAGATCCTCACATCTAAATATGGAGGGTGGAGAAGCTTGGGAGAGGAAGGAAAAGGTAGGAGGTGTTCTCTATGGTGGAAAGATTTGAAAGAGGTGTGGTTCTCGGAGGGTTGGGGGAGAAGTTTTGCAGACGGTTTCAAGTGGAGTATAGGGGAAGGGAAGGATATACTTTTCTGGGAAGATAGATGGCTGAACGGCGAGTCTCTGAAGAGTTCCTTTCCAAGGTTTTTTTCTATTAGCTCTTCCAAGAATGCTAAGGTGTCAAAGCTTGGCTATTGGTCGAATGGCGATTGGGTCTGGCAATTGTCTTGGAGAAGATCGTTTTTTGAGTGGGAGAAGTCGTTGGCGGAGCAGTTGCGTCAGCTTCTGCTAGAGGCTCGAGTTGTTTCGGGAGAGGTGGATGGTTGGATATGGAAGGGAGGGGTTTCCCAATCTTTTTCGATTAATTCTGCCTATAACCTTGTTAGAAAGGATAAAGAGACAATGTTTTCGCCAATTTTTTGTAAGCTGTGGAAGAGCAAGGCAATTCCCTCTGTAGCTCTCATGACTTGGAGGCTGTTGGAAAACAAGCTTGCTACCAGGGTAAATTTGAGTAGAAGAGGGGTTTTGGTGGATAGCTCGTTGTGTGGTTTGTGTGGGTTGGTGGAAGAGTCTTGTTGCCATTTGTTCTTCGATTGCAGTTTTGCTAGGCGGGTGTGGGGATTGTGTCATAGGTGGCTTGGGGTTTTAGTTGCGTCCCAAATCCAGCCAAAGTGTAATTTTGATCATTTTAGGTTGAGCTGTGCTTCAGAAACGGTTAATAATGTCTGGACCACAATTTGGGTTGGGGTAGTGAGTGAGTTATGGAAGCACAGGAATAACATTATTTTTAATAGAGGAGTGGGGGATGCTTCTGAAGTTTTTTCTTTGGTACAAGTAAAGGTATGGTTGTGGGTTTCTGTTAATTGTAGGTCAGCCTCGTTTTCCTTTTCTGGCTGGTGTTTAGAACCTTTGGTTTGCATGAGGCTAATTACCTGAGTTTGGCTTGTTTAGTAAGTTTGAAGGTTTTAGGCTGGTATGTGTACAAGGGTTGAACCACCCCTGAAGTGGTTCCTATTTATTTATATTTTATTGCCGATAAAAAAAAAAGTTGATAGCGTTTTAGTTTATAAGATCTTTGCACACTTAACTTATTGTGTTTTGTAGTACCTTTTGTTCCGAGCATGCTTTCTTATACTGAAAAAATTATTTTGAGCATACAACAAAAATTGAATCTCTTATGTTAGATATGGGAATGTGAGTAAAAACTTTGATCATTTGACAAAAGGGTTAGGTACATTTGAAATGTGTTTGCACCTTGGTACAAGTTTTTGTATCAATACAAGAAAATGTCATATTTACGTAGCTGAAAACGGAGGCGAAGTAATGAAAACCGACGATAAAACGTTGGTCATGCGTAGGCCGCCAAACAATGGACAAAACGTCATGGAAACAAAGTGATTTTTTCGTCAGCCAATGAAAGGACGCAATTTGCGTGGGCCAAGTCGATGTAAAAGTAATGACGAAAACTTTGTGTGAGCTAGGTCCAGGCATAAAAGTTGGGGAAAATATTGCAGTGACCACATGACACTTTTCCAGTGAGTGAGAATAATTTTATGAATAAGATAACTAAGCCAATAATTAACTTCTTCTCTCACACTCATAATAAAAGAAATAATCAACATATTTCACTAACAAAATTTATATCGAGTCGCCCAATTTTAAACTAACTTGATTCAAGCTATGATTTTAATCAATTTTATCTAAAAAATAGATTAAACAAAAATAAGTCATTTAATAATCCAAACTGAAACTTCAATTTAAATTTACCTTTTAGCAATCCAAAACCAAAGTACGTATAAATCGAAGAGGGAGCTTCGTCGGAGTTTCGCTGGAGACAATAATGGAGCTAAAATCAAAAAATAAATAAATAAGTTGTAAGGGAGAAGAACATGTCGCATAAAGGAAGTGGCAGACAGATGAAGCAATGGGGAGGAGGGAGCGACCGACAAAATAGTGGAGCAGAGGGAGGGACCAACGGAGCGAAGGGAGCGACTAAGAAAGGTGGCGGTGTAGAAAGGAAGCGTCGGAGGGAGGGAGTGAGTTGGGAGAGGAAGTGATAGAGGGAAGGAGTTGCGTAGAGAGAAAAATTAGATTTTGAATTTTGGGATTTTTTGATTTTAGGAGAAACTGACCTGAAGGAGAAAAAGTTTGGCATTTATCAGTGTGCCTGACACAGAACTTGCGTCAGCCAGACCGACGCATGCCCAACAACGACTATATCGCCTGCTAGGCCGACACTATCTCTACTTTTATTTAATTTATTAACTAAAATTACTTAATAAATATAATTTATTAACGAGAATTTTTAGAATAATTAATTTATTTCTATTTGCATATACCAAGTCGACATACAACAAATGCAATTTGCGTGGGTCAAGCCGACGCAAAAGTAATGACGAAAAACTTTGCATCTACGACTTCCTCTTGACGTCTGACATGCATCAGATCAACCCACACAACTTTTCTTTTGCGTTTGCCTATCATGGATTTAATCGACGCAATTCGCGTACTCCTCTTAACCAACGACACTCTTATGTAGTTAATCCTTTTTTTTTAGTGTATTATACCTTGAGCTTCTCTTATTATGAATTTTATGTGAGTGTCATCTACAACTTTCATGGGAATAAGATGGTTTGTGACATATAGTCTAACTAGAGTTCGATAAAGAAACGATCGTGCATTTTTTTCTTGATAAACAAACATTAAAAAAATATTTTAGTTCACTTATATTCTCATCAAACATAGGAATGATTTAGGCTATATTTTTATCCATGAAGACTAGATTAGATTCTCTTAACATAGATTATTGAGACAAGATCATTAGATCGAATAGTCTTATAACAAAATCAGCAAACTTTAACAGCATAGTTAAAAAATTATTTTATTGGACCAAATTTGCTTAAATTTTTTTGCATTATTCTTCATTAGAATTTGATGCAAAAATTAAAGGTGATTGAAAATTCAATATTGAAAGAAGAAGATATTTCAATTATACAAAAGTGGTTTAAATTTTTTAACAATTTAAATAAAAAATATATGTTTTTTTTATAATCAAATTTGAAAGCAGCAAAAGCAATCTACTAACTAAATCTTAAATTAAAAAAAAAATTATAAAACAATTTAATAAGTGAAAAAATTACGAAAAAAAGACATATTTAATTACTTAGTTTATAATAAATTAAAATTTCGTAATTTATATATTTTTAAGAATGATCAATTTTAATATTTAAATTTATATATCATGATGTAATTTAGGTGTAGAAAATAAATATTTATTACCCTTCACTTTCTAAAATACCACTTTTATTATAGTTTTGAAGTAATTTTATTTAGTGAAATGAAATAAATAAATTTGTGGTTCAATTTTGATAACTTTATATTGTTGAAAATTATATTTGATGAAGGTGACTAAGTGAGATAGAAAGAGTTTGAAGATTTACAAAGTATATAAAAAACGGATATATAATAAGATAAAAACTGAAACACTAATCTAAATAATTTTTATCAAAACACAATATTATTTGTATCAAGTACTTTTTTTATTTTCATATATTTTAAAATATATTTCATTAATTTTAAAATGATACCATTAAATATTTAGCCTAAGGCTGACTTACTCCTACAAAAAATCTTACATATTCATTTAACTATACTTGTTATATATGATATATAATGAGAGGCTAGCTTGAATATAATAATAATAATAATATATAATCATAGAAAATATGAAATCAACTTTGAATGCTACAAGAACATATGATTGAAGTACAATATAGAGTTCCTTGAAAAATGACCTAAAAGTAGTGCAACTTTTAGAGGAGTCGCAATTGTGTTTGGCAATCAAATGTTACTGACACGATGCTTTTGGCATTTGATAGTCACATGCTCATTATATATGTTCATTGTCACCCACTAAGGAGTGGAGTGGGAGGATATATATCCACCCTATAAACTTCACCTATGAAAGGTTTTCTTGACAGAGACTATGCAGGATAGTGCTCGTGTTTTGTCCTACACAAAATGGTCACCAAGATTTAATTTTTAGAAATTTTCCATGTGTCCTATATGGTCCATATCTCTTTTGGTCGAGCCCCTTTTCACTGTTCTTTTCGGAGTAATTAATGGTGTTATATTAGATTATATGTATGTTTTTTTCTCTTTTAAAGACAAATAATGTAAGTTATAAATTATATAACTTTGTGCGTTTTTTAATAAATAAAAGTCATAATTTGTATATATGCAATGAGTTTTTTTTCTAATAATACTATAAATTTGTTTTTATATAATAAACATTATTTAGAGTGTGTGATTGTTTTGTGAAACAGTTTAACCTGTGATTGCATGCATGGTATGTCCTACACTTTGGGTAAGAGTACTTTCATGTTGCCAGAAAGCATCTTTGCCAGTAGCCAACCTTAGCTGTGCTAAGAACTTCTTACGAAAGTCATGTCCTTTCGACTTTGGTATATAAATATTCTTGTCTCAAATAGTATTTCACAAACACATTAGTTTCTATACGCTTCATACTGAATTCAATTGTGATTTGGAATTGCATTATGTATAAATTTAGTTAAAAATATGTTTTCTTATATAAATCAATTTTTCAACATAAAAATGTCTAATGTCTAATAGGTTTTTTTTTTACAAAAAATAATAAAATGAAAAAGTTTAAGGGATATCTCAGTTATTGCAAAAACTCTCTCACATAGCTCCCAAGACATAACGAGAACGGTTAGAAGACTGTCCACAAAATCCATAACATCATAAAGCTTCCCAAAATCCATATAACTTATTTAGAATTATTTTTCAAAACAATTAGACATAAAAAAACATACTAACCAAGATATTTACAATATCAACAAAAGCAAAAGTGTCATAATTCTTTAAAAAAGCATGTAATGTTCTCTTGCAGAGATATCTAAAAACAACAACACCCCACGACACTAGCTTTGTATTAATCATTCTTTTAAAAGTGATACAAACATTGAAATTGGATTCTAAACATGTTGTTGGAGATCCCATGTCAATTAGAGATAAAGACATTTCATAGAATATAAGTGGGTGCAATCCTCACCTTATAAGCCAGTTTTATAAGGTTGAGTTAAGCTTAAAGTTCACTTCTTAATTTGGAGATCCGAGATCGGCTAAAACATCTCAATCATAGTATATAAGTGAGTGCAAACCTAACCTTATAAATCAGTTTTATAAGGCTGAGTTACACTTAAAATTCATTTTTTAATATGGTATCAAAGTCATTTAAAGCCTATTCTAGTGAGAATTTATTGGGTTTATTGGAGATCTCGCATCTAGATATTAAGACATTTTATAGTATATAAGTGAGTGTAAACTTCACTTTATAAGTTGGTTTTATGAGGTTGAATTAGACTTAAAGTTCACTTGTGCAAACCTTATCTTGTAAGCCGTTTTTATGAGATTGAGTTAGAGTTAAGTTCACTTCTTAATACATATTTTTACTTTATATTTATATTCAACGAACGAAAATAAAACATTACTAAAATTAAGCTTAATTGGAAATAAAATGAAGGTGAAATAGTAAAAGCATGATGATTGTAGGATTGATTTAACTTATTCAGTCTTAGATTTAAATATTAACCATATAATTATTTAAATATTTGGAGTTCTTCTATTCATAATATTATTAGTTTCAATGAAAGATTCTCGGGATAAAAAAAATAGGAAAAGAAGTACTAATTAACTTATTGACTAACAATTTGTTCAACTTAAAAATTAAACATTATATAACACCTAAAGTTTCACTACTAAAAGTGTATATATATCAAGGATGTAAAAAAATGTTATTTCATGAATTTGTGAAATGAAAATGGTAGTTAATATTTATCTTGGTTCTCAGAGGATAGGGGGGAAACTCAAGAAAGAAGTTAGGGAATTGAATAGTTAATTCTTGTTGAATTGTAAAGAAATACGATTGAGTTGGTGATTATTTACAATCACTGTTATCACCTGCAGGTAGTTACAATATCTAGGTATTAATTTTCATTACAGTAAAAGTAAAGATTGTTAATATTTACAAAACATAATTATTACATTATACGTGATCTTATCATTATCAAGAAAATTTTGATACGAAATCTTGGTTTGGTGAGACCTTATGAAAGGAAATTAAATATCCATAGATATATAAATGAAGAATTTTATGAAAGAAGATTATGTTTTAATCCGAGTTATATTAGAGAAAATTATTAAATAAAAATTATTTTTAAAAATAAAAATAAATTAATTATTATATTCATTAAATAAAATATTATTTTAAAAATAAAAATAATATTAATATTTAAAATAATTTTTAATATTAAAAAATAATTTTTAAATTGATAATTAGTTACTATCTTTATAATTTAAATTAGTAATAATAGCTAAAACTTTAATAACTAATTAAATATACATTTTAAAATTAATTTAAATTTTTTATTAATAATATAAACTATTTTTTTATCAATAATAATGAATAAATAAATATGGAACACTTTAGGCATGAACCAACCTTTATACAATTTACTAAAAATAACCCGCCAACAGAAAACCAACTGAAGAACTCTAAAGCCTACCAAACTATACTCTACCAAGATTCCCAGAAACCATAAACCAACAAGCTAAAACCAAAACTAAATCGAGCATAGACCAACCAAAGACCAAACAAGTAGATAGAATTTTAGATGATAACCAAGGCCAAACCTTTATTTATAAGCCAAAGAAAAAGCCTTCGAATGATCTGCTACTCCACCTTCAAAGACTATATTGTTCTTGACGTGCCATATTTCATTAACCACCGCAATCCAGACATTTTCCAAGACTAAATTGGCATCATTTGAAACATTACTCGGGTTAAACGGTAGAAAATGAGAATGAGGAAAGAATCAACCGACCACAACCCTAACCATGCGTAACAGAGACTCCACACTAACCTTTAAATATCAATAATTTTTTAAACTCTAAAATATTATCTAACTTAACTAATATAATAATTAATTATTTTTTTAAAAAAATAATTTTTATTTAATAATATTTTTATAATATATATTTTTAGTTAAAAAAATTACGCATACTTTGAATACCAAATGCATAATTATATTTTATTTATATCAATATTTACAAAATTTCAGAAATATGTATCTACTGAAATTGGTTGAGGATAACCTATATGATAAGAGTTACATTATTTATAATATTTTTAATTTTTTTTTGTTATAGAACCTATTTATTAATAGCTTTTTTTAGTGAAAAAAAAATTACAACTAACATTTTTCTGACAGTAAAATAATTATAAAGTAAAGTAACCAAATAAATAGCTAAACAACAAAGGATAAGTATTTCAATTATTTGGAAAAACTACTCCTAATTTGTTATATTAATGGTTAATCAAGGTTTGTAGGTTAAGTCAATCAACTAAAACTCTCAGTTCATCATTCCATTCAATGATGAACCCGTGTTATCAAATCAAAGGAAGAAAGAAACTTGACGTGAGCTCACAGAAAAGCAGAAAGAAACTTCATTTTTTTATTCAATTAGCATAGAATTTGAATCCCCCAAAATTATTTCTACCCTTCGATTAATTTAATTTTTATTATAAAAAGATTAGTATATTTAATTTATAACTTAATAGTCTTTATACAAGAGCTTCACCTCATGCACGCAATTAAGAGAGATTCCCTTCCTCATCACATGAAAAATACAAAAGTGAAAATAGGTTATAAAATAAGTGAAAAACCTAAATAAAAAGTGACGATTTTTAACTAAAAGAAAAGGGGAAATGGTATTTTATAAAATGATGTAGCTAAAATAATTGGCACCAATGATTTAACTAAAAAACTACATTGACTGAAAGAACATTCCCAAACTTGTATAGGGTAACAAAATGGCTAATTCAAAGCACTAGTTTAAAAGTCCACCATAAAGAATTTGTTGCCAAAACTATGTTGAGGATCACTCTATCTGTAACCACGTAGGTCAAACATATACACTCTTCTTTCTCTCTCATGGTTTTAACTCCCCTAACTTCTATGACCCACTTCAAGATTCCATATATAGTGGCCATACATATAACTAATCATTTATATATTTCTTATACCACATATTCTTTAAATATTCTCTTGTTGGTTCAAACATAGTTTTGCTACACGCTACAAACTGTCGTATATTATACTATTACATACTAAGAAATTCTTAATTAAGTTACCATCATTTGTATAAGCATTTTGTAATCACCAAGCACTTTTTGTTTACAGAAAACTGTATGTATAACTAATTATATAACTCGCATTAATTTAAGTATTTAATCGTAAAACGCATGCATCCATTGTTTTATTTTTCTCTCAACCAAACTTGTTGGAGATTAATTTTGTTCATGGCAGGTGTGACTATATTTAAACTAAAAGAATTCACACACAATAAAAATAGAACAATTCTTTTTCATTAAATTATTCTCATAACTGTTAATCATTACATTTTGTTTCAATAAATTAAACATTTTAATTTAACTATCTAAAGTATCTATTTTGGTTTAAATTAATCCTAAAATGTTTTAATCTTTTAATTTTTATCTTTAAATTATTTAAATTATATGGTAATATATAATGTAAATACAAAAATGGAATGGACTTTATTTTAATCCCTACTTGACACTCAACATCATTTCATATGTAAAACAATTTAATAGGTAAATGAATAAAAGTAGGTATATAATTTAAATTTTTCCGACCAAAAAAAAAGGTATATAATTTAAAAAAGAAAAGTTTATTCAATACTCAATTTAAAAGAAAATTTTATTGAATGTTCAAAATAAAACCTAAAAACAAATATTTAAATAAATTATTATTGTTTATGACAAAATGTCCCACCAAAGGATTTCTTCAAGTATATAAATGCATTCCTTGGAGGACTTGCCTCTTTAGAGCTGGCCACCAAACCCCACTAACTACACCATCTCATCTTCAACTTCTTGGCTTTTTGAAAGGAAAAAGCCATAACAGCTTCAATGAGTTCCATAACCAAAGGTCCTCCTTCTTCCAACGATGTTCTTTCCTCCGAGGAGAGTGGTTGGACAACGTACTTCGACGACTTCTTCAGCAATCATGTCGACAACAAGTGTTCCATGCCTTTATCAGGTGTCCCTTGTTCCTCCCTTGTCTCTGATGCAGCTTCTTTGGTAGAGAAAAAAGTGGCTAGTGCCATACAAGTTGAGGAGTTTTCACTGAATAAAAAGTCCAAAAGAACAAGTTTCAAGAAGAGGAAAGATGCCATAACGGCTTTGATTGATGACGCTTTGGAAGATACTGCAACTTCTTCTCTCAATAGTCCCAAGGTTCATTCATTTTTCTCTCAACCCTTTTTCTTTTTTTCCTTTTTTCCTACAATTTTTTTCTTTATAGTTCAGGTTTTTTGAGTTTATAATTATCATTATTGGTATTTAGCTCTATATATAGTTGTATAAATAAATCTATTATTTATCCGTGGTATTTTAGGTTTTGTATGCGAACCAGCAGATTGACAAGGCAAACAGACAGAAGTAGTATAAACCTTTTCTCAGGTTCAATCGAATTCACATAAATATACCATATATATAAACTTTTTTCTATTGTTACTTCTATTGTAAAATACAAAAGGAAAAAATGCATATGTAACAGTTACATAAACAAGCTTAGCATTTGATATTTTATATTATGGAATGAAATATTCCACCTTTAGGTAGTGAAATTAAAATGTATTACTTTTTAAATTTCGTGTTCCGTTTTTTCAATTTTTTATTTCTTTTAAATGCATCAAATATAAAACAGAAACTTTAATGCTATAGTCCATCTCTTTAATATTTTCATTCTTTCTTCCCTTTTCCTTTCAACTTTCTCATTGCTGAAACTGAATCTCCACCCTCTTATTTCATTCTGTGGTGTATTGTTTCACACATGCATCAACTAACAAGTGAGTCACCAAATTGTTCTGTTGATATAGGAGAAAGGCAATATCTCAGGACAAGGAGATGAACAAAATGAAATGAGCTTCAAAGGGGGGAATAGAGATTGCACGGAGTCAAAGAAGAGAGGCCTTCGCTTAATTAGTTCCTTTGTCTATGGTAGCGAACTTTCTATGATAATTACTTAGTAGTAATATTATGTTAAAGTTCAATCATAATCATTTTTGGCTATAAAAAATATCTTGTTAATGTATATACTTGCACACATTTCTCTCTCTTCTGATGTCTCTCTTTCTACTAGAGCACATAGAAAATGAATTGAGCCTTTTTCTACTGTTCCCAAATTCCTATGCAGTAGTATAATAAGTAGAAAATTACTATTTAGTGATTACACTGAAACATACCAGAGTCTATATATGTATAGGACATATTCTGCTGGATAGCACAGACGAAACATGAGACACAAAAAGCATAGAATAAATACAATGGTGGGCACTGGGAAGATATGAAGTGATGAGTAGCAATAAGTAAGGAGTATCATTTGTATCTGACACAGAGAATCCAGAATGATCAGCATACTGGGATTGCATGTGTCTCCTTAAAAAACTCTTGCAAATCAATTAACATCCTTTGTTAAGGGAATTTTTGTAACTTTAACTGACCAATTTAAGGCATTCGTTAGTATCATCTTCCAAGTAAAGTACTGTCTTTATTGGTGGGTATGCATGCACCACGAATCATGATCCAAAGAATACAATTATATGTTAAGGGATTAAAAATGGTTCTTATATATTTTAAATATTTAACAAGAGGTCTAGTTTGAATGGTTTGATAACATGTATGGACTATTGTAAAGTATCAGGTTTAGTTCCTTATGAATAAAAAATATTCTGAATATTTTGATTCTTCATTATCATTGATATTGTCACTACAATCATAGGTACATGTATTATCAATGCAACAAATAAATAGTACTATAGTATTTTGTAATGGATTAATTAATGATTTCTACCTAACTACAACAGCTACAAAACTTTCATATCAAGGAGGGGGAAATAAGAAAAAGCAAAATGACAACATCACCAAAACTTAACCCCAAAGGACCGACACACTAAATAGATTGACCATGTTAGAGAATTGAATTCTCATCCATGTCTATTGGATCTTCTACATTATTTAGATAGAAAAGGGAAAAAAAACATATTTCCAGCTAACAGCAATCTTGAATGAATATCGTCCCTCATATGCTTTGTGTTCTTCATTTTCCATATTCAAGGCCAATAATGCAAAATTTTGCGGATTAAATTATACTAATATTGCCAGAAATAGCATCAATTAGCATGGTTAATCATGTAAAATGATTTTTTTTGTTTGCAATATCATAGTTACTTTGAGTAGTTCCCTCAACAAACACTTCCATCTCTAACAGTCTGCATGCCTATGATTTTTTTTAGTTCATTATTTTATAAAGAAATAATAAGATGGGTATTACTTTGAAGGTATTGTTTATCGATTAGGTGCGTTTTGCTTTACAATCATTGTTGTTTAAAAAATCGTAGGTTCTTTTACTCATTTGGTGTAATTATCTTTTGAGATTTATCAAAGTGGGTAATTTTTATTTTTATTTTTGCAAAAATGGTTATTGAAATGGAAAATTTGTTCCACAACTTCTACTTAATTTTTTTTAACTGAATTTACATACAGAACTTGATTCAGTATTATTATATTTATTTCATAGAAGTCATGCATAATGAAAATCATGCATGAAGCAACAGCTTCATTTTTTTTTTAAATAAAACTAATATAACCATGGAAGTTCTTTCACACAGAAGACAAAGAGAAAAGTTCCTTCTATTAAGTTTAAGGTATGCCGATAAGCAAATTTTTTTTATCGACAATAAATAATAAATAAAATAAAAAAGAACCACTTCAGGGGTTCAACCCTTATACATAAAACGCTAAACCAGTTTCAGCTATCGCCTTCCAAAAACCAACCCAACTCTTCTACCCCTTACAAAACCAAACAAAAAACCTCAAGAAACTAACCTCATACACTCTAAAGGAGCCAAACACCAATCAGAATAAGAGAACGAAATTAACTGAAAATTTGTTGAGACCCAAGACCAAGCCTTTACCTGTGCCAACGCAAAGACCTCTTTCTCGTCTGCCACTCCTCAACATTGTATCCATGATTCACATATATGCACCATTTATAGATTGACATGCCTCCATAGTTTGAAAGGAACATAAAATTTTAATACTCTTAGGCCACAATATCTCATTCTATTATCGGATATAGCAAAGACAACACCATTTGCAACATTAACAGGGCCATAAGCACTCTTGGGGATAACATGACAACACTCTCTTTTATCTTCTTTTAAGTTTGGTTTGTTTTGTGGAAGTTGTAAAAAGAGATGTTGTTCACAGAAGTTCCCAATCCGGTAGGTTGCTCAATTAGTTTGAGATTTTGGTAGTATCTTTTATTCTATCTTATTGGAAAACTTCGTTTCTTATAAAAGTTAAAGTATCCTAAAATACTCTTTTTTATTTTATTTTTTGTAAATAAAAATAATATTTTTTATTAAAATGAAGAAGTTGTACCTTCATATCAGATTTCAATTTAATTTATTTAAAAAATGAAAAAAAAATCATACCATTATTTATATTTTTTATAAAAAAAATATTACTGAAGTAATGTTCCTTATAATAACTTCAGTAAAAGAAAAAAAAAATTAAACAGAAACCGTACTTGAGTGTATGATTTTTTTTCATTTCAAAGTTGTCATTCCAAATACTATTTATCTGTTTTAGTAGAAAAAAATTATCCACTTTTATAAATCTTAAGAAAAATTACACCATAGGGGTGAAAAAAACCATGTACAGATGCATATCATACAAATGAGGTATAAGAATATAATTAAACAAAACAAAAAAGACAATCTCAACGGTTGATTAGTTCACATACCCAATAGTTATTTAAAATATATAATGCAGATTTCGTAAAAGTAAAGAGAGTAAGTTTAAGTTACCAACCCTAGATTTTAAATTGTAACTTGCTTATTTTCCACCGACACAAGATGAAACATTACAAATTTGAACCATGTCGTTGTTTGTAGCAAAATAATAATTCATACCCATAGAAAATATTATTAAACAGAAATTAATTTTAGAAACTAAATAATTGATAGCTAAAATTAGATACCGATTTATATATTATTTGTCAATAATAAAAATTAATTTAAATACCAAGTTTATTAATATCTAAAATAATATCTAAAATAATATTTAATTTAATCAATATAATAGTTTATTATTTTTTATTTTTGACATTATTTTTTGTTAAATGAATTTTATAAATAATAACAAAATTTCAGTTAGTTTCATGTGTTGATATATTATAAATAAACAAAAAAACATAGGTAATATTTATAGACTTGTGAGTAATTAATTTTGGTCCAAAGACTTGATTATTTTTAGTGAATTTTTCTTACACTTTTTTCTTCTTTTTATAAGATTTGAATCCAAAAGATTATTTAAGTTTATTAACAAACCCAAGTTTATTTATTAAATGTATATGGGATTTTACATCGGAATAACTAGAGATATGACCAAAAAACTAGTGTAAAATTCAATATTTTTTTTTTGGATATTCTTATACTTTGCATATATTATTTCACCATGAGTTTTTGGCAGATTGGTACTTTTTGTGTGTGTAGGTACAAGGATATACACTATCTCTACACTTTCAAAGGTTTACTTAAGAAAGTGTCAACTATGATATTCAAAATTATCTTCAAAGTGATTAATAACTCTACATTCATCACTACATCCAGGATCTTTTAGCATAACATGCATCTCATGGCAGCAATGCTGCATCATGCATGTTTTTTATGTATCTGGACATATTTAATGATAACTTATATGTTATTGTCATTCTTCAGGCACTCACTATTATATCTTTTTGGGGACAAATTTGGATTTCTCTTCAGGTGGAAAATGTCATGTATTTTTTTGTATATGACTCTGAGTAGTGATGGTGCACATCTAAAATAAAAGGAGGCATTACAAGAAAAATATGAAATACAAATCAATTTTTAGAGACCAAAATAATTAGTTGCAATAGTAACTAAATTAGATACCATTTTAGAAACTAAACAAAAATTTGGTTTCTAAATTAGTTTTTATTATTGTTAAATAGTTTCTAAATTGATATCTAATTAGAAACCAAGGTTTTAACTACCAATTATTTAGTTTCTAAATTTGGTCTCTAAAATTTAGTTACTATTGCAACTAATTATTTTGGTCTGTAAAAATTGGTTTATATTTCATGTTTTTCTTGTAGTGAGGAGAGAGGGGAATTTATCAAGAACAGATTAGTAAGTCTTTGTTTCTGTTAGGATATGTGTGTTAACATATTTAGTTTTTCTGTTTTAAGTTATTGAGCTTTGTTTGTTTGATCAAGCTTTTCTTTTCTGTTTCAGTTAGGTCTTAGTCTTTTTCTTATATATACACCATGTATTTTACTCTCTAATACACAAGTAAATAAGAATTTCTTTTGTATTTTTTTTTCTCTGATTTTCTCTCTTTTATGCTTAAGTCATCGTCTCTTTTTCATTTGCAATTAGAGTTCATCAAAACCTCCATTTCTCCATTGTGATTTCGTGCGATTTTTTTTATCAACAATGAATTAATAGAATAAAATGGAACACTTTAGGGGTGTTCCAACCCTTATACATAAGATACTCCTAGTTTAAGCAATCAACAAAGTAAAGCAAGATTAAGTGACACACCACTTAAATCAAGAATCTTAAACTATTTAACCAGCCCCTACCCAAAGAGAACTGGTTTTACAAAAACCAGCAAACCAAAAAACTTGATGGCTATCTATTTACTAGAATTTTAACAATCTAAAAACTTGAAGTCTAGCTAGCTCCCTACTCATTGCAGCAATACCAAACCTACTACCTTGTGCACTACATTTTATGTGATTTCGTGCGATTACGTGCGCTCTATTTGATGCACCACATCAGACAAGGAATATTCATCTTCATTAACTATAATAATGGACAAATTAGTCTTACTTTAGCTTTTTATCTAAGAGTTTAGGCATCCTTAAAATTTCCATTTAGTTTTATTATTTTTTTTAATAAAAAAATAGGATATAAATTTCACTTTACAAATTAGTTTTAATAGATTAAATTAGATACAAGTTCACTTATTAAAATAATAATGTAAGAGTTATTCAAGTTTATTACACTCGTCATTAGGTTCCTATTAGACTATTCATTCATTAGTACTAATCTTATGCATGAAATGGTAAATTTTTAAAGTGAAGAAGGTATTATAGACTAAGAATATGACCAAATTATAAATAAGAAATCCATGCAAAATGGCTTGGAGAATATAACATGAGAATTGGAAAGAAGCAACATATATTAGTATTTATATACGCAAACTATAGCACGCTGTATCGGTACTTAACATCGTGAGATACGAAGGTAATTATTTCCAACCAAGCAAGCATGGAGTAGGAGCAATGGAAGGCAACACATTAAAGGCAATTGGCCAAACTATTCTGATTATGATGCATTTGTAACTAACTTTTTTAGGTGTGGGTAGCAAGTTTAGTAACTTTAAAAATGATTAGAAACTTTAAGGAAAATTTGGCATCATATGAGAGTATCGTCATAGTCTTCCCTAGCCCTCGTTTATCTATGCCTAGCTTCCTCCATGGCTAAACTAAGTCTAGAGAGAGCCCACACAAAACATTAGATGCCAATATTAAAAATGTGGCATGCACCTAACACAATAATTTTCTTTGGATTGATTTCAAGATTTAAATGTTCTGAGTAAAGAAAATAAAAGAATGTAATTTTTTTTATACTAATAAAATAGTTATGAAAGTTTTCTATTTTGTTTTTATACCATAACAAAGACATAACTAAATTAGTTAAATATGAGTATAGTTGACAAAAAATAATAGTATCTTAAACTCTAAAAATGATAAAAAAATAAAAATAAAAATCTTTCAAAAATAAAAGAGTATATAATTTTAAATAAGTATTAGAGATCACATATCGACTAGACATAAAAATATTTTATGGTATATAAGAGGGGACAAACCGCATCTTATAAGTTAGTTTTATAAGATTGATATAGACTTAAAGTTCATTTCTTAATATGATATCAGAGTCGTTTAAAACCTACCATTAACGAGAATTTGTTGAACTTATCAGATCATCCACTATTGTATCACTATCAGAACATCAATAAATATATAGTTTCACATACGAGTTGATAAACTTGAGAAAGAAGTGTAATGAAGATTCCACATTAAATAGATAAAAAAATACAACAATTTTGGTTGCATTAGGTGAATTTTGTATGGTGCTGTCGTGCTTAAGGAAAACATTATTGAAAACTTATAAAATTGTAATTTAAACGGATTAAGTTGAATTTATACAAAAGTTTTTATTTTAGATTTTACGAGACATATATATCTTACTGATGAACAATAGTATAGACTGGATTTTGACAAGAGACAGTAATAAGAATGAAATCAGAAGAGGTTCATAGCTAAAAAGCAAAGTTTCATTTTAAGTTATTGCATGATCTAAAAAGAAGAAAAAAGTGATTTACCTTAGATTTTTTTTTTTTTCATTTTAAAGCCAACTTAATGAGTTACATAGTTCCAGTTCATCTACTTTGACAGGTATAATAAAGTTAATCACGTACCTAATTTGCTTCGTCAAACTAGTGTACTAGTCACATGTAATTATTGTCACAATGTGCTTTGCGACAAGAGATAACTAATTTTTATTAAAATTAGGTGAAAATTGGAAAAAAACACCTTTTAGTTTGAAAAATAGACAAGTCTTAAAAAATATGAGGTGATCAACGTACACCTAACGCAACATGGCATAACATTTTTTATTTTTATCCCATTCTGTTGGAGATGCTTTTTTTTTCTTATTAATGATGAGATCAATTCTAAAGATGAAATTTTATTTTATAAATCAGTTAATAAATTTATCATATAAGAGTATTTAAAATTTATTTTAAGAAATTTGTGAGGATTGTTGTATAATTTGTATTAGAATCTTTTTGATTAGTTTTAAATATATTTGTACCGGTTATATGTCGATATAATCTTGATCGTACATAAAATCAATGTAATATAGTAGGGTAAGTAGTTAATATGTGAAAAAAAAAACTCATTTACGACATCAAATATACATCGGTTTCACTGTCAAACATTGTCCATCAAAACACGATGACATTTTTAAAATTAAAATGGGTCTAAAACGGCAATTGTTGGTGGAACCGCCGTTTTAGACCAAAGAGATTGGGTCTAAAATGGCAGTTATGGGTGAAGCTGCCATTTTAGACCAAAGAGAGTGGGTATAAAGTGACGATTTCTCCCTAATCACGGTATATTTTAATGCACTTGGGTCTAAAACAACGGTTTTACCTAAGAACCGTTGTTTTAGACCCTTTTAATTTACCCTATTTCGAAGCGCGCCACTTATGCTTTTGTTCTTACCATTTTCATTTTGTCTTCTTTGCTAACGTCTCTTTGGTTCTTCATCTTTGCAACAAACCTTTTTAAGTTCTTCCTTCACATTCACACTCATTGCAACATTCTCTAATTGCTTATTGCTCTTTCTTTCATTGGTCATTGCTCATTCCATTCATTCGGTTAATTGTTCAAGGTTTTCATTGGCTTTATTTTCCCTCTTCTCTCTACTGCCACCACTGCGCCCTCTTTATTGTTTTGTTGTTGTCGCCGCCTCTGCCACTCTTCACCACTGTTGTTGCAAGTTGGTGTTTTTAATTTTTTTAATATTATTAATTTGTATATCTTAGTTTTTATATTATAATTTGTATTTATTATTAATTTATATTATGTTATTGGTTAGGTTAGAATAGAATTATTAATTTGTTAGATTGTAATTAGAATAATATTATTTAATACTTATAATAAATTTATTTATTTTTAATTAGATTTTGTAATTAGATTATAAATAATTTATTGATTTATAATTAATATTCTTTATTAAAATTGTATGTATGATTAAATGTGTTAATTTTATATTGCATGGATATTTATAATTCTTTGATACATGTTGGCATTGAGTTTGGGGGTATTCGACCGTCGACCATTGTTCCCTATGAGAGACCCTTAGTTTCCCATTTGAGATTTAATACATGTATTTAAAAAGCACATGAGGTTGTAGTGACAATATTTGTATAGAGTCTTGAATTGTCCAGATGGATAGTTTGATAAGAACAATCATTTTTATTAGTTCAATAATATGTAACTTGTAATTGACATGTCATATTTTACGTAATTTTGGTTCATAGCATTTTGTGTTGTTCTTCGGGTGCATATTTGATTGTGGAGATTTCGTGACACCCTTTTTATTTCGTGTCACCTGAAGACCAATACGAAATACAACCGAAATTTCATTAAATATAAGGAATGTTGATTAAAATTATGTACTATTAAATTATAATAAAAAGTGAATATTCTAAAATGGGATAGGTTCATACCTACAATAAAAACGTAAGATTTCACATGCATTAGTGAACACCTCAATGACCATTACAAAACATAATGGATCGATATTAGATTAACTCCGTTCGCATAAGTGATGATTACAAAAGAGGAGTAGAAGAATTTATACAATTTGCACAACGTAACGCCTACAGTAGTGGTCATGATGGAGTAAAGTTTAGGTGTTTGTGCGTTAATTGTTTGAACGGGAGGAGATTGGATGTTAACTGATGTGAGTTGATTTTAGATTTGTCCATTTTAATGGTGACACTTTGTTTATGATTTGAGTTTTAGCAATTATAGGGTGAGACCCAGGGAAGATCCCCACTAGACACGAACTTAACCAAGTGGTTAAGTAAGTGTGAAGGTTCACTTCCAAAGGCAAAAAGGAAAAAAACAAGATATGGTAAAGATGATGATGTTTTGCAGAAAAGAAAGAGCATAAAAGGAAGCAATTAAAAGGAAGATGACCGAATGGCAAATGGAAGAAAGACAAGAACATAAACACAAAGGAACATGGTGTAATGGAAATGATAGAAAATATGAAAGATAAAAAGCTTATGAAGATGGAAATGGAATGAACACGCCACTTGGAGTGTGGGGATTCTCCAAGATGAGTGATGAGGACTTCCTTTGAAGAGCTCTCACTCTCACAAGATAAGACCAAAGTTGAGAGAACACAAGTCTCACTCACAATTTGTGCATACTTTCTTTTATATTTCAAATTTCAATGTGAGAATACATGGAGCAAGACACCCTATTTATAGGAATGGGTGCCTTGGAAAACAAGATGTAGCAAGGGCATAAATGTTATGAATGAGGGGCAGCCTAGGGTTTGACCTAGGTCAATGCCGCCCCTTAGTCCTAGCTTCTAGAAGCTAGGGCTACATTCCTTCCCTAAAAGGCTAGGCACCAGCTAAAATGATAAGCACACCCCTATTATGCTAAAAGAACCTTATTCTATTGAAATTAAAAATAAAGAAACTAGCTGATGCAAAACTCCCATAGCTTGGGCCCTACTCCTTGTGATCCTCTGAGGAAGACTAGGCATTGAGGCATTGGCTAGAGGTGGATCCTGACCTAGCCTTGAATCTTGGGTCATGCTCCGAGTCATCCTCCTAGAAGGCTGGGCTTGGTCAGTGGGTGCGTTGTCTCTCAGGTCCTCATTATTAACAAAATCAGGGAGCACCTTCTATGTGAAAGGTTTCTACGATCTTATACAATATGTTCATGACATGGTCAATTATTAAATTTACTAAGTGTTTTTGTATCGGAAGAATATGCTCAGTCCACCATGGATGATGCAATACATGGTGAAGTAAATGATGATCAATTAGAGGATATGATTCGTGATGCTGGAGCTGAGTCTTTTCTAGAAGCGCATGGATATGGAACTATGTCAAACAATGCAGAAACTCCATTATATCTTGGATCAACTAACTTCACACGGTTGTCAGGGGTGTTAAGATTGATGAATGTAAAGGCAATAAATGGATTAACTAATAAAAGCTTCACAAAATTGCTTCAGTTGTTGAAGGATATGCTTCCAGAGGGAAATACTCTACCTAATTGTAGTTATGAGGCCAAAAAGATTCTTTCTTCGATGGGTATAGATACATGCATGTCCTAATAATTATATATTATGCATGAAAGAATTTGAATTGTTGAAAAATTGTTTGAGGTGTGGGTTATCACGTTATAAGTTGAAACAAAAAGATGATGATACTATTGAAGAGATGGAAAAGCATGGGCCCCCAATGAAGGTCGTGTGGTATCTTCCCATCATTTAAAGGATGAAGCGTTTGTTTGCAAACCCAAATGATGTTAAGAATCTTAGATGACATGCAGATGAAAGGAAATGTGATGGCCTGTACCAACATCCAGCTGATTCCATTCAATGGAAGAAATTTGATGACGAGTTTCCATAGTTTGGTAAAGAGTTAAGAAATATCCAACTTGGTTTAGCTACAAGCGGAATGAATCTGTTTGGTAATATGTTATGAATCACAGATCATGGCCTGTTTTACTAGTTATTTACAATTGATGCAAACCAAGCCCACAAGGAGATGACCAAGGATGCTAAAGTACACAAAGAGAAGTCATCTCAAAGTAGAGACCTTACTAGAGGGAGAATTGGACAACGACTAGAGCACCTAAAGTTCTTCCAGCTAGTCTTCTTAATGTTTAGAAAATGTTGTAAATAAGGTGGGCTCATTTGAGGGGTCCAAATAGTAGAATAAGCAAGAGTAGGTCTATCTAGCATAAATACGAGGTGAAGATATAAGTTTGGGCCATGAGAAGTCCATTAGGGAAGGAGGGTTTAGGGTTTAAACCCTAGGTTCTAGAATGTGTGTAAAGGAGTGGCATTGACCAAAATTCCTACCCTAGGCCGCCCCCTTTCATGTACACTTCTACCCCTCTCCCTTCTTGTTCTCCAAGGATCCTAAATATATAAATAGGAGGCTTCCCCCTTTGTAAACACAAGTTGAATGAAATAGAGAAAAGTTACTCTGCACATTTTTGTGTGTGAATAATTAGTGAGGCTTGGAGTCATTTTACCATCCAAGTGATGTGCAACCATTCTCAAATTCCATTTCTCATAAGCTTCCTTTTCCTTCATCTTTTCCTTCCATTATCATCCCATTCTATTCATAAACATGTTCTTATTTTGCTTCCTTATGTCTATTCGATTTTTACATGTTGCTCTTGTTTTCCTTATGTAATTCCGCACCATATCTTGTCATCATCTTCACCATATAATTGTATTTTCCTTTTTGCCTTTGTGAAATGAACCTTCACATCTACTTAACCACTTGGTTAAGTTAATGTCCAGTGGGGATTTTCCTTAGGTTTTCACATCAACAACTTACCTCTTGGATTGTGGATGAAGCAAAAATACATGATGTTTTCTATGATGATATCCAGTCCAAGATTGCCAAGAAATGACATAAATGTTTATCTAAGTCCCCTAATTGAAGATTTAAAGTTAATATGGGATCAGGTTGTTGAAGTATTTGACAAATTTTGTAATGAAACTTTCAATATGCATGCCATGTTATTTTGCACCATCAATGACTTTCCGACATATGGTAACTTATCAGGGCATATTGTTAAGGATCATAAAGCATGTCCAATATGCGAAGAAGACACCGCTCCTCAACAATTGAAACATGGAAGGAAGACAATATATCTTCGACATCAGAGGTTTCTTAGAAGTCATCATCCTTACCGGAGGTTGAAAAAAGCCTTTAATGGACATCAAGAGACTGACAGTCCACCAACTTCATTAACTGGTGTTGAGGTTTATGAAAAGGTAAATAAAATAGACCACACCTTTGGTAAGTCGGAAAAGAAGTCATCTATGACAAACATATGGAAGAAAAAAGCAATCTTCTTTGATCTTCTATATTGGTTGAGGTTAGAAGTCAGACATTGTATAAATGTAATGCATGTTGAGAAGAATGTGTGTGATAGTTTAATTTGTACACTTCTTAACATTAACAGAAAGACAAAGGATGGTCTAAATGCTTGCTTATATTTGATTGAGATGAACATACGAGGCGAGTTGGCACCAATAGAAATGGGTAAGCGTACATATTTGCCCCCATCTTGTTACAGCAAGTCAAAAGATGAAAATATAACTTTTTGTCATTGTCTAAAGGGTGTGAAAGTGCCACAAAGACATTTTCCAAATGTGAAGATCCTAATATCAATGCAAGATTTGAAGCTAATTGGGTTGAACTCTCATGATTGTCACATCTTGATGCAATAATTGCTGTCGATACCTATTTGCGGGATCTTATAAAAATATGTTAGGCAAACCATAACCCGTTTGTGCTCATTCTTCTCTTCCTTTCGTTGTAAATTCATTGATACAATAAAGTTAGATGAATGATAAATGCCTAATTTCAGTAATATTTCATATTAAAATATAAGCACTTATGAGTATTAATTGCTAAAATACATAAAAAATAATCCCTAATTTATGAATTTATACCTTTTTACATATTTTATGATCTTTATTTGAACAAGAGCATTTTATTCCAAAAATTGGTGTTAATTTAAGGTTTATAGGGAACAATGGAGATTACTAGGCTAAAGTGAATAGGATAAGCCAAAAGGAGAAAGCTGGAAGGTCCATAACGCGTACAAAGAGCAAAAATGTCCAACTCAGCATGAGGAGTATCTCGCTTAAGCGAGCTCATTCTTGCTTGAGTGAGAATGCTCCAGTGACATTTTTGGAAATCGACGCCTTTCTCGCTTGAGCGAGAATGCGTCAGACAAATTGGGCCATTTATGTTTTTTATTAATAAGCCCATTAGCGCGACACAAGAAATCACCTAACCCTAGAAAAATTAGGTTAAATAGGGGGCTAGAAGCACAACCCTAGGGTGTTAGATGGAGAGGAAAACACCATTAAGTGACTTGTAACCCAATTGGAAGAATAAAAGGTGTTAAAAGATGTGTGGTTAATTCTACCTTGTGGATTTGGGAGTAATATGTTTGAACTCTTATTTAAATATGATATAATATTATGTTCTTGATTGACTCCTGGTATTGTTGTTATATTTCTATCTCTTGATCTAGAATCTTAAATATGACTGAAAAGTATTTTTAGGATTCTGACCTAAAGAACACTACTTAACATATTTGAGTGCTAGGAATAGACTTGACATGTTAATTGCTATTAACGCCTAAGCGTGACTCTAAGTTGTTTTTATAAATATGCGAGAAATCGATATTTAGGAAACATTATTAATAATTTTATATGCGAGAAATCAATATGAATTTTTTTATACGCCCATCAATTTCAATCAAAGAACTTAATGTTAACATGCTAATCAAAATACATGAGAGTGAGAAAGGTGAAACCTAATCCCTATTTTTCCAATTGAAGCAACAACTCTTTGATTTGTTTTCTTGTTAATTCTTGCCATCATAACAATTCTCAAACACACTTTTATTATTCTGTTTTTATATTTAGCAAATCTTTTACTTGAATAGTCAACTGTTCCTTGTGGGATCGATATCCGTCCTTAGGGACACATATTACTTCTGACAGCGCGATGCACTTGTCGTAAAAAGTCATCAAGTTTTCTGTTTATATTTGTTTATTGTTTTTTATTTATTTTGTTTTTGTTTATTTTATTTTGCAGATTTGTTTTTATTTTTTTTATTTTATCTTCAAATTTATTTTCTTTTAATTGTTTTTAATTTTTTAAAAGAAAAAAATATTCTATTTTTCCCCACTAATCTCTTTCAGGAAGAAAGCAACAGGGTAGAAGAACAAACATTATCTCCTAGGAAGACACTTGGAGATTATGTCATGTACCAATGACCAAGACATTTTTCTAGTATTGCAATACCTGCTACTGCCAAGGCCTTGGAGATAAAACCTACTTTCCTTAGTCTCATTAGTACCCATCAATTCACAACAATGGATCAAGAGGATCCATATTGACATTTGTCTACATTTTATGAATTGGTGGGAACAATGAGCTTTTAACAAGGTGATATTGAAAATATTATATGTGTTTGTTTCCTTTTTCATTGGCAGGAAAGGCTAAGGAATGAGTCAAATCACTTCCAAATCAGAGCCTCACTAGCTAGGAGGATGTAGAGGAAAAATTTGTTAAGATTTTTCCTAATATCTCACTACATAAAAGCAAAATCTGAAATTTCTATGTTCATACAAGGAGTAGATGAAGTTTCTTGTGAGAAATGGGAAAGATTCAAAATGATACTTACAAAATGCCCAAATCATGGGTTTGAAGATATTGCTCAATTAAGCATATTCCTGTATGGTCTCAAATCTAACACAAAGATGCTCCTAGATGCCACAGCTGGTGGCACAATGATGACTCTTAATGAAGAACAAGCGACAAGGATTATTAATGCATTGACATCAACTAATTATCAAGCCCAACATGATAGACAAGGTATTCAGAAGAGAGGGTTGTTAACAGATAGATGCCTTGCTGGCTCAAAATAAATTTCTGACACAGTAGATTGAGCAACTAACTGCACAGATGGCCAAACTACCCCAAAAGTTGCATGCGGTTCACTCATCTCAAAGTCAGACTATACCAATCAGGTGTGATTTTTGTGGAGGTGATCATCCTAATTGTCATTGTACTTATCAGACCAACTCACCTGAAGGCAAGATGGCTTTTCCAACAATTATTCTCAAGGTTGGAAAAATAATCAAAATCAAAATTTTGGGTGGAAGCAAGACTATGGTTCATCCAATAAGCAATGACCTTTCCTCTTAGATTTAATGTCTTAAACAAGAGGGGGGTGAATTATTTAATGGAAGATTTTCGCAAATAATGAAGTGGAATGAAGATTAATGAAGAAGTACAGATAAAAGAATCAGATCAGCCAAGAAACAAAACTGTTTTAAATTGATTTCAGAAAATCAATCGGTTGTTTATACGAATCAACCGATTGTTTATACCAGTAAATGTTAAAATCACAAAACAAAAAGTTTTAGAGGAGTGAGAGAGAGAGAATCACACAAGAAATTATACTGGTTCACTCCTTACCAGAGCTACATCTAATTCTCATAAACTCTTTGAGATTTCACTATGTAACCAACAACAAATTACAAACACACACACCAACAAAGAGGTGATCTTGAACTGTCAAGAACACTCACCCTCTTTGATAACCCACACACAAAGTCAAAACACCCTTTGACCTTACAGTACAACAGTTTACAAATTTACAAACTTGTAAACAATTACAAAAGAAAGCAGGAAAGATTACACCTGATTCAAGGAATTACAATTGAACCTACTCCACTCTTAAGCCAATGCAAATCCAAAGCAATCTTGCTACCTTGAATCCAATCTTTCACAAAAGTGTTTATGAATCTCTCTTTTTGTGTTTTTGAAATAGGGAGGTAATCCCAATTTTATAGCTTTTAAAAATAGTCGTTTAAGGCAGTTATTCATGAGCTAAAACAGATTGAAATCACAGAAAACAGATTTAACAGTTTTATGAAAAGCTATTGTACCGCACTGGTGGTCGGGAGTGATGACGTGGCACCCTGCTACAGTATAGGCGTGTTGGCAAGGCGCCAGGTTGGCAAGAGGGAAGGAAGTCGGGGGGCTCGTGTAGTTGCCAGTTGTTAAATTGGCGTGTTCCGATCTCCAGCTTACCAGAATCGGCGATCACCAGGTTAAAGATGAAGTCGCCAGATGTAGTTTTCAGGAGATCGCCAGAGCAAGCACATCGCCAGAGCAAGCACATCGCCAGAGCAAGCACATCGCCAAAGATGAAGGAGAAGCAGATTATGAAGGCGGCCGGCGAGACCACAGGGAAGGTGTATGAAGGCCCCTAACTCGCCAACTCCAGTAGAGATCGCACTCCCAAGTTAGCTATGCACTGGGCAGTACCATGCATAAGTAACTTAGCCAAAATGAGAGTAGAAGCAGCGCCAAGTCAAGGAGGCTACAGATGATGGCACGTGTACGACTGGATGCGAGCCACGTGTCCAGGTCTGTAACTGCCAGGAGAGAGAAAACAACCAGGTATATAAGAGTTCTCAACAAACTTTCTGAGGTACGCACGTTCAGATTATACTCTTTACGCTTGCGAGTTATAGAGCTTACTGTGAGAGAGGATTTGCACGGTTCTTGTTCTCTTAGTATTTGGTGATACCGTCACTGACTTGAGCGTTGGAGTGCGATCGGCCGCAGCGGCGCCGCTCTGTTTCTTTGCAGGTTCTTGAGGTAGATCTCGAAGAGGAACGGAGGTGAGAAGCGGTGCGCACGTCGATCCTTTGACGAGGCAGTTTCCAGCGTTCCGGTCAAGAGGCAGGATCATCAGGCGCCCACCGTGGGGCCGTGTAAAACTTGCTCCCATCCACAGCGTGAGTTCTTGGAAGTTTTCGAAGTTTTCTGCGTGGCTGTGTGCTGGTGCAACTATCGTTCGCTGTTTGCTTGAGTTTCGTTCGGTGAATTCGCGTTTTATACCGTTCGTTTGGCTTTTCGATCGGTGGAGTGAGGTTTCCTGCTGTTTACACGTAATCTGTTTGGTGGAAGTTCGAGTTCTTTCGCTCGTTTGGTTGTCCGCGGGGAAGCGGTGGTTTCTGTTGAAGTTGTGGTTTTCTTTGAAGGCTTACGGTGTTCTTGAGTTTTCTTGCGCAGTTTCGCACTGTTTTCTCCGATTGATCGCTGATTCGATCGTGGTTAAAGTGTCGTTCGCTGCATCCTGTGATTCGCTGAAGTTCATGAGAAAAATGAGAAGCAATCGTTCAAGCCCCGTGGCGCCCGTCGCTGCTGAAGGCGACGCCGCCATGACCATGGCGCAGATGGCAGAGATGATGCGCTCGTTGCAGGCAACTGTGGAAGCCTCACGCGTAGAGCAGGCGAGAATACATGAGGACCTGGTCGCCTCTCGCGCCAGGAACGAGGAGCTTAGCAAGGTGACTGAGGAGCTGCGTCAAGCTCTTCGGGAGCAGCAAGGACGTTCTTCTGCTGAAGAGGTGGCGCCGTCGACGCCACCTCGTGTTTTCCCTATGCCTTTTGTTCAGGCGATTATCGACACGCCTATTCCCACGAGCGTGGTTCCGGTTAAGGCTGTCTTTACCGGCGTGGAGGATCCAGAGGCTCATCTGACCACATTCCATACGCAGATGATGCTGTCGGGAGGGTCAGACGCCGTCTACTGCAAGATGTTCGTGAGTACACTCCAGGGAACGGCGATGGAGTGGTTTGTGAGCCTGCCTAACGGCCACATAACCAATTTTCAACAGTTCTCGAAGATTTTTGTCGAGCAGTACATCGTGAATAAGGCACCGCCCAGGGTGTCTTATGATCTGTTTGATATAAGGCAGTACCATGGGGAGTCCCTCAGAGATTACCTAAATCGCTTTGGAGCGCAGATGGTCAGATCGCCGGCCAAGGATGAAGAAATGCTGGTCTATGCCTTCAAGAAGGGCGTGCAGCCAGGACCATTCTGCGAGGCCTTGATCAGGGCTCACCCCGCGACGTTTGCTGAAGTCAGGCGACTTGCAGTGGCTCACATCGCCGACGAGAGTGAAGTCGCCGAGAAGAGAGGCAGCGTGGCTCCCGCCAGGCCACGCGCCCAGACCAGGATCCAGCCGCAGAGGGTGCTGGAAACAGCGGCGGCGGCCAGGAAGGACCAGAGGACTCGCCATCCTTACGATAGGAGAAACAAGGGAAGGAGCCAAGCACGCCATCAACCAGCACGCCGGGAATACAATCGCCCGCCTAAGCACAAGTTTGTCATGGGGCTAGCGGACCTGATCGCCATTCCTAATATATCTGCTAGGTTGAAAGCGCCTGAGAAGGTGGGGGACAAGGTGCTGGGGTCAAAGCCGGATGCCTGGTGTGAGTTCCACCAATGTTTTGGCCACACTTTGGACTCGTGTTTGTCCTTGGGATATCAGCTCGACGACCTGGTTAAGAGCGGGTTCCTAAATGACTATCTGCTGGACAGGAGGACGGGGGGAGCGTCGAGTTCCCAGCCAGCAGGTGGAGAAGCCCAGCAACACGAGATGCCTATCCACGGGGAGATCCACACCATTGCAGGGGGCTTCTCAGGTGGTGGATGCACCGCATCGCAGAGGAAGAAGTACGCACGATCGGTGATGACAGTGGATATGTTTGAAGATCACTCGCCGGAAGTGGACATTACGTTCACCAAACAGGATCTTCGGGACGTTGTGCCCCATGACAACGATCCCATAGTCATTTCGTTGGTTACAGCGGGAAGGAAGGTCCACAGGGTTCTGGTGGACCAAGGAAGCTCGGCAGACGTGATGTTTTGGCCGACTTTCACGCAGCTGGAGTTGCCCCTTGACCAGCTAAGGCCCCATGGAGGGTGCCTATATGGGTTCGCTGGTGACCAGGTGGAGGTCAGGGGGTACATTGAGCTGAGAACCACGTTTACAGATGAGGCTGGGTCGAGGACGGAGAAAATCAAGTACCTCATCGTAAACGCTCCTTCAGCATATAACATCCTGTTGGGAAGGCCCACGCTTAACAGGATAGGCGCCATTCCGTCGACTCGGCACATGAAGGTAAAGTTGCCGTCCATGGAAGGGGTGGTGATCACGATCAAATCTGATCAGAAAGAAGCGAAAAGGTGCTATGAGAATAGCCTGAAAAATAAGAAATCGGTGAGTTATGTAACAACCACCCCACCTCCCGGTGTGAAGCCCAGACCGACGGTAACAGAGGAGGCCGCCGGAAGAGATGTGGAGATGGTGGACGCTGAGCTGGGGGAGAAGAATGCTGGTCTAGAGGAGGAAGAGGCGCAGAATTGCCCTGAGGAAGCGAGGGAACAGGGAATCGCCAGGGCGGTGATCGCCAGAGAATCCAGGCCAAAACCTGTCGAGCAGTGGCTCGAAAAGGAGATCGGAGGGAAGATCTTCAAGCTGGGAAGATCTCTGGAGGTCGAGCTCTAGGACCAGATCGCCAAGGTGATTGAGCGGCATCTGGACGCGTTTGCATGGTCCGCTTCGGACATGCCCGGGATTGATCCCGACTTCTTGTGCCATCATCTGGCGATGGACAATTTGGTGAGACCGGTGCGACAAAGGAGAAGAAAGTTCAACGAGGAGAGGAGGCAGGCGATCAGGGACGAAACACAGAAACTCCTCGCTGCAGGCCACATCAGGGAAGTCCAGTACCCTGAATGGTTGGCAAATGTCGTGCTGGTGAAGAAGAGTAACGGGAAATGGCGCATGTGCGTCGACTTCACCGACCTGAACAAAGCTTGCCCAAAGGATTCGTATCCTTTACCAAGCATAGATGCCCTGGTCAATAGTGCTTCAGGGTGTAAGTTGCTGAGTTTCCTGGATGCCTTCTCAGGATATAATCAGATCAAGATGCATCCCATGGATGAAGAGAAGACAGCCTTCATGACGGAGAGGTCGTGCTATTGCTATAAGGTGATGCCGTTTGGGCTAAAGAACGCGGGGGCCACATACCAGAGGCTGATGGATCGAGTACTTGCACCAATGCTGGGAAGGAACGTGCAAGCGTACGTCGATGACATGGTCGTGAACTCGCAGGAAAAAGCAAGCACGTTGCAGACTTGGAAGAATTGTTCACGACGATCGCCAAGTTCAAGTTAAAGCTCAATCCGGAGAAATGCATTTTCGGCGTAGAGGCTGGAAAGTTTTTGGGTTTCCTCTTGACTGAAAGAGGAATAGAAGCCAACCCAGACAAGTGTGCCGCCATCTTGGCGATGAGGAGCCCAGCTACGGTGAAAGAAGTCCAGCAGCTAACAGGTCGGATGGCAGCCCTATCTCGCTTCGTGTCAGCTAGCGGAGAAAAGGGGCATCCCTATTTTCAATGTCTGCGGCGCAATAATAAGTTTGTTTGGACGAAAGAGTGCGAGGAAGCTTTCGTCAAACTAAAGGAGTATCTGGCGAGCCCGCCGGTTCTGTGCAAACCGCTGGTGGGAGTCCCTCTCAGGTTGTATTTTGCTGTAACTGAGAGGGCGATAAGTGCGGTGCTCGCCCAGGATCAAGATCAGGCTCAGAAGCCTATCTATTTTGTGAGCAAGGTGTTGCAGGGCCCCGAAACGAGATATCAGGCCCTGGAGAAAGCTGCGCTGACTGTGGTGTTTTCGGCGAGGAGGTTGCGCCACTACTTCCATAGTTTCACAATACTGGTGATGACTGACCTGCCCATCCAGAAGGTCTTGAAGAAACCCGACGTTGCGGGAAGGATGGTGAAGTGGGCGGTAGAGTTGTCAGAGTTTGATATTAAATATGAGCCCCGAGGCCCGATCAAGGGGCAAATCTTTGCAGATTTCGTGGTCGAGCTCTCATCAGAGGCGACGCGGGTTGAAGGAGACGATTTCCGTTGGGTACTTTCAGTGGATGGATCGTCGAACCAGCAGGGCAGCGGTGCTGGAGTCATATTGGAAGGACCCAACGGCGTGCTGATCGAACAATCTCTGAGGTTCGTCTTCAAAGCCAGCAACAATCAAGCAGAGTATGAGGCGCTGATCGCCGGGATTCTGCTGGCCAAGGAGATGGGAGCTAGGGTGCTGATGGCTAAGAGTGACTCGCTGCTAGTCACGGGGCAAGTAACAGGCGAGTTCCAGGCTAAAGATCCACAAATGGCGGCTTACTTGGCGTACGTACAGGAATGGAAGAGTTCATTTGCCTCTTTTGAAGTAGTACATGTACCCAGAGAGCAGAATGCCCGAGCTGACTTGCTAGCTAAGCTCGCCAGTTCAGGCAAGGGGGGTAGGCAGAGGACGGTGATTCAAGAAACTCTGAAGACGCCGAGAGCATTTGTGGCAGATCACCTGGTCCTTCAGATAAGCAAGTCGACGAAGAAAGCAGCGAGAAGCCATAAGTCCTTGACGCAAGAAACTCTGAGATCGCCGAGAATTAGAGCATGTCGAGGAGAGAAGGTGAATGTGATGCAGGTCTGCGCCACCCATGAGCCAGACACTTGGATAACACAGTACAAGCGGTGCCTGGCAGATGGCCTTCTCCCGCTGGATCCGACTGAGGCTAGGAAGGTAAAGAAGAATTCTAGCAAGTACACCCTGATTGATGGCGATCTGTACAGGTTTGGGTTCACTCACCCGCTCCTGGAATGTATACACGGCGAGAAGTGCACGAGGATCATGGCAGAGCTCCACGAGGGTATATGCGGAAGCCACGTTGGGGGTCGAGCTCTGGCCGCGAGGACTCTCCGTGCAGGCTACTACTGGCCATCGATGAGAGAAGATTGCAAGAAATATGCCCAGTGTTGCAAACAATGCCAACAGCACGCCGATTGGCACAAGGCACCTCCCGAGGAGTTGAAGTCGATCTATAGCCCTTGGCCATTTCATACCTGGGGAATCGACATCCTGGGACCTTTTCCGCTGGCGATCAGGCAGATGAAGTACTTGGTGGTGGCGATTGAGTATTTCACCAAGTGGATTGAAGCAGAACCAGTGGCCCAGATCACCGCACACAAGATCGAAGGTTTCATGTGGAAGAACATCGTGTGCCGGTTTGGAGTGCCTAAACGCCTGGTGTCGGATAATGGGACTCAGTTTGCAAGCCACCTGTTGAAGAAGCTTTGCGAAGGGGTGGGAATTCAACAAGTGTTTGCATCCGTCGACGACCCTCAGACAAATGGCCAGGTGGAGTCAGCTAATCGGGTGTTGTTGAGAGGTTTGAAGAGAAGGCTTGAGAAAGCCAAGGGAAGTTGGGCTGAGGAGGTGCCCCGTATAGTCTGGGCGTACCACACCACTGAGCAGTCAGGAACCCATGAGACCCCGTTCTGCTTGGTCTATGGGTGTGATGCCATGATTCCAGTAGAGATCCAGGAGAGCTCGCCGAGATTCCAGAACTTCGTAGAGGAAGACTCGAATGAAGAGAGAAGGCTGAACCTGGATCTACTGGACGAGGTCAGGGAAGAGGCGAGACTGAAAGCTGAGGTGGTGAAGAGGAGGATCGAGCGAAGATACAACTCGAAGGTGATGCCAAGGCAGTTTAGAGAAGGCGACTTGGTGATGAGGAAGGCCCACCGGTACGAGATGGAGAATAAATTGTCACCCAAGTGGACTGGACCGTTCAGAATAACCGAGGCGCTCGGGAACGGCGCCTACCGCTTAGAGACGCTGGAAGGAGGGGCGATTCCTCGCACCTGGAACGCCACACACCTGAAGTTGTACTATAGTTAAGAGCTTTGTAAGTAAAGACAAACACAAAGTCATATTACAATGTCTCTGATGAAACAGTTTGAAGGGGGCACTCTTTTTTCCCTAAGGAGGGTTTTTAACGAGGCCACCCAATAAAAGAAAAGTTTTCGAAGTACAAGGCGTTTTCAGATTGCATGTGTGCTATTTTCCAAAAGTTTTGAAGAAAGACCTTGTCACTTGTACGTGATTTAAGGCGAGTAAAGATATATCGCGTGCTTTCTAAAAAGTTTTTAAGTCCTCATCGTTTTTCGGCGATTGGAGGCATCAGTGAAAGTTTTTAAGTCCTCATCGTTTTTCGGCGATTGGAGGCATCAGTGAAAGTTTTTAAGTCCTCATCGTTTTTCGGCGATTGGAGGCATCAGTTAAAGTTTCTAAGTCCTCATCGTTTTTCGGCGATTGGAGGCACCAGTTAAAGTTTTTAAGTCTTCATCGTTTTCCGGCGATTGGAGGCACCAGTTAAAGTTTTTAAGTCCTCATCGTTTTTCGGCGATTGGAGGCATCAGTTAAAGTTTCTAAGTCCTCATCGTTTTTCGGCGATTGGAGGCACCAGTTAAAGTTTTTAAGTCTTCATCGTTTTCCGGCGATTGGAGGCACCAGTTAAAGTTTTTAAGTCCTCATCGTTTTTCGGCGATTGGAGGCATCAGTTAAAGTTTCTAAGTCCTCATCGTTTTTCGGCGATTGGAGGCACCAGTTAAAGTTTTTAAGTCTTCATCGTTTTCCGGCGATTGGAGGCACCAGTTAAAGTTTTTAAGTCCTCATCGTTTTTCGGCGATTGGAGGCACCAGTTAAAGTTTTTAAGTCCTCATCGTTTTTCGGCGATTGGAGGCACCAGTTAAAGTTTTAAAGTCCTCATCGTCTTTCGGCGATCGGAGGCACCAGATGAAAGACCTCAACGCCCTCGCGCGTTCTGAGGCAAGATAAAGACCTCCTCGCCGTCGAGCGAGTGCAGGCGAGGAAGAGTAAAAAGTCCTCAGTGTTTCTGGGGGCGAGAAGATGTAACCCCTGGGGCAATGTAGAGGCGCCAGTAAAAAGTCCTCCGTGTTTCTGGGGGCGAGAAGATGTAACCCCTGGGGCAATGTAGAGGCGCCAGTAAAAAGTCCTCCGTGTTTCTGGGGGCGAGAAGATGTAACCCCTGGGGCAATGTAGAGGCGCCAGCAAAAAGTCCTCCGTGTTTCTGGGGGCGAGAAGATGTAACCCCTGGGGCAATGTAGAGGCGCCAGTAAAAAGTCCTCCGTGTTTCTGGGGGCGAGAAGATGTAACCCCTGGGGCAATGTAGAGGCGAGTTAAAGACCTTCTCGCCAATGAGCGAGTTCAGGCGAGTTAAAGACCTTCTCGCCTACATGCGAGCTTAGGCAAGATAAAATCCTTCTCGTCTCGAACGAGTTCAGGTATGGTGCAGAGGGTGGAAGAAGTTTGGAAGGTGGCTAAGGTAGGTTCGAAGAGAACGCCTAGTCAACCGGTCTTTTGTTCTGAAGTTCAGGGAGGCAAAGAAGGATCCCAAAAGGCGTTTCTACCCCCAGATAAAGAAACAATGGCTAAAGCATGAGGCTAGAAAGAAGCTGATATCACCAACAGTCTTTGGCGATCAGGAAGAGCTCGAACAGCGGCGGGAAGGTTAAAAGACCTGTTTGGTGAAGCATGTCGAGTGGAGCGGTGTTTAAGCCAGTGACTGAGTTACAGTTCATTGCTTGAGGGATATTTTTACGATAAGGTTGATTGCCTTAAGGTTACGAATTGTTAAGTGTTTGCTCAGGGCTGCAGTGATTCGAAGCGGTTAAGCCAAAGGTTGTACCTAGAGTTTTCCTAAGTCATTTCTTTGAAATTAAACAAGCGAGGAAAGTTGAAGCGAGCGGAGAAGTTATAAAGGGGAAAACGTAAACCTTTGTCATTAACAGATAGCAGTGAATAACAGTTCGGAACATATATGCGAAGGGACATAAAAGTTTATTACAAGTTATAATACAAGGGAAAACACAAAGGTAGCAGATGAAGAAGAGTTGATTAATCTTCAGCAGGAACGACTTTTCCATCCACCACCTCATTGTTCAGCGACACCATGCTGAGATCCAGGTCGGGGAATAGGCAAGCAAATTGTTCCCGCGCAGCTTCGAATCCAGCAACCAGAATTTGAGCAGAGTTTAGCTTGAGTTCTTCAATTTGCCTCTGAAGTTCCTCAATCCGCTTCTTGAGGTCTTCAGTTTGCTCTTTCAGCTCTTTATTCTGTTGCTCCAGCTCTTCAACCTGTTTTTTGAGTTGTTCGTTGGTCTCTTGAGCCTGGAGAAGGTCTTCAGTAACCTTCTTGGATTCCGCTTGTGCTTGGGCCAATTCAGCAGCCACCTTTCCCTTCTCTTTGTTGGCCTCGGCAAGATCAGCTATGGCGTCGTCCCTCGCCTTTTCCACTTGCCCAAGGAATTTCTCTCGGTCGACTGACCTCTGCGCCAGTTTTTGCACCTTAGCGGCGTCAGCTTTCATGAGAGCCTCCAGGTCAACCACCCTGGTGCGAAGAGGCACGATCTTGCTCTCCAGTTCGACCTTCTCTTGAGCAAGTTGATGCACCTTGTGGCGAAGGTCAGTGGCCTCTTTGCGCGCCAGCCTGAGCTCGGTGTTCATTGCATCCTCGACCCTCATGGTGCTGTTTTCGGTTTTGAGGTTGAAGAGGTCGTCTTGGAGCCTCCTGGTTGAGCTCTCCACAGCTCTGGTTATGATCGCCGGGATATCCTCTGCTATGGTCTTCAGCTTGGCAGTTAGAGGCTCCCACATCCTTGTGACCTCCAAAGGGAGGTTTGCTACTTGGAGAGGCGCCAGGTGGGCCTGTTGCGGGTTCTCGTCGCCACCTTCCTTAGCAGGTTCTTCAGTAGTTGCTTCCTGGCGTGGCGACGGGATCGGGGATTCGGTGATCAGAATCGGAGAGGTATGAGCAACCTCATCCCCGATTGGAGCATCTTCTGCAGCTGAGGCGTTTGAAGGGGGACCCCCTCCAGCTGACACATATGGTGTAGAGGCGCTTGGGGGGTCCTCCAGGAAGTTTGGCTCTTGGGCCTCAGCTGCAGGTGGCGCAGTGGCCAGTGGGACCGCTTGGACTGGAGAGGCAGGAGCCTGTGGGGGTGGCGATGATGGAGGAGGAGCAGGCGTCGATGGAGGTGTTGAGGTTGGAAGAGGGGGTGGAGCAGGCGGTGAGGAAGGTGCCACCCTCTTCCTCTTTGAGACCAAACCGTCCTCGGTGGCCTCGTCATCTTCTTCCTCTTCCTCATGGATCACCTGAGGGGCTTTCCTTTTAGGTCTCTTGAGGACCAATTTCTTGCGTTGGGCAGGTTCCTTGGGTGGTGATCGCCCTTGGACGATGGCTGTCTCCACCACCGAGTTGGGCACCGTTTGAGAACCTGTCGCCAACCCGTGGTTTCAGGCGAGCGCCTTCAGTTCAGCGAGCATGCCTTTGCCCAACATGTTGTCTGCATGGAACGAAAATGTATGGGTTAACTCAAGGAAAAAATAAGCGCATAAGGTAGTGCACAGCAAAGCAGATGATATGCGCAGGAAAGATAAAACCAAGGTCTTGCGCATAACGCACAAGACGCCCAGAAACAGTTAAACAGAAGCAGTATTTAAACAATAGATTTTAATGTTCTAACCTATTCGAATTTCTAGCTGGTCTTCGTAGAATTCGAAGCAGATCAAGGTGGTGGTAAGGAAAGTGATATTGGCGTCCGCCACCCTTTTCCAGAAGAGACAGAGATCTCTGTCCAATGCTCCCATGCTGTCAGGACTTCTCGGTCTCCTGAAGCAGCTCTTGGACTCTTTCTTCCCCTTGTCCACCCAGTACAAGGGGAAGCCGTCGAGAAGGGAGGCGTCCTTGTCATTCGCGCGCACTTGGACGAACTTCCCCTTCCAGTCCTTGTAGGATTACTGGAAGATAGCAAAGATGGACCTCCCAGCAATCGCGTTCAAGCTAACCCACAGGCGGTCTCCTGGGTGCTTGGCTTCGAAGAGGAATAGGAACACGTCCACCGATGCGGGCAACCCCAGGTGGTCGCACATCACTTGAAAAGCTCGAACAAACGCCCAACTGTTGGGGTGAAGCTGGGCGGCGGCAATGTTGAGCTCGGTAAGAAGTTCCCTCTCGAATCGGGTGAAAGGGAACTTGAGCTTCACCTTCTTGAATAAGGTCGTGTAGACAAAGCAGAAGGGCCCATCGGCGCTTACTTTGTCATCGGCACAAACAGGCAGATTGGGGGGGCAAGGCAGCACCATCATCTTCTCGTCGTGCTCCTTGTGAAATGATTGATGAAGCTCGTCCCCCTTAGTCAGCCGCAAAACTGCTCCCGCAGTGTTCACAGAGGATGTCTCCCTCAGAAGGGTCGAGTTGGCCCAGGGATACATGGTTTTGAAGTCTGGCAGGGGAACGGGGGCTCCTCCAGCGATAGGTGGAGTCGCCTGGGCCAGGACAGGACGGGAAGACGCAGGCCTCTCAGCCTGCGAAGATGAAGCGCCACGAACTCGTGGTGGGTCGTGTGCTTGTGAAGGGAGGTTTCGTGATGAAGGAGGAGGATTCGGGGTGATCTTTGTGCGAGTCATGGTAGTAGCTGCAAAGGAAGAAGAAAGGAAAAATGATCAGGGGTTACAGAGGCTGACTCGATCATAGAAGGAAGGTGAAAAACGAACGAATGTAGGTTCGTTGCGACGATTGACGAAGCCCTAAGTTACGCAGAAGGAGAAATGGAAAAACAACCCACAGCGTATGCACCAGGCAGTTACAGGATGATGCGAATCGGTTAAAATGCAAGGAAAACCAGCAGAAGAAGGAAAGTAGGTACCTTTTGATGATCAGGAAGACGATGAAGGTTGATGGTGATTCAGAATGCTGGAGAGCGTTGAAGAGTTTTTCGCAGAAGGAAGTTAGAGCGTTCGTGAATGCGAGGGAAAGTGATGGAACAGTGTTGAGTGAAAATGGGTTTAAGGGTTTTTTCGAAATGGGTTTAGGAAGCGCAAACGGCAACTGAAGAGAGCCGTTGATGAAGCCACGCGTCAAGCGATGAGTGAGGGGTTTGGTGGAGCGTCGGAGCAGCAGAAGGTACAACCGCTTGGAATTCTGCGTCAGTGCCACGTAGACCGGTGTTGACGTGACTTTTTCAGTCTTTTCGCTAGACGAGTCTTCGCTTAAGACTGGGGGGCTTGTGTACCGCCCTGGTGGTCGGGAGTGAAGACGTGGCACCCTGCTACAGTATAGGCGTGTTGGCAAGGCGCCAGGTTGGCAAGAGGGAAGGAAGTCGGGGGGCTCGTGTAGTTGCCAGTTGTTAAATTGGCGTGTTCCGATCTCCAGCTTACCAGATTCGGCGATCACCAGGTTAAAGATGAAGTCGCCAGATGTAGTTTTCAGGAGATCGCCAGAGCAAGCACATCACCAGAGCAAGCACATCGCCAGAGCAAGCACATCGCCAAAGATGAAGGAGAAGCAGATTATGAAGGCGGCCGGCGAGACCACAGGGAAGGTGTATGAAGGCCCCTAACTCGCCAACTCTAGTAGAGATCGCACTCCCAAGTTAGCTATGCACTGGGCAGTACCATGCATAAGTAACTTAGCCAAAATGAGAGTAGAAGCAGCGCCAAGTCAAGGAGGCTCCAGATGATGGCACGTGTACGACTGGATGCGAGCCACGTGTCCAGGTCTGTAACTGCCAGGAGAGAGAAAACAACCAGGTATATAAGAGTTCTCAACAAACTTTCTGAGGTACGCACGTTCAGATTATACTCTTTACGCTTGCGAGTTATAGAGCTTACTGTGAGAGAGGATTTGCACGGTTCTTGTTCTCTTAGTATTTGGTGATACCGTCACTGACTTGAGCGTTGGAGTGCGATCGGCCGCAGCGGCGCCGCTCTGTTTCTTTGCAGGTTCTTGAGGTAGATCTCGAAGAGGAACGAAGGTGAGAAGCGGTGCGCACGTCGATCCTTTGACGAGGCAGTTTCCAGCGTTCCGGTCAAGAGGCAGGATCAGCTATTAAAGATTTTCAAATATCAACCTGTTGAATTGTCGAATTAACCGATTGAATTTGTTTGAAAGTTAAGCCAACCAAGGTCAAATCAGTTTAAAAAACTTTAAACACACTAAGAGAAAAACAACCGATTAAAACGATAAATCAACAGGTTGTTTTTCACTTTCTTTGAAAAACACTTTTTCTTTTAAGGAATTGGATTGATTCAGATTTGAATTGACTAAGAGTGGATTTAACAAATTCTAAACTACCTAGTTGCCATGCTCATACACAACAACACAATCTTCAAGCTATCTTCATAGATTTGGAGGCATCAAAGCTTCATTTTCAACATTCCAACAACAACATCAATCTAATTATCCATTCATGAGAATGAGTAAAATTGAAGACGCCCTGGCAAAAATTAGAAATATAGAGAATCAGATGGGACAAAATGGCCAAACAATTAGTAGAGAGACAAAGTGGCCAATTTTTAGTCAATAGCCAAACCAATCCAAAAGAGCATTGTAATAATGTAGTGTCTCAAAAAGAAGAAAAAGATGAGATTGAGAGAGAAAGAGACGAGAAAGAGAGAGAAAAGAAGAGAAATGAGGGAGAAACAAAATTAAAAATAAGGAGAGAGGTGTTCTTGAAAAAGATTTATTATACCCTTATGACCCTTCAAAAAAAGAAAAGGAAATGATTTGTTTTGACAATTTGCTCCCTAAAAATTATTTTGCAGGAAATATGAAGCAAGATTCAACACTTGAGAGATTTCAGAAGAATAAGAGCTATATTGAAGAGAGAAATATAAAGTTGGAGGCTAGATACAATGCAATTGTTCAGAAAGGCTTGCCTAAAAAATCCAAAGACCTAGGGAGTTTTAATCTTCCCATGTCCATAGGTAATTTATCTTTGGACAATTCTTTATTGGATTTAGGGGCAAGCATCAATATAATGCCTTTGGAAAAGAGGGAAACCTAAGACACCTTCTTTTTATAGCATCTATAGGCGTTAGTTTTAGGAAAAATCTAGAAGGTGCCTCTTCACTCTCCATCTAGGCGCTAGAATACGAAGAGTTAAGAAGGCAACCTTGCAAAGCTTCTCTTGTAAGCTTCCTTTGTAATAGTGACCGGTCCTCCTCCCTATAAAAGGAAGGCTTGGGTCTTTGAAATAATAAGATTGATTTTGTGAGTAAAGAACCTCTCCCAATTTAGTGAGTGTATTGAGAGAGACTTGTGTCTTCTTCTCTTCTAGTCTTATCTTGAGTGCATACTTGGACTCTCAAGTGGCGGCAACTACACTCATCTTGAAGTCATTCATCCTTCAAGTGGCGTGCACATCTCCAAGAGCTCCAACCACATAAGTTTCTTTGTTTTTTTCATCTCCTTCTTCCATTTCCATTCCAAAACAAACTCTAAAACATGTTTTTGTTGTTTCTTGTAATTTCAATCGGTAGAACTTGTTTGTCTTGTGCTTATATTCGGTAGTTTCATTTAGTTTGTTGTTCTTGTGATTTTAATTGTGTTTCCTTGAGTTTTAATCGGTTCATTTGTGTTCTTTCTTGTTTTAATCGGTTCATATGTAATAATATGGGTTTCTATACGAGTTTGGCTTGGTTACTTGTGTTTTGGTGAGTTCTTGAATGTTAAGAACATTGATCCAATTCTTAAAAAGTGCCTAATCATATTCCAACTCTTGTTGAATCCATAACATGTTCATATCATATCTCCATCATGTTATTGGAATCATAACATGTGGTATCATGAGGCTTAGGTTTGTTCTTGTGTGTGTTTGAGTTGTTTTGGCACTTTTAATTCAAGAACTTTACATTCTTGTCTTTACCTTTCTATTTTAGGTTTATTTTTTAGTATTTCTTGCTGTTTTCTTGTTCTTATTACATTGTGCTTGTGTCATTTTGATTTTTGAATCCTTATAAGTTTTGTCAAAGTCATGTTTCTCCAAAAAAATGTTATCAATTATATGTAGTCCTTTTGTTGATAATTTTGGTTTCTTGATTTTGTTTTGAGTGCAGTTTTATGTGTTTGTTTTCTTGATCCTTTGGTGCATTTTCTTTTTAGATTTGAGTTCTTACTTGTATTTTAGATCTATACAAGTTCTTGAAACATCAATTCTATTATGTCTTTTGAAGTTCTTATTTCTGTTTTTCATTCCAGTTAGGTTTCCTCTGTTTTCTTGAAAATGTGCTGACTGTTTCGATTTATTGCAATTTCTTTGCTTACTCGAAATTTCTGATATTCTGGATTTGAGTTCTTGAAAGTGTTATAAAAAAGTAGAAAAAAGAAGTACATCAAAATTCCAAGTACAAAAAAAATGATAAATGAAATACGTCCAGTGTGTAATTCTGGCACAAAAATTACGGTAATCTGGCAGTGATTTTGCAAAATTTATCCCAATTAATAGGTGCAATATTTTTGTGTAATTCCAGTGCCATTGTTGAGATAAGATCTTGAAATTTCTGTGGTTTAAATTTCGTAATCCAGTTTGTATTATACAGTTCCAGATAAATCTGTAAATTCACGCACAATTTGCAAAAAAATTCCAGTAGTTCTGTTTGTTTTGTTTTCTTCATCTATTCTAGTGCTTTTCTTTAGGTTTCTTTTGTGTGCCATCCTTTAATTGAGTACCTTATTTTTCTTGCTTGTCTTTTCTTCAATATTCTTTGTGTTTGTCATATATCTTGTCTTTCTTGTTTACACCTTTTCTTGATTGTCTTTTATTGTTCTTTAAGTTTTGTGGTGTATTGGCTTTGAGAAAGAGTGCTTTTGCTTTGACATATTTCATTTGAGAGTTACCAAGACCTCAAGAGCAGATTGGTTGAGGGAAGTATTCTTTCTTGGAGTGATTTGTGACTTTTAATTTTCAGTACAACACTATAATTGTTCCATTTTCTAACCTTGTTTTTCTTAATATTGTTTGTTATTGTGTTTGCTGTTTTCTTTTTCAAATGGATACATATTCAAGTGCTGAATCTTCCAAACCACATTCTACTCATTGAGCTTATGTTCTTAATGAATTAAAAGAGGCAAAACGAGCCCTTGCTCTAAAAGATGAAGCTATGAAAAAGTTGGAAGAAAGATTAGAAAAAGTTGAGTTGAAGCAAGAAAAGTCCTCACATTCCATCCATGGAAGACACCATTCTCCTAGACATTCTTCCAATGCTCACGACCATGGAGAAGAACATAGGAGAAGGAGACATCACCCTCATTCTCACGGAGATAGCCATCATCGTGAACAAAGACATCACCAAGAAGCCAAGCCTCAATTTCCTTTTGTAAAAGTACCTAGCTTTAGTGGTGATAGTGATCCTAATGTGTATTTAGATTGGGAGGCTAAATGTGAACAAATTTTTCAAGCCTATGAGGTCAATGATGACCAAAAGGTGAAAATAGCCTCTTTAGAATTCATAGATTATGCCATGAAATGGTGGCATAGCATTGTAATGGACATTATATACAACAAGAGACCTCCCGTGGTTTCTTGGAACGATTTGAAAGAGTGTATGCGCCTTAGATTCGTGCCACCACACTTTAGGAAAGACCTATTGTTGAAGCTCCAACGGTTTCAACAAGGCACGCTAAGTGTGGATGCTTATTTTAAGGAGTTAGAAACGCTTTTACTTAAAGTAGACATGGATGAGAGTGAGGAAGCTAAGATAGCTAGGTTTGTGAGTGGTCTAAGAAGGGATATTCAAGATGTTGTTGAACTTCAAGAGTATTCATCTTTGGGATCTTTGGTTCACCTTGCAATGAAGGTTGAATCTCAACTTGCAAAGAAAAATGCTTTCAAAAACTCTCCCAATGATGGTTACTACAACAATTCTTGGAAAAATAAAAAAACTTTTTCAAAACTTCCTTCTAAAGATTCTTCTTTCAAACGTAAGGAGTCTAAGCCTTCTACTTCTACTCCTAAATCACCAATCAAATCGTCTAGTAAGAAATGCTTTAAATGTTTGGGATATGGTCACATTGCTTCTAATTGTCCTTCTAAAAGGAATATGTATGTGCATAATGGCATAGTAGTTAGTGAGCATGATTCCGATTCATCTAGGCATTCTTCACCTTTTAGGCCATCAAGTGAGCATGAGAGCGAAAGTCCACTTGAAGGAGATTTGTTGGTTATGAGACGTCTTCTTGGTCAAGTTTTACAACCCTTTGATGAAAGTCAAAGAGAAAATATTTTTCATACAAGATGTCTCATTCAAAACAACATTTGTTCTTTGATAGTGGATGGGGGTAGTTGTGCCAATGTGGCTAGTACAAGAGTAGTAGATAAGCTTGGATTGTCTACTATCTCTCATACAAAGCCCTACAAATTACAATGGTTAAGTGAGGTAGGCGAGATCATTGTTAACAAACAAGTACTCATAAATTTCTCTATTGGTAAATACAAAGATGAGGTCTTGTGTGATGTTGTTCCAATGAAAGCTACACATGTTCTTTTGGGTAGGCCATGGCAATTTGATAGAAAAGTTTTTCATGATGGCTTTACCAATAAACTTTCATTTGACTTCCATGGACACAAGGTCATATTAAAATCTCTCTCTCCAAGAGAAGACCATGATGACCAAATTCTTATGAAGAAAAAGATGGAGAGTGAAAATACAAAAAGTTCTAAGAAGGCCCTTCTTATCTCTAGCCATGCGGTCAACAAGGTAATAGTTTCTCACAATCCTATTTTTTAGCTATTCCTAGACCTCTTGAGTTAGAAAAACTTGAGGATAGTCCACATTGTTTGGATAATTTGGTAGAGGAATTTCATGATGTGTTTCAAGATCCTCCTAAAGGACTTCCACCTTTAAGAGGGATTGAACACCAAATTGATTTAATTCCAGGATCTTCTTTACCAAATTGTCCCGCATATAGGACCAACCCAAGTGAAACTAGAGAAATTCTCCAACAAGTAGAAGAGTTAATTGCCAAAGGGTGGGTTCAAGATAGTATGAGCCCTTGTGCCATGCCTATCATACTTGTCCCAAAAAAAAAGAAGGGTGATGGAGGATGTGTTCAGATTGTAGGGCCATAAACAACATTACAATCAAATATAGGCATCCCATACCTAGGCTAGATGATTTGTTGGATGAATTGCATGGTTCACAAATTTTTACCAAAATTGATCTTAAAAGTGGGTATAATCAAATTTGTATTAAACCGGGAGATGAATGGAAAACCGCTTTTAAGACCAACTTTGGCTTGTATGAGTGGTTAGTTATGCCTTTTGGTTTAACTAATGCACCAAGTACATTCATGTGTCTCATGCATCATGTTTTAAGACCATTCATTGGCAAGTTTGTGGTTGTTTATTTTGATGATATCCTCATTTATAGCTTGTCTTTGGGTGACCATAAAATGCATGTTAGACAAGTGTTAGAAACCCTTAGGAAAGAACATTTGTATGCTAACTTTGCTAAATGTATGTTTGCACTTGATCATATAGAATTCCTAGGGTTTGTTGTAAGTGTTAAAGGGGTGCATGTAGATCAATCAAAGGTTGTAGCAATTCATCATTGGCCAACACCCACCAATGTGAATGATGTACGAAGCTTTCATGGCCTTGCTTCTTTTTATAGAAGGTTTGTGAAAGACTTTGGTATAATTGCCACACCTCTCAATGACATAGTAAAAAAGGATGTGGTTTTTAAGTGGGGAGAAGAGCAACAAAAGGCTTTTGACATTTTGAAAGAAAAATTAACAAATGCTCCCATCTTAGCCCTTCCTAATTTTACTAAAACATTTGAGATAGAATGTGATGCTTCAAATATAGGCATTGGGGTTGTTCTCATTCAACCCCATAGCTTATTTTAGTGAGAAATTGAAAGGTAGTCATCTCAATTATTCCACTTATGATAAAGAATTATATGCACTTGTTAGAGCTTTGTATACTTGGCAACATTATCCTTTTCCTAAAGAATTTGTGATTCATAGTGATCATGAATCTCTTAAATATTTGAAAAGGCAAAACAAGCTCAATAAGAGGCATGCTAAGTGGGTGGAATTCCTTGAGCAATTTCCTTATGTGATCAAACACAAGCAAGGAAAAATTAATATTGTGGTCGATGCCCTTTCTAGACGCTATACCTTGCTAAATCTTTTAGGTACCCAATATCTTGGGTTTGATCACATCAAGGAACTTTATCATGATGCCCTTGATTTTTCTCTTATCTATCAAGAGTGTGCTAAGGGAAGACACAAAGATTTTTTTATACAAGATGGGTTTCTTTTTAAAGGTAAAAGACTTTGTGTGCCTCAAAGCTCTATTAGACAATCTCTTGTTAGAGAAGCAGATGAGGGTGGATTAATGGGACATTTTGGGCTAGCCAAAACTTTAGATGTTTTACCTGAGCATTTCTTTTGGCCTCATATGCAAAATTCCGTTCATAACTTGTGTGATAAATGTATTGCTTATCGTAAGGCTAAATCTAGAGTGCAACCCCATGGTTTATATACCCCTCTTCCTATCCCTACAATGCCTTGGGTTGATATTTCTATGGATTTCATCTTAGGACTACCCAAGACATCAAAGGGTAAGGATTCCATCTTTGTGGTAGTGGATCGTTTTTCAAAAATGGCTCATTTTATTCCTTGCCACAAAGTGGATGATGCGTGTCATATTGCAAATCTCTTCTTTAAGGAAGTTGTTCGTTTACATGGACTTCCTAGAAGTATAGTATCCGATAGAGATTCCAAGTTCTTAAGTCACTTTTGGAAGACCTTGTGAGGGAAACTTGGCACTAAACTTTTATTTTCTACTACTTGCCACCCCCAAATTGATGGTCAAACTGAAGTGGTCAATCGAACTTTGGGCCAAATGTTGCGATGCTTTATTTCCGGGAATCCAAGGGTTTGGGAGAATTTACTACCACATGTTGAGTTTGCTTATAATAGAGTAGTAAATTCTACCACATCCCATTCTCCTTTTGAGGTTGTGTATGGGTTCAACCCCCTAACACCTCTTGATCTTCTTCCTATTCCTATACTTGATGATGTATTATGCAAGTATGGTTTTGAAAAGGCTTCTTTAATAAAAGATTTGCATAATGACATCAAGTTACAAATTGAGAAGAAAGTTGGCAAGTATGTTGAACATGCCAACAAAAGGAGAAAAACATTATTATTTGATGTTGGTGATTGGGTTTGGCTTCACTTGAGAAAGGATCGTTTTCCTAATCAAAGGAAGTCCAAACTTATGCCTCGTGGAGATGGAACTTTTCAAGTCCTAAAGAGGATTAATGATAATGCTTATGAGTTAGATATGCCTGATACGTTACTTGGAAGTCATACCTTTAATATCAGTGATCTAACTCCTTTTTTTGTAGGTCTTTAGAATTCGTGGTCGAATTCTCTCCAACTCGGGGAGTATGATAGAGATCAAGAAGAAGAAGAGAATGAGGTTGAAGTTCAAGATTCTCAAAGACATATTAGCTCATCATCCTTTTTACCTCAAAGGATTACAAGGAGCAAAGCTAAAGAGTTAGGTAGTAGGCTTCAAATGTTTTCTCTTTTTATAGTTTCTTTTGTATAAAATTTAAAAACACATAGAGTAGTGTTTAGAAAGGTGTTAAAGAGGGAAACCTAAGACACCTCCTTTGTATAGCATCTATAGGCGTTAGTTTTAGGATCTAGAAGGTGCCTCTTCACTCTCCATTTAGGCGCTTGAATAGGAAGAGTTAAGAAGGCTACCTTGCAAAGCTTCTCTTGTAAGCTTCCTTTGTAATAGTGATCGGTCCTCCTCCCTATAAAAGGAAGGCTTGGATCTTTGAAATAATAAGATTGATTTTGTGAGTAAAGAACCTCTCCCAAATTGGTGAGTGAATTGAGAGAGACTTGTGTCTTCTTCTCTTCTAGTCTTATCTTGAGTGCATTCTTGGACTCTCAAGTGGCGACAACTACACTCATCTTGAAGTCATTCATCCTTCAAGTGGCGTGCACATCTCCAAGAGCTCCAACCACATAAGTTTCTTTGTTCTTTTCATCTCCTTCTTCCATTTTCATTCCAAAACAAACTCTAAAACATGTCTTTGTTGTTTCTTGTCATTTTAATCGGTAGAACTTGTTTGTCTTGTGTTTATATTCGGTAGTTTCATTTAGTTTGTTGTTCTTGTGATTTTAATTTTGTTTCCTTGAGTTTTAATCGGTTCATTTGTGTTCTTTCTTGTTTTAATCGGTTTCATATGTCATAATATGAGTTTCTATATGAGTTTGGCTTGGTTACTTGTGTTTTGGTGAGTTCTTGAATGTTAAGAACATTGATCCAATTCTTAAAAAGTGCCTAATCATATTCAAACTCTTGTTGAATCCATAACATGTTCATATCATATCTCCATCATGTTATTGGAATCATATCAGGTAACTTTTAATCATTTTTATGGTCTAAAAAATTTTAATGCAAGGGAAGAACGCGTACAAAAGGATGGAACAAAGGGAATGATTCACCTTGAAATAAACAGGCGTCAAGTTAGATGACGTTAAACGAGTGCTTACTGGGAGGCAACCTTGTCCACATTTTAGTTTTATGTTGTTTTATTATCTTTGTTTTGATTTTACCTTTCAAAAATCATGTTTTCTTACAGGGATTCTTGCCCAGCTGAGTCAAATCTCGCTTAGGCGAGTTGAATGAGGAAAAGTGAGGTGCTCTCTGGAGTCATCTCGCTCAAGTGAGTTTGACGACGTTAATTTTGAGTTTCCTGCATGGAATCTCGCTCAAGAGAGTTTTACGTTGAAAATAATGAGTTTCTTCCCGGGAATCTTGCTCAAGCGAGTAAAATTTCCAGAAAAAAAAAATCCCTTTCCTTTCTCAAAATTTTTAGTTTTATGATTTGTTATTTTTTTGTTTTAATTTTTACTTTAAAAAAATTATTTTATTTTATTTTTGCCTCAAAGGTAACCCACTCCCTATATTCCTTCCAATCAGATGCAGGTTATGTATTTTGGCCTAGGGACAGGTTCTATTTTTCAGGGGGGCAATTCCATCAAATGAAGCAAGACAATAAATGAAGATTTTAACAAAGAGCTCGATGACTTCTTAGGAAGAGAGGATTGAGCAAAAATATGGTTATATCTTTCTAATTCTCTTTTCTTTTCAGTTATTTGATTTTGTTTTATTTTTCTATTTATGTTTTTTATTTTATTTTCCAGTTATTTTGTTTTTTATTTGCTTAGTTTGTTTTATTATCTTATTTTGTATTTTGAATAAATTTTCTGTTTTTCTATTTTGTTAGTTTTATGTCTGGAATTATTTTTCTTGAATAAATTTCAATTTCAATTTGTTTGTTTTCTAGTTTATTTTTCTCAAATAAAAAAGAACTGGAATTAATTTTGAACTGTGAAAAAAAAAAATTGTGTTTAAATATTAAATAGTGGGATGAATTAGACACAAAGAAGAAAATATGATTGAATGCCAATTCAAATGTAGTTAAAATTGTTATACATGAAAATTTAACAAGATGATTGATTAGGATAGAGAATGACAAAACAAAAAGGAATTAGGCCAATTAAACCAAAACAGTATGGGATCCCTAAATAGTTTTGAGAGTTTTACTGATGAATTGACAGTTGTGGTTTCTTAATTTTTATTTTTCATTACATCATAAAAGAGCATGAAGATGATTGAGGCATTTGTGTTAATTAGGAAACCAAAGCCAAATAGCCAACCTTTATCTTATTAGAATTCAATTTTTTATATATCCCTTTTGAGCCAAGAATTTTTGTTATTATTGCACCCTAAACCTTTGATGATATATTTTCCTACCCTTTAGCATGTTTAAGGAAGGAGAACATAGCAATATACATAGAAAAGGGAATGGTTGGTTCTAAACATTGAAAACGCAAAAATTTGAAAATAAGAAGATTTTATTCCTATTAATGAGAAAAAAAATTCGTGTTGAAACTCATGAAAAGGTAGAAAGAAAAATGAGCAAAAGTGTGAACTTAAAAGAAAATGGTAATTAGATAAAATATATGTTTTCTATAATTGGTTTGTAGGTATGTTCTTCTTCTTTAAAATGTGCATTTTGTTATCCAAAAAACTAATACTTTTGGGAAGCCCAACCTAATTACTGTTAGAATATATGGCCTTAAACGAGAGGGGGGGGTGAATTGTTTAAGAAAGATTTTAGTAAACTTTTAAGCTTAGAATGAAAATTCTTCTAGAAAACCTTGATTAATGATTCAGTTTTTCAAAACAAAAAGCAAAAGCACAAAGCTGGAAAAACAATCGGTTGTTTTAACGAAACAATCGGTTGTTTATACCAGTTTTTAAATGACAAAACTGAATTTAAAGAGATAGGGATAGAGAAATTGTACACAGTTGTTTATACTGGTTCACTCCAAATCCAGAGCTACATCCAGTCTTCTCAGAAACCCTGAGGATATCCACTAAGCAACCTCACCTTGATCACTTACACAACAACCAAGAGAATGACCTTGAACACCTCAAGAAACACACTCTCCTTGGCCAACACTAAGATTGCTGATCTTGAACACCTCAAGAACACACAGCTAATCTCAGCAAACACAGAAACGAAATTGTTCAACAGAGTACAAAGATTACACTTGTTACAGATGAATATCCGAAATCAATACAAGTAGAATCCTATTCCAGCACCTTGATAAATCACAAACTCTTAGCAATCTCAGCTCTTTGAAAAACTCTTTAGAAAAACTTTGTCAAAAGATTCTTAATTCTCAAATATGTTTTTCTTAATATATTCAAAGATGTAGTTTGTTATCAAATCTTAACAAACTCTTAAATTGCATTAAAAGATTGGTCAAAGCATTTAATGACTGGAGCGTATATAGTTAAAGCATTTAAAGCTCAGTCAAACACAAAACAGTTTTTCTGTTATGATTCCAAAACAAACAATCGGTTGTTTTGGTACTTAACAGTTTCAACCATTCAAAAACAGTTTTCAATCTTTCTCAAAACACCTAAGTATAAACAATCGGTTGTTTCGACAAAACAATCGGTTGTTTCAACTTAGTTTGAAAAACATTTTACTTTCATAAAGATTGAGATGCTAATTGCTTGAGATTTAATCAAAGGGTGGATTACAACATATAAACTACCCCAGAACAAAGCTTAAACCAGCACAGCAACATCAAGCAAAGCAGAGGCTTCAACATCCTTCAAAGGATTTGGATTCTTCAAAACATTGAACACCACTTGGTTCAACAATTACAACCTTGGAAAAGACCTCAAGATTCATGCTTCTAATATGTTTGTGATTTGAAGATGAAATGAAAAGCAATTGTGATTTGTTATGATTAAGTGAAAATAGACAGAAACACTTACCTTTGAGATATGAGAATAAATTTCTTATGTGTTGTCATTTATTTGTTTTGATTTGATCTGGAAGTTGATTGTATCTATATTTTTCTATTTTTGAATTTGGAAGCATCATAAGTTTATAATTTAATCTGTTGTTTAGTAAATTAAGTTGTTTTGATATTTAAATTCAAATATATTCATTTACTTTGCTTGAGGAGGACAAGTAAGATTCTAAGTTGGGAGAGTGATAAGTGCCTAATTTCAGTAATATTTTATATTAAAATATAGGCACTTATGAGTATTAATTGCTAAATTACATATAAAATAATCCCTAATTTATGAATTTATACATGCTTACATATTTTATGATCTTTATTTGAATAGGAGCTTTTTATTTCCAAATTTGCTGTTAATTTTAGGTTTTTAAGGAAGAATGGAGATGACTAGGCTAAAGAGAATAGGATAAGCCAAATGGAGAAAGCTGGAAGGTCCGGAATGCACATAAAGAGCAAAAAGGTCCAACTCAGCATGCAGAGTATCTCGCTCAAGCAAGCTCATTCTCGCTTGAGTGAGAATGCTCTAGTGACGTTTTCGGAAATCGATGCCTTTCTCGCTTGAGGGAGAATGCGTCAGACAAATTGGGCCATTTTATATTTTTTATCAATAAGCCCATCAGCGCGACGCAAGAAGTCACCTAACCCTAGCAAATTAGGTTAAATAGGGGGATAGAAGCACAACCTTAGGGTGAAAGATGGAGAGGAAACCACCATGAAGTGACTTGTAACCCAATTGGGAGAATAAAAAGTGCTAGAAGATGTGTGGCTAAAATCTACCTTGTGGATTTAGGAGTAATCTTTTCGAACTCTTATGTATTGAGGTGATATTTATATAAGATATAATATTATGTTCTTGATTGATTATTGGTATTGTTGTTTTATTTCTATCACTTGATCTAGAATCTTAAATTTGACTGAAAGTATTTTTAGGGTTCTGACCTAAACAACAATACTTAACATATTTGAGTGATAGGAATAGACTTGAAATGTTAATTACTATTAACTTCTAAGTGTGATTCTATGTTTTTTTTTTATAAATATGCGAGAAATCGATATTTAGGAAACATTCTTAATAATTTTATATGCGAGAAATCGATATGAATGAATTTTATACAGGCATCAATTTCTATCAAAGAACTTAATGTTAACATGCTAATCAAAATATATGAGAGTGAGAAAGATGAAACATAATGTCTATTTTTCCAATTGAAACAACTACACTTTGATTTGTTTTCTTGTTAATTCTTTCCATCATAACAATTATCAAACACACTTTTATTATTCTGTTTTTATATTTAGCAAATCTTTTACTTGAATAGTCAATTGTTCCTTGTGGGATTCGATATCTGTGTTGAACAAGGTGTTTTGATGTCTCCAAATCCAAGAGGAATGCTTGAAGACCTTGTTGTTGGTTGTTTGTGTGTGTTTAGAAGTATTTGATTTTGTTAATCCACTCTTATGATGATCCAAGGTTAATTAAATCTTAATCCTTTTGAAAAATATGTGTTTTCTAAAGAGTGTTAAAATTCAACTTGTTGAAATGTTGATTCAACTGATTGTTTTACACTTAGTGGATTTTGAAAAGGATTTGAAAAGCTTGACTTTGTTTGACTTAGCTGTCAAGCCAATTGAACCGTTTCAAAAATTCAACTGGTTGTTTTTTTGAAAACCTTAACAGTTTTGTTAAGTTGTACCAATCTTTTTTAAATGATTCAAACTGCTTTTGGTTCTTGAATTAAATGCTTTGACCATCTGATTGGAGTGTAAAAATTTTGTTTTATGGTCTTGGTCATTAACTAAGAAAGAGAGATCACTCAAAACCAATTTTCAAGATTTCAAAGAGTTTTTGGATCATCTCAAAGTTTCGAATAGGATTCACTTGTTTTTTTGGATTGTAATATTTGATTTTACCCAAGTGTATTCTATTCCTTTATTCCTTAATCATTGTATTTTTGTGTGATTTAGTGTGGAGCAGTTTCAAAGGGTTGTTCTTGAAACTGTGTGTTTTTCCAAAGAGTGGTGTGTGTTCTCTAGGGGTTCAAGATCATCACTCTTTGTGTATTGTTTGTATTCAAGGTTTGATTAATTAGTGAATTCTCAGTGGTTAGCTGAGAACTGCATGTAGCTCTTGGTCAAGAGTGAACTAGTATAAACATCCTGTGTGAATCCCTCTATCCTTACACTCTTTAAACTGCTTTAGTTTTGATTTTATAAACTGCTGGTATAAACAGCTGGTTGTTTCGCAAAAATAACTGGTTGATTTTCTATAATCAAACTAAAAGTAGTTTTATAATTGGCTGAATAGTTTTCTAATTGATTGATTGATAAAAACCAAAGCAACTAGCATATGACTAAGGACACATCAAGCACTTCACAAAAAGGTCAGTCATCTCAGTATACAAAGTCGGGTCCCACCAAACCTAGAGAAAGCATCAGTAGAAGAAGAAGCTATAAACCAAAATATCATAAGTTTTTCTTTCTGGTCTTTTTCGCAAGAGAAAAGTTATGTAAATAATTTGGGCTCACTTCGGGGGTCCAAAATAGCCAGATAGGATAAAATAAGTGCCTATAGCATAATAGGGGGGTGTAGTTATCATTTTAGCTTGTACCTAGTCCTTTTGGAAGGAAAATTGACCTAAATTCTAAAAGGACAAGCCCAGGGTACGGTTTTGAATTACTCAAACCCTAAAGGCAGCTCCTCACGCATTTACCACCTTTCCCTTGCCCTTCTTGCCCACCAAGGCACCCATTCCTATAAATTGGATGCCTTACTCTTTGTATTGCTCATGTTGAATTTTAATATAGAAGAAAAACTCTGCACAATTTGTGTGAGACTTTCACACTTGGGGAGCATGATGCAAACCCACAAAGACCCCAAAACCAAGTCCACAAGAAGATGACCAAGGATGCCAACTACGAAGGGTCATCTCAACAATCAAAGGAAGACCACATCAATAGGAAGAATGGACAAGGTCCAGAGCACTTGAAGTTCTTCCTACTAGGGTAAAAAGGAAGACCTATTTTCTAGAATGTGTGAAGGGTGCGGTTTTGACCTATGGTCAACACATACACCGCCCCACTTTTCATCTCCCCATTCTACCCTCCTTTCTTCTTTTCCAAGGCTCCTAAAATCTATAAATAGGGAGGCCTACCTCATGTATTCATATGTTGAATGAAGAGTAAAGTTACTATAGACAAATTGTGAGTGAGAGATTCTCTTCCTAAATTGGTCTTATCTTGTGAGTGTTGTGAGCTCTCAAGTGGCGGCATCTACACTTATCTTGGATTCAATTCACCATCCAAGTGACGTGCTCCATTCACAATTCCATATCTCTTAAGTTTCCTTTCACTCATCTTTTTCCATTCCATTTCCATTCCAATTTCAATTCCAAAATATGTCTTGTTCTTGTTTTTGCTTCCTTGTTTTCAATTCGGTCCATATTCTTGCTCACCTTGTGTTTGCTTAAATTCCGCACCTCTATTTGTCATTCACCTTCACCATTAATTGTGTTTTTTCTTTGGCCTTATGGAAATGAACCTTCACATCTACTTAACACTTGTTAAGTTAATGTCCAGTGGGAATTTTCCTTAGGCTTCTCACCTTTAATTGTCTTAAAATCTAAGTGTCACTAATCAAATGAACAATCCTAAAATCAACTCACATCATGCGGTATCAAGAGTTATGGTTGTGTTTATCTTTTTTGAGTTGATTTGGCACTTTACATTCAAGCAATTTACATTCTAGCACCTTTAATTCTTGTCTTTAAATTCAAGTACCTTTACTTTCTTGTTTTTAAATTCAAGTACCTTTACTTTTTTGTCATTATTTTCTTGCTTTTAATTTTCCAGCACCTTAATTTCTTGCAGATTTTTTTAAGCCTTTCCTATATTCATAGCATTTTTCGTTTTGAATATATTCTTGTGATGTCTTTCATTGATCTGTTTTTTACTTTGAGTCATATGTTCATTAGTGTTCTAGGTGTCCTTATTTTGATTCTTCTTACTTGCTTTTAATTGTGAAGTTTGCACATTAATTAGAAACTTGTTTTAGTAGAAGTTGATGTTAAGTTCCAAACATATGATTTCAAGTGTTCAATTATATTGAATCCACCAAAATTTTGTGAAAAGTGAATGTTCTTGACAATTTGCATGATGCACTTAGGATAAAAAAAGCAGCAAGGTATTGTACAAAGAAACCCAAAACAGTACCACATTTTCAAAAATAGCAAGCACTTTGATGTTAAAACCATACAACAAAGGTTTTTTTTTTCAAAACAGTAATGTTTGGTGAAAACTGTACCGACCAGTCCTTGGTCATCGACCCCAGAGAAGACCTCAGACATCGGACATCGGTGCCAGATAGTAAAGATGGGCCACATAAGTTGGGCCCTAGAAATCATATCAATTATCAGATGAAACACTCAGATATAAGAAAACCTAAGTCACGAGGGATCCATGCATGTGGGGTGTATGGCGCATTCGGGCGCGACACAAGTAAAGAACCCTTGGAGGCGCTAAGGCCCATTAGGGCTAGGGTTTCCAAGGGTAGCCTGCATGCATGACACGTGAATACTTAGGGCACCCATAGAACAAATGGCCCCGTAACATTGGTGCATGAGTTGGTACCTTGGCGACCATTCTGTTAGTCGTTACACTCTAGTTACGGGAAGTCTTATGTGCCAGGTTAAGCTAAGATTGCATAATAGCGGCGCATGGACATTCTCCAAGGAACCCTAGACATGGGTAACAGAACAGAAGGAAATCCTAGTTACAACCTATATAAAGGGTGTTAAAAACCCTAGCAAGGTACACAGTTTCTAAGACTGAAACTACTTTATACACTTATTGTTTCTTTGCCCTAGTACTGACTTGAGCGTCGGAATGCAAACGACCGTCAAGGCACCCTTTGTCTTTGCAGGTGAGAGATTCTTCAACCAAGAAAGTTCGATTCTTGAGCGGAGACAGACAGACCATAGATTGCCGTTCGAGTCAACCGGAGAGAACATTTCGCGCCCACCGTGGGGTCTGATAAAACAAGTTCCCACTCGCAATTGTGTTAAGAGTTTACCAACAATAACAGGAGTACGAGGCAAGGATCTGTTGCACCCTCTGGAGGGGACAACGTCACCATGCAACAACTCATGGAGACCATGCACGCCCTCCAGGAGGTGGTAGTAGCATCTAGGGTTGAGATAGCTGTGTCACAGGCAGACAACGAAGAGCTGCACAGAACCAATGAGCAACTGCGCAGGACTTTACAACAAGCAGGGGAGCACGCGATGGATGAGCGTGCCCCACCCATACCACCTAGGGCACGCCCCATGCCGTTCTCTCAGGCGATTATGGATATTGTGCTACCAACCACGTCTTTGGGACTGAAAGTCACCTTCACGGGTGTAGAGGACCTAGAGGCTCACCTCACAGCGTTCCACACCCAGATGATGCTTACAGGAGGATCTGATGCTGTGTACTGCAAGCTGTTGATGAGCACGTTGGCAGTCACAACGTTGGAATGGTTCGTCAGTTTCCCTGACGAACACATTACCACCTTCGATCAATTCGCAACGCTGTTCAGAGAGCAATACCTTCTCAATAGGGCTCCACCTCGAATCTCTTACGATGTCTTTGACATCAAATAGTACCAGGGAGAGTCCTTGAAAGAGCTTTTGAACAAGTTTGGAGTCCAGATGGTAAGGCTAAAACCCACGGATGAGAACATGACAGTGCACGCCTTCACCAAGGGAATGTTACCAGGACCCTTTAGTGAATCGTTGCTTAGATACTATCCGAAGACGTTCTGCAAGATCAGGCGTCGGGCTATGGTGCACATCGTCGCGAAAGATCGAGTCACAGAGAAACGCGGTTGCGTTGGTACTGTCCGACCTCGAGCAGCAGGTCGACGTCAACCCATGACGGTGCACGAGGTGACAACAGAGAAAAAAGGCTCGGGAAACCAACAACCTTACAAGAAGCCCCAGACTAGAGCACGCACACGGGGAGACCCGCCCCCCAAGCACAATTTTCGTGTAGAGCTCACGTAGCTGATCATTATCCCTAACATAGCGGCAAGGCTGAAGATAACCGCGAAGACCGACAAAAAGATGCGGCCCAACAAAAACGCTTGGTGTGAATTCCACCAAACATATGGCTACCCCATACGCAACTGCTTGTCACTGGGGTACCAGTTGGACGAGTTAGTGAAAAGTGGCTTCCTGAAGGACTACCTCCTAGAGCCGCAGGAGGATCAGGCGTTAGCAGCCACGGGAGTAGATCAAGGGCACGAGGTGCCCATTCACAGTGAGATTAACACCATCTCCGGAGGGTTCTCAGAAGAAGGATGCACTGCCTCCCAGCGGAAGAAGTACGCACAAGAGGTGATGGCAGTAGAGGTACAGGAGGAAAATCATACTTCCGATGTCGACATCATGTTGTTTGAGCTTCATGATCTGAAGTGCGTCTTGACTCACTGCCTCCCTCAATTCCTGCATCTCAGTCTTCATTTCTTGCACCTTGGTCATGGCAAGATTGGACACGACGAGGAAGTCCCCAAGGCCTTTGGCTACATGCTCTTGCAGGTGGTCTTCGCCCAAGCTCTCCATCCTTTCCTGTTGTTGGAGGAAGGCAGGCAGATCCGCAGCATGAGGCGTGCCGTGATCACCTCCAGAGGCGCTCTACCCCCGCCCTCGTGTATCACGATGTCACAAGGGGATGAATTACTTGGAGGATTTTCTCTCCAGGAGAGGGTGCGGTCGTCTGAAGCTGAGTCCGTTGGGGCCGTGACATCAGCACTTCGTTTCCTCTTGAAGACGAGGCCAGAACAGGTGTCCTCGTCCTTAGAGGCAGTGGCCTCAACTGTCCCCTTCTGCCTATGATCCAAAGGGGCTGGAGCAGAAGGGTTTGGGGCAGAGGTAGTTGTAGGAGGGGCGTCAGCAGGAGCTGAGGCATCGGCATCAGATGGGTCAGGGGCAGCTCTGTGTTGGAGGGCTACCTCAGCTAGCTGCTTCCTCTTCTTAGTAGTAAGCACCATGCTTGCACAAGAAAAGAACAATGCATAAGAGCCCCAAACCCACAAACACAAGTTAAGAGTAATGTATGAAGCAAAAACAGAAAAGGTACCAATGTAGCCCTTGAGAGCCTTGGGGTTATACTCGAGTTTGATCAGCTCCACGGTGCTAAACACCACCCCCAAATTGGAGAAGAACTCGCATACCTCCCGATCTTGCGGGGCTAAGTCCTCAAGGCTCCTAGGCTTCTTGAGCCCCGGTTTCTCCACCCAGTAGAGTGGAAACCCATCCAGCAAGGTGGGATCGAACTTACTACAACATTTCTTAAAGAACTTCCCTTTAAAGCCCTTATATGACTACTGAAAGAGAGTTAGAAGAACTCTCCCAGAAACGCCATTGAAGCTCAACCACAACTTCTTTCCTGGATTTTTCGCTTCAAAAAAGTACAGGAAGACGTCCATTGATGGTGTGTAGCCAAATTGGTTGCAGAGTATAGAGAAAGCTCTGACAAACGCCCAGCTGTTGGGATGTAGCTGGGTGGGGTCCACATTGACCTCAGTAAGGAGTGCGCGCTCGAACCCCGTGAGTGGCAAGCGAATCTTGAGCCGCTTGAAGATGGTGGAGTATGTGAAGAAGAAGGGTTTGTCTGGGCCCACTCGGTCATTAGCGCACCTAGGAACATCTTCCTTACAAGGCAGGATCTGCACAAACCTGTCATGCTCCTTCCTGAAGATGCAAAACTTTTCCTTGGACTCACCCTCCTTGTACACCTCTATCTGCTTAAAAGAGGAGATTTTAGAAGTTTCTGCGAGAAGGCTATCAGGAGCCCAGCGATAAAGTGATTGGTAGTGAATGGAGGGATGTGGGTTTGGTGTAGTTTTGGTTCGAGCCATCTCGAAAGGAAAAGCTAAGGAAGGAAAGGAGAAAAATAAGAAAAAAAAACAAAGGCTTAGAGGAGGAAGATGGCATGACTCAGGAAAACCAGAAAAACAGAGACGCAAAAATGAAGAGCGCAAATCATAAAGTACAGAAATATAAACATTCCCAGAACAGTTATAGCATGTTTTGAGCATCAAAATCATAAAGTAGGGGTATTCATGCAGTAAAGAGCATACCTTTGAGCGAATTACGGTTCGAAGGTTGAAGTGTTCGAAGAAGAAGAGAGAGCGTTTTGAGAGTAAGAAATGCTTGAGAAATGCTAAGTAATGAAATAGTGAAGGAGCGTAGGGGTTTGAAGGGTTTAAACGTATACGAAGAAGCGCAAGTGGCAACGAGCCTTAGCCATTCATCTTGCCACGTGTACGCTGATAAAAAAAAGTGTGGTGAGACGTCACTTCGGTGCACTGTTCACGTCCTATCACCTAGTGCCACAAAGGTTGCCCCAGATGATCACTTAGCCTCTTCGCTGAAACAAGTTACAGCTCGAGCCTGGGGGCTTGTGTACTGGCCAAGACCTCGGTCATCAGCGCCAGAGAAAGACATCGGACATCGGTGGTCTGATAGTAATGGTGGGCCACGTAAGCTAGGCCCCACAAACAATATGTGTTAACATGAGTTAACACCCATATACCATAAAGACCTAAGTCACGAGAGGATCATGCATGGGGTGTGTATAGTACATTAGGGTACGACACAAGCAAGTGTTCCTTGGAGGCGCTAAAGCCTGTTAGGGTTAGGGTTTCCAGGGAAAGACTGCATGCATGACACGTGAATACTTAGGGCACCTACAGAATAGAGGATGTCGCAGCACTGGTACATGAGTAGGTGATGGAAGAGGGCCAAGCACAACATCCCATGAAAGACAAGAGTGTCTAGAGCCAAGCCAAGAGCGTCTAGAGCCAAGTCAAGACGGTCTAGGACCAAGGCAAGGGCGTCTAGAACAAGGGCAAGAGCACCATGGACCAATTACTAGGTCCATGGCCAAGAGACTAAACGAAGACTTGGATCAAGCTACGGATGGAAGAGAGACCAATTTGTATATGTTCCATGAAGGCCCATCAAGTGTAGCTTAATCTTAATTGTGGTGTAAATGGCATAGCCTTGTGAACCTTTGTTTAAATTCTACAAATTAGGATTAAGGAGGAGTTAACCTAGATTAGCTACGGTTTCTATAACCTCCCCACTAATCTAGGACCGGCCATGTGCAAGTTAGAAGGCCATGTGCACCCATGTGCCATGTGTTCCATGTGCCTCCATGTGCTACTCTTTTACATTTCATTTGGCTTGCATTTGCTCATCATTTAGGTCACCATTTACGGTCCTACTTAGCCTATAAAAGGAGGAGTCAACCTCATGTATTGCAAGATTAAATTGAGTATTGTTATGCTGCCAAACTTGAGCCATACTTTACTCTCTTGCCTAAGATTTAGGTCTTAATCTTCAATCCTTCACCTACCAAAGGGGGTTGGCTGAACCTCCCTCAATTTCCTTACTCTCATGCACCTCCAAGGCAGCCACACCTCCTAGGAGGGCCTTGATCCATCAACAAACCACTAAGCTTCCGCAAACCACCCGAAAACCACAAAAGAGAAGAGCTCAATGCCATCAGTAGGTACCCTGGCAGCTATGATATTAGAAAGATTTCACTCCAGAAGAGGCAAGTCTTATGCCGTGGCTGCGCTAAGCTTGTGCAATGCCTCACATGATGCCTCACCAGCGAACCCTAATTCCACTTAAGGAAGAACCTTGAGGGATAGGGAAGTTGACCTAATACAACCTATATAAAGGGTGGTAAGAACCTTAGAAAAGGTACGTCGTTTCTAAGACTGAAACTGCTTTACACACTTACTGTTTCTTTGCCCAGTACTGACTTGATCATCAGAGTGCAATCAATAGGTAGGGCCCCCTTTGTTTCAGCAAAGCCACTCTCAGCTACCCAAAGAGAGAGTGAAAACCACTAGGAGATAGGAGGAGCCACCATCTGCCTTTGAAGTCAACGGCGGCTGAGTCAACCGGCGAGAACATTGATATTCAACTCTTCTTTGTCAACGACCTTTCCAAGAATCATGAGGTGATTGGCAATATGAGTGAATCGCTTTTGCACATCCGCAATCGATTCTCCTTTAAGCATTTTGAACATCTCATACTATTGGATTAGAGTATGTTTCCTTGCCCTCTTTATATCGTTCGTTCCTTCACAAGTTACTTCTAGAGTATCCCACATCTCCTTAGCAGATTTGTATTGAGAGACCTTGAAAAACTCATCAGAATTTAAGGCAGAGGTGATAATATTTTTTGCAATGCAATCAAACTTTGCTTTTTTGTTTTCTGCATTAGTTCATTGGGACCAAAGTTTTTCAATAAAAACACCATCATTTTCAAGCTTAGGAATAAAAGGATCATTTTCAATTGCATCCCATATTCCTCTATCAAGAGATTCAACAAACATCTTCATACGTACCTTCCAAAATTGGTAATTCAAACCACAGAACAAAGGTGGCCTGTTTATTGATGCACCCTCCCCAAAGGATAATTTTTTAGCCATAAGAAAAAGATTTTTAGGATCAAACTTGAATATTTTACAATAACCAAGCTTTTGATGCCAATTGTTAGAATATATGGCCTTAAACAAGAGGGGGTGAATTGTTTATGAAAGATTTTCACAAACTTTGAAGGTATAACGAAGCTCAATGCAAAATCACAAATATAGAAATCCAGAAAACAATCAAACAACAATTGTTTATGTTGATTTTCAGAAAATCAACCGGTTGTTTTTACGATTTAACCAGTTGTTTTTATTAGCAGAGTTAAAAACAACTTAAAAGCAAAATTTATATGAGTTGAGAACAAGAGAAAAACACACAAGCAATTTATACTGGTTCATTCTTATTCCAAGAGCTACATCTAGTCCCCAGAAACCACTGGTATCAACTATGCAATCAAAATACAAATTACAAACACACCACCAAAGAAGTGACCTTGAACACCTCAAGTCACACACTTCCTTTGGCACACAAACACCACAAAAATTAGAACACCCTATGATTCTGCACTTACACACCACTATTCATAAATACAAGAGATACAGAAAGGATTACACCTGATGAAGATCAAATCAAAAGATTACAGCAATCCTATTCCACTTCTTTGAGAAAACCCAAAAGCTTGAATGCAAATCTTGAAAACTCAAATATGTTTTCACAGTTTCACAAATGTCTAAAAACTGTTTTTTTTTCTTTGAGGAGCGTATAACAACCTTTTTAAATACTCCAAAAGATGTTAAAAAACATTTAAAGTAGGAGCCTATTCAGTTAGAAAACATTTAAAGCTGATTTGCAAACATAATAGAAATTTTGTTATGGATTTTCAACAAACAATCGGTTGAATTCTTGATCCTGCCGGTTGACTTAGCGTTAAAGCATTGCCTCGTCACGAAACTCCTCACCAGCTTGACTCCACGTGCCCTTCAAGTTCACACCACAAAAAGCTTATTCAGAGAACCTGAAAACACAAGGTGGTGCCTCTGCGGTCGGTGGCGCTCCGACGCTCAAGTCATTAACAAGAACACCCAAAAACTCAGAGAAAATATGCTCTGTAGGACCGTACTAAAGCACACAACCCTAGCAAATAAGCCGTAATGAAAATGTACCTCTGTAGATTCTGTTAAGTTTACCTTTATAGCTAGGTTTCTTCTCTCTCCAGGCCGTTATGCTTTTGGACGTGTGGCTCGCATCCAGCCCTGCACGTGTCGCCATCTGGGCTGGGATAGTAGGTAACGCCCAGCCCTACACGTGTCATCATCTGAGCTAGGATAACTCGAGCGTCACTTCTCTATTGCACCCAATCCTACACATGTCATCATCTGGGTTGGAGTAACAGATAGCATTCAACCCTACACGTGTCGTCATCTGGGTTGGGGCAACTTGAACGTTATTTCTGTGTAGTAACCAGCCGCGCAGCTAAGTCATCTACTCATGGAGCAAGCTAACACGCAATGTGCCTTAGAACACCACCTGACCAGGCGAGTATCGGGTGCAGCACAATGCACCATCTCTGTGATATCGCCCGTTGTTAATGGCACCCTCCTTATCACTGCGCCATGAATGTCCTTGGGCTGAGGAGACCTTGTCACCAACGAATATCCACTCTGGGAATCCTGCCGCTGATAGGCAAGTTGTCCCTTTCAACCCACACGCCCTATGCTGGCGCAACAATCGCCTTACTGGGATTGTACACTTGAACTTACACTTTTGAGCCTTCATCAGCTTCAACTGAGCTTACTGGGAGATCCGGCGATGTGCTCCTCGCGGCAACGTCAGACCACCTGATCTCCCATCGTCAACACGTCGACGTTATACGATCTCGGCGACAACCAATCATGTACGTTGTAGCACGCCGCTTCCACAAACGACGACTACACTAGCTTCTGAACCACTCACCCTTCTTTAGCCACGTGCTCTGCTAAACCCGCCTCACGTGGTCACGTGCTAGACACGTCATCACACCCGATGACCTGGTCGGTACAATTCTCGAAACAACCGATTGAATTGGTTTGATAGAAAAGTCAACCAAGTCAAACAGCTTCAAACCCTTTTCAAAAACCATTAAGTGTCAAACAACCTATTGAAACGATAAAACAAATGGTTGTTTTTCCACTTCTTTATAAAACAATCTTTTTCAAAAAGGTTTTGATTCCAAACTGTTTTAGATTCAAACAAAGAGTGAATTACACATTAATCTACCCAGATCCCACCCACACAAGAAACAACTTTAGCTTTCCATCAAACACCATGGATTTGGAGATATCAAAGCTTCAAGATCATCCTTGATAAACAAGTTTAACTACTTTCCTCACACATCCTTCCCCGAGATCAGGGGTGACCTGAGCATCTGACCTGGGGCCGATCTCTATACCAAGTCTGCCCTTAAATGGCATTTGGCGGCTTAGAGTATCTGACTTGAGTATTGGCTTACACACTAAGTCTACTTTTAACACCTTCGTGGTGCACCCGAGTTTAGAGTCTTAATGAGCCTAGGTTGTTCCATCTGAATCACCATATACCTCGACGATCCTTGCTTGGAATCTTACTAAGGAAGGTCGTCTTTCTTGGGATAAGCCACATAGGCACTTCTTTCATATTTTTTGCCTTTAGGACATCTAACCTGGGTTTCAATTCACATGCCATGTCTATCATATTAATGCCTTTTTCTTGGAGTTTCTGACTTGATGTTTAGCTTACAACGCCAAGTCTCCTTTTCAACATCTAGGTAGGTTGGCTTACCTGCCCTCTGATAAGTAATTTAGTTTGAGCATCTAACTTGAGTGTTGTTTACACTCCAAATTCTACTCTTCAACCTCGAGGTAGGTTGGCGTACCTTGACCCTGGATAGATAATTTTAACTTTAGTTGGAGTATCCGACTTGAGTGTTGCTTGCACTCCAAAGTCTACTCTACAACCTCGAGGTAGGTTGGCATACCCTGACCTCGGATAAAAAATCTTAAATTCACTTGGAGTTATGGCAAACAAAACTTCAAAACACCTGAACTCAGAATCTTATTGAGACAAAGGTTGTCTTGCCTTATAGCACATACTCAGGGCAGCTGAACTCATAATCTTTACCAAGAAAGGTCATCTTCCCCAACTTAAGCCAAATGATGGGAGTCGCGATTCAGGGTACCCGAGCTCAAAGTCTTATTGGGAGAAAGGTCCCCTCGCCTGAATCGCTACGAGGTTTTACGCTCCCACTCTTGGAATCTTACCAAGGGGAGGTTTCCTTTCCTAGCTCGAGCCAAATGTTGGCGAGCTACGATTCAGGGTACCCGAGCTCAGAGTCTTACTAAGCGAAAAGTCCTCTTGCCTAAACCGCTACGGATCTTAACACTCCCTAAAGGGAGGTTTCCTGGCGCAGCTCGAGCCAAACGTTGGCAAGCTACGATTCAAGGGTACCCGAGTTCAGAGCCTTACTGAGAAAGAGGTCATCACGCCTGAATCGCTATCAATCTCTACGTTCTCAGCCTTGAAATCTTTCCAAGGGGAACTTATCTCGAGCCAATACAATGGCGAGTTGTGATTAGGGGCACCTAAGCTCAGAGTCTTACTGAGCAAGAGGTCCTCGCGCCTGAATCGCTCTCAGCCTTGGAATCTTACCAAGGGAAACATGGCTTTAGCTAATACAATGGCGAGCTGCGATTAGGGATACCTGAGCTCATAATTTTACTGAGCAAGAGATCCTCATGCCTGAACCGTTGTTAACCTTTATACTCCCAAAGGGAGGTTACTTCAAGCCTTTTCAGGGTGCCTAAACTGAGAGTCTTATTGAGAATAGAACATCACAGCTGAACTATATAATTGTGGAGCCACCTAAGCCTTGGAATCTTACCAGAGGGATAGGTGACCTCGTCTCGTTAATCACTCGTACACGCAGTGCGCTTGCTTGGGCAACATGACGGTCAAGTCGCCTTCCGGGTGTTATCAAAGTATAATGCAAACATGCTTTATGAATAATTTTCATTGGGTGACCTCATTAAAAAAACCTAAAATAGAACTTGAGGCTTGCCGCGTTCCCGGCTCGAGGAATCGCTCCATTGTCTTGAATTTCCAGCCAATAGGTTTCGTCGCCCAACACTTCTATGAACCTGTATGATATAAAAGTTTGGTGTTATATTGCCCTTTACCGTCAAGCTACAGTAGGACATAATCATTTGTCATTCTCGACACATGAGTTCTGGAAAATTTGTCAAAGTTGATCTTTGTTGCATATTGTAGATCGTAAACTAGTACACCAGGTAACTTCCCAGGAAAGAGAGGTGGGTCACCAATGGACGCACTTAAATACCAAGTTTTTCCTCGCCAGAACTTTCCTTGACATGTTCTCTTACACTACTACGCTCTATATCCAATAACAAGAATAACTTCTTTCCTGCGAGAGATCATGATCATGATAACAATATCACAACATATTTAAATGATAATTAATTATTCAAATCATCTTTAGAGTAACATGATAACATATTTACACATATTCGTTATTTCCATAATAATATGATAACATATTTAAACAATAATAATTATATATTTCATCTTCAGACTAATATCACAACAAACTCAAAAGATAATAATCATTTATCTTTGGAATAACATCACAACAGATAAAATATCTCTTTATCTTTTATCCTCAGAATAATATCGCAACAAACTTAACATTTATCTTTAGAATAACATCACAACAGATAAAATATCTCTTTATCTTTTATCTCCAGAATAATATCGCAACAAATAAAATATAATATCACAACAGATAAAATATAATATCACAATATAATATCACAACAGATAACATATAATATCACAATAGATAAAATATCTATTTATCTATTATCTTAAGAATAATATCACAACATATAAAATATCTCTTTATATTTCATCTTTGGAATAATATCACAACAGATAAAATATTCCTTTATGATCCTGCCGGTTGACCAGAGGGCAAGAGTCTTGCCACGTCGAAGGTTCCTCCTTCTGGATCGGCTTTGCACCACGCTAGCTTCCGTCCTTCATACCTCGATTCTCCTCAAGAACCTGAAAAAGACAGAGTGGCGCCGTTGCGGCCGATCGTGCTCCGACGCTCAAGTCAGTGACGGAATCACCAAAATACTAAGAGAAAAGCTAAGAACTCAAGGAACCGTGCAATATTCTCTCTCAGCGTACTCAAATGTTCTCACAAGCGTAAAGAAGTGTTCTAAACGCGCGTACCTCAGAAGTTCGTTAGAATTCCTTATATACCTGTGCATTTTCTCTCTCCTGACATTTACACCTCTGGACACGTGGCTTGCATCCAGCTGTACACGTGTCACCATCTGGAGCGTCCTCTACTTGAGCGTCACTTCTACTCTTCAGGCTGTTCGACTAAGTTACCCATGCAAGGAGTAACTCGGTGCATAGCTGCCTTGGAGCGCGATCTCTTCTGAGTGGCGAGCACGGGGTGTCACCATGCACACCTTCTCTGTGGTCTCGCCGGCCGCTATCACGATCTGCTTCACTTGCACATCATGTATGTTCTGGGAAACTGTTCCCTTGCCTCGACCTCTGGCCAGGGAATGATCATCTGACAACCTCATCCTCCGTGCTTGTACTCTTTGAAGGCCTTAAGCAAGCCTTTCTGATCTTTCGGCGATGTCCCTCTTTCGGCGGTCTCTGATCACTTGGTCGCCTAAGCTCACATACGGCGACTACGACACAAGCCTGGTGACCGCCGGTTAGATATGCTAGAGATCGGAGAACGCCAACTTAACGATTGCCGACTACACAGACTCCCCACTGTACTTCCCTTCCGTCAACCAGGTGTTCCGCTCAACACGCCTATATCATCGCTTACTGCCACGTCATCGCTTCCGACTACTTGGTCGGTACACTTTATCTTTTAACTTCAGAATAATACCACAAAAAATAAAATATTCCTTTACATTTTATCTTCAGAATAATATCACAACAAATAAAATATCTATTTATCTTAATTACCTTCTTTGGGCTGACCAACATTTGAGTCGAGCTCACGACTCACCTCTTGGGTCCAAACACTGAGATGACCTCCCCCAAACACTTGGGTCAAGATGACAAGCTCTCCTGCACGGTACACATGCCCCCCGTCTTACCTGCCACTAGGTAATCATTTACTCGTGGGGCGCCTATACTCGAGTGGAAGTACTGACACCGAGCTTGGTTGACTTACCTGTGTTATGCTTAAGCAAACCAACGAACAAATCAATCCCACAGAGCGCCTATGCTCGTACTTATACCGAGCTAGGTCAACTTACCATGTGCGAATTCAAATAAATCAACAAAGATAAACGCATCATCTTCAAAGAACAAATTTATCACACATCATTCAAAAAGAAAACAATAAGCAATAATATCTTCGCTGAAATACAACTCGAGGTTTACCACATTCCACACTTGAGGAATGGCCTCAACTGGTCAGCCATGGCTTATTCGTTTCGTGATCAGAGGGCTCTCATGGTCTCCATGATTTGTTGCAAGGTGGAGTTGTCACCTCCTTCCTGTCCAGATGGACCTTGTCGAGTATCTCTCATATCGCCTGATAGCTTGATCACAACTATGGACGGGACCTGGTTTTATCGGGCCCCACGGTGGGTGCCAAATGTTCTTGTCGGTTGACCTAGTCGCCAGTTGACTCTGGGAACAAGCTCTGGCTCCGTCTATCTCACTAGAATCTGCTCTTTCCTTTGGATGTTGGAATGCGACTCTGTTGAAACAGAGGGGGCCCTACCTGTTGATTGCACTCCGACGATCAAGTCACTACAAGGCTTATAGTGAAAATGTCTGCCAGTTTCTTTTTTGTTTCAATAAATTTCACTTCACAATCTCCAATACTGACATGATCCCTTATAAAGTGATGACAGATCTCTATGTGCTTTGTTCTGGAGTGCTAAATCTGATTTTTGGTAAGATTTATAACATTTGTGTTGTGACACAGCAAAGGTACCTTGCTAACTTTCAACCCAAAATCTTCTACCTATTGTTTAATCCAAAGAATCTGTGCTACAACAGTAATGTATTCAGCTTCTGCAGTTGAAAGGGCCACACAAGCTTGCTTTTTGTTGTACCAAGATATGAGACTTGAGCCAAGAAGATGACAAGTTCCACTTGTGCTTTTTCTATCCAATTTTCAGAGTATCCAACTGAATGTATAGGAGAATGACAAACTCTTGGCAGAATCAGAAGGATACCATACACCAACAAATGTTATTCCCTTTAGATATTTCAGTATTCTCTTGGCAGCTTTGGATTAGATTGAAATCTTGCACAAAGACAAACTGCAAATATGATATCTGACTTACTAGCAGTGAGATAAAGAAAGGATCCAATCAATCCCTTGTATTTGGTTTGATCCACTATTGCTCCAACCAAATCCACATCAAAGTAGCAGCTTGTGGACATTGGTGTAGTTGCCTCTTTGCACTTCTCCATCTCAAACTTTTTAAGGATCTCCTTGCAATACTTGGATTGACTTAGAAAGATGTCATCCTTAGATTGTTTGACCTGCAGTCCCAAGAAGAAGGACAACTCTCCCATCATTGACATTTCAAACTCTCACTGCATAGCTGCCACAAATTCTTTACACAAACTATCATGAGTAGCACCAAAAATAATGTCATCAACATATATTTGGACTAAAATAATAGCAGAATTTGACTTTTTAATGAAAAAAGTCTTATCAATTTTGCCTCTCTCATAGCCATGAGACAAGAGGAAATTGCTAAGCCTCTCATACCATTGTATAGAAGCTTGTTTCAGTCCATACAAAGTCTTTTTCAACTTGTAAACATGATTAAGGAGTTGATGATCCTCAAAACCGGGTGGTTGTGATACATATACCTCTTCATTGATAATTCCATTTAAAAAGGCATTTTTCACATCCATTTGAAATAGTTTGAATCCGCTCAGACATGCAAAGGCAAGCAGCAACCGCACTATTGAAAAGATGTTATGTACACCCGTCTAGGACTTCGCTAAACCACTGGAGGGTCGTTCCCGTAAACATCCCCATGAGCATTTTGCACAGAACAACATCTGACCCGCCCGAGATGATCATCTGAACTCTGAATAAGGATGTGCTTGTACGAGAGGATCCATTAGTCATTCTGAAAGGTTAGTTGAGTGTGTTTTCAAGTGTAATAATAAATATTCATTTGGTCACATGACTTATAAGTAATAAGTGTTAATGGATGGTTTTAGGCAAATACTACCTTGGAGACGCGAGTTTTATGCTCAAAACCCAATTTATAACTCTGTCCCGACCAGTCCTCGGTCATCGACTCCCGTGACTGACCTCAGACATCACATACTGGTGCCTGATAGTAAAGATGGGCCACATAAGGTGGGCCCCAGATTCACATATCAGGGTGTTGGTCAGTCTTCGGACATCGGTACCATAGACCTCGACGTTGGAGATCGACATCAGACCTTGCCAGAAGAGGGAGAGATCGGACGTCGACGGTCTAAACAATTATATTGGGCCACGTAAGGTGGGTCCCAAAATTACACAGTTATCAGTTGAAAACATCAGGTATGAGAAAAGACTAAGTCACGAGAGATCCATGCAAGTGGTGTGTATAGCCTAGTCAGGCGCGACACGAGTAAACAATCCTTGGAGGCGCTAAGGCCCATTAGGGTTAGGGTTTCCAAGGGAAGCTGCATGCATGGCACGTGAACACTTAGGGCTCCCGCAAAACATATGGCGCTAGAGATTAGGCGTAGAAGTTGGTACCTAGGCGACCACTCTGTTAGTCGTTGCACTCTAGTTAAGGGAAGTTCATGTGCCAGATTACGCTAAGATTATGTAATAGCGGCGTAGGGACATTCTCCAAGGAACCCTAAACATGGGTAAGGAAACAAAGGTAAACTCTAGTTTTAACCTATATAAACGGTGCTAAGAACCCTAACAAGGTACACAGTTTCTAAGACTGAAACTACTTTATACATTTGGTGTTTCTTTGCCCTTATACTTACTTGAGCGTCGGAGTGCAAACGACCCTCAAGGCGCCCTTTGTCTTTGTAGGTGAGAGATTCTTCGATCAAGGAAGTACGATTCTCAGGCGGAGATAGGAGGGTCAAAGGTTGCCGTTCGAGTCAACCGACGAGAACAAACTCCATATCGCATAGTTTGATACCATCTAAAAGAGTATTCCTGAAGAGGTGCACAAAATGGCCACGAGTTGTTTAATCATCGTCATTCCTCACTAAGAAATGTTATCGAAAGAACATTTGGTGTCCTCAAAAAGCGATTTCCAATTATCGCTAGCGAAACAGAGCCTGATTACTTTGTGGACACTATGACCGATATTGTTTTAACATGTTGTATTCTTATAACTTTCTTCACGAAGTGGGTAATGATGACTCTTTGTTGTAAGAAGTTGATCGTGACTTGATGCAAGGTGATAAAGATGTGTCACACTCGCAAACTCGTGAGGATGACTATAGGCTCAGGTCAAAAATTAGGGATACTATAGCAAATGAAATGTAGACATGTTATTACAATAATTAATTTTGTGTAACATCCCTAAACTTGTATTTATATTGTTGTAAGAACAATTTGTTGGTTTAATGTTGACATTCGACCTTTATTAATATTTATGTATGGAACTATTTGTGTTATTACAAAAGTTTAACCTTTTTTATTATGTTTTATCATGGATTGTGGGAAGGGTATTGCTTCAGAGTCATTTGTAGGTATCCATGAACACCAAAAATATACTACTACAAATATGATTTTTTTGTATACTTACTATTATTATTAATAAAAATATAATAAAAAATAATAAAAAATAATAAAAAATTGAAAAATATAATAGAAAATATTATTTTGTTAAATATAAATAAATTTATTAACTATACTAAATAATATTAAAAATATTTAATAATATTATAATATTAAATTTTAATAATATTATAATATTAAAAATATTTAATAATATTATAATATTAAAAGTATTTAATAATATTAATAATATTTATATTATGCATATGTGTTTTTCTTTTCAAACCTGTAATCTTAATTATTACATGAATCTCTAAACAAATTAAGGATTTTTTTGAATGATACATATTTCAATGTAACATAATGATTTTCTGGAAAATTATTATTTTTATTATTTATTTATTTATTTCATGTTTTCTTTATATATATATATTTTAGTGTATGTTTAATATTTGTTATGCATAGACTTTATTCATAAATTTTGCTTTAATAAACTAAAATACTGCATTAATATTTTTTTCATAGATATTTATTTTCTCTATGAAATTATAGCTCCAACACAGTATCAGAAGTAATATGCTCCAACACAATATCGAAAATAATCTTTTAATTGAATACATCTATAATTTAAAAATAAATAATCCATAATTACAACTTTGTTCTAAATCAAGTGTATAACAATCATGAATATGGTTCGAATTTTTTTACATAATTTATTTTCTTCCAAAGTGAACTCGAACACAATAGTGAAAATAATATTTCAATTGTCAAAAATAATGTTTTAATTTAAAATAATTATAATTCACAAATAAACAATCAAATTAAATTTTTTGAACAATTTTAAAATGCATGACAAATATATAAATTTACATTTTTATCAATTAAAAAAATATAATTTCACTCAGAAACTTTCATAATTTTTCCCTACACTTTTAAATTTATTTATTTTAATCTAAACGTCCTAACTTTTTTTTTACCTTTCAAATTATCTTAAATCCAATATCTAAGTTTGAATCCGTAATTCAAGCATTACTAAGACTTGTATTTTCGAAGGACCAAGCTCCAACATTTTGAATGGGATACCAACGGTCAAATATTCTGAACCATCCAATACGCGCGATCCCATCCGTACATCAAAACATCGCTCCCATCATCCAACGGTTCGTATCATGGACAGCAATCAGTCAGAAACACAAACCTACAGTCGCATCTCTTCTTCTCCAACTTCGCGCACCATGTTCTCCAATTATTACTGCTCTGTGCAGTTTCTTAGATCGCAACAACAACTTATCTCACACTGAAAGCGTTTTTCGCAGTTCTTCTTGAAAACAATGGAAGCTTCTAAGAAGAAAGGGGTTGCGATCAAGAAGACCAATGATAACTGGGCTTTTCTGGTAATTTTTTTGTTTCCCTAGTTATGCTTTTCATTTTCGTCACCGTTTTCTAGTAGTTTTATTGCAATGCTCTTAACCATTCTGTAGACAAATATTTTCGGTTCGTGAAACATTAAATATTTTCGATTTTGAAATCCATAATTTTGCATTTTAATTATGATTGTTCTTGTTATTGATTATTAGTATTATTGTTATCATTATATTAAGGTATTATATGTTAGATTCAAAGATGTTTATTCAGTTAGTATTGTGCTTTTCAATTTATATCTCTCTGCTCGTTACTGTTAGTTCTGTTGTGGTATTCGGAGTTTTCTATTGTTAATTTATGATTATCTTTTGTGTGTGTTGCAAATGTGTGAAATACAGGAGCATATTGAAGCACCTATGTGGGTGGATTTGGCAGTTGAAGCTGTATCTGGTGGTGTAGGCACGTGAGTTTTCTATTAGATTGAACTTTATTTTCATCAAATTATATTTATTATTTTGATTTTTAAGTTCGTTATGCTGCAGAGGTGATGATGATGATTGGTTCAACACAAGTCATCCGTAAGGAACCTTTTGGAATTTTCTTTTTGGGGATTTTGTCGATTTGATATCGACCTTGGGATTGTTTTCTAAACTGAGTTTGTGTACTTTATACAAATCATTTTCAGATTCCACCAAATGTCTGCTCGAGAGTTAAAATCCAAGTTTTTTCAGGGCGAGGAGATATTGGCACCAGGAATTGATTTGCAAGGAGTAAATTCGCCTGAGCTTCCTTCTTCGGTCTCGAGATCTAGAGGCAAACACTACAACAACAAGAAGTGGGAAGGTATTGATCTGAATACTTTGTTAGATAAACAGACGGGTAGGAGTGGCTTACAACAATGTTCAAGCTTTGGCCAAGAAGTGAAACCCAGATTAAAACCAAATGTGAACAGGCCAAAAAGAGCATTGAGTGGGAAGTTTGGATTGACTTTTGAACCCGATGCCAGAGGAAAACCCGAGTCAAAGGTTAGTTGTAGCAAACCAGTGGGTAGTTCAAGTTCTGACCGCAAGACAGGTGGAAGCTCTGCAAGAAGCACAATTACATCTGAGAACACTCAGAAATATACGGAGGTGTCTAGCAAACCATGTGATCAGAAAAGAAGTTCATCAATTAGGATGGTTAGTTTTGGGAAATATTGTGTTACAAGAAAAGTCTCAAAAATTCAGCCACAAAAGAAATGTTTGGAGGTAAGTAGTCAACCATGTGATCAGAAAAGTAGAAGTTCATCCGTTATTAGCGTTAGGAGAAGTTATGTTTCAGGAAAGAATTCAAAAGTGAAGATAGGTGATGATAGCACGCAATCAAGGGGCCGTAAATCATCTTCTGGGAAGTCTAGTCTTGGTTCATGTTCAAACACAAGTCATGAAGTTAAGCCTGTATCAAGGCATCAAAGAGAGAAAATCACAGATGAGAAAGGTGGGGTGACAATTAATCGTACAATCAAGAATCGTTGCAAGCCAGGTGAAACATCGAAGGCATTTGCCATATCAGCCGAGGAAGCTAAATCTGGTAACAGAAAGGGAAGTAGCATCAATTTTGCCAAGCCAACTTACCATCGAACAGCAAAGTCATTGGTGAGAAGCTGCACTCTCCTTAAGTCATGCATTTCTATTTTGTTACACATTATTTTAAATGATGTAGCTATGAGTATATAAAGCTCATATTAATTAAGTATTAAGAATTGTTTTCACCAAATTATTGTAAATGCATCAGAGACTTAATTTTTTGAGTGCATCCCTTTTCTGAAAGTTACAGTTCTGTAGCTACTTATTACAATTTAGAGTTTTTGTTTATCAACGATAGCGGGTATCCGTTGCAGGTCCAATATCCGTCTACAGGTTCAAAGGCATTGTTACAACACGCAGTGAATAAAGAAAACATTTGTATGGATGGTACCAAGGAGAAACCAAGAACTACCAAGATTAATAGTTTGACAGTCAAGGGAAAAGGCAATGTGACAGTGGATCAGAAATGCATTGCAAGAGGTGTTTTTGCAGGGAGGCCTGTTAGAAGTCATAGAACTACTGAACACAACCTACAAAAAGGAGACAAAGCAGGATCAACTGCTTTGACAAATAGTGGTATTGCAGTCAATTGATTTGCTTGACAATTCTTTATTGTTTCTATTTAAAAATCTCTTATTGTGTCAGACGTCTAATATAGCATGCATTATTATCAAAGAATATAATCGAATGTGGTGGAAATATTAAAACTATCTTTAGAAACATGATATATCTTCCATTTTTTTCATCTTGGTATGTACATTTCCTAGAAACTTGAACAGTTAAGTAAAAATTAAGAATGACTTTTTATATTTAACCTTTTTGAGCTTTCTAACCAAATATCAATTTGTTTATATACTTGTTTACTAGTTCATGTTTTTGAAGTTGCGAAATTTTAGAATCATTGCCACTGACATGTACTCATGTTGTCATCCTATGTTTTTAACCTTGGAATTAAAACTTCTCTATGGTATCAGTTTATGCCTCTTCATCTTGAAATTGAATTGCACTACAATCAACAATTTTGCATGTTAATTTAAGTGGTATTAGCTAACTTTCCAAGTCTAATGCAAGTTCATTAATGCAGGAAAGAGCACCAATGAACGTGAGGCAAAGAACCCAGTTAATCTAGCCAGAAGGATTTACTACGCTAGATGAGTACATTCTTTCTTTCAGGTGAGTGATAAAAACTTGGGGAAAGAAATGATGACCCCTTTCAAATGGCTTAGTCACGTGCCTCAGTGAAGCCTTATATTGGTTTATCCTAATTTTAGTATATATCGTAGATCTAGTATGGTTTTGGTCCCACCGTGCAATTTTGGTGATAAATTTGAGTTTCTTTTCTAGCTTTCATCATTATCAAATGATGTAATTCAGTCAATTCACTTTCACCTATTTTCACGTACGGAAATTAATACAAGGAAAATGAAACATATTGTTGCATAGACAACTCGATACCAAAATCCTAGCAACACTCATGGGAGTTATTGACCGATCTTGGAACTACGGTAACATTTTGTGAATTGTCCAAATAAATCCACATCAGAGTTTTAGTAGAAATATCTTGACTAATAAATGACGATATGTACTTGTTATCAATACAATACATTGGGCTGCCTATAAAATTTAGCATGCCATTATCCCTTTTCTCTTTAAGGAATTCAGGTGTAAAATTGAATCTCACAAAAAAAAAATATTGTATTAATGTTTTGAATTGAAGGTAATGTCGTAGTCTTCTCTATATATTTGTTTATGGTTCATTGGTGTCTAATCTTCATGTTGTTTCTCATAGAAAGATCTTGTAGTTATATTTGAGTCTGGTTCGTCTTGGTAATTGGCTCAAACAAGTATAATATTGAGGGGGAGTGTGCTAGTGTGTTTAGGTTGGACGTGGTGTCGTAGTCTCTTATATAAGTTTAATTATGAATCATTGGTCTTGAATCTCTCTTTGAAAGGTTCAATTTTTTATACCAAAATTAATTTTGTCTAACATACTTGCATAATAAAAGTGCTACATTTTTCCTAATTTCTAATACTACCCTCTTTCCATGTGTTGCTCTATTTGGCCTTAGCCTCTTTATTTCACATACAAAAATTGTTTCACTCTTCTCGAAGTTGTAGCTGGCGATCTTCCTGGATATATCCTCCTTTCATTGAAATTACATTAAGCACTTGAAAAATCAAAACAAAAAATTATGGTAAATAATAATGGAAATAACTTCTACTGTGACAATAGTTGTGTTTGGTCATCATTAGAACTATGTGGATGGCGATGCAACAGTACACATATAGTCAATCTTTGTCGTCCATTTGAGGAAGTATGTAACTGTGTGACATTGATCTAAACCAATGAATGTATTTTACTGCACATCTTGAGGGATGTGAAGTCATTGTCACATCGATAACAAGATGGTCGACAGAGTGCAACTATTGATCATCAATGACAGTAACTTCACCACCTTTGAAAGGTGGGGGATGATGAATCGTTTTCTCATACCCTAATTGTACCACATTAGGGAGATGCAACAATGTCGAAACATTATTAAGAGTGATGGCCATCTCACCAATAGGGAGGTGGAAATTTTTTGTTTCGCGGTGCCACCTCTTAACAAATGTTGATATGAGGCCTTTATCAACAATCTTATAACTAATGTTGCATAGTAGCAACAACTCGATTTTAAACATTGTGTCCTCAACTTGGGGATGACGGATACTAAACTTACTTAGCTTGCATCTATGGGAGACCAACTTTAGTTTCCACCGTCTACAAGTCACGTGTTCAACATAGCTCAGTAGAAATAATCTATTAGGAGGGCCCCTAGGAAATCCTACTTTATCATGTACTATAATAGCTAGTGGCAGTACATCAACATTAATGGCAATGATAAGGAGAGATTCAAGACCAATGATTCATAAGCAAACTCATATAAGAGACTATGACACTATGTCCAACCTAAACACAATAGTACACTCCCCCTCAATATTGTACTCGTTTTTCCGGCAATGAATTAATAAAATAAAATGAGACACTTTAGAGGTGTCTCAACCCTTATACATAAGTCATACCTAGTTAAAACTTTCAACACAACAAAGCAAAGAAAAGAGACCCTCTAGTTACATAAAGAGCATAAGCTTTGAAGATGCCCCTACCCATAACAACACTCTTACACAAAGAACCTTGTCTTTCAGAAAACAACCCCTGCCCATAACAGAGTTGGTTCTACAAAAAACCAGCTGAACACAAAACTTACAAGTTACAAACATAATGACTAAGTGAGACTCTATCCCTGCTGCCCTTTTACAGCCTTGGTCTCTTAAAACTTTGGCCTGCTTCCCAAATAACCTGCAACATTTAAAGCTTAACAAAAAATTGCCTAGCATATGATGGAAGGTTAGCTGTTGGAAATTTAGCAAGCTAACAACAGAGTGTTTAAATGCTTCCTCCCTTCTTTCAACTATGAGTGATGCTTGCTTCCAATAACTCCATCCCAATAACTCCATCCCACTCCCTCGTAAAACTTTGTTGGCGGGCAAGCTACAATAAAGCATAGTCCTTCCATTCTAATTTTAGTCTTGATTACCTGCACCAAAAGACCATACCTTTCACGCCTCGCAGCCATCACAAGGACTGAAATATGATTTTACCACTAAGTGACCAAAGCACAAGAGGGAAAAAAAACAAGGCAAACAAAGATCGTGCAAGGTAAATCATGCTTTCAGACCGAAAAAGTTACCTAGTTGCCATATTAATGCAAGTTTGTGGGGATAAAATCAAATCAGAAAAATAGAAGTTTACTTTCCTTATTTTATGTTTCATCCATGCCCAGGATTGTACCTGTGCCAGGGTGAAGATTTCATCTGCATCACTCTTTGCTTGATTAAAAATAACTCTATTCCTATGCTTCCAAATGCACCATATCACGAAAATCCACATACTTCTCCACAAGTTATTACCCTCTTTGTTAAAGCACGAACAAAAGAATTGGTCAAAGTGGTTTTCCAAGACATTGTGGTTCACCATACTAATCCCAAGCCAATTACTGCACATGTTCCATACTGAATTTGATACCTTACACGTAATGAGGATGTGTGAGGTTGACTCTTCCTCCCTCCCGCATAGAGGACAATATGTATCACTCATTATTATCCCTTTTTTGTGAAGATTCTGCTTCGTAGCTATCCTATCCAACATGGCCCTCCACACGTAGAACTGAGATGAGGGCATTACTTTTAGATTCCAGAGATCAGCAACATGACCATTTGTACTCCCATTCCCATTATATGCTAACATTGAGTATGCTGATTTTACCGAGAAGTTGTCGGAGGATAAATCATTCCATAGCCATGAGTCCTCCTTGTCTGAATGAAGGGATACTTGTGCTATACTTGTCATGAAATCTACTATCATAGGTTTTTCCCACTCAAACCACACTCTTCTCCAGCTGAAATCCCACTCCCAAACCTCTAAAGACCATCTTCCGAAACTGACAATTGGTTTATCTTTTTAACAAGGAGGTTTTGTAGATTCTAGGATATCTCTCTTTGAGTTGAGTATTGTCTAATCACTTATCTTCCCAAAATTTAAACTTTGATCCATCTCCCACCTGCCAAACCATATTTGATTCGAGCCAACTATTGTCCTGATCAGAGAGGCTTACTTTGGATAAATCCGTCCACCATCTAGATCTGTGCTTATTTCGAGCTGGTATATTTAAGTTTAACGTCCTCCAAGATCCATACTTTGATTCTAAAACATCCTTCCACAAACCAACCTCTGGGGACCTCAGTTTCCATAACCATTTTTCCAAGAGGGCCTTGTTAAAAAGGTCAATGCGTTTAATACCATGACCACCTTCCTCTTTTGGTTTACATATGTTCTCCCAGCTACACCAAGCAATTTTCCTCCCTTCTGCTCCCCAACCCCACAAGAAATTCCTTTGTAGCTTAATAATTTCCTTGCACACCCCAACCGGTGCTTTAAAGAATGACAAGAAGAATAATGGTATGGTATTGATAACGAATTTTATGAGGCAAACTCTTCCCGCGAAGGATAAGTTTTTGCCTTTCCAAGCCGACAGTCTCTTTCTTATCTTTGATAACACCGGTTCCCAAAATGAGCATTTAGATGGATTACCGCCTACAGGTAGACCTAGATAGGTGAAGGGTAGTTCCATTATGCTACAATGGAGGATTTCAGAGTACATTTTGACCAAGTTCCTGTCCACTCCAACTGCGCCTATTTTACTCTTGTGGAAATTTACTTTAAGGCCAAAACCTAATTCAAAACATCTTAGCATAACCTTAATAGTCAAAATGTTTTGCATACTTGATTCACAGACAAATAAGGTATCATCAGCAAATTGGAGCAGATTCACCTTGACATTTTTGTCCCCAACTTTAATTCCCGAGAATAAATTTCTTCTAGTTGCTTGATTTACCAATCCGGATAGGCCTTGGGCCACGATTAGGAACAAGAAAGGTGTCATAGGATCAACTTGTTGATCTTGTCGTTGAGGTCTTGCAGCCGGTGCTCACCCAGACCTTCGTTCTGAATCTCTGCCACCTACCGCCCGATCTCGTGCATGATCTGCTGGTGCCCCTTGTCGGCTTCCGACTGGTCGTGACACTCTGAGGCGAGGAACGGACGGCACTCCTTCGGCTTCTTCTCCTCTCCACATAAGTACCTCCACATAAGCATCATGCGATGCGGTAAAGTGGAGCTTAACGGAATTTTGAATATATTTTAAAAAATATAGTAATAAATTGAATATTGATCCGTGTAAAAAAAAAGGTAATTAATTATATATACATAAGATTCTACATTAAATGAATAATCGAGAATGTATTTATATATCTTAGATTGTACTTTTTAAAGTGTGTTCAGATTTAGTAATAGAAAATGCATAATCTATATACATTCTATATATATATTATGGATTGTGCATATTCTATAATATATTTTCATATCCGAAAATCAAAGACAACATACAATTAGTGAGAAAAAAAATACAAAGACATGCCTCTTCAACGGAGGTGAGAGTGCAATGTAGTCATCAATGGTAGTGACCAATGTATTTTGAGCAGGACTCTCCGACTTATGAACGGAAGAAGAAAAAATCGAAGGAGTGCAACGCAAAGGGTGCAACGGAGATGGAAGAAGAAGAGTTGGAGTAAGAAAATGTATGTTTAATATCAATATAAAGGAGGGATTTTTGGATCTTTTAACAGGTGTAGTTTAAATTAAATTGATTGGGTTGCATAAGGCATAGACCCTTATATTATCTGGTAATTGCTTCCTGCACCGTATAAGTGTACCCAATTATAAGGGAAAAGACAAAATTACCCTTAAAAAATGAAATACATATAAAATTACAGGACCTCCTTTTCCGGAATACAATAATCTCTTATAGATAAATTTTTTTGAAATGTATTAATTTTCAATTTCGGATTTTCTTATCCAAAATGAGATTTTTTTTTTACGGATTTTTTATATCCAGAACACAATAATCTATTATGGATATACTTTTCTGGAATGCATTATTTCAATTCTGGATTTTCATTTCTGAAATTAAGAGTATTTTTGAAATTTTTGAAATTGTGTTAGGTGCAGGTTCAAAAGTGTTGGTGCAGGAAGCAATTTCAAATATTATCTTCACATGTCTTGCAACTACTAAACCAAGGGCTTGGTTGGGCTAAATCATAATCAATTACATATTTTGAGTTGAGTTAAGTTCTCTTAGTGCATTCCATTATAATTAGATTGGATAATACATTCTGAGTTTCAAATACAAAGCACACAACTTGATTACATAACATCTATAAAATAAATAAAAACACTAATAAGTTATTAGTTAAATTTAATACTGAATTTTGAGGTACAAAAATACCACTCACGTTGTTAGTTGCTTATAATAATTGAAAACATTTAAATTATTATAATTACTTTATTTTTAAAAAAAATTAAAAGAGATGATCGCAATTTTTTTAATTAGTCAATCTCCTTATCCAACCTACCCTAAGGTTAAGTTCGGTCGGTTACTAAAACAAAAATAAATCCAAATCATTTAAAATTAATTGAGCTTCATTAAAGTTTAAACTAAATTCAATCTAATTTGAATCTACGACATTCTTACCCTTTCTATCTCTCCAATCAATCTGACCTTAATTTTTAAACCTCCAATCTCTGTAATAAATATTAAACATAATCGAATTCTAGTAAATCACTAGTAAAACAATTTTGTTATCGAATTTTTCTCTTGAAATTAAAGAATTGAAATGCTTAATCTTTTCATTATTTTAATTTTTCAACATCAGCAAAAGTCTAATTAATTAAACAAATACTTTATTGAATATCCGTTTAAACTTTTTACAATTTATTTACTTACGTAGTGAATGAAATATTTAAGTTTTATTACACTTATCTTTAAATTTCTAATTACTTTATTATACTCCTATTTTTCATATTATGTATTTTTTGGTCTTTTGTTCACTTCACGTCCATTATCCAATAAAGATGCTAATGACTATTACCGAATACAGACATGCTCAAGTGTTCATGCACGTAACTGTGTGGTTGACAAGACATGAAGTTTATGTTTTGTCTTATAAATCATGCTGAATAATTATTAGCCACACTCAATGTTAGTATTAATGAATGGTTCTACAAAGAATATGAAAATAGTATCAATAAATGGTTTTACAAAGAATATGGAAATAAAAAGAAAAAGCATGTTGGGTCAATTTCTTTATGCAAGTCAAGTTAGTCATATATATTTTTGTTTTAAATATGATTTTTCTCACTTTACAGAAAAAAATACACATTATTTCGTATTTTGATATTTTAAGCTAAGAAAATTATTTTCAGACAAAAATAGATTTAAACTGAAAGAAAATTATTTTTTTAAGAATATAAAAGTTTAATGATTTAAGCGTATACATGACTTTCTATGTTTTAATTTTGTACTAAAATAAAATAAAATAAATATAAAAAGTTGAAGATAAACTTTGTGTTGACACTATGGATAATTTTAGTCCTTACAATAAAGTATTAAAACATGAACTTGTATGACAAACGAAATGTTTTTGTCTGAAGACGATAAACACAAATTGTTCAAGGACAACATACACAAAATATATATATATATATATATATATAAGTTTATACTTAAGATAAACTCTAAAATATGTGTTAAAAAACTTACATAGTACTACTTTTAACATATGTTTGCAGATAATATTCTCTTATTTGCTCACTTAGAAGATCTAACAAGAACTCTCAATATGAAGATCTCTCTGAGTCTATGCCAACAACTTCATTGAAAGGACATTTTGTCATCAGTATATATAGTCCTCCTGTCTTTTACAATTCATTCTAGTTGAGATAAAAGTAATCTGACTTAGGCTTAGGCCTAATAAGCTAGGGTAAGTATTAGAACATTTGTTTAAATAGAAGTATGCATTCAATGTGGCATGCTAAGGATTTAATGCACTGTCAATCTATGGGAACAAATGCAGCTGAGGAACAAAGGATCTCTTTCTGTCTCAACAACTATCAAAGGATTTGTAACAACTCTTTCTTCCACCTCTCTATTTATGAAAAAAAATCCTTTAAAGAAGAAAAAAAAGGATAAACTAATGATCTTACGAGCTTTTGGAGTTAAAATCTTAAGTTGCAAAACCTAGTTGTTGGTAGAACATTGGTGTGTTTTTATCTAAAAGAGTGAACTTTATCTTGCATATGTCATAAGAAGCCACAACTCTTTTAGTGAGAAACTCTATGATCGTTATTGTGATATTTTAGTTAGGAGTGATTGTATTTCAAACAATATTTAGTCTTATCCAGGAATGACTACATTTCAAATAATACTTTATTTAGTTGCTGCAAACCAAATAATACTTGGTTGTTTAACTAGGAGTGGTCACATTCTAAATAATACTTAGTTATTTAACTAGGAGTGACAATTGTCTAGCTATCAAAGGTTATGTTCCAAAGGATACTCAATCTTAACTAGGAATGGTTGTGGTCCAAATAATACTCAATTTTAGCCAAGAGTGGTTGAGGTACAAAGAATTTTTGTAGTGATAGTCTACCTAGTGAAACTTAATCAAGAACTAGACAATATTTTATAACAAACGAATCGGTGTATAAATATTAAGCGTAAATATATATTTAGTCTCAACACTCTTAGATTGCATGTTATCAAACTATCATTTAACTTTAAAGAAGGAAAGTCTTTTTAACTGAACTCACAAAATATATCGATAGTAAGTTTATCCTCCTAAAATTGCATATGACTATTTTAATCAGACGTTAATATTACGAGATATTACACACACCAAATTAATGCATAATTTAACCCTCATTTTCTTGTATATTTCACATATTTTTAATTCTTTTTATTGGTTTTCTTCTTTCATTTTCTTGAGGTTTTATGTTTGTTAAAGGTGCAGTTGACTCCAAAAGGGGAACTGGTTGAATGGAGCCTGAACTCTATTCGCAAACTTGAAAAACAAACAAACACACAATCTAACAAGTAATAGATAAGGCTAGAGAGATAAATGCACACCGAATTTATACCACAACAAGGACTACATCTAGTCCCCTTGAGAAACCCACTCAAGAGCCTTTCACTATCAAGTATTCTATACCTCTTCAGGTCATCAGTATTCTACACCTCTGTAGGTTACAAGTAGTCTCAACCTCTTTAGGTTCACCAAGTATTCTCTACCTCTCTAAGTACACCAACTATTCTAACATCTCCAAGTATATCAAGTATTCTGACCTCTCTAGGCACATCAAGTATTCTAGCATCTCCAGGTACAATGTCCTAATCTCCCCATGAGATCAAGGACCTCTTAATACAATGAGAAAAACTCTCATTCAGAAAGAACAAATTAGGCTCACTAGGTATACTTCACAATAGTGAATGATTTACAATGATTTCACTCAAAACACAATTCTCACAAGTTGCTATCAATTAGCAGATATGAAATTCTAGGCACAATAACACAATAGCAACAACTTTTTATGTACACTTTGTATATCATTTTTATTCGCTTCATTATGTTGTTGTGTTCTTCACCCTTGATATCTTTATATAGACTACTAAAATGTGTACATTGCAGCTTTAGGGTTTCTTCAATTTTTCATATAACCATTAGACACTTCATATAGAAACTTTTGCTCTGAATGTTGTTTGCATTTAAGGCTCTTCAAAAAATTTCTTTCTCTTCAACAAATATGAACGTTGGTGTTTGAATCTTCATAACTTCATTATCCACACAATTTGCCACATTGCTCTTTCTTCTTCAATGCGCTACTTGTTGGATATGGAAACTTGTGTTCTAGTGATATCTGCTAAGGGTGGTCATGGATTGGATTTTTAATCTAGATCCAAACTAGATCCAATAAAATGGATTGAATTTAGAATCCATATCCATTTTAACTAGATCAAATTTATATGGATTTTTTCAAATTCATTTAAAATGGATTAAATCTAGATTTAATCAACTTTAGAAACTAGATTAAATTCACTTTGTCAATTAGATTAAATTCACTTTGTCAATTAAATTAAATCCACTTTGTTAATTAGATTAAATCTATTTAGATATGGGTCCTGACCAACTAAACTTGAAAAGTTCCGGGCCCTGACATGTACTTTGACCCACTCAACTCGACATGGAAACTAGCCGACTCAGTTATAGATCGGCCCAACCCGACTCGACTTAGGCCCAGACTGACTTGCCCTGGATCGACTTGACTCTACATGGGTTCTGTGCGGAATCAACCTTGACTCGGGCGACTCAGCTCAACATCGGCCCGGGCCGACTCCGCTCGACATCGACCCAGGTCGACTTCTCTCGACATCGACCCGGGTTGACTCCACTTGACATCGACCTAAGTCGACTCCTAGCGACATCGCCCCAAGCCGACTCCGCTCGACATAGACCCAGGCCAACTCTGCTCCACATCGACCCAGGCCGACTACGGTCCACATCGACCCAGACCGACTCCGTTCCACATGGACCAGTCTCACCATCGCTCAGGGCCGACTACGCTCGACAACGACACGAGGCGACTCCGCTCGACATCAACCTAGGCTGACTCCGCTCAACATCGACCTGGGCTGACTCCGCTCGACTTCAACCCGGGCCGACTACCCTCAACATCGGCCTGGGCCGACTACGCTCCACATTGACCCGGGCCAACTCCGTTCCACATCGACACAGGCAACTCTGAAAATCGGCCCAGGCCGTCTCCGGTTGACATCGGCCTGTACCAACTTCGGTCAACATTGTCCCTTGCTGACTCCTGTCGACATCGACTCGTGCCGACTACAATTGGCATCGACTCAGGTCGATTCTGGTCGATATCGGTCAACTCGGGCCGACTCTGCTCGACATCGACCTGTGCCGACTCCCCTCGACATCGACCCAGGCCGAGTTTGCCCAACATCGACCCAGGATGAGTCCGCTTGACATCGACCCGAGCCTACTGTGATCGACATCAACCTCGGTCGATTCCGTTCGACATCGATTGGTCCGGGCCGAATCCGCTCGACATTGGCCTGGGCCGAAACCGCTCGATATCGGCCCGGGTCGGCTCTACTTGACATCGGTTTAAGGTGACTCCGCTAGACATTGGTTCGGATCGACGATGCTCGACATTGTCCCGGGCCAATGTCGAACCGAGTTGGCTCGGGCCGACGCGACTCGATATCATTTTGGGTCAATTCCGCTCGACATTGTCCAACCAACTCGGCTTGATATAGCTTCGGTCCGACTCGGCTTGACATGGGTCTGGGTTGATTTGGCTCGACTTGGGTCCGGGTTGACTCGACTCGTCACCAGCCCAGGCCGACTCGGCACAACACCGACCCTGGCCGACTTGACTCGAAATTGTCCCTTGCTTACCCGAATTGACATCGTACCAGGCTGGCTTAGCCTGACATCGACCTGGGCCGACGTAGCTTGACATCATCCTGGATGGAGTTGGCTCGACAAGGACTCGGTCCAACTCAGTTCGATATTAGACATGGGCCCAGGTCGACTTTGATTCGGGCCGACTCGACTCGACAGGAGTTCAGGCGGACTTAGCTCAACATGGGTCCGTATTGACTCTACATAACTGGGCTTGGGCCAAGTCAAAATCCAACCCAAAATCCAGTTTGGATAATAAAAAAATGTATCCAATCTATATCTAATCCATATCCAATTAAATGGATTGGACTTAAAATCCAAAAAATATGGATTTGGATTTGAGATAAATCCATTTAAATGGATTAAAAGTAATATGGATTTGGATCAATTATGGATTGGATTTGGAAATTTGGATTTTTTGTCCACCCTTAATATCTGCCATTTTCAAATCTCATGAAACATTTTAAAATGTTTCTTTACTCATATTTGATGTGAATGTTGTGTTATAAAATATTCCAAGAATATAAAGGTTTAAGTATTTACATTTCCTTGTTATTGCATTTTGTTTAACGTTTGGACTATGCTTGTTTCGTTTGATATGTATAGTTTCCAACATGCATCTGATGCATGCAAACATACGCATCTGCTATGTGTTGCCCAAGGGGTTTCGTCTGATGTGAGCTTTTAAAGTGTTCCAACACTTGGGTTATCGTGTATGATCATTCTCAGCTCTATCGTTTGATCCTTCATTTGGTATGTTCTCTCTACAAGCTTTGTCTAATATATTAGTTGTTTGACGATGACAAGTGTTTCGTCTTATGTGATGTGTCGACATCTGATTTTTTATGCACATCGATTCTTTTCAATGTTCTATTTAAATATATCATCCATTTCAAGAATAAACATGAGGACTTGATGGTCTGATCAGTGTTTCACATTGTTTTGTCTAGTAGCCTTTTTTCTTGTATTGTCTAGTGAGTCTTGCTCATTTTCTCTTTTGTTTTTGTCTGATTTTGTATTACACATGAATGAGATTTATCATTTCACAATACACCTATAATGTTTGTTATCATCAAAGCATATAGACACTCATGTCATGAGATCATTTGATGAGATGAGTATTGTTTCGTACAGTTACTCAACATTTGTTTAACATTATTATAGTATGTAGTATATAAGTTTTCTTACCATGATACTTTTAAAAAATGCTAATTGAAGTAACACTTTTTTTAATTAGTCAGCTTATAATTTTTTAAATTTATTTTTCTTTTATCTTTAAATTATTTACTAAATATCACTTTTAATCTTTCTTACGAAATAGAATTTTTTTTTCTTTCACTCATAATGCAGGAATTTGTTGTTTTTATACAAGATAAATTTTTCTTACTTTTACCTTTTTATTTAATTAGCTATTGGCAATGATAGATAATTATTAATATTCTGGTATTTTTTACATTATAATGTTTATTTTAAATATTATTTAATTTGAAAATATATATTTTATTATTTTGGCACAATAGTTTAAGATAACGATATAGTTTTTTATATTACACTATTTTTAAACCCATACATTAATTAACATAGTGAAAGTGTAATATCTATTTAAAAATACGATATCTTTTTATTATTTTAAATTTTGTTTCAAAATATTTCTGAATATACGCAGATAATAAGTAGAATGAAAGTAAAAATATAAAATAAAATTTAAAATTAATTAAAAACTATAAATGCTCTGAAAAATATATTATCTACAAAATTAAATTAAATTTGTTCTTGCTGGTTGACTCTGGTAACAAGCTCTAGCTCCGGTCTGTCTCTTCTGGAATCTGTTATATGTCTTGTTGCACTGGAACGTGGCTCCATTTGAAACAGAGGGGGCCCTATCTGTTGATCGCACTCCAATGATCAAGTGAGTAAGAGCTTTCTAAAATCAAATAAGTATTCAGTTTCAGACTCAGAACCAACGTACCTTTACCTGGGGGTCTTAAGCCCCTTTTATAGCTTATCTCTTTTAACAACTTTCTCTCACGAGAATCTAATCTTAATCGAAAGCATACGTAATAGGAAAACATTCCGTTTATGGGCGCCTTCTCTTGAGCTGCTACAACAGAAAAGAATCTTATCTCTAATGAGAGCATAAAATAATATTAGAACAACCACCTGCCAACAGAGCACCATCTTAGGCGCTAACAGCAGGGAAACATTTTGTCTATGTGGGTAGCCTTACTCATGGTGCAACATTATCTTTTACTATGCATGCGACTTAACCACTTCGTGCCCTAAAACACACATACTTAGGTTAAAAGATATTTACATGACTTAACCACCACATGTACCCCTAGGTTAAGGAATACCATTTACTAATAACCTTATATTAGCGTATTAAAAGACTATTTTAATTATGTTCCAACAGGCTTACTAACATGACTGGGTCAAACCCATGACCCACTTTATAGGCCCAACAACCGAGCTAACCTACCCACACCGTGCATCGAGCTCCGATCACTGAGCATTGAACGCTCTGTCTAGTACACAAGCCCCCCAGGCTTGAGCTGTGCTTGGCTAAGCGAAAAGGCTTTCCATGTGCTCTAGTGGCATACGTGGCAGTTTCTCAGTAGGTAGGTGTGGTGCGACACACAAAGCGTTCCTAAGGTGATGTCTCACCACACTCAATCTGGAATGTACGCGTGGCACTCTCATGAACAGCGGGAAAGCATTTTCGCTTGATATTCCCATACTCGTATAAGCCAACATTCGAAAACTCACTATTATTCACTGTTTCAATTCTTTAACCCTTGTAAAACCCTTGCTCTCTTCAACCTTCCTCTGCACACTCCTTCGAGCACCCAAAAACCTTCATCGTCTTCGACTGCTTACTGCAACAAGGTAATTCCTTTCATCAACTCATCACTCTACATTTGCATCAATACTTGATTAAAGTATTCATGATTACGATGATCATATCACTTGAGCTGGGGTTCCTCTGAATTTACTATATGATGATTGTTATATTTGTTGAATACTTTGCTTGAATTTGGAATGTATCTTTGCATGTGACTTACTTGATTTTCCTGGCTTGAATGCGTGTTTGTATTTTGCTTGTGTTTGCATTTTTAGATATACTTCTGCAATGGATTACAAAGCTTTATACCCTTGGGCACCTCCAAACCTCTTAGAAGATACCTCCATGTATACCTCCCGTGAGCTTATAATGGCCCTTAGACAGAGTGAGTGCCATTTTGGCAAAGAGAACGATAGAACTCTTAGGATAATCCCATGTAGGGAGGATGAACCTGCTTGCTCTGATGAGTCGTCGGATCCTGAGGGTCCTTTCTGTTACTTATATGCCATCGTGTTTAAAGGGATTCTCCTTCATCTTCCCTTATTCAATTTCTAAAAGGAACTCCTTACCGAGATCAATGTCGCCCCTGCCCAGCTACACCCAAATAGCTAGGCATTTGTTCGGGGCTTCATCATCCTTTGCACACAGTTTGGCCTTTTGCCATCTGTTGAAATCTTTTTGTAATTCTTTGAGACCAAACAACTTTGGGTGTCCTTCAATGGGGTGTCTGGAAGGGCATTGCTATCACTCTTCCAACAGTCCTACAAGGGCTTTAAAGGTAATTTTTTGAAGATACGCTGCAACAAAAAGGATTCAATCCTTCTGGATGGATTTCCTTTTTACTGGACCGAGGAACCACGCTTCCAAGGTGCTCGACGCTTGGAAGATCTGCCTCAACGCGACCAGGAGGTCTTGATGTGAATGTAACTACAAGAACACATGATTCTTGACATTCTTAGGAGCAACTTGAGCTGGATTTGAAAGGCACTTTACTTTAGAATTGGATCAATGTTCTAAATTCAAGAACTCACCAAAACTTAGCACCAACCAAGACTCATATGGAAGTCCATGTATTGTCAAATTGAATCAAACACAAGGAATGAAGAACAAGAATTAAAAACTGGACAGAATTGAAAAGCTAGCTACTGAACCGAATAGAATAAATGGAAACCAAGCTGAAAACAGAAATGTAAACGGTAGAAAAATGAAGGAAAACACTAGGAAATTAAGCTACCGAATGGAAATTGGAGAAAAGGAAGAAGAACACTTATAGAAGAAGATGCTTGCTGGATTTTGAGGATTGGAAGAAGCCATTCACGCCACTTGGAACCTTGAACCAAGATAAGTGATGGAGTGCCACCACTTGAAGCTCACCATAGCTCACAAGATAAGGCAAAGAAGAAGAAGACTCAAAACTCACAATTTCTCTCCAAATTTGAGTATAGTCTCTCTACTATAAAATTCCAATCTGAATTGCGAAGGACCTAAGCCCTCCTTATATAGGAGTAAGGGCTGGTCATTTACATAGCTTATTCCCTAAGCTACCCAAAAAACTCCTAAGATCACACCCCCCTTACTAAGCTCACTCCCCAAGCTTCTAGAATTTGCTAAACTAAAGCCTAAAGATGCTTTTACAAAAGAGGTGTCTCATGTTTCCCTCTAAGCACCTTTCTAAACATTATTCTATATTATTTACAATTTAAAAGAAACTATAAAGAGAGATATTTAATATGAAGCCTATTATTTGAGAGTTTGTAGACTTCTTTATCTTTAGGCTTGATATTCTCTTTGACTTCTTTTAATTTGTGAGAAGACTAGAAGGAAGAACTTCAAATGTGTAGGTGAAAATCCTCTTCCTTCATTAATAAAATCCTCTCCTAGTGGATATCCATCAGGTCTGCCGCTTCTTGTCGAGCTTAAAGGTGGTCTTCGAAACCACTTTTCTCATAAGCAGAGAGTTCACCCCCAAGAGCTCTAAAAGCTTATATTGGTACCCTTCATTCTCTACTCTTGATAGTACTAACTTTACTATTGTTAATGATTACTTCTTATCCTCTTTCACATATAGCATATTGGCAAGGATTGACAAGAAAGAGTTGGCAGAGAGGGCTAAGAGGATGAGAGTGGCTGCTCAAGCCCCTCAGGATCTTAAGCTCAAAGCTCCAACCATTATTGTTCTGACCTCTACTGAAGACGATGAGGAGATCAATCCTGGTTTGGTCTTCAAGAGGAAAAGGAAAGCCATAGCCGCCCTTACCGAGCATTCCCACTTAGATGGGCGTGCCCCTTCCAACTGCGCTCCCTCAACAAGTCCAACCCAGCCACGCAACATGATGGTGGTACAAAAGGACGAGGGCATGAGCTTCAGGGAAAAAGGGTTATGGTACCTTGACTTAGATGTCCTCCCCCTTCCTTGAGAAGACCCTTCTGCCCAACGAGGAGAAGGAGAAACTCATGACCCTCGAGGAAGATCGCTTGGTGTAAGAAACCATGAGGCAACTGGGGCAAGCCCTCGCTGCAAGTTTCTTAGTCGCCACCAAGTTAAAGGTTTGGAGAGGGTCGACGATAAAAAGGCTTACGAGATTGCTGAGCTCCATAAGCAAATGGAGGGTCTTTAAGAAGAGCTTCATCAATCAAGACTCCTACGCCAAAAGATGGTGAGCCTTCAGGAAGAGCTTCAACAATCCAAACTCCTACGCCGAGAAGGTGAAGTTCTCCTGTCTGAGAAGGCTAAGGAGGCCACAAGCTAACTGAGGAAAAGGCGAAACTCTTGGCAGAGGTGGAAAAACTTAAGGAAGAACTAGCGCGAAAAGATGAGGATCTTGCTAAGGAGAAAGAAGCCTTTACAAATGATGCCGCTCAATCCTACCTTGTGGGATTTGAGGAGGCCGTCAAACAAGCCTCGGGCCTTCATCCCGAAAAAGATTTCTCCCAACTTGGCCCAGGTAAGACCATGGTCAATTGACAGTTTTTGGAGGAGTAACCTTAATTTCCATCTTTCATGTAACCCATAACGCTTTGAACACTTTGAACAATATTGCACATTTTATTTTATAAGCACTTTTTATCCATGCATGTTAACCGCAACTTTCTTTACTAGTCTAGCTATTTAACTTAGTAAATTTTGACTAGCGTAGCCAACACATACTTCGTTATTTAACTTAGGGAAACACGATTATCATAAGTTTAACATCTATTGAGAACATACCAATCTAATACTTATGCCAACCCTCTGAGCCAAAATGACAATAGACTCAATGTATAAATCAAGTATAAAAAATCACGGTGCTCTTAAAGAACTAACCTTTTGATGAACTTTTACCCTCTAAGCAGGGTTCACATACTCTGACCTTGCTAGGCATGGCTTCACACACTCGAAGAGCTGCGCCCTTCTAAGCTTGGTCTTCAAAACTTGCACTAAGAATGATTCATCTATCTTCTTAGAGCATCTAACCTGGGTGCTAGCTTACACACCAAGTCATCTCCATTTTAGCCCAAACAATCACCTTCACCACACATTACTTAACCACTCCACAAAGTGCTTGAACTCGGGAGATCATCCTTTCGACGGACTACCCCGACTTCTTAGACAGTCTTAGTCTCAATACTCATCTGTAGAGCACCCGAACTTGGGTGGTCATATCGACACAAAGGTAGGTCGTATTACTTGCCTATACATGACCAATTTTACACAGAGCGCCTACTCGGGGAATCTCACCGAGAGAGGTCGCCTTACCTGCTTCAAGCCAAACAATCTTAGTTATGGCTGATTGAGCTTCAGAGTTGCTGAACTCAGAATCTTAACTGAAATAAAATTTAAGATTCGCCTCATTCCTTATTCGAGGTATAGCTCCCCCTCGAGGGTTTCAATTCTATAAGCTCCATTGCTGAGCGCCTCCACTACGCGGAATGGGTGAGTCCACTTTGGAGATAACCTATTCTCCAACTGATAGGGGTGAGCCTTTCGCATCACCAAGTCGGCAACCCGGAACTGACTTGGCTTCAACTTGGTTTTTTGCTTCAACTCCAACTTTCTCTTCAAAGCCTCAGAATTGATGCAAGCTTGTTCGCGCACTTCATCTAGCAGATCCAGGTTCACCTTCCTTCCTTCGGTAGACTCTTCAATAACGAAGTTCTAGAACCAAGGAGAGCTCTCTTGGACATCTACTTGTATCATGGCGTCTGACCCACATACCAAACTAAAGGGCGTCTCCTTAGTTGTTGAATGAGGAGTAGTGGGACAGGCCCACAAAATTCGAGGAACTTCTTCCGACCAAGTTCCCTTGGCCTTCTCCAACCTTCTCTTCAAACCCCTGAGTAAGACTTTGTTGAACAACTCGACCTGGCCATTCGTATGAGGGTGTTCCACTGAGGCAAATATTTGTATGATGCCGAGCTCCGTGCATAGCTTACATAACTGTTGACTTGCGAACTGGGTTCTGTTGTCGGACATCAAGTGTCTACGAATCCCAAAACGGCATACAATGTTTTTCCACAAAAAATGTTGCACCTTGTGAGCAGTTATTTGCGCGACTAGCTCGGCCTCAATCCACTTTGTGAAGTATTTAATGTCTACCACGCGGTACTTCATCTGACAAATTGTCAAAGGGAAATGACCTAAGATATTTATCCCTCAGGTATAGAAAGGCCATGGGCTATATATTGACTGCAACCCCTAAGTTGGTGTGTGATGCCAATAAGCATGCTTTTGACACTACTCGCACCATTGAGCATGCCTCACACAATCCTTCTTCATGGTCAACCAATAATACCCAACCTGGACGACCTTCAACGAGAGTGCTCTTCCTCCGACATGACTCCCACAAATGCCTTTGTGGAGCTCCCCCATGATGCGGGTGCACTGATCTCCACTTACACAAGATAGGATGGGATAGGTATACCCATGATGGAACAACTTCCCATCTACAAGAGTATACTTCCCCATATTCCTCTTAATCGCCTTTGCCTCTGTAGGTTCTATAGGGACCAAACCATCAGCTAGGTAGCGTTGGTACGGAGTTATCCAGGTCTCCACAATGTTGAATTGCAGGACCTCCAAAGACTCATCTCCCACCAAGTCATAGGTGGTTATCCTGGGCACTTTCAAGGCTCCTGTGTCAACGACCGGTGCCTCGTCCCTTGCTCTCAGCTCACGCCCAAGATCTCCATGCGACTAACCCTTCTACAATGGTCTTAGGAGACTTCAAGGTCTTCTGAATGACTGACCTCTAGCAACCTCCCTTTCCCGAGCTTGCCAGTTTGGACAACAAGTTTGCTCGGGAGTTTTGTTCTCCTGGGACATGCACTAGCTCGAATATGGAAAGTTGCTTTCAGAAGCATAACATACCTGAGGTACGAGGCTAACTGCAGAACCTTAACCTGGTACTCACTTCTGACTTGTCCAGTAACCAGCAATGAGTCACTTTTCACCAACAAACTTCGAGCATCCAACTCCTTGGCCAACAACATCCCAACTATCAAGGCTTCGTATTCACCTTAGTTGTTGCTGGCTTTAAAGGCGAACCTCAGGGCTTGCTCGATTAACAACCTACTCGGCCTTTCTAGAATGACCCCAGCTCCACTCCCCTATTGGTTAGAGGATCCGTCCACTGAAAGGACTCACTAGAAGTCATTAGGATGTGGTTGGTGATCCTCAGATATTAGCTCTACCATAAAATCAACATACACCTGACCCTAGATAGGCCCCCGGGGTTCATACTGCACATCAAACTCGGACAATTCAACAGCCCAACGGACCATCTGACCTGCTATGTCGGACTTCTGAAGGACCTTGTGGATGGGCATATCAGTCATCACTATTACAGTAAAGCTTTGGAAGTAGTGGCGGAGCCGCCGAGCTGTGAATACCACAGTACCTTGGTCACAAAGTAAACCGACTTCTGAATCCTGTCTTGTTCTTGCACAATGATCGAGCTGATCGCCTAATCTGTGACCGCAAAATAAAGACTAATGGGAATACCTAATAGCGGCTTACAAAGAACACGGGGGCTGGCCAAGTTGATACAATCCAAGCCAACAAGGAGATGACCAAGGATTCAAATTATCATTCACACTATGAGAAGTCATCTCAATTTTCAAGTGAAGACCCCACCAAGGATCTAGCATACCTCACCAGAAGGAGAAATGGGGACCAGAACATCAAATGTTTTTCCTTTTGGTCTTCTTAAGAATAAAACAAGTTGTATATAAATTGGCTTCACATTAGGGGTCCAAATAGCAAGATAGGCTAGAATAGGTGCCTTTAGCATAATAGGGGGGTGTAGTTATCATTTTAGCTTGTTAATACAAAAAAACCTCGTTAGTAGATGGTTAATTAGTAACATACAAAGTTAAGTTTATAGTGTGCTCAGATATCAATGATATTCTTAAGATTTGTGGGTATCTTCTTGTGTAGGGAACAGAATCATACATCAGTCTTATCAACCATTGATAACACAAGTAACTGCCAATGATGCCTATATCATCCATGAAAAGAGTTAGTAAATATTTAAAACATGAAATAGTAATAATTGAGGACATATAATTAAACTTACTCATTAATATAAGAGCATGAATAAATTTGTTTTCCCTCTTTTTCAAGGGTGTTAGTGATGTATGCTTGGGTCTCATATGCCTTTGGTCCAATGGGATTAGTATATGTAGGATCTAAGAATCCATACACATTTTCCTTCTCCTCAGTGAGACAAACTCCATGCAAAAATCTACAAGTTATTAGTTAAAGCATAATCAATAATAATTTAACATAAATTAAATTGAAATATAGGTAAAGATACTTACATCATAAAAAATTGAATTATATTTATATTGAGCTCCTGATCCCCATCTACAAATTCTAATAAATTTGTGTTGTACAGTACAGTGGCAGTTCAGTGTTTATTTGAAAAAACTTATTATCCCAGGGAACTTCAAAAGGATCTTGACCAATCTGTCTAGCAACTAGAGCTAAGGAAGCTATAGGATCGTCAATAGAAACCTCATGCTTCTTTTCCGGACTTGGTTTCCGACGAGGTTTCTACAAAATAAAGAACATTTGTATTAAATTATATATAATGTATAAAATATAAATTAATATAATGAATTGAATTTATTACATGAGGTTGTGGCATCAATCGAATGAGGTGTCTAGGCCAGGCAACGAATGTCTGAAATGCATCGACCACAGTGGTTACCTCATCTGAAGGTAGTGGAACACGAGCATCAGGTACTCGTACTTTTTCAACTGTTACCTTCGCTACATCAAGGGAGACAGGAATGTTATGTAAGGTGGTGGCCTCTTCATAGACTTTTCCAAGGGCCACCACCTGAGGAAGCTTGTCGGCCGCTACTAGTAGCTCACATTCCTTCGTCTGCCCAATGATATCATCACCTGATGTTGCAGGAGCCGCACAACTCCCCTTTGTGCTCTTGGGAGTGAGACTGACAAGGGGTTGAATCGGCTCAGCACAAAGTTGTTGCGATAGAAACTCTTGTCGCATTCGATCATTCTCCTTTCTCATCTCTAGCCGCATCCGATCAGTCTCCTTTCTCATCTCCTCCATTAATTCTTCATGTATCTTAGTCTTCATTTGAGCTTCACTCTCTTTGGTGGAGGAGGATGACTGTCGTTGTGAAACTCCAAAATATAGTTTAATTTCAACCCCTTGTGCTGCTGCACGAACATGACCACTATGCTCAGGTCGTCCAATTGTTTCAACCAGGATATCGTGACGACCTTCAGGAACAAAATTACCTTGGGATTCCAAGGAATCCTGCAAGACAAAAAAATCATATCAGTTTTTAATAATTAATGCTTTAAAATAAAAACTAAAAATAACTTACAATTTTTTCGATGATAACCCTGGATTGCTCAGAATTTGGTGCACCCGACTTTTTAATTCGGGTCCTCTTCCATTTTACATGGCGAAAAGGTGATGATGGAGGAGAAGTGACCCCTGTTTCCACATTCTCAGACGAAGTCCCTTGTCTAGATTGCTCCTTTTCCACCATCAGTGATTGCTCAAGTTTTCGATACCCCGAACGAGAGAGTACGTGTGGGGTAACATTCTTCAAAGCTATCTCTTGAGCTTTCTTCCGAAGATCCTGTCCTAATTGAAATAAACAAAGTGAATTAAATAAAATAAACTCATTAATGTTATATAAATAAAAATAGTTAAGTTACTTCACTTATAATCCAAGCCTTATTTTCACGGCTTTCTTTAAAAAGATGTCATGTCTCTTCCTCAATATGTTTGTACTTTAAACATGGATTTTCGTCTTTAAGGTCGCCAAAAACATATCTCAAAGTCAATCTTGACTTATGGTGACGAAATTTAAGTTTGATATTGGATATAATCTTTTATCGAAGCGGTTCCACATCATGAATTTTAAAGTTTGCCTGGAAAATAACATCACCAAATTAAAATTAATCTATGAATATTAAAAATCATTATATGGTAACAATAATAATGTAAAGCTTACCAGAACATCCTCCCAAATCATGTTTCGATCGACCTCTAACACCTCATCCCATGAATTAATCAAAATGGAGAGCCTCTCACGAGAAACAACTCCAAGATAGCTCATAAACTCATCTGCTTTAGGACCAAAAGCTACTCCAGTGTTGACGTCAATGTCAGCACGTGTCTTCTCACCAACAACACATTTCAATGCGAGACACTTCAATCTAGTAGGTCATTTGCTGTCTTGTCCGGATCGAGGTCTGATTGGAGTCTGATCGTCATCCATATCTCTATTAAAAAAATTAGGTAACAAACATTAGTTAATCTGCATCGAATTAAAATCATATAAAAATAATACATAAAATTCTAAATGCGTCTTTACGGGTTGCATGTGGGTTGAATGTTCATATGTAAATTCCTTCACTGTGGTCTTTACGAGTTGCATGTACATCATCAAGTGCATCGTCATCTTTATTAATTATCATTGGTGTGAATGAACGGGGGTCACCATTTTCAATATCATCTATGGCCTCCCCTTGTTTTTTCCCGTGTAAAACGACATACCAATGTTTTACTATAGCCGCATTTGTAAATCAAAGCGCTTGATTTACGAATGCGGCTTTTACAAATAGCCGCATTTGTAAATGAACTTCATTTAAAAAATGCCACCGCATTTTTTACGAGTGCATCTGTTCATAAAACTGCACTTAATAAGGAGCCCTTGTTTTGCCTTTCTACACTAGTACTAATATATTTTATCATCAAAATTAAAACTGATCACGTTAGTTCTTTTAAAAATCACTTGATTCTTTTACGTAATTACACGAATTTGAATATTCATAATTTTTATTGCTTACATTAGGATTGTAGGATGTAGAGATTATATATATGAGTTTCATTTCTACATTGGTAAAAAGTCCGGAAGAATTTTTGACCTCTTGGTTATGATTTTGAAGCATGTCTACTTTCTCTCTTTAGTTGAGATTAATGAAGGCTTGGATTATAAAAGTGTTTGGAAAAATCCAAGAGTCCAACACTGTTGCAAGGATAAATAATGACAAACATTTCATGGGTGCACACAATATATAAAAAGTATTACAATCTCCACTTTTTTTACAAGAAATTCATAATTTTGGTCAATGTATAATAGGTTCGATTTTAAATATAAGTAAAAGCTGAAAAAGAAAATATTATCTAAAGTTTTTTTTTATGATAGCATTGTTTATTTTCATAAATTTTGTTTGATAAAAATTATCAATATAATGAATTTACATTTTTATAATAAGAATCAAACTTAACCTTTATGTTTATTATTCTAACACCGATCACTAAATGGATATTAATAAAATAAGATAAATGAATTAGTAGGTAATATGTATTTCTTATATCAATATAATTATTTGGTATTCATACAAAATCGTGTTAATCACATACTACACATATTTTGTACATTAATAGGTTTCTACATTAATAATTAAGTCTCTATATTTTCATCATGAAAAAAATTTATATCTATATAGTATTATGAAACCCCGTAAAGTAAATAAAAAAAGTTGCAGGGCAGTAGTGTATTATTTTTAGGTGGTAGAAGAAGAACATAAGGTTTGAGAAAACCGTTGGGCTATTTTGGTTCAACATTTTTATTATTTGTCACCTGTTTTTTTATATATGCACCTCCTAGAAATAACGAAGGTTTCAAAACCGTTGGAAATAATGAGGGGTTTCAAAACTGTTGGGAATAACGGGGTTTCGAAATTGTTGGGAATAACGGGGGCTTAAAACCACTGGAAATAATGAGGTTTCCAAATGGCTGGGAGTAACAAAAGTTTCATAAAATCGTCGGGAACGCCAAATATAACTCCCGTTAAAAATATTTTTTTTTTGTGTATCGTAGTTTAAAAAAAATATCTACTTTTGATCAAATTATTAATTTTGTTATGTACCGACCCGTCCTCGGGCGTTGACCAAAGTCAACACTTGGTGGGACCCATCAAGGGCGTAATGAGGTAAGAAAGGGAGTCGGCCTCGGGCGTTGACCGGCCTCGGGCGTTGATCGGCCTCGAGCGTTGACCGGCCTCGGGCATTTGACCGGCCTTGGGTGTTGACCGGCCTCGGGTGTTGACCTAGTCCGGACCAAGGGGTACTTGCATCTGATGGGTGCCACCTCTTAATACCCATGGGTAGGAACGACCGTGGAGGAGGCGGCACCATAGGAGGCGGCCAGGTAGGAGGCGACACGGTAGAGGCGTGGAGGCCTCGGGCCTCGGTACCCCGAAAGAGTAATAATAGAAGAGAAAGGTGGCTTCCAAGCCACACCCCTGTACCAGCAGGGAGAGACCCGACTCGCGGAGTACTTGAGCATGAGGCGTGGGAATGCGACAGTACGCGCCACCATTAGATAACCACTAGGACAGAGACGACCTTGGAAAGGGCCACATCCCATGGGGCATCTACATGCATGGTACGTGAGGAGGGTAGAGACACTCCTAGGGCGAGTGACTAAAGACTGGGGTGCATGAGTTGGCACCTAGGTGGTCACCTCCCCCGCGCCAGATGCACTGCGAGAAGGGAGACTTACACGCTGGGATTTCCCTAAGTTGGGTTACAGCGTCGTAAGGCCTCCCACCCAGAGTTACGCTTAAGTCAGAAGGAGACACGTGGCAGAAGCACTGACAAGGTATAAAAGCTCTCGTTGTCAGGAGTTTAAGGTACGTTCTATTCATTTGACGCTTACACACTATACGCACGAGTGACTTGAGAACGAGAGAGAAATCCGTTGGAATTCAGTTACGCACCTTCTGAACATTGTAGTTGCGGTGTTCCGATACGGAGGTGCACAGTGTTTTCTGCCATTACTGACTTGAGCGTTGGAGTGCAAACGGTCGTGAGGGCGCCCTTTGTTCTCTCTGTTTCAAGTATTCACGGCGGCGAAGGGTGAAGGTTTGGAATGAGGAAGAAGGAGTCCTTGATACGCAGGTCTTAGCTACGCACGAAGGATAATCTGGTCAACCGGCAGGAACACTAGTAAAAATGTAAAAACAACTACTCTTTATTTGATGTGTTTTTACCGTTAGACGCAGTCTTTCCAAAACACGGTGACATTTTTTAAATTAATTTCATTTACAAATGCGGCTATTTGTAGTAGCCGCATTTTTAAATCAAGTGTTGTATTCTTAAATCAAAGCACTTGATATAAGAATGCGACTATCTGTAATAGCCACATTCTTAAATCAAAGTGCTTGATTTATGAATGCGACTTTACCTATAACTGCATTCTTAAACCATATGCTTTGATTTAAAAATGTGACTATTACAAATAGTCGTATTCTGAAATCATTTTTAACCCTAACTCTGAAGCGCGCCACTTACGCTTTTCATATTTTCTTCTTCTTCTTTCTAGTTATGTTCCTGCTCTTCATTTTTAACCTCTTCTTCATTTTCTTTGCTCTGTCTTTGCTTTCACGTGCCACTGTAAGTTCTCAAGTTGTCTTTCTTCTTCTTGTTCACCTCTTCTTCTGCATTGTTCGTTTCTCTTACTTTTTTTTTGCATTGGTCGAAGTACTGTTGCATTGCCTTCGCGCTTCTTGGTTGTGTTTTCTTTGCTCCGTCGCTGTTGTCGCTGGTCTCGTGCCACTCTTCACCAACGTTGCCTTCACACACAATGATGTGAGTTGATTTTAGATGATTCCATTTTAGAGGTGACACTTTACTTATGATTGAGATTTTAACAAGTATATAGTGAGACCTAGGGAAGATCCCTACTGGACACGAACTTAACCAAGTGGTTAAGTAAGTGTGAATGTTCACTTTTAAAGGCAAAGAGGAAAAATCAAGATAAGGTGATAGTGATGATGCATTGCGGACATTGAAAGATGTCAAAGGAAACAATAAGATGGTCATGGTTGAATGCTAAATGGAAGAACAACACAAGAACGCAAAGGAAAATCGAATTATAAAAAGTATAGGAACACAAGAATAAAGTGGCATAAAGGAAATGAAGGAAAAGGATGGAAGAAGAAAGTTTATGGAGTGAATTGAGAAGGGAGATGCCATTTGGAGTATGGTTTCCTCCAAGATGAGTGTAGAGGGCCGCCACGTGAGAGCTCTTAACTCACTCAAGATAAGACCTAATGCTTAGAGTAACCAAGCCTCATACAATTTGTGCAGAATTTTCCTTCCTTTATAAAATTCAACTTGTCAATACAAGGAGTAAGGCACCCTATTTATAGGAATGGGTGCCTTGGTAGGCAAGAAGGGCAAGGGTAGGGTGGTAAGTGTGTGAGGGGCTACCTTTAGGATTTGACTAAGTAAAAAGCGCACCCTAGGCTTGTCCTTCTAAAAAATAGGTCAAATTTCCTTCCTAAGGGCTAGGCACAAGCTAAAATGATAACTACACCTCCCTTTTATGCTATAGGCACCTATTCTAGCCTATCTTGCTATTTTAGACCCCTGAAGTGAGCCCAATTTATTTACATAACTTTTCTCTTGTGGAAAAGACTAGAAGGAAGAACTTCTGATATTTTGGTTTATAGCTTCCTCTTCTTCTGCTGATGCTTTCTCGAGGTTTTGTGGGGACAGACTTTGTATACTGAGATGACTGACCTTTTTTGTGAAGTGCTTGATGTGTCCTTAGTCAACTGTTGGTTGCTTTGGCTTGTATCACCCAAGGTTGGTGGTGTTTTAATTTTTTTTAATGTTATGAATATGTTTATTTTTTATTTATTATAATTTATATTTTTTAAAATTTATATTATTTAGTATTTATTATAATTTGTACTTTTTAAAATTTATATTATTTAGTATTTATTATAATTTTTATTTATTATTAATTTATATTATGTTAATTGTTAGTTTAGAAGAGAATTATCGTGTTGGTATTGAGTCCGAGGGTGTTCGACCCTCGGCTATTGATACGTGTTGGTATTGAGTCCGGGGGTGTTCGACCCTCGACAAACGCGTGAGATAGAACACTTATTAGAAACACTTGAATGACTATTATAGAATATAATGGATCGCAATTGAATTAATTTTTGATCCTGCCTGTTGACCAAAACGCTGGAGCCTTGCCTCGTCAAACCTGGATCGACTTCTGCACCGTGTTAGCCTCCGTCCTTCACCGCGATCCACCTCAAGAACCTGCAAAAGACAGAACGGCGCCGCTGCGGCCGATCACGCTCCGACGCCCAAGTCAGCGACTGAACCACCAAATACTAAGAGAAAACTCAAGAACTCTAAGGAACCGTGCACAAATTCTCTCTCAGCGTACTCAAGACTTGCAAGCGTAAAGAAACAATCTAAACGTGCATCCCTCATAAGTTCGTTAGAAACTCTTATATACCTGCGCATTTTCTCTCTCCAGACAGTTACACCTCTGGACACGTGGCTCGCATCCAGCTGTACACGTGTCACCATCTGGAGCATCCTTGACTTGGACGCCACTTCTTACTCTTCAGGTTTTTGGCTAAGTTACTTATGCATGATACAACTCAGTGCATAGCTGCCTTGGAGCGTGATCTCTTCTGGGTGGCGAGTTCGGGTGCCTTCGCACACACCTTCCCTGTGGTCTCGCTGGCCGCCTTCATGATCTACTTTACTTGCTTCACCGTGTATGTTCAGGTGAGCTGTCCCCCGACCTTATCCTTTAGCTGGCTAGGAAATGACTATCTGACTTCATCTTCGGCGATGTCCTTGTTTCGGCGATCTCTAATCACTTGGTCGCCTGGGTTCTCATCTGGCGACTTCATCTCAAACCCGGTGACCGCCGGTTTAGGTATGCTGGAGATCGGAGCATGCCAACTTAATAACTGGCGACTACACAAGCCCCCTAACTTCCTTCCCTTCTACCAGCCAGGTGTCCCGTTCAACACGCCTATATAATAGCTCGATGCCACGTCATCACTCCCGACTACCAGGGCGGTACAATTTTGTTTGCATAAGTGATGAGTATGAAAGAGGAGTAGAAAAAATTATACAATTTGCGAAACGTAAAGTGGTCATGATGGAGCTAAGATTAGGTGTCCGTGTGTTAAGTATTTGAATGGAAGGATACTGGATGTTAAGATAATCAGGGAGCACCTTCTATGTGGTGGGTTTCTTCTATCTTATACAACTTGGACATGGCATGGTGAATTATTAAATTTACCACGTGTTTCCGTAACTAAAGAATATATGGGGTCCAACATGGATGATGCAGTACATGATGATGTAGATGATGATCGATTGGAGGACATGATTCGTGATGTGGGAGCTGAGTCTTTTGCAAATAATTGTATGTCGTGATGTATAAAAAGATACATGCATGTCCTAATAATTGTATAATATATAGGAAAAATTTTAATTGTTGAAAAGTTTTCTGAGGTGTAGGTTATCACGTTATAAGTTGAAACAAAAAGATGATGATATTATTGAAGAGATAGAAAAGCATGGACCCCCAATGAAGGTTATGTGGTATCTTCCCATCATTCCAAGGATGAAGTGTTTGTTTGCAAACCCAAACGATGCTAAGAATCTTAGATGGCATGTAGATGAGAGGAAATGTGATGGCATGTACTGACATCCAACTGATTTTATTCAATACAAGAAATTTGATGATGAGTTTCCAAAGTTTGGTAAAGAATCAAGAAATATCTGACTTGGTTTAGCTACAGACGGAATGAATCTGTTTGGTAATATGAGTACAAATCACAGCTTATGGCCTGATTTACTAGTTATTTACAACTTACCTCCTGTGCATGAAGCAAAAATACATGATGTTATCTATGATGATATCTAGTCCGAAACATCCAGGAAATGACATAAATGTTTATCTAAGTCCCCTAATTGAAGATTTGAACTTAATATGGGATCAGTGTGTTGAAGTATTTGAGGATTTGCTAATGAAACTTTCAAGTTGCATGTCATGTTATTTTGCACCATCAATGACTTTTCGGCATATGGTAACTTATCAGGGTATAGTGTTAAGGGTCATAAAGCATGTCCAATATGTGAAGAAGACACCGTTTCTCAACAATTGAAACATGGAAGGAAGACTGTATATCTTCGACATCTAAGGTTTCTTAGAAGTCATTATCATTACCGGAGGTTGAAAAAAAGCCTTTAATGGACATCAAGAGACTAGTGGTCCACCAACTCCATTAACTAAAGTTGAGGTTTACGAAAAGGTAAATAACATAGAGCACACCTTCGATAAGTAAAAAAAAGTCATCTGTGAGAAACATTTGGAAGAAAAAATCAATCTTCTTTGATCTTCCGTACTGGTCGAGGTTAGAAGTCAAACATTGTATAAATGTAATGCATGTTGAAAAGAATGTGTGTGATAGCTTAATTGGTGCACTGCTTAACATTAACGAGAAGAAAGGATGGTCTAAATGCTCGTTTAGATTTGATTGAGATGAACATACGAGGCGAGTTGGCACTGATAGAAATGGGTAAGCGTACATATTTGCCCCCAGCCTGTTACACCATGTCAAAAAGATGAAAAAGTAAGTTTTTGTCAATGTCTAAAGAGTGTGATAGGGCCACAAGGACATTCCTCAAATGTCAAGAGCCTAGTGTCAATGCAATATTTGAAGTTAATTGGGTTGAAGTTTCATGATTGCCACATCTTAATGCAACAGTTGTTGTCGGTAGCTATTCGTGGGATCTTACCAAAAAATGTTAGACATACCATAACCCATTTGTGCTCATTCTTCTCTTCCCTCTGTTGTAAATTCATTGATCCATTAAAACTTTATGAACTTGAAGATAAAATTGTTGTTATCTTGGGTGAATTGGAGATGTTTTTTCCTCCATCTTTTTTTGACATCATGGTTTTGTAGAACATGGGAGCTTTGATGTTTCAAATCTATGGTGAAGGTTGAAGTTGTGCTGCTTTTGGTTTGAAGGCTTAGTCTAGGGTGTTTAGAATCCTTGTAAAGATCTTTCCTAGTCCCTTGCACAAGCTTGCTCAATCTGCTTTAAAAGAGAATTTTTTTTTCTAAGCAAAGAGAAAAACAACCGGTTGAAACCTCGAAATAATCGATTGTTTGTCACTTAACTTGTTTGAAGGTTTCAAAACTGTTTTTTACTTGGTTAAATAACTGCCTAAACAATTCAACCGGTTAAAATGACTTTTCAACCGGTTGAGTGTGACATTTCATAACATGATGGATTTGTGTCTTCTTCTTTGCGGTTTTTGAGTGAATTTGCGAAAGCTCCATGGATTGATTGTGTAACAAGATCCTCTTAAGAGTGATGGTGATCTTGAAGGTGCATGAGAAGTAGGAAATTGAGAGTGGTGAGGCCAACTCTCTTTGGAAGGTGAAAGTTTCGGAAGATTAAAAGCCTAATCCTAAGAAGTTTTAGGCAAAGAGTGAGAATGGCACAAAATTGGGAGCATTTCACTAATGAATTAATCTTGCATTTACATGACCCAAGCTCCTCTATATATAGCAAGAGTGGGCTGAATATGAAAAGAGAATTGGAGGGAAATTCAAATGTTGGCACATGGGAAGGTGGCTCCTAAATTCAGCACATGGGAGGTAGGTTCTAGAATTCTTCCATGTGCTAGGAGTTTTAGAACCTTACGCTCCACTTAGGCTAAATGTGGGTTGGACCTAAGTTTAATTAGGAGTAGGAAACTCTAATTAAACTTAGGTTAGCATTTTAGTTACCACTTTGCATGTTTCAACAAAAATACAAAAGAATTAAACTATGCTACTTTTGATAAAAATGTAAAAACTATTCTACACTAGAGTTTATGACATGTAGAATGCGTCCTCTTGACCCCTCTTTGACCATAACTCTAGTGGTTGCCTAAATTTGACATTTTGGTGGCCTTTCAATGGATTCGTGTTGGGGCCTCTTCCATCATCCCCTCCCTTTTGAAAAGGACTTGTCCTCAAATCCAAGGCTTCGTCCTTGTCATTAATAGGGGGATGTATGCGGCTGGATGGTGTCTATCATTTCCTCCTTCTTGAGAAAATCTATCCTCAGATCCACAGGGTAGATCTCAGATAGCAGCCTCTTGCTTTGACAACTATGCTCGTCCTCCCGGATCAAACGTCCATCTATGGGAATCATCAAACAAAGCAAATGAGTTAGTTGAAGTAGTTGTATAAAAATCAACTTTATAAAGTTGCCATTCCTCTTATTTTTCTATTGTTTTTGGGAACTTCTCATAATATTTCTCTATTTGTTGTTGTATTTGTTCTTGAATCCTCTCATGCATTTTTTTAACAAATTCAGCTTTTGTAACTCCTTCCTTATGCACAAAGGTATGTGGAGTAAGAGGATCAAACTCATATACAACTTCAAATGAGGGGTAATAAATCTAAAGGAGTAAGAGGATCAAACTCATATACAACTTCAAATGAAGGAATATTAGTAGTTTTGTGAACTACTTTATTGTTTGCATAATCATCCCTAGAGTTGTGATTGTCTTTCATGATTACTCTAGGCATAGTAGAAAGAGTTATATTTTCAACTTCATTTTAGCCATTCGTTTGAGGATGATAAGAAATTGAAAAGTTCAACTTAGTTCCAAATTTTTCCAAAAGAATCCTCAAAAAATGGTTTTCAAATTTTGGTTCTCTATCTAACACTATGCTTGGAGATAAACCATGAGGTCTTACCACTTCTCTGAAGAAGAGCTTATCCATAACAACAAAAATAGAATCAAAACCTTTTGTTGTCCTAGGAAGTTCTAAAATAAAATTTATGCTTATGCCTTCCCATGGAGCACTTGCAAAGGGTGAAGGAGCATAGAGTTCATGAGACATTGCCTTAGACTTAGTTTTAAAATAAGAAATGCATCTAGGGTAATGTCTTTGAACATCTTTTCTCATGGGTGACCAAAAGAATTTTTCTTTTAAAAGCTCTAGAGTTTTATCAACTCTAAATTGGCCCATGAGTTCTCCTTCATGAAGAATTTCTTTTTTATGTGTGAAGGTAGTCTCGTTCGTACGACCATTGATCATGGAAATTTTAACACTTTGCAATGGTCATCTCAATAAGACATGACAAGTTTCTTTAGGCACTACCTCACATAGAAATTTATCTTTGTACATAGATAACTTGACCTTCACTTGTTGGTGATATCTTAGCACATATTCAAAATAATCTAGTACATTTTTATCTATGCAATCCTCCTTTAAGGATTCTTTTTTCACTATGCTTGTAAGGGGTGTTGTAAGATATTCGTCATTCTTTGTAGATCCCTCTTCTTCTTTTTCAAACAACCCCTCACTTGACTTTTCTATTTCTTTCTTTTTTTTTCTCATTTTCTTCACTGTCACTAGTTTCTTTTTCTTGGCTAATATTGTTAGCATTGTTCCTTAAGATCATAGATCTTTCATTGGAACAATGAGGTGCTAATTGACTCTTACCAAGATATTCTAAACATTGAATTTCTTTAGCTTGAGTGTGTGAGATATGCTCAGCTAGGTTTTGGGAAAGTTTTAGATATGTTTCTTTTATATGTTCTTCCCCTCTTTGGAACTCATCCTTGTCATAAGATACAGAGTATGAACTTTGTTTTTGACTTGATTGTTTTCTCAAAATTTGTTTTTCAACTTTAATGCTAAGTTGAATCAAGTCATTTAAATCTCTATAAGATAAAAGTTCAACTTTGTTTCTTATCTCAAGTTTGAGACCACTTAAAAACCTAGCTATGGTGGTATGGTTGTCTTCGTTAATCCTTGCCCTTTTTATATATATCGCCATCTTTTGCCAATATTCTTCTACACTTAGATTTTTTTGATGAAGTCCTTGGAGTTTGTCCGTTGACTTCCTTTTGTAGGATGAGGGAATATGGCGACATCTCAAGGCTCCCCTAAGGTCATTCCAATATGTAATGGGAGGGTCCTTGTGGAGATGTCTCTCTCTTTTTAGGGCAATCCACCAATTCATAGCATTTCCTTGAAAACTTAAGATGGCTAAGGGTACCTTTCTTTCCTTACTTATTCTATGGCAAGCAAACAATTGTTCTACCTTCATTTCCCAATCTAGATAGGTTTCTACATTTTCTTTCCCATGGAAATAAGGTAGATCTACCATAACCTCCTTGGTGCTTTCTTGTTCTTTTCTTTCTCTTCTAGTTCTCCTAGGGGTGGTTGATAATATTCATTTATCCTAAGACTTTCTTCCCCAAAAGATTCATGATTGTGAGAACTAGATGCATGTGAATATGTTTTTTTAGATTTTTGAGAGCTTTCATCCTTTTCTTTAGCTATTTTCAACTCTTTGATTTGTGCCTTATGTTCCAATTGTCTATATGAGAGTGATTGAAAGTCCTTGGCTAATTGTTTTAGAAAAGTTTTAATGGACTTTATATCACTTTCACTAGATTTAGAAGAGTGAGTTGACATGACTAAAACTTTGTGTTAAAAGTATTTTTCCTCAAGAAAGAAAAGGAAAGTAATGAAGGTAGCTTTCCAGGAAAGAGAGGTGGATCACTAGGATCTCTTAAGTACCAAGTCTTTCCTTGCCAAAACCTATCCCTCAAGACTTCACACAATTCTTTTTCTAAGTAATTTACTTAGATCACAATTAGGAATGAAAAATCAATTTTTATGCAAAGGAAAACAATGCAAAGCAATTAAACAAACAAAGCAAATAAGCATTGCAAATCAAGTTTATCAATACAAAACAAGTAATTAAAGCAAAGCAATTAACTAAGCACAAATTAAAGATTGCTAACTAAAAAGCTTTAAACTAGACGATTCCTAAGGTGAGGCTTCTAGACACTTGGAGCCATTGAAGACACACTCACCGTCTACACATGATTAATCCACTAATTAATCAAAGTTGAATGTAATTACAACTCAAAGAAATACAAAGAAATTAAATTACACAAAATAAAATTCAGATTTCCTAATCTATGTACTCCTTGGCTTGTGATTGATCTTCCTTGTTGTGTTCTAGAAAGTATATGTGTTTGTATTTGTATTTGTATTTGCTGCAGCTCCTTGCCTTAACCTCTTATGGTTAGCCAATTAAAATCTTCAAAACAGTACCTACTAAGTAGGGATAGACTCACCACAAGGTTAATTCCACTTAACAAGCACCAATTGAATTTTATCCACCAACAATTTAGAGGTCAAGAAATGAAAGCAAGAAACAAATTAAATTTTAAAACAGGACCACAACAAATGGATTTGAATTATATGACATAACTTAGAAAGAGTTTTGAATGAAATTGGACAAGCAAATAAAAATAGGCACTCCACAAAGGATAGCACACAAAAGGAACCTAAAGAAAGGCACTAGAATTGATTAGAAAAACCAAAACAGCACTACTGGAAAATTCAGGTTCACAAAGTGTGACTTGAAATATTTAAGCTGAGCTGGATATTTTGAATTTGCTTCTGAAATTTTAACCACAAACGATTCAATGTCTTAGAAAACTTTTGGCGCTGGAATCACACCAAAACTATGCACCAATTAATTGTGATAAATGTTTCAAAATCACTGTCCAACTACCGTATATTTTGGCGCCAGGAGCCACTCTTTTTTTTATTTTATTTATCATTTTTTCTCTATTTTGTCTTTTCATCTGATTCTTTTTTAGTTGATTTTCTAACACATCAAACTGTATTAATCCAGATTTTCAGAATTTTTATCCAACTTATTTAAAATTCATAACAAAAAACAGCCAGCACAGAATTTGAAAAACAGAGTAATCCTAATTCTGGAATATAAAAACAGAATAAGAAACTTCAAAAACACAATGGAGTATATGTATATGAATTTGTATGGATCTAGCACACAAATATGAACTCAAACTAAAATAAAAATGCACCAAAGGATCAACAAACACAGAAATCTAAATCTGGACTCAAATCAAATCAAGAAACCAAAATTATCATCAAATTCAGCACTACATGGAATTGATGACAAATTAGGAGAAACATGACTTGACAAAACACAATTGGATTCAAAAATCAAAATGACTCAAATGAACACAATATGAACCAATTAAAATTGCAATAAAGACTCAAATAAACCAAAAACAGAACAACAACACAAACTATATGGAATCCTACACAAAATTGCACAAGAACAATTGAACAAGATGCACCGATTGGAATTTCCAAACAGCACACCAATTCAAAACGAAAATTAAAAAGCAGCAAGAAAATATGGAAGTGATGAACAATAAGGAATCTAGAATCAAACACAGAAATTAAAATGAAAAGAAGAAGGCACACTTAGCTCTTGAAGAACCATAGCTCATGATACCAAATGATGGATTTGTGTCTTCTTCTTTGCGGTTTTTGAGTGAATTTGCGGAAGCTCCATGGATTGATGGTGTAACAAGATCCTCCTAAGAGTAATGGTGATCTTGAAGGTGCATGAGAAGTAGCAAATTGAGAGTGGTGAGGCCAACTCTCTTTGGAAGGTGAAAGTTTCGGAATATTAAAAGCCTAATCCTAAGTAGTTTTAGGCAAAGAGTGAGAATGGCACAAAATTGGCAGCATTTCATTAATGAATTAATCTTGTATTTACATGACCCAAGTTGATGGCATTCCTATGAGCTCTTCTTTGCTTTTTGGTGATGAAACTTGCGGAAGCTTGTGGAGGAGATGAGCAAGGCCTTCCTAAGAAGTATGGGTGCCTTGAAGGTGCATGAGAGTGGGAGATTGGGGAGGTTCGGCCAGCCCCTTTGAAGGTGATGAAGTGAAGATTAAAACCTAGATGCTAGGCAAGGAGTAGTGTATGGCACAAAATTGGCAGCATAACAATACTCTATTCAATCTTCCAAATACATGATGTTGGCTCCCCCTTTTGTAGGCTAAGGAGGACCATAAAGGTTAACCTAATGATAAGGAAATGCAATCTAAATGAAATGTAAATGACATCACAAGGAACTCATGGCACATGGCCGGCCCTCTAGAAGGAAACCTTCTAGAAACGTAGCAAATCTAGCAAATCTAGGTCAAATCCTCATGGAAACAAGTTTGGGCTATTTACACCAAAACTAATATTAAGCTACTCTTGATGGGCCTTCATGCAGCATATATAAATAGCTCTCTCTTCCATCCGTAGCTTGGTCCAAGTCTTCATGGATTCTCTTGGCCGTGGACCTAGTAATTGGTCCTAGACGCTCCTCCCTTTGCCCTAGACGCTCTTGGTTTGCCTTTGGATGCTCACGCCCTGGTATCTAGATGCTCTTGCCTTGGCTCTAGACGCTCTTGACTTGGCTCTTGTCTTTCATGGGAGGTTGAGCTTGGCCCTCTTACATCATCCCCTCCCTCTTGAAAAAGGATTTGTCCTCAAATCCAATGCTTTTTCTTCAACTAGGGGGATGAGTGTGGCTGGATGGTGTCCATCATCTCCTCCTTCTTGAGAAGATCTGATGAGAATCAAATAAAGGAGGCTTTTATTAAGGGAGGAAGAGGGCATCCACCCTCACATTTGAAGTTCTTCCTTCTAGTCTTCTCAAAATTAAAAGAAGACATAAAATAAAGTAAGGATCAAGCCTAAAGCCAAAGAAGTCTACAAGCCGTCAAAGAATGGGCTTCAAATAAATATCTCTCTTTATAGTTTCTTTTATAAAATGTAGAATGTTTAAATATATATTTTTTAGGAAGGTGAGAATTGTGAGAGCTTTGTCTTCTCCTACACCTTGTCTTATCTTGAGTGCCTTGGTTCTCTCAAGTGGCGGCTTCCCACACTTATCTTGGAGAATTCAAACTTCAAGTGGCGTGTTCATCAACCAAGTTCTTCAACCACATAAGTCTTCTCTCTTTTCCATCTAGTTCTTCCATTTCCATGTCCATATGAACTCCAAAACAGGTGTAGTTTCTTTTAATCGGTTCATCTTCCTTTTCTTACACTTTTGTTCGGTTCTTTTCAATTTCTCACTGTTTTAATTCGGTTCAGTAGCTTCTTTTCATGTTTTGTTCGGTTCAATTGCTTTCTTTAGAGTTTCAATCGGTTCATTTACTTTCTTGTTCAATTTAATCGGTTCAAATGGCAAGAAATGGAACTTCCATGTGAGTTTGGTGTTTGGTGCAAGTTTTGGTGAGTTCTTGAAACATAGAACATTGATCCATCTCTATAAAAGTGCCTATTCAATCTCCAACTCAAGTTGATTCCATAAAATGTCAAAGAATCATCTATATCTTGCTATTGGAATCACATCATGTGGTATCATGAGTCTTAGGTTTGTTCTTGTTTAATTTTGAGTTGTTTTGCACTTTTAATTCAAGAGCTCTACATTCTTGTGTTTATCTTTCTGTTTTTAGGCTTATTTTGAGTATTCTTTCTGTTTTCTTAATTGTGCCTACCAAGTGTTTCTGTTTTGTCATAGTCATGTTTTTCCATGAATGTCATCACTTCTTGTAGTACTTTTATTGAATTTTTTGTTTCTTGCTTTGGTGTAATCCAGTTTTCTGAACTTGTGTTTTGATCCTTTGTGCATTTTCTATTTTAGTATTGAGTTCATACTTGTATTTTAGATCTATACAAGTTCCTATACATCATTTTCCATTATGTCTTTGCTAGTTCATAATTCTGTTTTTCATTCCTGTTAGGATTACTCTATTTTCTGAAAACGCGCTTACTGTTTTTCCTTATTGGAATTGATTTACTCACTAGAAAATTCTAAAATTCTGGATTTCTGTTCTTAAAAGTGTTAGAAAAGAGTAGAAAAAAGAAGTACTCAAAAATTCAAAGTACACAAAAAATGATAAATAAAATACGAACAGTGTACAATTCTGCCGAAAAAAATACGGTAATCCGGCAGCGATTTTGAAAAATTTATCTCAATTAATTGGCTTACTGTTTTTAAGTAATTCCAGTGCCATTATTGAGTTAACATCTTGAAGTTTCTGTGGTTTAAATTTCATAATCCAGTTCGCTCTATATCATTCCATTTAAATCAGTGAACATCAAGCACAGTTTGCATAAAAAAAAAATTCCAGTAGCTTATTTTTGTTTTCTTCATCTAATCTAGTGCTTTTCCTTAGGTATTCTTTTGTGTGCCTACTTTTTCATTGAGTTCCTTATTTTTCTTGCCTGTCTCTTGTTCTTTAATCTTTGAGTTTGTCTTATATCTAGTATTCCTTTTGTTCTAGCCTTTCATTGCTTATACTTTTTCTTGATTGTCTTTATTGCTTCATTGGTTTTGTTGTGGTTGGCTTTGAGATTGGTGTGCCTTGCTTTGACATATTTCATTTGAGGATTCCAAGACCTCAAGATCAGATTGGTGCAGGGACATTATTTCTTTGAGAGTGACCTCTTTTTAAGACCACATTCACTTCGGCCATTTGGTTGCCAAACTCACTGTTTTTGCTAATTTTGTTTCTTGACTTGTTTGCTGTTTTTGTGTGTTTGCTGTTTTTATTTGCAAATGGCTGGATTTTCAAGTGATGCATCCTACAAGCAGCATTCTCCTTCCAAAGCTTCGGTCCTTGGTGAATTACATGAAGCACAACGCACCATTAGGCGTTTGGAAGAGAAATTGCAAAAGATGGAGGTGCAACAAGCTATGCCATCTCACTCTATCCATGAGGAGCATCATGCACATAGACCTTCAACAAGAGGTTCTTCCAATGACATAGGCCGTGAAGAAGACCATAGGAGAAGGAGGACTCCACCCCAATTCCATGGACATAGACATCACAACCAAGGGGAGAGACATCACCGTGGAAATGGCTTCTACCAAGATGCAAAGGCTAGGCTACCTTTGGTCAAGCTTCCTTGTTTTAATGGCTCTAGTGATCCTAATGTATATTTAGATTGGGAGGCTAAGTGTGAACAAATATTTGAGATCCATGAGATCCAAGATGAGCACAAGTTTAAGCTAGCCACCTTCGAATTTAGTGATTATGCCAAAGAATGGTGGCATAAAATTGTAATGGACATTATATATCGCAAGAAACCTCCCGTGGTTTCTTGGAATACTTTGAAAGAGTATATGCGCGCGAGGTTTGTTCCTCATTCTAGGAAGGAACACTTGTTGAAGTTCCAAAGGCTTCCTCAAGGACATAGGATGGTAGATGAATACTTTAAAGATTTTGAAACCACTTTGACTAAAATGAATATGCATGCTAATGAAAAGTCAAAGATAAAATGGTTTGTCCGTGGTTTAAGAAGAGATATTAGAGAATTTATAGAATTAAATGAGTACTCTTCTTTGAAGCAAGTGCTTCGCATAGCCATCAAGATGGAATTATATCTTTTGAAAACCACGTCTACAAAACAAGTTTCTACTACAAATTCTTCTACTCCTAAGTCACCTACCAAAACTTCCAATATAAAATGTTTTAAATGTTTAGGTTTTGGGCACATAGCTCTTCATTGTCCACAAAAAACCTTAATGACAAACAAGGTAAAACAAGACCTACCTCACCCACCTCCCTCACGTAAAAATGAAAAAGACAAAGAAAGCCAAGTTGACATGAGTCTTATCCTTTCACCTCCAAGGTGTTTTCCTTCCTTATCTTTTTCATTACCCAAGGTTTCTATTTCAACACCATCTTGGTTAAAAAGTGTTAGGGATGATTTCATACCTCCTAATGGTTTTCACCATTTAAGAGGTATTTTTCCCAAAGATATCATCATTCCCAAACAAATTTTTCCAACTTGGTCTATTTATAGAGCCTCCTTTTCTGAACTCCCATTGTTTACAAATGATAAGTCATGTTTACATTTTTCTTCCACTTTTAATTGTAAAACTAAACTGACTTTGTTATATGCAGGGATTCAGAATTCGTGGACGAATTCTCTCCAACTCGAGGAGTATGATGAGAATCAAATAAAGGAGGCTTTTATTAAGGGAGGAAGAGGACATCCACCCTCACATTTGAAGTTCTTCCTTCAAGTCTTCTCAAAATTAAAAGAAGACATAAAATAAAGTAAGGATCAAGCCTAAAGCCAAAGAAGTCTACAAGCCGTCAAAGAATGGGCTTCAAATAAATATCTCTCTTTATAGTTTCTTTTATAAAATGTAGAATGCTTAAATATATAGTTTTTAGGAAGGTGCTTAGAGGGAAACCTTAGATACCTCTTTTGTAAAAGCATCTTTAGGCATTAGTTTAGAATTTTCTAGAAGGTGACTCTTCATGCTTCACTTTAGGTGCTAGAAGTGAGTAGCATGCAAGGGACTTTTGGTTAGCTTGTTTTGTAAGCTTCATGACCAGCCCTTGCTCCTATAAAAGGAGGGCTTAGGTCCTTCATAATGCAGATTTGGAAATTGTAATAGAGAAACTCTACTCAAATTGAGAGAGAATTGTGAGAACTTTGTCTTCTCCTACACCTTGTCTTATCTTGAGTGCTTTGGTTCTCTCAAGTGGCGGCTTCCCACACTTATCTTGGAGCATTCAAACTTCAAGTGGCGTGTTCATCAACCAAGTTCTTCAACCACATAAGTCTTCTCTCTTTTCCATCTAGTTCTTCCATTTCCATGTCCATATGAACTCCAAAACAAGTGTAGTTTCTTTTAATCGGTTTATCTTCCTTTTCTTACACTTTTGTTCGGTTCTTTTCAATTTCTCACTGTTTTAATTCGGTTCAGTAGCTTCTTTTCATGTTCTGTTCGGTTCAATTGCTTTCTTTAGAGTTTCAATCGGTTCATTTACTTTCTTGTTCAATTTAATCGGTTCAATTGGCAAGAAATGGAACTTCCATGTGAGTTTGGTGTTTGGTGCAAGTTTTGGTGATTTCTTGAAACATAGAACATTGATCCATCTCTATAAAAGTGCCTATTCAATCTCCAACTCAAGTTGATTCCATAAAATGTCAAAGAATCATCTATATCTTGCTATTGGAATCACATCAAGATCTATCCTAAGATCTACAGACTTGATCTCGAATAGCAGCCTCTTGCTTTGTCAAGGCTTGTCCTCCTGGATCAAACGTCCACCTATGGGAATCATCAAATAAATCATAGGTGTTAGTTTGAAAATCAACTTTACTATGTTGCCATTTTTGTTTTTCTTTTGGTTTTGGAAACTTTGTACAATATTTCTCTTTTGATTGTTGTATGTGTTCTCTAATCATCTTATGCATTTTAAAATGTTCATTTGTGGTTACTTTCTCTTCAGGCATAAATCCTATAGGAGATGGTAACAACTTAAAAGGAGAAAGATGATTTAGCCCACATATAACCTCAAAAGTAGAAATATAAGTAGTTTTGTGAACTACTTTATGGTATTTATGCTCATTTCTAGAGTTGTGTTTGTCCTTTATGATTATTCTAGGCATAGTAGAAAGAGCTAGATTTTCAAATGTATTTTGACCATGCTTTTGAGGATGATAAGAATTTAAAGTGTACAACTTAGTTGCAAGTTTTCCCAAGAGAATCCTCAAATCATGGTTTGCGAAATTTGGAGCTCTATCCAACACTATGCTTGAGGATAAACCATGAAGATGTATCACTTCTCTAGAGAAGAGTTTATCCATATCCATGAAAATGGAATCAAAACCTTTTGTTGTCCTAGGAAGCTCTAATATGAAATTTAGGCTTGTGTCTTCCCAAGGATCATTTGCAAAAGGTGAAGGAGTATAGAGTTCATGAGACATTGCCTTAGGTGTAGTTTTAAAACAAGAAATGTATCTAGGGTAATGTCTTTGAACCTCCTTTCTCATGGGTGACAAAAGTTTTCCTTTTAAAAGCTCTAGAGTTTTATCAACTCTAATTTGGCCCATGAGTTCTCCTTCATGAAGAATTTTTCTCTTATGTGTAAAGGTAGTCTTGTTGTTACAACCATTGTTTATGAGAATTTGTACATTTTGCAATTGTTGTCTCAATAAGACATGACAAGTTTCTTTAGGCACTAGCTCACATAAAAATTTGTCTTTGTAGATGCCTATAGAAAACTTGTCCTTCACTTGGTGATATCTTAGCACATATGAGAAATAATCTACTTCATCTTTATTTATGCAAGCCTCTTTCAAGGATTCTTCTTTTTTGACTAGGATTGCAAGTGTTCCTTTACAAAAGGTAAGGCTAGGTTGTTCAACAAGAGGCATATTTTCAAAGGTATTTTCAACTTTTCCTTCTTGTTGGATGACCTTGTGGGAAGGAATACTCTTCTCCCACGCCTTTTGTTTTTCAAGGGTTTTCTCTTGATTTTCTATTTTTAGAATGCTTGTAAGGGATGTTATAAGATATTCCTCATTCTTTCTAGATTCACACCACCCCTCACTTGGCTTTTCTTTTTCTTTTTCTTTAGCTTCCCTTTCGTCTTCCTCTCTTTTCTTTTGTATCTTTCTTTCCTTCTTTACTTTATGGGAAGCAAACAATTGTTCTACCCTCATTTCCCAATCTAGGCAAGCTTCTATATTTTCTTTTCCATGGAAATGGGGTAGGTCTACCCTAACCTCTCTTGGGCTTTCTTGTTCTCTTCTATCTCTTCTATGTCTTCTAGGGGGTGCTTGATAATAATAATTTATTCTAAGGCTTCCCTCCCCAAAAGAATCATGATCTTTAGATATAGATGCATGAGAAGGTAATTTTTTTGAAATGTGAGACTTCTCATCCTTTGCTTTAGTCAATTCATTAGTTTTGGTCTCATTCTCCAATTGTTTAGATGAAATTGAATATCCTTGGAAAGTTGTTTTAAAAGAGATTTCAAGGATTTCTCATCACTTTTAAGAGATTTTGAGGAGTGAGAAGACATGACTAAAGCTTTGTGTATAGAAATGTTTTACTTTAAGAAAGATGAGGGAAGTTAATGAAGGTAGTTTTCCAGGTAAGAGAGGTGAGTCACAATGGACTACTTAAATACCAAGTCTTGCCTTAGCCAAAAACTATCCCTCGAGATCTTCACACAAATCTTTCTCTTGGTAAATCACTTAAAACACAATGAGGATGTAGAAATCAAATTTTTAATGCACAAACAATGCAAGCTATCTAGCAAATTATCAAAGCTTTAAACAAGACAAAACAAAAGCAACTAAACGTAGCTAACTAAAGGCAATTGATATAATTAAAGCAATTAACAAATGCTAAGCTAGATAGTTTTAAGCTAGTCGGCCCTAGGTGAGGCTTCTTGGACACTTGGAGCCCTTGAAGACACACTCACAGTCTAATTGTGTGATTAACAAGTAATTAACAAGAGTTAAATTGCAAAGAAATTAAATGACACTCCCTTTGTTGTTTCTTCTTTGTTGGGCCTTCCAAGGTGTCTGGTGTATTTAGTATGTGTTTGTTTCTGCCCCTTGCCTTTGATCCTCTTGGGATTAGGTAATTAAATTCTTCAATCCAGCACCTATTAAGCAAAACTAGACTCCCCTCAAGTCAATTCCCACTCAACAAGTACCAATTGATAATTAATCCACCACCAAGCTTAGAGGTCAAAGAAATAAAGCAAGAAACAAATTAATTTGAAAAACAGTACCACACAAATGGAATTAAATGTGACACAACTTAGAAAGAGTTCAAATGAAATTAGACAAGAAAATAAAAGGGCACTCAAATAAATGGATGGCACACAAAAAGGAACCCATGGAATAACACTAGATTTGATTTAAAAACCAAAAAACAACACCACTGAAACAAAATGTTGTGGTCCAGAATGCGTGACTTTCACAGATTTATGCTGAGCTGGGTCTTTAATATTTGCTTCTGAAAATTGATACTCAAACAAATCAAGATATTAACAAATTTTTGGCGTTGGTTTCACTCCAAACGCATGCACCAATTAATTTTAATAATTTTTTTAAAATCAGTGCTCAGAACCGCCAGTTGTAGCGTCATGATTGCACACTTTTTTTGTTATATTTATCTTTTTTTCTATTTCTTTTTTTCAACTGATTCTTCTTTTGTTCTTTTTCTAACACCTAAATCTAGTGAAATCCAGAGGCTCATAATTTTCTTATGTTGTATTTAATTTTCATAAGCAAAATCAGCCAAAATAGAATGGAGGAAAACAGAGGATTCTGAAAATCTGGAAACAAAAACAGAAAGATATACCAACAAAAACACAATGGAATTAGAGTAATGGAATTTGTGTGGATCTAGCACACAAATATGAACTCAAACTAAAAATTAAAAAGCACCAAAGGATCAAAACAAAGCAGATTTCAGATCAAGCATTCAAACAAAAACAAGAAACAAATAAACCAAGAAAAGTACTACTAGGATTTGTTGACAAATATGGAAACACATGACTTAGACAAAACTCATGGATTCATAAAATGAAAAGACTCAAGAACATCATATGACCCAAATGAAATTTCAAGCAAGACTCAAATACCTAAAAATAAAAACAGCAACACAAAGATATCAAGAATCCTACACAAAATTGAAATTAGATGTTCAAGCACAATTTTGAACAAAACCCACCGATTGAAATGAACAAACAAGCATTCAAATCATATTAAAACACAAAAACAGCAAGACAACTTGGAATAAAGATGAACAACTTGTAGAAAGAAGAACTCAAAAAGAAAAATGCAAAGAGATACTCATCTTTGAAGAACCATAACTCTAGATACCAAATGATGGCATTCCTATGAGCTCTTCTTTGCTTTTTGGTGATGAAACTTGTGGAAGCTTGTGGAGGAGATGAGCAAGGCCTTCCTAAGAAGTATGGGTGCCTTGAAGGTGCATGAGAGTGGGAGATCGGGGAGGTTCGACCAGCCCCTTTGAAGATGATGAAATGAAGATTAAAACCTAGATGCTAGGCAAGGAGTAGTGTATGGCACAAAATTGGCAGCATAACAATACTCTATTCAATCTTCCAAATACATGATGTTGGCTCCCCCTTTTATAGGCTAAGGAGGACCATAAAGGTTAACCTAATGATAAGCAAATGCAATCTAAATGAAATGTAAATGACATCACAAGGAACTCATGGCACATGGTCGGCCCTCTACAAGGAAACCTTCTAGAAACGTAGCAAATCTAGGTCAAACCCTCATTGAAACAAGTTTGTGCTATTTACACCAAAACTAATACTAAGCTACTCTTGATGGGCCTTCATGCAGCATATACAAATATCTCTCTCTTCCATCCGTAGCTTGGTCCAAGTCTTCATGGATTCTCTTGGCCATGAACCTAGTAATTGGTCCTAGACGCTCCTCCCTTTTCCCTAGACGCTCTTGGTTTGCCTTTGGATGCTCACCCCTTGGTATCTAGACGCTCTTGCCTTGGCTCTAGACGCTCTTGGCTTGGCTTTTGTCTTTCATGGGAGGTTGAGCTTGGCCTGAGAATGGCACAAAATTGGCAGCATTTCACTAATGAATTAATCTTGCATTTACATGACCCAAGCTCCTCTATATATAGCAAGAGTGGGCTGAATATGAAAAGAGAATTGGAGGGAAATTCAAATGTTGGCACATGGGAAGGTGGCTCCTAAATTCAGCACATGGGAGGTAGGTTCTAAAATTCTTCCATGTGCTAGGAGTTCTAAAACCTTACGCTCCACTTAGGCTAAATGTGGGTTGGACCTAAGTTTAATTAGGAGTAGGAAACTCTAATTAAACTTAGGTTAGCATTTTAGTTACCACTTTGCATGTTTCAACAAAAATACAAAAGAATTAAACTATGCTACTTTTGATGAAAATGTAAAAACTATTCTACACTAGAGTTTATGACATGTAGAATGCATCCTCTTGACCCCTCTTTGACCATAACACTAGTGGTTGCCTCAATTTGACATTTTGGTGGCCTTTCAATGGATTCGTGTTGGGGCCTCTTCCATCATAACAGCTTTTTGAAAACCTATTAATCTATTTAGGAAGTGAATCAAAACTGTTTTGGCTCATAAATGCTTCCTAGAACGACTAGTTTTGAGAGCTATAAATATGGTTGTATCTTGTTGAGCGGTATATGAAAATTTTGAAAGGTTATGTGAAAAATCATTATTGTCCAAAAGCTTCAATGATTGAAAGGTACATAGCAGAAGAATTAATGGGGGAGACCAAAGCAGAAATTACGAGTAAGATACGTCAAGAATTAATGGAGGGGATGAGAAAGAAGGTTGATCAGATGCGGTTAGAGTTGTGACAGGAGTTACTATCGCAACAACTTTGTGCTGAGCCGACGATTCAATCGTTTGTTAGTCCCGCTCCCAAGAGCAGAAAGGGAAGTTGTGTGGCTCCTACAACATCAGGGGAAGATATCATTGGCCAGACGAGCCAATGTGGGCTCCTGGTAGAGGGCGACATACTTCCTCAGGTGCTGGCCATTGGAAAAGTCTATCAAAAGGCCACCACCTTACATAATGTTCCTCTCTCCTATGATGTGGCGAAGGTAATAGTTGAAAGAGTATGAGTACCTAATGCTCGTGTTCCACTACCTTCAGACGAGAAAACCACTGTGGCCAATGCATTTTCAGACATTCGTAGCTTGGCCCAGACACCTCATATATTACATCTAATTTAATTCTAATGTTCTTTATTTTGTAGAAACCTTGTCGGAAATCAAGTCCGAAAAGGAAGCATAAGGTTCTGATTAAGGATCCTATAGCTTCCTTAGTTGTAGTTGCTAAGCAAATTGGTTGAGACCCTTTGGAAGTTCCATGGAATGATACATTTTTTGAAGTAAACACTGAGTTGGCACTGTACATATACATGTCAGATTTGTTAGAATTTGTGGTTGTGGATTAGAAGCTCAATATAAATATAATTCAATTTTTTATGATGTAAGTATCTTTACCTATATTTCAATTTAATTTATGTTGAATTAGCATTGATTATGCTTTAACTAATAACTTATAGGTTTTTGAATGATGTATTTATCACTAAGGGGAAGGAAAATGTGTATGGATTCTTAAATCCCGCATATACTAATGCCACTAGAACAAAGGCAAATGAAATTCAATCATACATTACTAACACCCTGGAAAAGAGAGGGAAAAGAAATTTATTTATGTCTTATATTAATGAGTAAGTTTAGTTATATGTCATCAATTATTACTATTTCATGTTTTAAATATTTACATTATGCAATGGATGGTTACCATTGTAAGACTAGGCCTTAAAAGTGATTGACATGAGGTAACATGATGGTTAATTATCTTTATAATTCTTTAACATATATGTACATCTTAAAACTAATTTATGTCAACCGTATTTTGTAATGCAGTTCTTCACATATGAGCAACCAATGTCTTCGAAAGCCATTACATAGGTGAGATATTCTTGGTCCACATATTTCATCAATTTTTATAACTGCAGGATAGTTGATGATCAATAGTGTAGTGTAGGAATTATATATATATATATATATATATATTTGTTTGTAATACAATTTATGAATATATAAAATTTTATTTTCTGAATTTATGTGTTTGTCTAATTGGATTATAATTTAACAGGTTAATTTATATGAGAATGAACTTTATTTTTTATATGGGAATAAGCTTACTTAACCGTCTTTATTTGTCCACAATAAATGTTTACCTCTTACTTAACCGTCTTTATTTTATTCTTTAAAAAAAAGGTACAAAATCTAACTCCATCTATTTATTAAATTATAGATGGATGAGTGAGATGCCAAACTCCAACAACATTTTTTAACCTTCTAGTCGCCCCTGGTTCAGTCATGTATGAGTTCATCTTCAAGAGGAGTTTATTTTTATACATATTATCACTTATAAATATCATTATATGTTAGCGTCATAAAATATAGGATGGTGATCTTAAAACCGCACAACAGTTCACATTTAATACATGGTATAAAGTGGCGTGTTAATGTTATAAATAGTATTAGTTAAAATTGTTTTGATATTTTTAATTAAAAACAATTCCAATGTGAAAGTAAGTCCATTATTAACGTTATTATATAGTGTTTCTAATAATCATTATTATAATAAATTCTGAAATGCGATATGTTATTTTTATTTGTGATCATTTAAGTTATTGTTAATTTATCTACATCATAATTTAATAAAAACATGTTTTTCATAATTACTAATAAAAAAATATAACTAAAATTATATTAATCAAAACATTCATTCGTCGTCAATGGAAACAAAGTACAAAAAAGTTTACAATATTTAAGGTACATCACCAAATAGTTAATATATTTGAAAAAAGAAAAACACAAAGTCCTAGGACATCTTAATTAATCTAGCTTCCTCCGCTTAATCGTGTTACTTCATTCGTCTTATTTCATTTATTATAATAAAGCATCACTTTCAATATTTTAAGCTCAGAATAAATACAAAATAATTGTAAGTTATTCGATTTAAGTGTTTTTAAAAATAAATGAAGATAACAATAATATAATGTAGAAGATCCATATAATGAACGAACAAATCATTACGAGTCTTGTTTTTTGACCAAGGACCTTCATGTTTTACATGCTTATTTATCTGTCCTAAGGATTAACAAGCACAATCAGCTGGTAGCAGAGAAGGGGTCTCGTTGGTAAATTCTGATGTTATCAAATTGCAGGTGGCTTTGTCTTGTTGCAAAGGGATGGGAGGGAGTTCCTGTCTCTCATCCTTCCAGCAGTAACCCTGTGAGTCGTTTGTTCCACCAGTCTGTAGTTTTGCTGGTTCATGTAGATCAAGTTCCTTGGGGTTTGGGACTACTTAAAAGTTTAAGTTAAGTTTTTTAACCCTTAATTTTTTTTATTTTTTTTTATTTTGTTTATTTAAACTAAGAGTATTTTATATATAAGGGTTGGAAGTGTCTCATTCTATTTTATTGATAAAAAAAAACATATATATATTTGAAGAAGTGAATAATGGAAGGAATAAAGTCAACATTCTGGTCGTGTCTATACACTGATAATGTGCCAACAAGTTATATTTATTGCTTACATTAACCCAACATGTCTTGCAACTTAACTATTCTATTTTTTCACTCCTAAAATTAGGTGTTGATAAAATAGTTCATTTCTAATAGGGTTTAGATGTGTAGGCTATGAAGACCTTTTAAACAGAATGAATATTAAAATCCTAAAGCAATCTGGTTATTTATAATGGAGTTTACAAATAATTATTTAGAGCTTCAGATATAGTCAAACCCCATGCATATTAATGAAAAATAAAAGGTGTTACTAATCATTTTATTCATTTAGTAAATTGAAAGTCTAATACAATAATGAGTTACAGACTAATTACCTACCTGTCAGCGATTGAAAGCAATGAAGATCAATTCCTAAACAACCTGATATGTGTGATAATCGCTAAGAAATAGCATGCATCGAGTGCTATAAACTTGCCACCTTGGTATACATTCTTCCAACTGACCCATAATCCCAAATGAAAAAGAATTAGCGTAATTCTAGTAAATTCCATGTAAAAAGAAAAGCTTAGCTAAAACCCCAACTTAAAATATTGAAATTGATTTTTTAAAACAAAACGTCAAAAAGAAAATTGTACTTATATGTGGATATTGGGGCCTGAGTAATGTTGATCCACTTAATACACAATTCGTTGGTTGCTAGTAGTCTCTGAATTTTTCAAAGTTCTTCATCTCCTATGCACGTGCTCCGTCGGTCGGTGGGGTACTTGTGATTGCACTCCAAGTTAGTGCTAGCGATTAGTCTGTTTATTAAGGAAATAATAATTATCAAATTATACACAATTATTGTATTCAATTATTGTATGATATTGTGCAATATTATGCGATATTGTACACAATATTATGTAATTAATTTAATAATTATAGAATCATGATTAGGTTGTAATTTGGAGAGAGAAAGTCTCCATACACTTGTATATATTTGCTATACATTGAGTGATGTAAATACACACAAGAGAATAAGAAATATATCTTTTTCTTACATATCATTTTCTTATATGGTATCAGAGCACCTGTGAGTCCTGTATCCTGCAAAATATCAAGTGCATATTTTCTTTGTGACATGTAAATTCCAGCTTTGGAACGGGAAAATTCGATCCCTAGAAAATATTTTAAGTCTCCAAGATCTTTAATGCGAAATTGTTGTAAAAGACAGTCTTTAACACGTTGAATTTCTGTCAAATCATTTCCTGTCAAGAGAATATCATCCACATAAATTAAAAGAGCAGTAAATGATGAGTTATTCTGTCTTGTGAATAGAGAGTAGTCTGTCTTGGACTGTTGAAATCCTGCAGATTTAATCACATTAGAAAATGTTGAAAACCATGTTCGGGATGCCTGTTTGAGACCATAAAGGAATTTGTTGAGTCGACATACAATGTTCTCCCCCTGTCGATGATGCCCAGGTGGCAAGTTCATGTAAATAATTTCATGCAATGTACCATGTAAGAAGGCATTTTGCACATCCAGCTGGTGAGTAAACCAATTTCTAGCTGCTGCAATGGTGAGGAGACACCTCAAAGTTGTTAATTTTGTTGTTGGTAAAAAAGTTTCAGAATAGTCAACACCTTCAATCTGAGTATACCCCTTTGCGACAAGGAGCGCCTTATATCTGTCGACGCTACCATCTGAGTTGTACTTTATTTTATAGACTCATTTGCATCCGATGGGTTTCTGCCCAGCGGGTAACGGTGTCAAGGTCCACGTTTGATTTAGCTGCAAGGCGGAAAGCTCTTCGTCCATTGCTTTTTGCCAATTTGGATCAAGGATAGCTTGAGCATAAGTGTGAGGTTCTTTGGTGGCTGTGATATTAGCAAGATATGCTAGAAGAAAATCGTGAATTAGAAAGAAAATGGTACATAGGATACCTGGTTCCATTCGGTCGGTCTTGGGCAGTGGTTGAATGATTGGCTTGGGATCCTGTTACGTAGTCTTGAAGCCAGGAAGGTGGGGTTGATGTGCGACTTGATCGTCGAACAGGAAGGTTGGCTGGAGAAGGTTCGGTAATAGGTGCTGGAGAAGGTTCAGTAATGGGTGCAGGACTTCCTGGCGTGGGAGAAGAAGGTTGATCTGCTGGAGGTTCACTAGGAGAAGATGGTTGATCAAGGGAATGTTGGACAGGAGTGGGTAAGTCAATGTTAATGGCGGGCAAAATATCTGGGTATTGTATTTTTCTTGGTCCCTCTATTATTTCATGGAAATCAAAAAAACAAACAAACGTATCAAGATCCTCCGCGGAAGCAGAATACCGCGCGATGGCCAATACTTGTTTGGAGATAGTTTGGTTGCGATATCTGTTGCAGGATTTAAAGGTGTCATGTAACTTGCCAGCTCAACTTTTCTGTGACAATCAAGCAGCATTACATATAGCAGCACGCACAAAACACATTGAGATAGACTGTCATATTGTGCGAGAAAAATTACAAGCTGGGATAATCAGTCCTTCATATGTACCGACACAATATCAACTCGCAGATATTTTTACGAAGGCACTCGGCAAGGAACAGTTTTTGACGCTGCGACACAAGTTGGGGGTTCATGATCTTCACCTACCAACTTGAGGGGAGTATTAAGGAAATAATAATTATCAAATTATACACAATTATTGTATGCAATTATTGTATGATATTATGCAATATTATGCGATATTGTACACAATATTATGTAATTAATTTAATAATTATAGAATCATGATTAGGTTGTAATTTGGAGAGAGAAAGTCTCCATACACTTGTATATATTTGCTATACATTGAGTGATGTAAATACACACAAGAGAATAAGAAATATATCTTTTTCTTACATATCATTTTCTTATACTGTTCTCTCAGAATATGAAAAACGTACATTTCTCTCTTTCAGAAGTCTTACTTATAGGTTGACTTGGGTCTTCACCTGTGTGGGCCAGAGAATCAGTTCACCCAGACGTATGTAGTGCTCTCCAGGTCGTATGTAATGGCTTCCTGATATCATGGAAGTGTCTTTCGCAAGTCTTTCGCGATGTGTCTTTGACTCATTCAACGTTAGTTGTAATTGCTTTCTTACTACGTATTTATCATGTTATATTATTAATTCATATTTTCGATCATACGGTCCGACCGATATTGTCAATGTTATAAAACAACTTCGTAAGATTCAACATACTTCTTAAACATATTGATAATTCTAACTTATAAGAATGGAAAAAAAACTCCAAATATGACACATATAACTGAGAAACCAGTGACATAAAATGGAAAACGATATCTTAGCCATTTTTTTAACGGAATTTAGAAGTTCCAGCTCAATATAAAAGTTAATTGAACATACAATAATTAATTAATAATGTAAAAGAAAGTATAGCAATGTCAGAACTTTAACTTTCTGTCACATTAGGAAAAACCTATGACAACAATAATAATACTTTTTGCCACCAATTTTAGGGCAATATAAAATAAATCTCTTAGAAACTCAACAAAAATAATTTTAAGTTTGAATTAGTGAAAATAAAAGTAAAGACAATCATAGCTCATAATAAATCAATCCACCAAACTTATTGATGATGTAAATATTGAAAATTGCTTCCATTCCAAAAACTTTTTTAGAATATGAAACGAAGATAAGAATAAAATTTAACAGTAAATTTTTCAAAATTAAACTCTTGTACTCACTAAAATCACGCTATCTCTAGCAACAACCAACATTATCGTGAACACTAAATAAAATTAATTAACAATAAATAATTAAGACACGTATCAACATTCAAATGGTCCTGAAGAGTAACCAAAGAAATAAAGCAAACAATACCAATACATTTACAAGTACCACAACAAAATTTCAAAACCCCAATTTTTTACTTATTTTGAAAGCAAAACATTTGATTCGACAAACAACGCACGAACGTGATCCACACAAGGCGATTCAGTGCACCAAGTGCGATGTGGAAGACATGCGACGTCCATAAAAAAATCCAATCCAATACATAATTAGGGCAAGAGAAAACTAATCTAAAATTATCAATTAAAAAATTTATAAGAGAAAACTGAAATCAAGATTTACAAGAATAAGGGTTCAAATATATATAATTAGGGCAAGAGTTTAATCTGAATTTTGCACCAATTACAAATTTACATAGAAATTTTAAATTACATATAAATTGTTTGAAGAAAAAATAGGGAGGGTTTTCTATGAATGCAATTAATAATGTGGTATGTGGTTAGGTTTGATGGCAAAGATCCATATTGATCTTTTGCGGGAGTGAACCTTTACGAGAGTTCGTGTGAATACTTTAAGGTTGATAGGGATGGTGAATGTTGAGATTGTTTCATGAAAGAATACATTAAGAGTCAAATTTTTTTTGAAAAATATTTTTTTCTCTTGAAAATGAGAATCTAAAAGAGGGAATGAAAAACTTAATTTAAGTTTTTCTTTAATTTGAAAAAAACAACTGAGATAAACACTGCAAGAAAAAGCTGTATTTCTTATGGATAATTATTCATGGACTTTTTTAAGTATGTAAATGGGTTTTACCTACTAGAGATTCCGTAGGTAGTGTTATTAAACATAAGAAAAAAAGCTGAAATGGGGCACATTATGTACGAAGATTAGGTGGTAGGAAACTTTTTAATATATTTTAAAGTATTTTAAAAATTAAAGTATTTTGAAACAATAAAAATAATATTAGGTTTGTTTCCCCGACAGGAACATAGTTTCCTCCCCCACTGAAACTCTCACTGAAACAGTCTCTTGTTTCCTAAACTGAAAAACTCTTAGGTTTTCTTACAAAATTTCAATCAGGTTCTCAAATCCACATCCAAATCGTGAAGATGTGAGAAATCGAAATTCTAACACCTTCAGAGTTTGAAATGCCCAAAAATGGAACTTTAAAGTTCCTGTTCTTTCTCCGTTTTGAAAATGGGTTCCAATTTTTCATTCCAAAATTGCAACTCAAATCCCGTATCTTCCAAAATCTACAATGAAATCTCCAATTTTTGGTTTCAATTTGTGAAACCAAAAGCCCTAATCCAGTGTTGGTGATTGTAAACCTAAATCCTGAATCCGAACTTCGAAAATTTAGTGAAAAACTCAATGGAAAGTGTCGTGGTGGTGGCCTGAAGCATAGGAGATTCAAAGGAGATTTACAGAGGCTTCAATCATATAGTACTGAGAAAGGTATTGACTTTTTTTTTCTTCCATTTATTGTACAATAATGTTTGGTAGGTTTACGATAATTTACAATATACGATAATGTTTGATAATCTATGGTGATCTCATAGTGTTTGTTTCATATGGAATCTTGAAGCGGAGAAGTTGGTGTTCTATTTTGTATCGTGCAGGATCAAAATTTGAGTAGATGTAAGTCTTCTTTTCCAAGAGCTTAAATTTGGTGGCCAATATTCCTACTGGCTCCTTCATATTTGGCTATTCAACTGCACTAGTTTACCGTAAGGAATGGTATGACTTGATGAACAAGGGCAATGTATGAGCATGGAATTTTGTAGCAATATGTTTCTTAATATATTACATTTTTTTTTAGGTCTTTATATATTTCTTTTCTTTTTATGATATGTTAGTATGTTACAATGTTTAGACTGTAGACTTTTTTGTTCATACGCAAAGTTGTTGTAACAAGCCATGGAAACGGCTAGCCTTTGATACTTTTAAGACTAAACATTTATCTTAAAACTAGGTGTTATAAAATGATTTGAATTGGAAGTGACATTAGTAAGAACATTGTCTTCCAGATAAATAGTCCTTTCTTATTGTCATTGATAAAGTGTTTTAGATATTGGGATTAAATATTTTATGTTGACGCAGATCTCTAAGATAAAGATAGTTGAAGTTTCTGATGTTGACTTATCGAAAGTTGGGGTTAAAAAGTTTGGAAGCTTCAGGGTGGAAGTAATAGACTCAATCTCCAACTGTCTGGAGTTACTGGAAGTGAAAATAATTTGTTTGCATTGTTATAATCTTTCAGTTATATACCACTATAATCTAATAGAATATTTCTCTTGAACTAGATCTCATTCTTGTGATTTTTACTTAATTTATTTATTCTTTTGTTATATTCCCTGGACAGTATTTGATTTTTTGCTAATCAAGGATTTTCTTTCTCGTCCAAATTTTAGGTAGTCCTTTTGTTCCCTAAATATTGCAAAGTTTAAGTTATTTGGGGTTAGATGTTGCTTTGGATTTTATTCCTTTTAGTGTACTTGTTTATTTTGGTCTTAGAGGTCAAAGTCAATCTACAAATATTGGATTTTGTATATAGTTTCCTTTGTCCCACAACCCTACTATGGTATTATATAGTCTATTCACATTGACATGAACCAAAATTTTTTTTCTCTTTAACATCTTGTTGTCTGCACAATTATAACCTGAGACCCTTTGTTTGACAAAATATTTAATTTTGTGCTACTTCAACATCACCCAAAAGAATCCTTGGGAGGCTTGCATGAGAAATCGAAGATATGTTGTTAATATCTTTTCCCTCATTATTGCAGGCCTTATCTCTTCTCATCATTCAAATTCTCGAGCTTAGAGGGGCTCTACTTTTGTTTAAGTACATAGTTAAGACACATTACAGTTTTTAAATTTCTTCAAAAACAATAACTTATTAAGCTACAGGAACTAGTTTTTGTCATCAACTATGGGATTTGGGTTTCTTGCTCTTTTGATTTTCTTAACAACTCTACTTGCTTACTTATTATATGGCTCCAAGGTTGAAAATTACATTTTTTCCCAGTTATATCATTTCATTTATGTAGAAAAAAAATATAAACTATATGTCTTGCACATTTGTCATAGTTATCCTTGCATTGTCTTTATTGCTTGCATAGGTCTCATAGTAGAAAAATAAGTAGCATCGTTTCACTAATTCCGATTTTAAAGCTTTATGGAACGAGTAGTTTATGCAAAGAAATAGTTTCTAACAGTAAACAACAACCAAAGGTTTTAAGGCTTTATGGAATCAGTAGTTTTTGCAAAGAAATAGTTTCTAAGCGTAAACAACAACCAAAGAAACACATTTACCAAAGTCTTCTTTGTGATTTTATTTTCTAAAGTTTGAATCTACCCTATTTTTTCCTAGAATATTGTGATGGCTATTTAAAAATTTAGAATCCAGAAATGAATTTCTTAGATACAAAAACGTTTAATAATCAGTTAAAACAGAATTTTGTAAAGATATAAATTTGTTCTCGCCGGTTGACTCAGCCGTTGTTGACCTCAAAGGCAGATGGTGGCTCCTCCTATCTCTTGGTGGTTTCTGCTCTCTCCTTGGGTAGCTGAGAGTGGCTCCGTTGAAACAGAGGGGGCCCTACCTGTTGATTGCACTCCGACGATCGAGTCAGTACTGGGCTAAGAAACAGTAAGTATGTAAAGTAGTTTCAGTCTTAGAAACGACGTACCTTTTCTAGGGTTCTTACCACCCTTTATATAGGCTGTATTAGGTCAACTTCCCTATCCCTCAAGGATCTTTCCTTAAGTGGAATTAGGGTTCACTGGTGAGGCATCATGTGACGCGTCGCACAAGCTTAGCGCAGTCGCGGCACAAGACTTGCCTCTTCTAGAGTGCAATCTTTCTAATAGTATGGCCGTCAGGGTACCAACTCATGTACCAGCGCTGTGGCGCCATTTGTTTTGTGGGTGCTTTAATTATTCACGCGCCATGCATGCAGTCTTTCCCTGAAAACCCTAACCCTTACGGGCCTTAGGGCCTCCAGGGAACACTTGCTTGTGTTGTACCCGAATGTACTATACACGCCCCATGCATGATCCTCTCGCGATTTAGGTCTTTCTGGTATCTAGATGTTAACTCATACTATTTGTGGGGCCCAGCTTACGTGGCCCATTATTACTGTCGGACCACTGAGGTCCGATGTCGACATCCGATGTCGATCTCTTCTTGAGCCGAGGTCCGAGGTCTGGCCAGTACAAAATCAAACAAATTTTTTATTTTTGGTATAAAATTCCTATACAAATTTGCTATAAAATCATTATAAGTATATACATTTTTTGAATAAGAAAAAAACTAAACTAAATAACATATATTCATGGATAACATATATTCATGGATGAGAATTATGAGATTTTGAATTGAGTTTGGAGATGTTGGGTCTACGCTAATTGTTACTTAAATATGTGTTCCCGCCGGTTGACTCCAACAGCTGCTTTGGCCCTTCGATCTTGCCTGAGAATCGTGCCTTCTTGATCAAGAAACCTCTCACCTGCAAAGACAAAAGGGGTGCCCTAGCGCCCGTTTGCACTCCGACGCTCAAGTCAGTATTAGGGCAAAGAAACACCAAGTGTGTATATTAGCTTCATTCTTAAAAACTGCGTACCTTACTAGGGTTTTGGCACCTTTTATATAGGCTGAGACTAGGGTTTACCTTTGCGTCGTTGCTTTTGACTAGGGTTCCTTGGAGAATGTCCTTGCGCTGCTATTCATACTATCTTAGCGTATCTGGCACATGAACTTCCCTTAACTGGAGTGCAGCGAATGACAGAGTGGCTGCTTGGGTATCAACTTGTGCACCTAATCTCTAGCGTCATCTACTTTGTGGGTGCCCTAAGTATTCACGTGCCATGCATGCAGCTTTCCCTGAAACCCTAACCTTATAATGGGCCTTAACGCCCCATAGGATTATCCACACGTATTGTGCCTTCATGCGTCATACACACCACGTGCATGGATCCCTCGTGACTTAGGCTTCCCACATATCTCTTGTCTTTAACTGTTATCTTAACAAACTCTAGGGCCCACCTTACGTGGCCCTCTACTGGTGAGGTTCGATATCGATCTCCAACATCGAGCTTGGAACACCAATATCCAAAGACTAACCAATCCCCTGGTGGGTACGTCTAGGGTCCACCTCGTGGCCCCCCTTCCATCACCAAGTATCGGTGCGCGATGTCTGAGGTCAGTATCTGGGTCGATGACCGAGGATTGGTCGGGACACAAACCCCCAACCTCGAACTGTAACTTGTTTCAGTGAAGAGACTAGGTGGTCGCGTTGGGCGACCTACATGGCATTGGGTAACGGGCGTGAACAGTACACCGGCGCAACATCTCATTATTTTTTGTTAATCAACGTACACGTGTCAAGATCGATGGCTGAGACTTGTTGGTGCTTGAACTTCTTTGTGCACTGTTCAAACATTTTAACCCTTACGCTCCCACCACTGTTTCATTACTCTCACTTACGTGAACCTTCACTTAGCATTCTGCGAAAAAAAAAACTCTCTCTTCTCTTTCTTCGAAAACTCAAAACCTCAAACCTCAACTCACGAAAGGTATGATTTTTAATTCTCGATCACTTTGCCATTTATGATTTCGCTGCTTGTAACATGCTTATAACTGCTTGGGACTGTTTATGATTCTTGCATTTCTTCGCGCATTCATTTCTACTGTTCACATCTCGAGTCTCTATTTTTCTGGGTTTTTCTGGTTTTGTCAAATTACGCCACCTCCTCCTAAAGTTTCTCTTTTTCCTTTATTTTTTTAGCTTTCCTATCCAAGATGACCAAACGAGCCAAACGAGTTCCTAAACCAAATTCTCCTTCAGACTCCAATTCAACTTCGACTTCACCCCCTGTTCCAACTTCTTCGCCAATTCCCCCTCCTTCTGCCTCATTCTACAAGTCCCTGTATCGTTGGGCATCGGTGGACCTTTTAGAGGAAACGTCCACCTTTACAACCCTTGAGAGCATAACGTCCTTTAGGAAGAAACAAATTTGCCATTTGTCGCGTGTTTTCGGCAAAGACCACGACAAGTTCATGAGGATAGTGGCTTGCCGCGAGGGTGAGCCTGTGTGTGCAGATGAAGCCTCTGATCCCGAAGGCCCCTTCTACTTCATTTATTCGACCATCTTCCGAAGACTGGGGCTTCGATTACCGCTCACTCCCTTTGAGCGCACGCTCATAACCGAGGTGAACGTTGCCCCCGCCCAACTGCATCCCAAAAGTTGGGCATTTGTGAGAGCTTTCGCCATTCTTTGCTACAGCCTCGACCTTACGCCATCTGTAGACACTTTTCTTTACTTCTTCGAAGTTAAAGACCCTGGGAAGAAGTTGTGGGTCAGCTTCAACGGGGTGGCTGGGAAGGTTCTCTTAACGCTCTTCCAGCAATCATACAAGGGATTCAAGAAGAATTTCTTCAAAATCAGGAGCAATCAGAGGGACCCCGCCCTTCTAGATGGGTTTCCCTTGTACTGGACAGAGAAACCTGTTCTACAGGGGGCCCGAAGTCTTGAGGACCTTTCCCCTCAAGAGCGAGGGGTATGTGAGCTTCTTTCTGGACTCCCTGCTCCTTTCAGCACTTTGGAGCTACTCAAGTGTGAGTTCAGCCGAAAGAGCCTTAAAACATATATCGGTATTTTCTTGCTCCCATGTCTCTTGTTTCATTTCATTTTCGCTTGCATACTTGCCTCATTGATTATATCCTGTGTTAACTTGTTGTCTATGTGTAGATATGGGCTTTAATAAGGACAAAAAGAAGAAGTTGTCCGACCTGCTGGCCAAGCGAAGGGCGGTCGCTACCGGGGAGGGCACGTCAACGCCCATAGCCCCCTCAACCTCAGCTATGCCCGGTCCCCAACCCATCAACCCAGCCCTTGTCGTTGTTGAGCAAAGAGGGGTGGTGGTTGTAGAGACCGATGACGAAGACACATGCACCGATCTCGTCTTCAAAACGCCAAAGGGTGGGCGAGACCGCGACGCCCTCTGCTTCTGCATCTGGTGGGACTTCGGCCTTCATCGACCATCCTCCGAGTGCTTCCTCCCCACTCCACCTTGTTGTTCATGAGGGTGGAGGAGAGAGTGCCCCCAAGGGACAAGAGATGCCCTCTACCTCCTATCTTCCCGTGCTGCTCCAACGACTATTCAATCGCTTCCAAGACAAAGAGGTGGTAGAGAGCTTGAGCGGCAACTTACCTCAGGATCGCGTGGTTGACGGCCTAGGGGACTTCCTGATCGCATATAACCTCGCACTGAATAGGGCCCAAGAGGTCGAAGATCTCAAGGTTTGGATGGCGAAACTTGAGGAAGAGTTGTCCACCCAGGCCAAGACCTTCGCCAATCGCGAGACCGCGATTTACATGGAGTTGGCAAGCCTTCGCAAAACTGAGAAGGATGCCAAGAAAGATCTTCAAGATAAGAGCCAAGAGGCGGTTCAACTAGAAGGGAAGATCTTGCCCCCTCGCACCAACGTGATCGAGCTGAAACGGTTGGTCGAGGAAATGAAGGAGAAAATGGCCAGGCTGGAGGAAAGGGCCACCCAGCGCGAGGTCTTGCTGGGGCAGGTTGAGGGGGAGCTGGCTGAGAAGGTCGAATCCTTCAGAAAGACAGAGGAGGAGCTCACAAAATGATGTCGCTGACGCTTACGGTGAGGGGTTCCAAAACGCCATTGCTCAGTTTGCCTGCGTGCATCCTGAGGTGGATCTTACCCCCTTTGGTGAGTCGAAGTGCGTCGTCGATGGGCAACTTATACTGAGAGAGTAATATTTGTAGCTCTGTCTTTCTAAGGAACAATCTATCCTTTGTACCTATACCTTTATAAGTATTTAACTTCTGTTTAACTGTTTGTCTCATTTGCTTTGCTCCATATTTTTCTGCCCTTGCTTGTATCGAATTCGACTAATAGCGCTTTCGACCTAGGTTCGCCCTTTAGGTAGCACGTTTAACTTTGTATGTTTTATCTTGTGCGCGCGAATCCTTTGACTGGCCTCACCTTGGTTCGAGGATAATCCCCTCTTTTCTGTTCTCGATCTTCTTCTTGTGAAGTAGGGCAATTTGTCGATCTCACCCCTACCTTCCTTGGATCAACGAGAATAACCTACTAGTAATAATGGTGAATCGCACCGTTCTCGACTTTGGCTTACCAACAAGGGAGAAATGTGTCCTTCCGATATCGATCCTGTATCACAAAGGTAAGGGTGAGCTTGACTAGTGAGCCATACTGTTCGACCTAGAGTAATTACTCAAGAGGGGGGGGGGGGGGGTCCCCTAAGGAAGCACACTTCTCCCCTCTTGGTGTTTCTCACTCAAGTGAACGGCTCTTACCGACCTCATCCTTACTGTACAAAGTCAAGGGGCAGGCCTTCAACGTTTGAACCATACCATTTCCAGCCTTGGTGAACTTGCGTAAGAGGGAGATTCACGATTGAACCATACTATTCCCATCCTAGGCACATTACTTAAAGGGGAAGGTTTATTTCACTGGTGAACCATACTATTCTTCGCCTTGGTGAACTTTTACACGAGAGGGGCTCATTAGGATAACCAAACTACCTCTACTCTCCGCGTATCACTTCAAGGGAGAGCCGAACCATACTATTCTCGGACTTGGTGAACTCACACAAGAGGGAGGTTCACTGAAGAACCATACTACTTCCGCTCTTGGCTTAATCACTACAAGGGAGAGGTTCATTAACTGCAATGCACATTTCTTAACTGAATAACTGGGATTTTATTCGGGTGACCTCGTTAAAAATCCCTTATGAGGGAAAAAGAGTGCCCTCTTAAACATGTACAATGCAAAATGTTTTTAACTAAAATAAAACTTCAGATTGGTCGCATTCCAGGTACGAGGGATCGCGCCACCCTCTAATGTCTCAAGCCTGTATGGTCCATTCCCAAGGGCCTCCGTTACTCTGAAAGGGCTGGTCCACTTGGGAGATAACTTGTTTTCCAACTAGTACGGGTGGGCCTTCCACATCACCAGGTCAGCGACCTAGAACTGCCGAGGTCTCAGCTTGGAGTTGTACTTGTATTCCACCCTTCTTTTCAAGGCTTCAGCCTTAATCCTTGCTTCCTCTCTTACCTCATCCAGTAGGTCCAGGTTCACCTTTGTTTCCTCATTGGTCTCCTCGGCCACGAAGTTCTGGAAACGTGGTGAGTTCTCCTGGATTTCCACCGGAATCATAGCGTCCAAACCATATACCAAGCTGAACGGTGTTTCCCTAGTTGTGGACTGAGGGGTAGTGTGGTAGGCCCACATGATTCTAGGAACTTCTTCTGCCTAGGTCCCATTGGCTTTGTCTGGCCTTCTCTTCAAACCTTTGAGCAGAACTCGGTTGGCCGACTCGACCTGTCCGTTCGTCTGGGGGTGTTCTACTGATGTGAACACCTGTTTAACTCCCAACTCTGTACATAGCTTGCCCAATTGCTGGCTTGCAAATTGGGTACCATTATCAGATACCAACCTCTTCGAGATCCTAAAGCGGCACACTAAGTTCTTCTATACGAAGTGCTGGACCTTATGGATCGTGATCTATGCTACGGGCTCTGCCTCGATCCACTTCGTAAAGTATTCTATGGCCACCACGAGGTATTTCATCTGTCGCACCGCCAAAGGAAAAGGCCCCAGAATATAGATCCCCCAGGTATGAAATGGCCACGGGCTGTAGATCGATCTCAACTCCTCTAGGGGCGCCTTGTGCCAATCAGCGTGTTGCTGACACTGCTTGCACCGCTGGGCGTACCTCGTACAATCCTCCCTCATGGTTGGCCAGTAATACCCTGCGCGAATGGCCTTTGTGGCTACCGCATATCCCTTCATGTAGCTCTGCCATGATGCGCGTGCATTGTTCGCTGTCTACACATACTAGTATAGGATGGGTGAAACCAAACCTAAACAACTTCCCATCGATCAGGGTGTACTTGCTTGAATTTTTCTTGATTTTCCGAGCTTCTGTAGGTTCAAACGGGAGTACTTCATCAGCCAAATAGCGTTGGTAGGGCGTCATCCAGGTTTCTCCTGATTTGACCTGGTAGATTTGCGGTGCTATCTCCCCAACAACCGGGCACCTGCTTACTCTGGGTGTTTTCACCGTTTCCTATGTTAACGATCGATGACTCCTCTTCGTCCCTTCTGATGTGCTAATCTGTTGGACTTCTGCTATATTGTCCGTGGTAGTTCGAGGTGTCTTCAGGGTCTCCTGAATCACGGTCCTCTGCTTGCCCCCTTGCCCGAACTGGCGAGCTTTGCAAGTAAGTCAGTTCGGGCATTCTGTTCTCTGGGTACATGGACTAACTCGAACACCTTGAACGACTCCTTCAAGACTTGGACATATTCCAAGTATGCGACCATCTGGGGCTCTTTAGTTTGGTACTCCCCCGTAACTTGGCCTGTAACTAACAAAGAGTCACTCTTTGATGGAGATCAAGGCCAAGGACAAATAGAAGCCAATCAACAAGGACAAGAGGAGGAAGAGGATCAAGAGGTAGATGTGCAAGACGTTACTCATCCTTCTCAAAGGCTTACAAGAAGCATGTTCAAGGCCTTAGGAAATAATGGACAATTCTTTTCTTTATTTGTAATATCTTTGGTAGATGGTGCTTAAGAGGGAAACATAAGAAACCTCTTGTGTAAAAGCATCTTTAGTTGTAGTTTAGAAATATTAGTAGCTTAGGGGGGAGTGAACTTAGTAAGGGATGCTAGGGGGAGTGTAGATATGAGTTAGGAGGTGCCAAACTAGGAAGGAAAGTCACACTTCCTTCATGCACTAGTTGGCGCCGAATTTGAAGGTCATTAGGGACACATTTGCATTTGATTAGTCTTGCATTTCAGCACCTTATAGGCTATAAATAGAGGTGCTGCCCTTGTACAAATGAGATTTGGAAATTGTAGTAAGAAAACTCTACTCAAATTGAGAGAGAAATTGGAAGAGCTTTGGTGCCTTCATCAAGTCTTATCTTGGGTGTCTATGGTGAACCTCAAGTGGCGGCAGCTCACTAATCTTGGAGTATCCACACTCTAAGTGGCGTGATCACTCACCTCTCCTTCCATCTCCATAAGTTTTCTATTCTCAAGCTTTGTTTCTTCTTCATGAATCATGTTCTAGTTTTACTTGTTCATCAAATTCTGTTCGGCACCTTGCTGTAATTTGCAATTCTGTTCAGTGCATTGGTTATATCTTTCAATTCTGTTCGGTTTTCAATTGTTGTTCTTCAATTCTTGTTGATTGATTCAATTTGACAATACATGGACTTCCATGTGAGCTTTGGTTCGGTGCAAAGTTTTGGTGAGTTCTTGAATTAGAACATTGATCCAATTCTAATTAAAGTGCCAATTCATGACCAACTCAAGTTGTTCCTAAGAATGTCAAAGAATCATGTATTCTTGCTATTCCATTCACATCACTCTTAGCCAACAACCCCTTTGCTCCCATCTCCTTAGCCAACAACATTCCAGTGATTAGGGCCTCATATTTTGCCTGGTTGTTACTGGCCTTGAAAGCAAACTGTAGGGCTTGCTCGATCAGCAACCCATCCGGTCCTTCCAAGATGACCCCAACCCCACTACCTTGTTGGTTTGAGAAACCATCTACAGAAAGCACCCATATGAAACTTGCCCCTTCTTAGTGTGTGGCTGCCGAGGAGAGTTCTACCACGAAGTCGGCGTAGATCTGGCCCTTGATGAGGCCTCTAGGCTCATACTGTACATCAAACTCAGACAACTCTACCGCCCATCATACCATTCTACCCTTGCGGATTGGGAGGTCTGTCATGACTATTACGGTGAAGCTCTAAAAGTAGTGGCGGAGTCTTCGTGCGGAGAAAACTACTGCAAAAGCTTCTTTTTCTAAGGCCTGGTAATCTCACCTCTGGCCTTTGCAACACCTTGCTAACGAACCTATTGTTTCTCTTCAGGCACTGGAAGTAAAGGTACCCCTTGTCTCCTCCTGCCGAAACGAATCTGGACAGAGCGACCATGCGTCGTGTTAATTGTTGTACTTCTTTCACCGAGATCGGGCTTCTCATAGCTACTATAGCAGTGCACTTCTCGGGATTTGCCTCTATCCCTCGTTCAGTGAGTAGAAATCCTAAGAACTTGCCTGTCTCCACCCCGAACATGCACTTCTCCGGGTTCAACTTCAGCCTATACTTCGCTATCATGGTGAACAACTCTTCTAGGTCTACTACGTGTTGCTCGTTCTGCTGGGAGGTGACCACCATGTCATCTGTGTATGCTTGGACATTTCGCCCTAACATGGGTGCTAGCACTTTGTCCATCAATCGTTGGTAGGTGGCCTTTGCATTCTTTAGCCCAAAGGGCATGACCTTATAACAATAGGAAGACCTTGCATTCATCCCTGGGGTGTATCATGATCTGGTTGTAACCAGAAAAGGCATCCAGGAAGTTGAGTAACTTGCATCCAGAGGCGCTGTCCACCAAAGCATCAATGTTGGGCAGCGGGTAAGAATCCTTTGGACAGGCCTTATTGAGGTCCGTGAAGTCAACGCACGTCCTCCACTTTCTGCTGGCCTTCTTTACTAGTACCACATTGGCTAGCCACTTGGGGTACTGAATTTCCCTTATGTGGACCTGACGCCTTTCTTCATTGAATTTTCGCCTTCTCTGGCGAACAGGTCGGACCTGGGGGTCCATGGTGAGACAGTGACACAGGAAGTCAGGGTGTATGCCGGGCATATCAGAGAGCGAAAGTGTCAAGGTGTCATGTTATGACCTCAGCAACCTGATCCTGTGATTCTGGGTTTAAGGACCGCCCAAGATTGAACGTCTTCCCACCGATCTCTCTTTCAACCACGTCTTCAGCGGGCTCGGGCCGGTTCTCCCGGGCAGTCTCTATGCGGGTCTCCCCGTCTTCTCTTGGGGGTCTGGTAGTGACAAAAAACACCTCTCTCTTCGTCTTGTGGCTGTTTTCGTAGCACTTCTTCGCCTCCTTCTGGTTAGACTTAATGGTAATCACCACACCCTCAAGGGAAGGCAACTTCATCTTCATATGTTGGTAGTGTGCGAAGTCGTGCCATCCGTGGACGTCGTCCTTAACTCGATGTGCCCACGAACCTCCACCTGGTCCCCTGCAAAACCATACAAACATCTGATGTAAGGCCTTAAATGATCCGTGGACAGTTGTAACTAGTTGAATGTCATTAAAAACATCATGTCGGCTGAACTTCCTTGATCCACGAGGATGCGGTGCACCTTCCTGACTAGTGAAATCACTATCGGGTCATTGTCATGGGGTATGACATCTCGGAGGTCGGCCTTCGTGAAGACGAGGTCAACATCGGGGGTTTGGTCTACCTATTGTACCTCTACCGCCATCACGCCTCGTGCGTACTTCTTTCGCTGGAAGGCAGTGCACCCTCCCCCTGAGAATCCTCTTGAGATAGTGTTTACCTCCCCGTGGATAGGCACCTCGTGCCCCTGGTCCGCCCCTGCAGTTACCAACGCCTGGTCGTCCTGCGGCTCTTGAAGATAATCATTCAAGAAATCGCTTTTCACCAGCTCATCTAGTTGGTGTGCCAAGGCCAAGCAATTGCATATGTGGTGGCCATTCGCCTGGTGGAACTCACACCAAGCATTCTTGTTGGGCCCCATCTTCCTATTGGTCTTTGATGGTACCTTAAGCCTCGCCACTATGTTCGGGATAACGATCAACTCTTTGTGTTCCACTCGAAAATTATGCTTCGGGGTGGGTCCCTTCGTGCATGAATCCCGACCTGGGCCCGTTCGTAGGGTTTTCCCACCCCCTTTTTCTCTGTGGTCGCCTCATGCACCCTCAGGCTGAGGCCATGCAAATGCTCGAGGTCGGACAAGACCGACGAGACCTTGTTTATGCGTTACTAGATCATCTGCGGCGATGTGTGCTAATGTTCGGTGTCTTACCTCCGTGAATGTCTTCGGGTAGAACCTTAGCAGTGATTCACTGAAAGGCCCAGGTAGCATTCCGTTGACAAAAGCATGCACTGTCATGGCCTCATCAGTGGGTTTCAACCTCACCACTTGGACTCCGAACCTTTTCAGGTAGTCCTTCACGGACTCCCCCTAGTACTGCTTGACATAAAAAACATCATAAGAAAGTCGGGTGGGGGGCCTTGTTAACAAGGTACTGCTCCCTGAACAACGTTGCAAACTGGTGAAAGGTGGTGATGTATCCGTCGGGGAGGCTAACAAACCATTCCAACGTCGCGCCTGACAGCGTGCTCATAAGCATCTTGCAGTACACAACGTCAGACCCTCCTATAAGCATCATTTGGGTGTGGAACGCTATGAGATGGGCCTCTGGGTCCTCTACTCCTGTGAAGGAGACTTTCGGGCCCAGAGACGTTGTTGGTAACGCTGTATTCATGATCGCTCGCGAGAACGGAATGGGACGTGCCCTAAGTGGTATGGATGGGGCACGTTCGTTCGTTGCGCGCTCCCCCACTTGTTGCAGATCCTTGAGCAGTTCTTCATTGGCTCTGCGCAATTATGCATTGACCGCTCGTGACGCCGCTACTTCCGCTTGGAGGGCACGCATCGTGTTCAAGATTTGTTGTGTGGTAACGTTGTCCCTTCCAGGGGGTATCGTTCCTGCGGATCCAGCGGTTCCTTGCCTCTACTCCTCATATTTCTGCTAAAGACTCTTAAGGTGATTGCGAGTGGGACCATCTTTTAACAGGCCACACGGTGGGCGCCAAATGTTCCCGCCGGTTGACTCCCTTCGCCGGTTGAATCCAACAGCTGCTTTGGCCCTTCGATCTTGCCTGAGAATCGTGCCTTCTTGATCAAGAAACCTCTCACCTGCAAAGACAAAGGGGCGACCTAGCGGCCGTTTGCACTCCGACGCTCAAGTCAGTATTGGGGCAAAGAAACACCAAGTATGTATATTAGCTTCAGTATTAAAAACTGCATACCCTATGTACCGCCCTGGTAGTCGGAAGTGATGACGTGGCATCCAGCTACAGTATAGGCGTGTTGACAAGACGCCAGGTTGGCAGAAGGGAAGAAAGTCGGGGGACTCGTGTAGTCGCCAGTTATTAAGTTGGCGTGCTCCGATCTCCAGCATACCAGAACCGGCAATCATCGGGTCAAAGATGAAGTCGCCAGATGTAAACTCAGGCGACCAAGTGATTGGAGATCGCCGGAGCAAGCACATCGCTAAAGATGAAGGTGGTGCAGATTATGAAGGCGGCCGGCGAGACCACAGGGAAGGTGTACGAAGGCACCCTAACTCGCCAGTTCTAGTAGAGATCGCGCTCCCAAGTTAGCTATGCACTGGGCAGCACCATGCATAAGTAACTTAGCTAAAGGAGAGTCAGAAGCAGCGCCCAAGTCAAGGAGGCTCCAGATGATGGCACGTGTACGACTGGATGCGATCCACGTGTCCAGGTGTGTAACTGCCAGGAGAGAGAAAGTGACCAGGTATAAAAGGGTTTCCCAACGAACTTCTGAGGTACGCACGTTCAGATTGTATTCTTTACGCTTGCGAGTTCTTGAGCATATTGTGAGAGAGAACATTGCACGGTTCCTTGAGAGTTCTTGAGTGTTTGCTCTTGAAGTATTTGGTGGTTCAGTCACTGACTTGGGCGTTGGAGTGCGATCGGCCGCAGCGGCGCCGCTCTGTTCTTTTGCAGGTTCTTGAGGTGGATCGTGACGAAGGACGGAGGTTGAAGCGGTGCGCACGTCGATCCAGGTTTGACGAGGCAAGTTCCAACGTTCTGGTCAACAGGCAGGATCAGGATTCAACAAAGAGTGGATTATACAGATAAACTACCCAGATCCTATCCTAAACACAACAGCAACTTCAGCCTTCCATCAAACACTTGGATTTGGATTCTTGAAAGCCTTTGATCACACTTGATTCAACACCACCCTGGTTCCCCTCCAGATATTTCTTTAAGAATTCGTCCTTCACTAAACTTGCCAATTGATGGCCCAGAGTTATACATTGCTCAACATGGTGCCCAAATCCTTTGTGGAATTCTCAACAGGCATCCTTTCATGGCCCCAAATTCCTCTCAGACTTCTGGGGGAATTTCAATTTTTCCACGACCCCAGGTATGCTTAACAACTCCTTATAGGTCATTTCGAACTTGGGTCGAAATTCCAAATATTCTCGTGACTTTGCCTTGGGCACGTTCTTCCTAGCTAAGTATGGTGCTCGCCTTGCGTTCGTCCTCTTCTTGATCGTGGCTTTGTTGACCCTCAGATGTCAAGCTCTGCTACCCTCCTTGAGCTTGGTCTACCCTGGACATGTGTTGTTGTGCTTCACAAACACTGCTTCCTTCGCGCTAATGTGAGCGATAACCCAATGTCGTATCTGTAAGAATTGATGGCTTAAACAAGAGGGGGGGTGAATTGTTTAGTGAAATATTTTTGCAAAGACTTGATTTAGAATGAATCTTTATCAAACAATCAAGATAAGCAATTAAGGAAAGCAATCAAACAATTAAACAGAAACTGTTATCAGAATTTTAACCGGTTAAAACTTCATTTTAGTCGGTTGTTTATAGTAGCAGCAGAAATGAATTAGCACAAACAGTTATAGAGAGTTTGAGAGAAGGAGAGATATACACAAAAGGTTTATACTGGTTCACTCACACAAAGCTACATCCAGTTCTCATAATATCTCTGAGATCCACTAGTAATCACAATCAGATTACAACACACCACAAAAAGGTGACTTTGAATCCCACAGCCTACTCACCCTCTTTGCAACACTTCACACCTCAAGACAAAACAACCCTATGTCTTTACAGGATTTTCAAACACACACAGCAGTTAAAATAAGTACTATTACAAGTAACTAAACAAAGATAGAAAACACCTGGATTTGCACAATACAGGAAACTCCTATGATTAGAACTTTTTACCACAACAAAGCTTGAACAACAATCTTGCACTTTTGAAAAATTCTTTTCAAAAACCAAATCTCTTTCCTTTGTTCTCAAATCTGTATCAATACTTGTTGTATTTGAATGTGTACTTTGCTTTCAAAGAGAGACTATATTTATAGCTCTGAAATGTAGTTGTTTAAGACAGTTTTTATCACTGAATCAGTTAAAACAAGTTTTCAAAAAGTTGTTATGAAAACACACATTTAACCGGTTGAAACCACGATTTAACCAGTTGAATGAGTTAAGTTGTTGCATAACTAATCCAAAAAACAGTTTCAGAAACCTCAAACCAGCTAAGTGACAAACAACCAATTATCTCGATGATTCAACTGGTTGTTTTCCCTTTGCTTGGAAAAACACTTTGTTTCTTTTAAAACAGATTGATCAAGCTTTGTGTAGGAATTATAAATGATCTTAACAAGGATTCTAAACAACCTAATCTAAACCCAAACCAAAAAGCAGCACAACTTCAGGCTTTATGTGGATTTGAAACATCAAAGCTCCAATGTTCAACAGTATCTCAGCAAATGTCATTGTCGAGTTCCTGATTAGTGAGTCACTGAGTGGTCCTGCCATGACTCCCTGCCAGAATGCGTTGACCATCAGAGGCTCGCCATGGGTCTGGAGCTTCACTGTGAACACCCAAAACTTGTTTAAATAATTTTTTTAGAGACTCACCTTGCCTTTGCTTCACGTTGAAGAGATCAAATGACATCAGCGGTTGGTCCTGGTTGACAAAGAATTGTTCTCTGAACAACTCGGAAAACTGGTCGAAGCAGGTGATGTGGCCATCAGGAAGGCCACTAAACCATTGCAGGGTTGTACCCATGAACATTTTGCAATGGATAGCGTCTGTTCCCCCAGAAATAATCATCTGGGCGTTAAACATCGTAAGATGGTTTTCGGGATCTTCTACTCTTGTGAAAACGATCTTAGATGTTATATAGTTCGCCAGTACGAGAGCATCCATGATCGCCTGCGAGAATGGCTTGGGACGAGCTCCTGGCTGTGCATTTGGACCTCGCTCCGCTGTAGAGCGTTGATCAAGCTGTTGTAGATTCTTGTGTAATTCCTCGTTGGCCTTACACAATTCCTCGTTGTTTTCTCGCGAAGCATCTATCTTCGCCATCAGTTGATCTTGCTTGAGCAGTTGCTCAGCTCGACTTTGCGCAATAAGCTTTTCCTGCGAAACTTTAGCCTCTGCCATCACTTCAACCACTGCCTCTGCCATCAATCTTTCTTGTTCAGCTTTGGCTTTGGCCAACAACCTTTCCTGGTCGGCTTTAGTTTATTGCTAGATCCACTCATGCTCTCGCCCGTACTTCTCATTGGCCCCTTGGAGAGCTTTCACGGTATCCATAAGTTGTTGTAAGGTGGGGGCATCGCTTCTTTCGGATCCCAACGGTGCTTGCCTAGTATTCCTTATATTGCTGGAAAGTGGATGGGATATAGTTTATCGGGCCCCACGGTGAGCGCCAAATGTTCTTTCCAGTTGACTTCCTCGTCAGTTGACCTTGGCAACAAGCTCTAGCCCCGATCTGCCTCTTCTGGAATCTGTTCTACGTTTGGTTGCACTGGAACGCAGCTCCGTTGAAATAAAGGGGCCCCTACCTGTTGATTGCACTCCGACAATCAAGTCAGTTAGGGATTACTAGAATTTGAGAAGTATTCAATTTCAGTCTAAGAACAACGTACCTTTACCTGGGGTCTCAAGCCCCTTTTATACCTTATCTCTTGTAACAATTTTTTCTCATGAGAATCTAGTCTCAACTGAAAGCATACTCAACAGGAAAACATTTTGTTTACGGGCGCCTTCTCTCGAGGTGTTGCAACAGAAAGGAATCTTATCTCTAATAATAACAGAACAACGACCTGGCAGCATGACACCAACTTATGTGCCAACATCAGGGGAATATTCTTCTTACGTGGGTACCCTACTCATGGTGCAACGTTATTTTTTATCATGCATGACACTTAACCACTATGTGAACTAGAACACATATACTTAGGTTAAAGAAAAATTTACTTGACCTAAACATCATTTGTACTATATGTACTCCTAAGTTCAAAAATACCATTTAATAGTAGTCTTATACTAACGTATAAAATAGTTACTTTAATTATGCTTCAACGAGCTTACTAAGGTAACTGGGCCAAACTTATGACCCGCACTCTAAGCCCAACACCCAAGCTGGCATACTCACCCCGTACACCGAACTCCAATTATTGAATGTTGAGCACTCTGTCAAATACAATATATATATATATATATATATATATATATATATATATATATATTGTACCGACCCGTCCTTGGGCGTTGACCAAAGTCAAACATACGGTGGGACCCACCAAGGGGCTCCAAGGAGGAAAGTTAGTGTGTTGACCGCTTTGGGCGTCGCCAGGTGTGGGCGTCGACAGGTGTGGGCGATGCCAGGTGTGGGCGTCGACAAGTTTAAGTGTCTCCCACCTTAAAGGCGTGACTCGTTGTCCTAAGAGCGTGCTTTGGCCCAGATGGTGCCACCGCCCGATACCCACGGGTAGGGAAGACTGTGGAGGGGGCGGCATGGTAAGAGGCCACGGTATGGGCGTGGAGGCCTCGGGCCCCAGTACCTCAAAACAGTAATAAAGAGAAGAGAAAGGTGGCTTCAAGGCCATATTTCCAGTACCAGTAGGGAGTGACCTGACTCGCGAAGTACCCACGCCACCTTTGGAGAACCCCTGGGAAAGACACGACTCGGGAGAGGGCCACGTCCCAGGGATAATCTACGTGCATGGTACGAGAGGAAGGCTGAGATACTCCCAAGGCGAGTGACTAAGGGCTGGGGCGCATGAGTTGGCACCTAGGTAGTCACCCCCTACCCAGATGCACTTCGAGGAGGGAAGACTTACGCGCTGGGTTTTCCCTAAGTTGGGTTAAAGCGTCGTAAGGCCTTCCACGTGGAGTTGCGCTTAAGTCATAAGTGACACGTGGCAGTAGCACTGAAACCCAAGGTATATAAGCTTTTCTGAAAGCTTAGTGAGGTACGTTTTTACGTTCTGGCATTCTTACACACACTTGAGTCATTTGTGAGCTTACCCATTGTACGCACAAGTGATTTGAGCACCAGAGAGAAGTTTGTTAGAATACGGTTACGCGCCTTCAAAAGCACCACAGTTGCGGTGTTCCGATACGAAGGTGCATAGCGTTTTCTGCCTACTGACTTGAACGTCGGAGTGCAAACGGCCGCTAGGGCGCCCTTTGCTCTTCTCTGTTTCAGGTACTCACGGCGGTGTAGGATGAAGATCTGGAATCAAGAACGAGGGAGTCTTTGATACGCGAGTCGCAGCTACGCACCAACCACAATCTAGTCAATCGGCAGATATATATATATATATATATATATATATATATATATAAATTGTTGGAATCAATCCATCTTCAACAAAATTGACTGGGAGTAATTTTAAAAAAGAATACTTTTTTAATCTCTTTTATTTTTTAATCAACTAATTCTAAAAAGTAATTTGTGTTTGATTGTTCAATTTAAATATTCCTTTTCGAATTACTTTTGGAATAAAATGATATAGCTAGACCACATTAATTTCTAGGTACAGTAGAAAAGAAACCCCTCACTTTCTTTTTTGTTAATTATTAGGTATGTTCTACTCAGAACCCAGTGTATATCGACAAGATTTTTCTCTCCAGGAAATAGTGTTTTTTAAATTTTCTTTAAAATTATAATTTACTTAATCTAGAGGACGTTTTAAGTTTCTTTCTTTTATAAAATATAATTAAATTGACTAAACATCACCTTTAAACTATATTAACGTGTTTGAAGAACTATTTCAAAGATTAGAGTTTTCAAATAAAATAAAATTTAGAGGGTCAAATATGTTTTGGGACTCTACTTTCAGGTGAAAATAATTTTCGTTCATAGTCTAAATTTTAGATATTTTGTATATTTATAGTAAAAAATATTATTGAGACTGATTTTATTATAGCTTACGTGACAGATGAATTTTGTGTATAAATATTAAAATATTTTATATTAATTTATTATTAAAATAAATAGTATAATATTTTAATATAGTTTGGGCTGAAAATTCGCTATTAGAAATATGACTAAAATATTATTCTATTAATTTTGTTAATACAGTTATCCAAAATATATAAAGTTTGAAATAAAATAAAATTCAATTTTATATTAAATATGAGGACAAAAGCATGTTTAACTCAAATTTATATTTTTAGAAACTTACCTAAAAATATGCTTGTTACTAATTTTAAGCTACAGTTTTACTTTTCCTACCAAACTACAATATAGGAGAGTTCAGTTATTGTTACCTTATGCACTTAACGTTAAGTGCAAAATTACAAGTATTATGATAGTGATAATGAAGACAAGTGATGAAGAAACAAACAAAAATATGAAGGTGCCAGGAACTTTGGTTGCTCAAACTTATTTGATAATAAGACAGACATTTATCCGCTGTCTTTGTCATTTGTCATTTCCAATGTAAATTATCATCTCTGCTCTCTATTTCTTTCTCGAGGACAATGTAAAATGCTCTTTTTTTTCTTCAAAAACTTTCTTTTCTTTTCTAATTTTTACATCAGCATGTGGCATGCAAACTAAATATCCTCTAACATATGATGTTCAATTTTTTCCCTGATTAATACTTTTTTCTTTAAATTTCCAAAATGAACCCAATGCTAAGACTATTTTCCTAAATGAACCCATTCAGTGTTACAATTGAAAATTTGGGAGTCAATTTTTCAACTAAATGTGTCATTTCTGGTATTGGAAACTCCATGGAATTTGACTCTATAGAACTGAATTTCAAGAAAAGGATATTTTGAATTTTTTTCAAAAATGAGCAATTTAAAAAAATAACAAAATAAAATTTATATTTGAGAATAGTACTTTAAAATAATTAATTAAAAATTTTAACATTAAATTTAATTAGATTGAAAGAAGGAACAAAACAAAAGAAAATTTAAACACAAATAAATTTTTGTTTTGTAATATATTTAGAAATAGATTTGTTATTATTATAATGTTTTGTAGAAAAACTGAATGAAAGATAAATGAAAATTTTAAAATTTGACAACATTATTGTTGTTATTATTATTAATCACATTAATTTGTTAAATATATCCAGTAGAAAATATAAATTAAGATTAAATATAAGTAGAAATTTTAAATTTATATTAAGGGTTAAATTTATTACATAGAAAAGTAATTTAATATAATTAGTTAAAAATGTTGAAACTAAATTTTAATTGGCTTAAGAGAAGTAAAAAACTAAAAAATAATTTAAGGAGGAATACATTTTGTGTTTTTAAATATTAGTAGTAATTTTAAAAATTTCATTAAAAATACTATAAGAAAATAATTAAATAATAATTAATTTTAAAAATAAAAAATAATTAGTTATTATATTAAGTAAGTTAGATATTATTTTATAAATTAAAAAAACTATAGATATCTAAAGTAGTTTCTATACTAGACAGGAATGCTCGCGACCTCGGTCCAGGTATTTGGGAAAAGGTCCACTTGGCGTTTGAGCTCTAGAGGTGGGTCGGGAACTCGACACAGGTATGGGTCGGCCCAAGAAAGGTAACTAAGATAACAGATAAAGAGATATTTTATCTGATGTGATATTCTTCTGAAGATGAAAGATATAATTGTTATTGTTTAAATTTAATATCATATTATTCTGAAGATAAAGAGATATTTTATCTCTTGTGATAATATGCAAGTTAGTTATATATATTTTATTTGTTGTGATATTATTATGAAAATGAAAGATATAATTGTTATTGTTTAAATCTGTTATCATATTATTCTGAAGAGAAAGAGATATTTTATCTCTTGTGATAATATGCAAGTTAGTTATATATTAATTAATACATGTTAATTAAATATTAATTAATAGTTGTTGAGAATAAAAGAGGAGCACCCGAGAATAATGGTGCACATGTTAAACAGAATGTTCTCCTGCTGTTAGCACCTGAAGATAAGTGGTGCCTGTGAGCAGGTGGTTTTCTAAATAAAGGTACTGTTGTTTCTGAATACTAGATTGAAATTGAATACTTATCTGATTTTAGTACGCTCTCACTGACTTGATCGTCGGAGTGTGATCAATAGGTAGAGCCCCTTCTGTCCCAACAGAGCCACGTTCTGGTGCGACGAGAAGACGGAGAACAAAAATCTGGAGGAGACAGGTTAGAAGCGGAGCTTTCCACTTAAGTCAATCGACGAGAACATTTAGCGCCCACCGTGGGGCTCGATAAAACCTGATCCCACCCACATTCATGTTTAAAGCCTTCCAACATGATGAGGAACACTAGATAGGGACCGTTGGGATCCGAAAGAAGTGACGACCCTACTTTACTGCAACTCATGGAGACCATGAGGGCTCTCCAGGAAGGCAATGAGCAGTAGAGACAAGAGCATGAACGGGTCCACCAAGAAGTTAAAGCCGAGCAAGAGAGGCTACAAGTAGAAGCTCGAGCTGAGCAAGTGCTTCTGCAAGATCAGTTGATGGTAGAGATAGAGGCTTCTCGGGCAGCCAACGAGGAATCTCACAAGACCTACAAGGACATGTGCAGGAATCTATAGCAGCATGACCGACATTCTACAAGGGAGCGAGGGTTGAATTTGCCCTTGAGAGATTGTCTCAAGCCATTTTCGCAAGCGATCATGGGTGAGCTTGTGCAACCGCACTACAAGTAGAAGCTCGAGTTGAGCAAGTGCTTCTGCAAGATCAGCTGATGGTAGAGATAGAGGCTTCACGGGCAGCCAACGAGGAATCTAACAAGAGCAATAAGGACATGCACAGGAATCTATAGCAGCTTGGCCGACGTTCTACAAGGGAGTGAGGGTTGAATTTGCCCTTGAGAGATCATCTCAAGCCATTTTCACAAGCAATCATGGGTGAGCTTGTGCCACCGCACTACATCACGCCTAAGATTGTTTTCACAGGGGTGGAAGACCCTGAGAATCATCTCACAACATTCAATTCCCAGATGATTGTTTATGGAGGAATGAATGCTATTTAATGCAATATGTTCATGAGCACATTCACAGGAACAACCCTACAATGGCTCAGTAGGCTTCCCGATGACCACATCACCTCTTTTGAGCAGTTCTCCATAGTGTTTAGAGATTAGTTCTCTGTCAACCAGGTTAAGCCTCAATGTTTTATGACCTCTTCAACGTGAGACAGAGGGAAGGGGAGTCGTTGAAGGATTACCTGAACAGATTCTGGGCACTTACAGACCCATGATGAAGTTGTGATGGTCACCACTTTCGAAAAAGGGATCACGGCAGGACCGTTCAGCGATTCGTTGATCAGGAATCCGGTGGAGACATTCTCCGAGATACAACAACCGATTGTTTCCCATATGAATGTAGAAGAGGTTGTGGCCACGAAGCATGGCAACTCACTTTCAAGGCAGCCTAAACCTAAGGAGAGTAGCTGAGCCCGACCTTTGAGGGTCAACGAAACCTCAACCGAGAAGAGAGCAGACTCAAGGTACGCACAATACACAACAAAGAGAAATGAACCAAAGTCAAAGGCCAGGGAGAAGTCGACATTCCGACCCAAGTTCCAAGTATCCTACAAGGAATTGTTAGGCATGCTAGGGGTAGCGGACAAGCTGAAGTTTCGTCAGAAGACTAACGGGAATCTGGGGCCACGAAAGGATATCTGGTGCAAGTTCCACAAGGGGTTTAGGCACAACGTTGAGCGATGCATAGCTCTGGGTCACCAACTAGCGAGCTTGGTGAAGGAAGGGTTCCTGAAGGAGTACCTTGAGGCTAATTAGGAAGAGCCAAAGGGAAAAGTTGCCCTCAGGGACTAAGTGCATGGGATACCAATCCATGGAGAGTTGAACACCATCTGGGAAGGATTTTCAGGAGGAGGGAGCTCTGCTTCCAAGTGTAAGCAATACATACGAGTAGTGATGTCCCCTGGACGCGAGGAGACCTAACCACCCACCAGAGCCCGATTTGTGCTTCACGAGCTCTGACTTGGAAGACGTGGTTCCGCACGAGGATGATCCGGTGGTGATATCTTTTGTCACCATGGGAAGGAAGGTACATAGAGTTCTCATTGACCAGGGGAGCTCAACAGATGTGATGTTCTGGTCAATGCTCAACAGTTTGCAGTTGTCTTCCGACCAGCTGAAGCCATGTGATGGGTGCTTTGTTGGCTTCACGAGAGATCAGATGGAGGTTTAAGGGTACATTGAGCCAAGGACAACTTTTGGGCACCTCGGCTAGGAAGATTACTGTAAGGTACATTGTAGTTAATGCATCTTCAGCTTATAACTTGCTTTTAGGGAGACCTTCCCTAAACAGGTTGGATGTGGTAGCCTCCACGACACACATGAAGATGAAGCTACCTTTTCTCGAGGGAGTAATAACCATCAGTTCTTACCAGAAGATGGCACGAAAATTCTACGAGAGTAGCTTGTAAAATAGGAGAGGAACCTACGCAATCACTATTCAGGCTAGAGATCTAGAATGGATCGCGCAAGTTGAAGTCGCCAATGAAGGGCTACCTGGACTTGCTGGTGAGGTTCGGGAGAGGGAGATAGAAGGAAAGAAGTTCAAGCTCAACACCTCAATATGCAAAGAGTTGCAAGATAAGATAGTCGAGGTCATATCAAAGCACATGGATGCTTTCGCATGGTCATCTGCGGACATACCTGGGATAGACCCAGATCTTTTATGCCATAGGCTTACTATGGATTAAAAGATGAGACCAATGGTTAAGAGGAGGAGAAAGTTCAACGAGGATAAGCACCTCATCATTAGAGAAGAGACTCGGAAGCTCCTGAAGGCTGATCACGTAAGGGAAATCCAATACCTTGAGTGGTTGGCGAATATCGTGTTGGTGCAGAAGGCCAACGGGAAGTGGAGGATGTGCGTCAACTTCACCGACCTGAACAAGGCTTGTCCCATGGATTCTTATCCGCTTCCAAGTATAGAATCCTTAGTGGACAAGGCCTCAGGTTGTCGGTTGTTGAGCTTCCTATATGCATTCTCGAGGTATAACTAGATCCATAGGCACCCGAGGGACGAGAGTAAGACTGCCTTTATGGCTTAGTTCGCCAGGTACTGTTACAATGTCATGCTATTTGGCCTTAAGAATGTTGGCGCCACCTACCAGAGGTTGATGGACAGGATCCTCGTCCCAATGTTGGGGCGAAACGTACAGGCATATGTAAACGACATTATCGTCACTTTAGAAGAGAAAGATCAACATATTGTTGACTTAGAGGAGCTATTCACGACAATAACTAAGTATAATTTGAAGTCGAACCTACAAAGGCCAAGGCAGTTAAGAGGAATGTCGGGAAGTATACCTTCATAGATGGCAAGTTGTTCCGTCATGGTTATACCCACCTAATCCTCACTTGCGTAAGTGGGGATCAGTGCATCTGTATCATGGAAAAGCTTCACGAAGGCATCTATAGAAGCCATATCGAATGAAGATATCTTTCGTTAAAGGTCGTCCGAGTTGGGTTGGGTATTATATGCCGACTATGAAGTAGGATTGTGTGAAGCATGCATAACGATGTGAGTAGTGTCAGAAGCATGCTGATAGGAATCACGCACCAGCCGAGGAGTTGCAGTCAATTTACAGCCCGTGGCCTTTCCATGCCTGGGGAATAGACATCCTAGGTCCTTTCTCTTTGGAAATACGTCAGATGAAGTATCTCATAGTGGCCATCGAATACTTCATCAAGTGGAATGAAGTCGAGCCAGTCGCACAAATAACTGCTCACAATGTGCCACATTTTGTGTGGAAGAATATTGTATGTCGTTTTGGGATTCCTAGACACCTAGTGTCTGACAACGAAACCCAATTTACTAGTCAACAATAGTGTAAGTTGTGTTTGGAGCTTGGGATAAAGTAGATATTCGCCTCATTAGAGCATCCTCAGACAAATGGCTAGGTTGAGTCAGCCAATAGAGTCTTGTTGGGAGGGTTGAAGAGGAGGTTAAAGAAGGCCAAAGGAATTTTGCATAGACGAGGTGCTCGGGAATGGAGTGTACAGGCTAGAAATCTTGGAGGGGGGAGCCATTCCTCGAATGTGGAATGCGACAAATCTCAAGTTTTATATCAGCTAAGGTATTTTGGTTTAATGCTTTCTTTTTTAACAATGTGATGATAAAGGTGATGCTCTTTTTCCCTTTAAAGGGTTTTTTAACGAGGTCATCTTATGATAAGTTTGCTCTTGAAAGATTATGCATTAGTTTTGTTTATTTGTTTAGAGTTAGCACATGATAAGACGACCTATCTCGGTAAGATTATCCGACTAGACGCCCTGGGTGTAAATTGACTATCTATTGACATATAAGAGGACATGTCTCGGTAAGAGTATCCAAGTAGGCGTCCTATGTGAAAATTGATTATCTATTGACAAATAAGACAACCTGTCTCGGTAAGATTATCCGAGTAGGCACCCTGTGTGAAAATTGATTATCTATTGACAGATAAGACAACCTGTCTCGGTAAGATTATCCGAGTAGGCACACTGTGTGTAAGTTGATTAGCTATTGACAGATAAGATGATCTATCTTGGTTAGATTATCCGAGTAGGCACTCTCTGTGTAAGTTGATTAGCTATTGTCAGGTAAGACGACCTAGCTCGGTGTCAGTACGACTACCTGAGTAGAGGCGCTATGCAGTTTAATTTGTTATGGTTAAGTTGTTTGATTTGAGGTAAGGTAAGACAACCTAACTCTGCGTAAGAACGAGTAATAGGCGCTTTGCAAGCAGATGTCATGGTTTAAGTTTTTTCGATGCATGGTAAGTCGGGCTATCTCGGTGAGTGAATTATCAAATGATCAGTTGAGTAGGCACTCTGCGAAACAAAGCTTGGTGAGATCAAGATATATGACCCCGAGTCAAGTTTGTGGGATACACTTATGCAAGTCGAGAGTAAGCATAGCCTTGTCGTAGCTACGGGTGTATAGTTCATCAAAACGTTAGTTCTTTGTTCGTTGAGGACTCCACGATTTTTCATGCTTAGATTTTGCCTACATTACATTCTTGTTATCTTTATTACTTTATGCTTAAGAGGTAGAAAAGGGTTAGTGTAAGTAATAGTGTGTCCGCATGTGTGTGATAGAAGTTGTTATACTTGAGCTCATTTGTTATATGATAAGTTAAGTAGCGAGCACCCATGAATAAAGGTGCACAAGATTCTCTTCTGTTGTTAGCACCGTGAGTAAAGGTGCCCGTATACAGAATATTTTTCTATTATATATATTTTCAGTTGAGATTATATTCTCGTAAGTCTCTTCGCCTAGTCAAACTCGGCTCGAGCCTGGGGGGATTGTGTATAGGACAAGAATTCTCGAGACCTCGGTCCAAGTATTTGGGGAAGGTTCGCTTGGCGTTTGGGCTCTAGAGGTGGGTCGGGAGCTCGACCCAAGTAGGGGTCAGCCCAGGAAAGGTAATTAAGATAAAAGATAAAGAGATATTTTATTTGTTGTGATATTATTCTGAAGATGAAAGATATAATTATTATTGTTTAAATTTGTTATCATATTATTCCGAAGATAAAGCGATATTTTATCTCTTTTTGATAATATGCAAGTTAGTTACATATATTTTAGATGTTGTGATATTATTCGGAAGATGAAAGATATAATTGTTATTGTTTAAAACTGTTATCATATTATTCTGGAGATAAAGTGATATTTTATCTCTTGTGATAATATGCAAGTTACTTATATATATTTTATGTATTGTGATATTATTCTGAAGTTGAAATATATAATTGTTATTGTTTAAATCTGTTATCATATTATTCTGAAGAAAAAGAGATATTTTATCTCTTGTAATAATATGTAAGTTAGTTATATATTAATTAATACATGTTAGTTACATATTAATTAATAGTTGTTGAGAATAAAAGAGGAGCACCCGAGAATAATGGTGCACATAACAAAATGTTCTGCTATTAGCACCTGAAGATAACTTATGCCCATGAGCAGGTGGTTTTTTGTTATTATTTTATGCTTTCAATAGAGATTATATTCTCGTGAATGAAAGCTCTTAGAGGAATACCTATAAAAGGGGTTTGAGACCTCCGGTAAAGGTACATTGTTTCTTAATACTAGACTGAAACTCAAATACTTATCTGATTTTAGTAAGCTCTCACTGACTTGATCGTTGGAGTGTGATCAACAAGCAGAGCCCCATCTATCCCAACAGAGCCACGTTCTAGTGCGACAAGAAGACGCATAATAGAATCTATAGGAGTTAGGTTAGAAGCAGAGCTTTCCACTCAAGTCAACCGACAAGAACAACTTTTGTTATTAAAAAAATTTATAAAATAGTTTATAAATTGGTATCTAACATTTATCGAGCTAAGTAATTCAATTATAGTTAAGTGTAAGGATTAATTTAAAATTTAAAAGTTAATGTTAATTTAATTTCATGTTAGTGAAATATTTAATGTTTTTAAATTTAAATTTGATTTGGAGGAAAATTTTAAATATTGGAATGAGAACTTCAACTCCATCATTAATAAGTTGGAAACTTTTTACAAACAATTTTAATGCGATAACAAAGTCTTACTCTGTATAATGTTGACGAGTTCCACAATAAAAATGATGTTTGTTATGTAGTGGGTTGCGCTATGGTGATTGTGGTTGTGGATGGTAGTGGAATTCAATAGTAGTGGTTGTGAACTCATTTAGAATATAGTAGAAGAACTTTCAACTTGATTATCAAAGTGTGTTGGATGCATGTATTGAATTTAAGCATTGACATAAAGTGGTGTTGCAAATGTTAGAATAAATGGCCTTAAACGATAAGGGAAGTGAATTGTTTAAGAGGGATTTTTTAAAACTTTTTGAGGTTCAATGAAACTCTTTGTATAAATCAAGAACAGGAATCAAATTAGCTAAGAATTTAAGCAGTTATACAGCAAAGCAACAAAAAAACAATCGGTTGTTTCTTCAAAACAATCGGTTGTTTATATCAGCAAAGCCTAAAACAGAAATTAAATGAGTTCGGGGTAAGAGAGAATCACACAAACAGCTTATATTGGTTCACTCTTAAACCAAGAGCTACATCCATTCCCCATAATACCATTGGGTAATCCACTAAGCAATCAAACCAGATTACAAAACACAAACCACCAAGTAGTGATCTTGAAACCTTCAAGAAACACACTACCTTTGGCACACCACACCAAGAGTATTGATCTTGAACACCTCAAGAACACACAATACTCCTTGGCAACACAACACCAGAAATACAGTAGGTTTAAAGAGGATTACACCTGATCACAATACAATCTGAATTGAATACAATTGCAATCCTATTCCACTCTCTCTTGAAAACTCAAAGCTTGATGTGAACCTTAAAATCTTAGAATCAAATCTATCAAAATTGAATTTCTCAAAACTGTTCCTTACTTGTTTGAAAACATAAACAAACCATTTATATTTTCCAAATATTAGTCAAAGCATTTAATGAAGGAGCGTATTCAGTTAGAAACCATTTAAAACAGATTCACCAATCAAAATTGAATTTTGTTAGGATTTTCAAAGAAACAATCGATTGATTTATCGGAACAATCGATTGATTTGGCTTGACAGCAAAGTCAACCAAGTCAAACCTTTTTTCAAAACCTTATAAGAACAAAACAACCGGTTGATTCGATAAAACAACCTGTTCTTTTTCACTTAGTTGAAAAACATTTCATTTTAAAAAGCTTTTCAAGTCCGATCAAATCTGGATTCAAACAAGGAGTGGATTACATAGAATTCTACCCCAGATCCCACCCAAACACAACAGCAACACCAGCCTTTCATCAAACACCTTGGATATGGATTCTTCAAAGCACTTGATCACTCTTGATCAATAGTAAGATTCACTGAAAATAAGTTAAAGAAGATATCAGCTGAGTTGGATGCAAATTAGTGTCTTTTATCGTCCAAAGTAGGTTGTGGTGCAGGTGTCATGAATTTTTAAGCTACAAAGTGTTAGAATAGATGGCTTTAAACTAGAGGGGGGGTGAATTGTTTAAAGAGGATTTTTCGTAAACTTTTAAAACAAGAATGAAATTATCTCACGAAACAATTGATTCAGAAATTCAGTTTGCCAAAATAGCAAGCAAAAGCTGCAGTACCAGAAAAACAATCGGTTGTTTCGCAGAAACAATCGGTTGTTTATACCAGCAAACAACAAAATAAAATTGAATTTAAAGAGTTAGAGATAGAGAGATTGTACACAATTGTTTATACTGGTTCACTCCAAACCCAGAGCTACATCTAGTCTTCTCATAAACCCTGAGGAAATCCACTAAGCAATCACACCTTGATCACTTACACAACAACCAAGAGAATGACCTTGAACACCTCAAGAAACACACTCTCCTTGGCCAACACACCAACACTAAGATTGCTGATCTTGATCCCCTCAAGAACACACAGCCAATCTCAACAAACACATAAATGAAACTTGTTTAACTGAGTAAAAGGATTACACTTGTTACAGAAGATAATCTGAAATCAATACAAGCAGAATCCTATTCCATATAGTTTGATCAATCACAAACTCTTACCAATCTCAGCTCTTTGAAAAACTCAAAAACTCTTAGCAAAAACTTGTCAAAGATTAATTCTCAAATCTGTTTTTCTGAATTTATTCAAAGATGTAGTTTGTTATCAAATCTTAACTGTTAGAAAAGATGACTTTAAACTAGAGGGGGGTGAATTGTTTAAAGAGGGTTTTCGCAAACTTTTCAAAACTAGAATGAATTTATCTCAGGAAACAATTGATTCAGAAATTCAGTTCGCCAAAACAACAAGCAAAAGCTGTAGTACCAGAAAAACAATCGGTTGTTTCGCATAAACAATCGGTTGTTTATACCAGCAAACAACAAATAAACTGAAATTAAAGAGTTAGAGATAGAGAGATTGTACACAGTTGTTTATACTGGTTCACTCCAAACCCAGAGCTACATTCAGTCTTCTTCGAACTCTGAGGAAATCCACTAAGTAATCACACCTTGATCACTTATACAACAACCAAGAGAATGAATTTGAACACCTCAAGAAACACACTCTCCTTGGTCAACACACCAACACTAAGATTGCTGATCTTGATCCCCTCAAGAACACACAGAAAATCTCAGCAAAACACATAAACGAATACTTGTTCAACAGAGTACAAGGATTACACTTGTTACAGAAGATAATCTGAAATCAATAAAAGCAGAATCCTATTCCATACACTTTGATCAATCACAAACTCTTAGCAATCTCAGTTCTTTGAAAAACTCAAAAACTCTTAGGAAAAACTTGTCAAAGATTCTTAATTCTCAAATCTGTTTTTCTAAATATATTCAAAAGATGTAGTTTGTTATCAAATCTTAACAAACTCTTAAATTGCATTAAAAGATTGGTCAAAGCATTTAATGACTAGAGCGTAAGCAGTTAAATCATTTAAAGCTCAGTCAAACAGAAAACAATTTTTCTGTTATGGTCCCAAAACAAACAATCGGTTGTTTCCTCGAATCAATCGGTTTTTTTGGTACTTAACAGTTCAACCATTTTAAAAACAGTTTTCAATCTTTTTCTCAAAACACCTAAGTATAAACAATTGGTTGTTTTGACAAAACAATCGGTTGTTTTAACTTAGTTTGAAAACATTTTACTTTCACAAAGATTGAGAATGCTAATGCTTTAGATTTAATCAAAGGGTGGATTACAACATATAAACTACCCCAGAACTAAGCTAAACCAGCAAAGCAACATCAAGCACAGCCAAGGCTTCAACATCCTTCGAAGGGTTTGGATTCTTCAAAACTTGAACACCACTTGGTTCAACAATCTCCCCCTATTTGATGAAGACAAATCCCTGATGCTTGTGTTGTACCTGATTAAATCTGAAGCAGTTCCTGTAATAGAACTTTGAGCAAAACATTGAACTTCTGTTATTTTGTTAGCGCACAGATAAACAGTTAATAACCTTCAGAACTAAATATCAGAAAAAATATTACATAACCCAAGCTGTTTTAACCACTGAAAACAGAAACTTAAGACACAGCATATATCTCCCCCTATTTGTCTTCACAAATAGACAAAGATAAGATATAAAAAAAAATATTGTTTGGATTACATCAGAATTAAAGCAGCAACAGCAGAAAGAAAGAAATTTAAAAACCTGATGTAACAGCAAGAAAACAATTGATTGTTCTGATAACCAATCGGTTGTTTTTCCTTCATTCTTCTTCATTAGCAAACTGAAGATCAAAGATTTGATTCTGAACAGCTTCAATCTATTCATCCAGAGTCATGAATCCTGCATCCATGTTGTTGAATCTGTTATCAATGTTCTGGAAGTTGCTAACACATAGATCATGAAGATTCCTTTGATTCTCCCCAAAAGTATCAAGCCTATTGATCATGTATCTTTCAAAAGAAGACATGGTTGGCATTCCATCTTCCTGATCTCTAGCACCAGCACTAGGTCCAGCATCTTGATAATCTTCAGGTTGATCTTCATTTTGAACATCCATATCAGCAGGTTCATCTTGTTCAAGATTAGCAGCACCACTAGATGAGGCACCATGATCACCATCCTTGCTTATCCATTTTCCACATACTTTTGTAAAACTCATCTTGCTGAGTGATCCATTGCTCAACTCTTGAGTTGACTTGACCAACTCAGAAGTTTCATCTTCAAGATTAACTTCAAAATAGAGTAGAAATTTAGATACCAAAACAGCATATGGATAATGATAATCTCCTAACCTCATGGCTTTTTGCATGTGTTCTTTGATGATATGGATCCAATTGATTTTGATTTTCTTGGTGATGCAGAACATATATACCAGATCTTCTTCAGTTAGAACAAAATGATTACTCTCCCTTGGAGTTAGAATCCAAGTCACAATGAGAGCAAGCAATCTCTCATCAAGCTTTAGACCTCCAACCGAGCATGTACTTACTTGAGCATGTTGATTCTTCAAGCAACTCTTGTAGAATTGGATTTTGTTAAAATCCTCCACCACTCCAAGGTTTCCCTCGATGATTCTAAGACCAGAGAACTTGAGACCAGCAACAGTAGTCCATACTTCATGAGTTATCTCCATTTCTACACCTTTCACATGAGAAACTAGATTGTTTCCCTCAAACTTTAGGTTTGTGTAGAACACCCTCACCAAATCTGGATATATGTTTCCCTTCATCTCCAGGAACTTTCTGAGAGATTGATCCTTGAGCAGTCTTCTCACATTATCAAGCTTTTGATTTTTCAGCCAATCAAAGCATACAACCTTAGGGTTGTTTATCTTCTTGATACTTGTTTAATAACTATAATTCTCAATTAGATCATTGTCTCCAGAAAACCAGCCTTCTAGCCTTCCTCCAGACCTTACAGCCCTGGTTTTGACTCTCTTTGAGGTGGGAGGAGTTGATTCCATTATGGCAGAGACGAAAACAGAGAAGAACTCACTTCACAGATTTTTGCAAGAGATGTTGCAATTGGTTGTTCTTGTGGAAGAGATCTGCACCAGATTTTATAGCAGAAAATGAATCAATTAGCATTTAATTTTATTCATTGGGTACCTGATGTTCAGAGAGAGAGGACTTGACTATGCTTTGCACAGCAAAATGTCAAAAAAAGCTGAGAATCACATGGTCTTCACATGATATCTTTGACTAGTCATTAAGGCTCTTGAATTTCCAAGATTTTGGAATATTCTCCTTTATGACTATTGTAACTTCTCTCTGAACATGTTCAACTTTCAACACAGATTCTTTAACCAAGATTCTCTCTTTGAATTGATCTGCAACGGATAGAAATTTAAACTAGCAATTAAAACAATTTCTTCATAGTGCTGTCAGACACAAAACAATCGGTTGTTTCGAAGAAACAATCGGTTGTTTTTCTGCAACAGTTAAAACTGTTTTTGAATTTTAACCATGAGCAGAAGGAGTTCAAAGCAGATGACATTGATCATAAAAAGATTGTTTAACCATGAGAAAGAACTTTGAAACAGAAATTAAGAACAAATAAAGGAAAGTCTTATCCATATATTAATTCTTCAATGAGCCATGTGCTTTATGATCAAGAAGCCTCTTTTCACTGTTGAGGTCTTTTGCACAGCATTGATTCAGCTTCAATGACTATCTTTTTCTTCAAGAACTTGATCAGATGACTCAGTCCCTCCTTTTTCTTTAGTTTTCCTGCATAAAAGATTTCAATTAGCAAGATTTGGTCCCCTTACAAATTTGGGTCCGTTTGACTTCTCTTTGCAGTTAGAAACTTCACATCCCTTAGGAATCCACTTCATAAAACCTCTTGGAACAGAATATTTCCTTATTTTACAGAACCTAACAGAGTGGCCTTTCTTCATGCAGTAAAAGCATGTAACAACCGGTTGTTTCGTCTAAACAATCAGTTGTTTTTCTGATTTTCTTGAAAAACTTTTAGAAAACTTATCTTTCTTATTCTGTGGATTAAAGCCTAAACCAGCCTTTCCAAAAACACAGCTTTGAGATGCCAAGACATTCTCAAAGTTAGATTTCCCCTTTGAAAGCTTGTCCACAGTTTCAACAAGATAGTGAACCTTTTTCTCAAGATTTTCACAATTTTCGCAAATGAGAGTATCACACTTGCAAGAAGTATTTTTGAAATGGTTTTCCAATTTTTCAAAATCACTTTTTGCTTTTTCCAGATCTTCTTCAAGTAATTTAACTCTCTTTTCAAGCCAACTGTTAAGATCTTTCAATCGGTTGTTTGAAAGAACCAATCTATTAGCTTCATCATGTGTTTCTTGAAAAGCTTCAAGCAATTCACTGTAATTTTGTTCATTTAAGGAAGCACATGAACTTACCTCACTTGAGCTGCAAGATTCATCATCATTTTCAGCTACCAAGCATATGTTTGCTTTCTCATCTTCACTTGATGAAGAACTTGATGTTGACACCTCATTTTCATCCCAAGCTATGTAGGCTCTTTTTGTCTTGCCTTTCTTCTCTTTGTAGTTAGACTTTTTCTTTTTTCTCTTGTTTGGAAAATCTGCCTTTATATGACCTTGCTCACCACAACCAAAACAAGTATAGTTATTTGAATTAAAATCATTGGATTTCTTGTTTCCATACCTATCTTTGTTGTTGTCTTTGTTGCGGTTTCTCTTTAGGCATTTGCTGAACTTTTTTGACAGCAAGCTAAGGTTTTCCTCATCACTATCATCACTGGAATCTTGCTTTCCCCTGTGCTTGGATGCTTTCAAGGCTATGCTCCTTGTGTGCTTATCTTCACTCTCTTGAACATTGAGTCATTCATCTCTAGCTCATGTTCCCTAAGCTTTCCAAACAAAGAAGCAACACTTAATGATGTTAGATCTTTAGATTCGGAAATAGCAGTTACCTTTGGTTGCCATGCTCTATCAAGATATTTCAAGATCTTGATGTTCAGCTCTTCTTTATCAAAGGTCTTGTCAAGGCTCATAAGGTGATTGATGATGTGCGTGAATCTTTTCTGCACCTCAGAAATTGTTTCTCCTTTAAGCATTCTAAACATCTCATACTCTTGGATAAGAGCATGCTTTCTAGCTCTTTTCACCTCATTTGTTCCTTCATGAGTGACTTCCAAAGTGTCCCACATTTCTTTTGATGATTTGCATTGCGAGACCCTGAAAAACTCATCAAAATTTAAAGCAGAGGTTATAATACTTTTGGCAATGCAATCGAATTTGGCCTTTTTGCTTTCTGCATCAGTCCATTGAGACCATGGTTTCTCAATGATAGATCCATCCTTTTCAAACTTTGGGACAAAAGGACCATTTTCAATTGCATCCCAAATTCCTTTGTCAAGAGATTCCATAAACATTTTCGTTCTTACTTTCCAAAATTGGTAGTTCAAACCACAAAACAGAGGTGGTATGTTAATTGAAGCACCTTCCCCAAAAGGTAGTCTATCAGCCATTTAAACAAGGTTTTTAGGATCAACTTTAATAACTTTCAAGAACCAAGCTCTTGATGCCAATTGTTAGAATAGATGGCTTTAAACTAGAGGGGGGGTGAATTGTTTAAAGAGGATTTTCGTAAACTTTTAAAACAAGAATGAAATTATCTCAAGAAACAATTGATTCAGAAATTCAGTTCGCCAAAATAGCAAGCAAATGCTGCAGTACCAGAAAAACAATCGGTTGTTTCGCATAAACAATCGGTTGTTTATACCAGCAAACAACAAAATAAAACTGAATTTAAAGAGTTAGAGATAGAGAGATTGTACACAATTGTTTATACTGGTTCACTCCAAACCCAGAGCTACATCCAATTTTCTCATAAACCCTGAGGAAATCCACTAAGCAATCACACTTTGATCACTTACACAACAACCAAGAGAATGACCTTGAACACCTCAAGAAACACACTCTCCTTGGCCAACACACCAACACTAAGATTGTTGATCTTGATCCCCTCAAGAACACACAGCCAATCTCAGCAAACACAGAAACGAAACTTGTTTAACAGAGTACAAGGATTACACTTGTTACAGAAGATAATCTGAAATCAATACAAGCAGAATCCTATTACATACACTTTGATCAATCACAAACTCTTAGCAATCTCAGCTCTTTGAAAAACTCAAAAACTCTTAGCAAAAACTTGTCAAAGATTAATTCTCAAATCTGTTTTTCCGAATTTATACAAAGATGTAGTTTGTTATCAAATCTTAACAAACTCTTAAATTGCATTAAAAGATTAGTCAAAGCATTTAATGACTGGAGCGTAAGCAGTTAAAACATTTAAAGCTCAGTCAAAGATAAAACAGTTTTTCTGTTATGGTCCCAAAACAAACAATCGGTTGTTTCCTCGAATCAATCGGTTGTTTTGGTTCTTAACAGTTCAACCATTTTAAAAACAGTTTTCAATCTTTTTTCTCAAAACACCTAAGTATAAACAATCGGTTGTTTCGACAAAACAATCGGTTGTTTTAACTTAGTTTGAAAACATTTTACTTTCACAAAGATTGAGAATGCCTATGCTTTAGATTTAATCAAAGGGTGGATTACAACATCCAAACTACCCCAGAACTAAGCTAAATCAGCATAGCAACATCAAGCACAGCAGAGGCTTCAACATCCTTCAAAGAATTTGGATTCTTCAAAGCTTGAACACCACTTGGTTCAACATAAAGGAATGTCGGTAAGGTTCCTCACATGACTAATTATAATTGCTTGCAACTCTCAGGTGGTGGATTTTGTTGTGTAAGTGGATCTTGTAGTAGTTGCAACATTGCTAAAAATATATGGAATTGACCCTGTACCATTCTATATAGTCTTGAGTGTGGAACAAAGGTCAATGTAGAAAACCAAACAATGATAATTTGTAGTGGTTATCCCACATGTTGACCCACTTCAAACCCTTTGTTTGTTAATTTCCATCTAGTCGTCCTGCATGTTAATTTTTTTGAACTTGCCCTAGTTGTTAAACATGGCAGGGATCTTTTGAAAAACCAAATTGTAACTTAACTCTGTCGATTTGGTTTCATTCAACTACTAATAAGAAAATAATGGAACTGCATGATATCTAAAATTTAACATCCTTGAAGGTTTCAACTTAGGTGGATGCTTGTAAGTCTTTATATGGATTCACTACAAAAAAAAATGGATTTTCCTATGGAAGAGATTCGTAGGTAACAACAAAAATATAGCAAAGATTTGCTTCTTCATCTCCTGAAGAGGAGCAAGAGGAAGAACCTTCCTTATCTTACCAAGCAGTGTAGGCTTTCTTAGCTTTTCCTTTCTTTCTTGCTCTTCTTTCTTCATTCTCATTGTTGGGGCAATCAACTTTAATATGTCACTGTTTACACAACCAAAGTAGGTATATTTGTTAGAGTTAAAATCATTGAGTTTGTTGCTATTATACCTTTTGAAAGATTTATTCTTGTTGTTGTTTTTCTTCAGGAATTTGCTTAATTTCCTGGTCAGCAAGCTTAGTGTTTCTCCTTCACTGTCATCACTTGAGTCTTGACTATTTTTATTGTTGAACCAAGTAGTGTTCAAGCTTTGAAGAATCCAAACCCTTTGAAGGATGTTGAAGGCTAGGTTGTGCTTGTTGTTGCTGAGTTGTCCTAGATAGGATCTGGGGTAGATTGTGTATGTAATCCACTCTTTGATTGAATCCAAAGCATAGGAATTCTCAATCTTTCTAAAAGAAAAGTGTTTTTCAAACTATGTGAAAAACAACCGACTATTTTGTCGAAACAACCGATTGTTTTATTATACTTAGGTGTTTTTAGAAAAGATTGAAAACTGTTTTTCAAATGGTTGAGCTGTTAAAACCAAAACAACCGATTGATTCGAGGAAACAACCGATTGTTTGTTTTGGTACCAAAACAGAAAAACTGTTTTGTACTTTGATTGAGCATTAAATGATTTTCTAACTGTTTACGCTCCAGTTTTTAATGCTTTGATCAATCTTTAAATGCAATTAATAGTTTGTTAAGATTTGATAACAAACAACATATTTCATATATTCAGAAAAACAGATTTGAGTTTTAAAACAAAAAACAATGCAGATTTTGAGATTTTGAGAAGTTGAGATTGCTTAGAGATTGATATTGATCAAAGTGTGAGAGATAGGATTTCTGCTTGTATTGATTTCAGATTTGTTTCTGTAACAAGTGTAATCCTTGTATCTGTTAAACAAGAATCTTTGTGTGGTTGCTGAGAAGTGTTGTGTGTTCTTGAGGGGATCAAGATCAGCATTCTTAGTGTTGGTGTGTTAGCCAAGAGAAGTGTGTGTCTTGAGGGGATCAAGGTCACTTTCTTGGTTGTGTTGTAAGTGATCTAGGTTTGATTGCTTAGTGGAATTCCTCAGTGGTTTCTGAGAAGACTGGATGTAGCTCTGGGTTTAGAGTGAACCAGTATAAACATTTTTGTGCATTCTCTCTATCCTTAACTCTTTAAATTCAGTTTTGATTTTGTAAACTGGTATAAACAACCGATTATTTCTGCGAAACAACCGATTGTTTTTCTGGTGCTGTTGTTTTTGCTTATTGTTTTGGCAAACTGGATTCCTTATCAATTGTTTCTTGAGATAATTTCATTCTTGACTTAAAAGTTTTCGAAATCCCTCTTTAAACCATTCACCCCCCCCCCCCTCTAGTTTAAAGCCATCCATTCTAACAATTGGCATCAAGAGTTTGGTTCTTGAAAGTTATTCAAGTTGATCCTAAAACTGTTTTTTTTAAATGGCTAATAGACTACCTTTTCGGGAAGGTGCTTCAATCAACAGACCACCTCTGTTTTGTGGTTTGAACTACCAATTTTGGAAAGTAAGAATGAAAATCTTTATGGAATCACTTGACAAAGGAATTTGGGATGCAATTGGAAATGGTCCTTTTGTCCCAAAGTTTGAAAAAGATGGATCTTTCATTGAAAAGCCTTGGTCTCAATGGACTGATTCAGTAAGCAAGAAGGCCAAATTCGATTGCATTGCCAAAAATATAATAACCTCTGCTTTAAATTCTTATGAGTTTTTCAGGGTCTCTCAATGCAAATCATCAAAAGAAATGTGGGACACCTTGGAAGTAACTCATGAAGGTACAAATGAGGTAAAGAGAGCTAGGAAGCATACTCTAATCCAAGAGTATGAGATCTTCAGAATGCTCAAAGGTGAAACAATTGCTGAGGTGCAGAAAAGATTCACGCACATCATCAATCATCTCATGAGCCTTAACAAGTCCTTTGAAAAGGAAGAGCTAAACATCAAGATCTTGAAATGTCTTGATAGAGCATGGCAACCCAAGGTAACTGCTATTTCCGAATCTAAAGATATAACATCCTTGAGTATGGCTTCTTTGTTTGGTAAGCTTAGGGAACATGAGTTAGAGATGAATCGACTCAATGTTCAAGAAAGCGAAGACAAGCACGTAAGGAGCATAGCCTTAAAAGCTTCCAAGCACAAAGGAAAACAAGAATCCAGTGATGATAGTGATGAGGAAAACCTTAGCCTGCTGTCAAGAAAGTTCAGCAAATTCTTAAAGAGGAACCTCAACAGGGACAACAACAAAGATAGGTATGGAAACAAGAAATCAAATGATTTTAATTCCAATAACTATACTTGTTTTGGCTATGGTGAGCAAGGTCATATAAAGGTAGATTGTCCAAAAAAGAGCAAGGAGAAAAAGCCTAGCAACAAGGAAAAGAAAGGCAAGACACAGAGAGCCTACATAGCTTGGGATGAAAATGAGGTATCATCATCAAGTGAAGATAAGAAAGCAAACATCTTCTTGATTGCTGAAGAAGATGATGAATCATGTAGCTCAAGTGAGGTAAGTTCATGTGCTTCTTTAAATGGACAAAATTATAGTGAATTGCTTGAAGCTTTTCAAGAAACTCATGATGAAGCTAATCGATTGGTTCTTTCAAGCAACCGATTGAAAGAACTTAACAGCTGGCTGGAAAAGAGAGTGAAATCACTTGAAGATGAGATTGAAAAATCAAAAGACGATTTCAAAAATCTAGAAAATCATTTCAAATATTCTTCTTGCAAGTGTGACACTCTCATTTGCGAAAATTGTGAAAATCTTGAGAAAAATGTTCATTATCTTGTTGACACTGTGGACAAGATTTCAAAAGGGAAATCTAACTTTGAGAATGTCTTGGCATCTCAAAGCTGTGTTTTTGGAAAGGCTTGTCTAGGTTTCAATCCACAAAACCAACAAGATAAGTTTTCAATTTTTTTTTAAGAAAGCCAGTAAAACAACCGATTGTTAAATCGAAACAACCGGTTGTTACATGCTTTTATTGCATGAAGAAGGGCCATTCGGTTAGATTCTGCAAAATAAGAAAGTTCTCTGTTCCTAGAGGCTACATGAAATGGATTCCTAAAGGATGTGAGGTTCCAAATGAAAAAAAAGAAATCAATTGGACCCACATTTGTGAAGGGACCAAATCTTGTTGCTTGAACTCGTGCTTGTGCAGGAATTCTAAAGAAGTGTGAAGGACTGAGTCATCTGATCAAGTTTTTGGAAGAAAAAGACCAACATTGAAGTTGAATCAATGTTCTGCATCTGTCCAAAGGCCCTCAACAGTTAAAAGAGGTTTCTTGATCACTAAGCACATGGCTCATTGAAAGAACAACATAAAGGATAAGACCTTCCTTTCTTTGTTCTTAATTTCTGTTTTAAAGTTCTTTTTCATGTTTAAATATCTTCTTTAAAATGCTTAACTTCATATGCTTTGAACTCTTTCTGCTCATGGTTAAAATTAAAAATCAGTTTTAACTGCTGCAGAAAAACAATGATTGTTTCTTTGAAACAACCGATTGTTTTGAGTCTGACAGCATTGTAAAGAAATCAATTTAATTTCTATTTTGAATTTCTATCCGTTGCAGATCAATTTAAAGAGAGAATTCTTGGTCAATGAACCTATGTTGAAAGCTGATCACGTACAGAGAGAAGTTACAACAGTCATAAAGGAATATATTCCAAAATCTTGGAAATTCAAGAGCCTTAATGACTAGTCAAAGATAACGTGTGAAGACCATGTGATTTTCAGCTTTTTCTGACGTTTTCTATGCAGGGCAAGGTCAAGTCCTCTCTCTCTGAAAATCTGGTACCCACTCATGACATTGAATGCTTTTTAATTCTATTACTGCTATAAAATCTATTGCAACTGATCTCTTCCACAAGAACAACCAATTGCAACATCTCTTGCAAAATCTGTGAGTGAGTTTTTCTCTGTTTTCTTCTCTGCCATCATGGACTCAACTCCTCCCACCTCAAAGAGAGTCAAAACCAGAGCTGTAAGGTCTGGAGGAAGGCTAGAAGGATGGTTTTCTGGAGACAATGATCTAATTGAGAGATATAGGTTTGAAACAAGCACCAAAGTGATAAACAACCCCAAGGTTGTGTGCTTTGATTGGCTGAAAAGCCAAAAGCTGGACAATGTAAGGAGGCTGCTCAAAGATCAATCTCTCAGAAAGTTCCTGGAGATGAAGGGAAACATCTACCCAGATTTAATAAGGGTGTTCTACACAAATCTCAAGTTTGAAGGAAACAACCTAGTTTCTCATGTAAAAGGTGTAGATATGGAGATAACCCATGAGGTATGGGTTGTTGTTGCTGGTCTAAAGTACTCAGGCCTCAGGATTAACAAGGGAAACCTTGGAGTAGTTGAGGATTTCAACAAAATCCAATACTACAAAAGTTGCTTGAAGAACCAACATGCTCAAGTTAGGACTTGCTCGGTTGGAGGCCTAAAGCTTGATGAAAGGTTGCTAGCCCTCATTGTGACTTGGATTCTAACACCAAGGGGGAGCAATCATTCTGTTCTTACTGAGGAGGATCTGATGTACATCTTCTGCATAATGAAGAAGATCAAAATTAATTGGATCCACATCATCAAAGAGCACATGCAAAAGGCAATGAGGTTAAGTGACTATCATTATCCATATGCTGTTTTGATTTCTAAATTTCTGCTCTATTTTGAAGTGAACCTAGAGAATAAAACATCTGAGTTGGTCAATTCAACTCAAGAGTTGAACAATGGATCACTCAACAAAATGGGTTTTACCAAAGTAGGTGCCAAATGGATTAGCAAAGATGGTGACTTTGGTGCCTCATCTAGTGTTGTTGTTGATCATGAACAAGATGAACCTGCTGATATGGATTTTCAACATGAAGATCTACCTGAAGCACATCAAGATGCTGGACCTAGTGCTGGTGCTGGGAATCAAGAAGAAAGGATGCAAACCATGTCTCCTTTTTTAGAGACTCATGATGAATAGGCTTGATAGCTTTGAGGAGAATCAAAGGAATCTCCATGATCTCTGTGTCAGCAATTTCCAGAGGATTGATAACAGGTTTGACAGCATGGATGCACACTTCATGACTCTATATGAATAGATCGAGGTTGTACAAAATCAAATCATTGATCTTCAATATGCTGATGATGATGAATGAAGAAAAACAACTGGTTGATGTATCGAAACAACCAATTGTTTTTTTGGTGGATGTATCAGTTTTTCTTTTTGCTGCTTTTGCTGTTTAATTCTGATGTATTCAAAACAATTATCTTGTGTTATCTCTTCTTTTTGTCTATTTGTGAAGACAAATAGAGGGAGATATATGTTGTGTTTGATTTCAGTTTTTTTTTTTTTTTGCAAAACAGTTTGTATGAGTGAAACCTCATAGGATTTTGCTCCTATATTTGTTTGTTGTTTACTCTGATATTATGCTCTGAATTTCTGTACTTGTTTCTGTGCTAACCAAATAGCAGAAGTTCTATGCTTTGCTTAAAATTGTATCTTGCAGGAACTGCTTCAGATTCAATCAGATACAACACAAGCATCAGAGATTTGTCTTCATCAAATAGGGGGAGATTGTTGAACTAAGTAGTGTTCAAGCTTTGAAGAATCCAAACCCTTTGAAGGATGTTGAAGGCTAGGTTGTGCTTGTTGTTGCTGAGTTGTCCTAGATAGGATCTGGGGTAAATTCTGTATGTAATCCACTCTTTGATTGAATCCAAAGCATAGACATTCTCAATCTTTTTAAAAGAAAAGTGTTTTTCAAACTAAGTGAAAAACAACCGATTGTTTTATACTTAGGTGTTTTTAGAAAAGATTAAAAATTGTTTTTCAAATGGTTGAGCTGTTCAAACCAAAACAATCGATTGATTCGAGGAAACAACCGATTGTTTGTTTTGGTACCATAACAGAAAAACTGTTTTGTGCTTTGACTGAGCATTAAATGATTTTCTAATTGTTTACGCTCCAGTTTTTAATGTTTTGACCAATCTTTAAATGCAATTAATAGTTTGTTAAGATAGCAAACAACATCTTTCATATATTCAGAAAAACAGATTTGAGTTTAAAAAAAAAATGCAGATTTTGAGATTTTGAGAAGTTGAGATTGCTTAGAGATTGAGATTGATCAAATTGTGTGAGATAGGATTTCTACTTGTATTGATTTCAGATTTGTTTCTGTAACAAGTGTAATCCTTGTATCTGTTAAACAAGAATCTTTGTGTGGTTGCTGAGAAGTGTTGTGTGTTCTTGAGGGGATTAAGATCAACATTCTTAGTGTTGGTGTGTTGGCCAAGAGAAGTGTGTGTCTTGAGGGGATCAAGGTCACTTTCTTGGTTGTGTTGTAAGTGATCTAGGTTTGATTGCTTAGTGGAATTCCTCAGTGGTTTCTGAGAAGACTGGATGTAGCTCTGGGTTTAGAGTGAACCAGTATAAACATTTGTGTGCATTCTCTCTATCCTTAACTCTTTAAATTCAGTTTTGATTTTGTAAACTGGTATATACAACCGATTGTTTTTGCGAAACCACCGATTGTTTTTCTGGTGCTGTTGTTTTTGCTTATTGTTTTGGCAAACTAGATTCCTTATCAATTGTTTCTTGAGATAATTTCATTCTTGACTTAAAAGTTTTCGAAATCCTTCTTTGAACCATTCACCCCCCCCCCTCTAGTTTAAAGCCATCCATTCTAACATTTGTGTCTAGCAACCTTCAGGGCAATGTTCCTCGCATGCTTATCCTTACTTTCTTGAACATTCAGCCTGTTCATCTATAAGTCATGTTCTCTAAGCTTTCCAAACAGTGAAGCTGGGGTCATGGATGTTAAATCCTTAAACTCAAAGATTGTTGTGACCTTGGGTTGTCAAGATCTGTCTAGGAACTTGAGGATTTTGATATTGAGTTCCTCTTTTTCAAACATCTTCCTAAGACTCATGAGGTAGTTGACAATATGGGTAAACCTATTTTGTACTTCAGCAATTGTCTCCTCTTTCTGCATCCTAAACATCTCATACTCTTGAATGAAAACATGCTTCCTTGCTTTTTTCACGTTATTTGTTCCTTCATGAGTGACTTCTAGAGTATCCCACATTTCCTTTATTGATTCACATTGTGACACCCTGAAAAACTCATCAAAACTTAAGGCAGATGTAATAATATTCTTTGCAATACAATCATATTGAGCCTTTTTGCTTTCATGCTCAGTCCATTGGGACTAAGGTTTTTCATAAATCACTTTATCATTTTCAAGCATAGGAACAAAATGACCATTTTTAATTGCATCCCAAATTCCTTTATCAATAGATTCTACAAAGATCTTCATCCTTACCTTCTTCCAGAACTGGTAATTTACACCACAGAACAAAGGTGGTCTATTAATAAATGCATCATCCCCAAAGGGTAGTTTATCAGCCATGAAAAACATTTTTGGATCAAAACTTGAATGACTTTCAAGAACCTAACTTTGATACCAATTGTTAGAATTGTAAGCCTTAAACAAGAGGGGGGTGAATTGTTTATAAAAGATTTTTGCAAATACTGAAGGTATAGAAGAAACCAATGAAGAATCAAAGAGAAAGAAACCCAGTTAGCCAAGTGCGTAGAAATCATAGGAATGAGGAGCCCTTCCACTGTGAAGGAAGTGCAACAGTTGACTGGACAGATGGTCACCCTATCCCAGTTCTTATCAGCAGGAGAAGATAAGGGGTACCCTTACTTCCAGTCTTTGAAGAAGAACAACCGCTTCACGTGGACTAGAGAATGTGAAGAGGCATTCCTCAAGCTGAAGGAGTACGTGGCTAGCCCGCTTGTCCTTTGTAAGTCGTTGCCAGGTAGTCCCCTTTGTCTCTATTTTGCAGTTACAGATCGAGCGATCAACTCAGTCATTTTGCAAGAGCAGGATCAGGTTCGGAAGCCCATATACTTCTTGAGCAAGATGTTATTGGGGCCCGAGATACAGTACCAGGTCATCGAGAAGGCAGCCTTGGCAATAGTATTCACAGCTCGACGATTCCACCACTATTTCCAAAGTTTCACTATGATTGTCATGACCGACTTTCCAATTTGTAAGGCCCTCCAGAAGCCTGACATAGCAGGTTGGATGGTACACTAGGCAGTCGAGTTATCTGAGTTCAACGTGTTGTATGAACCCAGGGGGCCTATCAAGAGCCAGATGTATGTTGACTTCGTGGTAGAACTCTCCTCAGAAGCCATCAAGGTAGACGATGGAGATTTTCAGTGGGTTCTCTCTCTGGATGGATCCTCTAACTAGCAAGGTAGCAGTGCTGGTATCATTCTGGAGAGACCCAATGGACTATTGATTGGGCAGGCTCTTAGATTCGCTTTTAAGGCTAGGAATAACCAAGCTGAGTATGAAGCGTTGGTAGTTGGTGTTAGAATATATGGCTTTAAACTAGAGGAGAGGGTGAATTGTTTAAAGAGGGTTTTCAAAAACTTTTAAGCCAAGAATGAAATTACTTCGAGAAACAAATGATAAGGAATTCAGTTTGCCAAAACACAAAGCAAAAACAACAGCACCAGAAAAACAATCGGTTGGTTCACAGAAACAATCGGTTGTTTATACCAGTTCACAAATATTGAAATTGAATTTCAAGAGATTAAGGATAGAGAGAATGCACACAGATGTTTATACTGGTTCACTCTAAACCCAGAGCTACATCCATTCTTCTCAGAAACCACTGAGGAATTCCACTAAGTAATCAAACCTAGATCACTTACAACACAACCAAGAAAGTGACATTGATCCCCTCAAGACACACACTTCTCTTTGGCAACACACCAACACTAAGAATGCTGATCTTGATCCCTTCAAGAACACACAACACATCTCAGCAACCACACAAAGATTATTGTTTAACAGATACAAGGATTACACTTGTTACAGAAACAAATCTAAAATCAATACAAGCAGAAATCCTATCTCACACACTTTGATCAATATCAATCTTTAAGCAATCTCAACTTCTCACAATATCAAAATCTGCATTGTTAAAACTCAAATCTGTTTTTCTGAATATATGAAAGATGTTGTTTGTTATCAAATCTTAACAAACTATTAATTGCATTTAAAGATTGGTCAAAGCATTAAAAACTGGAGCGTAAACAGTTAGAAAATCATTTAATGCTCAGTCAAAGCACAAAACAGTTTTTCTGTTATGGTACCAAAACAAACAATCGGTTGTTTCCACGAAACAATCGGTTGTTTTAGTTTTAACAGCTCAACCATTTTGAAAAACAGTTTTCAACCTTTTCTAAAAACACCTAGGTATAAAACAATCGGTTGTTTTTCACTTAGTTTGAAAAACACTTTTCTTTTAAAAAGATTGAGAATGCATATGCTTTGGATTCAATCAAATAGTGGATTACATACACAATCTACCCCAGATCCTATCTAGGATAACTCAGCAACAGCAAGCACAGCCTAGCCTTCAACATCCTTCAAAGGGTTTGGATTCTTCAAAGCTTGAACACTACTTGGTTCAACAATCTCCCCCTATTTGATGAAGACAAATCCCTAATGCTTGTGTTGTATCTGATTGAATCTGAAGCAGTTCCTGCAAGATACAGTTTTAAGAAAAGCATAGAACTTCTAATATTTGGTTAGCACAGAAACAAATACAGAAATTCAGAGCATAATATCAGAGTAAACAACAAACAAATATAGGAGCAAAAATGATGGAAACCATCCAGCCACATACATCCACATAATGATGAAAAAGAAGCATTGGATTTGAGGACAAATCCTTTTCAAGAGGGAGGGGATGATGGAAGAGGCCCAAGCCCATGATAGAAAAAGCCCAAGCCCAAGCCTAAATACAAGTTCAAGCTTCAACTCAAGCCCAACAAATAGAAGATATGGGCAAACTAAGCATCATTGGATGTCTTTCTTTTGTAATTACTTTTGAGTATTTTTTGTAGAACATAAAGGTAGGTGTAGATATAAATATAAGAGGTGCAAATGTATAAAGCTAAGTCACACCTTCCATGTGACACAAAAGAAGGTGTAGGTATAGATTTAGGAGGTGCCAAAACTAGAAACCAAGTCACACTTCCCTTGTGACTAGGAATTGGCTCCAAATTCAAATGCTTCTCATTTGAATTTCCCTCCACTTTCTTTTGAATTTCTAGCCCTCTAAACACTATAAATAAGAGGGTTTGACTCATGTATTTGGAAGATTAATTGAATAGTGAAATGCTGCCAAAATTGTGCCATTCTCACTCCTTGCCTAAACTCTCTTAGGAATAGGCTTTTTAATCTTCAAACCTTCACACCAAATGGAGATGGCTGAACCACTCCAATCTTCCCTACCTTTCATGCACCTTCAAGGTCACCACACCTCTTAGGAGGACCTTGTTCATCTCTTCCATTAAGCTTCCGCACCATCTTCAACCAACATCCAAGAAGAGCTCATAGGAAATCCATCAAAAAACCTATGAGGTTTCACTCATACAAACTGTTTTGCAGAAAAAAAAAACTGAAACCAAACACACAACATATATCTCCCCCTATTTGTCTTCACAAATAGACAAAAAGAAGAGATGAAAAAGATTATTGTTCTTAATACATCAGATTTAAAACAGCAACAGCAGAAAAAAAAATAGAAAACTGATACAACCACCAAAAACAATCGGTTGTTTCGATACATCAACCATTTGTTTTCTCTTCATTCATCATCATCAGCATATTGAAGATCAAAGATTTGGTTTTGTACTGCCTCAATCTGTTCATCTAGGGTCATGAAGCGTGCATCCATGCTGTCAAACCTGTTATCAATCCTCTGGAAATTGCTGACACATAGTTCATAGAGATTCCTTTGATTCTTCGCAAAGCTATCAAGCCTTTCAACCATGAGTCTCTCAAAAGAAGACATCGTTTGCATTCTTTCTTCTTGATTTCGAGCACCAACACTAGGTCCAGCATCTTGATGTGCTTCAGGTAGGTCTTCATGTTAAAAATCCATATCTGCAGCATGCTCATCTTATTCATGATCAGCAACAGCACTAGATGAGGCTCCAAAGTCACCATCTTTGTTAATCCATTTGCCACCTACTTTGGTAAAACCCATTTTGCTGAGAGATCCATTGTTCAACTCTTGAGTTGACTTGACCAACTCAGATGTTTCATCCTCTATGTTCACTTCAAAATAGAGCAGAAATTTAGAAATCAAAACAGCATATGGATAATGATAGTCACTTAACCTCATTGCCTTTTGCATGTGCTCTTTGATGATGTGGATCCAATTAATTCTGATCTTCTTCATAATGTAGAAGATGTACACCAGGTCTTCCTCAGTAAGCACTGAATGATTGCTCCCCCTTGGAGTTAGAATCCAAGTCACAATGAGGGCTAGCAACCTTTCATCAAGCCTTAAGCCACCAACCGAACAAGTCCTAACTTAAGCATTTTGGTTCTTCAAGCAGCTTTTGTAGTATTGAATTTTGTTGAAGTCCTCCACTACTCCAAGGTTCCCCTTGTTGATTCTGAGGCCAGAGTACTTAAGACCAGCTACTGCAGTCCACACATCATATGTGATCTCCATATCTACACCTTTTACATGAGAAACAAGGTTGTTTCCCTCAAAACTTGAGATTTGTGTAGAAAACTCTTATTAAATCTGGATAAATATTCCCTTTCATCTCCAAGAACTTTCTAAGGGATTGATCTTTGAGGAGCCTTCTGACATTGTCCAGCTTTTGGCTTTTCAGCCAATCAAAGCAAACAACCTTGGGGTTGTTTATCACTTTGGTGCTAGTCTCAAACCTATACCTCTCAATTAGATCATTATCACCAGAAAACCATCCTTCCAGCCTTCCTCCAGACCTTACTGGTCTAGTTTTGTCTCTCTTTGAGGTGGGAGGAGTTGAGTCCATGATAACAGAGAAAATCTCACTCACAGATTTTGCAAGAGTTGTTGCAAGAGATGTTGCAATTGGTTGTTCTTGTGGAAGAGATCAGCTGCACCAGATTTTATAGCAAAAACATAATCAAAAAGCATTCAGTGACATGAGTGGGTACCAGATTTTCAGAGAGAGAATACTTGACCATGCTCTGCACAGAAAACGTCATAAAAAGCTGAAAATCACATGGTCTTCACATGTGATCTTTGACTAGTCATAAAAGCTCTTAAATTTTTTTTAAGATTTTTGAATATATTCCTTTATGACTGTTGTAACTTCCTTCTGAGCGTAATCAGCTTTCAACACAAGTTCATAGAGCAAGGATTCTTTCTTTAATTTGATCTGCAACGGATAGAAATTTAAAAAGGAATTAAATTGATTTCTTCACAGTGTTGTCAGACTCAAAACAATCGGTTGTTTCGAGGAAACAATCGGTTCTTTCTGCAGCAATAAAACTGATTTTGAATTTTTGAATTTTGAGCAGGAAGAATTCAAAACAGATGTAGGAAAAAAATTAACAAGAAGTATTTGAACAAGAATTTGAAATTTAAATGACTTAAACACTGAGATAAGGGAGTTCTCATCCTTTATGATGTTTCTTCAATGAGCCATATTCTTTTTGATCAAGAAGCCTCCTTTGACCATTGAGAGCCTTTGGACAGATACAGAACATTGATTCAGCTTCAATGTTTAATCTTTTTCTTCCAAAAACTTGATCAAATGACTCAGTCCCTATTATTCATTTAGATTTCCTACACAAAAAGAATTCAAGTAGCAAGATTTGGTCCCCTCACAAATTTGGGTCCATTTGGCTTTTCTTTGCTGTTAGAAACTTCACATCCCTTAGGAATCCACTTCATAAAGACTCTTGGAACTGAATATTTCCTAATTTTGCATAACCTAACAGAATGGCCTTTCTTCATGCAGTAAAAGCATGTAACAACCGGTTGTTTCGTCTTAACAATCGGTTGTTTTTCTGGCTTTCTTGAAAATCTTTTTGAAAACTTATCTTGTTTGTTTTTGTGGATTAAAGCCTAAACCAGCCCTTCCAAAAACACAGTTTTGAGATGCCAAGACATTCTCAAAGTTAGATTTTCCTTTCGAAAGCTTATTCACAGTACTTACAAGATAGTGCACTTTCTTTTCAGGGTTTTCACAATTTTCACAAATGAGAGTGTCACACTTGCAAGAAGAGTTTTTTTTAAATGTGTTTCTAATTTTTCAAAATCACTTTTTGCTTTTTCCAGATCTTCTTCAAGTGATTTAACTCTCTTTTCAAGCCAACTGTTAAGATCTTTCAATCGGTTGTTTGAAAGAACCAATATATTAGCTTCATCATATGTTTCTTGAAAAGCTTCAAGCAAATCACTATAATTTTGTTCATTAAAAGAGGCACAAGAACTTACCTCACTTGAGCTGCAAGATTCATCATCATTTTCAGCAACCAAACAGATGTTTGCTCTTTCTTCTTCACTTGATTATGAACTTGATGAGGATACCTCATTCTCATCCCAAGCTATGTAGGCTCTCTTTGTCTTGCCCTTCTTTTCCTTGTAGCTAGGCTTTTTCTCCTTGCTTTCTTTATTTGGGCAATCTGCCTTTATGTGACCTTGCTCACCACAACCAAAACAAGTATAGTTATTGGAATTAAAATCATTAGATTTCTTGTTTCCATACCTATCTTTGTTGTTGTTCTTGTTGCGGTTCCTCTTCAAGAATTTGCTAAACTTTCTTGATAGCAAGCTAATGTTTTCTTCATCACTATCATTGTTGGATTCTTGTTTGCCTTTGTGCTTGGGAGCTTTTAAGGCTATGCTCCTTACGTGCTTGTCTTCGCTTTCTTGAACATTGAGTCGATTCATCTCTAACTCATGTTCCCTAAGCTTGCCAAACAAAGAAGTCATACTCAAGGATGTTAGATCTTTAGATTCGGATATAGCAGTTACCTTTGGTTGCCATGCTCTATCAAGACATTTCAAAATCTTGATGTTTAGCTCTTCCTTTTCAAAGGTCTTGTCAAGGCTCATGAGATGATTGATGATGTGCGTAAATCTTTTCTGCACTTCAGCAATTGTTTCACCTTTGAGCATTCTGAACATCTCATACTCTTGGATTAGAGTATGCTTCCTAGCTCTCTTCACCTCATTTGTACCTTCATGAGTTACCTCCAAGGTGTCCCACATTTCCTTTGCTGATTTGCATTGAGAGACCCTGAAAAAATCATCTGAATTCAAAGCAGAGGTTATTATGTTTTTAGCAATGCAATCAAATTTGGCCTTCTTGCTTTCTGAATCAGTCCATTGAGACCAAGGCTTTTCAATGGAAGATCCATCTTTTTCAAACTTTGGGACAAAATGACCATTTTCAATTGCATCCCAAATACCTTTGTCAAGTGATTCCACAAAGATTTTCATTCTTACTTTCCAAAATTGGTAGTTCAAATCACAAAACAGCTGTTGATTGAAGCACCTTCCCCAAAAGGTAGTCTATCAGCCATTAAAAAAATAGTTTTAGAATCACACTTGAATAAATTTAAAGAACCAAGCTCTTTATGCCAATTGTTAGAATATATGGCTTTAAACTAGAGGGGGGTAAATTGTTTAAAGAGGGTTTTCGAAAAATTTTAATCCAAGAATGAAATTACTTCGAGAAACAAATGATAAGGAATTCAGTTTTCCAAAACACAAAGCAAAAACAACAGCACCAGAAAAACAATTGGTTGTTTCACAGAAACAGTCGGTTGTTTATACCAGTTCACAAATTTTGAAATTGAATTTAAAGAGATTAAGGATAGAGAGAATGCACACAGATGTTTATATTGGTTCACTCTAAACCCAGAGCTACATCCAGTCTTCTCAGAAACCACTGAGGAATTCCACTAAGCAATCAAACCTAGATCACTTACAACACAACCAAGAAAGTGACATTGATCCCCTCAAGACACACACTTCTCTTGGCCAACACACCAACACTAAGAATGTTGATCTTGATCCCCTCAAGAACACACAACACTTCTCAGCAACCACACAAAGATTCTTGTTTAACAGATACAAGGATTACACTTGTTACAGAAACAAATCTGAAATCAATACAAGCAGAAATCCTATCTCACACACTTTGATCAATCTCAATCTCTAAGCAATCTCAACTTCTCAAAATCTCAAAATTTGCATTGTTAAAACTCAAATCTATTTTTCTGAATATATGAAAGATGTTGTTTGTTATCAAATCTTAACAAACTATTAATTGCATTTAAAGATTGGTCAAAGCATTAAAAACTGGAGCGTAAACAGTTAGAAAATCATTTAATGTTCAGTTAAAGCACAAAACAGTTTTTTTGTTATGGTACCAAAACAAACAATCGGTTGTTTCCACGAATCAATCGGTTGTTTTAGTTTTAACAGCTCAACCATTTGAAAAACAGTTTTCAACCTTTTCTAAAAACACCTAAGTATAAAACAATCGGTTGTTTCGACAAAACAATCGGTTGTTTTTCACTTAGTTTGAAAAACACTTTTCTTTTAAAAAGATTGAGAATGCCTATGCTTTGGATTCAATCAAAGAGTGGATTACATACACAATCTACCCTAGATCTTATCTAGGACAACCTAGCAACAGCAAGCACAGCCTAGCCTTCAACATCCTTCAAAGGGTTTGGATTCTTCAAAGCTTGAACACTATTTGGTTCAACAGTTGGGATGTTGTTAGCCAAAGAGTTGGGCGCTCGAAGTCTGTTGGTGAAAAGTGACTCGCTACTGATGATCGGGCAAGTCACGGGCGAGTACCAAGCCAAGGATCCACATATGGCCTCATAGTTAAGGGATGTAATGCTCTTAAGGGAAACTTTTCCCACATTTGAATTAATGCATGTCCCAAGGGAGCAGAATGCCCGAGCAAACCTACTGGCCAAACTGGCAAGCTTAGGCAAGGGAGGTGGGCAAAGGTTAGCGATTCAAGAGACTTTAAAGTCACCTAGGACTGCTGCAGATTGTGTGGCAGAGTTCCATCATGTAGAGACCTAAGAAAGAAGAAAAGGGCACTGGTCGTTGACACAAGAAACGTTGAAGATGCCCAAGGTAAGTGCCTATGGCTCGTCGGGGGAGGAACCGTTGGACGTCTAGCAGGTCAACGTAGGAGAAACTTGGATGACTCCATACCAACATTACGTTGTTGATGGTATGCTCCCGGCAGAGGCCGTAGAGGCAAAAGTGATCAAGAGGAATGCAAAAAGGTATACCCTGGTAGATGGAAAGTTGTTCCGACATGGCTACACTCATCCTATCATCACATGTGTAAGTGGGGACTAGTGTATCCGTATGATGACAAAACTGCATGAGGGTATTTGTGAGAGACATGTTGGAGGAAGAGCTCTCTCCCTGAAAGTTGTTTAGGCAGGGTACTACTTGTCGACAATGAGGGAAGACTACACGATGTATGCCCAACGATTCGAGCAATGTCAGAAGCACGCTGATTGGCATCATGCACCCCAAAGGAGTTGAGATCCATACATAGCCCTTGGCCCTTTCATACTTGGGGAATAGACATCTTAGGTCTGTTTCCCCTGGCGATTCGCCAAATGAAGTACCTAGTGGTGGCCATTGAATACTCACCAAGTGGATAGAAGCCGAACTAGTTGCGCAAATAACTGCCCACAGGGTTTAGCACTTTATGTGGAGGAACATCGTTTGTCGTTTTGGGATCCCAAAACACTTGGTGTCTGACAACGGAACCCAATTCACAAGTCACCAGTTGTGCAAGTTGTGCATAGAGCTCAGAATCAAGCAAGTGTTTGCCTCGGTAGAGCATCCTTAGACGAACGGCCAGGTATTTATGGGCCTACCACACCACTCCTCAATCCACCACGAAGGAAACACCCTTCAGTTTGGTGTACGGGTCAGATGCCATGAACCCTGCAGAGATCCAGGAGAGCTCGTCGCGATTCCAAAAGTTCGTGATAGAAGAATCTAACTAAAGGAGGAAAGTGAACCTAGACCTACTCGACGTGGTGCAAGAGCAAGCACGCGTCAAAGTTGAAGCTTTGAAGAGAAAGGTGGAGCAGAAGCAAAGGTCCAAGCTGAGACCTCGACAATTCCAAATTGCCAACCTGGTAATGTGAAAGGCTCACCCTTACCAGTTGGAGAATAAGTTGTCTGCCAAATGGACTGGCTCATTCCGCGTGGTAGAGGTGCTCAGAAACGGGGCTATAGACTCGAGACTCTGGAAGGCGGGGTCATACCCCGAACGTGGAATGGGGCTAACCTTAAGTTTTATTTCAGTTGTTATGTTTTGTCAAATCTTTTATGAACAATTCGAATAATTAAGGGGATGCTCTTTTTCCCTTTCGAAGGTTTTTTAACGAGGCCACCCAATGAAAAATTGTTCTGGAAAGGTGATTTATCAGGATTCTTTGCTAACGCGCAATAAGGCGACTTGACCGGTGAGTTATCCGAGTAAGCGCCATGTGTGCATAATTGATTAATAAATGAGGCGATCTAGTCCCCTGATAAGATTCCAGGGTGAATCGATGCTTGAACAATTCGGATGGGGAAACTTTTTCTCAGTAAGATTCTGAGTCCAAACACCCTGAATTGACCTAAATTTATTTGTCTGAGTGCAGGTAAGCTAACTTACCTCGGGGTTGAAGAGTAGACTTGGAGTGAAAGCCAACACCCAAGTTAGATACTCCAACCAAAGTCATTAAAAGAGTAGACATGGCATGTGAACCGACACCTAAGTCAGATACTCTAAGCGCAAGAAGGTATGAAATGAGTTGTACCATCAGGAAGATTCCAAGTCCAGGCGTCCTGAGGTTGTGATGGGTTAACGCCAGGTAAGGCGACCTGACTTGGCAAGATACCCGAGCAGGCGTTCAGGGCAGATTGTTCCGGGTAAAGCGGCCTTTTCTTAGTAAGATTCCAAGTCTAGGTGTTTTGAAATCCATGGTGATTCCGATGGGACGACTTTTGCTCAGTAAGATTCTGAGCTCAGGTACCCAAAATCATAGTCAACCATAACTAAGACTGTTTGGCTTAGATCGGGAGGTCGACCTGTTTCGGTAAGACTGCGAGTTCAGGCGCCTTGAGCATGTGCTACGAGGTAGGGCAACCTTGGCTCAGTAAGATTTTGTGCTACGAGTTTTGTTTATCGCAACTAAGATTGTTAGGCAAACGATGGGGAAGATGGCCTACCTCGGTAAGACTCTGAGTTCAGGCACCCCAAGTATCCACCATGAGATAATACGCCCTCTTTTCAGTGAGATTTTGAGTATAGAGGTACTCAAGTACGATTCACTATAACTAAGAAAGTGTAGCTAAAGACAGGTAAGGCAACCTCACTCGGTCAGAATACTTGAGTAAGAGCTATGAGAAAATTGTGTACCTACTCGGCGTTGGTAAAACTACCCGAGCAGGGGCGCTCTATAGGAAGAGCTCAGGAAAACCTTGTAATGTAACAATACACCATGAGGGTGTCGAGAGTAGACTTGGTGGTGTAAGCCAACGCCCAAGTCAGATAATCCAAAGCTAATAAAGTTATTTAAGAGTAGACTTAGTGTGTAAGCCAACACCGAAGTCAGATACTCCCAAGCAAAGAAAGGTAATTATTTAAGAGTAGACCTGGTGCAAAGATAGGCATTCAAGTCAGATACTTAAGTCATCCCCAACGTGGGGGAAGGATGTGTGCAAAAAGCAGATAGCCCTTCCAAGCACACAAATCTTGCACGACAAGATCGAAAGATCCAAGTCCTTGTTCATGTGACCAATCAACATGCGAGCAAGCGAGACACTCTTAGTAGTCAAAGGGTATGAGACATACACAGGTTAGCTCTATAGGAGCATTGTGATTTCCCATGCTTGTCTAACACATTACATTGTTAAGGTAGTTAGTTATGTTACCGCTGGATGACAAGACTATGCTTGTCGATTCTTACCAAGGCATGCATTATGCTAGTCGAGATGCGCTAAAGCTAAAAGAAGTTGAATAAATAAATTAATGTACATACAAGATATTAGAAAGTTTGAAATTGTTCAGAGGATTACAAAAGGCAGTTGGTTAAAAGGATATGCTACTCCTCTACAAGTCGCCCATCTACCATCGTTTTGCCCAAACCAAGTTGGAAGAAGTCCATCTCCGGGTAGATTCCTGAGGCTTGTGCGACGACGTCTTCAAAGCCCGCCATGTATGAGTTAGCAGCATCATCAGTAAGGGCTTCCCTCTCTTGCACCAGCTCCTCACCCTTTCAGATTAGCTCTTCGTCCTTCTTGGCCAGCTCTCCCTTTATTCTCTCCACTTTGGCTTGGAGCTCCATGTTCTTGTTGGATAATTATAGGGCTTCTTTGGACTTCTCAATCAAGAGAGCCCTAGCCTCTTCTTGTGATCATTGGAGCTCTTCGGTGAGCTTGGTTATTTCTTGCTTGAGAACCCCAACCTGCTACGAGATCTCGACAACCTTGTGGGATTCCTCCTTGGTTGAGCCTCTCCACCTGCCCTAGTTGCCTCACAACCAGCTCCACTAGTTGGTCCTCCTCCAGGCTCTCTAGCTTTTCTTTGGCCTTGGAGGATAGGAGGGTCTTCTCGAGGAAGGAAGGGGTATCCAAGTTAGGATCCCACAGTCCTCCCTCTAGAGTGTTTGTACCCTCAACCTCCTGCACCAATACCGTGTCGCGGGAAGGAGGTGGGCTTGGTGGAGGAGCTTGTGGAGAGGGTGCACGCCCGTCTAAGACAGAGTGCTCAGAGGGTCCAGTGGCAGCTTTCCTTCTCCTTTTGAAGACCAACCCATAATAGGTATCCTCGCCATCAATAGGGGCAGGAGCGGCCTTAACGACAGCCTTGAGCTTCAAGTCTCCAATAGGGCAAGCTTGGGCAATTTCCTTCATCTTCTTGGCTCTCGCTGCCAAGTCCTTTTTGTTGAGCCTACCCTGCATGTTGTCTGCAAGAGAAACAGGGGTAGATCCGCAAGCAAATACACAAGTTAACATCAGGAAGAGCAAGAGAACGAAAGATACCAATGTAAGTTTTTAGTCCCAATGGAGAGAACTCTTTAGTTATAAGGGTGGTTGTGTCAAAAACCACCTTCAAGCTGGAGAAGAAGAGGCACACCTCCTAGTCCCGCTGTGGCATGTTCTCCAGGCACCGAGCACCTTGGAAGTTAGGGTTCTAGGTCCAGTACAAAGGGTACCCATCAAGAAGAGTTGGGTTTCTCTTTTGTTGCAGCGAAATTTCAAAAACTTACCCTTGAAACCCTTATATGATTGCTGGAAGAGCAAAAGCAATGCTCTCCCAGCCACCCCGTTGAAGGAAACCCACAATTGGTGGCCCAGGCGCTTGGGCTCAAAGAAATACAAAAAGTCCTCTACAGTAGTAGTTGGCCTAAATGGGTGCAAAGGATGGAGAAACCCCGAACAAATGCCCAACTATTTGGAAGTAGCTGGGCTGGGGTGACATTTATTTTAGTGAGGAGCTCTTTTTCAAAGTTATATAAGGGTAAGCGAAGAAGAACTTTTTTTAAGATGGTGGTGTAGAAATAACAGACAAGACCATTTGGGTCCGAGGACTCATCGCAACAAACTGGCTCGTCCTCCCTACACGTCACTACTCTAAGACCTCTATCGTTTTCCCTACCAAGAATACATTTTTTAGGACATTCACTTTTCATGTCAAGCACTATCTGCTTGGAAGAGGTGTACATAGAGGTTTCCTCTAGAAGGTTATTAGGAGCCTAGGGGTACCTAGTTCGGTAATCCATCATAACAAAGTATTTAAAACAGGAAAACAAAAAAGCAAATACAAGCACACATTCAGGCAGCGAAGGCAAACACGCATTTTGGATTCAAGAAAAATGATGAAGACGAACAAAAATGGCAATCATAATCGAATTAGTACAGAGCAGTTCCAGAACAGGCGATATGATCATGATGAAAGCACTAAATGATACCAGTACATAGTCATGGGTCAGAGGAGGTACCTTGATTCAAAGAGCGAGTCGAGGCGAAAAGGTTTCCCAGGTTGAGGAAGGAGGTGCAAAGAGTTTAGGAGAGGCGCGAAAGCTTTCTGAAGGAGAAATGGATAGTGAGAAATGATGAGGTTTTTCGAACATTAAAAGGAACAGTGTTGGGAAGAGTAAGCGGCAATGCTTTTCAGTTGTTACGAGGGCCACGTGTACGCTCACAATAAAGTATGGTGAGATGTCCACCCCATAAATGCTTCGTGTGTCGCACCACACGCGCCACTACCCACAAGACACGTAAGCCACCAAGGGCAAGCTCAGCTCGAGCCTGGGGGACTTGTGTACTGGACTAGAACGCTCAGAGCTCAACGTTCGGAGGTCGAACCTCGATACATGGGGCAGACAGGTCAGCTCGGCTTTTGGGCCAGAGCAGCGGGCCATGTGTTTGGGCCCCAGATGTATGTATAAGTCTATTTTTATATAATTAGGGTAATCCTTTATGCATAAGGCCTAGGCGGCTGGGGAGGGGTAGTTATGGACCTAGGGGTGCGCTTAGTACGCATGGGGTCTAGCTTAAGTAAATACTTTCTTTTATACTTAAGTCCATGTGTGCTAGTGCACGAAAATGTTAGGTTGCATGTGTTTAAAAGATAACATAGCACCACGCTGAGGGTGACTACGTAAACAGATTGGACCCTTGATGCTGGTACATGAGTTGGTACCCTGGTGGTTATTCTGTTATTATTTGATGCACTCTATAAAGGAAAGATTTTGTTCTGTTGCAACACCGTGAGGGTGTGCCCTTAAGCGGGATATTTTTCTGTTGAGTATGTTTTCAGTTGGGATTATATTCTCGTGATAGCAAGTTGTTACAAGAGGTAAGCTATAAAAGGGACTTGAGATCCCAGGTTAAGGTATATTGTTTCTAAGACTGAAACTTGTTTCTTTTTGTTTCTTATAAGCCTGACTTAATTGTCGGAGAGCAATCAACATGTAGGGCCCCCTCTGTCTCAACGAAGTTGTGTTCCAATGCAATAAAGGAAAGAGCAGATTCCAACCGAGATAAACGGAGCTAGAGCTTGTCATTATAGTCAACCAGCGAACAGGTCAACCGGCAAGAACAAGTTATAACAAATATTAAAATATTTGTATTTATTGAAGAAAAAGTGAGTACTTAAGTTAATTGAAAATATTAAATATTTATATATTTGAAATTTTATTTAAACTAAATTAATTTGAAAATTTAGTTATTATTTAAAAATTATTGTAAAAAAAAATTAACGAATTTTTTTTATTTATAAGATAATATTTTTAAAAAATATTAAATATTCATTAAATGCAAATAAAATTATTATAAATATTAAAATATTTATATTTATTGAAAAAACAATATTTAAATTAATAAAAAATATTAATATATATATATATATATTATAAAACTTTAATTTAGTCTAATTAATTAAAAATAAAAACTGAAAGATAAATCGAAATAGATTTTATAAATAAAAACAAGTAAGAAATCGATTGCAGAAAAAAAAACGATTTCTCATTCATAAAATTTTGAAAAGTTGAACAAAATAAATTGAGAATTCAGTTTATATATAAGCTATTTCTGGCCTCTCGACAATATACGATATACTTTAGTAAATAGAAACAAATATAGTTTATTTAAATAAATAAAAATATTAAAAAAAGTCCTAAAAGATTTTCAAGGACTTTTTCTTTAATTTTTGAAAAACTACAAGTTATATCACCGATAATGAGTACAATGATTACTTAACTCATTAACATTCTTTACATATATATATATATATATATATATATATATATTCCATTAATATAATGAATCTCAAATAATTGAGAATACACAACACTTGAAATAATGAAACAAAACACCCTTCAATTATTAGAACTTGTAACCCTCTTTAACAAGGACAATTATTTATTACTCATACTACTCTTTTTTTAAAAATAAAAATAGAAACACAAACTATCACCATGAGAAAATGCACTTAATCGGCCAAAAATTAAAAAAGTCAAACACTTACATTACACGTCATGGCTTTAGAAACTAATTAAATAAAAATCAAATTTTAGAAATTAAAAATATTTAATTATTATATTGATAAATTAAATATTATTTTAAAAACTAAAAAAATTATTGATATCTAAATTAGTTTTTATTATTGATAAATAATTTTTAAATTGGTATCAAATGTTAGATACCAATTATTTAGATTTTAAAGTTAATATCTAATTTTGTTAATATAACAACTAATTTAGTCAATTTAATGATTTTTTTAGTGAAAATTAAAACATTATGATTGATTTTTTATGATTGACTCTAAGTAGTATTAACTAAGCTAATGCTAATTTATTAGCAATTTTTAAATTTTTATTAATTAAAGTAGTCTAATATCAATGAAGTCGACACTGTTGTATTTTTATTTAAAAATTTATTTAGTTTTTAGCATTTGGCAAGTTAACTTAAATGAAATTTATATTTAATATTAATTTAATTTGTGTTAGTGTGATATGTCCTAATGATAGTAATTTAAAAAAAAAACATTATGGTACAATTATTCCATAACAAACAATAGTTGATGAATTGATTTGAAAGATGGAAATGAGTGTGGATGAAGGAGATATGTATAAATGAAAAAGATGAGTGTAGATCAAGAAGATGAATATGAGAAGATGAGTATAGATAAATGGGATAAGTCTCGAGAAATTATTTAGAAAAGTAAGAGAAAAAAGTTGTGTATTTTGGTTAGTTAAATTTGGATTTTTGGATTAAGAACAATCTACCATTCATATTTTATCTCACAAAGACACATAAATATGTAACATATAAATAAAAATAACATCAACTTAATTGACGTTAACTTAAATAAATATTAAAAATATATTATATTAGTGTTGACATAATCAACACTAAATTAAATAAATAATAAAATAATAGAACACGTATAACAAATATTAAAATAAATATAAATACTAAGAAAAGAATATTAGTATGAGCTAAGCTAAGTTCACATCAGTTTAAAATTGTTTAAGACAACTTTATTAATATTTAACATTAAATGAACTCTTTCAACATTAGTTTAATCGTTTAACACACAATATATATATTATTTAAAATTAAGCAAACACTACTAATTTATAGTTAAATTATTCAAAAATACTTTTATATTATTTTAAATTAACGTTTTATATTGCGGTAAGATCTGTTAAGCTGACTCTAATAACATCTTAGTCTAATCCTTACTATTATTTGGATCATAATTTAATATTTTGTTGTAGTGTATACTCTTGCTTATTGTATATTGCATGCTTACAACGAATTCTTAATGGCATGCTAGCTAAGATAATATTTATTTTTTTATGACTTTTTTAGAATTTTCTCGTATGTGTGTATCTTCTCCATGTAAAATGTCTCTTCCATGATTTGAAATTAGTAGTTGGATATACATGTATGATTAATTCTTGTTTGGTGACACGTATTATCAAGGTACACGATGACGAAGCAAAACAAATTAAGCCAACTTAACCACGAGGGTCCCTTACATGGTTGATATTTGTACTTCACTATCTTCGCATTATTAACAGTAAGAGGTAAAAGATGCATGATGTTCGAGATTCCCCATTTACTATGAGAACATTTTCATTGTATATAAGTGGGTGCAAACCTGATTTTATAAGTCAGTTTTATGAGATTGAATCAGGCTTAAAGTTCACTTCATAATATGGTATCAGAGACATTTTGAACATATCCTAACGAGTGTTTGTTGAGTTTATCAGGTCATCCACTATTACACCATTATCGAACCATCCATAATATGTTATCTCATGCACGAACTGGATGCAAATCTCACTTTATAAGCCGATTTTATAAGATTGAATTAGACTTAAAGTTCACTTCGTAATACATCAATTAAAGATTTACAATCCAAACCAAACAAGGCTTTTCTCTTATTTTGTGTTGTTGATTGGAAAATTTTGTGTGTGCCCATAAGTACAAGTACAATGTTTGATGAGCATTGAAGAGACCAGAGAAAAAAATCAAATTGTGTATGTCTGTCTGTCGATCAACATGAAACAAAAATCGTTTTAGTGACTGTTACATGAACGAGGAAAAAGGATGGAGAAGAGACACTAGATGGGAGTTAGGAAAAACAAAAGATGTTGTTTTGTTAATCTTTCACTTTTAAATAAAGTTATGTGTAGGATACTAAAAGTGTGGTTAACTAAATAATACTTTTATCAGGAAACTTCTTAGGATTATTGGACGAAAGGGAAGGTAAATATCTATAATATGATTCATATTTTTTTAGTTTTGATTATATTATCTTTTTACATTTAATTAAATTTTAAGTCTTTCATAAAATACTTAAATTTATTATTAATTTTTTAAATTTTTTAAGTACTTAAATTTTATATTTTTAAATTTTAATATTTAATTATATTTTCAAAAAATTATAAAAAATGTTTTCTGATATCCAACCAAACTTCCAGTAATACTAAGGTTCTTTTATTATTATTTTGGAAAAAACTTATACAAAATGTATGTCCAAATCACATTTTGTCTGGAGCTTTAGGGAATCCTTGACTTATCACTTCAACTATGTTTTGTTATGTCCAATCAGAAATTTATTGATAAGTGCAAAAGGTAACGAATGATAGATAGAGTAAGGAGAATTTTAAGAAAATCCTGATGTCCAACAAATAAGAGCTCCTTTATACTCTTACCTTTTCTCATGTGACTTTAATTTTTAAAAGAGCTACACAAAAGCAAAACATATTATTTTATTAGTGGAAATATAAGCACTACAGCATACATGTTCATGTATTTTTTAAATACTTTTAAAAATTTGTTATATTTCTATAAACATTTTATTATAAGTTTATAATATTTGTATTTTATTGAATTAATTATTAGAAAAAATTATTTTGAATTTTCAAAAATAATTATTTAAAGACAAAAGTGTTAGAAATTGGATTCTTTATTTGTTTTTTAAATTTAAATTTTTCTAAACATTTTAAATTTCAAATCTTCAATTTAAAATAAACAATTATAAAAATTTTATATTTTAATATTATTATTGAAGATTTTACATAAACTAAAAATAATATTATTATTTAATAGTATATAAATGAGTCTAAATTTCATTTTATAAACTAATTTTATAAAATAAATTTAAATTTAAGTTTTTATTAATTATGAATAATAAAATTGAAGAACATCAAAGAAGAAATGTCCTTTATGCATTGTTATAAATGAAAGAGAATGATTGATTGACCGAGTTATTTTAAGATTATCAGAAATAAAGATTTTCTTAAATCTGTGAATACGTATTTAGTTTATCTTTACCATGTCAAAAGTGGGCATACCAATAAAAAAAATGGTATTTAACAATCCTTAAAATTATTATAATTATATTATTTTTGTTATTATTTATATTAACGATTGAATTAAGTCTATTAGTAGCTGATTCCATTAGCTACCATTTTTAGAGTAATCTATATTTTAGTTAATGTATTCATTTTTTATCGTTATCTTTATATGATTGGTTGCTATAATACTTACTCGAAATAAAGTTAATTGTGATCAATGTTTGTGACCAATGTTTATGATCGAAAATATTATTGCAGTTTTGTTTATAATTTAATAAATAACTTATTTAAAAATAGTTGCAAATCTCTTCGTAATATTAAAAGATTAATATAACTTTTGATTGTAACCTATTTTTCAAAACTTTTACCATTGAGTTTTTGCTTGTTATTTAAAATACTATTGTTAATATATATATATATATATATATATATATATTATTTTTTCAAAATAAAATTTTATAAGATTATAAAAAAATTATTAGATAAAAATTAAATTTAAAAATAAAAAATAATTAAATATTATATTAATTACATTAGATATTAATTTAGAGGGTTAAAAAATTATTAGTACCTAAAATAATTTTTATTATTAATGAATTACTTAAATTAATTTGAAACATTAATAACTAATTAGATCTTAATTTAAAAATTATCTTATAAAATTTATTATAAAATTATTTTAAATATTAATAATATTTTTTAATTTTTAAAATAGTATTTAATTTAGTAAATATAGTGATTAATTATTTTTTTTCTAAAATTGATTTCTGTTTAACATTTTTTTAAATATAATATTAATAATTGCAAAATTATTAGGTACCTATTACCAGATTTGCTGAACAAAGGATTTTTTTAATCTTTAATGACATTCACAACTTTTGTTCGATTGACCTCGGACGAATTGAAAGGGCAAGTTCCTCTTTTAACTTTTCTCTGTTCGTGTCGGTTGACTTGATTATCTTCGCGCGTCTACGACGGTCACACGCCTAAGTATCCTGCTGTCGTTCGTGCTTTTTTCGATCAAACATCTGAAATCACAAGGACAAAGGCCGTCCTAGAGGCCGTTTGCACTCCGACGCTCAAGTTAGTATAGGGTTAGGAAACACCAAAGGAAAGCTGTAGAAAGCTCTTTGTGTATCTATGTGTGTTAGTGTAAAGTTGAGGGTCGAACACCCTCGGACTCAATACCAACACGATAACTCTATTCTAAACTAACAACTAACATAATATAAATTAATAATAAATACAAATTATAATAAATAATATAAATTTTTAAAAATACAAATTATAATAAATAAAAAAGAAACATATTCATAACATTAAAAAAAATTCAAACAAATTTAAAACACCACCAACCTTATGCGTGAATGTAATGTTGGTGAAGAGTGGCACGAGATCGGCGGCAGTAGCGACGGAGCAAAGAAAAACACACCTAAGAAGCGCGAAGTCAATGAAACAGTACTTCAACCAATGCAAAAAAGAAAACAAAATAAGAGAAATGAACAATGCAGAAGAATAGACGAACAAGAAGAAGAAACAGAGCTCGAGAACTTACAGTGGCACGCGAAATTGAACGCAAAGAAGAGGTGTGAGCAGGAACAAAGCAGGAAAGAATAGGAGGAAAGTATGAAAAGCGTAAGTGGCGCGCTTCAGAGTTAGGGTTAAAAAAGATTTCAGAATGTATCCATTTTTAATAACCGCATTCGTAAATGAAATTAATTTAAAAAATGTCACCGCGTTTTGAAAGACCGCGTCTAACGGTAAAACCACATTAAATAAAGAGTAGTTGTTTTTACATTTTGCACTAGTGTGTGGTTTAGTTTAGTTTTTTATATAAAAAAAGAAACACCTATACCATATAATTTAACCTAGTTATATTTCATTGTATTAGCTTATTTTATTTTTCATTTGAAGGGTCATAAATAGACCCTAGTAAGTTTTTTTTTTATTGAAATTACACTCTTAATTAAAACAACATATGTTTTTTAACATAAAGTAATATTTTTGTACTGGACAGAGTGTTCGGTGCTCAGTAATTGGAGCTCGGTGCACGGGTGTGAGTAGGTCAGTTCGGCTGTTGGCCCAGTTACCTTAGTGAGATCGTTGGAGAATAATTAAAGTAATATTCTATAGGTTAGTCTAGGGTTGTTAATGAATTATATAAAGTGGTGTTGTTACACGTGACAGCTAGGTCACATAAACACGTTCGACCTAAGTGTGCATTTTAGGACACGAGATAGAACAAGTTGCATGCATTATGAATAGATAATGTTGCACCATAAGTAAGGGTGCCCACGCCTAGAGATAAGTGGTGCCCCATAGCAGGTAGTTTTTCTTTTGTTATTTTATGCTTTCAGTTGAGATAAGATTCTCATGAGAGAAAGTTGTTACAAGAGTAGTTATAAAAGGGGCAGGAGACCCCAGGTAAAGGGACACAGTTTTTTGAGTGCTAAGCTAAAGCTACATATACTACTTTTGTTTTATGCTCTTACTGACTTGATCGTCAGAGTGTGATCAACAGGTAGATGTCTCAACGGAAGGAATCATTTTCCAGTGCAATTTAGGAGACGAATGACAGATTTCCAGAGAAGACAGGTTAGCAACGGAGCTTTACCCAGATCAATCGACAGAGAGGTCAACCGGCGAGAACAATTTTTTTTTTCCAAAACATCATTAACCAAACTAGGAAAATTACTATTAACCATCAAGCTCAAACAGATATGGATTATTTTTTTTTGTTTAATATAAGTAGACTTGAAATCTAAATATACAATTGTATTAATTATTTTATTTAATGAAACTCAAACAAAATTACCTTCCATAAAAATAAACTGTGATATATAAAATGAATTATTTTTATTTTTATTCTTCTTATTATTATTATTATGTGACAAAAATTGGAAAATGTTTCCTCAATTATTGCTGTCGAAACACAACTTAGAAAAATTTGATTGGGGAAGGACAGTTTGTGTGTTATGTATTCAAAATACATAATCATAATCTCCACGTTATCTTCCTACAATGTGTGGGTCTCTTTGGAACAACTAACCAAGCATGGCTATCATACTATAGAGCAACCATCTTCACTTCACACTTCTCTCTTTCTATGTGTATGTGTCCCACTCACAACATTTCTTATACAAAAATCCCAATCATATCTTCTTACAATTTCATTCCCTCACACAATCCACCCTCAATCAAACCATCCCAACAAAAAAGAAATCCATTTCTTTCTCTTAATTTTTCTCTCCACCACCATGGCTACTACAATAACAGAGCAAGAGTCCTCATCACGTGCCTCGCACGTGCTCCACTACACCCCCACCCCTATCACCACCTCCGACGAGGAGGAGGAGGAGGAGGAGGAGCATTTAGAAGGCAACGAGAACGAGCCCACCGGCGCGGGGTGGCGGTCAACAGCGGAGTGCGGCGGGGATGGGCGGAGAACGTTGGGGAAGGTGTTGGACCCGAGGGCGAAGTGGGTCCAGGAATGGAACAGAGTGTTCCTGCTAGTGTGCGCCGCGGGGTTGTTCGTCGACCCTCTGTTCTTCTACGCGCTCTCCGTTAGCGACTCGTGCATGTGCGTGTTCGTTGACGGGTGGCTCGCCGTTACCGTGACGGTGCTGCGGTGCATGACGGACGCGCTGCACCTGTGGAACATGGTGCTCAGAATGAAGATGGCCAAACGCACGTTCGGGTTGGGCGCCGCCGCGGGACTCAGAGACACTCGGCCGCGCACTGTCGCGCTAGGGTATCTCAAGTCACGGACGGGATTCATTTTTGATTTGTTCGTGATTCTTCCTCTGCCACAGGTAAATCACTTTCTTCTTCTTCTTCTTCTTCTTCTTCTTCTTCTTATGACTTTCTATACTAATTACCTTAATTTTTATGAAGACATGAAAATATGCAACATGTTAATCTTTTATCTTGACGACAATCTAATTATTTGTTAGCCTAATTTTTTATATAGAAATTAAATTATTGGTATTATCATTAGGAAACATTTTTTTTGTAAGACTAATAATTTTCCAAGCACCAACTCCTATAATTACAACAACTTTTATTTTTTAAATTATTATTAACATTTTGTTCCATTAGAAAATCAAATACAGGTTCCATGACTATAGATAGAATTTTTAACCACTTTTTAAATTATATTACAAGATTATTCAAAAACTATTTCTCATATTATCTCCAAGGGTAAAGGAATTTGAATTGCTGTCATTGTTAATTATATAGTATGATTATGTTTGCAAAGGGCGCAACTATATGTTTTTTTTTTTATATAAAATACAAATAAACGTTAATATGAAATTTATAATAAATGAAAGTAATGTTATTTTTATATGACTCTATCTTATCCTTTTAACATTGAAAGGATTATATCGAAAGGTGTAGATAGAGGGGTGAAGAAGTAAATGTTAAAGATCATAATTATATTGTCACGTAGTTAATTATGAGTTTTGGCATGTTGTGAGTAGTATTTGGCTAAAAGCGTTTTTGCTTTTTGCATGAAAAAAAATGATTGGAAAGGAGAAAGTTCGTAGTTTGGTATTTTTAATTAGAGTGCATTGAAGAAGACCGTGACAGGTGTATGCGATAATGGGAGTGTGTATACATTTTTAGCATGAAAACTTTGAAGCTAGCCAACAATATTCTGCATGTGATGTTCCTCATTTGCGTCTATTAAACTTTAGATGATTTGATATATGTGGTTTATAAGTTTATTGTGAAGATGGTTTGATCTATTTTATACGCAATTAATAAGTTTCATACGGTAAAAACTAATACCAGATCTTCCAAAATGCTTATTGGTACCTAAATTTGTAAGGAAGGTTGGAAAACTTGTTGGAACTATATTAAATTTTCAAATAAAACATATCATCATCATTTAGAAAAAAAATAAAATTAGAATACTTGATCTCCACTCTTCTGGTCTTTCCCTAAAAAATTTTAAATTTATACATAATCATCATTAACTCGTATATGGGAATTTATACGAAACTGCAATAATTGTTGTCTCTTATTATTAAAATTGTTTGTTTTTTAAACATTACAAAATTTGAGAAATCGTGTTATTATGAAAAATTCGTGATTAATTTTTGTAATGTTAAAATGAATTATACTAAAATAATAAACATTTAATTCAAAATGATTATACAGAAATTGTGTTACATTTATACAATTGTACTTTTTTTTTCACGTGACACGGTTTTCTTGAACTAGTAATATTTTAAAAAATAATTTTATTTTAGTAATAAGGAGCAAAGTTTACTCCAATTTCTTAAACAAAAAACCCATATATGCTTATTTTTAGTTGGCAAGTTAGGATTTGTTATTATGATTTTCATGATTCATTGTTCTTATTTTAATAATTTTCTCTTTGCATTGATGGGGAAAATCGATTCCAAGTGTTTTCTATTTCAAGTAATGCAGAATAAGAATGAAAACAAAATAGCATCTGATGAACCTATCTAACAAAGGAACACTACATGAGCCTAAGCACGTGGTGTAGCAGAAACCATCCCAGAAAATGTCTATAGGTTTATTGGTGTGACTGTGCTTTCATTTTCCTTTCTTTGTTTTTTTGCATTGTACCAAAGGAGTCTTTGAAGAGTGATTTTGTCATTATTCTTAGAAGCTAAAACACGGCACTTGAATGATGTGATGATCTGCATAATAACATGCATATTTGGTTTCTGTTTGAAGGTATATATTTATTATGTATTAAAAAAAAGATCATAAAAATAAGTACTGGAGCCACAAATTTAGATTGCAGCCAATCTGATTCTTTGTCTGGTTAGAATATTTTATGATATATTCGCCGATGTGGTCCCCTTAAATATCTAGACATTATTATTGCATGTTTTGTTTCTAACATTTCATTATGCTCGTCAATATTGACAACTCAGTCACAAACATATATGCCATCTGGCTTTTGATCATCATTGAATGTTTGATCTCAATTTTTTCAAAATTATCTTTGCATGCAGTTGTGGAAGAGAACTTAAAATGGCTTATTTACTACAAATGTAAATGATGCTATAACACAAAAAGAGAGTATAAATGACCTTAATTAAAAATGTGAATACTGCATAATTAGAATTTTCTGAAGTGAATACACATCTTAAAGATACATCACGAAAATGAGTGCTATTAGATGCATGTGTTAGTTTTTTTTATATTCAATAAATTAAAATAAAAAATTTAAAGGATGTTTGAACTCTTCTTATATAGAAAATTTTAAAAACTTATCCTAGAAGACTCTATTGCAATAGAAAGAAAACTAAACAACATCCTAACAACATTACATATTATAAACAAAAACTATGAAATTTCAAAACTAGACCATTTCAAGTAATACCAGCAAAACAGAATGAATAACGTATATTATTGTCCCTTACTGGTGTCTCTGTTATAACATCTCTGTTATAATACTGCATCTCAGCCACCCATATACCAATCCTAATCAAACTGCACTGCACCACTGGACTTTCCCTGCACCTGCCTATGATCTATGCTTCCAAAACCAGAACAAATGCAGCAAATCCTTATGATAACATGTGGTAGTAATTGGTTACAACTTTTGATTACACATGCATGTATGTGTATAAATTAGAAATATATAGTGTAGTAAAGGTTGTATTGATGTGATGAAGAGTTGTTTGTTTGATTTTCAGATTGTGCTTTGGGTGGCAATCCCGTCGTTGTTGGAGAAAGGTTCAGTGACGTTGGTGATGACAGTGTTCTTAATTATATTTCTGTTCCAATACCTTCCCAAAATTTATCATTCTGTTTGCCATCTGCGACGCACGCAAAACCTCTCTGGCTACATTTTTGGAACAGTTTGGTGGGGAATCGCCCTTAACATGATAGCTTATTTTGTTGCTTCCCATGTAAGTCACACCTTTCTTTTCACCCATATACAAATAATACAAAGTAAGATTTGATTATGAGTACTTCAAATATTACGAGTTTATTTGTTATCTTATGGAAGAAAGACTTAGACATAACAATAGTGAGAGTGGTAACAGATAAATGAATAGTTAAGGTGGTGGAAATTTTTTTGTTTTCTCGTTGTGTATAATTCTCCAATGATTGTAATGAATAGTGGAACCAACCATACATGTTTATAATATATATCAGCACAAAGACAATTTTACTTTTTGCTTGTTTCAAGAAGTATCATCCAAGTAATTCTCTACAATAAAGTTTATTCACTGTGCAAATAAGTATGCTGGTATATCCATACACACCTGCTGATAAAAAAATATATCCATACACACCAATCATATTAAAAATTATTAAAGAACGGAAAGCAAGGGCACTCTATACCAAAACTTATAAGAAAACATTAAAAAATCTATTCTCTGATGATTACCAGACCCTTAGGTTTTCTATAAAGTATCTTAAGTAGGATACTTTGAACTGTGGTGGGACATGATGAACCACTGTTTTGTGGTTTGAAATTTGATGTTTTGAAATATATATAATGTGAAATGGAATAGAATTTGGTGTGAGTAGTTAACATATTGCAGTGTTTATGAACAAATGATCAGGCAGCAGGGGCATGTTGGTACTTGCTGGGGATTCAAAGGGCAGCAAAGTGTCTGAAAGTGCAGTGTGGAAAAACAAGTGGTTGTGGCATGAACATTCTGTCATGTCAAAGCCCTATATATTATGGAAGCAATAAGAGTTTGTTGGTTAGGGATAGAGCAAGGTTGGCATGGGCAGAGAACAGAGAAGTGAGGCAAACATGCTTAAATGGCCCTGACAACTACAACTATGGAGCTTATAGATGGACCGTTCAGCTTGTCAAAAATAATAATCGTTTGGAAAAGATTCTTTTCCCTATCTTCTGGGGCCTAATGACTCTAAGGTACCACCTTTCTTTTCTTTTCTTTTCCTTCTATCCCTTCATTTGTCCATGTTAACCATTCTCTGCCTTAAATGTTCTTGGAAAAGATTTCTTTAGAAAAATCATACTTTTTACACCACATTATAATAATATTTTAATATTTAAAATTAAATATAAATTAAATATGATTAAAATATTATTTTATTGATTTATGAAGTGTATGTTGTTTATTGTTTGTGTGTCAACATATCACCATAGATGGTTTAATTTCACATTTTACTATTTAAAATTGTTATTATTTTATAAATTATTTTTAACACATTTTCTATTAATTTTTTTTATACATTTTCTTATTTTCTAAAATTTCAATAAAGTTATGATGTGTCATGAAAATAAACTGTAAAAGAAAAATAAAACAAAGTCTAAAAGTTATTAAAATAAAAGATGATAAAACGACACACTAAAAAATAATATTAAATAAAAATCAATTTAAAAAAATAATAATTATTTACTATTAGTTAAATTATATACCATTTTAAAAACTAAAAAAATTTATAAATATCTAAAATAATTTTTATTATTAATAATTTTTATAAACTAATTTTTAAATAGATATATAATTAGTTGCCAAATTTTATCTTATTAATAATAAAATTATTTTAAATATTAATAATTTTTTTAGATTTTAAAATAATATTTAATTTAGTTAAAATACTGAATGATTAATTTTTGTCTTTTAAATTTATTTTTTATTTAATAATTTTTTAATGACAATTTTTTAATATTTTATGCTCACAAATTACTATTTAATAAATTAGTAAATATGAAAAAAATAACAAAAGATGTTGATAAAAAATAGTTTAATAAAATTTGCAAAATAATAAGTACTAACATAAATAATTAAATCTTATAAAAATCACGGCACAGTCATGTATTTTCACTAATATTTGGTCAATTATCGTTATTTTTGTGTGTGGTAGTTATTATTGCTTCATGCTTACTCCAAAATTTAAACCATATATTGTTGATGTGATAAGCACTTTTGGAAACCTAGAAAGTACAACAGAATGGCTAGAAGTAGTTTTCAACATCATTGTGCTGACCAGTGGCCTTCTTCTTGTAACTATGTTGATCGGAAACATCAAGGTAACAAACACCATGCCATTACCAATTGCTAACTAATCACATTCATTTAAATGAATATTGATTCGGTGAGGGAAATATATGGTATGAAAATTGGTTTGATGTTACAATGGAGCAGGTATTTTTGCATGCAACAACGTCAAAGAAGCAAGCAATGCAGTTGAAGATGAGGAACATTGAATGGTGGATGAGGAAACGAAGGTTGCCACAAGGGTTTCGACAACGTGTGCGTAACTATGAGAGGCATCGTTGGGCTGCCATGCGAGGTGTTGATGAATACGAGATGACCAGAAATCTTCCTGAAGGGTTAAGAAGAGACATCAAGTACCATCTTTGTCTTGACTTGGTTAGACAGGTAAAGAAATAGCTCAAGAACTTATTCTCTCCCTAACTTTTAAATTTAAGGATAATGGTAATAAAGAAATTTAATTAAATTTTAAGTATCCCATCAATTTTAAGTAATCCAAAAAGAAGTCAGAAGAGATTAAAGAGAGAATGATGAGTTGGAGACAAGAAGACAAAAGTAACATTCACACCACCAAAATCAAACAATAAAATACTTAGACAAATATAAAAAATATATTAAATACTTAGTAAAATATTTTTTAATAGAAATTCAATTAAAAATACTCAAAGTTTTAATATATTTAAAATTTAATTAAGTCTAAAAAATTTATTATATAAATCTTTTTATGAGATCCTAAATTTTAAAAATAAAAAGCAAAATTTCAATAATTAAATTAATGTTGAAGTTATACAAAATACAAAATTAAAAAAAAAATCAACTTTTTATAAGAGTTAATTAAGAGGAAAAAAAATAATGAAAATGTAGTAGGTTGCTTAAAAGTAACTTTTCATAGTAAAAGATAGTAAAAGCTAGTGTAAATTTTTCACTAGACTCTGCATTGTAAATGTTATAAAATTTATTACCGCGCCAAAAGTAAGAGTAGATGGATTGCCACCAATGATTTTTCCCTCTTGATAATATGTTTAAGATAAATAGTAATTTTGGTATCTTTTAAGTTGTTATTGTTATTATGATTTTAGTTTTTATATTTTAGATAAATTCTCAATTTTGATCAAACTCATAATTTTATAAATAACTGTTTTTTTATATGTATATTTTGATTAACTAAATCACAGTAATTAACTTAAATGCATAAATTAAGTTTAAAGTTCAATGAGATCAAAATAAACAATACGTAAATTTAAAAATTTGACAAAATCAAAATTTTTCTAAACCATGAAGACTAAAATTCCATAATAAATAGTGTTTTAGTTTTATTTTTAAACTCTTGTTAAAAAGTCAATTATGTTGTTGTTTACTAAATATATCTTTGTATTTTATTGAGGTGCCTCTGTTTCAACACATGGACGATCTGGTTCTCGAGAACATCTGTGACCGTGTGAAGTCTCTGATATTCACAAAGGGAGAAACAGTACGTTCTAATTTCCACTATGTAGAAATACCTCATTTTGCATAATGCATAGTGCAAGTTAATTAACTTCAACTATAAACATGATTTTTTAATACATATTTTACTGTCACCTAAAATTAATTCAAATTTATATTACAAACCTGTCTTATTTAATTACACACTCTTGATCTCATAATTTCTTTCGTATATGACTAATAACACTAAAAAAAACTATTAAATTAAAATCAATTTTATACGCAATAAATAATTAGTTATTATATATTAAATTATATATTATTTTATAAATTAAAAATTTATTAATATTTAAAATAAATTTTATTATTAATAAAAATTTATAAATCAAATTTATAATTTTTATTCAATTAGTTATTTCAGATCTTAAACTTGATAATTAAAAAATTTCGTAACTAATTAAAAATTGGTTTATAAAAATTTTATTAATAGTAAAATTTATTTTAAATATCAATAATTTTTTAGTGTATAAAATAATATCTAATTTAATTAAATAATTAATTATTATTTTATGTTTAAATTTGTTTTTATTTAATAATTTTTAATAATATTTTTTATCAACTAAAATTATAAATAAATGTGGAATATTTTAAACATATTTCAACCTTATATTATTTTTAGTAGTGTAATCATGGCAACAAATATTTATATATTATCTTTTTCAGTTGGGGTTTGCCTTCATTTAAACTTATAAACCCTAAACTTGGTACAATGGTGAACCACCTTATGTTGTTTTATTATGAAAAGAAGTGTTATTTGGTGGTGAAAAGATGATAATTAAAGGAGTATATGATGCAGATAGCAAGAGAAGGAGACCCAGTTCAGAGAATGCTGTTTGTAGTAAGGGGCCACCTTCAAAGCAGCCAAGTTCTAAGGGATGGTGTGAAGAGTTGCTGCATGTTAGGGCCAGGAAACTTCAGTGGTGATGAGCTTCTTTCATGGTGTTTGAGGAGACCCTTCATAGAACGTCTTCCACCATCTTCATCCACACTCATCACATTGGAAACCACAGAGGCTTTTGGCCTTGAAGCCGAGGATGTGAAGTACGTGACACAACATTTCAGGTACACATTTGTTAAGGAAAAGGTGAAGAGAAGTGCAAGGTATTACTCACCAGGGTGGAGAACTTGGGCTGCAGTGGCCATTCAATTGGCTTGGAGGAGGTACAAGCATAGGTTGACTTTGACCTCTCTGTCCTTCATAAGGCCTAGGAGACCCTTGTCAAGGTCCTCTTCCATGGGAGAAGATAGGCTTCGCCTCTACACTGCTTTGTTGACCTCACCAAAGCCTAATCAGGATGATTTTGACTTTTGAGGACATCATGTGTGGGTGTGGACTTTTATTGTTTCATTGATATTAACATATAGTAGAAAATAAAGAAATATGTGTGCATCTTTTATCATTGTGTTCATTATTATGAGAGTAAATTAAATTGATATTTCTGATATTTTCTTGAATAATATATAGAGTCTAACTTATTTGAAAGCCTACAACATTTTTTTTATATTTTTAAAATCATTATTTACTTATACCCACCCTTTAGATTTTAAAAAATATTATACTTGTACCCTTATAATTGTGACCCTCATAGATAAAAAAAAAGAATTAACTACTCCACAAAAATTGTTCAACCTTACCACATCGGTTCAGAGTTAAACATCGTTCATTAAAATACAGTGACATTTTTAAAACTAAAACGAACATATAGACGACAATTCATGGTACACTATCGTCTTTGATTGTGTGTGAACTTAGACGACGATTCTTTATATGAATCGCCATGTATGAGCATCACATAAACTGCGATTTTAATAAAATCGCAGTCTATTTTCTCAAATTCCATCATAGACAACGGTTTTTTACTAATAATCGTTGTTTATGTTCTTTTTATTTTACTCTAATCAAAGTCTTACATACTTAAGCTTTCAACACTTTCATTCTTCTCCCGCTCTCATTTTTTCTGCACTTTGCAACAGTCTTACCACACTGGTTTAGAGCCAAACGTCGTTCATTAAAATGCGGTGACATTTTTTAAATTAAAACGAACATATAGACGACGATTCATGGTAAAACTACCATCTATGATTATTACTGAACTCATAGACAACGATTATTGATAAGAATCATTGTGTATGAGCATCACATAGACTGTGGTTTTAATAAAACTGCAGTCTATTTTATTAAATATCATCATAGACGACGGTTCTTACTAATAATAGTCGTTTATGTTCTTTTTATTTTACCCTAATCAAAGTCTGTCATACTTACGCTTTCAACACTTTCGTTCTTCTTGCGCTCTCGTATTTTTCACACTTTTGCACTCTGCAATTAACTTCTGTACTTTGCTTCCCATCAGGCTTTTGTAACTTCTTCCTCCACTTGCTTTGGTTGTATATTGTTCCTCCAATCTTCCATCGCTCCATTTGCCGTAGCTGCACACCACCACGAGGTTGGTGAAATTTGTTTTTGGTATTTTTTTAAGTATGTCCATTTTTTATTTCTCTTTTTATTAGTCTATTAATTTGTATGTTTAATAAAAAACATTTGTAGTTATTATTAATTAATATTATTTTTCATGAGTATGTTAAATTGGAATTGTTAGGTTAGAATTATTATTTAGTTAGATTATCATTAGAGTAATATTATTTTATAAATAATTTTAGGATTTATAATTGACATTATTTATTGAATTGTATGTATAACTAGATTTGTTAATCTTTTTAATTGCATGTTGATCCTGCCTGTTGACCGGAGCGCGGGAGAATGCCTCGTCAAAGGATCGACGTGCGCACTGCTTATCGCCTTCGTTCCTCTTCTGGATCTACCTCAAGAACCTGCAAAGAAACGACACGGCGCCGCTGCGGCCGATCGCACTCCGACGCTCATGTCAGTGGCGGTATCACCAAATACTAAGAACTAGAACCGTGCAAACTCTCTCTCACAAACAGCTCTGTCACTCGCAAGCGTAAAGTGTATGAACTGAACGTGCGTACCTCAGAAAGTTCGTTAAGAGCTCTTATATACCTGGTGGTTTTCTCTCTCCTGGCAGTTACAGATGTGGACACGTGGCTCGCATCCAACTGTACACGTGCCATCATCTGGAGGCTCCCTGACTTGGCGTTGCTTCTACTCTCATTTTGGCTAAGTTACGTATGCATGGTACTGCCCAGTGCATAGCAAACTTAGGAGTGCGATCTCTACTGAAACTGGCGAGTTAGGGCCTTCATACACCTTCCCTGTAGTCTCGCCGGCCGCCTTCATAACCTGCTTCCTTTCATCTCCGGTGATGTGCTTGTTCTGGCGATCTCCGACTGCTTGGTCGCCTGAGTCTGCATCTGGCGACTTTATCCTCAACCTGGCGATCGCCTATTCTGGTAAGCTGGAGATCGGAACACGCCAACTTAACAATCGGCGACTATACGTGCCTCCCGACTTCCTTCCTAGCTGCCAACCTGGCGCCCTGTCAACACGCCTACACTGTAGCAGGGTGCCACGTCATCATACCCGACTACCAGGGCAGTACACATGTATATTTATAGTTATTTGATACATGTTGGTAATGAGTTTGGGGGTGTTCGATCCTCAACAATTGTTTCCCGTTTGGGAGACCCTTAGTTTCCCGTTTATATTTCATACATGTATTTGTTTACTACTCTTCCCATGGTATTTTTAAAAAAAAATTATTTTTAAAAGCAGAGGAGGTTGTAGTTACAGTAATTGTATTGAATCTTGAATTTGTTGAGATGGTTGCTGCCCCTGCAAGACATGTGTTTGATGAAGCCTTTTTTGTAAATTTCATGTGTATGTACATTTGCTTTAAGAATGTCTTAGGTATAGTTTAGAGATTTTTAGAGTAGGCCTTTTGCTAGGTAACTCGCCTCTTAACCGCTGGCCATGTGATAAGAGCAAGCATAAATTTTCTGGAACTGTTTTTAACATCATACAATTGAGAAAACAAGTTTTACAACAGAGAATTAAGGATTTACAGAGAACTAACATGTGTTCTTGAAAGATTTTACAAATCAAAAGTGTGCTTGTTCTTTGTTGGCTCTAAGGCTTGGTGAGAGGTGCTGCTACTGTTTGAGCAATCTGTTCTACTAGTCTAAGGCAGATTTTTGCATCCTCTATCAGGTGTATTCGTTTCATATTTCATTTCTTGTAAAAGTGTGATTGTAAACTCTTCTTGATAGGGTTTCTTGAAGAGTGTGTGTGCTGAAATAATGTTTTTCAGCAAGTGTGCCAAGTTTCTTGTAGGGTTCAAGAACAGTGGTTGTGTAAGTGTGTTTGGTACGTTTTGTTTAGTGGATTTCACCTTGGATTATGTGAGACTGGATGTAGCTCATTTGAGTGAACCAGTATAACTGTTGTGCGTTCATTTCTCTTCATCCCTGCACTCAGATTCTTGCTTATCTGTCAATCTGTCTAAAATTGAATCTGTTCAATAAAAAATAAATATGTTTTTTTTTTCTGGGCTTGTTCATACTGTTCTTATTTTCTGGAAAATCAGTTTGGTTCTGTTAAGAAGATATATGAACTGGTAATTACAAATAAAACAGTTTGATTGTGATAGGTTACCCAATTGATTGACAAGCTGATATTTGAACCTTCATTACTTGCATAAAATTTGAAGATTACTGTTTTAGTTGTTCACTGTTTTCTCTTTAAAATCAGTGTGTGTGGCTTGCAAATTAATCTGCATAACCTCAAAAATAATTTGGCTGATATAAACGTTTTTAAACATAAACAGTGTCAAAATAAATATGTTCATTGCCAAATAAATCGATTTATTTTCTGTGTACTGTGATAAAACCTCTTGAACTTTGACACTATTGAACCCAAAAATTGGTATCAAGATCTAGGACTTGTATTTTAATCAAGTTTGTTTGCAATTGCAATAATGTCTGAGTTTAAAGTGCTTTTTACTGAGGGATCTTCTGTCAATAGACCACCTATGTTCAATGGAATGAATTATGCTTTTTGGAAAATTAGAATGAAAATTTTCATGGAATCTATTGATGCATGAATTTGGGAAGCTGTGGTCCATGGACCCTATGTGCCAATGCAGGTTGTCAAGGATGAAGAAGTGGTAAAGCCAAGATCTGAATGGAATGAGACCAAAAGGAGGAAGGCTCAATATGATCTTGTGGCCAAGAACATCATAACATCCTCATTAACAATGGATGAGTTCTTCAGGATATCCCAATGCAGTTCAGCTAAGGAGATGTGGGAGGTCTTGGAAGTCACTCATGAGGGTACTGAAGATGTGAAGAGATCAAGAAAACATTCTCTTATCCAAGAATATGAATTGTTTAGAATGCAACCCGAGGAGAGCATTGCTGATGTGCAAAAAAGGTTCACTCATATTGTGAATCACCTTACTGGTTTGAGAAAGGAATTTGACAGAGAGGAACTCAACATAAAAGTGTTGAAGTGCCTCGACAGAAGCTGGCAACCCAAGGTGACTGCCATATTAGAAAGTCGTGATCTGTCAAAGCTGTCAACTGTTACACTCTTTGGGAAATTAATGGAGCATGAGCTGGAGCTCAAGAAACTCAAAGAGCAGGAAACGGTGGAAAGAAAACCCAAAGGACTTGCACTGAAAGTAAGTGAACATAATGAGACCAATGAGGAAAAAGAAGATGTTGAACATGATGATACAATCAGCCTACTTACAAAGAGATCCAACAGATTTCTAAAGAAGAAAAACAGAGATAGGAACCAACAGAAAAGAAGGTATCCTAAACCTAATGACTCAAATTCCTCTAACTACACTTGCTTTGGCTGTGGCAAAACATGGCACATCAAAATTTATTGTCCAACCAATCAATCAAAGGACAAATCTGCCAACAAGAAGGTTGAAAGGAGCAAGGGGAGAAGAGCTTACATTTTATGGGAAGAGAATGAAGTATCTTCAACCAGTAGCTCTTCAACTGAGAGTGAGGAAAACAATTTGTGCTTCATGGTGAAAGATGAAGGGTCAATCTCTGATTCAGTAAGTGAATTCTCTATGGAATCTGATAACTATGATCAATTGCTTGCTGCTTTTAAAGAAACACATGATGAAGAAAATAGGCTAGCTGTAATATGCAATAAGTTGCAAAAGGTAAATAATGTGCTTGCACCTAAAGTAAAAACACTTGAGGAAGAACTGCATAAGGCCAAAACAGATCTGGTAAGCCTTGAACTAACATGCTTACATGCCTCTATTAAAACCTGTGAAAACTGCAAAAAATTGGAAAAACAAGTAGAGTATTTGCTAAAAACTCTTTCCAATTTCACCAAGGGAAGAGAGAACCTTGAGTCTCTCCTTGGCTCACAGAATGTTGTTTTCAACAAGAATGGTATTGGTTATAACCCTCGAAATGTAACCAATGTCAAAAAGCTTTCAAGTTTTTTTGTTCCAGCAAAATCAAGTTTTCCACCTTTTACTAGTGGCAAAAAGGCATCTCATGTAACCTGTTTTAACTGCATGAAATCTGGTCATACCTCTAAGTCGTGCATTGCTAGAAAGCATCTCGTTCCTAAGAACTTAGCAAAATGGCTACTAAAGGAAAGGTTTTAATCTGTGCTGGACCCTATACTGAAAAGGGTACCATTTGTATCATCTTTGTTCTGTTTTGCAGAAAGGCAACAAGAAAAATCAATGGTACTTCGACAGTGGCTGTTCCAAACATATGATTGGAGATCTTACAAAATTCACTAGCTTGAAGCTCAAAGCAGAGGGACATGTAACCTATGGTGATAATAACCGAGGAAGAATTTTGGGCAAAGGCACTGTCGGAACAGGGAATTCAACCACTATTGAGAATGTGCTTTATGTAGAAGGACTCAAGCATAGCCTTCTCAGTATCAGTCAACTGTGTGACAAAGGATACAAGGTGAACTTCAAGTCAAAGGGCTGCACAATCTCAAGTGACTCCTCTGGTAAGGTGCTGTTTACTGGTAAGAGAGTGAATAACATATACCTTTTGGATATCATGGAAACTAACTCTTCAAATGAGTGTTTACTGTCTAGAAGAGATGAGTCTTGGCTATGGCACAGGAGGTTAGCTCACATACACACTAATCACTGAAATCTAAAGATCTTGTTTCTGGTTTACCTAACATTAAATTTCAGGATAACAAGCTCTGTGATGCTTGTGTGAAAGGTAAACAAATCAGATCCTCTTTCAATTCAAAAGACATTGTTTCTGCAAAAAATCCATTGGATGTATTGCATATGGACTTATTTGGACCCTCTAGAGTTGCTAGCTTGGCTGGAAATTTGTATGCTTTAGTTGTTGTGGATGACTACTCTAGATTTACATGGACTTTGTTTCTTGCAAATAAAAATGATGCTTACAATGCTTTTAAGAAATTAGCAAAGGTTCTGCAGAATGAAAATGGTTGCTGCATAAAATCAATTCGAAGTGATCATGGGGGAGAGTATCAGAATGCTAGATTTGAGAGGTTCTGTGAGAAGCATGGGATATCACATACCTTTTCAGCCCCTAGGACTCCCCAACAAAACAGTGTAGTTGAAAGGAAAAACAGATCACTAGAAGAACTAGTTAGAACCATGTTAAATGAATCTAAGCTTCCTAAGTATTTTTGGGCAGATGCAGTCTATACTGCAGCTTATGTGTTAAACAAAACCTTAATTAGACCCATTCTTAAGAAAACTCCATATGAATTGTATAAGGGCAAGAAACCTAGTGTGAGTCACCTTAGAGTGTTTGGGTGTAAATGTTTTGTATTGAATAATGACAAAGAGAATTTAGGTAAGTTTGATGCTAAATCTGATGAAGGTGTGCACATTGGTTATGCTTTGAATGGTCATGCATATAGAGTCTTCAATAAAAGATTGCTCATAGTAGAAGAATCAATGCATGTTGTATTTGATGAAGCTGATCATAGCATATCTAAAACTGCTGCTGATGACCTTGACTGTAATGAATTTAAATATGTTTTAAATCAAAATGAATCGATTCATATTGATACTGCTGACACACATGCTGTGCAAGAACCTACTGTATCTGCAGGTTTGCCAAAAGAGTGGAAAATCCCAAAAGACCTAACCCTTGATAATGTCATTGGGAACATTGAGAAGGGAGTATCAACTAGGAAATCCTTGAATAACTTCTGTGAAACAATGGCCTTTGTATCACAAGTGGAACCCAAAAATCTGAATGAAGCCCTCAAGGACAGCAACTGGATTTTGGCCATGCAAGAGGAACTGAATCAATTTGCTCTGAATGAGGTTTGGACTCTTGTTCCTAGAATACCTGAGATGAATATCATTGGAACAAAATGAGTATTCAAAAACAAGATGGATGAGCATGGGATGATTACCTGAAATAAAGCTAGGCTAGTGGCTAAAGGGTATAATCAAGAAGAAGGAATAGACTATGATGAGACATATGCACCAGTGGCTCGGCTAGAAGCTGTCAGATTGCTACTTGCCTTCTCCTGCATCAAAGGGTTCAAGCTATTCCAAATGGATGTGAAGAATGCCTTCTTGAATGGTTGTATAAATGAAGAGGTATTTGTTTCACAGCCACTAGGTTTTGAAGACCATCAGAATCCAGAACACGTGTTCAAACTCAAAAAGGCTCTCTATGGGCTCAAGCAAGCTCCTAGGCAATGGTATGAGAGGCTAAGTGATTTCCTCACCTCACAAGGCTATGACAAAGTCACATCAGATAAGTCCTTGTTCATCAAGCAGAAAGGAGATGACACAATTCTAGTACAAGCATATGTGGATGACAACATTTTTGGATCAAACAATGGAGAATTGTGTGAAACTTTTGTGGAAATCATGAAGAGTGAGTTTGAAATGTCAATGATGGGTGAGTTGAACTATTTTCTAGGCTTGCAGGTCAAACAACTAAAGGATGACATTTTCTTAAATCAATCTAAGTATTGCAAAGATATGCTGAGGAAATTTGAAATGGACAAGTGCAAACCAATTAGCACACCCTTCTCAACAAGCTGTCACTTGGATCATGATGAAGCTGAAATTTCTGTTGATGAAACCAAATACAGAGGACTCATAGGATCTCTAATGTATTTCACTGCCAGCAGGCCTGACATAATGTTTGCAGTATGCATGTGTGCTCGATTTCAATATGCTCCTAAAGAATCGCACTTCAATGCTGCCAAAAGGATTTTGAAATATTTGCAAGGAACTAAAGAAGTTGGCTTGTGGTATCTAGGTAACATCTCATTAAGCTTGACTGGCTATTCTGATTCAAACTTTGCAGGTTGCAAAATTGATAGGAAGAACACCAGTGATACCTGTCACTTGCTTGGATCAAGCTTGATCTCATGGCAATGCAAAAAACAGGCATGTGTTGCTTTCTCTACTGCTGAAGCAGAGTACATTGCAGCAGGGAGTAGTTGTGCTCAAACCATATGGCTAAGACAACAATTGAATGACTTTGGTATCTTACTTAACCATATACCTTTGTTGTGCGATAACACAAGTGCCATCAACTTAACCAAAAATCTTGTTATGCATTCAAGAACCAAACACATTGAAATTAGGCATCACTTCCTAAGGGAACACATTTCAAATGGAACATGTGAGATTAAGTTCATTGGTATAGATTTACAGCTTGCAGATTTGTTCACAAAACCATTGGCTATAGATAGGTTTAATTTTCTGCTTAATGAATTGGGAATTATAAATGTCAATTGTACCTTGCAGTGAAAAATTAAATATGTTTATTTTTGGTACTGATATGCTTTGATGACTAGGAAAGAGAAATTCTGATCTTTGACTGATTGACTGACTTAGTGGGCATTAACCACTGTACTTTTGACGGTTCTGGTCATGGTTATGTAACCGATTTGATGCATTGGCTGCTCAATGAAGGTGTGGCATGTGTGCATCGTGACCCCAAATATTTTGTTGCATTTTTCAAAGATTCTCTGCACAATTTCAGAGCATAAAATCTTCGTGCATATCCATTCATAACTGCTCCATCATCTCATTCATTTTACAATAGAAATCTGTGTAAAAATCTGCTACCCACATTGGTTGGCCATTTTCGGTTCTCACAATTTGAAACACAAGAAAATTCTGGTTCAACCATGGCTTCCTCTTCAAGATAGAAAAAGAAAAACCAGGATAGGAAAATCACATTTCAAGGAGTGCTAGAAGGTTGGTTCGCTGGAGATGAAGAGGGTATCAATGCCTACATTCACGAAATGAGCAGAAAACAGATTAACATACTCAAGGTGCTGGATTTCAATTGGCTAAAATCAGAGAAATTGACTGAAACAAGGTCTGCACTAAAGCACCAGAAACTGAAAAAGCTGTTGGAATTAACTGGTAATGTATACCCTGACTTAGTTAAGGTGTTTTACACGAATCTAACCTTGGATGGAAATAACATTGTTTCCTATGTGAAAGGGATCAAAATGAAGGTCACAAGTGAAATCTGGAATTCAGTGGCTGGAATAAAATATTTTGGTCTAAAGGTTGGAAAAAGGAACACAAGTGGGATTTAGGAGTTCAACAAACTTCAGTATTACAGAAGATGTATGAGGACCCCTGCCTAGAGCATAAGCAGATTCCATGCAGGTAATCTGAACCTAACACGACGACTTGTTGCCTACATAATAGCATGGCAGATCATCCCTAGAGGTACAAATCATGTTGTTTTACATGAAGAAGATTTAATCCTTTTATACTGCATCATGAATCTGATCAAGGTTAACTGGTGTATATCATCAATGAGCATATGCTGAAATCCAAAAGATTAGCTGATTATCGCTTTCCTTATGCTATACTTGTTTCAAAATTGATTGACTACTTTGGCATTGACACTTCCAATGAGCGAAATGAAACCATCAAAGCTGTGAGTGAGATTGATAACTCAACTCTCACAAAAATGGGGTTTCATAAAGAGGAGGACAGCTGGGTGATTCTCAAAGGTAAGGATCCTCAAGAAGAACATGGAGTCTCAAACCTCAACAATGAAGATGGAGATGAGGCTGTTCCCATGGAAGATGACACGGTTCTAGCTACAGAACACTCATGCTATGTTATCCATCACTCTTACGATTAAGAACCATCTGTTGATCATGCTTGAAGTCAAAGGATTAGCTCTCCATCTGTAGAAATCAGAGGAGATTCACCTGCTCCCTAATCAGTGCATGAAGAGGCTGCTGCAACTCATCAGAATGCTATTGTTGCCTATCAAACTCCAGAATATAGAGGTGAACCATTATCTATGTTTGAAAGGCAAGTTCTGTATCGCCTTCATGCCATGACAACAGAACAGAGAGCATATTTTGAGACCACTCAAGCAAGGTTTCAGCACCTTGATGATCAAATTGAAGGAGTTCAGTTGCAGCTTGCAGAGTTATATTACAAAGATTAGAAGTATTTTGCTTTCCATGCTTTCTTTTACCATTTTTAATTCTATAATGTTGAACAATTTGTATTTGTTTTCTAGACTGTTGTGGTTGTGTTTCTGTTTTATCTTTCTCAATGCTTAAATGTTGTTTGATGAATCCAAAGGGGGAGAAAATAGCTCACCATGTTAGGTGAAGCTAGATAAAACAGGAAGTTACTTTCTGCACCTTAAAACTAATTCACATGTTATGCACTATTCCAATATTCTGGTTTAGTATTTGGTGCAGTACAGGTTCTTAAAGGAACAGAGCTATGGGGATTTGTCTCCATCAAACAGGGGGAGATTGTTGAAGATGGTTGTTGCCCCTTCAAGACATGTGTTTGATGAAGCCTTTTTTGTAAATTTCACGTGTATGTACATTTTCTTTAAAAATGTCTTAGGTATAGTTTAGAGGTTGTTTAGAGTAGGCTTTTTGCTAGGTAACTTGCCTCTTAACCCCTGACCATGTGATAAAAGCAAGCACAAATTTTTTGAAACTGTTTTTCACATGTTTTGAAAAAACACCCTTACTGCATAAAAATAAATATGGTTTTTTCTAAATGAACAAATTCTTTTTTAAACTGATGCATTGACTAAGTCTTTTGAAAATCAGGTTTTGTGCATCAAGTATTTTGGCTAAGTCTTCACTCTTTCAAAACGACTGTGTTTTGATAGTTAAGTTTTTTTTTTTTGTTATTGTTTTGAAAAATAAATTTGTTCATCTGTAAATGAATAAATTCTTCTTCGTCTGGTGCCATGTGTATCTCAAAAGGTTTTTTCATTTTGTACTTGCACCAGAATGGTTGATTGAGTCTCCTTCTCATAACAGATTCTCTAACTGCTTTTGAAAATAAATCAGTTCATTTTATTTTCATTCTGTTCTTTTTATAACAACTTTAACTGTTTTTTGAAATTTGTTATAAGTTGTTTTTCTATAAAAAGAAAACTTGTTCTTGCGTTTAGGAGGTGAATCATACAATTGAGAAAACAAGTTTTACAACAGAGAATTAAGGATTTACAGAGAACTAGCATGTATTCTTGAAAGATTTTACAAATCAAAAGTGTGCTTGTTCTTGGTTGGCTCTAAGGCTTGGTGAGAGGTGTTGCTACTGTTTGAGCAATCTGTTCTACTAGTCTAAGGCATATTTTTGCATCCTCTATCAGGTGTATTCGTTTCATATTTCATTTCTTGTAAAAGTGTGATTGTAAACTCTTCTTGATAGGGTTTCTTGAAGAGTGTGTGTGCTGAAATAATGTTTTTCAGCAAGTGTGCCAAGTTTCTTGTAGGGTTCAAGAACAGTGGTTGTGTAAGTGTGTTTGGTACGTTTTGTTTAGTGGATTTCACCTTGGATTATGTGAGACTGGATGTAGCTCATTTGAGTGAACCAGTATAACTGTTGTGCGTTCATTTCTCTTCATCCCTGCACTCAGATTCTTGCTTATCTGTCAATCTGTCTAAAATTGAATATGTTCAATAAAAAAAAAATCTGTTTTTTCTGGGCTTGTTCATACTGTTCTTATTTTCTGGAAAATCAGTTTGGTTCTGTAAAGAAGATATATGAACTGGTAATTACAACTAAAACAGTTTGATTGTGATAGGTTACCCAATTGATTGACAAGCTGATATTTGAACCTTTATTACTTGCATAAAAATTGAAGATTATTGTTTTAGCTGTTCACTGTTTTCTCTTTAAAATCAGTGTGTGTGTGGCTTGCAAATTAATCTGATTAACCTCAAGAATAACTTGGCTGAGATAAACGTTTTTAAACATAAATAGTGTCAAAATAAATCTGTTCATTGACAAATAAATCGATTTATTTTGTGTACTGTGATAAAATTTGATTATGCGCAAAAATTTTAAAAGGTGAATTCAACCCCCCCCCCCCTCTTGAACTTTTACTCTATTGAACCCAACAGAATTGTCAAGGTGTACAGTTTGGGAAAACCAATAAATTTTTATTAGTTTATTATTATGTAATTTGTAATCAAAAGATCGTATATTTTCAGTAAGTTTTGTTCATAATATTTCATGTTGTTCTTCGGGCGCATATTTGACTGTGGATATTTTGTGTCACCGCTTTAATTTTGTGCCACCTAAAGACCGACGCAGAATGCTGCCGAAAAAATTGTAAGTTATTTTCATCTAATTGTGCATCTAATTTAAAGTATTAATTATATGAAGAACTAATATAATTTTGGACTCTTGCAGGATTCCTTGGTTAAACAAAGCACCCAAGGTAATTTTGTACCTTATGGTTATAAAGATATCCTGCGTGTAGTTGGAAAAGGGGTTGGAAATCGACAATTCTTCAAAGTTGCACCACAAAATCCATCCTCTGTAGAGCTCAACGAAGAAGTGATCAATAAATTACGACATCAAACATCGAGGATTTAAGTCAGAAGATGCAACATATTTTGATTAGCATAGTCAAAAGATGCGACATGAGTTAAAGGAGAAGAATCAACTATTGTGGCAGGAGTTTCTATCGTAGCAGGCTTCTACTCAACCGCTTGTGGATTCCATTCCCAGGAGCACAAAGTGGAGTTGTGCGACTCCAACAATATCAAGGATGGCCATTGGCTAGATAAGCGAATGTGAGTTACTTCTAAAGGACCACATCATTCTTCGGGTGGTAGTCATTGGAAAAGTCTTTGAAAGGGCCACTACCTTACATAACATGCCTCTCCCCCCTGATATGGTGAAAGTGACCGTGGACTTGTTGATGTTCATGTTCTTCTACCTACAAATGAGGTAACTATTGTGGTTGAGGCAGTTTAGACATTCATAGCCTGACTCAGACACCTTGTTTAGTTATTCAAGAACCCCAAATTAATTTGATTATATGATATATTTATGTTTTATATTTAATTTAAGACGAATGTTATTTATTTTGTAGCAACCTTGTTAGAAACCAATTTCGCAAAAAATAACATCTAGTTTCCGTTGATGATCCTATAACTCTTTATTATTGGTTGCTAAGGCTATAGGTACAAACCCAATGGAGGTTCCGTAGGATGACACTTTTTTTTGCAAGAAACACTAACATCCCTCTACATATACATGACGGATGTGTTATAATTTGCATCTAGAAACCAAGAGTTGAATATAACCATCGTTCAAATTTTTATGATGTAAGTATCTTCCACCTATATTTCTATTTACTTTATTATATTAAATTATTTATTATGTTTTAACTTGTAGGTATTTTTCTGGAGTTTTTCTTAATGACAAAAATCAACATGCCTATGAAATCTTGGATCCCTATTTCATTAATCTAACTAGCTCTCATGACTTGGGCTTTACTTCTTGTGGTCCTCTTTGAACATATAAAAAAACATTTCTCTGCCATCAATAGCAGAGTCTCAATCTTCTTGAATCCTCTTTGCCATGGACCTAGTTGTTGGGCTTGAACTAGGGCCCAAGCTTGGGCCTCTTCCATCAGTAATTATGCAGAATTTAAAAGGATTTAAAAATAAAAAAATAATATTCAATTATCTATAAATTACATATATATCACTACAAGAAAATCATTAAATAGAAATTAGTTTTAGAGATCAAAATAATTAGTTACTATATTGACTAAATTAGAGATCATTTTATAAACTAAATATTTTTGGTATCTAAAGTATTTTCTATTATTAATAGAAATTTATAAAGTAGTTTCTAATTGTATCTGACCATTAGCTACCAAGGTTTTAACTACTAACGACTTTATATTTTAAATTAGTATCTATTAGTCTTTCAGAGACTAATTTAGAATCTAAAATATTAATTGTAAAACCTCGATAGTTAATTTATATACCAATTTAGAAACCATTTTATAAATTTTTATTAATAATAAAAACCCCTTTAAATGCCAATATTTTTTTAGTCTCTAAACTAATATTAATTTAGTTAATATAATGACTAATTATTTTTCGTATCTAAATTTTGTACATATATCTTGAACTTATTGTTAAGAGTAATGATTTGATGTTAAGAAAATGTCATTGAATTTCCTCTTTATTTATATTTATTTTAATATTAATTAGGTATAACATTAAATCTTTATAAATGTTATAGTCTTTGCCTCCATTACAATAAAATTATGTGGTTTTTCTAAGATGTGTAGATACATATACTTTAACAATTACTTTTTTTAAATCAGTCAAAATATATTTATTATGTGAAGGAACCTTATAACAAAAGAATATTAATTTTAATTGTTCTCGCCAGTTGACCTGGTCGCCGGGCGACTTCAATCCCAAGCTTTGGCTCCGTCTATCTCTGTTGGAATCTGCTATCCTTTTTGTTGACGCGGCTCCGTTGAGACAGATGGTGATGGGAATCAAATAAAGGAGGCTTTTATTAATGAAGGAAGAGGACATTCGCCTTCACATTTGAAGTTCTTCCTTCTAGTCTTCTCAAAATTAAAAAAGAAGACATAAAATAAAGATGAGGCCCAAGCCCAAAGCCCAAGCCCAAGCCCAAGAAGGCCAAAGCCCAAAAAGCCCAAGTCCATTCCATGAGGGGCAAGGCCAAGCATTAAATAAAAGAGCATAATTTGAATTACTCTTGTATAGTTGTAGGAGGTGTGGATATTAAATAAAGAAGTGTGAAAATGTAAAATAAAGTCACATTATCCATGTGACTTAGGAGAGTAGGTGTAGGTGTAGTTTTTAGGAGGTGTCATAGTAGAAAAAGGTCACACCTCCCATGTGACTTTTTTTTTGTGGGAATTTCAAATAAGTTTTATTTGAATTTTCCCACCTATTTTCCAGCACCCTCACACTATAAATAGAGGTGTGGGCTCTTGTAAAATGCAGAATTGAAATTGGTAATAGAGAAACTCTACTCAATTTGAGAGAGAATTGTGAGAACTTGTCTTCTCCTTCACCTTATCTTAGCTTGAGTGCATTTGGTTCTCTCAAGTGGCGGCACTAGCTCACTTATCTTGGAGCCTTCACCATCCAAGTGGCGTGATCACCAAACCAAGTCCTTCATCTCCATAAGTTCTTCTTTCTTTCATATCCTAGTTCATTTGAAGCTAAAACATGTCTTAGTTTACTTTTCTAGCATTTTCATTCGGTATTCTAGCTTGTTTCTGAATTTGCTTCGGTTCATCTTATCCTTGGCTGTTTCTATTTTTTTCTTCTTCATTTCTTGCATTTTGTTCAGTTTAATTTCAGTATTGTAGCTTTCTATTCGGTCCTTTTGCTTTTATACACAATTTAATCGGTTCAATTGGCAATAGATGGATCTTCCATATGAGTTTGGTGTTTGGTGCAAGTTTTGGTGAGTTCTTGAAACATAGAACATTGATCCAATTCTATTAAAAGTGCCTAAGCTATCTCCAACTCAAGTTGATTCCATAGAATGTCAAAGAATCATCTCTATTTGGCTAGTGGAATCATATCATGTGGTATCTAGAGTTTAGGTTTGTTCTTGTTTAAATTTGAGTTGTGTTGCACTTTTAATTCAAGAGCTCTATAATTCTTGTTGTTTATCTTTCTGATTTTAGGCTTATTTTGAGTTTTATTGCTGTTTTCTTAATTGTGCCTATCATGTGTTTGTGTCTTTTCCTTTTTGAAGCCATAGAAGTTTTGTCATAGTCATGTTTTTCCAAGAATGTCATCACTTCTTGTAGTACTTTTATTGAATTTTTTTGTTTCTTGCTTTGGTGTAATACAGTTTCTGAGTTTAATTCTTGATCCTTTGTGCATTTTCTGTTTTAGTATTGAGTTCATACTTGTATTTTAGATCTATACAAGTTCTTATACATCATTTCCATTATGTCTTTGCTAGTTCTTAATTCTGTTTTTCATTCCTGTTAGGATTCCTCTGTTTTTCTGAAAACGTGCTTACTGTTTCGATTTATTGAAATTGATTTAATCACTGGAAATTTCTAAAATTCTTGATTTGTCTTCTTTAAAGTGTTATAAAAGAGTAGAAAAAAGAAGTACTCAAAAATTCAAAGTACAAAAAAAATGATAAATAAAATACAAAAAGTGTGCAATTCTGCTGAAAAAAATATGGTAATCTGGCAGCGATTTTAGAAAATTTATCTCAATTAATTGGCTTACTGTTTTTGAGTAATTCCAGTGCCATTGTTGAGCTAAGATCTTGAAGTTTCTGTGGTTAAAATTTCATAATCCAGTTCTTTTTATATCGTTCCAGTTAAATCTGTAAGCATCAAGCACAGTTTGCATAAAAATATTTTTCAGTAGCTCTGTTTTTGTTTTCTTCATCTACTCTAGTGCTTTTCTTTAGGTATCTTTTGTGTGCCTTTTTTTTCATTGAGTACCTTATTTTCTTGCTTGTCTTTTATTCTTTACTCTTTGAGTTTGTCATACATCTAGTATTCCTTTTGTTATAGCCTTTTCTTGCTTATACCTTTTCTTGCTTGTCTTTCATTATTCATTGGTTTTTGTGGTGAAGTGCTTTGAAGATTGTGTGCTCTTGCTTTGACATATTTCATTTGAGATTACTCAAGGCCTCAAGATCAGCTTGGTGCAGAGTGTATTCTTTCTTTGAGAGTGATTTTAAGTGACACTTCACTTCGGCAGTTTGGTTCCAATTTATTTTGCTAACTTTGTTTTCTTAACTTTGTTTTCTTAACTTTGTTTGTTGTTTTGTTGTTTGCTGTTTTCTTTTACAAATGGCTTCATATTCCAGTGGTGAGTCTTGCAAACAGCGTTCGCCTAGTAAAGCTTCTGTTCTTGGGGAATTACAAGAAGCTCACTGCACTATTAGACGGTTGGAGGCACAATTGCAAAGAATGGACGTGCAGCAAGCTAGACCTTCTCATTCTCACCATGGTTCACGGCATTCTCATAGACCTTCATCTAGAGGCTCTTCCAATGATCATGGACGTGAAGAGGAACATAGAAGAAGGAAGCATCACCATCATTCTCATGAATAGTGCTATAACCGTGACCAAAGATATCACCAAGTGTTCAACATTTCTTGTGGACAAGTCCCTAGTTTTAATGGTGATAGTGATCCTAATGTGTATTTAGAATGGGAGACTAAGGTTGACCATTATTTTCATGTGTATAAGGTCCAAGATGACCAAAAACTTAGTTTAGCTTCTTTATCCTTTTTGGGCTATGCCAAAGAATGGTGGCATAAAATTGTAATGGACATTATATATCGCAAGAAACCTCCCATGGTTTCTTGGAATGCTTTGAAAGAGTGTATGCGCGCGAGGTTTGTTCCCCCTTCTAGGAAGGAACACTTGTTGAAGTTCCAAAGGCTTCCTCAAGGACATAGGATGGTAGATGAATACTTTAAAGATTTTGAAACAACTTTAACTAAAATGAATATGCATGCTAATGAAGAGTCAAAGATTAAATGGTTTGTACGTGGTTTGAGAAGAGATATCAGAGAAATTGTAGAATTAAATGAGTACTCTTCTTTAAAGAAAGTGTTTCGCCAAGCCATCAAGGTGAAATCCTATCTTTTGAAAACAACTTTCAAAAATACTCATGATGATGATTTCTACAACTCTTTTAGGAAGGACGCCAACAAAATTTCTACTCAAAATTCTCCTTCCAATTTTTCCAAAAAAACCATGTTTCCAAAAAATGTTTATACTACAAATCCTTCTACTCCTAAGTCACCTACCAAAACTTCAAATATCAAATGTTTTAAATGTTTAGGTTTTGGGCACATAGCTCTTCATTGTCCACAAAAGCAAATCTTAAAAATAAACAAGGTAAAACAAGACCTAACTCACCCACCTACCACAAGTAAAAATGAAAAAGACAAAGAAGGCCAAGTTGACATGGGTCTTATCCTTCCACATCCAAGGTGTTTTCCTTCCTTATCTTTTTCATTACCAAAGGTTCTTACTTCACCACCATCTTGGTTAAACAATGTTAGGGATGATTTGTTCATACCTTCTAATGGTTGTCACCATTTAAGAGGTCTTTTTTCAAAAGATATCATCATTCCCAAACAAATTTTTCCAACTTGGTCGATTTATAGAACCTCCTTTTCTGCAATCCCATTGTTTACAAATGCTAAGTCATGTTTGCCTTTTTCTTCCACTTTTAATTGTAAAAATAAGCTGACTTTGTTATATGCAGGGATTCAGAATTCGTGGACGAATTCTCTCCAACTCGAGGAGTGTGATGAGAATCAAATAAAGGAGGCTTTTATTAATGAAGGAAGAGGACATTCGCCTTCACATTTGAAGTTCTTCCTTCTAGTCTTCTCAAAATTAAAAAAAGAAGACATAAAATAAAGATGAGGCCCCAGCCCAAAGCCCAAGCCCAAGCCCAAGCCCAAGCCCAAGAAGGCCAAAGCCCAAAAAGCCCAAGTCCATCCCATGAGGGGCAAGGCCAAGCATTAAATAAAAGAGCATCATTTGAATTACTCTTGTATAGTTGTAGGAGGTGTGGATATTAAATAAAGAAGTGTGAAAATGTAAAATAAAGTCACATTATCCATGTGACTTAGGAGAGTAGGTGTAGGTGTAGTTTTTAGGAGGTGTCATAGTAGAAAAAGGTCACACCTCCCATGTGACTTTTTTTTGGTGGGAATTTCAAATAAGTTTTATTTGAATTTTCCCACCTATTTTCCAGCACCCTCACACTATAAATAGAGGTGTGGGCTCTTGTAAAATGCAGAATTGAAATTGGTGATAGAGAAACTCTACTCAATTTGAGAGAGAATTGTGAGAACTTGTCTTCTCCTTCACCTTATCTTAGCTTGAGTGCATTTGGTTCTCTCAAGTGGCGGCACTAGCTCACTTATCTTGGAGCCTTCACCATCCAAGTGGCGTGATCACCAAACCAAGTCCTTCATCTCCATAAGTTATTCTTTCTTTCATCTTCTAGTTCATTTGAAGCTAAAACATGTCTTAGTTTACTTTTCTAGCATTTTCATTCGGTATTTTAGCTTGTTTCTGAATTTGCTTTGGTTCATCTTATCCTTGGCTGTTTCTATTTGTTTCTTCTTCATTTCTTGCATTTTGCTCGGTTTAATTTCAGTATTGTAGCTTTCTATTCGGTCCTTTTGCTATTATACACAATTTAATCGGTTCAATTGGCAATAGATGGATCTTCCATATGAGTTTGGTGTTTGGTGCAAGTTTTGGTGAGTTCTTGAAACATAGAACATTGATCCAATTCTATTAAAAGTGCCTAAGCTATCTCCAACTCAAGTTGATTCCATAGAATGTCAAAGAATCATCTCTATTTGGCTAGTGGAATCATATCAGATGGGGCCCTACCTGTTGATTACACTCTGACGATCAAGTCAGTACAAGGCTTATAAAAAACCAGAAGTAACTAGTTTCAGTATTAGAAACAGTGTACATTTACTTGAGATCTCAAATCCCTTTTATAGCCTACCTCTTGTAACAACTTTCTATCACGATAGTCTTATCTCTACTGAAAGCTTATGCGTACGAAAGATATTCTATTTAGGGCACACTCTCTTAGCGCCGCAGCTGAACAAAATCTTTCCTTCACTGGAGTGCATCAAATCTTAACAGAATAACCACTAGGGTACCAACTCATGTACCAGCATCAGGGGTCCAATCTGATTCAAGTAGACACCTTCGGCGAGGCGCTACGTATCATACGTGCAGCCTACTCATTGTGCCCTAGCACACATGGGCTTTGGCTTATAGCGAATGTTTTACTTGTACTGGACCCGAATGCACTAAACGCACCCCTAGGCCCATTAACACTCTTTGCTGACCGACCAGGTCTTACATGCGAAGGATAACATTAAGTATATGGATGGGAGTGAATTCACACATACCTGGTGCCCACTCATGTGGCCCATCAACTCGACCCGACGACCGAACCTGTTTAACGCAAACACGGATGTCCGACCACCGAGCATTGAGGTCTACAGGCTCTAGTTCAATACACAGCGCCCAGGCTCAAGCTGAACTTGTTTCAGTGAAGAGACTAACTGCTCGTCCATGGTGACCTATGTGTTCTATGAGTAGCGCGGCGCGCACACTGTCTTGAGGTGACATCTCACCACACTCCACCACGAGCGTACACGTGGCCATCATCAACGGCTGGAAAGCGTTACCGCTTGCGCTTCCCTCATACGTTAATACTTTGAAAACTCAAATCATTTTTTACTATTTCATTTCCCTTTCTAAGACTTTGTGCCTCTCTTCGAACGCTCTGTTCCTTCTCCTTCAACCCAGATAGACCTCCTCACCCCAGCTCATCAACCGAATCAAGGTACGTCCTTTAACTCATGAATGCTCGACAACATCATTTTAACGCTTTTAGTCTGCTCATATCAACTGCGCTGTGACTGTTTACATTTCGTGCGATTGTGATTATTGTCTCTATTTTTGCTTTGTTGTTCCCTTTTTCGAATCACATGCACTTCTTTTATCTAATTATTTACCTGTGTCCGTTTGTTTGCTTTTCTTGTTTTTAGATTCTCTATATGATGGATTACAAAATCCTATATCCCTAGCCCCTAGCAATCTATTAGAAGAAACTTATGAATACACCACCCGTGAGAAGATAATGTATTGGCCAAACCTCAAACATCGGTATCAGTGATCGACATCAGACGTTGACATCGGACATTCGTGGTCTGGTCGACTTATGGGCCACGTAAGCGGGCCCCCAAAATAATATGAGATAAAACCTAGATACCAGAAAGACCTAAGTCACGAGAGGGTCCATGCATGGGGGTGTATAGTACATTCGGGTCTATCACAAGTAAGTATTACCTGGAGACACCAAGGCCCATGAGTGAAGGGTTTCTAGAGAAAGTTGCATGCATGACATGTGAATAATTAGGCCCATGACTTTAATACTACTGAAAGTCATGGGACAACACAAGTTTATTTTTAGATTTTAAGATAAATTAATTATCTATTTTAAATACATCCATTAAATTTTACTTAATTATTTCATATTCCTAAATTTATGTATATTTTATATAATATTTACAAATTTTAAGTATGTATTTCTTTTTACTCAATTATATTTTTCTACATCTTTCAATTCTTTATAAACTTTATAAGATAATTTCTTTAAATAATTTTAAAATAAATCACTTAATCAATTTAATAAATTTAATTTAACTAATTTATATCAAATATTAAATACTTATTATAATATCATAAATTAAATTAAATTAAAATAATTTTTTTTAAAGAATTAAAGTATTTTATATAACATTTATAAAATTTAAATACATTTTTTCTTTTTACTTAATTATTATTAGTCAACATTTTTCGATTCTTTTTAAACTTTTTAAGATAAATTATTTAAATAATCTAAATCAAACACTTAGTCATATTAAAAAATTTAATTTAACTAATATATCAAAATCATTAAAATTAAAAAACTATTATAATATTAAAAAAATTTAAATAAAATAAATTATTAAAAAAAATATTTATTACCATATTATACATAAAATATATTTAAAATCAATAAATTTTAACAATTTAAATATTAAAATATATTATATGTCGGCTACGGTCCATGCGTTACATTTTTCCGTTCATTATGCGTCGGACAGCTCATATGAAAAATATTTTGTGTCGAATTTCCGTGGATTTGGTCCACGCAAAGTACATCGCCATTTCATGGAAATATGTGAAAGCTAATCGACTTTTTTTTTTCTTTGTTTCTCTGTTTTCCTAAAGTCATTGCTGCTATGTTTTCATAATTTAGGGATTTCTTATAGCTGTAGACCGTGTTTGAAATCACGTCCATTTTTTTTTATGTGAAAAATAAGTCAATAGAGTAATATCATTTTGATGTAAAAAATCTCCCTTTTTCCTATTAAAAATCCTACTAGATACCTTTCTCTCATTAGTGACCTGTACTCCGAAATATCAGCTATTTCATATCCATTTTTTTCATGATTATACTATGTTCTCATTTCTATTATTCCTATTTATTTTACCATTAGTTAAACGAAAATTATCTCACATCATCATCTTACGCGATAAATGATAATTAGTTCATCTGGTTCTCCATAAAATCTGTTAACTATAATATTTTATATTCATTTCATAAATACATCTAAAATGAGAATCTGTAAGGAAAAATTATATTAAGTTAAGCCTTCATATTGTTGTTTTTTTATCAACAAAAATAAAAATAATTACAACGCTATACTTCAGAGATATAAGATCAAAATACTTTCACCATGGTAAAGGTTTCCACAATAAAATAGTCCAAGCTGCACTAGTAGTGTTGCTACATCACCAACATACCTGCAGCAAAACAACAAATTCCTAATTTTCTACCTAACAATTTTAACCCGTGATTGGTACATTCCTAGTCATTGCTGCATGATAATTTAACACTGCAGATCCATATTCGACCCACACAAATGTTAAAAAAACTGCACCCAAAGTTGTATTTTACTCTAGAAAAAGTTACTTATAAAGATGGTTATTTATAAGCTGCACAATCCTTTGCACTTTTAAGCCTTGTTGTAATCATAGTCTTGTAGGAAAGTTTTTGCTTTCATCTTTATAAACTTTCACACTGGTACTTAATTTATATAATTCATCTCTTGCGGTAGTTTCACCATTCTTTTCTCTTTGTTTCCATCATAACTTAATCCATTTGTCTAAATATCATGGTTGAATGTGAACTACATGTGTCATTCTTTTACGTCGCAAAATTGTGATTCATGGAACACAGAGGAGGGACTCCTTTCTTCTTCTCTAACTTCCCTTTTGATATCAAAGAAACAGATTTATGGAAAAAATTTCGAAGATGGGGAAGGGTGAGTGATGTTTTCATATCAAGCAGATTGAATATAAAGAAACAAACGTTTGGTTTTGTTAGGGTGTGCAGGATGTCAGGACGTTGGAGAATCAACTGAACACAATATGGATTGGGAGTTGGAAAATGAAGGCTAACAAACCAAAATACAATAAGGCAGCCGAAACAAAGAAAGAATGGAATGCTAAGTTGAAAGAAAAGGCAACAGAAACAGTGAAAGAGATCAAGCAAGTGCGGAGGGCAAAAGGTAGTAATTCGTATGCTAACACTATCAAGTATGGAAACAGAAACAGAGCACAATCCAATGACAGGGCAAGCTTGAACGCTATTCACTTTAGAGCAGAAGAATCTACCAGGGAATGGCTAAAGATGTGTTATATTGGGAGAGTATCGGATTTAAGTAAAGTCTCAAGTTTGAATGAAAGATTCATCTTGGGAGGATTCGGTCATATAAAGGTTAAATATCTGGGTGGTTTTCATGTATTGCTGAAGAGGGAAAATGACACAAAAATCAAAGAAACGATAGAGGATAATAAAGAGTGGTTCGAAGAATTATTTGACACAATCATAGCATGGGAAGAGCAATTTGTAGCGGTAGACAAATTGGTATGGGTGAGGTGTAGAGGCCTACCATTGAAGTTATGGAACTCCGACTGCTTCAAACACATAGCAGCGTTATTGGGAACTCTGGTTGAGGTGGATGAAGCAACAATAGCACTTGAAGAGCTCGAATACGCAAGGTTTAAAATTAGAGTATCAGTGGGTTGTGAGGCAAAGTTAACAAGCTATGTGAGAATCAATGAAGTTCTGTATCAGGTATCGGTGGAGGAAGAATGCAATATCCCAGATTATAAGCTCTGCCAATGCCAGTGGGACGACGAAAGTGGAAGTGCCGATATAGAGGCGGAATCAATTGGGTCCCGAGCATCAGTCCGATCGGGATGTAGGGAGTTTGAGGAAAGCAAAGTTGAAGAGGAAGACTCGTCGGTAGAACCTCCTCCCATGGTACAAAGCTGCCGCAGATCGGAACCAATTTTTTCGTCAAGGTGTTGCGAGCCGCTTTTGGCAAGACCTACTGGACCTATCTCTACACCTAATCGACCTACAGCTAAAGGAAAGGAAATTTTAGGGTCAGAACCCCCAACGGTTACAACCAGGGCTGACGTGGCAAACTGGTTTGGGCCTGCTGAATTGGGCCAAAGCGTGGAGTGTCAAAAAAATGCTGTGAAGGGAGTTGGGAGGTGTGGAGATCAAAACCCTAATTTCTTTGAAGGCCCATCCGCAGGCAGGGAGGAGTTTCTACGGAACGGTGTGCTTGGAAGCCCACCTATCTCTGAAAGGAGTCACGTTATGGGCGAAATAGAACAAGCATGTCAGATTCAGACCACCATGGAACCATCTTTGAAAACCAGAAACGGAGAAAAAACCGCGACTCTTGTCAAGTCGCACAGAGACGCGGCGGAGAGGAAAAGGGCGACGTTATGCGCGTCGTTTTTGTCAGAACAAAGGGTTGGAATTTCCAATTCGCTATCCACATCGTCGAAGGAGGTGGAAGCCGCAGGGAAGCACGAACCAAGGATATCAATTTCGAGGGTGGAGGACTCTTTACTTCAGACAAGTGAAAGGGAAGCTAACCAACTACCTAGGCAACAAGTTGATAACGCTGATGAGCATAAATACAAGCAGTGCAACATCAATTTGGGGTCGAATTCGGGCAGAATAAGAAATTCATTCCTACCGTTTGGCGAACAAAGGGAAAGGGGGGCTCAAACGCTTGTGGATGGTTCGTCCAATTCAACAAAGGTAATCAACGATTCCTTATCCATTTGTTCTCCAGGTACATCTGAAAGAAGAGTTTTCTGGGTGGGTGACACAAGCAAAAACGACACGCGGGAAGACCGAAAATATGTAAGGTCAGCTTTATCTCAAATTAGCAATTCTGTTTCTGATTTGGCTATTAATAACTCTAATCGTTTATTTTGGATAAAAAAAGGTAGTCTAGAAATGATTAGGTTATGGGAATTGGGTAAAAAGATAGGGGCGTCTTGTGGGGAAGAAGGTAATGTAATGTTAAATTTAGAGGAATTGGAAGTAAGGGATAGGAGTCTCAAATCTCGAAGGGAAGAAGGGGAACATCGGGGGTTCTAATGAGAATTTTAACACTAAATGTGGGAGGGTTCGGGAACTCTGTGAAGTGGAGGTATGTTAAGGACTACATTAGAAAGGAAGATGTCAAAATGGTATGTTTGCAAGAAGTAAGAATGGAAAGTTTTAGTTTAAATAAGTGTTGCCAACTATGGGGGGAGAATGATATTGATTATCTTTATAGTGAACCATCAAATGGGGCAGAGGGTATTCTAACGATATGGCATAAAAAGTTTTTACAGTGTACTAAACACATCATTGATAGATGGTTCATTGAGTTTATTGGTCTTGCTAAGGAGAAAAATATCCCTGCTATTATTGTAAATGTGTATTCTTCATGTATTATGCAAGTGAAAAGGCAAATGTGGGCAGATTTATTAGAGATTAGACAAAGGGAACAATGTAATTCTTGGTGTGTTCTGGGAGACTTCAATTTTGTAAGAAATGAAAGGGAACGAAGGGGGATAAATCGTCTTAGCGGTATTAACCGAGAAATGCAAGGTTTTAACAACTTCATTGATAGTATGTAGATGGTGGATTTACCCTATATTGGAAGAAAATTTACTTGGTATAGGCCCAATGGCAAAACTAAGAGTAGGCTGGACAGATTTTTAACCACTTTTGACTGGTTACAACATTGGCCAGGAAGCAAGCAATATGTTTTAGATAGACAAATTTCTGACCACTGTGCACTGGTGCTTAAATCAAACTTGGTGGATTGGGGGCCAAAACCTTTCAGGTTTCTAGACATCTGGCAAGAAGAGAAGGAGTTTGAAATTTTTGTCAAAAGTAAGTGGGAGAATTACTTGGTCCAGGGAAACGAAATCCTAGTGTTAAAGGAGAAACTGAAAATGCTAAAGAGCGACTTGAAAGGGTGGAACAAAGACGTCTTCGGGCATACAGACCCATTTCATTAGTCGGTTGTGTGTACAAGATTCTGACCAAATTGTTAGCTAATAGGTTTAAAAAAGTTATTGGGAAGGTGGTAGATGGGACACAATCAACTTTTTTTGTCTAATAGAGGATTATTAGACAACGTCCTAGTGGTGAATGAGGTTATAGACGAGTTGAGAAGAAGAAAGAAGAGTGGGGTGGTAGTGAAACTTGATTTTGAGAAGGCATACGACTCGGTCAGTTGGGAGTTCTTATTTTACATTATGAGAAGACTAGGGTTCTGTGAAAAATGGATCCAGTGGATTAGAGCTTGCCTAGAATCTGCTACTGTTTCGGTTTTAGTAAATGGTAGCTCGACTAAGGAATTCAAGCCTTCTACAGGTCTTAGATAAGGGGATCCGATGACACCGTTTCTGTTTTTGATCGTTGCACAAGGATTAGCGGGTCTAGTAAAAGAAGCGACAAGGAAAAATTTGCTCTCGGGAATTAAAGTTGGGGGAAAAAAGGTGGATATGAATTTACTCCAATTCGCTGACGACACCCTTTTCGTCTGCGAATCTAAGGTTCAGAATTTCATATGCATTAAGGCTATCTTGAGATGTTTCGAATTAAGCTCTGGTCTTAGAATCAATTACCATAAGAGCAAAATTGGTGCAATTGGGGTAGGTAGGTATGAGATGAATGTGTACTCGGAAATACTTCATTACAGTCTAATGAATATACCCTTTACATATTTAGGCCTACCTATAGGAGGTAATCCATCTAGATGCTCGTTTTGGGAGCCTGTGCTTTTAAAGGTTAAAAAGAAACTTTCAGTGTGGAAAGGGAGGAACCTGTCTTTTGCAGGAAGAGTATGTCTTTTAAAATCTGTCATCAGTGCCATACCACTCTTCTTCCTATCCTTTTTCAAAGCACCGATTGGAGTGTGCAAGGAGATAACGAAACTACAAATAACTTTCTTGTGGGGTTGGGGAGCGGAAGGGAGGAAAATCGCTTGGACAAGTTGGGAAAATATTTGTAAGGCAAAAAAGGAGGGAGGTCTAGGTATTAGACGCATTGAGTTGTTCAATAAGGCACTCTTGGAAAAATGGCTATGGAGATTGGGATCTCAAGAGTCTGGACTCTGGAAGGATGTTCTAGAATCAAAGTATTGCCAATGGGGAACGACGATATCATATGCACCAAATCGAAAAGGGTATACATCTAGATGGTGGAGTGATCTAGCCAAGGCTAGTCTTTCTGACCAAGGGGCCAATTGGTTCAATCAGAATTTGGGTTGGAAAGTGGGTTCTGGAGAGAAGATCAAATTTTGGGAGGACGAGTGGTTAACCAATGGTCAACTCAAAACAAGATATGAGAGGTTATATAATAACTCAGAGCTCAAAGACAAGTATATTGTTAGTTGTGGAAGTTGGACTATGGAAGGATGGGAGTGGAAATTCAGTTGGAGAAGAGATTGGTTTGAATGGGAGAAAAGCATGGTAGAGGACTTCATGGCAATTATATCTCAAGTGATACTACAATAAGAGGTTGAGGATATACGAATTTGGATCGATCCTCCGTCATATACATTCACGGTGAAATCAGCCTACAACAGGTTAGTAAAGCATAATACAGGGGAGTTTTGAAGGTGTTCGAACTAGTTTGGAATTTAAAGGTCATGCCATCAACTAAGTTTTTTGTGTGGACGGCACTATCGGATAGATTAGCAACAAAACAGAATTTGCAAAGAAGGGGCGTGATATTGGGGGATATACTATGTGTGTTTTGTGGAAAAGAGGAAGAGACATGTTCACATATCCTTGTTTCATGTGAAGAATCAATTAAAGTATGGAACATGTGCTCTAGTTGGATGGGAGTAAGTTCGGTGAACTATAATGTATTGAATCATCATTTTGAACAATTTCCTGGCATATGTTCTAATCAAGAGGGCAATAGGTTATGGAAAGGTCTTTGGGTATCAGTTGCTCAGTGTATATGGAAGCACAAAAATAGGATTATCTTCAACCAAGCTAAGTTAGATGTGGAGGAAATTTTCACTTTAGCACAAGTACAATCATGGGTTTGGATGAAACACAAAGAAAGGAAAGTCCCCTTTTCATTTTCCGATTGGATTTTATCTCCTATAACATGCATCAATATGGTTATTAGATAATGTTTTATACTGTTATTAATATCATGCATGTTGGTTGGCTGCTGCAACAATTTTAAAATTAAATTGCTTAAGACCTATGGGCTGGACCTGATTTTGTATATCTAAGTTTTGATGAGGTCGGGAAGGTGTTTTTTTCTCTTTATTGTAGGAAAATAGGGAGGATATCAGATAAAAACCAGCAGATACTCCTATCATGCAGTGATAAATGAAGTGTGAATGCTTCCTATCTTTGACAACTTTGCATGCAGGGTTGGTTGTTGCAACAATTATAAGTAAATTGATTAATACCAATTGGGATGAAACTGTTTTTATTTACCTATGTTATTGGGAAGGCGTGGAAGGTGTTTTTCTTGGTGCAGGTAAACGGGAGGACAACAACTAACATTTTAAGATGTTAGAGGATTATGGGAAGCGGAAGAGTGAAGAATGTTGTTGGAAGCTGGGGCATAGGGAGATTATAGAACAATCACAATCTTAAGTTGTTACATTTTCTGTTAAAGGAGCTACCTTAGAAGTTAGAATCTTGGAAACCAAAACTGGTTTGTGCAGTAAGTGTTGGTGTGAGGTTCTGTAATATTAGAATGTATAAGTGGCTTGGGGGTTAGCTTTATGCAGCTGTCTTGTTTTAAGGTTGTGTGGATATACATGTTTTGTTAGTTTGCTGTCAGGATTTTATAAGTAACTGTAAGAAGGTAAGTTTTTTTTTTCTTTTTTTGTCTTTTTGTTTGTTTTTTCCTTTTTCCTAACCAATTTTTAGTGGGTTTGTATAAGGGTTGGGACACCCCTAAAGTGTTCCATTATTTTATTTAATTCTTGGTTGAAAAAAAAAACATATGTCATTCTTTTGTACTTCAATTTATCTATTATTTCATATTCGAGCAGGTACTAGAAAAAATGAGATATACTTACGGAAATACTTGATAATCATATCCACTATACTCATGATATACGATCATCTATTTATAAAAAAAAATAAAATTATCACTAGGATTGTTCATCAATAACAAGTTGACCAATCCGAATCAAAGAAGAATGCAGATAAATCATAGAACTTTAAGATTAAATTAATAAAATGAAAGCAATGTATATTTGAGGTATTTTACTTGTATTATCATCAAGACGGTGCTAATATTGAAACCATAGGTGAATAATGTTGTTTAGTTTTTTATTATTATGTCTATTTTTATACTTTTATATTTACATTTTGTAAATTTTATTATTTGTTTCCTTTATTAATGTTACATTCAACTATAAATTTTAAAATCTTTATATTTTAATATTTTTTCAGTTGTTTCAAGAATTATGTGCACTGAAAAAATTATTGAAAAAAACACAATACATTTAAGAAAACACAAAAAGTGAAATTAATGGGGTTTGAAAAATTCTGCAAGTGACGGAATTTGAAAAACCCTTAAAATTAATGGAGGTTTATAGAACCGTCGAAAAATAATTATCATATCAAAAATTAGTAACTGATAATCCGTTAACGACGTTGTATTTTTTAGAAAAAAACAAACCGTAAATAATGTATTTAGAGGAGACTAATATTAAATATAATCCTGTTAAAAATAATTTTTCTTATAATGAATCATCTAATCCGTTAGCATCAATAAGCAGTGAACGCAAATGTAAATGATGAGCTCAAGGAGCTGCAAACATCATTTGAAAACTAATACAAATGCAGGATTAAAAAAAAATATCAGTGCATTGGATCTCTCACATAAGTTATATCTAATTAAAAATCGTTATATCAAATTAACTAGATATTAGTAGTTGCTATAAGTTTTACGTTTTCGTTTTGACAACTTTAATTCTTAAGATAGTTACATGGGATCTATTTGTTTTGATATATTATACCTATTCGTTTATTTATATAACAGAACAGAACATTTTAAAAAGAAATTTATTTTAAATTAATAAAAAAAAAACTTAAATGAGAAAAAAATTCTAACTTAAATCCTGCAGTCATGTTTACACAATTGAAGAATGTGAGAGCACAAGGCCCTGCATTGTGAAAGAAAATAAAGTTGGCTTGGAAACCAGTTAAGAAAAAACAACGACACACAACTCAATGTGTTAAAAAGACAGCTATGGGCTGTTTTACAAACTCTGTTGAAGCTGAATTACTAGAGTCATGTATGCTATTAAGATTTTCATACACATAATTTGCCTTATTTTATATTCTCATAATTTTCTTTTGGGTTTTGCTGCACTAGTCTCCCACTTGTATTGTTTTCTTGTTAATGATTGATGTTAATTGGGTCTCCAATCTAACTGGATTGTAAACAACATAACAAGTTGCCTTTTTTAACCAATTTTTTAATGCTTACTATTTTAACCATTAGGAATATAATTAATAGACTCATAAATTTTCGACATTCTATTATATTTAATCTGTTATATGATTTATTATTAAATTTAACAATTAATATAATTTGTTTTACATTGTTTCCAATAGAGCTATGGAAGCTCATGTTTCAAAGAAGAAGCTTCAATATATTACACATAACATAAAGTGTTTATCTCACTACTATTGAATTTATAAATTATATTTTCATTGATATTTTAAATTGTAGTGCCAATCAATAAAAAAATCATAAATGTAAATATTATGTGGTGACACATATGCAACCAAGTATATATTCCAACATTATTGACTCCTGAAACAAGATAATGTATAAGTTAAATATCTTAATCAATTAAATATGAATTACACTTTTTATTGATTATATAAAATTTAAAATTTGTAGATATTTAGTGATTCATTACATTGAACAATGAAAATATGAAGAAAAAAAATAATAGTAAACTTTGTATTTTTAAGGATTATTGGTGGATTGTTTTTAGTTTAATTTAATGATACATGTAAATATTAGATTTTGATCTTTGTATACCGTGTTTATCTTATATAAATATCTATAATTTTTGTAGTATGAATTCCTATTTTTTGTTAAACATAGTAAATTCAAAGTAATTAACCTAAAAAAGAATTAGCATAATAATAATAATTATAACGATTTGTTTATTTGATATTTTCTTAGTCTGAACACTAATAAGGTCTATTATTAAGTTTTAAGCCATATAAAGGTGAGGAATTTGAAGCATATATTTAAGTTTCAAGGCATAGAAAGATAATGAATTTGAAGTAATGTGATGAAATCGAAAATTTAATTTATCATGAAACATATTAATTTATTAATTCTCAATGACATAATTATGGATGAAATGTGTAGCACATCACTGATCACAAGGGCATTCGCATCTGTGAGTTGCCATATTACAAAACGCCTTGCATGGTGGTTTGCAAAAATTCAAGCAATCACGGTTTGTATCACACTTTTGTATTCCGTCAACTTGGTTGTTCTCAGAATATTTGTACACATCTCTTGTATTTGGGATGCTCAACACACCATTCCCTGCAAAAACATACACAAATTCAATAACAATTAAGAGTCTTTTCATAAACTCAAATATCAAAATATGTTCAAAGAATATACCATAGCATGCTATTAGAGCAAATATGACAACACTCAAAGCTATCTTATTAACCACACCCATCTCTCTCTCCTTTCTGCTTTCTGCTTTCTTTCTGCTTTCTACTTTCTTTGTGGGTTTCTTACTCTCTCTTCATTTCAGTTTGTACCTTCTACTACATATTTATACTACTACTTAGTCAATGTTTTGTTCTTTCTTTTATTCATTCTAAATTACTATTAAATAAAATAGCAATCAAACAAAGCAAGTATTAACACTACATTTAAAACCATTGAAGATTCAACATTACCATTATATTTAATTTATTGTTACTATGAATATTAATTAATATAACTAATATGGTTATTAATATTACTAATATTATTATTAATATTGTTTTTAATTTTATTAATGTTATTATTAATATTACTAATATTATAATTAATATTGTTATTAATACTGTAAAAGCCCAAAAAGTTCCTACACACTACACTGTAAACTAATTGAATGGTCTTGTAAAACTTATAGTAATTCAACTATAAAGTAAAGATATACTCCATATATATATAAATATAATTTTTTACAAAATGAGGTTAAAATTTTTTTATCTATCATTTTATCGCTCTTGCAACTATACATATATTTGCTTGTGTATATACTATAATTATCAGACTTTATAATACAAATAAACAATGGAATCTTTACTGTTAATTAATTTTTTTTGCCTTAGATTTCAATTGTATTTGATTTTTTTTTACTTTCACTTCCAATGTGAACGTTGATTCGTTAATATTGTAATGTTTGGGTTTTTCCTTTCATTCAGTGTTTCTTTTCCTTACAACTTTCATTGCCATCAAATCATCTCCAAACATAACTTAGAGGAAAGTCTTGGTACTTAAGTAGTTCATTGTGATTCACCTCATTTTCTTGGGATTTCCAAAGATTCTGAAGTTCCCAGTGATAAATGTAATACAAAAGGACCCACTTTTGTAAGGGCACTAATGCAGAAATGTTAAACAACCGCTTGATCCATCCAATCTTGCCCAGACTCTATCTAAATAGGGATTGCTATTCAATGCCAAAATGACAGGATACTCTAATCCTGCACAAAAATAAAAACTTGCCCCCACTCATACCTATTCCCCAATTCCAAAAGTCCTCCATTTGGGTTTCCTCTACCTGAGACAATCTCACTCATCCATCCAATCCTTACTCCTAAGCCTGTTTTACTCTTCCTGCAGATTCATACCATTTTACTACCCTCATCACCACCAAAAAACCACATATGTTTGTTTGATTAAAAAGTTCCACCTATATGTGTCAATACTGTATCATTATAGCACCAGAGGAGAACATCATTTGGCCACCAAGATTCCTTTAGCCTACCCTCTTCCACCACCTGCCTTCCAATTAACTTTCTCCACCCTTCTTTACTTGCCTTCCAATACAAGTGTTATAAATCATTTATATTATCAATAGATTATGCAACTTCAATTAATGATTATGTAGTACTATGCAGTATCATAGAGCTACCTCCTAGCAACCTGTTTTACTCTTCCTACAGATTCACACCATTTTGCTACCCTCATCACCATCAGAATACCACATATGCTTGTTTGATTAAAAAGTTCCACAGGTATGGTTCATTACTGTATCATTACAGCACCATAGCAGAACATCATTTGGCCACCAAGATTCCTTTAGTCTACCCTCTTCCATCACCTGCCTTCCAATTTACTTCTTCCACCTTCCTTTACTTGCCTGCAGCTTTGCAAACCTGCAACCCGACAGATCCCTCCTAGCAACCCCTGCACCACCTTACTCTGTTCTTTCTTATTTCCTCTAAACTGTATTCATTTCTTCACATCAAAAGGTTGCTTAACTTCAATTAAGATCATCCTAACCTCATCTAGATGTTAGGTATCAGCTTACTAGTTTTTATACAACATTCTGCAGCAGGAGCACTCCTTTAAAAGGATATATCAGGCGCACTCTAAAATCAAACCTGCAGCAGGAACACTCCTTTAAAAACCATAGAGCGAGCTTGTATCCACACACCCTCAACCACCAGCCTCACCCATTTACTTGTAGCTTCTAATGCAGATAAGGGGGTTCAACATCCAATCTGTAAAAGAATAGCTAAAAGAGGGACCCCTATGCTTTAGCCACTGCCAGGACTTGAGCTGGACTTTCTGAAAAATCTCCTCCACATCTGCTACCCCTTGATTAAAAACAATGGAGTTCCTTGGCTCCCATATACATGCCACTATAGTTGCCCATACTCCTTTCCATAAGAGACTTTGTCTACTGCTGAGTTGGGGTAAGTAAAAACTTTCAAAGTGAGATAAGATGGCATTCTGTTGTACAGACACAATGCCAATCCATCTAAGACATAATGACCACACCCTCTGAGCAGCAACACATTCTATGAATGTATGTTGACATGTTTCCTCCTTTGACTCACACATAGCACAAAGAATTGTGTTCATGATCACCCCTTTTCTACTCAAATTTTCCCTTGTAGGTATTCTACCTATAAGAACCCTCCACGTTGTGGTTAACACGTTGGGGAAGGTTTTGATTTTCCAAAGGTATCTGAACACATCATTTTGGGAGCTTCTAACAGGGTGAGCTATACATTCATACGCAGAATACGCAGAATTTACAGAGAACAACCCCGAGTCATCAAACCCCCATACCTGTATATCTTCTTGATCCCTTGATAGCCTAACTCGTGATAAGTGCATAGCCAATTCTGATTCCAACGTGCTTTTCCACTCGAATCTTACTCTTCTCCAACTATGTTTCCATTCCCACAATGAGTCTACCTAAGAACCAACCTCTTCCACCTTTTGGCCATGGTTCAAAGAGATTGAATAAAGTCTGGGAAATAAGGTTTTGAAACTACTATTACTGGCCCATACGTCCTCCCAAAATCTTACTTTGTCTCCACGTCCTACTTTCCAGATGACTTGCTGATGAAACCAACCTGCTCCTTCTCCCTCCATGCACATTTTATGTAAGTCTCTCCATCACCAGGGTTGGACTTTTATTGCTACTTGCAGGAATTCTAAATCCATCCCATACTTTGAAACCAATAGCTCCTTCCACCTCCCTTTCTCTTCAGATATCAGGCGCCATCTCCGTTTAGCCAGAAAAGCATAATTGAACTTCCTTATATCTCTGATCCCCAAACCACCTTCCTCTTTTGGTTTACACAACACTTCCCAACTGACCCAAGCAATCAGTTTCTTCTCCTTCCCCCAACCTGATGGATATCCAATAGGAGAGGATTTTATTAATGAAGGAAAAGGATTTTCACCTACACATTTGAAGTTCTTCCTTCTAGTCTTCTCACAAATTAAAAGAAGTCAAAGAGAAGATCAAGCCTAAAGATAAAGAAGTCTACAAACTCTCAAATAATAGGCTTCATTTTGAATATCTCTCTTTAAGTAGAAAATATATAGAATAATCTTTAGGAAGGAACTTAGAGGGAAACATAAGAAACCTCTTTTTTAAAAGCATCCTTAGTTGTAGTTTAGAAATATTAGAAGCTTAGGGGGGTGTGAACTTAGTAAGGGATGCTAGGGGGAGTGTAGATATGAGTTAGGAGGTGCCAAACTAGGAAGGAAAGTCACACTTCCTTCATGCACTAGTTGGCGCCGAAATTACATGTCATTTAGGGGCACATTTGCATTTGATTAGCTTTGCATTTCAACACCTTATAGGCTATAAATAAAGGTGCTTAGCTTGTACAAATCAGATTAGGAAATTGAAGTAAGAAAACTCTACTCAATTTGAGAGAGAAATTGGAAGAGCTTTGGTGCCTTCATCAAGTCTTATCTTGGGTGTCTATGGTGAACCTCAAGTGGCGACAACACACTAATCTTGGAGTTCCCACACTCTAAGTGGCGTGATCACTCACCTATTCTTCCATCTCCATAAGTTTTCTATTCTCAAGCTTTGTTTCTTCTTCATGTTCATGTTTTAGTTTACTTGTTCTTCAATTCCATTCGGTACCTTCAACTGCATTTTCAATTCTGTTCGATTGTTTCTTTTAATTGGCTGTATTCAATTGTGTTTCTTCCATTCTTGTTGTTTGATTCAATTTGACAATACATGGACTTCCATGTGAGCTTTGGTTCGGTGCAAAGTCTTGGTGAGTTCTTGAAATAGAACCTTGATCCAATTCTAATTGAAGTGCCAATTCATGACCAACTCAAGTTGTTCCTAAGAATGTCAAAGAATCATGTATTCTTGCTATTGCATTCACATCATGTGGTATCTAGAGTTTAGGTTTGTTTTGCTTAATTTTTGAGTTGTGTTACACTTTATTTTCAAGAGCTCTTTATTTCAAGTTGTTTACCATTCTGTTTTAGGCTTTACTTTGAGTTTCCTTGCTGTTTTTCTTTTGTTACACCAAGTGTTTGTGAAAAGGATTATGGCACTCATTGTTCATATGAGTTTGGCTGCTCTTTTGGAATGGCATTCTCCTTCCTTGAGCTGACCTTAAGCTTCCTTTCACTTGTTGTTCTATCTTGTGGTATGTCTTTTAATTTTTTAATCATGTCAAGATTTGTCTTAGTCATGTTATTCCATAATTGTCATCACTTCTTGTAGTCCTTTTATTGCTTTGTTTGTTTCTTGCTTTGGTTTACTTTCTGTTTCTGAGTTTATTGCTTGATCCTTTGTGCATTTTCATTTTTAGATTTGAGTTCATGCTTGTATTCTAGACCTATACAAGTTCCTCTACATAATTTCCATTATGTCTTTGCTATACTGTTTTTCATTCCTAAATAGGTTACTCTGTTTTCTTACACACGTGCTACTGTTTTCAATTTACTGCAATTAATTGGCTCACTGGAAATTTGTGAAAATTTGGATTTACATTCTTCAAAGTGTTACAAAAGCATAGCAAAAAGAAGTACTCAAAAATTCCAAGTACACAAAAAATGATAAATAAAATACGAAAAGTGTACAATTCTGCCGAAAAAAATACGGTAATTGGGCAGCGATTTTGAAAAATTTATTTCTCTCAATTGGCTTACTGTTTTTAACTCATTCCAGTGCCATTATTGAGTTGAGACATTCAAGTTTCTGTGGTTAATTTTTCACATTCCAGTTCGCTTTCAATCATTCCAGTTAAATCTGTAAACATAGCACAGTTTGCATAATTTTTTTTTTTCCAGTAGCTTGTTTTTTTGTTTCTTAAATCTAGTCTAGTACTTTTCTCTAGGACTCTTTTGGTGTGCCTTCTTTCTTCATTGAGTTCTTTATTTTCTTGCTTGTCTTTCATTCATTAATCTTTGAGTTTGTCTTACATATAGTATTCCTTTTGCAATTACCTTTCTTTGCTTATACCTTTTCTTGTTTGTCATTCTTTCTTCTTTGGTTTTGTGGTGAAGTACTTTCAAGATTGTGTGCTCTTGCTTTGGAATTTTTCACTTGAGGATTACTAAGGCCTTAAGATAAGCTTGGTGCAGAGAGCATTCTTTCTTTGAGAGTGAATTTCAGTGAATACTTCACTTCGGTTTTGGTTCCCCTTTCTTTTAGCTGACTTTGTTTCCTAACATTTGTTTGCTGTTTTGTGTTTGTTGTTTCTCTTTGATAAAATGGCTCCATATTCTAGTGAGGAATCTTGCAAGCAGAATTCACCTTCTAAAGCTTCTCTTCGTGGTGAATTACAAGAAGCTCAACGCCATATTAGAAGATTGGAGGAAAGGTTGCAAAAACTGGACATGCAACAAGCTGGACCGTCTCATGCTCACCATGCAGCGCACCATTCACATAGACATTCGTCTAGGGGTTCATTCAATGCTTTTGACCGTGAAGAAGTGTGAAGAAGAAGGGAGCCAACTCATTCCTTTCATGGCTATGATCCTAGAGGGAGAGACCACCGTGACAATGGCTATTACCGAGAGGCTAAAGCTAGACTTCCTTTAGTCAAGCTTCCAAGCTTCAATGGAGATAGTGATCCTAACATCTATCTAGATTGGGAGGCCAAGTGTGAGCAGATTTTTGACCTACTTGGGGTCCAAGATGAGCATAAGTATAAGTTAGCTACTTTAGAATTTTGTGATTATGCCATGCAATGGTGGCATGGACTTGTAAAGGACATTATGTTTCACAAGGGTCCTCCCGTGGACTCTTGGAACTCTCTTAAGTTTCAAATGCGCGCTAGATTTGTACCGCCCCACTTTAGGAAAGACCTTATGTTGAAACTCCAACGGTTTCAACAAGACACGCTAAGTGTGGACGCTTATTATAAAGAATTAGAAACGCTTTTATGTAAGTTAGAAATACGTGAGGACGACGAAGCTTTGATTGCTAGGTTTGTTAGTGGGCTAAGGAAGGAAATCCAAGATATTGTGGAATTACAAGAGTATTCATCATTTGGGTCTTTAATTCATCTAACAATGAAGGTGGAAGCCCAACTTGCTAAGAAAAACTCTTTTAAAAACTCCCCAAATAATGGTTACTATACTCCAAATCTCGGACAAACAAAAAGTCTTTTTCAAAATTTCCTTCCCAAGATTCTTCTTTCAAACCCAAGGAATCTCAGCCATCTACTTTTAGGCCTAAATCTCCAACAAAAACGTCTAATAAAAAATGCTTTAAATGTTTAGGATATGGTCCCATAGCTGCAAATTGCCCTTCTAAACGAAATATGTATATGCATGATGGCATTATAGTTAGTGAGCATGATTCCGACTCACCTAGGCATGCTTCACCTTCTAAACCATCCAGTGAAAATGAGAGTGTAAGTCCTTGTGAAGGTGACTTGTTGATGATAAGGCGTATGTTGGGAACAATTCCAAAATCTTTGGACGATACTCAAAGAGAAAACATTTTTCATACCCGATGTCTTATCAACAACAAGTTATGTTCCTTGATTATTGATGGAGGAAGTTGCACTAACGTGGCTAGTACAAGAGTAGTGGAGAAGTTAGCCTTACCCACTATCTCTCATACCAAGCCTTATAAATTACAATGGTTAAGTATCGAAGGTGAAATAATGGTTAACAAACAAGTCCTCATTAACTTTACAATAAGAAAGTATAAGGATGAGGTTTTATGTGATGTTGTGCCCATGGAAGCAACTCATCTTCTTTTAGGAAGGCCTTGGCAATATGATAGACATGTTTTACATGATGGCCTATCCAATACTATGTCTTTTTCCTTCCAAGGGCGCAAGGTTGTCTTAAAACCTCTCTCTCCTAAAGAAGTTCATGAGGACCACATCAAAATGAAAACTAAAAGAGAAAATGAGAAAGAAAAAGAAGTAAGTACTTTACCGAGTCAAACCATTTTCTCCACTAAATCCATCATGTTGACTCGTGCTATGCCTCACATGGACCCTCCAAGGTCTTCTTCTTCTTTATCTTTTTCATTACCTAAGGTTCCTATTGCCACACCAAATTGGTTAAAACATGTTAGGGATGATTTTTTACCTCCTAATGGGTTTCACCATTTAAGAGGTCTTTTTCCAACAAATATCATCATTCCCAAACACATTTTTCCAACTTGGTCAGTTTTTCAAGCCTCCTTTTCTGCTATCCCACCATTTCCTAAAGCTAAGTCATGTTTATCTTTGTCTTCAACTTTTACTTGTACACATAAACTGACTTTGTTACGTGCAGTGTTTTAGAATTCGAGGTCGAATTCTCTCCAACTCGGGGAGTATGATGGATATCCAATAGGAGAGGATTTTATTAATGAAGGAAGAGGATTTTCACCTACACATTTGAAGTTCTTCCTTCTAGTCTTCTCACAAATTAAAAGAAGTCAAAGAGAAGATCAAGCCTAAAGATAAAGAAGTCTACAAACTCTCAAATAATAGGCTTCATTTTGAATATCTCTCTTTAAGAAGAAAATATATAGAATAATCTTTAGGAAGGAACTTAGAGGGAAACATAAGAAACCTCTTTTGTAAAAGCATCCTTAGTTGTAGTTTAGAAATATTAGAAGCTTAGGGGGGTGTGAACTTAGTAAGGGATGCTAGGGGGAGTGTAGATATGAGTTAGGAGGTGCCAAACTAGGAAGGAAAGTCACACTTCCTTCATGCACTAGTTGGCGCCGAAATTACATGTCATTTAGGAGCACATTTGCATTTGATTAGCTTTGCATTTCAGCACCTTATAGGCTATAAATAAAGGTGCTTAGCTTGTACAAATCAGATTTGGAAATTGAAGTAAGAAAACTCTACTCAATTTGAGAGAGAAATTGGAAGAGCTTTGGTACCTTCATCAAGTCTTATCTTGGGTGTCTATGGTGAACCTCAAGTGGCGACAACACACTAATCTTGGAGTTCCCACACTCTAAGTGGCGTGATCACTCACCTATTCTTCCATCTCCATAAGTTTTCTATTCTCAAGCTTTGTTTCTTCTTCATGTTCATGTTTTAGTTTACTTGTTCTTCAATTCCATTCGGTACCTTCAGCTGCATTTTCAATTCTGTTCGGTTGTTTCTTTTAATTGGCTGTATTCAATTGTGTTTCTTCCATTCTTGTTGTTTGATTCAATTTGACAATACATGGACTTCCATGTGTGCTTTGGTTCGGTGCAAAGTCTTGGTGAGTTCTTGAAATAGAACCTTGATCCAATTCTAATTAAAGTGCCAATTCATGACCAACTCAAGTTGTTCCTAAGAATGTCAAAGAATCATGTATTCTTGCTATTCCATTCACATCACAACCCCCATAGGAACCTCCGTTGTAGGCTGATTATGGTGCTTTATAAAGAGATAGGTAGAATAGTGGCACTACTGTTATAACTGATTTGATGAGACATATTCTCCCTGCCAAAGATAGAAATCTCCTTCTCCATGCATTGAGTCTGGCTCTTAGTTTACTTAGGACATGCTCCCAAAAAATGGTCTTCCTTGGATTCCTTCCCACCTCTAGGCCCAGATACTTAAACGGAACTCCCATCTGGTCACAATTCAAGGTTTTTGCATAACATACCATGGCGTTTCGATTAACATTTACGCCTGCAATTATGGATTTTTGGATATAGCCGCATTTGTATATGCTTCTGAATCAGGTGAGAGGGTTTAAGGGTATAGCATTTACAAATGCGACTATTACCATAGTCGCATTCGTAAATGTGTTTTACAATGGCGGCTTTGGTAAATAGACGTTGTACCATCCAGGTCTCGGTTGACCGTTGACCGTTGACCAAAGTAGACATGGGACCCCCGAAGGAGGGGCCCACGCGGAAGGTTCAGTTGGTTAGGAAAGAGTCTTATTAGGCTCTCATGGAAGAGGACCGAGGAGGTGTCGGCTTGGAGGAGGGGCGAGGAGTCCTCGGCCCTCGGCACCCGAAGAGGAAGATGAGTCAGAAAGGTGGCTTGAAGGCCACATCCCAGCTATCGTGTAGAGGAGCCCAAACCACCAAGACCATGCATGAGGGTGTAGGGAAGCGGCAGTACGCCACACTGCTAGAGAACCACTGGAACCGATACGACTCGGTAAAGTCTCGTTCTAGCGGCGATCGACATCCATGGGACGTGTGAGGGTAGTGTACGCTCAGCCTGGATGAACCCTCTGATATTGGGTGTATGAGTTGACGCTTTAGGGATCATCCTGTGCCAGTTGCACTTCGAGAAGGGAGTCTTACACACTGGGGTTTCCCTAAGTTGGGTTACAGTGTTGTAAGGCCACCCATGCAGAGATATGCTTAAGTCAGAGGAAGACACGTGGCAGAAGCACCGGGAAGGTATATAAGCCTTTCTGAAGGGCTTAGCAAGGTACGTTTTAGACATTTGACATTTTACACATTCTCACACTTTACACACAAGGGACTTGAGAACGAGAGAGAATTCAGTTACAATTCAGTTACGCGCTTCATGAACACGGTGCCTGTGGTGTTGTGATACGGAGGTGTAACGGTGTTTTCTACCAGTACTGACTTGAGCGTCGGAGTGCAAACTGCCGTGAGGGCGCCCTTTTGTCTCTCTGTTTCAGGTATTCACGACGGCGAAGGGTGAAGATTGGAACGAAGACGAATGAGTCCTTGATACGCAGCTCGTAGCTACGCTCGAAGGCAATCTGGTCAACCGACAGGAACATTTGGCGCCCACCGTGGGGCCCGATCTAAAACAGCAGTCCCACAGCAAGAAGTTCGAGTTTCAGTAGCGACAACGAAGTTCTTGGAGGTTTTCCAAGATTCTTGCAAGATTCACCGAAAATCTTCAAGATTCGTTCGGTTCCACCGAAGAAAGTTCCAAGATTTGCAAAAACAGTTCTAGATTCTCCAAGAAACCATGAAGAATGAGGACCACTAGGCAGAGTTGAATAGCGCGCGAAGAGAGTGATGGCATGACCTTGCAGCATGTCAAGGAGGTGATGCAAGGCCTTCAAGAGGCAATGGCGGTGTTGAGGGCGGAGCAAGAACGCATTCAGTTGGAGCTTGCGGCGTCGCAGGCGAGAAACGAAGAGTTGTGTCGCGAACGAAGAGTTGTGTCGCGGGATGCGCAACCACCCTGGGAATCGCAAAGTAGAGGATCGCGAGTGCTTCACACCACCCAGGGAGTTCCCCATGCCTTTCTCGCAGTCCATCATGGAGGCAGTGATTCCACCCACGTTCGTAGGCCCGAAGGTTACTTTCACGGGGATGGAAGATCCAGATGCACACCTCACTGTGTTTCGCACGCAGATGATGCTTGTCGGTGGTTTTGACGCCGTGAGGTGCAAGTTATTCATGAGCACGCTGGCAGGGATGGCAATGGACTGGTTCATCAGCCTTCAAGATGGCCACGTGACATCCTTTGCACAGCTGTTCATGGAGCCGTATATCGCGAACCGGGCTCCCCCGCCGGTGTCGTATGATCTCTTTGATGTGAAGCACTATTAGGGGGAGACATTGAAGAAATACATCAACCGTTTTGGGGCGCAGGTGGTGAAGGTTGGCACCACCGAAGAGCCAATGATCGTGTATGCGTTCAGGAAGGGAATCTGCACTGGGCCATTATGCGAGTCCCTCATCAGGAATCGCCCCAGAACTTTCGCAGAAATCAGGCGTCGGGCGGTGGAGCACATCGCCATGGAAGGTGAGGTGCGCGAGAAACGTGCAAGTGTCGCACCCGCACGCCCTAGAACATAGTCGTGCGAACAACCCACGAGGGTGAACGAGAACGCGACAGGGAGGAGAGGTCAAGAGAGGAAGTGCCCCTACGAGGCGAGGAAGCCACAAGCGAGGGGCCGCTCAGGGGAGAACAGGCCGGTTAGGCACGACTTTATGGTGGAGCTGAAGGACCTCATTGCAGTGCCTAACATCGTAGATAGGCTGAGGGTCCCTATGAAGACAGATAAGGTGCTGGGACCACACAAGGACGCGTGGTGTGAGTTCCATCAGGCGTTTGGGCATCGAATCACCAACTGCCTAGCTTTGGGCTATCTGTTGGATGAGCTAGTGAAGAGCGGGTTCTTGAATGACTATTTGGCGGGGTCATCCGCAGCCACAGCCTTGGAGGCACCAGTAGAAGATCAGGCACCAGTATCCGCGGTGAAGGCGCCCGCAGAGGCGGTACCCATGGAGGAAACGCCCGCGGGGGAATTGCCCATGGGGGAAGCGCCTGCTGAGGCGATATCTGGAAGGCAAGGCCGCAAGGGTGTAGCTCGTGCGGAGAACACTCAGGATAGGCGTCCCGAGCCGGTTGAGAATGTGGTAGAGAGGCAGATTGGTGGAAAGACCTTTAAACTGGGACGGTTGCTGAGTCAAGAAGAGCAGGACCAGGTGGCGGCAGTAATCTCACGATTGCTGAGTCACCTGGACGCCTTTGCATGGTGCGCCTCGGACATGCCCGACATCGACCCGGATATTTTATGCCACCATCTCACCATGGACCCCAAGGTCTGCCCTGTGCGACAGAAGAGGAGGAAGTTCAACGAGGAAAGGTTCCTCGTCATGCAGGAAGAGACCAAAAAGCTGCTGAGTACCGACCACATAAGGGAGATCCAGTACCCTGAGTGGCTGGCCAACGTGGTGTTAGTAAATAAGGCAAACAGGAAGTGGAGGATGTGTGTGGGCTTCACTAACCTGAATAAGGCGTGCCCCAAAGATTCGTATCCCCTGCCCAGCATCGATGGGTTGGTGGATAGCGCCTCGGGCAAGATGCTGAGTTTTCTAGATGCGTTTTCGGGGTATAACCAGATCAAGATGCATCCTCGTGACGAGTGCAAAACGACGTTTATGACTGAGACGTGCTGTTATTGCTACAAGGTGATGCCGTTTGGGTTGAAGAATGCAGGCGCCACCTATCAAAGATTGATGGACAAGGTCCTGGCACCCATGTTGGGTAGGAATGTGCAGGTGATAAGTGTCTAATTTCAGTAATATTTCATATTAAAATATAGGCACTTATGAGGATTTATTGCTAATTTACATATAAAATAATTCCTAATTTATGAATTTAGACCTTTTTACATTTTTTATGATCTTTATTTGAATAAGAGTATTTTATTCCCAAATTTGGTGTTAATTGCAGATTTCTAAGGAAGATTGGAGATTTGGATTAAAGATGAATGATTTGAGCTAAAAAGATAAAGATAGAAGGTCCCTGAATGGAAAAGGATGCAAAGAAAGATTGGGCCTTTTTTTATGTTTTATCATTTAGCCCATTAGCGCGACATAGGAAACAACCTAACCCTAGAAAACTAGGATAAATAGAGGGCTAGAGGCTCAACCTTAGTGTGCGAGATTGAGAGGAAAACACCATAGAGTGAATTGTAACCCAATTGGTAGAATGGAAGGTGATAGAAGTATGCGTGACTAATTCTACCCCTTTGGGATTGGGAGTAATATGCTCAAACTCTTATGTATTGAGGTGATATTTTATATATTAATATTCAGTTCTTGATTGATTATTGGTATTGTTGTTTTACTTTTAATTTTCCGTGACAAATTGAGAATCTTAAATCTGACCGGGAGGTATTTTTAGGGTTCGGACCTAAACAACAATACTTAACATATTTGAGTGCTAGGAATAGACTTGAAATGTTAATTGCTATTAAACGTCTGAGCTTCGTTCTAAGTTGTTCTTATAATTATGCGAGGGATCGATAGTTAGGGAACATTCTTAAGGATTTTATATGCGAGGAATCGATATAAATGATTTTTATACGGGCATCAATTTCAATTAAAGAACATAATATTGACATGTTAATCAAAATACATGAGAGTGAGAGAGATGAAACCTAATCCCTATTTTTCCAATTGAAACAATTAATTCTTTGTCTGTTTTCTTATTGATCATCGCCAACACAACCACTCTCAATACACTTTTAATTGTTTTGTTCTATATTTAGCGATTATTGTACTTGATAATTCACTGTTCCTTGTGGGATCGATATCCGTCCTTAGGGACAATTATTACTTCTGACAAACGCGGTGCACTTGCCGTAAAAAGTCATCAAGATTTTGGCGCCGTTGCCGGGGAACAAGTTTGATTTGTTGAGTATAATTTCCTAAATATTGTGAATATTTTAATTGTTTTGATTTGTTTTATTTTTTATTTTTTTTTACAGATTTTTTTATATTTTATTTGATTTTAGTTCTTTTTTGGTTTAGTTACGTAGTTTTATTTAGGTTTAGGTAGTTTTTATTTATTTGTTTTAATTATTTATCTATTACTAGTTTTAGCTTTTATTTTTACGTTAGTTTACGAAGTATCTTTAAAATAAGTTAGTTAGTTGTTTACGTTTTATTTTATTTGTTTTATTCTATTTTGTTTTTATTTCTAGTATTTATTTTATTCTGTTTTTATTTCTTGATTTTAGTTATTTCTCGTCTTCATTGTTTTCTTCTATTCTGTTTTAGTTTTTATTTTATTTATATTTATATTTTTGTTATATTTTTTTTTTCTGAATATCTTTGTTTTTTTTTTCATTTTAGTGTTTTGTTTTTGTTTTATTTTATCTTTAAGTTTTAATTTGTAGTTTATTGAGTTTATTTTAGTTAGCTATTTAAATTCTTGTTTATTTTTTAATTTTCAAAAAAAATAAAAATAAATAAATAATAATATTAAATATAAAGTTGCGGTTACTACTGGTGAATTTTTCCTTCTAACCCTTGCATTAGTTGTTTTTATATGATATTGAGAGGTCAAGTTCCAGAAGACCACTTGCTATTTGAAGCAGAAATTGAGAAGGTGGCCAGAAAAAATCGAAAATCAAAGACAAAAGAGAATCAAGAAGATAATAGAGAGTATTCTTCAACATCTTCTTCTTTTTCCATTGATTTTTTTAGGAGAATAACAACATGGCGGGGGAGGAAACACCACCTTCTAGGAGAACTCTTGGAGATTACGCCATACATCAAGGGCCTAGACACTTTTCTAGCATTGCAGTGCCTGCAACTAACAGGGCCTTGGAGATGAAGCTTGCGTTCCTTACCCTCATTAGTACCAATCAATTCACGGCGATGGATCATGAGGATCCTCATACACACTTGGCTACTTTTTATGAATTGGTGGGAACTATGGGTTTCCAATCAGGTGATCTTGAGAGTGTATACATGCATTTATTTCCTTTTTCTTTGGCAGGGAAAGCAAAGGAGTGGCTTATATCTCATCCTAATCAGAGTTTAACCAAATGGAAGGATGTGGAGGAAAAAATTTTGCAAAGATTTTTCCCAATCTCTCGCTACATCAATGCTAAGTCTGAAATATCTATGTTCAGACAAGGAGTAGAAGAGTCTTTCTGTGAGACATGGGAGAGATTCAAGAGGATGCTGAGAAAATGCCCAAACCATGGGTTTGAAGATATTGCTCAACTGAGCATATTTATTAATGGTCTCAGATCAAATACAAAGATGCTCCTAGATGTCGCGGCTGGTGGCACAATGATGGCTGTTGATGCAGATCAAGCAACAAGGATTATAGAAGCTTTGGCCACAACTGACTATCAAGCTCAACATGATAGACAAAATCATTAAAAAAGAGGAGTATTGGAGTTAAACACTGCAGATGCATTGCTAGCTCAAAACAAAATTCTGACACAGCAACTTGAGCAACTGACCGCACATATGACCCAATTACCCCAAAAGTTGCATGCTGTTCAATCACTCAAAATTCAGAATGTACCTCTCAGGTGTGATTTTTGTGGAGGTGATCATCCTAATGGTCACTGTTCTTATCAGAACAACGCATCCGAAGTTGAGGTGAATTATATGGGCAATCAAGTAAGGCAAGGCGGTTTTTCCAACAATTATCCTCAAGGTTGGAAAAATAATCAAAATCAGAATTTTGGATGGAAGCAAGACTATAATTCATCCAACAAGCAAGGGCCTTTCCAACAGCAGCATTAATCGAATTCTCCATCTATTCCTGACAGGATGAATAAAGTGGAAGATGTTTTGTCAAAGATTGTGAGTACACAGGAAAATGGTATGGCTACGATTAGGAGCATGGAAACTCAGATAGGACAGCTAGCTAAACAAATGTCACAACTCACACAAATTGTAGAAGGGAAAATTTGCCAATTCTCACCTAACACTACCACCAACCCCAAGGAGCAGTGCAATAACATCACTACTGAGGGAGAAGAAAATGATGAGATGGTGAAGGTTGAAAAAGAAAAGGAAAAAAATAAGGAAGAGGGAGAAAATTGTGAAATTGTAGAAATTGCAAAAGAAATATCCCACAGGAACATAAAAAAAGAAAAGGAAGGATTATTTTCTGACAATTTGCTTCCAAAAAATTATTTTGCAGGATGGCCAGAGAAAAAGACATATTTTGATGAAGTTAGAAGGAAGATATGTTGTTTTAAAAATAAATATGGAGAGAAGGAAGCAGGGAGCAGTTTCTCAAAAACTTTGCCAAAGAAATTCAGGGATCCAGGGAGTTTTACTATTTCTGTGTCAATTGGTAATTTATTTGTGTATAATGCTTTATTGGACTTAGGGTCAAGTGTATATTTGATGCCAATAGACAAATTCATATTTCCGGTGGATTTTGTTATCCTGGACATGAAAGAAGATGAGGATGTCCCTTTGATTCTCGGCAGACCTTTAATGAAAACTGCTAAAGTCATAGTTGATGTTGACAAGGGAGAAATTCTTGTAAGGTCTCATGATGAAGAGGTAAAATTTAATCTTTTTAATGATGTAACCAAGTGTACTGCAGATGAGACTGGGAAACAAGAGGAAATTCCAAGAAATAGTGAAAAGATGAAGAGTTCAAAGTCAAAGGAGAAAGTTATACGTCATGAAAAGTTAGAGGCAAAAGGAGACAATCAAGGAAAGTTAGTGGAAGGAGAGAAGTATCGTCCAGGACAACCTATCATGCTCAACGCGGGTAGGGGTAGAGGAAGGAAGAAAACGAAAAAATTATGGGTCATCAAGGAATTGAAGAAGGACGGAAAAATTGAAGTTGAAGAGCCATATTCAAGACGGACAACAGTGATAACACAAGCACGAGTGGAACAAGATAAATATCCTCCTTGATAACAAACTTTCGTCAAGCTATATGACGTTAAACGAGCGCTTACTGGGAGGCAACCCAATCCACATTTTAGTTTTAGGTTGTTACCTTTGTTTATTTTATTTTTCAAAAAAAAAAAAAAAAAAACCTTGTATGCCTCCTAATCATTTTGCAGGTTATGTATTTTGACCTGAGGACAGGTTCTATTATTCAGGGGGGCAGATCCAGCAAATGAAACAAGACTGTAGATAAAAATTTTAACAAAATCTTGGATGACTTCTTAAGAAGAGAGGATTGAACAAAAATATGGTTTTATCTCTCTAATTCTCTTTTCTTTTCAGTTATTTGAATTTTTTCTTATTTTATTTATTTTATTTTTCGGTTATTTTGTTTTCTGTTTATTTGCTTATTTGTTTGTTTTGTTTTTATTGCTTATTTTGAATAAATTTCCTGTTTTATTAGTTTGGTAATTTAAGTCTTGAATTATCTTTCTTGACTAAATTTCAGTTTTAATTTGTTTGTTTTCTAGTTTATTTTTATTTTTTCCAAATAAAAAAAGAACTAGAATATTAATTTTGAATTGTGGAAAAAAGAATTTGTGTTTAAATATTAAATAGTGAGATGAATTAGACACATGTTAGAAAAGAAAATACGATTGAATCCCTATTCAAATGTAGTTCAAATATGATACATGAAAATTTAACAGGATGATTGATTAGGACAGATAATGACAAGACAAAAAGGAATGAGACCATTTAAACCAAGTGAGTGTGTGAACCTTAAACAGTTTTGAGAGTTTTACTGATGATTTGACAGTTGTGGTTGCTTAATTTTTATTTTTGTTGCATCATAAAAGAGCATGAAGATGATTGAGGCATTTGTTTGTGTTAATTAGGAGCCAGGGCCAAAAAGCCAACCTTTATATTAGAATTCCATTTTTTTTATATCCCCTTTGGGCTAAGAAATTTTTTGTTAATATTGCACCTTAACCTTTATTGATATAATTTTCTACCCTTTAGCATGTCTAAGGAAGGAGAATATAGATGCAATACATATAGAAAAGGGAATGGTTGGTTCTGATTTTGAAAGTTCAAAAAGTTGAAAATAGGAAGAATCTTTTCCTATTATTGAAAAAAAAAACAGAGAGAAACAAAAGAAGAAAAAGAAATAAAAAAAAGATAAAAAATTCATGAAAAGAAAGAAAATGGGGAAAAAGGTGACATCGAAAGAAAGTGGTAACTAGATAACATATATGTTCTCTATAATTGAATTGTAGGTATGTTCTTCTTCTTTAAGATGTGCATTTTGTTATCTAAGAAAAACCAATATTTTTTGGAAGCCCAGCCTCATTACAACCCTGGAAAAGACCTCAAGATTCATGTTTCTAATATGTTTGTGATTTGAAGATGAAATGAAAAGCAACTGTGATTTGTTATGATTCAGTGAAAATATAGAGAAACACTTAACCGTGAGCATATGAGAAGATATTCCTTGATGAATTGTCATTTATTTGTTTTGATTTGATCCTGGAAATTGATTGTGTCTATAATTTTCTATATTTGAGTTTGGAAGCATCATAAGTTTCTAATTTGATTTATTGTTTAGTGAATTAAATTGTTTGATATTTAAATTAAAATATATTCATTTACTTTGCTTGAGGACAAGCAAGATTCTAAGTTGGGGAGAGTGATAAGTGTCTAATTTCAGTTATATTTCATATTAAAATATAGGCACTTATGAGGATTTATTGCTAATTTACATATAAAATAATTCCTAATTTATTAATTTAGACCTTTTTACATTTTTTATGATCTTTATTTGAATAAGAGTATTTTATTCCCAAATTTGGTGTTAATTGCAGATTTCTAAGGAAGATTGGAGATTTGGATTAAAGATGAATGATTTGAGCTAAAAAGATAAAGATAGAAGGTCCCTGAATGGAAAAGGATGCAAAGAAAGATTGGGCCTTTTTTTATGTTTTATCATTTAGCCCATTAGCGCGACATAGGAAACAACCTAACCCTAGAAAACTAGGATAAATAGAGGGCTAGAGGCTCAACCTTAGTGTGCGAGATTGAGAGGAAAACACCATAGAGTGAATTGTAACCCAATTGGGAGAATGGAAGGTGATAGAAGTATGCGTGACTAATTCTACCCCTTTGGGATTGGGAGTAATCTGCTCAAACTCTTATGTATTGAGGTGATATTTTATATATTAATATTCAGTTCTTGATTGATTATTGGTATTGTTGTTTTACTTTTAATTTTCCGTGACAAATTGAGAATCTTAAATCTGACCGGGAGGTATTTTTAGGGTTCGGACCTAAACAACAATACTTAACATATTTGAGTGCTAGGAATAAACTTGAAATGTTAATTGCTATTAAACGTCTGAGCTTTGTTCTAAGTTGTTCTTATAATTATGCGAGGGATCGATAGTTAGGGAACATTCTTAAGGATTTTATATGCGAGGAATCGATATAAATGATTTTTATACGGGCATCAATTTCAATTAAAGAACTTAATATTGACATGTTAATCAAAATACATGAGAGTGAGAGAGATGAAACCTAATCCCTATTTTTCCAATTGAAACAATTAATTCTTTGTCTGTTTTCTTATTGATGATTTCCAACACAACCACTCTCAATACACTTTTAATTGTTTTGTTCTATATTTAGCGATTATTGTACTTGATAATTCACTGTTCCTTGTGGGATCGATATCCGTCCTTAGGAACAATTATTACTTCTGACAAACGCGGTGCACTTGCCGTAAAAAGTCATCAGCAGGCCTATGTAGATGATATGGTGGTGACCTCCCAAGAGAGGGGGCGTCACACAGCTGATCTGGAAGAGCTGTTTGCCACAATAGCAAAGTACCGCCTCAAGCTGAACCCTGAGAAGTGTGTCTTCTAGGTTGAGGCGGGTATGTTTTTGGGGTTTCTGCTCACCGAGCGAGGAATAGAGGCGAACCCCAACAAGTGCGTGACGATTCTTGCAATGAGGAGTCCCGCCTCGGTGAAGGAGGTGCAGCAGTTGACGGGGCGGATAGCCGCTTTGTCCAGGTTTGTGTCCGCTGGAGGAGACAAGGGGCACCCTTATTTCCAGTGCTTGAAAAGAAACAGTAGGTTCGTGTAGACCGAAGAGTGCGAGGCGGCATTCGTCAAGCTCAAGGGGTATCTGGCGGCTCCTCTCGTGCTTTGTAAGCCATGGACCGAAGTGCCCCTCCGGTTTTACTTTGCGGGGACCGAGTGGGCGATCAGTGTTGTGCTATTTCAGGAGCAGGATCAGACCCAGAAACCTATATACTTCGCAAGCAAGGTCCTGCATGGACCGGAGGTGAGGTATCAATCTTTGGAGAAAATGGCTTTGGCGGTGGTGTTCTCGACCAGGAGGCTCCGCCACTAATTCCAAAGCTTTACGGTGGTAGTGATGACGGACCTCCCCATCCAGAAGGTGTTACAAAAGCCAGATGTCGCAGGGAGGATGGTGTTCTGGGCGGTGGAGCTATCTGAGTTTGATATTTTGTACGAGCCCAGGGGGTCCATCAAGGGTCAAGTGTACGCAGACTTTTTGGCGAAGCTCTCGCCAGGAAGCACCCAACAAGAGGAAGAGGTTGGCTCCCAATAGGTGCTCTCGGTGGATGGGTCCTCAAATCAGCAAGGGAGTGGACGAGCAGGCCCTGAGGTTTGCTGATCGAGAAGGCCCCGAGGTTTGCGTTCAAAGAAAGTAATAATCAAGCAGAGTACGAGGCCCTAATAGCTGGGATGCTCTTAGCCAAAAAGATGGGCACGCGGAGCCTGCTGGCGAAGAGTCATTTGTAGGTGGTCACGGGGCAGGTGACCGGGGAGTACCAAGCCAAGGATCCACAGATGGCTGCATATTTGAGGTATGTCCAAGTGCTGAAAGGGGCGTTCGTGGCGTTCGAGTTGGTCCACGTCTCGAGAGAGCAGAATGCCTGTGCTGACCTGCTCGCCAAGCAGGCCAGCTCAGGCAAGGGGGGGAGGCAGAGGACGGTCATCCAGGAGACCCTCAAAATGCCGCGAACGTTTGTGGAGGATAACAGGGTGGACGTCCTTCAGATCAGTGCGTTCAAGGGAAGGCCGAGGAGTCATCGGTCCTTGACTCAGGACACAGTGAGGGCCCCCAATATAAGTGTTTACCCGGCCTCGCCAGAAGGGGAGGGCTCCATACAGGTGTGCACCCTGGAAGAAGGGGAGACGTGGATGACGCCTTATAGGCGCTACATCGCGAATGGGATCCTCCCAGCAGAACCCGAAGAGGGCAAGAAGATAAAGAGGAATTCCGCGAGGTACACTCTCGTGGACGAAGCGCTGTTCAGACACGGGTTCACGCACCCGATCTTGACAGCGTGAGTGGAGATGAGTGCACAAGGTTAATGTCTGAGCTCCATGAAGGGATTTGTGGGAGCCACGTAGGAGGAAGGTCTTTGGCGTCCAAGGTGGTGCGTGCAGGCTTCTACTGGCCAACAGCTAGGGAGGACTGCGTAAGGTACGGCCAGCGGTGCAAGTAGTGCCAACTGCATGCCAACTGACACAAGGCACCCCTAGAATCGCTGAGGTCAATTTACAGTCCATGGCCCTTCCACACGTGGGGAATTGACATTCTGGGGCCCTTCCCATTAGAAATAAGGCAGATGAAGTACTTGATAGTTGCTATTGAGTACTTCACAAAGTGGATAGAAGCAGAGCCGGTGGCGCAGATCACCGTACCCAAGGTACAACACTTTGTCTGGAAGAACATTGTGTGTCGCTTCGGTGTACCGAAGCGCCTTGTCTTGGATAATGGTACTCAATTTGCAAGCTAGCAGCTGGGAAAACTGTGTACAGAGGTAGGCATCAAGCAAGTGTTTGTATCTGTCGAACACCCCCAGACAAACGGACAGGTGGAGTTCGCGAACAGAATCTTGCTGAGGGGGTTGAAGAGGAGGCTTGAGAAAGCCAAGGGAACTTGGCGGAGGAGGTTCCCAGGATAGTGTGGGCTTATCACACCACGCCCCAAACTTCCACCATGGAGACGCCGTTCAGCCTAGTATAAAGATCAGATGCCATGATCCCAGTAGAGATCCATGAGAGCTCACCGCGCTTCCAGAGTTTTGTGGCTGAAGAGTCCAACGAGGAGAGGAGGGTGAATCTAGATCTGTTAGACGAAGCCAGAGAAGAAGCGAGAATAAAGGTTGAGGCCGTGAAGAGAAGAGTAGAGCACTAGTACAACTCCAAGGTGAAGCCTCGACAGTTCCAAGTGGCTGACTTGGTGATGCGGAAGGCTCATCCATATGAGTTGGAAAACAAGCTGTCTCCCAAGTGGACCGGACCCTTCAGGGTGATCGAGGCTCGGGGGAACGGCTCATACAAGCTTGAGATTCTGGAGGGAGGCTTCATCCGGCGCACTTGGAACGCGACAAACTTGAAGTTTTATTTCAGTTAAAAACTCTATGTAGTGTACAGTTAAGGGGACACTCATTTTCCCTTTCAGGGGTTTTTTAACAAGGTCGCCCAAGTAAATATCAGTTTGAGCATACATTGTCTCAAGTTTTATTACGATCTAAAGAAACGCTAAGAAGAAATGACGCGGTTTAGTGACAAACAAACTCATCGCCTTGGTGTTTAGACACCTCAGCAGGAGTGACGCAGATGTCTCCTCTGGGCGTGGGCACCAAAGCGGCGGGCGCACTCTTCAGGCGTGGGCGTCGAGTGCGAAAGGTAAGTATAACCCAGTTAAAATCCGGGCGTCTTGTCCCTGGGCAGGAGTTAAAGGATTCTTTCGGGACGCCTCCTCCCCAGGTGAGAGTGACAAGCCCCCGGTCGCCCTGATGTTTAGACACCTCGCAAGGAAGTGGCAGGGGGCGCCTCCTTTGAGTGTGGGCATCAGGCACGAGTAATAAAGTGCTCCTCGCCATCGTGCGATGATGAGGCCAGTAATAAATCGGATCACCCAAATGAAGGGACACCTCAGGCGGGAGTTAATGGATTCCCTTGGGACGCCTCCTTCCCAGGCGTGATGTCAAGGGATCGCCTTGATGTTTAGACACACCGAGGACGAAACGGCGTTGCATGGTGGCAAGCCTCTCCTCGGGCGTGGGCATCCAAGTGCAAGTTATAAGGACTAGTTGCCTTGGAGTTTAGACACACAGGGGACGAAACGGCACTGCTTTCAGCAGGCCTCTCCTCGGGCGTGGGCACCATGCGCAACTATTGTCCCGGTGTTTAGACACCCCGAAGGGGAGTGGCGGGGGTGCATTCTTCGGGCGTGGGCACCAAGAACGAACAAGTAGGCCTCGACCAAGAGAAGTCCTCCTCGCCCTCGAGCGATGATGAGGCAAGTTACACACTCGAAGGCTGGCGCCTCGAGACCGGAAGGTATAAGTAAAGTCCTAAGAAAGAGCTCCTCGACCAAGGCAAGAGGCAATGGCTAGGACAGTTAAAAGTCATGAAAGCGCTATTAGCAAAGACGCAAGTTACGAAGTATGAGTAAGCATATGAAGCAGAAGGTGCAAGTAAGAATAGATAAAGATAAAGTTAAACGTCGACATAAGAGTTAAACATGTTCAGGAGGTTACAACGTTAAAGCAAAAAGACTAAGACAAGTTAAGGGGACGAGGCACTATGTTGCCGTCAGCCACGTGGTTGTTCGGGGTGAAGAAAGCAATGTCCACCTCAAGGTGCTTGCAAGCCACCTGAGCCAGGGCATCTTCAAACCCTGCACCATAGGCCTCTGCGCCATCAGTTAAGAGTTCTGCCTCGACCTCCTTAGCTTTTTCAACATGAGCAACAAGGGCTTCGATTTTCTCCTTCAGTGCTTGCTAACAGGTGGCCAACTCGCCTTCAACCTTGCCCAAAACTACTTCACGGGTCATCGATTGCCCCTCAAGGTTGGTTATTTTCTCTTCTTTCTCCCTGAGGGTATCTTTCAGATCAACTAGTTCCACCCGCAAAGGCACCACCCTGCCCAAGAGAATGGTGTACTCCTGTCCCTGCTCATGGAGTTTCCTGTTGACCTCACGTTCAGCGTTGCGAATCACCCTCAGTTCTTCGTTGAGAGCGGTCTCTTTGTTAAGGAAGTGCTTTCCTAGCCAAGCCATTTCTTCCTTCAGCTTAGCCACCTCGCTCATCACGGCTTGACGCTGGTCCAACTCTTCTTTCAGTTTGGCCACTTCGTCAGCCAGGGCCAGTTTTTCCTTAGTAGCTTGCTCTCGGTGATCATGGATTCGAGTAAGGTAGCTCTCGAGGCTGCAGAATACGCTTTCGTTCAGCGCATCTTCAATTACTAAGTTCCCAATTTAGCCTATCGCCAACCCCTTAGGAAGTGTTGAACGGTGTGGAGGAGCTCAGAGGCGGTAGCAGGAGTGGGCTTAGCCGAAGTCCCCACCGCCTCCTCGAGAGCAAGATGAGGTGGAGGGGAGGGGTTTGGCGGAAGAAGAATGGGAGGTGGCCACCCTGTTGGTTTTCCTCCTCTTGAAGGCAGGTCCCCCACAAGATTCTTCTTCCTCATCAGATTCGATACGCACCACACCCTCGTTTTCTCCCAAAGGGGCTGGAGGTGAGGTAGCTCTAACCGTGGCCAGGGGGATAGCCTCGGGTGGAGCTGGAGAGTTATGAGCATCCTTTGGAGAGCCAGGGGTGGGGTCGCCGGGGTTGTTGCAGTTGAAGGCATAGTGGTGGAGGTAGGCGGTGCAGAAGGACCTGCCTTGCCGGCAACGCCACCGTGAGCCAAGAGTTCAGCAAATCTAGCACGCTTTTCTTCGCTCATCACCATGGCTGCACTAGGAAAAGCAAGTTAAAGGCATGTATAGTTAAAGATGAACGAGAAAGATAAAGCATGCATAGTTAAAGGTGCATGAGATAGTTATGCAGAGCATGTGGTTAGAGGAATGATGAAGGAAACTCATACCCAGGTATTTGGCAAGGGCGCGGGGTCGCGCCCATGCTTGATTATTTCAGCAGTATTGAAAATCATGCCCAGGTTGGCCAAGACCTGGCATGTTTCGCGGCTAGTTAAGGAGAGCTCGTCCAGAGTTTTAGCTTTGCTAAATTTGAGCTCCTCCACCCAGTATAGGGGAAAGCCATCAAGAGTCATGCGGTCGTGGTCAGAGGCGCACACTCTTAAGAATTTCCCCCTGAATCCCTTCTAGGATTGCTGGAAGAGGGAAAAGAGCACCCTCCCAGTTACGCCACTGAGGCTCACCCAGAGGTTGTTCCCAGGGCTCTTTGCTTCAAAGAAGTGGAGGAAGACATCCACTGAAGGGGAGAGGCCAAGGTACCCCATGAGAAGAGAGAAGGCCGTGATGAATGCCCAACTATTGGGGTGTAGCTGGGCAGGGGCCTCGTTCAACTCTGTGAGTAGCTCCCTCTCGAAGCTGTTCAAGGGGAGACGTTGCCCTACGCGTTTGAAGACAGTTTGATAGAAAAAGAAAAAGGGTTCCCCGTTGTTGGAATGGTTGTCCACGTAGGCGGGTTCACCAGGAACGCAGGGGCGAACGAAGATGTAAGCATCGTCGTCCCTCCCAAACGCTTTCCCTATGGGTTCGCTTTTGATATGGTCCTTCCAATCTTCAGTCGAAGTGAAGGTTGAGGATTCAGCAAGAAGCCTATTAGAGGCCCAAGAGTAGGACTCTCTGTAGTTTACAAGTGAAGGTGGAGGGTTGGCAGTGGGCTTTGTTCGCGCCATGGACGAAGAAGCTTGAAAAAGAAAGGACAAAGGTTCAACAAGGGGGGCTATGGTGTCAAACTACGAAAAACCCAGAAAACCCTACCCACGCGAGAAAGTTCAGAAAAACAGGGGAACAAAGAAATGCAGAGAAAATGGGAAATGCAGAAATTTAAACAGACCCTAGCAGTTCAATAGAGCAGAATATCGAATGATAAAAGCAATGATCGGAGCAAAATGTTACCTTTGATGGTTGATCTGGGGAAAGTCTTGAGATTGGAGGAAGACGAAATGCAGGGAATCGCGAGGAAGAAGAAGAAGTTTGTGAGAGAAGTTGGCTTGATGGAACCCAAGTGTTTGTACACATTTCAAAGCTTATACTCCCCACCTTTTATTTGAATTTTTAAGCAAGTGACACAAGTGGGGATGATGCCCTCGAAGACTTTTCCTCATGGTTCAAATTCAAAAGAGAATGTATCAAGGACATATCATGTATTGATTGTGGATCAAGGACATATCATGCCTTCGAAGATTTCGACCAGATAATTCTTTCTAAGATTGATTGTAGATCCAGTACATATCATGTATCAAGGACTTCACATTTCTATATGAAGTTGCCACATGTTGAGGATATATATCTTGCATATGAACAGTTGACAGTGGATGAGAATTTTGTACATTCATGCATCGGAATTGTTGGTGCTCAGGATGCGCAACATATAACAGGTGTAGTAATGTATCTAATGTCTAATATTGGATCTTGCTTTTTTTTTCCAAGGGATTGTGGAACTTAAAGTCCAGATTTCATCTTTTATGTTTTCGAAATTTGAGCTGTGATCTTTGTCAAAATTTTCACTTCCTAGGTTTCACTGAGTAAAAAATTTATTCTAGAAAGAGTTTTGAAACTTATAAGTGAGAAATGGGATCCCAATACCAAATCCATCCTTAAGCTCTGATATGTTACAATAACATCAACACATATTTTTGCTTTCAGAACTTGAGATTTTGAACTGCAAGATCCATCTAAAAATGTAACATAGGTAACAAACAACTCTCTTCAGAATTGTGATGATGTGCTTTTTTTTTTTTTATCAGAAAAAATGAAATTAAATTAAAGGGATACAAATGGGTATCCCAACCCTTTTACACTAACCAAACCACATTAAAGATAACCATAAACAGAAAGATCACCCACTAAGGAAGAGAGACCGAATTGTTTGCTATATGAAGCTAAAAACCTTGCAGCAGAGTATTACACTAGTAAAACAAGAGCAAACTGAGGCAACAACACCTCTAGACTTCCCCGCGAACCAAGAAACCTCCATCATCCTCTTAATCTTCATTATCTTCTTCCGGATGTGGATCTTCAACCTGACAAAACTGATGGCCACTATCCAAGATGTGGACAACTGGGCAGTTCCTCACAGCCAAATCCAAACTACACGCCTCAGGGCATATTGTAACAACAATGTCAGCATATCGAGCCAGAAAAAATACTGGGGAAGAGTATGTTGCTACAACATTCACTCTTCGATAGCACTTTGAAAAACAGTCTGCACCAACCAGCTCCCTGTTTCTGATGTTCAGCTATAGGTAGTGCAGGACTTCGTCAGCACACAAGTTGGACCCAACGAGTCTTCCCCGGGATTATCAAATCCTGCTACGAGCACCATAGAAACCAGGAGAAAGAACCAGATCAAAGCCTAGACAAAAACTTGCATCAACCACTGAAAAACTTGAAGCACCAGTGGTTCAGCACACCCGAGGAAGACCAATCCTTCAACCCTGTAATTGATCATCATTGTACCTGCAAAACTAAAAAATAAACGTTAGCTAAGGCCTTCTGGTAGTTGGCGCACGATAACTTTATTGCAAATTATCTTTATGACTGATCCAACACACGCTGTTCGTACATGACAGCCCCGAAAGACGCTATATATGCCTTGGCAACAACACCACCAACAAAGCACCAATGGTATAATTTGACATCCAGCTTTCCTTTCAAGTAGAGCAGAAATAAAGTTCCAGCAGCACCCTAAGAAGGGTTTACACCTCACCGGTAGGGATAGTTACTTGGCATACAAAGCAAATGATGATCTTTCCATCTTAGGCACACGACAAGAGAAGCCTCTTGGTTGAGTATGCCCGAAGTAAAAAATCACAGAGAATCAAAGCGATTACTTCAAAGAAGACAGGGAATAAGCCTCCCCCGGTGATATCTGTTGATCACACTAAGCATACAGGTGCAGAAAAAACATCCCCTCCCCAAAGAAGTAGCTGCTACGGCCTATATTGTGCTTAGATTTCCCAAAGCCAAGACATAGTGAGGCGTCTATCGCAACAAACCGCATCCTCCAGGTTACATGATGCAGACTCCCGCCCTATATAGCCGAACGTAGACCTGATTTGAAGATGATCAAGCCTGCCAAGAGAGTTTACCAACATCACACTCCTACCACACCCCTGCCAAACCAGCATGACGTGATCTGTCGAAGCAACTAGTTATCTTTAATTTTGAAAAAGCAAGCAATGATCTGTCTAGAAAGCAGTTCAGCACCAGAATTCCCTTTACTTCTTCAATAACAATACAGGGCCTGACCTAGGGAGGGATCTCATCCGCTTTCAGGAACAAACCTCCCCAAGCATGACTGCTGCCGGGGACAAGAAGTTCTCCACCTAATACCTGCTAATAAACAACCTCACTTCCCTATTATACCTTACCTGTTCCAGCTCAAACACCAAACATTCAGCGAATCAAGAGAAGACACTAGTTCGGATTCAAGAGCCAGTTAGAGAAAGCATACGAAAAGCCAATTGTTTTGTGCTTTAATCATAACCAGGACTACAGCTGGGCATTCTGGAAATCTCATCGGAGTCAGGAACCCCTTGTCTGAAAACCATTAAGTTCCTGTGCTCCCAAATACAGCTAATGATAGCCGCCCAAAAACCTAACCACACCTGATTTTGTTTATTAGAGAGATGTGTTAGATGGAAATTCATAAGGTGATTCATGAGATCCTTATTTTGAGCACCTAAAATACCAATCCATCGATAACATCGGGACCTCACTTGTTGTGCATAACCGCATTCTAGGAAAAGGTGTTGAGAGGATTCCTCTGACAAATTACAAAGTGCACATAGGGTTGAGATCACAGGCACTCCTCTTCTTAACAAATTTACTCTATTAGGAATTCTATCAATAAGGATTCTCCAAGAAGTTGTGAGTACTTTGGGCATGGCTTTTGCTTGCCATAGGAGACTAAACACACCTTCCCTTGGGGCTGGGATTTGGTGATTAGCCAACATAGAATATGCTGACTTTACCGAAAACATACCCTTTTGGTCCCCCTTCCATAGAAGTTGGTCAAGGGAGTCCTTACACATTGCACCCATACTTAGCATGGATAACATGTCTACCTCCAGGTCTGTCTCCCATTGAAACCTGTCCGTCCTCCAATTCAAATTCCACCGCCACCTATTCTTTTCCCATTCTCCTACCTCCCCCACCTTTTTACCTTGGTCAAGAGATAAGGAGAATAGTGTAGGATACACCGATCTAAGGCAGACATTCCCAAGCCACAAATCCTCCCCCAATCTCACTATACCTCCGTTGCCTACTTTCGACACAATGGCCTTTTGGAACCAACTGTCTACTATACCTTCACCACATATTTTGGTCAGATCCTTCCACCACCATGATTGGTGTTTCGACCTAAGATGTATATTTTCTACTGTTGTGCCGTATTTGGATAAGATAATCTCTTTCCATTTTCCTCCTTCATTACTCATGATCCTCCATCTCCATTTCGCCAGGAAAGCCACATTAAAGTTCTTCACTTCCTTTACCCCCAAGCCTCCTTCCTCTAAAGGCTTACACACATTATCCCAGCTAACCCATGATATCGATTTACTCTATTTTCCCCAAGCTCATAGGAACTTCCTCTGAATGCACTACAAGAATAACGCAAATTATATACGGATTATTACATACGGATCAAAATTCGTATGTAAAATCAACATTACATACAGATATTTACATACGGATTTTATTCCGTATGTAAATAGAGATTACATACGGATCTTTTCCGTATGTAATTACATACAGATTATATCTGTATGTAACTTTGCCACCACAAAACAAAAATCTACAACAGATGGGATTCAAAAACAAGTTCCTTCAGTGACTAGGGAAAACTTAACCACTACAACAGTCAACTTCTGGTGTATTATTATGATTTTTATTATACTTATTATTACTAATAATACTAATAATACTAATAATATTTATAATATTTATAATACTAATAATACTAATAATACTAATAATATTAATAATACTAATAATACTAATAATACCAATAATACTAATAATATTAATAATACTAATAATATTAATAATACCAATAATACTAATAATATTAATAATACTAATAATATTAATAATACTAATTATATTTTATAATACTAATAATATTAATAATACTAAAAATATTTTATAATACTAATAATACTAATAACATTAATAATACTAATAATATTAATAATACTAATAATATTAATAATAAAAATAATATTAATAATATTAATAATATGAATATAATAATAATATGAAATATAATATAAATAATATGAATATAATATTAACAATATTATTAATAACATTAAAAATATTATTAATAATATGAATAATGTTAATAATACGAATATAATATACAAAATATGAATATTTAATATAATATTATGAATATAATTTGATCCTACCGGTTGACATAGCGCAAGAGCGTTGCCTCGTCACGATCTTCCTCACTAGCTTGACACCATGTGCCCTCCAAGCCCACTCCACAGATAGCCTCTCTGAGAACCTGAAAAACACACAGTGGCGCCTCTGCGGCCGGTGGCGCTCCGACGCTCAAGTCAGTGACAAGAACACCCAAAAACTAAGAGAGAATATGCTCTGTAGGACCGTACTGTAGGCACACAACCCTAGCAGTATCAGCCGTAATGAAAAACGTACCTCTGCAAATTCTGTTAAGGTTACCTTTATAGCTAGGTTTCTTCTCTCTCCAGGCCGTTATGCTTTTGGACGCGTGGCTCGCATCCAGCCCTGCACGTGTCACCATCTGGACTGGGATAGCAGGTAGCGCCCAGCCCTACACGTGTCGTCATCTGAGCCAAGGCAACTTGAGCGTTATTTCTCCATTGCTCCCAACCCTACACGTGTCATCATCTAGGTTGGAGTAACTGGTAACATCCAACCCTACACGTGTCGTCATCTGGATTGGGGCAACTTGAACGTCATTCTTGTGTAGTAACCAGCCACACAGCTAAGTCCTCCACTCCAGGAGCAAGCTAGCGCACAATGCGCTGTGAAACATCACCCGACAAGGCGAGTATCGGATGCAACAAAGTGCATCATCTCTGTGATATCGCTCGCCGCAAGCGCCACCTTCCTTACTGCTACGTCATGCATGGTCTAGCTAAGGAAACCTTGCCACCAACGAATGTCCCCTCTGGGAATCCTGTCGCTGATGAGCAATTTGTTCCCTTCAACCTACTCAGCCTTCACGCCCCATGCTGGCGCAACAGTCGTCTTACTGAACTTACACGCTCGAGATTACCCTTCTGAGCCTCTAACAGTTTTAACTGAGTTTACTGGGAGATCCGGCGATGTGCTCCTCGTGGCGACGTGTAAACCACCCGAGCTCCTAGCATTCTTCGGCGATCTCTCACCGCCTGATCTCCTAGCACTCTCATACGGCGACTGCGCCGTAACTCTGGTGACCGCCGGTTACGTACACTAGAGATCGGAGAACGCCAATTCAGTGTAACCGGCGACTATGCTCACTTCTGAACCATTCGTCTTTTCTAGCCTACGTGTTCCGCTGAGCACGCCCCACCCGGGCACGCGCCAGACACGTCATCGCACCCGATGACCTGGTCGGTACACAAGCCCCCCCAGTCTCGAGCTGTGACTTGTTCAGCGAGGAGACTAAAGAGGTTTAAAACTGGCGGCCTACGTGGCTTTGCGCATTGGCGCTAAGACTGTTCACTGACTCGACATTTCACCAACTCCTTCGATTGGTCGACACGTGGACCCATCGACGGCCATTGTTCACTACCGTTTGCGCTTCTCACAACGTTCGAAGCCCTTAAACCCTTCGCGCTATTCACTGTTTCATTATCGTTCTTCGTCTTCAAGCATTCTGAACACTCTCTCTGCGAACTACAAACCCTACGTCTCCCTCAATCTTCAACTTCCTTCAACACTCATCCGATCGTCAAAAGGTAACTCTTTTACGCCTTCTACTGATATTTGTTGCATTTTAATCGGTTTGCATCATCCATTAACTGCCTGGAGCATACGTTGTGGGTTGTTTCTCTTTTTTCTCGTAACTTAGAGCTTCGTTCTTGATAGCGTCTTTCTCAGCGAACTCTCATTCGTTCGTTCTGTCTTCTTCGTCTTCGATCGAGTCATTCTTTGCTATCCTCATTTCCTCCATTTTCTTTCCTTTGCAGTTCCTGCGATGGCTCAGACAAAGTCCACCGCTAACCCTCCTTCCTCATCGCGAAACCTTCCTCCCAAAACTCGTAGGGTTACCACTGGGACAAACCCTCCACCAGCACGCAACCCCCCACGAGCCTCTGGTGCTCCTTCCTCACAGGCTGAGAGGCCTGCCTCATCCCATGCCAATCGTAACCAAGCAACCCCTCCGCAGGCCGGGGGAGCCTCCTTCCTTCACCAGACTACAAAAAGCTCTACCCTTGGGCCTCCCTGATTCTACTGAGGGAAACTTCATCGATAAATACTGAGGTGGGGGTACATCGACTGACGAAAGGGGATCAATCTGATCTCTCATTTCACAAGGAGCACGATAGTAAAATGACAGTGCTGCCTTGCCCTCCTGGAGAACCGATTTGCGTGGACGATAAGGGGGGCAACGGTGAATCATTCTGCTTCATCTACGCCACGCTGTTCAAGAAAGTGAAACTTAGATTTCCTTTCACTCGCTTCGAGAGGGAGTTGTTGACCGAACTCGACATCGCCCCTGCCCAGCTCCATCCCAACAGCTGGGCATTCGTGAGGGCATTCGAGATTATTTGCGCGCACTTGGGGCTACCAGCTTCGGTGGATGTCTTCCTCTTTTTGTTCGAGGCAAAGAATCCTGGAGATCGCCCTTGGGTCAGCCTGAACGGAATTGATGGGAGGTCAATCCTCTCCATCTTCCAGCAATCCTACAAAGACTGGAAGGGGAAGTTCGTCAAGGTGTGCCAGAACAACCAAGACCCTTCACTACTTGATGGCTTCCCCTTGTATTGGGTAAACAAGGGGCACAAAGACTCCAAAGACAACTTCAAGAGACCAAGGAGTCTCGACAACATGGGGGCACTGGACAGAGACCTTTGTCTCTTCTGGAAGAATGTGGCCTCTGCCAACATCACCCTCCCCACTGCTCAGATAATCTCCTTCGAATTCCTTGAGGACCAACTCGAAATGTACATAGGTTAGCCCCCTTCCCAACACCAAGATTCTCACTTCGTGTATAAGTTGACCTAGGACTCTTACCACTCTGTCTTTGTGTTGTTTACTTATTTTATCTCCGTATGTATATGCCTGCATGCTCTGTTTTTGCTTTGGGGCATACTCATTGACTTTACCTTGTGCAAACACAATGTTGGGCAAAGGAAGAATGGCTGAACTAAGGGCGATCGCCCGAGCCCACGAACTCGCGACGGGCTTCCAAACGATCCCGAACTCTGTTGTTGAGATCGCCGCCGCCTAGGGCCAATCCCCACCAGCTGGCCCAACCGCTGTTGCTGCTCTTCCAGCCCCCCAACGCAAAAAGCTACCTCTTAGGAAGGCCAAAAGGAAAGCCCCCAGGGTAGTATCTGATGAAGAGGCGGATGAGAGCACCGAGGATGGGCTAATCTGCAAAAGAAGGAGGGTGGCGGTTTCCGAGCCCCCAGCAATTGAGAGCGTCGTTCCAAACTTCATCGAGGACCCTCCTAGTGCCTCCACTCCATTTGAGTCCGCTGGGGGCGTTCCTGTTTCAAACGCGTCAATTGTTGAGGCTGCTCCTGATCACCTCGCTGATACGCAAGCCTCCTCACAAGCTGCCAAGGAGTCGCCTGCCTCACCACCACGCCTCGAAGCTCTCCTTGTCGTTCAACCTTGCGAGGGTGGTGGTGAACACCAACCTTCGCCTCCACCAGCAACCTCAAGCCTCCCAGCCGCTCTTCAAGGAGCTTTGAAGTCCTTCACCGTGCGCCTAAGTGTCATGGTTGACGATTGTCATCCCCAAATCGTCGGCGAAGGGCTGAAAGACTCCCTGGAGAAGTTCGAGCTCGACAATCGGATCAACCAGGAGGTGGCAAGCATCACGAAAGCTGAAGCCGAAAAGACCAAGTGTGATATGATGATGCAAGGCTTGGAGTTTTCGCGAGTTGAAAATGCCCTCAAGGACGAGCTCCAGAGTGTGCGGCAAGATAACAAAGAGCTGCGCAAAAAGCTCCATGACAAACTCCAAGACGCTGTCGAGCTGGAGAGCAAGATCGTTCCTCTGAGGGAGAAAATTGTCGCGCTGGAGGAGGCAAAGAAGACTGACGCTCAGAAGATGGCCAACTTGGAAAAGAGGTCAATCGAGAGAGAGACCCTTCTGGGAAAGGTTGAGCAAGATCGGGATCAGGCCTCCAAGGAACTCAGTGAAACTGCTGCTGAGCTTGCTCGAGTTCGCGAGGAGAATAGCAGGCTCAAGAAGAAGGCCGACGAGCTCGAGCTTGAAGTCACCCAGGTTCGTGAAGAGAACAGTGGGTTCAAGACGAAGATCGACGAGCTTCAGCTTGAGGCTACCCAGGTCCTAACCTCCGGCTTTAGTGCTGCTTTGGAGCAGTTTGCTTGCAAATATCCTGACCTCGATCTTTCTGAGTTCTCAGTGTACAACGAGGTGGTGGACGGCAAAATCGTACCCCCAGTTGACTTATCGCCTTGAAACTTCTTGTATTTAACTTTGACTTGTATGTAATAACTTTTATTCTGCTCAAACTGTTCGATATTCATGTGCACGTGCATATATATATATATATATATATATATATATATATATATATATATATATATATATATATATATATATATATATATATATATATATATATATATATATATATATATATATATATAGTCTTCTAATTTATCTGCTGCGCGATCAACTGGTTTAACTAACATAACTGGCGAAACTTGCTCAACTGCGTGAACTCAGCAATACTTAAACTTAACCCTCCGTGTACCGCTTTTAACACGAGCAAATTGTTAACCTTATAACAAACTTGGCAAACTGTTAACTCAAAGTAAATTTGAGCAACTATCAACTCTTCGGTGATGACATTCAATAAAACTCGCGAACTTAAGGCAACGAACCTTAACGTAAGGTCACTTACTAGGCAGCAGGTTTTGACTCAAACTAGTGTTAAAATACAGTTTACCTGATCTGCCGAGTGAAGTGCCCCCTACGTCTGTCATCGCCCGGAACTCTTCTGACCTGGCACTCGCTGCACAACCCCTTCACTGTCTCAACTTCCACGCCTTAAGGTTCTGGCGATGTTACCTTTCTTCTTTTCATGACTTGATCATTGTTCCCTCATTTGGGGGTAGAGGTGCCTTTCGAATCCTTCTCTACCTCCCTGAGTTTCAGAACAATGATCTGGTCTTACTGGGTCAACATTGATGTTTCACTTAAAGGGGGAAAGGCATTTTCCTTCCCTTCCCACCATTTAAGGTCACAAACACCCCTGACCTTTCAACTCCTCTTGCCTGGACTCACTCGGTGAGAAGGACTTTATCTTGCCTGAACTCACTTTAAGATGAGAAGGACTTTATCTTGCCTGAACTCACTCTAAGGTGAGAAGGACTTTATCTGGTGCCTCAACTTGCCCAGGGTGTACATCTCCACCCCCCCTGGATGCACTGAGGACTTTTAATCTTGCCTCTATCTGCTGGTGCAGAGAGGTCTTTTAATCTGTTCTCGTCTGCACTCGCACAAAGACGAGGAGGACTTTATCTCTTTCTCGCCTCAAGACGCGCGAGGGCGTTGAGGTCTTTAATCATTGTTGGTGCCTCCGATCACCGAAAGACGACGAGGTCTTTAAAACTTTTAACTGATGTCGCCGATCGCCGGAAAACGATGGGGACTTTAAAACTTTTAACTGATGCCGCCGATCGCCGAAAAACGATGGGGACTTTAAAACTTTTAACTGAGAGCATGCAATACGATTTTACTGTTGCCCTAGATCACATACGAGTAATAAGGCCTTTTTCCTAAAACTCTCGAAGCCATAAGCATGCAAACATAGAAGCTTTAAACTTTGAAAAACTCTTCTTTATTGGGTGGCCTCATTAAAAACCCTCCTTAGGGAAAAAAGAGTGCCCCCTTGAAATTGTTTTAACAGAAACTATTCAAATCTCTTCATGTTCGTCTTTACTTACAAGGCTTTAACTGTAATACGACTTGAGATGTGTGGCGTTCCAAGTACGAGGAATCGCCCCTCCTTCTAACGTCTCCAAGCGGTAGGCGCCATTCCCGAGCGCCTCGGTTATTCTGAACGGTCCCGTCCCCTTGGGCGATAACTTGTTCTGCATCTCATACTGATGGGCCTTCCTCATCACCAGATCGCTGCTTCTAAACTGCCTTGTCATTACCTTAGAGTTGTACCTTCGCTCAACTCTTCTCTTTACTGCTTCGGCTTTCACTTTCGCCTCCTCCCTGACCTCATCCAGCAAATCCAGATTCATTCTTCTTTCTTCGTTCGAGTCTTCCGCCACGAAGTTCTGGAATCTCGGCGAGCTTTCCTGGATTTCGACTGGAATCATCGCATCACATCCATAAACCAAACTAAAGGGGGTCTCGTGGGTTCCTGACTGCTCAGTGGTGTGGTATGCCCAAACTATGCGGGGTACCTCTTCAGCCCACGATCCCTTAGCTTTCTCTAATCTTCTCTTTAAACCTCTCAGCAACACCCGATTGGCAGACTCCACTTGGCCATTCGTCTGTGGGTACTCGACGGATGCAAACACCTGTTGTATCCCCACCTCTTCGCACAGCTTTTTCAAGAGGTGACTTGCAAACTGAGTCCCATTGTCTGACACCAGGCGTTTGGGCACACCAAACCGGCACACTATGTTCTTCCATACAAAACTCTCGATCTTGTGTACGGTGATCTGGGCCACTGGCTCCGCTTCGATCCACTTGGTGAAGTATTCAATCGCCACCACCAAGTACTTCATCTGCCTGATCGCCAATGGGAAGGGTCCCAGAATGTCAATTCCCCAAGTATGGAACGGCCAGGGGCTGTAAATCGACTTCAGCTCTTTCGGGGGTGCCTTGTGCCAATCGGCATGCTGCTGGCATTGCTTGCAACGCTGGGCGTATCTCTTGCAATCTTCTCTCATCGTGGGCCAGTAATAGCCTGCACGGATAGTCCTTGTCGCCAGCGATCGACCTCCAATGTGGCTCCCGCAAATTCCCTCATGGAGCTCAGCCATAATCCTCGTGCACTTCTCTCCGTGTATACATACAAGAAGGGGGTGTGTGAATCCAAACCTGTACAGCTCGCCGTCAATAAGGGTAAACTTGCTGGAGCTCTTCTTTATTTTTCTGGCCTCAGTTGAGTCAACTGGAAGCACACCATCTGCTAAATAACGTTGGTAAGGCGTTATCCACGTGTCTGGCTCGTGGGCAGCGCAAATCTGCATCGATCTTGCCCCTTCCGCTGGGCGCGCTCTGACCCTCGGCGCCCTCAGAGTTTCCTGCATTAGGGATGTATGACTTCTCGCCGGTCTTCCCATTGGTCTACAAACATGGAGAACTTGGTGGTCTGCCACGAATGCTCGAGGCGCTTTCAAAGTTTCTTGAATGACAGTCCTCTGCCTACCCCCTTGCCCGAACTGGCGAGCTTGGCTAGCAAGTCAGCTCGGGCATTCTGTTCTCTTGGCACGTGCACCACTTCAAATGAAGCGAAAGATCTTCTTAGCTCTTGCACGTACTCTAAGTAGGCTGCCATCTGCGGGTCCTTGGCTTGGAACTCGCCAGTTACTTGTCCTGTGACCAACAGCGAGTCGCTCTTGGCCATCAGCACTCTCGCCCCCATTTCCTTAGCCAGGAGGATTCCAACGATCAAAGCCTCATACTCTGCTTGGTTGTTGCTTGCTTTGAAAGCGAACCTCAATGACTGCTCTATCAACACTCCGTTGGGCCCTTCCAAAATGACCCCAGCCTCGCTGCCCAGCTGGTTGGACGACCCATCAACAGAGAGTACCCAGCGAAAGTCACCCTCGGCGTTTTGTGCCACTTCGGAGGACAACTCGACCACGAAATCAGCGAAGACTTACCCTTTGATCGGTCCCCGGGGTTCATACTTGATGTCGAACTCCGAAAGCTCGACCGCCCACTTCACCATCCTTCCAGCCACGTCGGGCTTCTTCAAAACCTTCTGGATTGGCAGATCAGTCATCACCAGTACCGTGAAGCTCTGGAAGTAATGGCGCAATCTCCTCGCCGAGAATACAACCGCTAATGCTGCCTTTTCTAGGGCCTGGTACCTTACCTCCGGGCCTTGCAGCACCTTGCTAACGAAATATATAGGCCTTTGGGTCTGGTCCTGATCCTGCACTAGCACTGCGCTGATCGCCCTCTCAGTTATGGCAAAGTACAGCCTGAGGGGTGTTATGTCTTGGGGCTTGCACAGAACTGGAAGGCTCGCCAAATATTCCTTAAGCTTTACGAAGGCCTCCTCACACTCCTTTGTCCAAACAAATATGTTGTTCCTCTTCAAACATTGGAAGTATGGGTGGCCCTTCTCTCCGCTTGCCGATACGAATCGAGACAGGGCGGCCATCCGCCCCGTGAGTTGTTGTACCTCCTTCACATTGGCGGGGCTCCTCATTGCCAAAATGGCGGCGCACTTCTCGGGGTTAGCCTCAATTCCCCTTTTTGACAGAAGAAACCCCAGAAATTTCCCTGCTTCTACACCAAAAACGCACTTTTCAGGATTCAGTTTTAGCTTGTACCTGGCTATTATGGTGAACAACTCTTCCAAGTCTGTGACGTGCTTGTCTTTCTCCAGGGACGTCACGACCATGTCGTCGACGTATGCCTGCACATTCCTTCCGAGCATGGGCGCGAGCACCTTGTCCATCAGCCTTTGGTACGTGGCTCCTGCATTCTTCAACCCGAAGGGCATTACCTTGTAGCAATAACATGACCTTTCCGTCATGAAGGCGGTCTTCTCTTCGTCCATGGGGTGCATTTTGATTTGGTTGTACCCCGAGAAGGCATCCAGAAAACTGAACAGTTTGCACCTTGAGGCACTGTCTACTAGGGCGTCAATGCTTGGCAAAGGGTAAGAGTCCTTCGGGCAGGCCTTGTTCAAGTCTGTAAAGTCAACGCACATCCGCCATTTTCCGCTGCTCTTCTTGACCAGGACGATGTTAACGAGCCATTCCGGATATTGGATTTCCCTGATGTGGCCCGCTGCAAGTAGTTTTTGTGTCTCTTCTTTGATCACCTGTCTCTTCTCCTCATTGAATTTTCTTCTTCTTTCGCGGATGGGCCTGACTTGGGGGTCCATTGCCAAACGATGGCACAAGAAATTGGGGTCGATCCCCGGCATATCTGAAGCAGCCCACGCAAACACATCCAAGTGTCTACTTATTACCTCGGCGATCTGGTTTTGCGTCTTGCTATCCAGGGTTCTTCCCAACTTAAACACCTTACCGCTGATCTCCTTCTAGAGCCATTCCTCTACTGGCTCAGGTTTCCTCTCGCTGGCGATCAGCGCCCTCGCGATACCGGTTTCTCTGGCGGTCTCTGAGCAGTTCCTCTCCGACCTGGCCTCTACATTCCCCATCGGCACATCGCCCTCGGCGACCACCTCTAACGCCGCATCCGAAACTCTTCGGGGTTCGCGCTTCGGCTCCACGCCAGGGGGAGGCGTTGTGGTTACGTGGCACACAGACCTCTTGTTCTTGAGGCTGTTTTCGTAACACTTTTTCGCCTCCTTCTGGTCGGAGCAAATAGTGATGATCAAACCCTCCATAGACGCCAGCTTGACCTTCATGTGCCTTGTCGAAGGCACAGCTCCTGTTCTGCTGAGCGTTGGCCTCCCCAGCAGTATGTTGTACGCTGACGGGGCGTTTACAACAAGGTACCTGACCTTCTCCGTCCGCGAGGCCAAGCCTTCAGTGAAGGTCGTCCTCAGCTCGATATACCCCCTCACCTCCACTTGGTCGCCGACAAAACCGTACAAGCAGCCCCCATATGGTCTTAGCTGATCAGGGGACAGTTGTAACTTCTCAAAGGTTGGCCAAAACATCACATCTGCTGAGCTTCCTTGGTCAACCAGCACCCGGTGGACGGTCCTTCCCGCCGTGACAAGCGAGATCACAATAGGGTCGTTGTCATGAGGCACCACGTCCCTGCGGTCCCCCTTGGTGAACGTGATGTCCACGTCGGGCGAGTGATCCTCAAAGACTTCCACTGACATTATCGACCTCGCATACCTCTTTCGTTGCGACGTTGTGCACCCCCCACCGGAGAATCCGCCAGCTATGGTGTGGATCTCGCCGTGAATAGGCACCTCGTGCTGTTGCCCTACGCTGCTCGTCGGTTGAGACCCTGATGCTTGGTTCGCTTGCTTCTCTAGCAAGTAATCCTTTAGGAAACCACATTTGACCAGCTCGGCGAGCTGGTGCCCCAGAGCCAAACACGAATTGATAGAGTGGCCAAAACTCTTGTGGAACTCGCACCATGCGTCTGGCTTTGGCCCCAAAATCTTCTCCGCCGTTTTCTCAGGCACTTTGAGCCTGGCAGCTATGTTTGGGATGGCGATCAAATCAGCCAAACCCATCACAAACTCATACCTCGGGGGGCGATTACTCTCCCTGGGGTGCCCTGGTCCCTTGCTCTTATTTTTCTTAGGGTCGTAAGGATGACGCGTCCTTTGATCCCTCTTTCTCGCCGCCGCCTCCATTACCCTCTGAGGTTGTACCCTTGCTTGGGTGCGCGATTTAGCTGGGGCCACATTTCCTCTCTTCTTGGTGACCTCGCTCTCGGCGGCGATGTGAGCCACAGCACGTCGCCAGATTTCAGCGAACGTGGCGAGGTGGCTCCTGATGAGCGACTCACTAAAAGGCCCAGGCAACACGCCCTTTTTGAAGGCGTGCACGAACATCTCTTCGTCCTTTCCTGGCAAACGGACTATCCGAGCTCCGAATCTGTTCAGGAAGTCCTTCAAGGACTCCCCTTGGTACTGCCTTATATCAAACAAGTCGTAAGACACCAAGGGTGGCGCCTTGTTCACTATGTACTGCTCAACAAACATCTTGGAAAACTGTTGGAACGTGGTAATGTGGCCAATGGGTATACTGACGAACCAGTCCAACGCCGTTCCGCTCAAAGTGCTCATGAACACCTTACAATACACCGCGTCTGAGCCCCCTGAGAGCATCATCTGAGTATGAAACGTCGTGAGATGGGCTTCAGGGTCCTCCACCCAGTGAAAGACGCTTTCACTTCCACAGTGTTAGCCGGGACTACCGAGTCCATGATCTCTTGGGAAAATGGCATAGGAAAGCTGCGTGGTGGGGATGGGGGTGCAGATCTGTCCCCTGCCGCACGCTCCTCCCGCTCCTGAAGGGCTTTGCGCAGCTCTTCGTTGATCCTGTTGAGCTCTTCGTTCCTTGCTTGCGAGGCCACCAGCGCCTCGTGCATCCTTTCCTGCTTAGAACGCGATGCAGCCACGTTCTCCTACAGCGTCCTCATCATGTCCATCACTTGCGTCATGGACACAGCATCTTCGTCTGTTGATGGCGCAACTGAACTGGAGCGCGTTGTCCTCATCCTTCCTGAGCAAACTCAGCAGCTCAAAGAACTCCAAACAAACGGTGAAAACTCCAGGAGTCGACTGCAATAGCGAGCAGTCGAACAGAAAACACTCGAAGCACCACAAACACAAACTATGGTTGGGAATCACCTTTTATACGGCCCCACGGTGGGCGCCAGATGATCCTGCCGGTTGACTTAGCGCAAGAGCGTTGCCTCGTCACGATCTTCCTCACCAGCTTGACACCACGTGCCCTCCAAGTTCGCTCCACAGATAGCCTCTCTGAGAACCTGGAAAACACACAGTGGCGCCTCTGCGGCCAGTGGCGCTCCGACGCTCAAGTCAGTGACAAGAACACCCAAAAACTAAGAGAGAATATGCTCTGTAGGATCGTACTGTAGGCACACAACCCTAGCAGTATCAGCCGTAATGAAAAACGTACCTCTGCAAATTCTGTTAAGGTTACCTTTATAGCTAGGTTTCTTCTCTCTCAAGGTCGTTATGCTTTTGGACGCGTGGCTCGCATCCAGCCCTGCACGTGTCACCATCTGGACTGGGATAGCAGGTAGCGCCCAGCCCTACACGTGTCGTCATCTGAGCCAAGGCAACTTGAGCGTTATTTCTCCATTGCTCCTAACCCTACACGTGTCATCATTTATAGTGTGAAAGGCCATAGAGCCTGTCCAATATGTCAAGACAAGACATCTTATGAGCAGTTGAAACATGGAAGAAAAACCGTGTATCTTGGGCATCGTAGATTTCTAAAGAAACATCATCCGTATCGTCGATTGAAAAAAGCTTTTAACGGATACCAAGAACATGACATTTGTCCCACTCCCTGAAGTGGTGTTGAAATTTATGAAAAAATAAAAAATGTTAATGTGACTTTTGGAAAAATGAAGAAGAAGCAAACGGTGAGTGAAATATGGAAGAAGAGATCAATCTTTTTTTATCTTCCGTATTGGTGTAAGTTAGATGTTAAACACTGTCTAGATGTAATGCACGTAGAGAAGAATGTGTGTAACAGTCTAATAGGAACACTTCTGAACATTAAAGGCAAAACAAAGGATGGTGTGAATGCACGTCTGGATTTGATTGAAATGAATATACGAGAGGAATTGGCACCGAGAGAAGTTGGTAAACGTACATACTTGCCTGCAGCGTGCTACACTTTGTCAAAGAAAGAGAAAACAAGTTTTTGTGAATGTCTTAAAGGTGTTAAGGTACCACAAGGCTACTCTTCAAATGTGAAGAGTCTTGTATCTATGAATGATTTGAAACTAATTGGCTTAAAGTCACATGATTGTCACGTTCTAATGCAACAATTGTTACCGGTGGCTATTCGTGGAATCTTGCCCAAAAATGTTAGGCATACAATCACTCGACTATGTTCATTTTTCAATTCCATATGTAGTAAAGAGATTGACTCTCAGAAGTTGGATGAACTTGAAGAAGAAATAATTGTTATCTTGTGTCAACTCGAGATGTTTTTTCCTCCATCTTTTTTTGATATTATGGTACACTTGGTTGTTCATCTTGTAAGAGAAAATCAGATTGTGTGGGCCAGTTTATATGCGATGGATGTATCCAATTGAACGATACATGAAGATTTTGAAGGGATATGTGAAGAATCAATGTCGTCCAGAAGCTTCCATTATTGAAAGATACATTTCAGAAGAATCTATTGAGTTTTGTTCCGAGTACATGTCAAAAGCCAAATGTATAGGAGTTCTTGAAAAAGGTTGGCACTCTCGTAGATTCATAAGTAAATCTTCGAGAGGTGTACATGTCATAAGCAAATCTAGAGAAGAGGTTCTGCAAGCACACTTGTATATCTTGAATAACACTGATGAGGTGTTACCATACTTAGATACACACAAAGACATTGTCAAATATAAAAATCAAAGACAATCAGAAAAATGGGTGTTAATTGAGCATAACAAAACTTTCATGTCATGGTTTAAGCAACAAATAATGAATGATCCATCAGCATCTGAAACATTAACATGGCTTGCAAACGGTCTCAAATTTGATGTTTTATGTTGTTCTGGCTATGAAGTAAATGGTTGTTTGTTTTACACAAAGTCTCGAGATGATAGGAGTACAGTGCAAAATAGCGGAGTCACCTTGGAGGCAGAGTCTATGCAGTTTTCAACTGCAAAGGATCAAAATCCTGTTGTGGGATCAATGCCTTATTATGGTGTCATAGTAGAGATTTGGGAAGTTTATTATACCAAGTTTACTGTACCTGTTTTCAAATGCAAGTGGGTTGACAATAAGACTGGTGTCAAAGTTGATGAATCAGGAATGACTTTGGTTGACTTTCGAAATATAGGTTATCATGACGAACCATTTATAATGGCACATCAAGCTTCCCAAGTTTTCTATATCCAAGATCCTACGTCTGACCACTGGTCTGTTGTGCTACATGGAAAGAAACAAAATAATGACCCAGAAGATACAAACAATGACATTTGTGAGATTGAATCACTTACAAGAACGACCATCAATAAAAAGTACGAGGATGTTGCTGATGTTGTACATGCAACTCGAAATGATCATGATGAAGGAATATATATTTGTATGTACATGTGATTCATGTTTAGTTTTACAATATTTTTCATTTTAATTATATTTCATATTCTTGATGCTTATCATATTTTTTTGATAATAGGAACATGGCAGATGATAAAGTTTCTCATTCAAAAACTGGTAGAGGACCTACAAGATTAAAAAATATGTTTAAGAAGATAAATAAAGATGACAAAATACCTTTGTCTATTGATATCCACACTAGTGTGCCCACTGGGCAACATGCAAAGAAATATAGGAGTTATCTTGGAGTACTATCTCGTGAAAGGATCTTTATCTTAACTCAATCCTGGGATCACGTGACTGACCACGAGAAAAACATGATTTGGCAAGATATTCTGGTATGTAACTGTTTTTACTTTGCTCAATCTAAAGTTCTTTTATACTTTGTTTATGTTTATGAACTAATTCTTTCAAACAATGTAGACGTATTACAACATCCCGAATGTGGAAACCTTAAGAGCGAAGGTTCTTTCAGATGTGGGTGTCAAGTTTCGTCAGTTCAAATCAAAATTGACAACAGATTATATATATGGGAAAAGGAAAGAAGAAAATCCTTGTGCAAAATATGCATCCATTGATGAAGAAACTTGGCAGCAGTTTGTCAATATTCGACAAACTGAAAAATGGCAGGTTAGTATCACTTTTATATTTGAATATAGTTTATATTAACGTATTACTAAATTTTGAGTATTATGATAGGAGGTTCGGAACAAAGCAAAAGCCAATCAGGCACATAATGATACCCCACACTTATTGTCTCGTGGTGGTTATAAGTTGCTAAAGCAGAAGATGCTTGAAGAAAAGATTAAAGCACGTTCTACTTCCATTGAGGAAATGAATAGTGTAGATTCTTTAAGACCTCCATCCCCACCACTCCGATATGAGATGTGGAAGGGTGCCCGTATAAACACATTAGGGACATGGAGTTCTAAGTCTACAGAACAAACAATTGAACGCATTGTAAGTTTGACAATTTCTTTTCAATGTGTTATTTTAAATTCAATGTGTTGAAGTTTGTCAATTTCTTTTCATTTGTTTTAGGACTCTCTTAATGAGCAATCAACACAGGGGACTTTTAAACCATGTGGTCACAATGATATTCTTAATGTTGCTCTCGGACGACCTGAACACCCTGGACGTGTTTGGGTAGCTGGATACGGGGTTGGGATTCGGTCATACTTTGGACCTCCATCACACAGCAAGGAACAATTGTCCAATGAACCTAGCCAAGAGTATTTACTACAACTACGTGAGCAGTTAAAGGCTGAGGTAACTCAAGAGCTTAAAGAAAGCTTCATGGAGGAGTTTAGTGCGCGAATGGAAATGGAGTTCAAAAAGCGGTGGGAGGGTTTAGGACACTCACAGCAACCACCTACTATGGTAGAAGATGAACCACCTTCGCCTCCTATTAAGAAAGTCAGCACTAAAGGGAGTTGTTCGACAGTTGATCTATCAGGGGATGACTTTGGCTCAACTAGCCAATGCGAATTATATGTTGAGTGTAATTCTTTGACCCGATTCGTTGCCTTGGGTAAGTGTTATGAAGGGGTCACAATGTGCCTCTTCCTTCTAATTTCATGAAGGTCACGGTGGAGAAGGTCCTTTATGGTGATCTTGCAGTTCATGTGCCGACATCAGAGGTGACAATTGTGGCAGAGGCATTACATACTTTCGTTGCCTGGCCTAGACATCTCGTCAGACCTATAGACTCTATGGTATATATTTGCACTAATACTAATAGAATTATATATCAGATATATTACATTCTAACTAATTTAAGTATTTTTTTTGTTTTGATGAGTAGCAGGAACCTAAGACAAATCTGCCTCTAGGAAAGAAGAAAATAGTCTCCATTGATGATCCTCTGGCGGCATTGGTGGAAGTTGCTACAGCTTTAGATACAACCGTCTTAGAGGTTCCATGGGATGCCAATGTTTTTGGAAGGCATAGTAATCTACCGTTGTACGTTCACATGTCTGATTAGTTGGACCTTGCATCCGGAGATCAAAAGATTAACATAACAGTTCTGCAATTATGGATGATGTAAGTTCAAATTTTAAAATCTTTATACTTTTGATTTATTATATATATTAGTACTAACTTATTGAAATTTAGGTATCTTTCTGGACTATGCTTTGATGAGGGGAAACACAATATATATGGGTTTTTAGATCTTCAAATCACTCAATCAATTGTAAACAAAAAGTCGGAAACACAAACATACATCACCACTGCCTTAAAGAATGGTGGAAAACACATTTATTTTGCTCCGTACATCCATGAGTAAGTTCTTATTTATTAAATAAGTTTTAATAAATTATTGAAATAAGAGAAACTAATTAACTGATTTGTTATACAGGCGTCATTGGCAACTATTGATCATATCTGTTCAAGATCATACCGCTGCATGGTTTTGCTCCTTGCATAAAAAACCTCCTGCCTATTTTAAAAACATTATAGATAGGTACGACAGTTTCATTTAACATTTATTATTACTTATATATTATATAATGTTATGTATTCTAACATGAAATCTTATTATTTTAGTGCTTACTCTAGATATAATATGTTGTGTGGGAGGAGAACTTCAAACGCACAAAAACTCACTTGGATGTACCTTAAGGTATTTAAAGTATATTTGTTTACTTAATTTAATGTGTTTCACTCATTCATTTAATACATTTATTTTCACATGCAGTCCAACAGGCAACCTGAAAATTATGAGTGCGGTTATTATGTTATGCAGTGGATGTTGACTATTTTGCAAGCTGAAATTAAGAAAGGTTGGGATAAGGTAATACCTCAATACAATAAACACTTTAAAATTTAAGATTTATTATTCATGCACTAATTCAAAATATTTCAAATGTCACAGTTGTTCAACGACCAACACCCGCTAGATTTTAACCGTCGTTAATCTATCTTTTTGTACTGGTGATGGCTATCTTACATGAATACATCTATGGTCCCACCACTTTTGGCAAGCAAGGTCTGTTGATTGAACTAAGTAAGTGCTAATTGGATGTTTCTTGAAATTTAGGTGGACCTAATGCAGATTCTAGCACCTACCATAATAAAATAAGTAAAGAATGATGGTTATTTATAAAAGTATGCAGAACTGGAATATTTTAAAGCTGGTCTTAAGCTTGTATTGGAGATGCTTAGGGATGAAATATTGTGGCTGTGGAGTGGTGATCAAATAATATATATACTATATGATTGGACTTTCTATCCCCCGTATTAATTTTCTATTTAGGTAACATGTGCATGCACATAATGTATGAGGTGTGCGTAGCATACCCTTAGGTTATTACTGCATTTTTACATTTATGCTATTAGCAAACAGTTATAGGCATGCATGGATGACCATCATTAGTGAACTATACATACATTGACAAGTAAAAATGAAGGAAGGTGGCGTGAATGTATAGTATGCCAATTGAAAGTTGCACCCATTGAACTTCACAGGTCTTCCATAGCAGCTGGCAATCACATAGTTCCCTCCCCGCGAAGGGTATGCTTTAAATTTTTAGTCTTTAGCAAAGGCGAATCTGTGTGTGGGCTTTGACCAAAACCAAGTTTTATGGCTGCAAAAGAAGAGACTGGCCTTGTGTTTTCTTAGAGAAGAAAGAACATCCAAAAAAGAGGTTCCTCCCTTGGAAATAAGGAAACCAAGGAGAGCATAAAGAACCTTGGCTTCTCCAAAAGCATATTCTTCATGATGGAAAATCACTACAAGGAAATAACAATTTAGTCACCGAATTTAGTGACCGAAAATTAGTGGTCGCAATTTGCAACTGAAATAGCCACCAAATACCTGTAGTGTCAAATCTGCGACCGAATGAATTATTTATTATGTTAGTTAGTTTTGCGACCGAATCCGCGACCGAACATGAGAGTGAGAAAAACATTGGTCGCTAAAGTGGTGGATGTTTCGAATAACTTAGGAAAAATATATCTGCGACCGAATTAGCGACCGAATATGTTTATTTTTTAGCCACCGCTGTTATTTCGGTCGCTAAATTTTATTGTTTTTTTCTGCCACCGAATTAGCCACCGAATATTCTTACTTTTTAGCCACTGATTTTCTTTTGGTCGCTAAATATAAATGTTTATTTTTGCCACCGAATCAGCCACCAAATTTATTTATGTTTTAGCCACCAATTTTGTTTCGATCGCTAGATATAATTGTTTATTTTTACCCCTGAATTAGCCACCAAATACGTTTATTTTTTAGCCACCGAATTTCTTTTGGTCGCTAAATATAATTGTTTATTTTACTAGTACTATTATTATTATTATTATTAATAATAGTAATAATAATAATTCATTTTTATTTTTAAAAAATTATACAAGGATCACAGACACTTTAAATATTAATGAGTACTCCTCTGTTTAAAAAATAATTAGTTGTATTACTAATTTCTTTTTCTATTTAAAAAATATGTGTCAATTATATTTGTAATTTCTTAAATTTAAATAAAATTTATTAAATATTGTTTTTATCATAGCAGCTCAAATAAAAATTCTAAATAAAATTACATAACACAATATTATTATTAATAAAATTAATCCTTAAAAAAAAATATATTACACTATATAATTAAACTTAAATAAAATGATTTCTTTAAAATATCTTTAATTTTTAAAAATAAATATATTTTCCAAATTAAATTGTAAATAATTTTTTAATTATTAATTTCTTTTATTAATAACAGTTTTATCACTTGTTTCTAAATTATTTTTGTTTAATTAAAAATTATTAACGTATCTGTCTTAGAAATTATAAAATGTATTATTATTAAAAATAATTAATTGATTAAAATATCCACATTTATTATATGAATATTTAAATACTTATTTAATAGTTATTTTTTAATTTTACATAAATTTTACATTTTTTAATATTATTTATGAAGAGGTGGCTTCAGTAAAAAAGAATGTGATAATTAGATAAAATTTGGGATTTGTTTTTTTTAAGCTTCAAAGTTATTTTGAAGTTACAGATGCTTTTAGGGCACCAAATACTCAAAATTGGTCCGTGGTGTAAGCAAAGGTGGGGAGGAAGCTGCAAGGTGGTCGGAGGCGGAGGTGAGCGGAGGCGGAGGTACGAACAGAGGATATTTCTCCTCTCAGTTTTGTTAACTCTTTTCTATGTTTGATAGTTTTGTTCCCCAAATGGATTAGCTTGCCTTCTACCAATCTTGCTTCCATCAATTCTGTCTCTTTCTGATTTTACATAAATTTTACATTTTTTAATATTATTTATGAAGAGGTGGCTTCAGTAAAAAAGAATGTGATAATTAGATAAAATTTGGGATTTTTTTTTTTTAAGCTTCAAAGTTATTTTGAAGTTGCAGATGCTTTTAGGGCACCAAATACTCAAAATTGGTCCGTGGTGTAAGCAAAGGTGGGGAGGAAGCTGCAAGGTGGTCGGAGGCGGAGGTGAGCGGAGGCGGAGGTACGAACAGAGGATATTTCTCCTCTCAGTTTTGTTAACTCTTTTCTATGTTTGATAGTTTTGTTCCCCAAATGGATTAGCTTGCCTTCTACCAATCTTGCTTCCATCAATTCTGTCTCTTTCTGATTTCTTAGTATGTTTTCTCCCAAAAAGAGTTGTATGCTGTGAGGCCTCCTCTTGCAACATGCGTATCATGCTTAGAGAATCTTGCAGATCAAGAGCTCCTTTTAAAATACCTTTTGCAATATCTTCAGACTTTCCTGGGTTCGAAGACTTGTCTGCATCTTGAAAAGAGTCAAAACCAAAAATTAAATTGGATAAAGTACTGGGTTTAGATCCCAGATATGGTACCTTAACAAATATCATCACCAAACTTAATTAATTGTTTAAGATCTCATAGGCACAGTCCTCATATTGCATGCATATGCTCTAGGCCGTTTGGGTGAATTATTATTTGCAGTGTTTTAGGCTTTTAGTAGTTTTGAGCAAGTCTGCAGCATATTATTTGCAGTATTTGCTCTTTTTCGAGTAAAAGATCTTCTTTCAATGTATGTGTGTTGGCCTACCTTATGGACTCAACAAGCTCCTTCCACCCAAACCACAGGGGGAGGTGGGGTTGGGCAGATTCTGCTGTCAGTTTTTAGATATTTGTCTCATTTTTAAAACTATATTTTGCCTTATTTTATCTCTATCTACTGTTTCAGAGGTAATAAATATGAATTGTTTTATTTTAAATTTATGAGTTGCATTGTCTTTTTCACTCAATAAAATCAAAGTTTTAACAAACCAACAATAGTTTAAATATTCAATAGGTAGTTTAGTAAAAGGTGTAATTGAAGTTATATAATAAATTTATCAATTCTTATAAATTATTTCAAGCAATAGACATTCTACAACAGGAGAGCACCGTATTATTCTTTTTCTACAAATTTCTAGGGAAATAACGCAAAACTAAAAAATAATCTCTTTTATTAACTTCTCTCGAATTAATTATAGCCTTTCCTCTTATTTCACTTTCATGCAAGATATGTGTATGTATAAAGTATTTAAAAATATACGATATTTGAGAATATGATAATATTAAATATATATAAATAAAGTAAAAAAAAAATATATTAAATATTAAATATATATAAATGTCTCTTTCAAATAGGCAAACAAACAAAAAGGAAAGGAATATTAGTAAAGAGGAAATATTACTGACATATTTTTTAATATAGCTTTGCTATTCATCACAATTTGTTTTCCTAGCTTTTTTACTTGTGTTTCTGTTTTAGAAGCTAGTCAAAGCCAGTTACAGCACATATAAGAAACACTCCAAGAACAATGCTTGTAGATCAACAACTGATTGGTTCCAAATATATTGTTTACAAAATCTAAAAAACTAACAAAAAGTGTGAATAAACCTGGACCAAGAAAGACAAGGGTAGTGCAAAACCAATCCTCTCTCTAGTATAGAAGCTCAACACTTACAATTAACATTCCCGATACTGGGACACATTTTAGAAAAATATTATTGGAGGTAAATACAAAGCTCAACAAAACACTTCATTTTGTATAATACAAAGCCAAATGGCCGCGGAAGAACAGGGTGAAAACACCTTCGCTCGAATCTTCATTTCTGGTTTTGTTCCACCTTCGCTCGAATCTTCTGCTCCAAAACAGATATCTCAGTTTCAAGGTTGAACATCCTATTCAAAGCATGCATGTTCTCCAGTGTGTCATTAAGAGTCCGAGTGTCATTCCCATCGCACCTTAAATGTTGCATTGGACCATGAAGCAACTTATTCACTATACCCCGACTAAGATCATCCACAGCCCTCCGAGTTTTTTTAGGTATGTCATCACCCATCTTAGCTAAGCATCTCTCAAGCTCAGCGAGCCTGATTATTTCCGCATAAGCCCGCAATTTTTTAATAGTAGGGACAGTTTCCAGCGAGTCCCTCCAAGCTTCGAATTGCTTAGATTCTTCAGCAATGATTGTCTGTGCTTCCATTGCTTTTCTTAGGCGATCCTCTTTATTGGCAGCCACAACCTCTTTAAGGTCATCAACATTGTAAACTCACTCATTATTTCGATTACTTTTAGTTTTTATGCATACCATTTTTAATCTGTTAGTCTCAATGTTTTAATTCATAGAAATTAAAAGAGATTACAATAGTATGTATAAGACTAAAAATATGATCTTTACATGAGACTAAAATGTAAAGTTTGTTCAACTATAGGGACCAAATTAATGGTTGAACTTTAAAAAATAAAAGGTGAAAGATTTTTCCCTGTGTTTAAACTTGCCTCTGCATTCATTTCCTTAGTTTGTAGTTTCTTCTTTCTTATTCTTTTGTATGATATTAGGATGAAACTGTTGGCAATATGGCTAATCAATGGTTGATTATATCTCACTTTGTATTAGTTTTCCATGATGGTGACTAAACCTTTATTATTAGGCTGAAGCTAGTTTTACTTATTTAAATGATCTTTTGATTCAATATGATATTCTTCATCTCTCTTGTCTACAGGAAAATATATATAGCAGCAGCTCTATATAAATAATAGAACCTCCTCCAAAGATCAGTCACAAAGTGAACCAACAAAGGTATGCTTCTCTTCCTGTCAACCCAATACTTTCATATTTGCATCCATTTTTTACTTTCTCCATTCAGTGTCCTGTTTTCTCTCTCCTAAAACAAGTGTATACATTAAGAATTTGTTGTATTCAGATTGCATTAATGGAAATCCCCGAAGGTAGAAAGTGGATGTATAAAAGATTGGACAGAAACAAACAACTGACAGAGGAATTTAGAGAAGGAGTGTATGAGTTCCTACAACATGTTATTAGTTGAGAAAAGTTTCAAGAACAAGGTGAAATGTTAAGATGTCCTTGTATTAAATGTAGTTGTAAAGTTTTCAAGTATGTTGATCAAGTTGGGTGGGATCTTTATCAAGAGGGATTCATGCCTAATTATTATTGGTGGACAAATCATGGTGAAGAATTGCCACAATCCCCCCCAGTGGATGTTGCCAGTTCATGTTATGGAACTTGTGAACAAAGAGAAGAATTAGGTCATTTCCATCAAATGATAATGGATCATGTGGGGCCCTCAAATGCACATTGCATGCAACCAGAGAGTGTTATTGGATCTGAGTACATGGAGGAAAATCCTGATCTTGAAACTCGAAATTTTTTTAACATGCTTGCTGCTGCACAAGCACCCTTGTGGGAAGGATGCGAGAATCACTCAGAATTGTCAGCTTCTTTGGAAGCTCTAAGCTTGAAATCTGATTATAATATGTCTGAAGGATGTTTCAATAGAATGGTCCAACTTATGGGGGAGACTATGCCCAAAGATCATCGAATGGTTAATAATTTTTTCCAAGCTAAGAAGTTAGTGGAAAAATTGGGTTTGGGTTGTACGAAAATTGATTGTTGTCCAAAAGGATGCATGTTGTATTATAGGGAACATTGTCATAAAAGTATAACTAATTGTTTTATTTGTGGAATGGAGCGATATAAGACAGTCACTAGGAGGGGAATTGAAAAGAAAATTGCTATTAAGAAAATGTGGTACTTTCCCATCATTCCTAGACTTAGAAGGTTATACTCTTCAATGGCAACTGCACCTCACATGAGATGGCATAGTGAGAATCAAAGGGACCCGTCTATTTTGTCTCATCCATCTGATGGAGAAGCTTGGAAGCATTTTGATAGAATACATCAAGATTTTAGTCAAGACCCAAGAAATGTCAGATTAGGTTTATGTGCAGATGGGTTTAATCCTTTTGGTCAATATGGAAAAAGTTATTCTTGTTGGCCAGTTATCCTAACCCCATACAACCTTCCGCCTTCCATGTGCATGAAGAGAGAGTTTATGTTTTTGACAATCTTAGTTCCAGGTCCTTCAAATCCAAAGCATAAGATTGATGTGTTCTTGCAACCACTTATAGATGACTTATGCACCTTGTGGACTGAAGGGATATTGACTTATGACGTGTCACTAAGGCAAAATTTTATGATGAAAGCTGCTTTGATGTGGACAATTAATGACTTTCCAGCTTACGGCATGTTATCGGGTTGGATGACTTCTGGTAGACTTTCTTGCCCTATATGCATGGAAAGAACAAAGGCTTTTTATCTTAGTCATAGCCACAAGATATCCTTTTTTGACTGTCATCGTCAATTTCTTTCACCTGATCATCAATTTAGGAAGAATAAAAAGGCATTCAAGAAGAAGTTTGTTGAGACTGATCCCCCTCCTCCACGTTTGTCTAGTCTTGACATTTGGAATAGGGTTGCACACTTACCAGTTTGCACTGAATTACAAGAACAACCAAATATTCCTGAATATGGTATTAAACATAATTGGAAGAAACAAAGTATATTTTGGAGGTTGCCATATTGGAAAACTCAACTTTTACGTCACAATATTGATGTTATGCAGTGATCCTGCCTGTTGACCGGAACGCTGGAAACTGCCTCGTCAAAGGATCGACGTGCGCACCGCTTCAAACCTCCGTTCTTCTTCGAGATCCACCTCAAGAACCTGCAAAGGAACAGAACGGCGCCGCTGCGGCCGATTGCACTCCAACGCCCAAGTCAGTGACCGAATCACCAAATACTAAGAGAACAGGAACCGTGCAAATTCTCTCTCACAGTAAGCTCTATAACTCGCAAGCGTAAAGAGTATAATCTGAACGCGCGTACCTCAGAAAGTTCGTTGAGAACTCTTATATACCTGGTTACTTTCTCTCTCCTGGCAGTTACAGACTTGGACACGTGGCTCGCATCTAGTCGTACACGTGCCTTCATCTGGAGCCTCCTTGACTTGGGCGCTGCTTCTACTCTCATTTTGCTAAGTTACTTATGCATGGTACTGCCCAGTGCATAGCTAACTTGGGAGTGCGATCTCTACTGGAACTGGCGAGTTAGGGTGCCTTCGTACACCTTCCCTGTGGTCTCGCCGACCGCCTTCATAATCTGCACCACCTTCATCTCTGGCGATGTGCTTGCTCTGGCGATCTCCAATCACTAGGTCGCCTGAGTTTACATCTGGCGACTTCATCTTTAACCCGGTGATCGCCGATTCTGGTATGCTGGAGATCGGAACACGCCAACTTAATAACTGGCGACTTCACGAGCCCCCCGACTTCCTTCCCTTCTGCCAACCTGGCGCCTTGTCAACACGCCTATACTGTAGCTGGATGCCACGTCATCACTTCCGACTACCAGGGCGGTACACAAGCCCCCCAGTCTTAAGCGAAGACTTGTCCAGCGAAAAGACTAGAGGAGTCACGTCAACACCGGTCTACGTGGCACTGACGCAGAATTCCAAGCGGTTGTACCTTCTGCTTCTCTGACGCTCCACCAAACCCCTCACCCATCGTTCGACACGTGGCTTCATCAACGGTTACCTTCAGTTACCGTTTGCGCTTCCCAAACCCATTTCGAAAAAACTCTTAAACCCATTTTCACTCCACACTGTTTCATCACTTTTCTTCATATTCACAAACGCTCTAACTTCCTCCTGCAAAAAACTCTCAGCGCTCTCCAACATTCTGAATCACCATCATCCTTCGTCGTCTTCTTGATCATCAAAAGGTACCTACTTTCCTTCTTCTACTGGTTTTTCTTGCATTTTAACCGTTTCGCATCATCCTGTAACTGTCTGGTGCATACGCTATGGGTTGCTTTTTCCATTTCTCCTTCTGCGTAACTTAGGGCTTCGTCAATCGTCGCAACGAACCTTCGTTCGTTCGCTTTTCACCCTTTTCCCACGATCGAGTCAGCCTCTGCGAACCCTGATCATTTTTCCTTTTCTTCTTCCTTTGCAGCTTCGAGAATGACCCGCTCAAAGATCACCCCGAATCCTCCTCCTTCATCGCGACACCCCTCTACTCAAGCACTCATCCCACCGCGAGCACGCGGTGCTTCATCTTCCCAGGCTGAGAGGCCTGCACCTTCCCGCCCCAACCTGGCCCAGGCGACTCCACCTATCGCCGGAGGAGCCCCCGTTCCCCTGCCAGACTTCAAAAAACTCTACCCCTGGGCCAACTCGACCCTGTTGAGGGAAACGTCTTCCGTGAACACTGCTGGAGCAGTCTTTCGATTGACAAAGGGGGATGAGCCTCACCAAACATTTCATAAGGAGCACGATGAAAAGATGATAGTGCTACCTTGCCCCCCCGATCTGCCCGTTTGTGCCGATGATAAGGTGAGCGCTGACGGGCCCTTCTGCTTTGTCTACACAACCTTATTCAAGAAGGTGAAGCTCAAGTTCCCTTTCACCCGTTTCGAAAGGGAGCTCCTTACCGAGCTCAACATCGCCGCCGCCCAGCTCCATCACAACAGCTGGGCGTTTGTGCAAGCGTTCCAAGTGATGTGCGACCATCTGGGGTTGCCCGCATCCGTAGACGTATTTCTGTTTCTCTTCGAAGCCAAGCACCCAGGAGACCGCCTGTGGGTTAGCTTGAATAAGATTGCTGGGAGGTCAATCTTCGCCATCTTCCAGCAATCCTATAAAGACTGGAAAGGGAAGTTCGTCCAAGTGCGCCCTAACGACAAAGACGCCTCCCTACTCGACGGCTTCCCCTTGTACTAGGTGGACAAGGGGAAAAAAGAGTCCAAGAGCTGCTTTAGGAGACCCAGAAGTCCTGACAGCATGGGAGCGTTGGACAGAGATCTCTGCCTTTTCTGGAAAAGGGTGGCGGATGCCAACATCACTTTCCTTACCACCACCCTGATCTGCTTCGAATTCTATGAGGACCAACTCGAAATTCGAATAGGTTAGAACATTTAAACTGTTGTTTTAATACTGCTTCTGTTTAACTGTTTCTGGGCGTCTTGTGCGTTATGCGTAAGACTTTGGTTTCATTTTTCTGCACCGATCATCTACTTTGCTGCATACTGCCTTATGCACTTATTTTCTCTCTGAGTTAACCCATGCATTTTCGTTCTATGCAGATAACATGTTGGGCAAGGGTATGTTCGCTGAATTGAGGGCGTAGCTGGGCTCCTCATCGCCAAGATGGCGGCGCACTTATCAGGGTTGGCCTCTATGCCTCTTTCAGTCAAGAGGAAACCCAAAAACTTCCCAGCTTCCACGCCGAAAATGCATTTCTCTGGATTCAGCTTCAATCTGAACTTGGCGATCGTCGTGAACAATTCTTCCAAGTCCGCGACGTGCTTGCTCTTTTCCGGCGAGGTCACGACCATGTCATCGACATACGCTTGCACGTTCCTTCCCAGCATCGGTGCAAGCACTCGATCCATCAGCCTCTGGTACGTGGCCCCCGCGTTCTTCAGCCCAAACGGCATCACCTTATAGCAATAGCACGACCTCTCCGTCATGAAGGCTGTCTTCTCTTCATCCATGGGATGCATATTGATCTGGTTATACCCCGAGAAGGCATCCAGGAAACTCAGCAACTTACACCCTGCAGCACTATCTACCAGGGCGTCTATGCTTGGTAAAGGATACGAATCCTTTGGGCAAGCTTTGTTCAGGTCGGTGAAATCGACGCACATGCGCCATTTCCCGTTACTCTTCTTCACCAGCACGACATTCGCCAGCCATTCAGGGTACTGGACTTCCCTGATGTGGCCTGCAGCAAGGAGTTTCTGTGTTTCATCTCTAATCGCCTGCCTCCTTTCCTCGTTGAACTTTCTTCTTCTTTGTCGCACTGGTCTCACCAAGTTGTCCATCGCCAGATGATGGCACAAGAAGTCGGCATCAATCCCGGGCATGTCCGAAGCGGACCATGCAAACTCGTCCAGATGCCGCTCAATCACCTTGGCGATCTGGTCCTGGAGCTCGACCCCCAGAGATCTTCCCAGCTTGAAGATCTTTCCCCCGATCTCTTTCTCGAGCCACTGCTCGACAGGTTTTGGCCTGGATTCTCTGGCGATCACCGCCCTGGCGATTCCCTGCTCTCTCGCTTCCTCAGGGCGATTCCGCGCCTCTTCCTCCTCCAGACTAGCGTTCCCCTCCCCCAGCTCAGCGTCCACCATCTCCACGTCCCTTCCGGCGGTCTCTTCTGTTACCGTCGATCTGGGCTTCACACCGGGAGGTGGGGTGGTTGTTACATAACTCACTGATCTCTTGTTTTTCAGGCTATTCTCATAGCACTTTTTTGCTTCTTTCTGATCAGACTTGATCGTGATCACCACCCCCTCCATAGACGGCAACTTCACCTTCATGTGCCGAGTCGACGGTATAGCGCCTATCCTGTTAAGCATGGGCCTCCCCAACAGGATGTTGTATGCTGAAGGAGCGTTTACAATGAGGTACTTGATTTTCTCCGTCCTCGAACCAGCCTCATCTGCAAACGTGGTTCTCAACTCAATGTACCCCCTGACCTCCACCTGGTCACCAGCGAACCCATATAGGCACCCTCCATAGGGCCTTAGCTGGTCAAGGGGCAACTCCAGCTGCGTGAAAGTCGGCCAGAACATCACGTCTGCCGAGCTTCCCTGGTCCACCAGAACTCTGTGGACCTTCCTTCCCGCCGTAATCAACGAAATGACTATGGGATCGTTGTCATGGGGCACAACGTCCCGAAGATCCTGCTTGGTGAACGTAATGTCCACCTCCGGCGAGTGATCTTCAAACATATCCACTGTCATCACCGACCGCGCGTACTTCTTCCTCTGCGATGCGGTGCATCCACCACCTGAGAAGCCTCCTGCAATGGTGTGGATTTCCCCGTGGATAGGCATCTCGTGTTGCTGGGCTTCTCCATCCACTGGCTGGGAACTCGACGCTCCCCCCGTCCTCCTGTCCAGCAGATAGTCATTTAGGAACCCGCTCTTAACCAGATCATCGAGCTGATACCCTAAGGACAAACACGAGTCCAAAGTGTGGCCAAAGCCCTGGTGAAACTCACACCAGGCGTCTGGCTTTGGTCCCAGCACTTGTCGCCCACCTTCTCAGGCGCTTTCAACCTAGCAGATATATTGGGAATGGCGATCAGGTCCGCCAATCCCATAACAAACTTGTGCTTAGGCGGGCGATTGTATTCCCGGCGTGCTGGTTGCTGGCGTCCCTGGCCCCTCCCCTTGTTCCTCCTATCATAAGGATGGCGAGTCCTCTGGTCCTTCCTGGCCGCCGCCGCTGTCTCCAGCACCCTTTGCGGCTGGATCCTGGTCTGGGCGCGTGGCCTAGCGGGAGCCACGCTCCCTCTCTTCTCGGCGACCTCACTCTCGTCGGCGATGTGAGCCACCGCAAGTCGCCTGACCTCAGCAAACGTTGCAGGGTGAGCCCTGATCAAGGCCTCGCAGAATGGTCCTGGCAGCACGCCCTTCTTGAATGCATAGACCAGCATTTCTTCATCTTTAGCCGGCGATCTGACCTTCTGCGCTCCAAAGCGATTCAGGTAGTCTCTGAGGGACTCTCCCTGGTACTGCCTTATATCAAACAAATCATAAGACACCCTGGGCGGTGCCTTGTTCACGATGTATTGCTCGACGAAAACCTTCGAGAACTGCTGAAAATTGGTTATGTGACCGTTAGGTAGGCTCACAAACCATTCCAACGCCGTTCCCTAGAGCGTGCTCACGAACATCTTGCAATACACGGCGTCTGACCCTCCCGACAGCATCATCTGCGTATGGAACGTGGTTAGATGAGCCTCTGGATCCTCCACGCCGGTGAAGACAGCCTTGACAGGGACCACGCTCGTAGGAATAGGCGTATCAGTAATCGCCTGAGCGAAAGGCATAGGAAAAACACGAGGTGGCGACGACGGCGCAACCTCTTCAGCAGAAGAACGCCCTTGCTGCTCCTGAAGAGCTTGACGCAGCTCCTCAGTCACCTTGCTGAGCTCCTCATTCCTGGCGCGAGAGGCGACCAGGTCCTCATGCATTCTCGCCTGCTCTATGCGCGAGGCTTCCACAGTTGCCTGCAACGAACGCATCATCTTTGCCATCTGCGCCATGGTCATGGCAGCGGCGCCTTCAGCAGCGACAGGCGCAACTGGACTTGAACGATTGCTTCTCATTTTTCTCATGAAACTCAGCGAATCACAGAATGCAGCGAACAACACTTACTCCAGCTACGATTGACTCAGCGATCAATCGGAAAAAACTGTGCGAAACTCCGCAAGAAAATTCAAGAACACCACAACCTCCAAAGAAACCTGCAACTCCACCAGAAATCACTGCTCTTCCCACGGATAACTAATCGAGCGAAAGAACTCAACTCCACCGAACAAATTACGCGTAAACAACAGGAAAACCTCCCTTCACCGATCGAAAACCCAAACGAACGGTATAAAACGCGAATTCACCGAACAAATTTCAAGCAAACAGCGAACGATGGTTGCACCAGCACACAACCACGCAGAAAACTTCGAAAACCTTCAAGAACTCACGCTGTGGATGGGAGCAAGTTTTACACGGCCCCACGGTGGGTGCCTGATGATCCTGCCTGTTGACCGGAACGCTGGAAACTGCCTCGTCAAAGGATCGACGTGCGCACCGCTTCAAACCTCCGTTCTTCTTCGAGATCCACCTCAAGAACCTGCAAAGGAACAGAACGGCGCCGCTGCGGCCGATCGCACTCCAACGCCCAAGTCAGTGACCGAATCACCAAATACTAAGAGAACAGGAACCGTGCAAATTCTCTCTCACAGTAAGCTCTATAACTCGCAAGCGTAAAGAGTATAATCTGAACGCGCGTACCTCAGAAAGTTCGTTGAGAACTCTTATATACCTGGTTACTTTCTCTCTCCTGGCAGTTACAGACTTGGACACGTGGCTCGCATCTAGTCGTACACGTGCCTTCATCTGGAGCCTCCTTGACTTGGGCGCTGCTTCTACTCTCATTTTGCTAAGTTACTTATGCATGGTACTGCCCAGTGCATAGCTAACTTGGGAGCGCGATCTCTACTGGAACTGGCGAGTTAGGGTGCCTTCGTACACCTTCCCTGTGGTCTCGCCGGCCGCCTTCATAATCTGCACCACCTTCATCTCTGGCGATGTGCTTGCTCTGGCGATCTCCAATCACTAGGTCGCCTGAGTTTACATCTGGCGACTTCATCTTTAACCCGGTGATCGCCGATTCTGGTATGCTGGAGATCGGAACACGCCAACTTAATAACTGGCGACTTCACGAGCCCCCCGACTTCCTTCCCTTCTGCCAACCTGGCGCCTTGTCAACACGCCTATACTGTAGCTGGATGCCACGTCATCACTTCCGACTACCAGGGCGGTACATGCACGCAGAGAGAATTGTGTTCATGAATGTGTTTGACACTGTGATGGATATCAAAGGAAAAACTAAGGACACAAACAAGGCTCGATTGGATGTAGCACAAATATGCAATCGAAAAGAGCTAGAGTTGAAAGACATTGGTGGTGGCAAACTTATCAAACCAAAAGCAGCATATACATTTACGAAATCCCAAAGAGTCTTTATTTGTAAATGGGTTAAAGAACTGAAGCTTCCAGATGGATATGCTTCCAATTTGGGTAGATGTGTTGACCTTAATCAAGGCAAATTACATGGCATGAAAAGTCATGATTGTCATGTGTTCATGCAACGTTTGCTTCCAATTGCATTTGACGCATTACCAAAATCAATCTGGAAAGTTCTTATTGAACTTAGTCTTTTCTTCAGAGAATTAAGTTCGACAACACTAAATGTTGAACACCTAAGAGTTATGGAAGAAAATATTCCTGTGTTATTGTGTAAATTGGAACAAATATTTCCACCAAGCTTCTTTGATTCCATGGAACATCTTCCAATTCATCTACCTTACGAGGCAAAAGTTGGTGGTCCAGTCCAATATCGTTGGATGTATCCATTTGAGAGGTTTAAATTTACTAATCACTATTATAATATTTGTTGTTTATTTATTTAATATTTAAAATTATGTACATCCATATTCTTTTTTAGGTTCTTACACTCCCTAAAAAAAAGTAAAAAATAAAGCGAGGGTGGAAGACTCTATTTGTGAAGCTTACTTGGTGGAGGAAACATCTACATTTGCCTCATTTTATTATCCTGATCATGTTGAAAAAAGAAGGACTAGGATCCCTCGTAATCTTGAAGTAGGCGAGGGTTCTTCACGTGCTCCCCCTATTTCAATTTTCAACTATCCAGGAAGAGAAATTGGAAAATGCATGACATATTATCTAAATCAAAAAGACTTTGATGTTGCCCAATTGTATGTTCTTCAAAACTGTGAAGAGGTTCAACCATATTTTGAGTAAGACAATGTTCACTCATTTGAAAAGAAAGTTAATTATGTTGCATGAGGTTTGAATAATCAATTTCTTTGTTGCAGTATTTATGTTGAATATTTAAGAGAGATTAGTCCTACTGCTTCAGAAGCTCAAATTGACCAATACATTTCATCCTATTTTGCTACATGGTTCAAACAATATGTATGTTTTTAATTTGCCTTTTATACAAATTTTACTTTTAGATAGACATTGTGTAATTTATAATCTTTTGTTTAGGTTCTAAATCCAGAAAATAATATTGAAGATCCATTATTGGTTAACTTAGCATGGGGTCCTAAGAGAAAAGTTCAATCATGGTCTATCTATGTTATCAATGGATACAAATTTCACATTGTTCTTTGGAGTGAAGGCATGAATTCCACTAACTATGGTGTTTATGTACGAGGAACCAATGGTCAATCAGAGTCAGATTTTTATGGAATATTGTCTAATATTATTCAATTGGAGTATACTGGCTTTCCAATAATGAATGTAGTTCTCTTCCAATGTGAATGGTTTGATAATACTCCAAATATAGGAACCAAAGTAGATAAGAACTATGAGATCGTTCAAGTAAAAGAATCACGGAGATATAATAAAGCATATGATCCATTCATATTTGCCCAACAGGCAGAGCAAGTTTATTACACCAAATATCCAGAGGGACACCAAGGTTGGTTGGGAGTAATTAAAACAAAAGCTCGTATTAGAATCATTGATAACACAGTAAGTGAGGTTGAGCATGACACTCCATACCAAGATGATGAGCTTCTACAACTTGAAGTAGTGCTACATGTTGATCCAGAATTCATTCATGATTCTCTTGCTGATGTTGATGGGGGGGGGAGAAGAAGTAGATATACAATTACTAAATGAAACAAACATAGATGAACAATACGAGGAGGAATACATTTCAAGTGAGGATAACATTGAGAGTGATTTCAGTGACACAGATACCTCTTCGGTAATTCATGCATTAAAATTGATTGTATACCTTGTCCAAATTATGTTTAACATTAATTTTATTGTGGTTTCCCATAATTGTAGTGAATAACAGGGAAGATGACTGACATATTTGGTTGACATATTTGTTGTAGAAAACACAATCAGGTTTGAGTCTTTTGATCATGATTACTTTATTTGTTTATTCAAAATTGATTGATCCACTTTGATTATTGTATTAATTACATCTTATATATGTAATATTTTTTACTTGCAGATGACACCAAGGGGTAGAGGTGGTGGTCGTAGACCACCTAATCGTGGTGGTCGAGGTGTTCGTGTTGATGATATATCTTTACCCAATACCAACATTCCCCCTTCATTTGTTCTTCCAACAACTATGGAGTCTACACATCCTATTTATGAAGTAGCCACCCCACTTCCTACACTTCACGGACAAGATATTGAACATCATGTAGGAGACACAAATCCTACTACCTTTTCTACAGAGCCAACTATGAATCAACCTTCACCGATACAAGACTCTCTTACACTTGACAATGAGTCTGGCAATGTAGTTGATCAAAGACCCTGGCTTCATGCAGAAAGAGGAGAGTAAGTATATTTTAATCTAATTGTAATTCGTAAATATGATCTAATTTTCATATATCATTTTGACAATATATTTTGAACATAGTTTTTCACCTGCAAATGGACCTTCCAATGTAATCTCACGAATCATCAAGCAAAAATATGATGAACTCAGTCCCACTTGGAAGAAGGTTCGTCTTGAGCTTAGAGATAGATGGTTTGGAGAGTTCAAGGTAATTTGAGTTATGATTACATTTAAAATGATATTTTATTTTTCTACAATGTTTTTTTTCTAATTTATTTTACATGCAGAAAGAGTATAGGTGGGATATGGAACAAGACCAACTCATTAGATCCATTTTTGATACAAAAGCCTCCCATATTTTTAAAAATGCTATGAGTAAAGTTAGGCATGGTCAAGATAAGAGGACCTGGATTCCAGAACAAGAGTGCTATTGCCAAGGCGAATCGGGCTGTTGAGAAGGGAGCCTCAGCCTACTGTGGTGGTTCCATATCTACCGCAGCTCACTTTGAGAAAATGGTAATATTATTATATTTCTTCTCTTTCTATATTTAATTTAAATACAATCTATGATATCTTTTTATTGAATTTATGTAGACTAAAGAGCTTGAACGACAACCAACTGCTTGGGAGGTTGTAGAGAGAACAAAGAAATTGAAGACTGGACAATGGGTCAATGACAAGACTCGCGACCTTGCGGTATGTTTAAAATTTGTTATAGTTTAATTTTTACTATATGTTTTCTTCGCAATAATCAATTTGACTTCATTTTCAGGAGAAATATAAGAAACGTCGAGAAGAAGCCCAACAACAGCAAATGCTTGAAAGCGCATCTTCGCAAAACTCTCATGTTGCCTCTATTGATGACAATGAAATATACATCGATGTTGTTGGAAGTGGAAATAAAAAAGGGAATGTCTATGGTCTTGGTGTATTGAGCAAAAGGTTTAATAGTTCAACAAGTGCTCACTCTGCTGCAAGTCAAGCTCCAGTAGTCCATCAAATAGAAGAAATGTGTGAGATTATTCAAAAGCTAAATGATGAACTTATGACAAAACGTGTCAAGGAGCGGACACTTGAAGAAAAGATGGAGCTATTGATGAAAACTCATGAAGAGCAAAGTGAACGCATGCGCAAACAAGATGAGAAGATGCAACTCATCCTACAACACATTCAAATGAATAATCCCGCATCAGGCTCTTCAGATCTACTACCAGTGGACATCATAAAGGAGACCAGAGTAGAGATGACAGTTCAGAAGAAGATTAGTTATATGTTGAATTATATCATAGATTTGACTATTTTAACTAGTATTCAACAGTTTTAGTTGTGTAGTATGATTTACCTTTAATTTGAGCACAACTTCTTCTTAAACTATGTATTTGAATTTCATTACAATTTAGTTTGATTGAATTTTGATTATCTCTATATGCAAAATACCATTTAGTTTTTTTATAAAATGGTCAAAATACCATTTTAAATAGGTATTAATAATACAAATAAAAATAGCCACCGAAAATTGATTTGGTGGCTATTTAGCCACCGAAATCAAATCTGTCGCTGTAGAAGTCTCCATTTAGCAACCAAAATAGTCACCAAAAGATTTCTTTTTAGCGACCGAAAATGGTGGTCGTTATCACCTTCTAATTCAGCCACCGATTTAGCCATCGAAATTTGGGTAGCTAATTTGGGTTTTGAATTTCTGTGACCAAATTTTCTGCGACCGATTTAGTCACCGAAATTTCGGTTGCTAATTTGGTTTTCGAATTTTGGTGACTAAATTTATCTGCGACAACAAATTTGGCAACCGAATTTTTGATTGCTAATTTAGTTTCTAAATTTTGGTAACCAAATTTCCTGCGACCGATTTAGCCACCGAAATGTCGGTTGCAAATTAGCGACCACTTTATAATTCGGTCGCTAACGGCTTTGCGACCAGGGTTTTCGCTTCCATCTTTATTTGGTGACTGTTTCGGTCGCAGATATGATTAGCGACCGATTATAGTGATTTTAGCGACCGAATTTGGTGGTCGCTAAAAGTGATTTTTTTGTAGTGAATAAAATAGAAGAAAGAGTAGAAAAAAAAAGGAACAGAAAGTTCAGAGAAGTAAGATTAGAATAATTTAAAAGGAAGAAAAAGTACAAACCTTGAGTTTGGTGAAGATAGCATAAACTAGTAGTCGGTGGAGGAAAAACAGTGAGGGAAATTATGAGAATAAAATATACTTTAATTTTCTTTTTCGTTTTTTTCTTTCACAAAAATTAATGCAATATACTTCCTAATTTATCTTTCACTGTACCTGTTCTTTGTATAAAAAAAATTAACAACACGTTTTCTATTTTTTTTTCTCGTTTTTTTCCCTCTTATTTATATGTTGAAAAAATAACTGTAGAGAATGAATCAACAAGTAATATTCTTGTTCACCAAGATCAGGGCAACTATTTAAGCCTGTATGTCTCTCAACAATTTCACTACTGTCAGTTTGTTACTGCAATTCATGATTTGTTACGAAATTTAATATACTAAAACTATGGCTCTTTAATCACGAGTTCAGTTATATTATGTTGAAGAAGATGAAAAATATATATTTTATGATCATTATATCAAAATATTTTTATTTGATCTGATATTAGAAAATTTATTTCAAGCAACTCAGAGAGGCAACTAGCTCCAATGAGATTTCAAGCAACTAGCAAAAATTTATTACACGCTTGAGATTTTGTACACTGAAGGAGTTTTAAAATTATGAGGCTCCTTTTTTTTCTTGTTAGCTTTTCTTTTATCTGTCTCTTAAGTCTATCTTTTGAACCTAACATGTGCTCCTAAGCAAGAATAAAATTTCTTTTGTACCTTTTTTCATTTTTACGAAGTTACACAATTTTGAGTAAGTTCCTTCTCCGAAATTTTTGGCTTTTACTATGTTTGGTAAATAATTTGATGCATGCAACCAAGTGCATGGTTACTGTACAAGTAACACATGGTTGTTCATCAGGTCTAACTACTAGTTTTTATAGAGGAATGCATAAACACATAAGGACTTCTACTCCTTCAATGTATTTTATAAATCTTGTTTATGCTTACAGGTTAGCTGGTACAAATTTGAAGTGATCGTCGACTCTCTTAAACACATAAGGACTTCAACTCCTTCAAAAATCACTTATAAGATTCCTCCAATGGTAAGCCCTTTAGGTCAATTTTGTAGTTTTTCTATTGAGATAAGTATTTAGATTTTGTTTATTCCATCTAATATATTATTGAAGCAAACACACAAATCCTGTGGCTTCACAAGACCGTCCAATTAAAAAAAAACTAGTTTACAACCAATTTATTACCAATATTTTGAGTTTAAAATCACTTTACAAGTCAAAACTGATTTCACACCATTGTGATATGGTATGATAGTTTTGTTTGATAATTCTTATATATCACTACTCATAGAGCAGTGTTATATTGGCTAATAATTTCATCACTACTATATACATATATTCCATGCAGAAAAATGGATCGAAGTTGGATGTATGAACGACTTGATCCTTCAAGGAGACTTAGCAAACAATTCATTATTGGAGTGAGTGAATTTGTTTCAAAGGCAATGGATCAAACTTTTATACTTTGGAAGAAGGGATAAGGTGTCCTTGCATAAAGTGTTATGTGAGAAAATTCTTCCACCATCTCATGTGAGGGCTCATTTGCTACAATATGGTTTTAAACCTAACTACACGGTATGGGTTCAACATGGAGAAGAGATGTCAAGTGAGGACAATGTTGGTAACATTGGTTCAATGACCAATATGGTGAATGATGCATACATGCAAGAAGCAGACATAACAAGTCATTATGTTCACATGGACAACGAAGATGAATATGTAGAAGAGTCACCTAATGCGGAAGCCCAAAGGTTTTATGATATGCTAGCAGCTGCAAATGAACCGATTTATGATGGTGCCACCGAGTCAAAATTATCAGTAGCCATCAGACTACTAGTAGCTAGAATGAATTGGCATACACCTGAAAAATGTTTAGACCATTTCATAAAATTGTTAGTTGATGTAGCTCCCAAAGATAATTGCATACCAAAGACTCGAGGTGGGGCATTGCACTCTACTGGTCGTAAATCACACCTCGACATTGCATTGGGCCTAGCAAGTATATTTTGTTGCATAAGGCTAAATTTAGTAGATAATATCTAATGTTGGTAACTTTTCCATTTATATTAGAAACGAAAAATTGGTCGGCCGGTTCAACCCGATGAATTATTCATAGCCACACACACTAAGAAGGATGGACTTTCGGTAGATAGTTGTGCCAACATACTTACGTAAGTTATTACTCTACTTTCGTACACATGATTTATATTTCTAATTAATTATTGTCCCACTTACAATTTTCACAATGAACTAGGTGATGTGAGTTGATTAAGGGATTACCCATTATATGACACTTTCAAGAATTTGATCAAGATTCTAAACCATTCAATAACTCATCAAGAACACAAAAAGAACACAAGATTTGAAACAAGAACACAACAAGAATTAAAACTACCGATTGAAACACAACAAAGAATAAAACCCACCAATTGAAACTCAAGAATTCAATATAGAAATGGGTTTCTATGGAAAACGAAACAAGAACAGTATGAATAATGGAAAATAACTGAACAAAGTGAAGAACAAGTACAACAAATGAAAGGAGACAACAAAAGGAAACAATTGAACCGATTGAAATTGAAAAACTACAAGAAAACAACAAATGGGTAATTATGGAAGATGAAGGGAGATGGACTTACGTGGTTGATGATCCTTGGAGTGTTTCACGCCACTTGAAGGGTTGAAAAGCTTCAAGTGGATGTCGCCACTTGAGAGTCCCAAGAACCTCCCAAGATAAGACTAGGAAGAAGAGTAGAGAACAAGTCTCACACAACTCTCTCACCAATTTGGTATAGTTTCTTTACTCAAAAATTCAATTTCAACTTATGATACAAGGCACCATGTACCTCTATTTATAAAAGGCAAGGGAGTTGGAAGAGTCACTCTTCAAGTTCTTTCTCTAATCTAGCGCATAAGAGAGAAATGAGTAGGAAGAGACACTTCTAGCCTTTTCCTAAAACTAGTGCCTAAGATGCCTTACATGAGAGGTGTCTTTTGGTTTTCCTCTTTTGGCATTCTCCTAAAAGCTACTCCTATATTATTTACAAATTTATACAAGGGTAATTACAAAAAGAGAAAGCATTTGATGCTCTTTACCCAAAACTTTAGCCTTGCTCCTTGTAATCCTTCCTTGAAGTTCTTGAGCTTGGGCTTCACTTTCCTCTTCTACTTGATCTCCATCACTAGGAAACCTACCATGAGCGTTGAAAGCCCTCCAATCAGACAACTCTGAAGGATCAACTTCCAACAACCAACTGATCAATCCAACAAAACTTCAATGCTGGAAGGATGTTGTTGGAGGCAAGAGTAGAGGTCAATGTTATGGCACTGCAGACTTGGCTTCCAACATTCACCACGAAGTGTCTTCCCTAACCCAACCTTCAATACTTGCTCCTTCTAGTGATTACTTTTCTCATAATGAACAACTTCATCAACAAGTGATGCAAGCAAATGAAAGTGTGCAATGTTGGAGGATAAAATAAAGTTCATGGAGAAAAAGTTAACCATGATAATGGAGCGACAACAGGGTGACACCTTAACAAGCACAAGTCAGGTTCGCCCTCACTATGCTCGGAACTTTGATGATCAACCCCTGTCTTGAGTTCATCATTTTGTAAGTTTTCTTAAAACAATATTTGTGTACGGTACTATAACTTGCTTTTCCTTGTATTAACTAGATTCTGTTTTAGTCCACTTATTTCACATCACTAATAATGCCATTTGTATGCACTTCAATCATACTTTATATTTTTGGTCCATAATTATTCTTCTGTAGGTTTGGAACTTGATTTGAGCATTATGTTGTCCCAACTCCAGTAACATCTGCAAATACAGCCCATGTATATGTAGCTAACTTGACAGAGAATCCAAGGTCACCGGTTAGTGGGTCTGGCAGCAATTCATCTCCCATCAAAGTTTTACTTTCAAAATTGCATTCTATAATTATTTTATTCTTTCTAAATGAACTATTAGTTTTACAGCTTATTGTTGTGAGGATAATTGACTAATTAAAAGCATAAATTGGTCCATTGTTATCCCTTTACTAAATTTTTGCTACTTACTTTAAACCTGTTCATTTTTTCACCATGAATCCTCACTCTTTTTTGTAATGTATCTGCAATTAGATGTACATAAGAATTTAATTGGTTCAAGATTGAACATGTCTTCTACGCTGATCATAATTTTGATTATCAGACAGATGATATTATAATAATGTGCAAATTTGATGCTTTCTCATGAACCTTTATTTTTATGTATTTGTAGTGGATATGTGATTGTATTTACATAAGATTAATTCTTTTAAGATTTGAAAATGAAATCTCTTCTGTTTGTCGACATCTATGACTAGCAGGCAGATGATTAACTCTACTTGATTTGATTCTCTCTCTCTTTGATATATATCTTTTTATCCTTATGAGTAACAAATAACAGTGTATGAGATGTTTAAAATGAAAAATGGCACTTCAAACCTTAGAGAAAATACGTAAGGAAGTAAGCTACTACGTTTAAATTTAACTTCTCTTGTGCAGCTAGCTTGCATATGTGGCACACATGAAGCCCGATAACTACTTTCTTTACCTGTAACTCTAGGCATTATTTTATATATATAATAAGACAATGGGTCAATCAAATGGGCTTGCCGAAAAATGAACAGTGTACAGGTTTACATCTTAGACTGTTTCTTCCTGCACCTCCATACCTTCTTCTCTCACCTCCAAAAATTTTCAAATTTCCAAAAATGCCCCTCTATAATATTCCGGATTACGTAATCCAGAAGTCATTTTTTAAATTTGTAATTACCTTCCAGATTACATAATCCGGTAGTCTTTTTTCAGATACATGATTACTTTCCGGATTACATAATCCGGAAGCTAAATAAGACTTCTGGATTATGTAATCCGGAAGTCTTTTTTCAAATGAATTTCCATATTACATAATCCGGAAACTACTCTATGGGGGTGACACAAGAAGGAGAAAAATGTATTTTCATGTTGTGTATGGAGGTGGCAGAAGAAGATATGGAGGTGCAGGAAGAAACAGTCTACATCTTAGGTAGATCAATGCATTTACTTGGCAAAAAGGCTTGGAGAGATGATGTCCAAAACAACCTTTCTCATTTTCGGTGACTTGATTCTTGAACTTAGAGTGCCATCTCTGATGTCATTGCAAGTTTCTATCCAATGTTCTTCAAAACTTCTGTTTCTATCCAATGTTCTTCAAAACTTCTGAAAGCTTGCACCATGCTGTAGTATCCATTTAAATATTTTAATCAACAGTATATAGTGCAAGAAATAATATTTTGAGAGTATATTGCTAACACTGCCCTATATTCCAATTTGTTGTTTTGTTTGCATCTCCAAATCTTAATCATTTATTAAACTAAACGCAGGTTTCAAACGAGATTAAGTATGCTCACAAGCAGCCAATTCTACCTTGGGGATCAAGGTTTGGTGTTGCTTCTTATGATTAGTGACAATGCAGTTTTGTTGCTGTATATTGTTATGGCTATCGTTAGTTTACTAAATTTAAGATTTAACTTCTCTAAGTTGACATGATCATAAATTAGAAGTTTCTGCCAGTTGGAACCTTATATAGCTCAACTTCTGTTTGTCATCAAGTTACTGTTTTTTAAATCGTGTTTTTTGTTTTTCTTGGTATTTTGAAGAGTGTGAAGGTAAGTTTGTCTTGGTATCTACCAACTCTGCACCATTTTATTGTTCCTCATTTTTCTTAAAATATTTATAGCTCAACCTTAGTTAATTAAAGTAACTTTAGTTAAATTTCAATCAAAATATCTTCAATCAAAAACCACCATTATCACGTTTCTACCTTTGTATTTTGGTGCAATTGGTTTAACTACTAAGTTCCAAGTGCAAACAAAGCAAAATGTCCTAAGCCAAGTTAATTAGAAAATAAAAGATGTTTATTATCGTGAGTCTTGTATTAGAAAATAACTATCTATTAGTTGGGACAACCCACTTATCCTAATTAATATATGTTTTTCCTTATTCCTATTAAAAAAATATTTTTTCTTGTTCATAGAAAAAACAACATTGAATTTTCAATACAAGTAAAATGTATAAAGAAAAAGTTATAAATAAAACTTTTTTAGTAAGAAGAACATTTATTCATCAGATTGCTCCCTAAAATAATTGTATCTTTAATAATTATATTGAAAAAATGAAACAAGTAAAAAATAGGATAAATACAATAAGAAAGAGAGAAATAGAGTAATTTTAAAATTGATTTCAAATTAATTAATGTAATTTTAAAATGGATTTATTTCAATAATTTTTTTTTCTTTTTAATTATAATCAGAAGAAGCCTAGAAACTGTACCGTTATTTGAAATTCTTTGTCTGCCAAACTTGTAGGCTAAGCCTACACTTCTTCAAATAAATAATATAAAATATGCTTTGAAGGCTTAGTCCACGCTAATTTGTAGCCAACAAACATGAAGACTTAACCTACGCTTATTTGTGGCCAATAGAAGGCTTAGCCCACGCTTATTTAAAGATTGTATGGCACTTCTGTAAGCTAAACTCACGCTACTTTATAAATGTGTGGACACCTTGAAGGCCAAACCCACGTTAATATAATTTTGTGTGGGCAAGTCATCGGCCAAACCCACGTTTTTTAAATTTGTCAACTCCTTGTAGACTAAGCCCACGTTTGACCTACGCAAAACACACCCACCATGTGTCGCCTGCACCCGCCAATATCTTTACATCGAGTGCTTCGAAATTCCTATTAACGTTATGTCCACAATAATGACCCTTTTGCGTAGGTTTTTCATAGTTAGGGTTTGTTTTTAACCCACGATAATAAACATTTCTTTTGTAGTTGTACTATCATCAAGGTACTAATATTCAACCCATAGGTGAATAATGTTGTTTTTTATTATTATGTCTATTTTTATACTTTTATATTTACATAACGGTGCTAATATTCAACACATAGGTGAATAATGTTGTTTAGTTTTTTATTATTATGTCTATTTTTATACTTTTATATTTACATTTTGTAAATTTTATTATTTGTTTCCTTTATTAAAGTTACATTCAACTATAAATTTTAAAGTATTTTAATATTTTCCAGTTGTTTCAGAAATTACGTGCATTAAAAAAAATTATTGAAAAAAATACAACCAATTTAAGAAAACATTAAAAAATGAAATTAATGGGGTTGGAAAATCCTGATGGGGTTTGAAAACCCTGGAAGTAATGGTAGTTGTTAGAACCGTCAGATAATCTGTTAAGCAAACTGCAGATAATGCATTTAGAGGGAACTAAAACATCTAAACACATTAAATATAATGGGTTAAAAATAGTTTTTTTTTAAGTGAGAATCAATAAAAATAATTTGAAAACTAAAAATAATACAAATGCAGATTAAAAAAATAAATAAAGTGTTATAGTATACATCAGATTGTAGATATAATTGAAAATACCTGTGAATAAAAAAAATATCAGTGCATTGGATCTCTCACATAAGTTATATCTAATTAAAAATCGTTATATCAAATTAACTAGATATTAGTAGTTGCTATAAGTTTTACGTTTTCGTTATGACAACTTTAACTCTTAATAAGATAGTTACATGGGATCTATTTGTTTTGAGATATTTTACCTATTCGTTTTTTTTTAAATATAACAGAACTGAATATTTTAAAAAGCAATTTATTTTAAATTAAGAAAAAAATACACTAAAAAATATTCCAAAAGCTTATATGAGAAAAAAATTCTAACTTCAGAACTTTATTTACAACATATATTTAATAAATTATCAGTTTTGAGAGATGCTTGATTTGGTAAAGCCATATACAAAATTAAATTTAAACATTCTTAAGAAAATTAATAGAGATTACTTTATTAAGAAAATGAGATGCAAATAATCCTAGGGAACTATATCTCTTTTAGGTTCGATTGTTGCCAAAAAGAAATACACTATGCCGCTGATTTTAAGGACATATTGATAGAATGGTGTTCCTGCCGGTTGACTTGATTGTCTTCGCACGTCTACGACGATCACACGCCTAAATCTCTCTGCCTTCATTCGTGCTTTCCTACGATCAAACACCTGAAATTGCAAAGACAAAGGGGCGCTCTAGAGGCCGTTTGCACTCCGACGCTCAAGTCAGTACTGAGGCTAGGAAACACCAAAACACTTAGCCGTAAAAGCTCTGTGTAATCTGTGTGTGTATTCGCGTAAATGTTAGGTACCTTATTAGGTTTGATACTACCCTTTATATACTCTAGGGTTTCCGTTGTTTCCACTACCCACAGGTTACTGAGGGTGTGTCTTAGCACTGCTATCACCCACTCTTAGGGCAATCTAGCGCGTAAGGCCCCCTTACTGGAGTGCAACCTCTGACGGGATGACCACCTGTGTACCAACTTGTGCACCTAATCTCTCGTCCTGGGGGTGTCCTAGTTGTTCACATGCCATGCATGCAACTTAACCCTGGAACGTAACCCTCAGGGGTCTTAGCTCTTCCAGTGGCTCTTTACTTGTGCTATGCCTGAACGCGTCATCCACACCACACGCATGGACCCCTCATGATCTAGGCTTCTCCTACTGATAACTGGTGTATGGTCTGAGACCCACCTCTCGTGGCCCAGCTCTGCTGTTTGAGTCACTGATGTCCAATGTCACATCGCTCTCACTCTGTTGCCGAGGAAACATCAGCACATCCTGGTGATCGACACCTAACCACTCTTCGGCACCTTGGCTCGCTTCGTTCACAAGACACTGACCCATGCCGCTAGTGGGACCCAACTTACGTGGTACACCATTACTAGTAGTCAACGACGTCCGAAGACTAGTCGCTACAAATGGATAAATAAATACTTGCATGATGATCAAGACATCGAGGGGATCACTGTCCTTACAAATAGTTGTGAGGATACACAACTGATGAGTAAAGCACGCGGTCAATCTGTGCATATATTAGTGTTTAGCAACTTGACTTACTAACTGCTAAAGCCAAAATAAATTAGCAACTACTACAACATTGATAAGTCCCAATTTTTTATCCAGTATGTATTTCACCTTGCTTCCTTTCCCAATCTCAACTACCTGCAATATTCACTGAATTTACATTACAATTCCTCAAATATAATTAGAGGAAAAAATTATAATATTACAAACTTCAACACTTAACATAATATGCAAATTTGTGTTACTAGACTCTACATTGGAATGTCTACTTCACTATTCAGTCATGTTTACACAATTGAAGAATGTTGGAGCACAAGGCCCTGCATTGTGAAAGAAAATAAAGTTGGCTTGGAAACCACTTAAGGAAGAAAAAACAACCACGCACAACTCAATGTGTTAAAAAGATAGCCATGGGCTGTTTTACAAACTCTCTCTTGAAGTTGAATTACTAGGAGTCATGTATGCTATTATTAAGATTTTCATACACATAATTTGTCTTATTTTATATTCTCATAATTTTCTTTTGGGTTTTACTCCACTAGTCTCCTACTTGTATTGTTTTCTTGTTTTGAAATATAATGATTGATGTTAATTGGGGTCTCCAATCTAATTGGATTGTAAACAACATAACAATTTTTAATGCTTAGTTGCATATATATATATATATCAATAATAGACGATTTTTTTTATTATTTTAACCATTAGGAATACAATTAATAGACTTATAAATTTTCAAAATTCTATTATATTTAAATTGTTATATAATTTAATATTATTAAATTTAACAATTAATATAATTTGATTTAAATTGTTTCCAATAGAGCTATGGAAGCTCATGATTCTAAGAAGAAGCTTCAATATATTACACATAACATAAAATGTTTATCTCACTACTATTAAATTGTAATATAAATTACATTTTTATTGATATTTAAATTGTAGTGTCAGTCAATCAAAAAGATCATAAATGTAAACATTATGTGAAATTTTACGACGCTGGTAAAGGAAAAGTGGGACTCGTACCATGTGCAAGGGAATAGTATGTCTAAACTCAAAGATAAGCTGAAGTTTCTGAAGACGGATCTTAAAGTGTGGAATAGAAGTATCTTTGGTTGTTTGGAATCTAACAAAAAAAGTATTGTGGCGGAAATTGAGGAGCTGGATGGTAAAGATGACAATGACACTCTTGCGGGAGATGGTAATATTAGACGGATGGAACTATTCAGTCAAATGGGGTTGGTTGATAAAAAGATAGATTCTATTTATAGATAAAAAGCAAGAGTGAACTGGCTCAAATATGGGACATTAACTCAAAGTTCTTCCACTCAACAATTAGATGGAGAAGACTAAAAAATGAGGTCAAAGGCGTAGAGGTTGACTCTCAATGGTGTGAGGAGCCGGAAGTTGTTCGCAGGGAAGCAAAGCTGTTGTGTGAAAACAGGTTCAAGACTACGCATGACTATGGTGTTAATTTGGGGTCGGTGGAGTTCAAATCTTTAACCTCGGAGGCTAGTAGGAATATGATAGCTTGTTTCTCTGAGGAAGAAGTGAAGGAAGCCATGTGGCAGTGCGGAGGGGCAAAGAGTACGGGTCCGGACAGTTTTGAACTTCAATTTCATTATTAACTACTGGGACGTCATAAAAACCGATATTATGGAAGTTGTGCACTTTTTTCCATGTTATAGGGTCATTCCCGAAGGGGTGTAATGCGTCCTTCATTGCTCTTGTTCCCAAGGTAAGGGATCCCTCATCACTTGAACAGTTCAGACCCATATCACTTGTCGGTGCAATCTATAAGATCAGTACAAAGGTTTTGTCTTATCGTATGAAGAAAGTTATGCCTATGGTCATTGATGATTGTCAGTCTGCCTTCCTCAGTGACAAAGGCCTAATGGATAACGTTGTTATGGTTAATGAAGTGCTCGAGGAGATTAGGAGGAACCAGAAGAGCGGGGTATGCTTCAATGTGGATTTTGAAAAGGCGTATGACTCAGGTGCAGCTTCATGTTCAACATGCTTCGGAGGTTGGGGTTCCACGAGAAGTGGATTGTGTGGATTAAAGGGTGTTTGGTGTCGTCCTCCGTATTTGCTTTGGTAAACGGGAGTCCTACGGAGGAATTTAAACCAACTAGGGGGTTGAGACAGGGCATCCTCTGGCTCCATTCTTGTTCCTAGTGGTTGCTGAAGGACTATCAGGGCTGGTGAGACAAACATTGAAAACGGAGGTGCTCAGGGGTGTAAAGGTAGGAAGGAACAAAATTGAGTGTTGTCTATTACAGTTTGCAGAAGACACTCTTTGTTTTTTGTGAAGATTCTTTCAACAATATCTTTGCTATCAAAGTCATCCTACGATGCTACGAAATTGTGTCAGGTCTGAAAGTTAACTTTCATAAGTCGAAGGTGGCTAGAATTAACGTTGATGATTATGCCCTAACCACTTATGCAAAGACGCTTACTTGTAATACTATGCGGCTACCCTTCCAATACCTGGGGGTAGAAGTGGGCGGAAATCCGAGGAAGAAACAGTTCTAGGAGCCGGTAGTAAAGAAAATAAAAGCTAGACTAAACTCTTGGAAAGGTAGATTCTTATCTATGGTAGGTCGAATGTGCCTGCTTAAATCGGTATTCACATCTATTCCTTTGTTTTACCTATCCATCTTCAGAGCTCCAGTAGTAGTATGCAATAGAATCAGTAGTATACAAAAGAGATTCCTCTGGGCATGGGGAAGAGAAAACAAAGCGATTTCTTGGGTAAGCTGGGAAAATGTCTAGAAGCCTTTTGAAGAAGATGGGTTGGGGATCAAAGAGATTAGGAATTTTAACTCCGCTCTCTTGGCGAAGTGGAAATGGCGGATTATGAGTGATGAGGGAGGGAAATGGAAAGACATCCTTAAATTTAAATATGGCCCAGAAGCGGTTAGAAGTCAGGTGGGGTAGAAATACTAGTCGTGGTGGTGGAGGGATCTAGCTAAAGTGTGTGGTGAAGGAGACGAAGAAGAAGGATGGTTTCGTAAAGCTACAGGGTGGAAAATTGGCGATGGGGGCATAGTCAGGTTATGGGAGGATGTGTGACTACAAAATAGTAGTATAAAATCCTTGTATCCTAGACTATACTCCTTGTCCCTAGATCAAGGTAAGACGGCAGGAGAGGTAGGAAGATGGGAGGAAGGGAGGTGGCGGTTTTGGCCTAATTGGAGAAGGGAGAGGTATGATTGGGAGTCAAATATGGCGGTTTTGACCCATCAGCCAGCCAATGGTACATTGGATAACGTTTATGATATTTTATGGCAAGCGAAAGCTATGCCCAAAGCGCTTATCACTGCTTGGAGAGTCCTCCTTGACAGACTTCCAACCACCGTTAATCTTATTAGGAGAGGAGCGTTCGTGAATTCGCCGTTTTGTGCTATGTGCAATCTGTCACAAGAATCATCTCAACATCTCTTCATAGATTGTGTGTTCGCACAACGAGTATGGTCTGCTTGCTATAACTGGGTTGGCATCTTGGGGATTCAAAACCAGGAGATCAGGAATCACTTGATAAACTTCTACTTAGTTCATCTATCCATCAAGCAAAATCAGGTGTAAAAATCATTAGATGCATCTGGGAGCAGCGAAACCAGGTTGTTTTCAAGGGAGGGGTCCCTGATGCTGATGAAATACTTCAAAATGCTCAGTTGTTGTCCTGGTTGTGGTTAAAACACAAGGCAACTGGTTTCTCATATGCTTTTTCAGACTGAATCTTGAATCCCAACCATGTCTTCTCGCAGCTCTTTGACAGAGTAACTTTTATATATCTTGAGATGGAGGTGGTTTGTTAGTAGAAGCTCTTGCATTTGTTATGGTGGGAACAGCACATGTATAATTGGCACAGGAGTACATTGCTCTGCATAATTGTTTAAGATAAGCATACCAGAGGTAGATGTAGGGTGACAGATACAAACGGTCATGAGGTGGAGGCATAAGGTGGGAGATGCAACCGTGGGAGTGTACATCAATGCAATTAAGAAGCTTCACTACTGAAATCCAGGTTATAACAGAACCAAGGAATATAAAGAATCAATGTAGTTGTTATGGTTTAGTTGTAGAGGCGGGTTCGGTCTTATGCAGGATCTTGGTTATGTTGGTATGCCGACCCTGCTCATGCTCTTAAGCATGTGCCTAGTTAAGCAAGGGAAATCGTAAGCAACAAATTAGAATGACATGTGCAGATCTGGAAGGATGTGAACCTAGTCACTTATGCATCAAGTATCTGTATATTTGAGGATTATGGTGCACAACTTTTTGATTAAGTGCTGCATAATTGAGGTTGGTGGTTTTATACCCAACACCTAATTCTACCTTCAAGTGGTTAGGCGGAGAGGAGGATTCTTTGGAGGGTATGGAAGTTATATGCTTACATAGTCGCGTTAGACGGTTAGGTGTGGTAGCTGGTCTGGTGGGGGAGTTGGTTTGATGAGGGACTGGTGAGGAAGATGGATATTGTTCAAATTTTTAGGTAATAGAGGCTTTGAGTCTTATACACCTCAGAGGATTGTTCTGTTTTAGAAAAGACCAATATGTTTCATTTGGGGGATTTCTTGCACGTAGAACATGCGGCTCAACCTCACTCTGTTACTAAATCTGGAGTCCAAAAGCTTGAGCTTGTGAGGAGCAGCCACGACACTTACTCTCTCGGCCATCTGGAGTTGTCATGGAAGCAATGGAGAATGACTTGGTTATATGAATACATCTATGGTCACATCACTTTTGGCAAGAAAGTGCAATTTGGATGTTTCTTGTAATTGGTGGACCTTATCGATGGATAACACAATGTTAAGTTTGCAATAGTGAGGTGTCACACGTTGGAACCTATGTGTAGGTCTTATTTTTCTCTAATGCAGATTCTAGTACCTACTTGAACCCAAATCAATGTCATGTTGATGAGGTGGAATGAGGGGTTATTCTTGGGTACTCTGGAACTTGACAAAGAAACTTTTATTTTGCTAGTAGCTGTCTCATTGACACCTTTCTGCAGATCTAGAAACCTTGGGTGAGGGGATTTGCGTTATCAATGACAACACTTTAGGGGATTAAGAATGTGGCTCACCAAAGGTAAGTAGGTTGCAGCTAATGGTCAAAGTCTACCATTGCTGCCCTGCTTGCTATGCTATCTGGCTTCCTGATGTTGCTGTCAAGGGACTGTCTTAAAAAACAACTAGCTATGGAGCAAGAAGAAAGACTTTACATATCAGCTGCCAGAAACAGTCTTTAGCTAACTTTGATCTGAAGTTTTTGCAGGTACAGCATTATCCAAATGCAGGGAAGTAGGGTGCTGTTCCGTCCGGTTGACCGGGACGTCTTCGTGCGCGACCTCAACCGTCAGCTAAGGACTCCTTCCCACTGATTGCCTGTGAATTCCTGCAAAAAAGAGGACAAAGAGGCGCCCTAGCGGCCGTTTGCACTCCGACGCTCAAGTCAGCCAACAAGAAACACCAAAAAACTGTCCACCCACGTATCTGAGCACCGCGTGTGGCACTCTGAAGGTGGTGAAAGAACTGTGTATCTGTGTGTGTATTGTCTCCTTTAGGCAAAAATATTCTCCAGTCACTTGTACGTAACCTTAAAGCACGGGCAAGCAACCAAAGAGTTTCTCGTCAGTTTGCCAAAGGTTCCAACCCTTTTTCCGACATTCTCAGCGCTATTTCAACTGCCCCAGCATTTAAAGCGCCTTAAAGCGCTTTTAATCTCAAACGTAACGCACTCATTAAAGCGCTTAATTACGAAACGTAGCGCATTTAAGACGTTGAAACGCTCGGGAGCCCTAATAGTACCTGAATGCTAGAAAGGGAAACTGTATTGAATATCTTTAATTACCTGGCACCTGACTAGAGGGTGTTTCTATTCCGGCATTGCTGTCATACACGTGGAGGGCCTCACGACGCCATGACCCCATATGGGGGCGTTTCTGCCCATCTGGGGACGTTTCTACGTGTGGGTCCTCCTGCCTGGGAGTGCTACTGCGCTAGGGGTGGCTTTTTGGGTGCCAACTCACGCCCCCAAGTATCTAGCCACTTACTCTGAGAGCGTATCTGCCTTCCTCTCGCACCCTGCACCCGGTTATCCTGGGCGTGACCTTCCTCTTGGGTCGTATCTGTCCCGAAGGCGTCTCTAGGGCGGCAGGGGTACTTCACGAGTCAGGCTGCCCTTCACTGGTACTATCACTATGGCCTTGAAGCCACCTTCGCCTTCTCTTTATCACTTTCCCGAGATATCGGGTCCTGAGGCTTTCCCACGGTGTCGCTCCCTCCATGGTCTTTCCTACCCATGGGTATCGGGGAACCACACCGTGGTTGCCTTGCTTTTACACTGTTTGATCTGGCGACGCCCTGGTTGGGCGACGCCTCTACCCAGGCGACGCCTTGTCTTGGCGACGCCTCCACCCAGGCGACGCCTTGCCTTGGCGACGCCTTGTCCTGCCTTGGCGACGCTTCCTCTTGGCGTCTCTACACCTGGGCGACACCTTGAGTTGACTTTGACTCTCCAGTCGTTGACTTTGACCTTGACTGGGTCAACGCTCTGATACGGGACGGTACAGGTGCTAACTGATGATGTACTGGTTCCCTATCCCAACTACCAATGTTTCCTTAAGCAGCCTAATCTGGTTTTTCTGGTGCTGTTGAGGCATTGGTCTGGCCTATTTTTCTGGTTTTTCTTTGCTGTCTGTAGCAGGATTTGCCAACCCTGGAGATGGCTTTTTTGCGTTCACCTTGTGTGCTGATGGAGATGCAAAGGACTAGTTGGTTGTTTTTATCAGTGTAGTGAGCTTGTAAGGAGATGGTATGCTGGAATGGAATGTCCATCTGAACGTAGAATGTTGCAGAAGTTTATGCTTAATCATATGGCTAGTTGTTTCTGATGTTGGCTACAATTGAAAAGGTGGTTGATATTATGCCGTTTTGTACAGCAGTAGAAGCATAAGTAATTCTGGAATCAATCTCACTATGTTCTCTTGCGGAAAGCTTTTCTACTACTTTTAAATGGAATGTTCTCTCCATGAATTCTGCAGGCCTTATTTCCCATTTTCTTTTGCTTGAAATCTGGGCTCCAGTGGCAAGTTATTCACATACATCTTATCCATATACATAGGGTGTAGAGGCAATCTTTTAATTAATTGTTTATAGCTTTGCTAAACAATAATGTTAGGGCTGGTTTTGTGGGTTTCTTTTCCCCTTTGGGTTTGTAAGGGGAGGGGAGAGGGGTTTTGTTAGATTAAGAAGTTTGTGCTTTATTGTTTTGAATTGCCGAACTCTTAAACTAGGTAGGGTATGTATAAAGATTGAAAACTAGGTAAGGATATGATTGAGAGTGTCTCATTTTATTTTATTAATTTATTGTTAAAAAAAATTGTAATGACTATATATTCTAATATTATTGATTTTTAATCAATTAAATATGAATTACACTCTTTATTGATTATATAAAATTTAAAATTTGTAGATATTTAGTGATTCATTACATTGAACAATGAAAATATGAAGAAAAAAAATAATAGTAAACTTTGTATTTTTAAGGATTATTGGTGGATTGTTTTTAGTTTAATTTAATGATACATGTAAATATTAGATTTTGATCTTTGTATACCGTGTTTATCTTATATAAATATCTATAATTTTTGTAGTATGAATTCCTATCTATTGTTAAACATAGTAAATTCAAAGTAATTAACCTAAAAAAGAATTAGCATAATAATAAAAATTATAACGATTTGTTTATTTGATATTTTCTTAGTCTGAACACTAATAAGGTCTATTATTAAGTTTTAAGCCATATAAAGGTGAGGAATTTGAAGCATATATTTAAGTTTTAAGGCATAGAAAGATAATGAATTTGAAGTAATGTGATGAAATCGAAAATTTAATTTATCATGAAACATATTAATTTATTAATTCTCAATGACATAATTATGGATGAAATGTGTAGCACATCACTGATCACAAGGGCATTCGCATCTGTGAGTTGCCATATTACAAAACGCCTTGCATGGTGGTTTGCAAAAATTCAAGCAATCACGGTTTGTATCACACTTTTGTATTCCGTCAACTTGGTTGTTCTCAGAATATTTGTACACATCTCTTGTATTTGGGATGCTCAACACACCATTCCCTGCAAAAACATACACAAATTCAATAACAATTAAGAGTCTTTTCATAAACTCAAATATCAAAATATGTTCAAACAATATACCATAGCATGCTATTAGAGCAAATATGACAACACTCAAAGCTATCTTATTAACCACACCCATCTCTCTCTGCTTTCTGCTTTCTGCTTTCTTTCTGCTTTCTACTTTCTTTGTGGGTTTCTTACTCTCTCTTCATTTCAGTTTGTACCTTCTACTACATGTTTATACTACTACTTAGTCAATGTTTTGTTCTTTCTTTTATTCATTTCTAAATTACTATTAAATAAAATAGCAATCAAACAAAGCAAGTATTAACACTACATTTAAAATCTTTGAAGATTCAACATTACCATTATATTTAATTTATTGTTGACCATAGACACACATTTTTCTCATATTATTTGAAAATCTCCTTTATAATCGCATTATTACTATGAATATTAATTAATATAACTAATATGGTTATTAATATTACTAATCTTATTATTAATATTGTTTTTAATTTTATTAATGTTATTATTAATATTACTAATATTATAATTAATATTGTTATTAATACTGTAAAAACCCAAAAAATTCCTACACACTACACTGTAAACTAATTGAATGGACTTGTAAAACTTATAGTAATATGAATTACTATAAAATAAAGATATACACCATATATATAAATATAATATTTTACAAAATGAGGTTAAAATTTTTTTATCTATCATTTTATCGCTCTTGCAACTATACGTATATTTGCTTGTGTATATACTATAATTATCAGACTTTATAATACAAATAAACAATGGAATCTTTACTGTTAATTAATTTTTTTTGCCTTAGATTTTAATTGTATTTGATTTTTTTTTACTTTCACTTCCAATGTGAACGTTGATTCGTTAATATTGTAATGTTTGGGTTTTTCCTTTCATTCAGTGTTTCTTTTCCTTACAACTTTCGTTGCCATCAAATCATCTCCAAACATAACTTTGAGGAAAGTCTTGGTACTTAAGTAGTTCATTGTGATTCACCTCATTTTCTTGGGATTTCCAAAGATTCTGAAGTTCCCAGTGATAAATGTAATACAAAAGGACCCACTTTTGTAAGGGCACTAGTGCAGAAATGTTAAACAACCGCTTGATCCATCCAATCTTGCCCAGACTCTATCTAAATAGGGATTGTTATTCAATGCCAAAATGACAGGATACTCTAATCCTGCACAAAAATAAAAACCTACCCCCACTCATACCTATTCCCCAATTCCAACAGTCCTCCACTTGGGTTTCCTCTACCTGAGACAATCTCACTCATCCATCCAATCCTTACTCCTAAGCCTGTTTTACTCTTCCTGCAGATTCATACCATTTTACTACCCTCATCACCACCAAAAAACCACATATGCTTGTTTGATTAAAAAGTTCCACCTGTATGTGTCAATACTGTATCATCATTACAGCACCAGAGCAGAACATCATTTGGCCACCAAGATTCCTTTAGCCTACCCTCTTCCACCACCTGCCTTCCAATTAAATTTCTCCACCCTTCTTTACTTGCCTTCCAATACAAGTGTTATGCATCATTTATATTATGAATAGATTATGCAACTTCAATTAATGATTATGTAGTACTATGCAGTATCATAGAGCTACCTCCTAGCAACCTGTTTTACTCTTCCTACAGATTCATACCATTTTGCTACCCTCATCACCACCAGAATACCACATATGCTTGTTTGATTAAAAAGTTCCACAGGTATGTGTCATTACTGTATCATTACAGCACCAGAGCAGAACATTATTTGGCCACCAAGATTCCTTTAGTCTACTCTCTTCCATCACCTGCCTTCCAATTTACTTCTTCCACCTTCCTTTACTTGCCTGCAGCTTTGCAAACCTGCAACCCGACAGATCCCTCCTAGCAACCCCTGCACCACCTTACTTTGTTCTTTCTTATTTCCTCTAAACTGTATTTATTTCTTCACATCAAAAGGTTGCTTAACTTCAATTAAGATCATCCTAACCTCATCTAGATGTTAGGTATCAGCTTACTAGTTTTTATACAACATTCTGCAGCAGGAGCACTCCTTTAAAAGGATATATCAGGTGCACTCTAAAATCAAACCTGCAGCAGGAGCACTCCTTTAAAAACCACAGAGCGAGCTTGTATCCACACACCCTCAACCACCAGCCTCAGCCATTTACTTGTAGCTTCTAATGCAGATAAGGGGGTTCAACATCCAATCTGTAAAAGAATAGCTAAAAGAGGGACCCCTGTGCTTTAGCCACTGCCAGGACTTGAGCTGGACTTTCTGAAAAATCTCCTCCACATCTGCTACCCCTTGATTAAAAACAATGGAGTTCCTTTGCTCCCATATACATGCCACTATAGTTGCCCATACTCCTTTCCATAAGAGACTTTGTCTACTGCTGAGTTGGGGTAAGTAAAAACTTTCAAAGTGAGATAAGATGACATTCTGTTGTACAGACACAATGCCAATCCATCTAAGACATAACGACCACACCCTCTGAGCAGCAGCACATTCTATGAATGTATGTTGACATGTTTTCTCCTTTGACTCACACATAGCACAAAGAATTGTGTTCATGATCACCCCTCTTCTACTCAAATTTTCCCTTGTAGGTATTCTACCTATAAGAACCCTCCATGCTGTGGTTAACACGTTGGGGAAGGTTTTGATTTTCCAAAGGTATCTGAACACATCATTTTGGGAGCTTCTAACAGGGTGAGCTATACATTCATACGCAGAATACGCAGAATTTACAGAGAACAACCCCGAGTCATCAAACCCCCATACCTGTATATCTTCTTGATCCCTTGATAGCCTAACTCGTGATAAGTGCATAGCCAATTCTGATTCCAACGTGCTTTTCCACTCGAATCTTACTCTTCTCCAGCTATGTTTCCATTCCCACAATGAGTCTACCTAAGAACCAACCTCTTCCACCTTTTGGCCCTGGTTCAAAGAGATTGAATAAAGTCTGGGAAATAAGGTTTTAAAACTACTATTACTGGCCCATACGTCCTCCCAAAATCTTACTTTGTCTCCACGTCCTACTTTCCAAACGACTTGCTGATGAAACCAACCTGCTCCTTCTCCCTCCATGCACACTTTATGTAAGTCTCTCCACCACCAGGGTTGGACTTTTATTGGTGCTTGCAGGAATTCTAAATCCATCCCATACTTTGAAACCAATAGCTCCTTCCACCTCCCTTTTTCTTAAGATATCAGGCGCCATCTCCATTTAGCCAGAAAAGCATAATTGAACTTCCTTATATCTCTGATCCCCAAACCACCTTCCTCTTTTGGTTTACACAAAACTTCCCAACTAACCCAAGCAATCAGTTTCTTCTCCTTCCCCAACCCCCATAGGAACCTCCGTTGTAGGCTGATTATGGTGCTTTATAAAGAGATAGGTAGAATAGTGGCACTACTGTTATAACTGATTTGATGACATATTCTCCCTGCCAAAGATAGAAATCTCCTTCTCCATGCATTGAGTCTGGCTCTTATTTTACTTAGGACATGCTCCCAGAAAATGGTCTTCCTTGGATTCCTTCCCACCTCTAGGCCCAGATACTTAAACGGAACTCCCATCTGGTCACAATTCAAGGTTTTTGCATAGCATACCATGGCGTTTTGATTAACATTTACGCCTGCAATTCTGGATTTATGGATATAGCCGCATTTGTATATGCTTCTGAATCAGGTGAGAGGGTTTAAGGGTATAGCATTTACAAATGCGACTATTACCATAGTCGCATTCGTAAATGTGTTTTACAATGGCGGCTTTGGTAAATAGACGTTGTACCGTCCAGGTCTCGGTTGACCGTTGACCATTGACCAAAGTAGACATGGGACCCCCGAAGGAAGGGCCCACGCGGAAGGTTCAGTTGGTTAGGAAAGAGTCTCATTAGGCTCTCATGGAAGAGGACCGAGGAGGTGTCGGCTTGGAGGAGGGGCGAGGAGTCTTCGGCCCTCGGCACCCGAAGAGGAAGATGAGTCAGAAAGGTGGCTTGAAGGCCACATCCCAACTATCAGTGTAGAGAAGCCCAAACCACCAAGACCATGCATGAGGGGGTGTAGGGAAGTGGTAGTACGCCCCACTACTAGAGAACCACTGGAACCGATACGACTCGGTAAAGTCTCGTTCCAGCGGCGATCGGCATGCATGGGACGTGTGAGGGTAGTGTACGCTCAGCCTGGATGAACCCTCTGATATTGGGCGTATGAATTGACGCTTGAGGGATCATCCTGGGCCAGTTGCACTTCGAGAAGGGAGTCTTACACACTGGAATTTCCCTAAGTTGGGTTACAGTGTTGTAAGGCCACCCATGCAGAGATATGCTTAAGTCAGAGGAAGACACGTGGTAGAAGCACCGGGAAGGTATATAAGCCTTTCTGAAGGGCTTAGCAAGGTACGTTTTAGACATTTGACATTTTACACATTCTCACACTTTACGCACAAGTGACTTGAGAACGAGAGAGAATTCAGTTACAATTCAGTTACGCGCTTCCTGAACACGGTGTCTGTGGTGTTGTGATACGGAGGTGTAACGGTGTTTTCTGCCAGTACTGACTTGAGCGTCGGAGTGCAAACGGCCACGAGGGCGCCCTTTTGTCTCTCTGTTTCAGGTATTCACGACGGCGAAGGGTGAAGATTGGAACGAAGACGAAGGAGTCCTTGATACGCAGCTCGTAGCTACGCTCGAAGGCAATCTGGTCAACCGGCAGGAACATTTGGCGCCCACCGTGGGGCCTGATCTAAAACAACAGTCCCACCGCAAGAAGTTCGAGTTTCAGTAGCGACAACGAAGTTCTTGGAGGTTTTCCAAGATTCTTGCAAGATTCACGAAAAATCTTCAAGACTCGTTCGGTTCCACCGAAGAAAGTTCCAAGATTTGCAAAAACAGTTCAAGATTCTCCAAGAAACCATGAAGAATGAGGACCACTAGGCAGAGTTCAATAGCGCACGAAGAGAGTGATGGCATGACCTTGCAGCATGTCAAGGAGGTGATGCAAGGCCTTCAAGAGGCAATGGCGGTGTTGAGGGCGGAGCAAGAATGCATTCAGTTGGAGCTTGCGGCGTCGCAGGCGAGAAACGAAGAGTTGTGCCGCGAACGAAGAGTTGTGTCGCGGGATGCGCAACCACCCTGGGAATCGCGAAGCAGAGGATCGCGAGTGCTTCACACCACCCAGGGAGTTCCCCATGCCTTTCTCGCAGTCCATCATGGAGGCAGTGATTCCACCCACGTTCGTAGGCCCGAAGGTTACTTTCACGGGGATGGAAGATCCAGATGCACACCTCATTGTGTTCCGCACGCAGATGATGCTTGTCGGTGGTTCTGACGCCGTGAGGTGCAAGTTATTCATGAGCACGCTGGCAAGGATGGCAATGGACTGGTCATCAACCTTCCAGATGGCCACGTGACATCCTTTGCACAGCTATCACAGCTGTTGATGGAGCCGTATATCGCGAACCGGGCTCCCCCGCCGGTGTCGTATGATCTCTTTGATGTGAAGCACTATCAGGGGGAGACGTTGAAGAAATACATCAACCGTTTTGGGGCGCAGGTGGTGAAGGTTGGCACCACCGAAGAGCCAATGATCGTGTATGCGTTCAGGAAGGGAATCTGCACTGGGCCATTATGCGAGTCGCTCATCAGGAATCGCCCAGAACTTTCGCAGAAATCAGGTGTCGGGCGGTGGAGCACATCACCACGGAAGGTGAGGTGTGCAAGAAACGTGCAAGTGTCGCACCCGCACGCCCTAGAGCACAGTTGTGCGAACAATCCACGAGGGTGAACGAGATCGCGACAGGGAGGAGAGGTCAAGAGAGGAAGTGCCCCTACGAGGCGAGGAAGCCACAGGCGAGGGGGCGCTCAAGGGAGAACAGGCCGGTTAGGCACGACTTTGTGGTGGAGCTGAAGGACCTCATTGCAGTGCCTAACATCGTAGATAGGCTGAGGGTCCCTACGAAGACAGATAAGGTGTTGGGACCACACAAGGACGCGTGGTGAGTTCCATCAGGCGTTTGGGCATCGGATCACCAACTGCCTAACTTTGGGCTATCTGTTGAACGATCTAGTGAAGAGCGGGTTCTTGAATGACTATTTGGCGGGGTCATCCGCAGCCACGGCCTTGGAGGCACCAGTAGAAGACCAGGCCCATGAGATGCCTATACATGGGGAGGTTCACACCATCTCTGGTGGTTTTTCAGGCGAAGGATGCATTGCCTCTTAGCGCAAGAGGTACGTGCGGTCAGTGAATTCGGTGACTGAGCAGGGGGTGGACGACTCGCTGGACATCGACCTTGCGTTCACGAAGGCTGATATTCACGATGTTGTCCCCCACGATAACGACTCTGTGGTGATTTCAGTCGTAACTACAAGGAGGAAGGTGCACCGTGTGGTCGTGGACCAGGGCAGCTCGGCGAACGTAATGTTGTGGTCCACGTTCAACAAGTTGCAGCTGTCCCCTGATCTGCTGAGGCCATATACAGGGTGCTTGTATGGCTTCGCAGGGGACCAAGTGGAGGTGCGCGACTATCTAGAGTTGAGGACAACTTTCACGGATGGCAAGACGTCGTGCACCGAGAACATAAGGTATCTGGTTGTGAACGCCAATTCGGCGTACAACATTCTGCTGGGGAGTCCAGCCTTGAACAGATTGAAGGGGGTGTCGTTTACATGGCACATGAAGCTGAAACTGCCTGATCTCAGTGGCAGTGTGATCATGATTAAGTCCGATAAGAAAGAAGCAAAAAAGTCTATGAAAATAGCCTGAAAACAAAAAGAGGTGTTCATGGTGGTGGAGCACCCACCCTGCGCGGAAACGCCCATGGAGGTAGAGTCCGTGGAGGAGACGCCCACAGAGGCAGTATCCGCGGTGGAGGCGCCCGCAAAGGCGGTACCCATGGAGAAAACGCCCGCGGGGGCATTGCCCATGGGGGAAACGCCTGCTGAGGCGATATCTGGAAGGCAAGGCCGCGAGGGTGTAGCTCGTGCGGAGAACACTCAGGATAGGCGTTCCGAGCCGGTCAAGAATGTGGTAGAGAGGCAGATTGGTGGAAAGACCTTTAAATTGGGACGATTGCTGAGTCACGAAGAGCAGGACCAGGTGGCGGCAGTAATCTCACGATTGCTGAGTCACCTGAACGCCTTTGCATGGTCCGCCTCGGACATGCCCGACATCGACTCGGATATTTTATGCCACCATCTCACCATTTCGGGGTATAACCAGATCAAGATGCATCCACGTGACGAGAGCAAAACGACGTTTATGACCGAGACGTGCTGTTATTGCTACAAGGTGATGCCATTTGGGTTGAAAAAAGCAGAATATTGAATGATAAGAGCAATGATCAGAGCAAAATGTTACCTTTGATGGTTGATCAGGGGAAAGTCTTGAGCTTGGAGGAAGACGAAATGCAGGGAATCGCGAGGAAGAAAAAGAAGCTTGTGAGAGAAGTTGGCTTGATGGAACCCAAGTGTTTGTGCACATTTCAAAGCTTATACTCCCCACCATTTATTTGAATTTTCACCTTTTATTTGAATTTTTAAGCAAGTGACACAAGTGAGGATGATGCCCTCGAAGACTTTTCCTCATGGTTCAAATTCAAAAGAGAATGTATCAAGGACATATCATGTATTGATTGTGGATCAAGGACATATCATGCCTTCGAAGATTTCGACCAGATAATTCTTTCTAAGATTGATTGTAGATCCAGTACATATCATGCATCAAGGACTTAACATTTCTATATGAAGTTGCCACATGTTGAGGATATATATTGATGACAATGAGCTCTTCTCCTTGCGGTTTTTGTGGTGGTTTGCGGAAGCTTCAATGGTTTGTTGGTGAAACAAGGCTCTCCTAAGAGTTGTGGTAGCCTTGGAGGTGCATGAAGAGTAGGAGAGTGAGAGAGGTTCGGCCAACTCTCTTTGTAGGTGAAAGGTTTAAAGATTAGAGACCTAAATCTTAAGAGATTTTAGGCAACGGAGTAAGAATGACACATTTTGGCAGCATTTCATTACTCAAATTAATCTTACAAAATGAGAGTCAAGCACCTCAATTTATAGTGTTTAGAGGGATGGAAATTCAAAAGAAAATGGAGGGAAATTCAAATGAATTCCCTCCCAAAAGTGTTGCCTAAATGAGCACATGGAGAGGGGTGTGTCTAGTTTGTATGCTCACCCCCTCCATGGGCTTTCTAGACCGGCCTTGGTAAATTTAGAGGTTTTTTTAGGAACTCTAAGTTTACCTAGGTTGGTGATTTAGGGGCCAAAATTAATTCTAAGAACAATTACAAATAAAGTTCCTATGTTAATTTTGACAAGAAATTAAAGTTTACTCTACACTAGAGTTTATGGCATTTGAACGTGTAAAAGAACGTCTTCTTGGATCCTCTTGGCCATAACTCTAGGGTTGGCCCAAATCTACCCTTTGGTGGGCTTGTGTTTGGGCCTCTTCCATCATATATCTTGCATATGAACAGTTGACAGTGGATGAGAATTCTGTACATTCATGCATCGGAATTGCTGGTGCTCAGGATGCGCAACATATAACAGGTGTAGTAATGTTTCCAATGTCTAATATTGGATCTTGCTTCTTTTTTTTCCAAGGGATTGTGGAACTTAAAGTCCAGATTTGATCTTTTATGTTTTCGAAATTTGAGTTGTGATCTTTGTCAAATATTTCACTTCCTAGGTTTGACTGAGTAAAAAAATTATTCTCGAAAGAGTTTTGAAACTTATAAGTGAGAAATGCGATCCCAATTCCAAAGCCATCCTTAAGCTCTGATATGTTACAATAATATCAACACATTTTTGCTTTCAGAACTTGAAATTTTGAATTGCAAGATCCATCTAAAAATGTTCCATAGGTAGCAAACAACTCTCTTCAGAATTGTGATGATGTGCCTGTAATAATTCAGTAAACTTTGTTTGGGCTTGTGTGGGTTGGCTAAATGTTGAGTGCAGATAAATTAATTAATACAAAACACCATTTTGACCACATCATTTTGGAAGATAAAGTTTGTTTTTCAAGTACTGGTATGTAATAATGGTTACTTTACTTACGTAATTTTTGTAATAATGCGGTCAGCAAATGGACGCATATTGTGTGGGCCAAACCTACACAAAATTGACGCAACTTTTGTCAGACTAGCCGACGCAAAACAGACGCATTTGCGACAGTTTATGCATGGACCAAACCGACGCAAATTAATAAAATCGTGTAAGACTTTGCGTGGGTCAAAAGTCGATGAATGAATTGAAGGAAAAAAAACCTTTATTTTTTTTTCAAGCCAATTTTAACCTATAAACAATAAATACCAACAAAATCACATTCAAAATTTAACATAACAAATTAGTATCATTCATACCACACTCACAATACAAAAATAATTCAAATAAACATCATTTAGATAATTTGATCATCCAAATATTGAAAGTGGATATGAATACTTAAAATTAAAGTTGTACTTTACAATTGAAGTAAAAGTACTAAAGAACTTTAAGGGACAGAGCAATAAAATTAATTAAAAAATTCTGAAAAGTTTAAAACTTTACTTGTCTAAGATGACCTTCGTGAAGTAGGAACCAAGACAGAGGCGATAAAGAAGGCTGAACCTAAAATGAAAAATAAGAAAAAGCTTAGAAGATCATAATGACTAACACGTTCACATAGCAATATTCACAGACCAACACAATCCAAAAAGAGCACCAGCCCAATAGAGAGCACCAAAGCAATAAAATTAATTAATTTTTTTTGAAAAGTTTAAAACTTTACCTGTCTAAGTTGACCTTCGTGAAGAAGGAGGCGGAGCATGACAGAGGCAGTGAACAAGGCTGAACCTGAAATAAAAAATAAGGAAAAAACTTAGAGGGGGAACGAAAATGGAGAAGAAGCAAAAAAGGAAGATCAAAATAGAAAAAGAGAAAACAACCAGTGCACAATGTCGGAACAGTGACGACGACATGGGGTAGTGGACGACAGCGACAAGCGTAGGAGTGCTAATGGCGACGACAACAAGCATAGGAACGCTGACGGTGACGATGACAAGCGTAGGAGCGCTAACGACAACAATACATTGCAACGGAACAATGGAGTGCAGCGGTGGAGTACAGTGGCGAAATGCAGCGATAAAGTGTAGCGACGAACACTGGAGGTAGAGTGAAAGGGAGGGAAATAAATTTAGGTTTTTCAATTTGAGATTTGGGGAAAACCTTGAGTGGGACAATAGGGTGAAACTTTTGGCTTAAATAGGTAGACTCTTTTACAACATAAAACTAATTTAATTTATATAACAAAAAATAAATTTAATAATACAAACAAATTATTTTTAATTTAAAAAAACATTAATTTAATTTATACAAAAAATAATCATTTGATTTATACAATAAAATGTTAATTTAATTTATACAACAAAAAAATAATTTAATCTATACAACAACAAAAATATTTAATTTATACAACGAAAATTTAATTTAATTTAATTTAATTTATATAAAAAAATAAATACATAATTAAATTCAAAATTGGTTTGGAAAATTATTTATCCTTACAAGTGTTCTTTCTATCTACTATGTGTTTTGGTTGGAAAACAATAATTTCTTTTGGAGATCATATTCAATAACTATAACAATTGCATTTATAGAATATGTGGTCAAGTTTGGGGTAATCTAAGAATTAAGAATAAGTTATTTATTCACACACTTAGTCTTAATATATATGTTTGTATCATAAATATTATCGATAAATCTTTAAAATGATCTTATTCTTCATTTATGAGAAGTAACATCTTTTAAATCACAATGAATATCAAAGTAAAAAATCACCAGTTCATTTATCCATTACACAAATATGGCATTTAAATTTATTTAAGTTATCAATAAAAAGTTTTATCTCACTTTTTATTTTCTTAAGTTTTGTTATCATTGGCTCGAGGTCGGTCAGAGTCTGGATGGTCTCCTCGTGATCTCCCTCCAAGCTGGTCTGGTTTAACCTTCAGGGAACAAAGTGGGAGCTCCACCTGCGATTACACTCCGACGCTCAAGTCAATAAGAGCATAAAATATGATGTATGTAGTAAATGCAGTGCAAAGATGTGAGTTGAGATACTCCATGTGGGTGGTTGTCTATTTATAAGTCTTCATAGGCTTGGATCTTTGACTCTGGTTTCTCCAAGCATTAACATGTCATATTATGGTAACTTTCTATAAAATCTGAATATATCTGAATATCATGTAATATAATAGGATAATCATGTAATATACAATAAAGAATATTAAATAAGTGAATTATAGCATTTATGAAATATAATCAGGGATATTGTGCAGGTAATAATAACATTTATGAGACGTAATCGAGAATATTGTACCAATATTTGTGGCATGTAAAGTTACATTATGAAGACCCCATCGTTATTGGACTTAACGATAAGGCCCATTGGACTAAACCGGCTACGTGGTGAAGGGGCTTCGATCGGGCCCGTGTGTGGTCTTGTGATTAAAGGGGTCCGTCGGACCCGCATGCAGGGGTGCTCGATTGACCAATCGGAATATTTGACGGGTCACATGGGTTGGCTTAAATCCTAACAAAGGTCATGGGACAATACAAGTTTATTTTTAGATTAAGATAAATTGATTCTCTAATTTAAATACATCCATTACATTTTACTTAATTACTTCATGTTAAATTTATTTCCTAAATTTATGTATATTTTACATAATATTTTCAAATTTTAAGTACGTATTTTTTTTTTCTCAATTATTATTTTTTTACATCTTTCAATTCTTTATAAACATTATAAGATAATTTCTTTAAATAATTTAAAATAAAACACTTAATCAATTTAATAAATTAAATACTTATTATAATATGATAAATTAAATTAAATTAAAATAATTATATTTTAATGAATTAAAGTATTTTATATAATATTTATAAAATTTAAATACATTTTTTCTTTTACTTAATTATTATTTGTCAACATTTTTCAATTCTTCTTAAATTTTTTAAGATAAATTATTTAAATAATCTAAAATCAAACACTTAGTCATATTAAAAAATTTAATTTAATTAACATATATCAAAAACATTAAAATTTGATCCTGCCTGTTGACCAGAACGTTGGATCCTGCCTCGTCAAAGGATCGACTCGTGCACCGCTTCAAACCTCCGTCATTCTTCGAGATCCACCTCAAGAACCTGCAAAAGAACAGAGCGGCGCCGCTGCGGCCGATCGCACTCCAACGCCCAAGTCAGTGACCGAACCACCAAATACTAAGAGCAAGAACACTCAAGAAAACTCAAGGAACCGTGCAATGTTCTCTCTCACAGTAAGCTCTAGAACTCGCAAGCGTAAAGAGTGTAATCTGAACGTGCATACCTCAGAAAGTTCGTTGAGAACTCTTATATACCTGGTCACTTTCTCTCTCCTGGCAGTTACAGACCTGGACACGTGGCTCGCATCCAGTCGTACACGTGCCATCATCTGGAGCCTCCTTGACTTGGGCGCTGCTTCTGACTCTCTTTTTGGCTAAGTTATTTATGCAAGGTACTGCCCAGTGCATAGCTAACTTGGGAGCGCGATCTCTACTGGAACTGGCGAGTCAGGGTGCCCTCATACACCTTCCCTGTGGTCTCGCCGGCCGCCTTCATAATCTGCACCACTTTCATCTCTCGCGATCTCCAATCGCTTGGTCGCCTGAGTTTACATCTGGCGACTTCACCTTCTACCGGGCGATCGCCTGGTATGCTGGAGATCGGAACACGCCAACTTAATCACTGGCGACTTCACGAGCCCCCCGACTTCCTCCCCTTCTGTCAACCTGGCGCCTTGTCAACACGCCTACACTGTAGCTTGGTGCCACGTCATCACTTCCGACTACCAGGGCGGTACAAAATTATAGAATTATTATAATATTAAAAAAATTAATTAAATATAATAAATTATTAAAAAAATATTTATCACCATATTACATATAAAATATATTTAAAATCAATAAATTCTAATAATTTAAATATTAAAATATATTATGTGTCGGCAACTACAACGCAATATATTTTTCGTCCATTTGTGCATTGGATAGCTCATAAAAAATATTTTACATCGAATTTGTGTGGGTTTGACCAATAATGCAAACATGTGGAAATTAATCGGTATGGATTATTTCTCTGTTTCTTAAAGTCATTGCTGCTATGTTTTTAGGGATTTCTTATAGCTGTAGACCGTGTTTGAAAACACATCCATTTTTTTATGTGAAAAATAAGTCAATAGAGTAATATCATTTTGATGTAAAAATATCTCCCTTTTTCCTATTAAAAATCCTACTAGATACGTTTCTCTCATCAGTGACCTGTACTCCGAAATATCAGCTATTTCATATCCATTTTTTTCATGATTATACTATGTTCTCATTTCTATTATTCCTATTTATTTTACCATTAGTTAAACGAAAATTATCTCACATCTTATGCAATAAATGATAATTAGTTCATCTGGTTCTCCATAAAATCTGTTAACTATAATATTTTATATTCATTTCATAAATACATCTAAAATGAGAATCGGTAAGGAAAAATTATATTAAGTTAAGCCTTCATGTTGTTTGAGATCCAAATACTTTCACCATATATATAATAAAATTACAATTACTGTAAGCTATGAAATAAGAATACTAACAAGCCTATAAATTGACCATTAATATAATATAAGGGTAAAATAGTTTAAGGATAATAAAATTAGAATTAATAATAATAAAATCAGAATTAATAACTGTACCGCCCTGGTAGTCGGAAGTGATGACGTGGCACCAAGCTACAGTGTAGGCGTGTTGACAAGGCGCCAGGTTGACAGAAGGGGAGGAAGTCGGGGGGCTCGTGAAGTCGCCAGTGATTAAGTTGGCGTGTTCCGATCTCCAGCATACCAGGCGATCGCCCGGTAGAAGGTGAACTCGCCAGATGTAAACTTAGGCGACCAAGCGATTGGAGATCGCCAGAGCAAGAACATCGCCAGAGATGAAAGTGGCGCAGATTATGAAGGCGGCCGCGAGACCACAGGGAAGGTGTATGAGGGCACCCTGACTCGCCAGTTCCAGTAGAGATCGCGCTCCCAAGTTAGCTATGCACTGGGCAGTACCTTGCATAAATAACTTAGCCAAAAAGAGAGTCAGAAGCAGCGCCCAAGTCAAGGAGGCTCTAGATGATGGCACGTGTACGACTGGATGCGAGCCACGTGTCCAGGTCTGTAACTGCCAGGAGAGAGAAAGTGACCAGGTATATAAGAGTTCTCAACGAACTTTCTGAGGTACGCACGTTCAGATTACACTATTTACGCTTGCGAGTTCTAGAGCTTACTGTGAGAGAGAACATTGCACGGTTCCTTGAGTTTTCTTGAGTGTTCTTGCTCTTAGTATTTGGTGGTTCGGTCACTGACTGGGGCGTTGGAGTGTGATCGGCCGCAGCGGCGCCGCTCTGTTCTTTTGCGGGTTCTTGAGGTGGATCTCGAAGAAGGACGGAGGTTTGAAGCGGTGCACGAGTCGATCCTTTGACGAGGCAGGATCCAACGTTCTGGTCAACAGGCAGGATCAATAACCAACATCCTCCCTTAATTATGATTTGGAACAACCTTCCTACTTTGAGTCATGATATTGTTCTTCTCAATCGCCATCAATTCTTCATTCATAGTCTTTTGCCATTTGGAATGTTGAATGGCATCGACAAGTCTCACAAGTTTTGATTCTGCAAGAAAAGCAAAGTGAACCAAATCTCCATTGTCATCAACTTCATCATCAAGATTTACTTCGCAGTCTTGAAGATGTACAGGTTGTCGCTGTTGTCTTCTTGGTCGCTCCATCATAGTTGCAATTGGAGTTGCAACTTCAGATTGAATTACAACTTCAGGTTGAACTGCAGGTGCTTCAAGAGTGACTCCATCTTCCATATCATCGTTCAAAACATAAATATATCATTTTTTGAATCTATTTCAGCTGCTGCATTCCATTGCCATTCCTCATCTTCGGCAAATGTAACATCACGACTAACAATCACCTTCTTTGCCATTGTATTGTACAGTTTGTATCCCCCATGCTTATATCCAATGAAAATGGTCTTCATTGCCTTATCATCCAACTTTGATCTTGCTGCCTTGGGGACATGAGCATAAGTAATTGACCCAAATACCTTCAAGTGTTGCACATTGGGTTTGAATCCACTCCATGCCTTAATCAGAGTTGTGTTAGGAACACTCCGAGTGGGTGATCTGTTTATCAAATATACCGCACATGTTACGGCCTTAGCCCAAAAATAATTTGGCATACCTTTCGCTTTAAGCATGCTCCTCGCCATGTCCATGATTGTTCTATTCTTTCTCTCAGCAACTCCGTTGTGTTGAGGTGTGTAGGGGCAAGTTATGTTATGTTGCAACCCAAGTTCTTCACAGTGCCTTTTGAATTCATTAGACTTGTACTCACCTCCTCTATCACTACACACCATCTTAATTTGTCTGCCACTCTCTCTTTCAACAAATGCTTTAAATATTTTAAAGTAGTGGAATACTTCATCCTTGCTTTTCAATACATAAATCCAGGTTTTCCTTGAAAAATCATCAATAAAGGTAAAAAAATACTTATTACCTCCAACTGATGATATGTTCATCGGGCCACAAACATCTATATGAACAAGCTCCAAAGGAAATTTTGCACGCCAAGGCTCCTTAACAAATGGTGTCCTGTTATTCTTTCCAAAAATGCAAGCCTCACACAATTGATCAGGGTGATGAATATGGGGTAAACCATTTACTAAATTTCTTTTGGTAAGATTTTTCAAACTCTGAAAATTTAAGTGCACAAAGCGTAAATGCCATAACCACGATTCATTATTCACTATTGCATTCAAGCACTTGAAATCACCCATATGAATATCTACTGGAAACATGCGGTTTTTTGATAAAAAAGATTTAAGAATCAAACTACCTTTTTTATCAAAAATTGATAATTTATTTTCAACTATGTGCATCTCATAACCCTTCTCAGCCAGTTGTCCCATACTCAACAAATTACTTTTCATATCAGGTACATAGAAAACATCATAGATGTACCTGTGATCACCATTCTTCAATGTGATAAGAATTCGCCCTTTTCCAGTCACCGGAACGAACCTGCCATCACCGAATTTCACTTTTGTGCGAAATGAGTCATCCAAATCTGCAAACAACTCCTTCTGACCACACATATGATTCGTGCAACCTGTATCCAAATACCAAGTCTGATTGTTTGGGGTTTCATTCGATATGGCTGTCATTAGTACTGTATGATCCTCTTTATCTTGTACGTGATTATTGTCTTCTTGAGCACAATTGGTAGCATGATTATCACCTTTTGATCTACACTCATTTGCATAATGGCCACGTTTATGGTAATTATAACACTAAACATTTGATTTATTATAAATGCCTCCTCGTCCTCCGCGACCACGTTCCCCGTGCCAAACGCCTCCATGATTCTGGCCACCACGACCTTTGCTGAAATAGCTACCATGTTTATTATAGGAGCTACCAATTGAGGCTTGTGCTTGTAAAGCCTGTTCAATTGGTTTTTCAATCTTATTGTCATTCATTCGTTGCTCATGCGCTCGTAGAGAACCAGACAATAACCTTACTGTCATTTTTGAAATGTCATTGGCCTCTTCAATTGTGGCAACAACTTGTTCAAATCTAGGAGTTAAAGATCTCAAAATCTTTTCCACCTTTGCCTGCTCTGAATGTGTTTCACCATTACTCTTCATCTGATTTGTCAAGGCAAGAACTTTGTTTATATAGACATCAATAGTCTCTGTGGTTTCCATTTGCAGCAATTCATATTGGCGTCTTAGGGTTTGAAGACGCACCCTTTTGATCTTATCATCACCTTTATAATTGGTTGACAAAATTGTCCAAGCCTCACTGGCAGTTGTTGCTCCTTCTATCTGCTCAAATGTCTCGTCATTCATCCCTTGATGAATGAGACACAAAGCCTTATTGTCCTTCTTCTTTTGGTCACGATGCGCTACTCGTTGCGCCTCAGTTGCATTAGCAACTAATGTAGACACTCCACTTTCAACGACATCCCATAACTCATGATAATAAAAAAAAACTCTCATTTGCACACACCACCGATTGTAATTTTTTCCATCAAGGATAGAGACTGATAATTGGGTAGAGTTCATGATAACAGACTAGCTCTTGATACCAGTTGTAGGAACTAATTGAAGAAAATAAGAGAAGACAAAAGATTGTAGCAACTGATTGAACATAATTGCACAGAATTGCAAAACTGATCTTATTCATTTTGATTTACTCAATCATATATATAATAAAATTACAATTACTGTAAGCTATCAAATAGGACTACTAACAAGCCTATAAACTGACCATTAATGCAATATAAGGGTAAAATATTTTGAGGGTAATAAAATCAGAATTAATAATAATAAAATCAGAATTAATAACCAACAAAGGTAAAGGTTTCCACAATAAAATAGTCCAAGCTACATCACCAACATACCTGCAATAAAACAGCAAATTCCTAGTTTCCTACCAAACAATTTTAACCCGTGATTGGTACATTCCTAGTCATTGCTAATGACTACATGATAATTTAACACTGCAGATCCAAATTCGACCCACACAAATGTTAAATAACTTAATCCACTGGTACTTAATTTATATAATTAATCTCTTGCGGTAGTTTCACCATTCTTTTCTCTTTGTTTCCGTTATAACTTAATCCATTTGTCTAAATATCATGGTTGAATGTGAACTACATGTGTCATTCTTTTGTACTTCAATTTATCTATTATTTCATATTCTTAAGATAGTTACATGGGATCTATTTGTTTTGAGATATTATACCTATTCGTTCTTTTTTTATCAACAATGAATAAATTAAAATAAGAGGGATACTTCAGGGGTATACAAAATCTCATTGTTACTCCTCCTTATGGCTTATAACAAGACCCCCATTATATGGCTTAATCCACCTCATTACAACCCCAAAGCAGAATATGCATAACCACATCCATACTTAGGAAACACGTACACTACAAAGCATGTAGCAGCCACTTGGAGCAGCAACCAAAGGGTGCTCTAATCATCTCAAGAAAGTTTAGAATAAATGTGGCATCAACCAAACCAGATGGGAAAATATGCAGCAGCCAAACCAAATAAATTATGCAGCAATTTAAACAACAATTAACTTGCCAGACAACTTTGCTAGCACTACACTCTGCTACGTAGATCAGTAAGTCAAGACCACAGTTGGTTTGCTCACGGCCACTTGCCCTTGCATGCAGCAACCTTCAATATCGAACCTGCAAGTTCCTTCAGCTTATGCATCAAGAGAGAAAACTGTTAGAAAAGATGGCTTTAAACTAGAGGGGGGGGGGGTGAATTGTTTAAAAGGGTTTTCGCAAATATTTCAAAAACTAGAATGAATTTATCTCAGGAACCAAATGATTAGCAATTCAGTTAGCAAAACACCTAGCAAAAGCTATAGACCAGAAAAACAATCGGTTGTTTTGTAGAAACAATCGGTTGTTTATACCAGTAAACAACAAACAAACTTAATTTAAAGAGTTAGAGATAGAGGTACACAATTGTTTATACTGGTTCACTCCAAATCCAGAGCTACATCCAGTCTTCTCAGAAACCTTGAGGATATCCACTAAGCAATCACCACTTGATCACTTACACAACAACCAAGAGAATGACCTTGAACACCTCAAGAAACACACTCTCCTTGGCCAACACTAAGATTGCTGATCTTGAACACCTCAAGAACACACAACCAATCTCAGCAAACACAGAAACGAAATTGTTCAACAGAGTACAAGGACTACACTTGTTACAGAAGATAATCCGAAATCAATACAAGCAGAATCCTATTCCAGCACTTTGATCAATCACAAAACAACTTAGCAATCTCAACACTTTAAAAAACTCTCTTAGAAAAACTTTGTCAAATATTCTTAATTCTTAAATCTGTTTTTCTGAATATATTCAAAGATGTAGTTTGTTATCAAATCTTAACAAACTCTTAAATTGCATTAAAAGATTGGTCAAAGCATTTAATGACTGGAGCGTAAACAGTTAAATCAATTAAAGCTCAGTCAAAGAAAACAGTTTTTCTGTTATGGTCCCAAAACACACAATCGGTTGTTTCCTCGAATCAATCGGTTGTTTTGGTACTTAACAGTTTAACCATTCAAAACAGTTTTCAAACTTTTTCTCAAAACACCTAAGTACAAACAATCGGTTGTTTCGACAAAACAATCAGTTGTTTTTAGTTAGTTTGAAATCATTTTGTTTTCACAAAGATTGAGAATGTTAATGCTTTAGATTTAATCATAGGGTGGATTACAACAATAAACTACCCCAGAACAAAGCTTAAACCAGCACAGCAACATCAAGCACAACAGAGGCTTCAACATCCTTCAAAGGATTTGGATTCTTCAAAGCTTGAACACCACTTGGTTCAACAATCTCCCCCTATTTGATGAAAACAAATCCCTGATGCTTGTGTTGTACCTGATTAAATCTGAAGCAGTTCCTGCAATAGAACTTTGAGTAAAACATTGAACTTCTGATATTTTGTTAGGATACAAATTAACAGTTAAAGATCAAAACACTTAATATCAGAAACATATTACATAACCCAAACTGTTTTATCAACTGAAAACAGAAACTTAAATCACAACAACATATATGTCCCCCTATTTGTCTTCACAAATAGACAAAGATAAAAGATAAAACAAAATATTGTTTTCATTATATCATAATTAAAGCAGCAACAACAGAAGGAAGGAAATAAAAACCAGAACGATTAGCCAAAAACAATCGATTGGTTATCTAAACAATCGGTTGTTTTTCCTTCAATCTTCTTCATCAACAAACTGAAGATCAAAGATTTTATTCTGAACAGCTTCAATATGTTCATCCAGAGTCATAAACCTTGCATCCATGTTCTCAAATCTGGTGCCAATCCTTTGGAAATTACTAACACAAAGATCATGGAGGCTCCTTTGATATTCAGCAAAGCTATCAAGCCTATTCATCATGAGTCTTTCAAAAGACGACATGGTTGACATTCTTTCTCCTTGATGTCCATCATCAGCACTTGGTCCTGCATATTGAAAATCTTCAGGTGGATTTTCATGTTGAACATCCATATCAGCAGGTTCATCTTGTTCAAGATTTGCAGCACCACTAGATGAGGCACCATGATCACCATCCTTGCTTATCCATTTTCCACCTACTTTTGTAAAACCCATCTTGCTGAGTGATCCATTGTTCAACTCTTAAGTTGACTTGACCAGCTCAGAAGTTTCATCTTCAAGATTAACTTCAAAATAGAGTAGAAATTTATATATCAAAACAGCATATGGATAGTTATAATCACCTAACCTCATGGCTTTTTGCATGTGTTCTTTGATTATATGAATCCAATTGATCTTGATTTTCTTGGTGATGTAGAAGATATAAACCAGATCTTCTTCAGTTAGCACAGAATGATTACTCCCCCTTGGAGTTAGAATCCAAGTTATAATGAGAGCAAGCAATCTCTCATCAAGTTTCAAACCTCCAACCGAGCATGTACTAACTTGAGCATGATTATTCTTCACGCAACTTTTGTAGAATTGGATTTTGTTAAAATCCTCCACCAAACCAAGGTTTCCCTTGTTGATTCTTAGACCAGAAAACTGAAGTCCAGCAACAGCAGTCCAAACTTCATGATTTATCTCCATTTCTACACCTTTCACATGAGAAACTAGATTGTTTCCCTCAAACTTCAAGTTTGTGTAGAATACTCTCACCAAATCTGGATAAATGTTTCCCTTCATCTCCAGAAACATTCTGAGAGATTGATCCTTGAGCAGCCTTCTCACATTATCAAGCTTTTGACTTTTCAGCCAATCAAAACATACAATCTTGGGGTTGTTTATCTTCTTGATAAGTTTTCATACCTATACTTCTCAATGAGATCATTATCTCCAGAAAACCAGCCTTCTAGCCTTCCTCCAGACCTTACAGCCCTTGTTTTGACTCTTTTTGAGGTGGGAGGAGTTGATTCCATGACAGCAGAGATGAAAACAGAGGAGAACACTCTTCACAGATTTTTGCAAGAGATGTTGCAATTCGTTGTTCTTTGTTGAAGAATTCTGCACTTGATTTTATAGCAGTAAGAGAATAAAAAATGAATTTAATTTCATTAAAGGGTACCTGATTTTCAGAGAGAGAGTACTTGACTCTGCTCTGCACAGAAAAAGTCAGAAAAAGCTGAAAATCACATGGTCTTCACATGTGATCTTTGACTAGTCATTAATGCTCTTGAATTTCCAAGACTTTGGAATATTCTCCTTTAAGACTGTTGTAACTTCTCTCTGAACGTAATCAGCTTTTAAATACAGGTTCTTTGACCAAGATTCTCCCTTTGAATTGATCTGCAACGAATAGAAATTCAAAATAGCAATTAAAAGAATTTCTTCACAGTGCTGTCAGACCCAAAACAATCGGTTGTTTCGAAGAAACAATCGGTTGTTTTTCTGCAGCAATTAAAACTGTTTTTGAATTTTAACCATGAGCAGAAGCAGTTCAAAGGAGATGATATTAATCATAACAAGATTGTTTTAACCATGAGAAGGAACTTTGAAACAAAAATTGAGAAAAAAAATAAAGGAAAGTCTTATCCTTATGTTGATTCTTCAATGCCATGTGCATTTTGATCAAGAAATTTCTTTTCACTGTTGATGTCTTTTGCATAGTATTGATTTAGCTTCAATATTTGCCTTTTTCTTCAACAGCTTGATCAGATGACTCAGTTCCTCCTTTTCTCTTTAGTTTTCCTGCATAAGTAATTTCAAGTAGCAAGATTTGGTCCCCTTACAAATTTGGGTCCGTTTGACTTTTCTTTGCAGTTAGAAACATCACATCCCTTTGGAATCCATTTCATAAAACCTCTTGGAACAAAATATTTTCTAATTTTACAGAACCTAACAGAGTGACCTTTCTTCATGCAGTAAAAGCATGTAACAATCGGTTGTTTTTATGATTTTCTTGAAAAACTTTTTGAAAATCTATCTTGCTTGTTCTGTGGATTAAAGCCTAAACCAGCCTTTCCAAAAACACAGCTTTGAGATGCCAAGACATTCTCAAAGTTTGATTTCCCCTTTGAAAGCTTGTCCACATTTTCAACAAGATAGTGAACCTTTTTCTCAAGATTTTCACAATTTGTGCAAATGAGAGTATCACACTTGCAAAAGGCATTTTTGAAATGATTTTCCAATTTTTCAAAATCACTTTTTGCTTTTTCTAGATCCTCTTCAAGTGACTTAACTCTCTTTTCAAGCCAACTGTTAAGATCTTTCAATCGGTTGTTTGAAAGAACCAATCTATTAGCTTCATCATGTGTTTCTTGAAAAGCTTCAAGCAATTCACTATAATGTTGTTAATTTAAGGAAGCACATGAACTTACCTCACTTGAGCTGCAAGATTCATCATCATTTTCAGCTACCAAACATATGTTTGCTTTTTCATCTACGAAACATATGTTTGCTTTTTCATCTTCACTTGATGAAGAACTTGATGATGACACCTCATTTTCATCCAAGCTATGTAGGCTCTTTTTGTCTTGTCTTTCTTCTCCTTGTAACTAGTCTTTTTCTCTTTGCTCTTGTTGGGACAATCTGCCTTTATATGACCTTGCTCACCACAACCAAAACAAGTATAGTTATTTGAATTGAATTCATTGGGTTTCTTGTTTCCATACCTATCCTTGTTGTTGTCTTTGTTGCGGTTTCTCTTTAGGAATTTGCTGAATTTTCTTGACAGCAAGCTAAGGTTTTCCTCATCACTATCATCACTTGAATCTTGCTTTCCCTTGTGTTTGGATGCTTTCAAGGCTATGCTCCTTGTGTGCTTATCTTCACTCTCTTGAACATTGAGTTTATTCATCTCTAGCTCATGTTCCCTAAGCTTTCCAAACAAAGAAGCAACACTTAATGATGTTAGATCTTTAGATTCGGAAATAGCAGTTACCTTTGGTTGTCATGCTCTATCAAGACATTTCAAGATCTTTATGTTCAGCTCTTCTTTGTCAAAGGTCTTGTATAGGCTCATAAGGTGATTGATGATGTGCGTAAACCTTTTCTGCACCTCAACAATTGTTTCTCCTTTAAGCATTCTAAACATCTCATACTCTTGGATGAGAGCATGCTTTCTAGCTTTTTTCACCTCATTTGTTCCTTCATGAGTTGTACCGTCCCGTATCCGGGCGTTGACTAAGTCAAGGTCAAAGTCAATTGCTGGAGAGTCAAAGTCAACGCAAGGCGTCGCCTAGGTGGAGGAATGCCAAGAGGAGGCGTCGCCTGGTGAAGGCGTCGCCCCACCAGAAGCGTCGCCAAGGCAAGGCGTCGCCTAGGTGAAGGCGCCGCCCAATCAGGGCGTCGCCAGATCAAACAGTGCTAAAGTAAGGCAATCACGGTGTGGTTCCCCGATACCCATGGGTAGGAAAGACCATGGAGGGAGCGACGCCGTGGGAAGGCCTCAGGTCCCAATAGCACGGGGCAGCGATAAAGAGAAGGAAAAGGTGGCTTCAAGGCCATAGTAATAGTACCAGTGAAGGGCAGCCTGACTCGTGACGTGCTCCTGCCGCCCCAGAGACGCCCGTAGGGCAGATACGACTCAAGAGGAAAGTCACGCCCAGGGCAACCGGGTGCAGAGTACAAAAGGAAGGCAGATACGCTCTCAAAGTAAGTGACTAGATACTTGGGGGCATGAGTTGGCACCCAAAAAGTCACCCCTAGCGCAGTAGCACTCTCAGCAGGAGGACTCACACGTAGAAACGTCCCCAGATGGGCAGAAGCGTCCCCGGATGGGGCCATGGCGTCGTGAGGCCCTCCACGTGTACGACAGCCATGCTAGAATAGAAACACCCTTTAGTCAGGTGCCAGGTAATTAAAGGTTATTCAATACAGTTTCCCTTTCGAGCATTCAGGTACTATAATGGCTCCCGAGCGTTTCAGCGTCTTAAATGCGCTACGTTTTCTAATTAAGCGCTTTAATGAGTGCGTTACGTTTGTGATTAAAAGCGCTTTAAGATGCTTTAAATGCTTGGGCAGTTTAAATAGCGCGGAGAATGAGCGGAACGAAGAGCTCCACCGTGTGAATGAGGAGTTGCGCCAGGGCCTGAGAAACGATAGGAGGCGGCCTGGACATGACGAGATGGAGAACCATTCCCCACCAAGGGAGTTTTCCACTCCTTTCTCACAGGAGATCCTAGACGCAGCGATCTCAAACACGTTCGCGGGACCCAAGGTGATCTTCACCGGGATGGAGGACCCAGAGACGCACCTGGCTGCATTTCACACGTAGATGGTCCTGATAGGCGGTTCTGATGCTGCCAAGTGCAAGCTCTTCATGAGCACCCTGACCGGGATGGCTATGGACTGGTTCATTAGCCTCCCAGAGGGGCATATCACATCTTTTCGCCAATTGTCGCGATTGTTCCGAGAACAGTACTTAGCCAACAAGGCCCCGCCGCCGGTCTCCTATGATCTGTTCGACTTAAAGCAGTATTAGGGGGAGACCCTGAAGGAGTACATCAATCGCTTCGGGGCCCAGGTCGTGAAGGTTGGCACAACAGAGGAGCCTATGATCGTGTACGCGTTTGTGAAAGGCGTGTGCCCCGGCCCCTTCGGAGAATCCATTATCCGCAATCGCCCTAGGACTTTTGCTGAATTACGGCGCAGGGCGGTAGAGCATATTGCTTCGGAAGGGGAGGTATGTGTGAAGCGCACCAGCGCCGTGCCCCCACGCCCGAGGGGACCGGCGCGAGTTCAACCCGTCAGAGTCAACGAGACCACGACGGGAAAAAAGAAGCCAGAGGCGAGACGCCCCTACGAGGCCAGAAAGCCCCAGCCCCGGGGCCCAGCAGGAGGCGAACGCCCCGCCAGAGAAAGAGCAAGACCGGCGAGGTACAACTTCGTGGTTGAGTTGAAGGATTTGATCGCCGTACCCAACATAGCTGAGAGGCTGAGGCGACCGGCGAAGACCGACAAGGTGTTAGGGCCCCGTAAAGACTCTTGGTGCGAATTCCACGAGGCTTTCGGGCACCAGATTGATAATTGCCTGTCGTTGGGCTACCAGCTAGATGAGCTGGTGAGAACTGGGTTTTTGAAAGATTATGTCACAGATTCCACAACGACCGCCACCTTGCCGCCGCCGGCAGAGGAGCCAGCCCACGAGATGCCTGTGCTTGGCGAGGTCCACACCATTGCTGGAGGTTTTTCAGGGGGAGGACCCACCGCCTCCCAGCGGAAGAAATACACGAGGGGGGTGAATTCAATCGAAGAAAGGCTCTCGGGGGAGCCTTGGGAGTCAGATATTGTGTTCACAAGAAGAGACCTCCGAGATGTGGTACCCCACGACAACGACCCCGTTGTCATCTCAGTCGTCACAGCTGGAAGGAAGGTCCACAGAGTGCTTGTTGATCAAGGAAGCTCGGCAGACGTCATGTTTCTGTCGACCTTTAATAAGTTACGGTTGTCCCCCGATCTGCTGAGTCCCTATACGGGATGTTTGTATGGGTTCGGGGATAACCAGGTAGAAGTCTGGGGGTACCTGGAGTTGAGGACTACGTTCACAGACGGAGAGGCCTCCCGTACCGAGAGCATCCGGTACCTCGTCGTGAATGCTAATTCTGCCTACAATATTCTGCTGGGCAGACCGGCGCTAAACCGTCTGAGTGCGGTGTCCTCCACCCGTCACATGAAGATGAAGCTGCCGGACCTCAGTGGCCGGGTGATAGTCATCAGGTCAGACCAGGAGGAGGCGAGGAAATGCTATGAAAATAGCCTGAAAACGAAGAGAGGCGTATTCATGGTGTATGAGCGTCCGCCAAGCGGGGACGCGACGATGATTGAGGCGACGCCCGCTGGGCTGACGCCTGAAGAGGCCATAGCGGAGAGGGCGATGCCCGAAGCAGATGTGCCAATGGAGGAAGGCCCTGACGACGCGGCGCTCGCGGAAGAGGCGGCGCCCGTCGAAGAAGCGGCACCCGTCGAAGAGGCGGCGCCCGTCGAAGATGATAGCAGGGAACAGCCTGCAGCTAACGCCATAGAAAGGGAGATTGGCGGCAAAACTTTCAAATTAGGAAGTTCGCTAAGCCCAGAAGAACAGGAGGGGGTGGCAGGAGTGATTTCACGCCACCTGGATGCCTTCGCATGGTCCGCCTCGGATATGCCAGGCATCGACCCCGATTTCCTGTGTCACCACCTCAGCATGGACGCCACGGTCCGCCCCGTGCGTCAGAGAAGGAGGAAGTTCAATGAGGAACGACAACAGGTGGTGAAAGACGAAACGCAGAAGCTGCTGAGCGCTGGCCACATCAGGGAGATTCAGTACCCTGAGTGGCTCGCCAACGTCGTCTTGGTGAAAAAGGCGAACGGAAAGTGGAGGATGTGTGTTGACTTCACGGACCTAAATAAGGCATGCCCAAAGGACTCGTATCCGTTGCCCAGCATCGACGCCTTAGTAGACAGTGCGTCCGGCAGCAAGGTGCTAAGTTTCTTGGACGCCTTTTCAGGGTACAACCAAATTAAGATGCACCCAAGAGACGAGAGCAAGACTGCATTCATGACCGAGACATGCAGTTATTGCTATAAGGTGATGCCCTTTGGGCTGAAAAATGCGGGCGCCACGTACCAGAGGCTAATGGACAAGGTCCTGGCGCCAATGCTTGGCAGGAATGTGTACGCTTATGTGGACGACATGGTGGTGGCGTCGCAAAATAGGGTGCAGCACATGGCAGACCTGGAAGAGCTGTTCCACACAATATCCAAGTACCGTCTCAAGTTGAACCCCGAGAAGTGTGTTTTCGGGGTAGAGGTCGGTAAGTTCTTGGGTTTTCTGCTCACCGAGAGGGGGATAGAGGCGAACCCCGACAAATGTGCGACTATTATCGCCATGCGGAGCCCGACATCGGTAAAGGAGGTGCAACAGTTGATAGGGCGGATGGCGGCGCTCTCGAGGTTTGTTTCCGCCGGAGGAGAAAAGGGGCACCCGTACTTCCAGTGCCTAAAGAGAAACAGTCACTTTGCATGGACTGATGAATGCGAAACGGCTTTCGTTAAGCTAAAGGAGTACCTGGCGACGCCACCGGTCCTCTGCAAGCCGGTAACGGGCGTGCCCCTCCGGTTGTATTTTACTGTGACGGAGCGGGCCATCAGTTCTGTGTTGGTCCAAGAGCAGGACCAGAGTCAGAAGCCCATCTACTTCGTATGTAAGGCCTTACAGGGGGCTGAGACAAGGTACCAAGCACTAGAGAAGGCGGCGCTGGCGGTAGTGTTCTCTGCTAGGAGGCTCCGTCATTACTTCCACATTTTTACGGTGGTGGTGATTACCAATCTCCCTATACAGAAAGTGCTGCAGAAACCCGATGTGGCAGGAAGAATGGTACGCTGGGCAGTGGAACTGTCAGAATTCGACATCCAGTACGAGCCTAGAGGATCCATCAAAGGGCAGGTGTACGTGGATTTTGTAGCAGAACTTTCGCCCGGAGGTGAGCAAGAGGTGGAAGCGAGTTCGCAGTGGCTGCTCTCGGTTGATGGCTCTTCAAACCAACAAGGGAGCGGTGCAGGAATAGTCTTGGAGGGACCCGACGGCATACTGATCGAGCAGGCCTTGCGTTTCGCCTTCAAGGCAAGCAACAATCAGGCAGAATATGAAGCCCTGATAGCAGGAATGCTCTTGGCCAAGGAGATGGGCGCACAGAACCTCCTGGTGAAGAGCGACTCTCAGTTGATTACGGGGCAGGTGTCGGGTGAGTTCCATGCGAAGGACCCACAGATGGCGGCGTATCTAAAATACGTCCAGTTGTTGAGGGGGGCGTTCAACGCTCTTGAGTTGATACACGTCCCGAGGGAGCAGAATGCCAGAGCTGACCTGCTCGCAAAGCTGGCCAGCTCAGGCAAGGGGGGTAGACAGAGGACAGTGATCCAGGAAACCCTCAAAGCTCCGCGTCGATTCGTGGGAGACAACAGGGTGGATGTCCTCCAGATTTATACATCAAGGGGAAGGCCGATGAGTCATTCCTCTTTGACCCAAGATACGCAGAGGGCGCCCCGCATCAGCGTATACGCGGGTGTGCCTGAGGAAGAGCGGATGCAGGTCTGTGTTTTGTCCAAGGGAGACACCTGGATGACGCCCTATAAACGATACCTGGCGGATGGGGCTCTTCCAGTGGACCCTGAAGAGGGTAAAAAAGTCAAAAGAAATGCCGCAAGATATACTTTGGTGGATGGGGTGCTGTTTAGGCACGACTTCACTCACCCTATCCTAACATGCGTCAGTGGCGATGAGTGCACCAGGATAATGGCGGAGCTACACGAGGGCATCTGCGGAAGCCATGTAGGAGGAAGATCCTTAGCCTCCAAGGTAATACGCGCAGGTTTCTTCTGGCCAACAGTGAAAGAGGATTGCGCACGGCACGCCCAGCGGTGTAAGCAATGCCAAAAGCACGCCGACTGGCACAAGGCGCCGCCAGAAGAGTTGCGGTCCATATACAGCCTGTGGCCTTTCCATACATGGGGAATTGACATCCTGGGCCCTTTCCCACTGGCAATCAGGCAGATGAAGTATCTGATCGTCGCCATCGAATACTTCACTAAGTGGATAGAGGCAGAGCCCGTGGCACAGATCACGGCGCATAAGGTACAGCATTTCGTGTGGAGAAACATTGTGTGTCGCTTTGGCGTACCCAGGCGCCTGATATCTGACAACGGGACCCAGTTTGCCAGTCAGCAGTTGAGAAATCTGTGTGCTGAAGTAGGAATCAAACAGGTGTTTGCATCAGTTGAGCACCCCCAGACTAATGGGCAGGTAGAATCGGCAAACAGAGTTCTGCTGAGGGGGTTAAAAAGAAGGTTGGAGAAAGCCAAAGGGGCGTAGGCGGAAGAGGTACCAAGGATCGTATGGGCCTATCACACCACCCCCTAATCCTCTACTATGGAGACGCCTTTCAGTTTGGTTTACGGGTCGGACGCGATGATTCCAGTAGAAATACATGAAAGCTCACCACGTTTTCAAAACTTTGTGGTGGAGGAGTCCAATGAAGAGAGGCGGGTAAACCTGGATCTGCTAGAAGAGGCCAGGGAAGAAGCTAGAATAAAAGCTGAAGCGATGAAGAGAAGAGTAGAGCGGCAATATAGCTCTAAGGTAAAGCCGCGACAGTTTCAGGTGGGCGACCTAGTGATGAGGAAAGCCCACCCATACGAGTTGGAGAATAAGCTGTATCCCAAGTGGACCGGGCCTTTCAGGGTTACTGAGGCTAAGGGCAATGGTTCGTACAACCTGGAGACCTTAGATGGAGGCCCTATCCCGCGCAGTTGGAATGTAGCCAACTTAAAATTTTATTTCAGTTGACTTATGTAAGCAGTATGTAACAATTTAGTTGAAGGGAACGCTCTTTTTCCCTTTCGGGGTTTTTTTTTAACGAGGTCACCCTAATAAAAGGAAAAACCAGTTGAGAAAAAGAAGTGCCTTGGTTTTCAGCCTTTATCTTTCCTTGTTAGAAGTAATGTGATGCGCCGCTTAGGCCATGGCGTCGCCAAGCAAGAAGGCGTCGCCCAGGTCATGGCGTCGCCAAGAAAGAGGGCGTCGCCCCGGTCATGGCGTCGCTCAGAAAGAAGGCGTCACCTAGATAAGGGCGTCGCCCTGAGCAGGCGTCGCCCAAGTGAAGTGAAGGCATGCATCGTTGGAAGAACGAGACGAAAAGAAAGCGCGCAGTACATGAAGCATATGCAAAGTAAAGTAGCGTTACAAAAATCAAGTATGACATTGAAAAGTTGTTGTTACAAGCAATGTTCAATACAATGGGAGCAGCACAAACGACACAAACGCTACAAATCATGCAAAAACACGAACAAGCCATTTCTCAGCGCTCATCAGAGTCATCACCGGAGGAAGGCGAAGCCCCTTTTCCAGCCCGCAGCGCTCGAGTAAGTCGTGTCCTCTTTTCTTGGTTTAGTTTCGAACCTGCACCAGGGGAAAAGACGTGTTAGAGACACCATGAAGAAAGACAGGCACAGTTAGAAAGTAACGAAGGTCGAGTTTCCTAAGGCAGTGGTTCTTACGTATGTACTTCTCAAGACTCCCAGCGTTGAACTCCAGGCTGATCACCGTTGCAGAGTCAAAACCTCCCGCCTCAGCAAGAATCCGGCAAGCTATTTGATCACTTGGAGCCAGATTCTTGAGGGGTTTGGCTTTGAGGACCTTTTCCTCTCTCACCCAGTACAGCGGAAACCCATCCAGAGCGTCGGGAACAAGATCAGTACGGCAGATCTTGAAGAACCGGCCTTTCCACCCCGTGAACGAGCTTTGAAAGGGTGTGAAGAGAACTCTTCCGGGTACATTGCTGAGAGTTACCCAGAGGTTGTGTCTCTGCCTCTTCACCTCAAAGAAGTGAAGAAAGAGGTCAACCGAGGGTGCACAACCCAAAAACCCGAAGAGAACATCGAAGGCTTTGACAAAGGCCCAGCTGTTGGGATATAACTGGGCCGGAGCAACGTTGATCTCTGTCAGCAGTTCCTTCTCGAACCAGGAGAAGGGTAAGCGCACCCCGATGGTCTTGAACACCACCTGGTAAAAGTAAAAGAAAGGGACCCCGTCGTTGGCTCGTTCGTCTCCACACACTAGCTCCCCTAGAGTGCAAGGGAGCACAGCGATGTCGTCGTCATGCCTCCTCGCGAAGGCCCGGTGGTCATAGGAACATGACTCCCCTTTGTGCTCCCGTATGGCCCTGGTAGAGAGTAAGCATGAACACTCGTCAAGAAGTTCATCCGAAGCCCAAGGGTACAAGTCTTTGGGGCGAACCCTCGAGGAAGCAGCGTGAAATGACATTCTCTAACAAGATCAGGACTGCCAGAAATGCAAGAGTTGAGTGAGGGGAGCGAAGGCTAGAACAAACCTTCGACAGAGAAGTAAGGGTGCAAGAAGAAAGGGTGCAAGAAGAAAGAACGCAAGTAGGTTATGAAGAGTGAGAAAATGATGAAGATAGTTCCAAAGCTTGAAGAGTTAAATAAAGCGGTTAGAGCGCCAAACGACGTGGATGGATGCACCGCACGATTGATACACGTGGCAGAAGATGAAAGGATGACGCTGGCACCACTGGTTTAAATCAGAAAACGTCGTATCAGCAGAATATCCAGTGGTACGATGCGCCGTCGAAAGTGAGTCAGGGGTACAACGGGAGTCAGAAAACGGAATGACTAGATGCCCCATCAACCATACAAGCAGCGCCACGTGGATCAAGTCGAATGACGGAACGTCCCATCAGCTATACAAGGAGCGCCACGTGGATGGCACAGACAAAGCCTTGGGCTCTTCGCTGCCATCAGGCATCGACCAAGGCAAGAATCAAAGTCAATGTCGAAGTAAAGGTAACGCCCGAGGCGTCGCCAGGAAGGATGTGAAGGGCGACACCAGCGTGAGACGTCATGGGCGTCGCCAACCCAAATACCAACTGGCGTCGCTTCCCCGATACCCACAGGTAGGAAAGACTGTGGAGGGAGACGAAAGTGAAGGAAGCAAAGTTAGTTACTGGCGTTGTTTCCCCGATACCCACGGGTAGGAAAGACTGTGGAGGGAGACGAAATCAAAGAAGGCAAAGTTAGACACAGGCGTCGCCTCCCCGATGCCCACAGGTAGGAAAGACTGTGGAGGGAGACGAGACCGCCAAACGCCAGCAAATCACTGGTAGGGCGTTCCCCGATACCTATGGGAAGGAAAGACCATGGAGGGAACAGACCCCCCCATAGCACTCAGCGTTTTAGACACCCGGGGACGATACGGTGCTGCTGTAGCAGTCCTCTCCTTAGGCGTGGGCGCCGAGCGTTAAGGGTCAAAGAAAGGAGCCTTAGGTATCAGAAACGTCCCGTGGACGATACGACATCACTGAGAGAGCCTCTCCACGGGCGTGAGGGTTGACGTGCAACCTTTCCCAATCATACAAAACCGCCCAACAAAGTGAAAGAAATGGGCAGAACACAGATAAAATAATCGAAACGCGTAAAGGGAAAGATGAGAATGAGATGGCACAAGCAGGGTCGTATGTGGCAAAGATATAAAGGGAATCAGGCGAACGCCCCAAACCAGTAACAAGAGTGCGAATAGTTCAAAGAATTACAAATTTTAGCAGATAAAGTCAAAAACGAAGGAAATGTATAGAGCAGTTAAGCGTGAAGCTGAAGGTGGCAGTTGAGAGGCAGCGGTTTAGTCATCCACGTCCATGGGCACGACCTTCCCGTCGACGACGTGGTGCAGGGGGTCGCAGTTTGAAATATTGATGCCAGGGTTCTCACAGGACGCTTGGGTCAGAGCCTCTTGGAACCCCTCCTCGAAGGTACCCGCCATCTCCTGGATAAGGGACCTTTTCTCCTTCTCCAGCTCCTCAACGGCGGCATCCCAGAGGCCACCTGCTTCTCTAGAGCCTCCTTCTCAACGCGAAGTCGAATGACCTCGACCTGTAATTTGTCGTGGTCAGCCCGGAGTAGGTCCATAGCTTTGGCCTGAGTGGCCATCTCCCCCTCCATCCGCTCCATCTTGGCAGCCTGTTCACAGCAACGGTCCTTTAGGTCCTTTCGAGTTTCTGCATCCGTTTTGACCAGTTCCTGAAGACCCGTTACTTGGACCTGAAGAGCAACTTCCCGAGCGTAGAAGCCAGCCTGGAGCTCCAATGCCTCTGCCAGTTGTCTCTCCGTTTCTGCTTTGGACTCTTGTATTTGTTTCAGAGAAGTTTGATAAGCTTCGTTCTGGCGGCCCAGGGTCCTCATTTCCTCTTCCAGGGTAGTTGCTTTTGTTTCCAAGGCCTGGAGAGTTTGAGCTTGCAAGACCGCGTTTCTGGCCTGGCGCGCCATTCAAGGGCCACCGCCAGGAAGGCCCCCAGGTAGAAACGCATGCCTTCCTTCCTGTCTGTGCCCTCTGGCAGAGTCCCGCCGCTGAAGCCCCTCATTAGATGCATAATCGGAGGAGGGATGGCGATGAAGTCAGGGGCGGCAGCGACGGAAGCAGGGGAAGCCATGGTTTCTGCCGGCGGCGGAGGCGGGGCAGATTCGGCGCCTTCCCCCCTTTCTTCGTGGAGTGTCATGGGGGGAAGTGAGGTCGCACTCGGGGGGTTATCCATGAAGGGGTTCCCTCCCTGGGGCGACGCCTCTACCGAAAGAGGAACCCGCGCAGATTTTCTTCTTCTGAAGGGAGCCACGCCTTCTGAGTCCTCGTCATCTGAAAGAACCTCCAAAACCCGCTTCCCTTTGTCAAGGGGGGTTGGAGCCGGTGACGAGGCCGCGGCTAGGGGAACAGCGGCGATGGGTAGTGGAGAGCAAGGAGTCTGAAGTGCTGCAAGGCTGCGAGGAGATGACGGAGGTGAACTCAAGATAGCCTCGACGGTGGTCGGAGGAGGCGGCGACAGAATCAGCGGGGAAACCGGATCGGCAGCAGGGGTGGAGGAGGCGCCCGCCTTGGCGGCACGTGCCTCCTTCATGGCCTTCACCAGCATCATTCTCTTGGAAGCGCCCATCACCGATCCTACATCAAGACAGGCCAAGCAGCAAGAGTTAGTACTAAAGCAGCTATGCGAATTCACAATAGAGACGTGAAATGCAAGTAACATGGCACAGTGTAAAACGAGCACGATAGTATGGGGAAACAAACACTCGATAGCAGGCTGTTCACAACAAAAGACGACGGGAGAGCCCCTTACCAAAGTAGGTGGTCAGGGCGTGAGCGTTGTACTCGCTAGCGACCAGCTTCAAGGTATTAAAAACGATCCCCAACCCAGCCAAGGCTTTGCTTACCACCCTATCGGCGAGAGATAGCTCTTCCAAGGTCTTGGCCCTGAGCAATTTAGGGCGCTCCGTCCAGTAAAGGGGGAAGCCATCCAAAGCTGTAGGATCGTGCTTGGCGCTGTACACCTTGAAGAATTTCCCTTTCCAGTTTTTATAAGAATTCTGGAAAAGGGATAGGAGGATCCTGCCTGCGATCCCGGAAAAGCTTACCCAGAAGCTTTTCCCCTGTTTCTTCACCTCAAAGAAATGCAGGAAGATATCTACAGAAGGGGGGATGCCCAGGTATCCACAAAGAATTTGAAAGCCCCTCACGAATGCCCAGCTGTTGGGATGAAGCTGGGCGGGGGCAGTGTTGATTTCAGTAAGAAGCTCCCGTTCGAAGGGAGTGAACGGGAGACGCACTCCTACGCGCTTGAACACGGTCTGGTACATGAAGAAAAAGGGTTTCCCCTTTCTAGGTTTGTCGTCCAAACAAACAGGTTCCCCAGGCCTGCCGGGACGGACGAAAATGTGGGCGTCGTGGGTGCGGCAGAAGGCGTTAAAGTTGTACAAATGGGGATCCCCCCAGTGAGCTTCCAGGTCCTGGAAAGAAGTCAGGCTGGTGCATTCACTCAGGAGCTCGTCGGGGGCCCAGGGGTAGAAGGCTTTGTAGTTGGACTCGGGGGTCGTGGGAGAAGGATCAGGCTCCGCATTCGTGCGTGTCATGGTGAAAATAGATAGCTGGAGAAAGAAGAGAAGAAAAAGGGTTTAGCAAGTTTCGCCATGGCAAGAAGGGGAAAGAACCCCAGGAAGCGTCACCCACGCGAGAAAAATCAGAGGAGGAAGAAGAAGCGGAGAAATGCAGTAATAACGAGAATAACAACAGTCCCAGGCAGTTCAATGAATCCTATAATGCAACGAAAGGGAAGATTCGTGAATACTCGAGATCGTACCTTTGTTGTTGGAATGGAGGCAGTAGACGAGTGCAGCAAGAAGAGAATCGCGATTGCAGAAGGGATTTTGAAGGCGATGAACAGTGTGGAGTTGCAGAGTGGATGAATGTAACAGTAGGGTAAGCGCGGGGTTTGGAGTAACTTAAACGTTACATTTCGCAACTCGAGAGGCGCTAACCTAGGGCCGTGGGATCGTGCCACAGAAGGGAATAGACATTATGTCGGCCGTTATTTCCTTGGCTATTCAGAGTCAAATAAGTAGATTTCACAGAAAACTTGCCATCATAATCCCCATTCCATATTAACGTATCCTGAATTTCCTGACACACAATCTTTCTTGAGATGAGGTTTAACAAATCCTCCTCCGTAGGACTCTCCCAACAAAACTGATCCGGTCGGTCATCGGTAGTCGATGATGTCAGCAGCAGATAATCACGTGGACCACTCGCAGGGTGACACGTGGATCAGGTGGCAGAGAAATCAGGGAGGAGATCACCCGGTATCGTTATCGGTGGTCAGTAACCGAGTGGCCACCGACAGATCAGTTCCAAGATAAACGGGGGACACGTGGATCAGGTGGCAGAGAAATCAGGGAGGAGATCACCCGGTATGGTTATCGGTGGTCACTAACCGAGTGGCCACCGACAGATCAGTTCCAAGATAAACACCCGGGGGAGAACGCGAGAAGCAATAGAGCACCGACCAGTCATCGGGTGCATGGTCATCGGGGTTTCGTGTTACACGCAGTTAAACTGGGACTGAGATTCCCAGTTAGAGCGTTACGCATGGACCTCGCATGATCATACCTCAGAGAAAGAAGAGCTCCTCGTTGGTATAGTCGTGCACGAGAGTGGCCTGAGGGAGTCAGTAAACCGGTCAGTGATTGGTTACTCTCTCAACCCATTACGTGCATGGCATCGTGAAGGGGAAATCGTGTATGCAGAGAGCAATGCTTGGTGAGTGTGCCTAGTCCAGCCACACCTGACGTTCTCCTGGGAATGTGCGATTTCACCCAGATGGAAGAAACGCGCTAAGTTACTCCGCAAGGGAATAACTTAGACGCACAAAGAGATGCGCTAGAGCCCTTCAGGTGGTGGCACGTGAACGGTTAGATGCGAGTTGCATGCCTCCACGTGTCACTGTCTGAGAGGGGCGCGGCCCAGATAAAGGTGCACTCCGTGTCGTGAAAGGTACAGACAGAAAACCCAGACACCCACGACCCTGACTGTGGTACGTTTTCGTACAAAAGCATAACAGAATTCTGACACACGCAGAGAACAGCGTAGCAGAATTCTGTTAGGCACAGACACAGAGGGAGATAAAAAGGGAATCAGAGAGAAATACAGACACACTTTTTTTACACACATTATTTTCTAGTGATTCTGTGATCTAACTTGAGCGTCGGAGTGCAAACGGCCGCTAGAGGCACTGTCTGTGTGTTTGCAGGTTGCATTCGGAGTTCCCAAAGGAGGAGGTTCTAAGAGTATTCTTGCAGATAGCACAGTTGCCATAGGCGGGTCAAGCTAGCAACAAGGCAATTCCTCCACGCTCGAGTTGTCGGCAGGATCATTTGGCGCCCACCGTGGGGCCCGTTTGAATCGTGGTCCCATCCACACCAAAGTTTCTAGAGTTTCTCAAAGTCTTTTATGAGTTTTTGCTGAGAAAATGAGGACAACGCGCTCCAGTTCACTTGCGCTATCAACCGACGAAGATGCTGTGTCCATGACGCAAGTGATGGACATGATGAGGACGCTGCAGGAGAACGTGGCTGCATCGCGTTCTGAGCAGAAAAAGGATGCACGAGGCGCTGGTGGCCTCGCAAGCAAGGAACGAAGAGCTCAACAGGATCAACGAAGAGCTACGCAAAGCCCTTCAGGAGCGGGAGGAGCGTGCGGCAGGGGACAGATCTGCACCCCCATCCCCACCACGCAGCTTTCCTATGCCATTTTCCCAAGAGATCATGGACTCGATAGTCCCGGCTAACACTGTGGCAGTGAAAGCGTCTTTCACTGGGGTGGAGGACCCTGAAGCCCATCTCATGGCGTTTCATACTCAGATGATGCTCTTAGGGGGCTCAGACGCGGTGTATTGTAAGGTGTTCATGAGCACTTTGAGCGGAACGGCGTTGGACTGGTTCGTCAGTATACCCACTGGCCACATTACCACGTTCCAACAGTTTTCCAAGATGTTTGTTGAGCAGTACATAGTGAACAAGGCGCCACCTTTGGTGTCTTACGACTTGTTTGATATAAGGCAGTACCAAGGGGAGTCCTTGAAGGATTTCCTGAACAGATTCGGAGCTCGGATAGTCCGTTTGCCAGGAAAGGACGAAGAGATGTTCGTGCACGCCTTCAAAAAGGGCGTGTTGCCTGGGCCTTTTAGTGAGTCGCTCATCAGGAGCCACCCCGCCACGTTCGCCGAAATCTGGCGACGTGCTGTGGCTCACATCGCCGCCGAGAGCGAAGTCACCGAGAAGAGAGGAAATGTGGCCCTAGCTAAACCGCGCACCCAAGCAAGGGTACAGCCTCAGAGGGTAATGGAGGCGGCGGCGGGAAAAAGGGATCAAAGGACGCGTCATCCTTACGACCCTAAGAAAAATAAGAGCAAGGGACCAGGGCGCCCCAGGGAGAGTAATCGCCCCCCGAGGTATGAGTTTGTGATGGGTTTGGCTGATTTGATCGCCATCCCAAACATAGCTACCAGGATCAAAGTGCCTGAGAAAACGTCGGAGAAGATTTTGGGGCCAAAACCAGATGCATGGTGCGAGTTCCACAAGAATTTTGGCCACTCTATCAATTCGTGTTTGGCTCTGGGGCACCAGCTCGCCGAGCTGGTCAAATGTGGTTTCCTGAAGGATTACTTGCTAGAGAAGCAAGCGGACCAAGCATCAGGGTCTCAACCGGCGAGCAGCGGAGGGCAACAGCACGAGGTGCCTATTCACAGCGAGATCCACACCATAGCTGGCGGATTCTCCGGCGGGGGGTGCACAGCGTCGCAACGAAAGAGGTACGCGAGGTCGATAATGTCAGTGGAAGTCTTTGAGGATCACTCGCCCGACGTGGACATCACGTTCACCAAGGGGGACCGCAGGGACGTGGTGCCTCACGACAACGACCCCATTGTGATCTCGCTTGTCACGGCGGGAAGGACCGTCCACCGGGTGCTAGTCGACCAAGGAAGATCAGCAGATGTGATGTTTTGGCCAACCTTTGAGAAGTTGCAACTGTCCCCTGATCAGCTAAGACCATATGGGGGCTGCTTGTACGGTTTTGCCGGCGACCAAGTGGAGGTGAGGGGGTATATCGAGCTGAGGACAACATTCACTGACGGCTTGGCCTCACGAACGGAAAAGGTCAGGTACCTTGTTGTAAACGCCCCGTCAGCATACAACATACTGCTGGGGAGGCCAACGCTCAACAGAACAGGAGCTGTGCCTTCGACAAGGCACATGAAGGTCAAGCTGCCGTCCATGGACGGTATGATCATCACTATTTGCTCCGACCAGAAGGAGGCGAAGAAGTGTTACGAAAATAGCCTCAAGAACAAGAGGTCTGTGTGCCACGTAACCACAATGCCTCCCCCTGGCGTGGAGCCGGAGCGCGAACCCCGGCGAGCTTCGGATGCGGCGTTAGAGGTGGTCGCCGAAGGCGATGTGCCAATGGGGAATGTAGAGGCGAGGTCGGAGAGAAACTGCTCGGAGGCCGCCAGAGAAACCGGTATCGCGAGGGCGCTGATCGCCAGCGAGAGGAAACCTCAGCCAGTGGAGGAATGGCTCGAGAAGGAGATCAGCGGGAAGGTGTTTAAGTTGGGAAGAACCCTGGATAGCAAGACGCAAGACCAGATCGCCGAGGTAATAAGTAGACACTTGGATGCGTTTGCGTGGGCTGCTTCAGATATGCCGGGAATCGACCCCGATTTCTTGTGCCATCGTTTGGCAATGGACCCCCAAGTCAGGCCCATCCGCCAAAGAAGAAGAAAATTCAATGAGGAGAAGAGACAGGCGATCAAAGAAGAGATGCGGAAACTACTTGCAGCGGGCCACATCAGGGAAATCCAATATCCAGAATGGCTCGCTAACGTTGTCCTGGTCAAGAAGAGCAGCGGAAAATGGCGGATGTGCGTTGACTTTACAGACTTGAACAAGGCCTGCCCGAAGGACTTTTACCCTTTGCCAAGCATTGACGCCCTAGTAGACAGTGCATCAGGGTGCAAGCTGCTCAGTTTTTTGGATGCCTTCTCGGGGTACAACCAAATCAAAATGCACCCCATGGACGAAGAGAAGACCGCCTTCATGACGGAAAGGTCATGTTATTGCTACAAGGTAGTGCCCTTCGAGTTGAAGAATGCAGGGGCCACATACCAAAGGCTGATGGACAAGGTGCTCGCGCCCCTGCTCGGAAGGAATGTGCAGGCATACGTCGACGACATGGTCGTGACGTCCCTGGAGAAAGACAAGCACGTCACAGACTTGGAAGAGTTGTTCATCACGATAGCCAGGTACAAGCTCAAACTGAATCCTGAAAAGTGCGTTTTTGGTGTAGAAGTAGGGAAATTTCTGGGGTTTCTTCTGTCAGAGAGGGGAATTGAGACTAACCCCGAGAAGTGCGCCGCCATTTTGGCAATGAGGAGCCCCGCCAATGTGAAGGAGGTGCAGCAATTCACGGGGCGGATGGCCGCCCTGTCTCGATTCGTATCGGCAAGCGGAGAGAAGGGCCACCCATACTTCCAATGTTTGAAGAGGAACAACAGATTTGTTTGGACAAAGGAGTGTGAGGAGGCCTTCGTAAAGCTCAATGAATATTTGGCGAGCCCTCCAGTTCTGTGCAAGCCCCAAGGCATAACACCCCTCAGGCTGTACTTTGCCATAACTGAAAGGGCGATCAGCGCAGTGCTAGTGCAGGATCAGGACCAGACCCAAAGGCCTATATATTTCGTTAGCAAGGTGCTGCAAGGCCCGGAAGTAAGGTACCAGGCCTTAGAAAAGGCAGCATTAGCGGTTGTATTCTCGGCGAGGAGATTGCGTCATTACTTCCAAAGCTTCACGGTGCTGGTGATGACTGATCTGCCAATCCAGAAGGTTTTGAAGAAGCCCAATGTGGCTGGAAGGATGGTGAAATGGGCGGTCGAGCTTTCGGAGTTCGACATGAAGTATGAACCCCGGGGATTGATCAAAGGGCAAGTCTTCGCTGATTTCATGGTCGAGTTGTCCTCCGAAGTGGCATAGAACGCCGAGGGTGACTTTGGCTGGGTACTCTCTGTTGATGGGTCGTCCAACCAGCTGGGCAGCGGGGCTGGGGTCATTTTGGAAGGGCCCAACGGAGTGTTGATAGAGCAGTCATTGAGGTTCGCTTTCAAAGCAAGCAACAACCAAGCAGAGTACGAGGCTTTGATCGCTGGAATCCTACTGGCTAAGGAAATGGGGGCGAGAGTGCTGATGGCCAAGAGCGACTCACTGTTGGTCACAGGACAAGTAACTGGCGAGTTCCAAGCCAAGGACCCACAGATGGCAGCCTACTTGGAGTACGTGCAAGAGCTAAGAAGATCTTTCGCTTCATTTGAAGTGGTGCACGTGCCAAGAAAACAGAATGCCTGAGCTGACTTGCTAGCCAAGCTCGCCAGTTCGGGCAAGGGGGGTAGGCAGAGGACTGTCATTCAAGAAACTTTGAAAGCGCCTCGAGCATTCGTGGCAGACCACCAAGTTCTCCATGTTTGTTGACCAATGGGAAGACCGGCGAGAAGTCATACATCCCTAACGCAGGAAACTCTGAGGGCGCCGAGGGTCAGAGCGCGCCCAGCGGAAGGGGCAAGATCGATGCAGATTTGAGCTAGACACGTGGATAACGCCTTACCAACGTTACTTAGCGGATGGTGTGCTTCTAGTTGACTCAACTGAGGCCAGAAAAATAAAGAGCTCCAGCAAGTTTACCCTTATTGACGACGAGCTGTACAGGTTTGGATTCACACACCCCCTCCTTGTATGTATACACGGAGAGAAGTGCACGAGGATTATGGCTGAGCTCCATGAGGGAATTTGCGGGAGCCACATTGGAGGTCGATCGCTGGCGACAAGGACTATCCGTGCAGGCTATTACTGGCCCACGATGAGAGAAGATTGCAAGAGATACGCCCAGCGTTGCAAGCAATGCCAGCAGCACGCCGATTGGCACAAGGCACCCCCAGAAGAGCTGAAGTCGATTTACAGCCCCTGGCCGTTCCATACTTGGGGAATTGACATTCTGGGACCCTTCCCATTGGCGATCAGGCAGATGAAGTACTTGGTAGTGGCGATTGAATATTTCACCAAGTGGATCGAAGCGGAGCCAGTGGCCCAGATCACCGCACACAGGATCAAGAGCTTTGTATGGAAGAACATAGTGTGCCGGTTTGGTGTGCCTAAACGCCTGGTGTCAGACAATGGGACTCAGTTTGCAAGTCACCTCTTGAAAAAGCTGTGCGAAGAGGTGGGGATACAACAGGTGTTTGCATCCGTCGAGCACCCACAGACGAATGACCAAGTGGAGTCTGCCAATCGGGTGTTGCTGAGAGGTTTAAAGAGAAGATTAGAGAAATCTAAGGGATCGTGGGCTGAAGAGGTACCCCGCATAGTTTGGGCATACCATACCACTGAGCAGTCATGAACCCACAAGACCCCCTTTAGTTTGGTTTATGGATGTGATGCGATGATTCTAGTCGAAATCCAGGAAAGCTCGCCGAGATTCCAGAACTTCGTGGCGGAAGACTTAAACGAAGAAAGAAGAATGAATCTGGATTTGCTGGATGAGGTCAGGGAGGAGGCGAAAGTGAAAGCCGAAGCAGTAAAGAGAAGAGTTGAGCGAAGGTACAACTCTAAGGTAATGTCAAGGCAGTTTAGAAGCGGCTATCTGGTGATGAGGAAGACCCATCAGTATGAGATGCAGAACAAGTTATCGCCCAAGTGGACGGGACCGTTCAGAATAACCGAGGCACTCGGGAGTGGCGCCTACCGCTTGGAGACGTTAGAAGGAGGGGCGATTCCTCGCACTTGGAACGCCACACATCTCAAGTCGTATTACAGTTAAAGCCTTGTAAGTAAAGATGAATATGAAGAGATTTGAATAGTTTCTGTTAAAACAATTTCAAGGGGGCACTCTTTTTTCCCTAAGGAGGGTTTTTAATGAGGCCACCCAATAAAGAAGAGTTTTTCAAAGTTTAAAGCTTCTATGTTTGCATGCTTATGGCTTCGAGAGTTTTAGAAAAAAGGCCTTATTACTCGTATGTGATCTAGGGCAACAGTAAAATCGTATTGCATGCTTTCAGTTAAAGTTTTAAAGTCCCCATCGTTTTTCGGTGATCGGCGGCATCGGTTAAAAGTTTTAAAGTCCCCATCGTTTCGGCGATCGGCGGCATCAGTTAAAAGTTTTAAAGACCTCGTCGTCTTTCGGCGATCGGAGGCACCAACAATGATTAAAGACCTCAACGCCCTCGCGCGTCTTGAGGCGAGAAAGAGATAAAGTCATCCTCGACTTTGTGCGAGTGCAGGCGAGAACAGATTAAAGGACCTCTCTGCACCAGCAGATAGAGGCAAGATTAAAGGTCCTCAGTGCATCCAGGGGGGTGGAGATGTACACCCTGGGCAAGTTGAGGCACCAGATAAAGTCCTTCTCACCTTAGAGTGAGTTCAGGCAAGATAAAGTCCTTCTCACCGAGTGAGTTCAGGCAAGATGAGCTGAAAGGTCAGGGGTGTTTGTGGCCTTAAGTGGTGGGAAGGGAAGGAAAATGCCTTTCCCCCATTAAGTGAAACATCAATATTGACCCAGTAAGACCAGATCATTGTTCTGAAACTCAGGGAGGTAGAAAAGGATCCGAAAGGCGCCTCTACCCCCAGATGAGGGAACAATGATCAGGTCATGAAAGAAGAAAGGTAACATCGCCAGAACCTTATGGCGTGAAAGTTGAGACAGTGAAGGGGTTGTGCGGCGAGTACCAGGTCAGAAGAGTTCCGGACGATGACAGAAGTAGGGGGGATTTCACTTGGCAGATCAGGTAAACTGTATTTTAATACTAGTTTGAGTCAGAACCTGCTGCCTAGTAAGTGATTTTATGTTAAGATTTGTTGCCTTAAGTTCACAAGTTTTATTGAACGTCATCGCCGAAGAGTTGATAGTTGCTCAAGTTTACTTTGAGTTAACAGTTTGCGAAGTTTGTTATAAGGTTAAACAATTTGCTCGAGTTAAAAGCGGTACATGGAGGGTCAAGTTCAAGTATTGCTGAGTTCACGCAGTTGAGCAAGTTTCGCCAAACAAGGTATCACCTCTGACGATCGATGTCCTCTATGCACTTAGCGCTAGAGCGATAGAGAAGCAAAGTGAAGTACGAAGAACGATGACTGATGAGTTGTCGGTGGGTACGCTGCCCGAAGAACGATGACTGATGAGTTGTTGGTGGGTACGCTGCTTGAAGAACGATGACTGATCAGTCTTGCCTTGTCGGAGGAAACTTTTCCAAACAAATTCTTACACAACAAGCCGAGGCAGACAGACTACGTCTAGTCAGTCATCCAGTACAAAGCTATGCATAAGAACTGTTAAATACAAAGCTAAGGGAGTAGCTAGTTGTGATCAAGTAGAGGCCAAGATCAAAGAGTACAAGATCGCGCTAAACCTAAGCTAGCTAACAGTTAGTCGTGTGCATAAAGAAAGATGAAGCTCAAGAAAGTACAAGAGAAGAAGCTTATAGCTGAAACGAGTATGTATTCACACCAAGTTTTATACAAATTCCAAGTACAAAAAGTTGTGCAGAAGTATAAATTTACAAAAAAGAAAAAGAGCTCAAGGAGGAGGAATGAGCTTTCCATCCACCACCTCATGATAAATGCTGAACTGTGAAAGGTCCAAATCCGGGAGAACGCATTGGATCTGCTCGAGCGCCAGCTCGAATCCGTCAGCAAGGGCTTCAGCACCCACGCTCATAAGGTCGGCGTTCTCAGCTTCTAATTTTTGCTTTGAGGCCTCCGCAGCATTCTTCTCGGTGGTAAGGGCAGCAATGGAAGAGGCAACTTCTTCCAATTGGCCCTTTGCCTCAGACAGCTTGCTCACCACCTCCTCAAGCTTCTTCTCCCCAGTAACGGCCGTCTCCCTGGTAAACTCGAGCTCCCCCACTAGTTGTGAGTTCAATTGGCGTAGGGAGGAGGTCTCGGCCTCCAGGTGGATCACCTTGCTCCGCAGTTGCACCACCTCACAGTCCAGAGAGTTGACGGCTTGCCCCATCAAGATCTCAGTCTTGATGGTCTCTTGGACCTGCGCTAGGTACTCTCGCCTGGCTTTTTCCACCATACCCCTCATCAGATCTACGGACCCTTGGGCAGCCTTAAAGTCACTTTGCAGTGACTCCTTGTCATGCTCAAGCTCCTTGATCCTTTTCTCCAAGATTAGTTGCTTGCGGTGCTGGGTGGAAAACTCCAGGGAAAGCACTATCTGCTTAGCCAGGTGCATGTCCACCTCCTCTCCGTTCCATTCGATAAGCTCCCGGCTGCGAATGAGCTGTCGGACCAAAGCAATGACTCGGCTGAAATTCTCATTGCTAGCTCCAGAGCCGCTTGGTCGCGAGCTGCCCCCACCACCTTCAGCAGTAGCAATGGAGGTTGGTGGTGGTGGTGGCGATGCGAGAAGTCCCGAGGGACCCCCCGAGTGAGCAGAATCGCCCCCAGCAGATGGAAGGGGAGCTGGAGATGGTGATCGAAGAGCTGGAGATGGTAGTTGTTGGGGAAAGGGGAAGGATGTTGGCGCTGGGGCAGGTTGAGCAGAAGGGGGCGAGGCTGAACCTTCCTCTATCTCCACCACTTCAATCTCCCCAGGCTGAAGGGATGAAGCCCCCCCAACCTCTGGAAGTTTCCTCTTGCGGTGTACAAGAGGAGAGCCAGAACTCTTCTCTTCGGTTGAGGGGGTAGGAGCAGCAGCAGCAGCTGTAGCAGACGAAGGAAAGGCCTTCGCTAGCCTTCTTCTTTTCCTCACTGGCTCTAGGCCTTCAGCTGGCGCGACCGAGAGAGGAGGAGCTGCGATGGGTTCGGTGGTGGAAGAAGAAGAGCCAATCATCTTGGCACCCTGGATTCGGGCAAGCTCCATCAATGCCTTCCTCCTTTCCTTCCCTGAAGTCATGTCTACATCGAAGGAAAAAAGAAGAGTTAGATGGCATAATTATGCAAGTGGGTCAAAATGTATGCAAGTATGCATGAGTATGTGCAAGTATCCTAAGAGGTGAAAGAAGAAGAGCCTACCTATGTACTTCTTTAGAGCCAACACATCAAACTCGTGTTTGATGAGGAGAGCTGAGCTGTACTTTGCCCCTAGGAACAGCCCACATAGTTTGCGCTCGTAGGGGGCCATGACTTCGAGGCCACGGGGTTTCTTGAATTCTACTCCAGGAACCCAGTAAAGGGGAAACCCCTCGAGCAATGTTGGACTTTGCGGGGTAGCAGATATCATATAGAACCTGCCCTTCCAATCTTTGAAGGATTGCTGATACAGGCCCAAGAGCACCCGTCCAGCAACCCCGTTCAGGCTGACCCAGGACCTATCCCCGGGGTTCTTCGCCTCGAAAAAATATAGGAATACATCTACGGAGGCGTTATGCCCGAAGTAGTTGCAGAGGATCTCGAATGCCCGTATGAAAGCCCAGGCATTCGGATGGAGTTGGCAGGGGGCGACATTTAGCTCCATCATCAACTCCTTCTCAAAGAAAGTGAAGGGCAGGCGCAACTTCAACCTCTTGAAGATGGCGGAGTAGACGAAGGTGAAGGGCACCCCATTGGTGGCCCTGTCATCCACACAGATGGGCATCCCTCGAGGAGGAATGCGTATACGGATATTAAAATCGTTTTCCCTGTCGACGACGCAAGAAGGCTCATCTGGGTCGTTGCTCAGAAGGGATTTGAGGTGACCCTGCGGTAGTAGGGTGGAGGTTTCGGCCAGCAACGCCAAGGGAGCCCAGTCGTAGACCCTGGCGTTGTCATGGTAGGAGGTTGCATCGGGTGGTGGCGGCGCCGGTGCACTTGCTGAAGGCTGTGCACCAGAAGATGAGGCGACGATTCGAGCGGTTTGTTTTAAGCGAGCCATTGCGAGATAACTGCAATGGAGAAAAATGAAGGGTCAGAGGAATGGAAGAAGAAGAAATGATGAATGGTTCAGTGAAAAACAGAGGAAGGGAAGAAGAAAGAAATGTCCAGGCAAAAAAGAGGAAGAGGGAGAAGCAGAAAGCAGAGTGAGGGGCGCGAAAACCCTAGCGCGGGTCGAGAAGAGGAAAAACAGAGAAGATGAATGCATGATAATGAAAGGGACGAATGCAATCGGTGAAAAGAGCCTAAATAGACCAAGGAAGAAGAAAAACCATAGCTTTGAGTGGTCGCGAAAGGTTTGGAGGTAGAAAGCTTGAAGGAAGATGGGCGCGCAGAGAGGGAATTCGAAGTGAGCCTGAGAGTGTTGAAGAAGATGATGAAATAGTGAAAACGCACGCCTATTTAAATAAGGGAAGCGCTAGCGACACTCCACGCTGGCCGTTGATGCGGCCACGTGTCGCAAGATTAAGAAAGGAAGTTGTAACGTTAAAGGGCAACACGTGAGGTGGCAAGTGATGCGGCCCCACTTACCACGTGGACCGAGAGTGCGACCACTTAGTCTCTTCGCTGAGAACGAGTTCACAGCTCGAGACTAGGGGGCTTGTGATCCGGTCGGTCATCGGTAGTCGATGACGTCAGCAGCAGATAACCACGTGGACCACTCGCAGGGTGACACGTGGATCAGGTGGCAGAGAAATCAGGGAGGAGATCACCCGGTATGGTTATCGGTGGTCAGTAACCGAGTGGCCACCGACAGATCAGTTCCAAGATAAACGGGGGACACGTGGATCAGGTGGCAGAGTAATCATGGAGGAGATCCCCCGGTATGGAGATCGGTGGTCAGTAACCGAGTGGCCACCGACAGATCAGTTCCAAGATAATCACCCGGGGGAGAACGCGAGAAGCAATAGAGCACCGATCAGTCATCGGGTGCATGGTCATCGGGGTTTCGTGTTACACGCAGTTAAACTGGGACTGAGATTCCCAATTAGAGCGTTACGCATGGACCTCGCATGATCATACCTCAGAGAAAGAAGAGCTCCTCGTCGGTATAGTCGTGCACGAGAGTGGCCTGAGGGAGTCAGTAAACCGGTCAGTGATTGGTTACTATCTCAATCCATTACGTGCATGACATCGTGAAGGAGAAATCGTGTATGCAGAGAGCAATGCTTGGTGAGTGTGCCTAGTCCAGCCACACCTGGCGTTCTCCTGGGAATGTGCGATTTCACCTAGATGGAAGAAACGCGCTAAGTTACTCCGCAAGGGAATAACTTAGGCGCACAAAGAGATGCGCTAGAGCCCTTCAGGTGGTGGCACGTGAACGGTTAGATGCGAGTTGCATGCCTCCATGTGTCACTGTCTGAGAGGGGCGCGGCCCAGATAAAGGTGCACTCCGTGTCGTGAAAGGTACAGACAGAAAACCCAGACACCCACGACCCTGACTGTGGTACGTTTTCGTACAAAAGCATAACAGAATTCTGACACACGCAGAGAACAGCGTAGCAGAATTCTGTTAGGCACAGACACAGAGGGAGATAAAAAGGGAATCAGAGAGAAATACAAACACACTTTTTTTACACACATTATTTTCTAGTGATTCTGTGATCTAACTTGAGCGTCGGAGTGCAAACGGCTGCTAGAGGCGCTGTCTGTGTGTTTGCAGGTTGCATTCGGAGTTCCCAAAGGAAGAGGTTCTAAGAGTATTCTTGCAGATAGCACAGTTGCCATAGGCGGGTCAAGCAAGCGACAAGGCAATTCTTCCACGCTCGAGTTGTCGGCAGGATCATTTGGCGCCCACAGTGGGGCCCGTTTGAATCGTGGTCCCATCCACACCAAAGTTTCTAGAGTTTCTCAAAGTCTTTGCTGAGAAAATGAGGACGACGCGCTCCAGTTCAGTTGCGCCATCAACCGACGAAGATGCTGTGTCCATGACGCAAGTGATGGACAAAAACCTAGGTCTTCTCCAACTTAGCCTCCAATTCCATCCTCCATCCTCCCAATTCCCCACTTCAGCCACCTTCTTTCCTTGATCCAATGAAATAGAAAACATCCTAGGAAACAAAGTTGAGAGCTTATTGTTATCCAACCCCATTCACTCCTTCATTATGCACACATCCCACCTTATTATCTCCCCAAAGAGAGAAGCATCTACTATCAGAGAAAACCAAAGTCTTTATTTCTTGTAAACACATAAACTCAGCACCCTCATTGGCAATGATATTCTTAATATAATTGGTTTTCACTCCCCCCCCCCTCCCCAAACCTCTGACATTGAGATTGACAATTATCATGGGATAACTACTCGAGTTCCCCCCTTAGACTTGCTCAATACTTCGTTGTCCCTATCCTCCAGAGTCTCCATTTCTTTAATTAGCATACTAACATTCCCTGAACATGTCGTCCCCAACCGCTTTCCTAGTTCCCATATTCTAGTGGCTTCTGATTGAGTAACTTCCTTTCTAATACGATTATTGCATTCAACAATTTCAGAGTCAGACGTAGCATAGGTTTTAGTATTTAACCTGGTTGAATATTTGTTTCCCTGGTACAGGGATCCCAATCACCCCTTTGAGCGCCATCGTCGCTGGACAGTGAGGGCTCCCTGTTCCGAAAGCAATCACAGATGTCACACTCTTTCTGGTGTTATACGGGCTTCCTCTAGAGCTACTCCTTTCTTCCTGCTAACAACGATAGGCTTCTCGTTTTCCCCTGCACCTTCTTCGCCCTCCTCGTCAACCACTTCTTGATGACTATTTTCATCAGATTGGGAACCAACTGGATAAGGTAACGGATTAACGTCATCACTTTTGCCCGCCAGTGTCCCCTTCTCGCTTCCCTCCGTCAACGAATCCCCGCCTCCGTCATTCACATGTGAAAATGGCGTGTTGCGATTGGCGGTGCTGCCCGTGTGAGTCTGGACGCAACTTTCTTCATATTGGGCCTCGTTGTAATTGGGCTTGGGGCAAGAATTGCTAACAGTCTCCACCACCTCCACTAAGCTGACCAAGGACTTGTGTATAGCCACACACGCATCATTGACACATTTTTGCGTAACGGACATAGTTGTCGCTTCCACTGATACACCCTGTGCACTAAAATATTTTTTATCAAGCGAAAGCCCTATTTTTTGCTGATAAATTTCATGACATTCTGAACATTCCTTTTCCAAGGATTTTGTTGCTTCCTTTACTGACCAACCTCCTCCTCCCTTACTATCTTTCTCCGGCCACCAGTCATTGCCTCCCTCCTTCCCATCTTCTTCGTTACTAAGCTTTGCTGATAAAAGAGAATTTGCCACAAAGGAATCAAGTGACGACACACTATCAGATGAACCTTCATGATTAATAGTGCACTTACACCATAGGTCCACTCCACCATTGTTCACTACCTCCTCGACGATCGTTATGTTATACAAACTCCCGTTTATCCGGTAGGCCTTATAGAGCTCAGCTTTACACGACCTAAGTAACCTCACATAACATCAGGCATACTCCAGGCATTCTCAGGACAAAGTTGTTTCATCTATTTCCACTACCGTAGCTACTTCCCCCACTACTTTGGATAGGCACTCCTTACTCCACAAGTGAAACAGAACTCCATAACATCTGACCCACACTCGTTTATAGCTTACTGCTTCAGACGCAGACCATGGTTTGATATCTTCGAAGACACTATTGAACCACTCCTTATTTAGTTTTACCAGCTCTTCCATTTTTACCTCTGCCTTGGGGGATAATAAAACCAGATTATCACCCATAAACTTCATGCTAAACATGGACATCCCTCCTTTGAGATATTCTTCTTGCAGCGTTTTAAAGTTGAACTCATTCAACATGCGACCAACCATACTCTTCGTCAGCCATGAGGGAGATTGCGTCTTCGTCATTATACTAGGACCCCTCCATTGATCATGTGTAGAGCTTTTTAATGCTTCCGCATACGACTGCGTGCCATTATCATTCCTTTCGCCTGCCTTCCCCCTTTTCTCCCTCCATACCTCCTTACTCTTTCTCTGGACACGATGGTGAACAACTCCTCCACTTGTCTTAACTTCATTCGACTGCACACCTCCTACTTTGCGTACATACCCATCCCTTCTATATCTTGGAAGATTAACATATAGCTTCATTTTTCCAATATAACTTTTATCTAGTTCCCTCTCCAAGCTGACCACATTTTCTATACCAAAAAATCTCACAAAACCGAATCTTCGGCCCCATCTATTCCTTCTCCTTGATATGAACACTTCCTTGACTCTAGCCCATTTCTGAAAGAATTTAAGCATCTCGTACTCCACGTGGCTAGCCGAAAAGTTAGAAAAGAAGAAAGTTGTGAAGGAGTTGGCATAGGATTGGTTCTTTCGCATCCCAGATTTCCTCCACGATTCCTCTATTCGATACAATTTTTTTTATTCGTTTTTTTTATATAACAGAACTGAACATTTTAAAAAGAAATTTATTTTAAATTAATAAAAAAACTTATATGAGAAAAAAATTCTAACTTAAATCCTGCAGTCATGTTTACACAATTGAAGAATGTGGGAGCACAAGGCCCTGCATTGTGAAAAAAATAAAGTTGGCTTGGAAACCAGTTAAGAAAAAACAACGACACTCAACTCAATGTGTTAAAAAGACAGCTATGGGCTGTTTTACAAACTCTGTTGAAGCTGAATTACTAGAGTCATGTATGCTATTAAGATTTTCATACACATAATTTGCCTTATTTTATATTTTCATAATTTTCTTTTGGGTTTTGCTGCACTAGTCTTCCACTTGTATTGTTTTCTTGTTAATGATTGATGTTAATTGGGGTCTCCAATCTAATTGGATTGTAAACTTAAACCAATTTTTTAATGCTTACTATTTTAACAATATAATTAATAGACTCATAAATTTTCGACATTCTATTATATTTAATCTGTTATATAATTTATTATTAAATTTAACAATTAATATAATTTGATTTACATTGTTTCCAATAGAGCTATGGAAGCTCATGTTTCAAAGAAGAAGCTTCAATATATTACACATAACATAAAGTGTTTATCTCACTACTATTGAATTTATAAATTATATTTTCATTGATATTTAAATTGTAGTGCCAATCAATAAAAAAATCATAAATGTAAATATTATGTGGTGACACATATGCAACCAAGTATATATTCCAACATTATTGACTCCTGAAAGAAGATAATGTATAAGTTAAATATATTAATCAATTGAATATGAATTACACTTTTTATTGATTATATCAAATTTAAAATTTGTAGATATTTAGTGATTCATTACATTGAACAATGAAAATATGAAGAAAAAAAATATGTATTTTTAAGGATTATTGGTGGATTTTTTTTAGTTAATTTTATGATACATGTAATATTAGATTTTGAACTTTGTATACCGTGTTTATCTTATATAAATATCTATAATTTTTGTAGTATGAATTCCTATCTATTGTTAAACATAGTAAATTCAAAGTAATTAACCTAAAAAAGAATTAGCACAATAATAAAAATTATAACGATTTGTTTATTTGATATTTTCTTAGTCTGAACACTAATAAGGTCTATTATTAAGTTTTAAGCCATATAAAGGTGAGGAATTTGAAGCATATATTTAAGTTTTAAGGCATAGAAAGATAATGAATTTGAAGTAATGTGATGAAATCGAAAATTTAATTTATCATGAAACATATTAATTTATTAATTCTCAATGACATAATTATGGATGAAATGTGTAGCACATCACTGATCACAAGGGCATTCGCATCTGTGAGTTGCCATATTGCAAAACGCCTTGCATGGTGGTTTGCAAAAATTCAAGCAATCATGGTTTGTATCACACTTTTGTATTCCGTCAACTTGGTTGTTCTCAGACGTTAAGATTAACCTCACTGTACACACCTCTTTTAGTGATTTTTGCGCCTGGCTTTGACACTACCTATTTAGTTGGTTAATTCAATTATATACTTCTTTTTAATACATGTTCACTACAGGATTACAATGATCACATTCAGTATTGTTTTATGTAGATATAATTGAAATTCTTACTAGAGTTGAAACAGAACGAGAGTTACAAAGGAATGCATAAGTACTAAAATGAATGTCATATCCATAGATTGTGATGGATAATTTTCTAACTTCATTCCACCATTTTTTTATTTTTTTAAACTAGTTGTGTAACAAAGTCTTTTTTTTAGAGTAGTTTTAGGATTCAGTGCACCCTGATCGAAAATTATGTAGATGACTTAAATGCCTTCCTATCAGCTAGTGAAATAGAAAATGTAGTCATAAGTAACCAATTTGCCAAAGTGAAGCTCTTTTGAGGCATTCTTTTGGATTAATCAAATTCCACTTTTTCTACTAAACATATATTACTTCTATTTTCAATTATTAGGTTCGATTTATTTCTTCTGTTACATGTTAATTTTAATTTTATGTATAAACAACTTCTATATTCAGAAGTGTATCGATTACACAAAAGTGGAATACAATGTAGTGACTGAAGAGACATTACTTTTGAAGAAGAGGTACTTAACAAATGACATTATTTTTGTTTTGAAAACACGTTTTGATTTGAATCTAATGTAGTTTATATGATAAAGGATGTTAGAAAGTATAAATTCACTTTAAAGTGTAAAAGCCATTTTAGAATGTAAAGAAAAGAAAGTGTGGCTAGTGTGAACAAAGTCATGAACCATGCAAGAGTATGGACAGAAGGGTTTTGTATGTGTCATTACTGTATCGTTACAACACCAAAGCAGAACATCATTTGGCCACCAAGATTCCTTTAGTCTCCCTCTTCCATCACCTGCCTTCCAATTTACTTCTTCCACCTTCCTTTACTTGCTTGCAGCTTTGCAAACCTGCAACCCGACGGATCCCTCCTAGCAACCCCTGCACCACCTTACTCTGTTCTTTCTTATTTCCTCTAAACTGTATTCATTTCTTCATATCAAAAGGCTGCTTAACTTCAATTAAGATCATCCTATCCTCATCTAGATGTTAGGTATCAGCTTACTAGTTTTTATACAACATTTTGCAGCAGGAGCACTCCTTTAAAAGGATATATCAGGCGCACACTAAAATCAAACCTGCAGTAGGAACACTCCTTTAAAAACCACAGAGCGTGCTTGTATCCACACACCCTCAACCACCAGCCTCACCCATTTACTTGTAGCTTCTAATGCAGATAAGGGGGTTCAACATCCAATCTGTAAAAGAATAGCTAAAAGAGGGACCCTTGTGCTTTAGCCACTGCCAGGCCTTGAGCTGGACTTTCTGAAAAATCTCCTCCACATCTGCTACCCCTTGATTAAAAACAATGGAGTTCCTTTGCTCCCATACACATGCCATTATAGTTGCCCATACTCCTTTCCATAAGAGATTTTGTCTACTGCTGAGTTGGGGTAAGTAAAAACTTTCTAAGTGAGATAAGATGGCATTCTACTGTACAGACACAATGCCAATCCATCTAAGACATAACGACCACACCCTCTGAGCAGCAACACATTCTATGAATGTATGTTGACATGTTTCCTCCTCTGACTCACACATAGCATAAAGAATTGTGTTCATGATCACCCCTCTTCTACTCAAATTTTCCCTTGTAGGTATTCTACCTATAAGAACCCTCCACGCTGTGGTTAACACGTTGTGGAAGGTTTTGATTTTCCAAAGGTATCTGAACACATCATTTTGGGAGCTTCTAACAGGGTGAGCTATACATTCATACGCAGAATTTACAGAGAACAGACCCGATTCATCAAACCCCCATACTTGTATATCTTCCTGATCCCTTGATAGCCTAACTCGTGATAAGTGCATAGCCAATTCTGATTCCAACGTGCTTTCCCACTCAAATCTTACTCTTCTCCAGCTATGTTTCCATTCCCACAATGAGTCTACCTAAGAACCAACCTCTTCCACCTTTTGGCCTTGGTTCAAAGAGATTGAATAAAGTCTGGGAAATAAGGTTTTGAAACAACTATTACTGGCCCATATGTCCTCCCAAAATCTTACTTTATCTCAACGTCCTACTTTCCAGACGACTTGCTGATGAAACCAACCTACTCCTTCTCCCTCCATGCACACTTTATGTAAGTCTCTCCACAACCTGGATTGGACTTTGTACCGCCCTGGTAGTCGGGTATGATGACGTGGCACCCTGCTACAGTGTAGGCGTGTTGACAGGGCGCCAGGTTGGCAGCTAGGAAGGAAGTCGGGAGGCACGTATAGTCGCCGATTGTTAAGTTGGTGTGTTCCGATCTCCAGCTTACCAGAATAGGCGATCGCCAGGTTGAGGATGAAGTCGCCAGATGCAGACTCAGGCGACCAAGCAGTCGGAGATCGCCAGAACAAGCACATCGCCGGAGATGAAAGGAAGCAGATTATGAAGGCGGCCGGCGAGACTACAGGGAAGGTGTATGAAGGCCCTAACTCGCCAGTTTCAGTAGAGATCGCACTCCTAAGTTTGCTATGCACTGGGCAGTACCATGCATACGTAACTTAGCCAAAATGAGAGTAGAAGCAACGCCAAGTCAGGGAGCCTCCAGATGATGGCACGTGTACAGTTGGATGCGAGCCACGTGTCCACGTCTGTAACTGCCAGGAGAGAGAAAACCACCAGGTATATAAGAGCTCTTAACGAACTTTCTGAGGTACGTACGTTCAGTTCATACACTTTACGCTTGCGAGTGACAGAGCTGTTTGTGAGAGAGAGTTTGCACGGTTCTAGTTCTTAGTATTTGGTGATACCGTCACTGACTTGAGCGTCGGAGTGCGATCGGCCGCAGCGGCGCCGTGTCGTTTCTTTGCAGGTTCTTGAGGTAGATCCAGAGGAGGAACGAAGGCGATAAGCGGTGCGCACGTCGATCCTTTGACGAGGCATTCTCCCGCGCTCCGGTCAACAAGTTAAAAGACCTCCTCGCCGTCGAGCGAGTGCAGGCGAGAAAGAGAAAAAGTCCTCCGTGTTTTTGGGAGCGAGAAGATGTAACTCCTGGGGCAATGTCGAGGCAAGTTAAAAGACCTCCTCGCCGTTGAGCGAGTGCAGGCGAGAAAGAGAAAAAGTCCTCCGTGTTTCTGGGAGCGAGAAGATGTAACTCCTGGGGCAATGTCGAGGCAAGTTAAAAGACCTCCTCGCCGTTGAGCGAGTGCAGGCGAGAAAGAGAAAGGTCCTCAGTGCATCCAGGGGGGAGGAGATGTACGCCCTGGGCAAGTTGAGACACCATACAAAGTCCTTATCGCCGTTGTGCGAGCTAAGGCCCATTAAAGACCTCCTCGCCGTCGAGCGAGTGCAGGCGAGAGAAAGAAAAGGTCCTCAGTGCATCCAGGGGGGAGGAGATGTACACCCTGGGCAAGTTGAGGCACCAGACAAAGTCCTTCTCGCCGTCGAGCGAGTTAAGGCCATTTAAAGTCCTTCTCGCCGATGAGCGAGTTCAGGCGAGTAAAAGTCCTTCTCGCCGATGAGCGAGTTCAGGCGAGTTAAAAGACCTTCTCGCTTACGTGCGAGCATAGGCAAGATAAAATCCTTCTCGTCTCGAACGAGTTCAGGTATGGCGAAGAGGGTGGAAGAAGCATGAAAGGTGGATAAGGTAGGTTCGAAGAGAACGCCTAGCCAGCCGGTCTTTTGCTTTGAAGTTCAGGAGGGCAAAGGAAGATTCCAAAGGGCGTTTCTACCCCAGATAAAGAGACGATTGCCAAAGCATGAGGCTAGAAAAAGCTGATGTTACCAAGGGGTTTTGGCGATCGGGAAAGGTTCAAACGACGGCGAGAAGTTTGTGAGACTTGTTTGATAAAGCAGGTTGAGTGGGACGTTGTTCGAGCCAATGATTAAGTTACAGTTCGCTGCTTGAAGGGTATTCCTGTAACGAGATTAGTTGCCTTAAGAGTACAAGTTGTCTAAGGTGATTTTTGCTTAAGTTTGAGTTGGCTCGAGGCGGTTACGTCAAAGATCGCGTTCGCAAGATCACTAAGTTAAATCCGACAAAGTTAAACATACAAAGAAGGCTAAAGCGCTTAAAAGAAGTCAAGTGAGAGAATATCCAAGTTCAGCAATTGAAATAAGTATCTGTTCAAAACGCATATGCAAAAGTTTTTACAAGGTAAATACAAGTGAAATTATAAAGAAGCAGATGGGGTGGAGTTGGTTGAGTCTTCGGCGGGAACGACCTTTCCATCCACTACTTCGTTGTTTAACGACACCATGCTGAGGTCGAGATCAGGGAATAAGCATGCGAATTGCTCCCGAGCGGCTTCGAACCCAGCAGTCAGAATCTGAGCAGAATTCAGCTTAAGTTCTTCAAATTGCCCTTGAAGTCCTTCAGCCTGTTCCTTGAGCTCTTTGATCTGCTGCTCCTGCTCTTCAACCTGTTTTTGGAGTTGTTTGTTGGTCTCTTGAGCATGAAGAAGGTCGTCAGTAACCTTCTTAGATTCTGTTTGGGCTTGGGCCAACTCAGCAGCCATTTTCCCTTTCTCCTTGTTTGCCTCGGCGAGATCAGCCATGGCGTCGTCCCTCGCTTTCTCTACTTGCCCAAGTAGCTTCTCGCGATCAATTGACCTCTGCTCCAGCTTTTGCACCCTGGCGGCGTCAGCTTGAATGTGAGCCTCCAGGTCGCTCGCCTTGGTGCGCAGAGGCACGATCTTGCTTTCTAGTTCAACTTTTTCTTGGGCAAGTTCATGGACTTTGCGGCGAAGGTCAGCAGCTTCCTTACGCGCAAGCCTAAGCTCGATATTTAGGGCATCCTCTACTCGGGAGTGTTCCATTTCCGCGAGTGTCAGGCTGAATGCCACCTTCTCCACCTCAACCTTCATTGTGTTGTTTTCGGTCTTGAGGTGGTAGACATCGTCTTGGAGCCGCCTGGTGGAGCTCTCCACAGCCCTCGTTATGATCGATGGGATATCCTCTGCTATGGTTTTGAGTTTGGCAGTCAGAGGTTCCCACATTCTTGTGACTTCGAGGGAAAGGTTTGAAGCTTGGAGAGGCGCCAGGGGGGCTTGTTGAGGGTTCTCGCCGCCACCTTCCTTAGCAGGGTCTTCAGTGTTTGCTTCCTGGCGTGGCGACGCAACCGGGGATTCGGTAATTAGAATTGGAGAGGTGTGAGCAACCTCATCCCCGGTTGGAACGTTCTCTGCAGCTGAAGCGTTTGAAGGGGGGCCCCCTCCAGCTGAGATGTGAGGCGTAGAGGCACTTGGAGGGTCCTCCAGAAAATTTGGCTCTTGAGCCTCAGCTGCTGGTAGCGCGGTGGCCAGGGGAATCGCCTGGACTGGTGATGAAGGGGCCTGTGGTGTTGGCGATGAGGGAGGAGGAGCAGGTGTTGATGGTGGTGTTGAAGCTGGAAGAGGGGGTGGGGCAGGTGGTGAAGGTGGTGCCACCCTTTTCCTCTTTGTAACGAGGCCATCCTCAGTGACCTCGTCGTCCTCTTCCTCCTCCTCTTGGACGACTTGGGGGGCTTTTCGCTTTGGCCTCTTAAGGACCAGCTTCTTTCGCTGGGTGGGCTCCTTAGGCGGTGATCGCCCATGAACGATAGCCTTCTCGACCGCCGAGTTGGGAACCGTCTGGGAACCGGTCGCCAACCCGTGGTTTCGGGCGAGCGCCTTCAAGTCGGCGAGCATGTTTTTACCCAGCATATTATCTGCATGAAACGAAAATGCATGAGTTAGCTCAGAGAAGAAAGAGATGGGTATATGAGGCAATGAAACAGCAAAACAGGTATGTGCAGAAAAAGTAAAAACCAAAGTCTTGTGCGTATCGCACAAGACGCCCAGAATCAGTATCAGAAGCAATATCATAACAAGGGTGTAGTGTCCAAACCTATCTGGAATTCTAGCTGGTCCTCAAAGAATTTGAAGGAGATCAGGGTGGGGGTCAAGAATGTTATGTTGGCATCCGACACCCTCTTCCAGAATAGGCAGAGGTCTCGATCCAAAGCTCCCATGCTATCAGGACTCCTGGGCCTCCTGAAGCAGCTCTTGGATTCCTTTTTCCCCTTGTCCACCCAGTACAAGGGGAAACCGTCGAGAAGGGAAGTGTCTTTATCATTTGCGCGTACCTGGATGAACTTCCCCTTCCAATTTTTGTATGATTGCTGGAAGATGGTAAAAATGGATCTCCCAGCAATGGCATTCAGGCTGACCCACAGGCGGTCTCCTGGATGCTTGGCCTAAAAAAGAAACAAAAACAGGTCCACCGACGCAGGCAGCCCCAGGTGGTCGCACGTTATTTGAAAGGCTCGAACAAACGCCCAGCTGTTGGGGTGAAGCTGGGCGGCAGCAATGTTGAGCTCGGTCAAGAGTTCCCTCTCGAATCGGGTGAGGGGAAATCTGAGTTTGACCTTCTTGAAGAAAGTCGTGTAAACAAAGCAAAAGGGCCTGTCGGCGCTTACTTTGTCATCAGCGCATACTGGCAGGGCGGCGGGGCAAGGCAGCACCATCATCCTTTCATCGTGCTCCTTGTGAAACGATTGATAGGCCTCGTCCCCCTTGTGAAACGTGTACAGTTGGATGCGAGCCACGTGTCCACCTCTGTAACTGCCAGGAGAGAGAAAACCACCAGGTATATAAGAGCTCTTAACGAACTTTCTGAGGTACGCACGTTCAGTTCATACACTTTACGCTTGCGAGTGACAGAGCTGTTTGTGAGAGAGAGTTTGCACGGTTCTAGTTCTTAGTATTTGGTGATACCGTCACTGACTTGAGCGTCGGAGTGCGATCGGCCGCAGCGGCGCCGTGTCGTTTCTTTGCAGGTTCTTGAGGTAGATCCAGAGGAGGAACGAAGGCGATAAGCGGTGCGCACGTCGATCCTTTGACGAGGCATTCTCCCGCGCTCCGGTCAACAAGCAGGATCAGACTTTTATTGGTGCTTGCAGACATTCTAAATCCATCCCATACTTTGAAACCAACAGCTCCTTGCACCTCCCTTTCTCTTCAGATATCAGGCGCCATCTCCATTTAGCCAGAAGAGCATAATTGAACTTTGTTATATCTCTGATCCCCAAACCACCTTCCTCTTTTGGTTTACACAGTACTTCCCAACTGACCCAAGCAATCAGTTTCTTCTCCTTCCCCCAACCCCATAGGAACCTTCGTTGTAGGCTGATTATGCTTTTGCACACGTGATCTGGTGCTTTATAAAGAGATAGGTAGAATAGTGGCACTGCTGTTATAACTGATTTGATGAGACATATTCTCCCTGCCAAATATAGAAATCTCCTTCTCCGTGCATTGAGTCTGGCTCTTAGTTTACTTAGGACAGGCTCCTAGAAAATGGTCTTCCTTGGATTCCTTCCCACCTCTAGGCCCAGATACTTAAATGGAACTCCCATCTGGTCAGAATTCAAGGTTTTTGCATAGCATACCATGGCGTTTTGATTAACATTTACGCCTGCAATTATGGATTTATGGATATAGCCGCATTTGTATATGCTTCTGAATCAGGTGAGAGAGTTTAAGGGTGTAGCATTTGCCAATGCGATTATTACCATAGTCGCATTCGTAAATGTGATTTACAATGGCGGCTTTGGTAAATAGATGTTGTACCGTCCAGGTCTCGGTTGACCGTTGACCGTTGACCAAAGTAGACATGGGATCCCGAAGGAGGGGCCCACGCGGAAGGTTCACTTGGTTAGGAAAGACTCTCGTTAGGCTCACATGGAAGAGGACCGAGGAGGTGTCGGCTTGGAGGATGAGCGAGGAGTCCTCGGCCCTCGGCACCCGAAGAGGAAGATGAGTCAGAAAGGTGGCTTGAAGGCCACATCCCAACTATCAGTGTAGAGAAGCCCAGACCACCAAGACCATGCATGAGGGTGTAAGGAAGCGGCAGTACGCCCCACCGCTAGAGAACCACTGGAACCGATACGACTTGATAGAGTCTCGTTCCAGCGGCGATCGACATTCATGGGACGTGCGAGGGCAGTGTACGCTCAGCCTGTATGAACGCTCTGATATTGGGCATATGAGTTGACACCTGAGGGATCATCCCGTGCCAGTTGCACTTCGAGAAGGGAGTCTTACACACTGGGATTTCCCTAAGTTGGGTTACAGTGTCGTAAGGCCACCCATGCAGAGATATGCTTAAGTCAGAGGAAGACACGTGGCAGAAGCACCAAGAAGGTATATAAGCCTTTCTGAAGGGCTTAGCAAGGTACATTTTAGACATTTGACGTTTTACACATTCTCACACTTTACGCACAAGTGACTTGAGAACGAGAGAGAATTCAGTTACAATTCAATTACGCGCTTCCTGAACACGGTGTCTGTGGTGTTCTGATACGGAGGTGTAACGGTGTTTTCTGCCAGTACTGACTTGAGCGTCGGAGTGCAAACGGCCGCGAGGGCGTCCTTTTGTCTCTCTGTTTCAGGTATTCATGGCGGCGAAGGGTGAAGATTGGAACGAAGACGAAGGAGTCCTTGATAAGCAGCTCGTAGCTACGCATGAAGGCAATCTGGTCAACCAACAGGAACATTTGGCGCCCACCGTGGGGCCTGAATAAAATAGCAGTCTCACCGCAAGAAGTTCGAGTTTCAGGAGCGACAGCGAAGTTCGTGCAGGTTTTCCAAGATTCTTGCAAGATTCACCGAAAATCTTCAAGATTCGTTCGGTTCCACCGAAGAAAGTTCCAAGATTTGCATAAACAGTTCAAGATTCTCCAAGAAACCGTGAAGAATGAGGACCACTAGGCAGAGATCAACAACGCGCGCAAAGAGTCATGGCATGACCTTGTAGCAGGTCATGGAGGTGATGCAAGGCCTTCAAGAGGTGATGGCGGCGTCGAGGGTGAAGCAAGAACGCATTCAGTTGGAGCTTGCGGCGTCGCAGGCGAGAAACGAAGAGTTGTGTCGCACAAACAAAGAGTTGCACCGCGGGATGCGCAACCACCCTGGGAATCGCGAAGCAGAGGATCGCGAGTGTTTCACACCACCCAGGGAGTTCCCCATGCCTGTCCATCATGGAGGCAATGATTTCACCCACGTTCGTAGGCCCGAAGGTTACGTTCACGGGGATGGAAGATCCAGAGGCACACCTCACTGCGTTCCACACGCAAATGATGCTTGTCGGTGGTTCTGACGCCGTGAGGTGCAAGTTATTCATGAGCACGCTGGCAGGGATGGCAATGGACTGGTTCATCAGCCTTCCAGAAGGCCACGTGACATCCTTTGCACAGCTATCACAGCTAATCAGGGAGTCGTATATCGCGATCCCCCGCCAGTGTCGTATGATCTCTTCGATGTGAAGCAGTATCAGGGGGAGACGTTGAGGGAATACATCAACCGTTTTGGGGCGCAACTGCTGAAGGTTGGCACCACGAAAGAGCCAATGATCGTGTATGCGTTCAGGAAGCGAATCTGCACTGGGCCATTCTACGAGTCGCTCATCAGGAATCGCCCCAGAACTTTCGCATAAATTAGGCGTTGCACGGTGGAGCACATCGCCACGGAAGGTGAGGTGTGCGAGAAACGTGCAAGTGTCGCACCCGCACGCCCTAGAGCACAGTTGCGCCCACAGCTTGCGAGGGTGAACGAGGCCGTGACAGGGAGGAGAGGTCAAGAGAGGAAGCGCCCCTACGAGGCGAGGAAGCCGTAGGCGAGGGGGCACTCAGGGGAGAATAGGCCGGTTAGGCACGACTTTGTGGTGGAGCTGAAGGACCTCATTGCAGTGCCTAACATCATAGATAGACTAAGGGTCCCTGCGAAGACAGATAAGGTGTTGGGACCACACAAAGACGCGTGGTGTGAATTCCATCAGGCGTTTGGGCATCAGATCACCAACTGCTTAGCTTTGGGCTATATGTTGGACGAGCTAGTGAAGAGCGGGTTCTTGAATGACTATCTAGCTGGATCATCCATAGCCGCGGCCTTGGTGGCATCAGTAGAAGATCAGGCCCCCTGAGATGCCTATCCATGGGGAGGTTCACACCATCTCTGGTGGTTTTTCAGGCGGAGGATGCACTGCCTCTCAACGCAAGAGGTACGTGCGGTCAGTGAATTCAGTGGCTGAGCAGGGGGCAGACGACTCGCTGGACATCGACCTTGCGTTCATGAAGGTTGATCTTCACGATGTCACCCCCCCCCCCATGATAACGACCCTGTGGTGATTTCAGTCGTAATTGCAGGGAGGAAGGTGCACCGTGTGCTCGTGGACCAGGGCAGCTCGGCAGACGTAATGTTCTGGTCCACGTTCAACAAGTTGCAGCTGTCCCCTGATCTGCTGAGGCCATATACAAGGTGCTTTTATGACTTCGCAGGGGACCAAATGGAGGTGCGCGATTATCTAGAGCTGAGGACAACTTTCATGGATAAGGTATCTGGTTGTGAACGCCAATTCGGAGTACAACATTCTGCTAGGGAGGCCAGCCTTGAACAGATTGAGGGGGTGTCGTCTATACAGCACATGAAGCTGAAACTATCTGATCTCAGTGGCAGAGTGATCGTGATTAAGTCCGATTAGAAAGAAGCGAAAAAGTGCTATGAAAATAGCCTGAAAACAAAGAAAGGCGTGTTCATGGTGGTGGAGCACCCACCCAGCGCGGAAACGCCCATGGAGGTAGAGTCCGTGGAGGAGACGCCCAAGGAGGCAGTACCCGCGGCGGAGGCGCCCGCAGAGGTGGTACCCATGGAGGAAACGCCCGCGGGGGCATTACCCATGGGGGAAGCGCGAGGGTGTAGCTCGCGCTGAAAACGCTCAGGATAGGCGTCCCAAGCCGGTCGAGAACATGGTTGAGAGGCAGATTGGTGGGAAGACCTTTAAACGGGGACGACTACTGAGTCAAAAAGAGCAGGACCAGGTGGCGGCAGTAATCTCACGTCACCTGGACGCCTTTGCATGGTCCGCCTCGGACATGCCCGACATCGACCCGGATTTTTTATGCCACCATCTCACCATGGAACCCAAGGTCCGCCCTGTGCGACAGAAAGGAGGAAGTTGAATGAGGAAAGGCGCTTCGTCATGCAGGAAGAGACCAAGAAGGTGCTGAGCGCCGACCACATAAGGGAGATCCAGTACCCTGAGTGGCTGGCCAACGTGGTGTTAGTAAAGAAGGCGAATGGGAAGTGGAGGATGTGTGTGGACTTCACTGACCTGAATAAGGCGTGCCCCAAAAGATTCGTATCCCCTGCCCAGCATCGACGCGTTGGTGGATAGCGCCTCGGGCTGCAAGTTGCTGAGTTTTTTGGATGCATTTTCGGGGTATAACCAGATCAAGATGCATCTCCGTGATGAGTGCAAAACGACGTTCATGACCGAGACATGCTGTTATTGCTACAAGGTGATGTCGTTTGGGTTGAAGAATGCAGGCGCCACCTATCAAAGATTGATGGACAAGGTCTTGGCACCCATGTTGGGTAGGAATGTGCAAACCTATGTAGACGATATGGTGGTGACCTCCCAAGAGAAGGGACGTCACACAGCTGATCTAGAAGAGCTGTTCACCACAATAGCCAAGTACCGCCTCAAGCTGAACCCTGAGAAGTGTGTCTTCGAGGTCGAGGCGAGTAAGTTTTTGGGGTTTCTGCTCATCGAGCGAGGAATAGAGGCGAACCCCGACAAGTGCGCGACGAGGTATCAATCTTTGGAGAAGGCGGCTCTGGCGGTGGTGTTCTCGGCCAGGAGGCTCCGCCACTACTTTCAAAGCTTTACGGTGGTAGTGATAATGGACCTCCCCATCCAGAAGGTGTTACAAAAGCCAGATGTCGCAGGGAGGATGGTCCGCTGGGCGGTGGAGCTATCTGAGTTTGATATTCTGTACGAGCCCAGGGGGTCCATCAAGGGTCAAGTGTACGCAGACTTTTTGGCAGAGCTCTCGCCAGGAAGCACCCAGCAAAAGGAAGAGGTTGGCTCCTAATGAGTTCTCTCGGTGGATGGGTACTCAAATCAGCAAGGGATTGGAGCCGGCGTGGTCCTGGAGGGGCCAAAAAGTTTGCTGATCGAGCAGGCCCTGAGGTTTGCGTTCAAAGCAAGTAATAATCAAGCAGAGTATGAGGCCCTAATAGCTGGGATGCTCTTAGCCAAAGAGATGGGCGCGCGGAGCCTGCTGGGGAAGAGTGATTCGTAGCTGGTCACGGGGCAGGTGATCGGGGAGTACCAAGCCAAGGATCCACATATGGCTGCATATTTGAGGTATGTCCAAGTGCTAAAAGGGGCGTTCGTGGCGTTCGAGTTGGTCCACGTCCCGAGAGAGAAGAATGCTTGTGCTGACCTGCTCGCCAAGCTGGCCAGCTCAGGCAAGGGGGGAAGGCAGAGGACGGTCATCCAGGAGACCCTCAAAACGTCACGAACGTTTGTGGTGGATAACAGGGTGGACGTCCTTCAGATCAGTGCATTCAAGGGAAGGTCGAGGAGTCATCGGTCCTTGACTCAGGACACCGCGAGGGCTCCCAATATAAGTGTTTACCTGGCCTCACCAGAAGGGGAGGACTCCATGCATGTGTGCGCCCTGGAAGATGGGGACACGTGGATGACGCCTTATAGGCGCTACATTGCGGATGGGATCCTCCCAGCAGAACCCGAAGAGGGCAAGAAGATAAAGAGGAATGGGGATTTGCGGAGCGTTGTTCAGACACGGGTTCACGCACCCGATCTTGACATGCGTGAGTGGAGATGAGTGCACAAGGTTAATGTCTGAGCTCCATGAAGGGATTTGTGGGAGCAACGTAGAAGGAAGGTCTTTGGCGTCCAAGGTGGTGCGTGCAGGCTTCTACTGGCCAATGGCGAGGGAGGACTGCGTAAGGTACGTCTAGCGGTGCAAGCAGTGCCAAGTGCATGCCGACTGGCACAAGGTACCCCCAGAAGAGCTGAGGTCAATTTACAGCCCATGGCCCTTCCACACGTGGGGAATTGACATTCTAGGGCCCTTCCCATTAGCAATAAGGCAGATAAAGTACTTGAAAGTTGCTATTGAGTACTTCACAAAGTTGATAGAAGCAGAGCCATTGGCGCAAATCACCGCTCACAAAGTACAACACTTTGTTTGGAAGAACATTGTGTGTCGCTTCGGTGTACCGAGGCGCCTTGTCTCGGACAATGGTACTCAATTTGCAAGCCAGCAGCTGGGAAAACTTAGTACAGAGGTAGGCATCAAGCAAGTGTTCGCATTTTTCGAACACCCCCAGACGTACGGACAGGTGGAGTCCGCCAACAAAATCTTGCTGAGGGGGTTGAAGAGGAGGCTTGAGAAAGCCAAGAGAACTTGGGCGGAGGAGGTGCCCGGGATAGTGTGGGCTTATCACACCACGCCCCAAACTTCCACCATGGAGACGCTGTTCAACCTAGTATACGGATCAGACGCCATGATCCCAATAGAGATCCATGAGATGTCACCGCGCTTCCAGTGTTTTGTGGCTGAAGAGTCCAACGAGGAGAGGAGGGTGAATCTAGATCTGTTAGACGAAGCCAGAGAAGAAGCGAGAATAAAGGTTGAGGCCGTGAAGAGAAGAGTAGAGCACCAGTACAACTCCAAGGTGAAGCCCCGACAGTTCCAAGTGGTTGACTTGGTGATGCGGAAGGCTCATCCATATGAGTTGGAAAACAAACTGTCTCCCAAGTGGACCGGACCCTTCAGGGTGATCGAGGCTCGGGGGAACGACTCATACAAGCTTGATAGTCTGGAGGGAGGCTCCATCCCGCGCACTTGGAACGCGGCAAACTTGAAGTTTTATTTCAGTTAAAAACTCTATGTAGTGTACAGTTAAGGGGACACTCATTTTCCCTTTCGGGGGTTTTTTAACAAGGTCACCCAAGTAAAAATCAGTTTGAGCATACATTATCTCAAGTTTTATTACGATCTAAAGAAACGCTAAGAAGAAATGACGCGGTTCAGTGAGAAACAAACCCGTCGCCTTGGTGTTTAAACACCTCAGCAGGAGTGACGCTGATGTCCCCTCTGGGCGTGGGCACCAAACCGCCTCGAACGTTTAGACACCCCGAAGGGGACTGGCGGGGGGCACACTCTTCAGGCGTGGGCATCGAGTGCCACAGGTAAGTATAACCCAGTTAAAATTTGGGCGTCTTCTCCCTGGGCAGGAGTTAACGGATTCCTTCGGGACGCCTCCTCCCCAGGTGAGAGCGACAAGCCCTCGGTCGCCCTGATGTTTAGACACCTCGCAAGGAAGTGGTGGGGCGCCTCCTTCGAGCGTGGGCATCAGGCGCGAGTAATAAAGTTCTTCTCGCCCTCGTGCGATGATGAGGCCAGTAATAAATCGGATCACCCAGATGAAGGGACACCCCGGGCGAGAGTTAATGGATTCCCTTGGGATGCCTCCTTCCCGAGCGTGAAGTCAAGGGTACCGATCGCCTTGATGTTTAGACACACCGAGGACGAAACGACATTGCATGGTGGCAAGCCTTTCTTCGGGCGTGGGCATCCAAGTGCAAGTTATAAGGACTAGTTGCATTGGACTTTAGACACACAGGGGACGAAACGGCACTGCTTTCAGCAGGCCTCTCCTGGGGTGTGGGCACCAAGCGCAACTATTGTCCCGGTGTTTAGACACCCTGAAGGGGAGTGGCGGGGGTCGCACTCTTCGGGCGTGGGCACCAAGAACGAACAAGTAGGCCTCGGCCAAGAGAAGTCCTCCTCGCCCTCGAGCGATGATGAGGCAAGTTACGCACTCGGAGGTTGGCGCCTCGAGACCGTAAGGTATAACTAAAGTCCTAAGCAAGAGCTCCTTGCCCAAGCCAAGAGGCAATGGCGAGGACAATTAAAAGTTGTGAAAGCGCTATTAGTAAAGACGCAAGTTACGAATTATGAGTAAGCATATGAAGCAGAAGGTGCAAGTAAGAATAGATAAAGATAAAGTTAAACGTCGACATAAGAGTTAAAGATGTTCAGGAGGTTACAGCGTTAAAGCAAAAAGACTAAGACAAGTTAAGGGGACGAGGCACTATGTTGTCGTCAGCCACGTGGTTGTCCGGGGTGAAGAAAGCAATGTCCACCTCAGGGTGCTTGCAAGCCACTTGAGCCAGGGCATCTTCAAACCCATCACCATAGGCCGCTGTGCCATCAGTTAAGAGTTCTGCCTCGACCTCCTTAGCTTTTTCAACATGAGCAGCAAGGGCTTCGGTTTTCTCCTTCAGTGCTTGTTGACAGGTGGCCAGCTCGCCTTCAACCTTGCCCAAAAGTACTTCACGGGTCACCTATCGCCCCTCAAGGTTGGTTATTTTCTCTTCTTTCTCCTTGAGGGTATCTTTCATATCAACTAGTTCCACCCGCAAAGGCACCACCCTGCCCAAGAGAGTGGCGTACTCTTGTCCATGCTCATGAAGTTTCCCTTTGGCCTCACGTTCAGCGTTGCGAACCACCCTCAGCTCTTCGTTGAGAGCGGTCTCTTTGTTAAGGAAGTGCTGCCCTAGCCGAGCCATTTCTTCCTTCAGCTTAGCCACCTCGCTCACCACGGCTTGACGCTGGTCCAGCTCTTCTTTCAGTTTGGCCAGTTTTTCCTTAGTAGCTTGCTCTCGGTGATCATGGATTCGAGTAAGGTAGCTCTCGAGGCTGCAAAATAGGCTTTCGTTCAGCGCATCTTCAGTTACTAAGTTCCCAGATTTAGCTTGTCGCCAACCCCTTATGAAGTGTTGAACGACGTGGGGGAGCTCAGAGGCGGTAGCAGGAGTGGGCTCAGCCGAAGTCCCCACCACCTCCTCGAGAGCAAGATGAGGTGGAGGGGAGGGGGACCTCGGAGGTTCGTCTTGCGCACCGCTGGGGGGTTTGGCGGAAGAAGAATGGGAGGTGGCCACCCTGTTGGTTTTCCTCCTCTTGAAGGCAGGTCCCCCAACAGATTCTTCTTCCTCATCAGATTCGATATGCACCACACCCTTGTTTTCTCCCAAAGGGGCTGGAGGTGAGGCAACTCTAACCTGGCCAGGGGGATAGCCTCGATTGGAGTTGGAGAGTTATGAGCATCCTTTGGAGAGCCAGGGGTGGGGGTCGCCGGGGTTGTTGCAGTTGAAGGCATAGTGGTGGAGGTAGGGGGCGCAGAAGGACCTGCCTTGCCGGCAGTGCCACCGCGAGCCAAGAGTCCCTCGAATCTAGCACGCTTTTCTTCGTTCATCACCATGGTTGCACCAGGAAAAGCAAGTTAAAGGCATTTATCGTTAAAGATGAACGAGAAAGATAAAGCATGCATAGTTAAAGGTGCATGAGAAAGTTATGCTTAGCATGTGGTTAGAGGAATGATGAAGGAAACCCATACCCAGGTATTTGGCAAGGGCGGCGGGGTCGCGCCCATGCTTGATTATTTCAGCAATATTGAAAATCATGCCTAGGCTGGCCAAGACCATGCATGTTTCGCGACTAGTTAAGGAGAGCTCGTCCAGAGTTTTAGCTTTGCTAAATTTGAACTCCTCCACCTAGTATAGGGGAAACACTACAAAAAAAAATGTGTATATTGTGGCGGTTATATTTGTATAAACTGGCGTTTATAACCGCCACAATATACGCTTGTGGCGGTTTTCCAAACCGCCATAGAACTGGCCGCCACAATGTTTAATGTGACGGTTTTACGCTACCCACCGCAATACCCGCCACTTTAAACATAGTGTAAGTAGTGGCAATTTTTATATGTAAGTAATGTCAGTTATAACTATCGCAATTTACATTTATTGAAAAAGATTATGGCACCATAATATACGTAAATAGTGACATTTTTAACTGACGTAATTTAATTCCGAATAAATAAAATTTAACCACCATTTTTTTATAATCTGTTTTATTCAATTATAAAATTTAACCACCATTTTTTCGTAATAAAATAAAATAATGTATAAAGTTATAATAATCTATTCATTTCATTGAAAATTAAAGCACACATAATAATGTTCAAAAGTTTATATGTAATTGAAAATTAAAACACATAAAAGTTCATACATCCCTAATTAAGTTTAAAATTACAACACATAATTGTTCAAAAGTTCATACATCCCTAATCAAGTTTAAGATTAAAACACACATCCCTAAGGTTAAATTGAGATTTTGCACAACTGGGATCTCCGACAACGCAAACATTTATGTCTCCTCTAAGGTTGATGCCTTCATGAGTAAATTTGTGAACACCATCCAGGAGCATAAGAAGGATAGCTATCTTTATATCTGGATGACAGTTGGAGCAACGGTTTCAACTAGTTTGGTGAAAAATTCGGGAGTATTTCTCATTCTTTGAATTTCATCCAGTTCCTGTGTTTGTAAAATCACCCAGGAAAATAAATATAGGGTTAATTATGCTTTTTCAAATAAACATAGGCAGAATAGCAATCAACCTAAAATTCTTAAATTGATTAAAACAAATGACAACAACAGTGATATTCAGTTAATAATTAAAGCAAAATTACAGCTTTTAGATCAACATGAATTATTTACAGCTCTTAGATCAACATGAATTAACACCCAACAAGTTTCATAATAGAGGTTACACCGGCCACAAAAGCTTACAATATAGAATCTAAACTAAAAGATGACATTATAAAGGATATAGATGTAGTGCATCATGAAACTTACAGTAAACAATTGGTCATCGTCATCGTCATCTACTTGTAATTCACATGTCATACTTCAATTAATCTAAATTTGGTTAGTTTCCTGCTGAAAATACCATTTGGTACCAGGTTAGTTTAGGTGCATGCTACTTAAATAAATACAAAATAAAGACCTTTATTGACTACACTTCTCTCTCCATCTTCTTGCAGGCAGTAAATTTCATGCACGTCCATTTGAAGAAATAGCTTAATATAAAACACATTGAATAACATTATATTCCCATGAATTTCTCCACATACTTATACAAGTAGAAAATTAAAAGGTAAAATAAGTAACTTCTGCATGGGAGGCTTGTAGACAGGAAGTTTATGTGCTGGGGCTTGTCATAGTTAGCAAGCCCTTGAGGGGACAGAACCAGAGCTGCAAAGAGCAGAACTACGAATCCATGTTGTTGATGTTTTAGTTGTTGAATGACACAACCAATGCTTGGTATTTATATTAGTTAGGGGACTTGCTGTTAGATACATGTCTCAGTCTATGCTAGTTATTCTATGACACACTATCCATATACCTGTCTGTATAAGGTCAATCTTTGGTATGGATTATCAATGAACGTGTAGATGTTTTTGTCTTTTTTTAGTTGCAAAGTTGGAAATTATAGGAGAACAATTATCTTTTTTCACTTTTCAATGCATCGACGTGGTACTTCCTTTGGAGGGACTTAAAATTGTGGGGTTAGTAGTTCTAGATAATTGACTAGTAGTTAGTTTCAGTTTTGCTTCTCGATTACTTTAGTAATAAAGAAAAAGTGTCTTCACAGGACACACTGAATTTAGATGTGTTTGGTGGTAAAGTAAGAGTAGCTTTATAAGAAGTACATTAGTCATATCTATAGTTTAATGTGAGATTTAAACACATCCCCTCATGTCCTGTATATAAAACCATGGACAAATATGGGTCACCCAATAACAACATTTCCCCATGCTTAGAAATAAACATCTATTGTAGATTAACATGAGTGATATAACGGATCTAAAATGGACTCAAATACAATTTCAGAATTCGTAATTAGGGGTTAACTCACCACACAAAATTGGCTTATATGGTAAGGAGTGTCCAAGCCTTATAATGGCTACATTAGTTATAATACATGATATATTTGTAGCTGATGTGGGATCTGAACAATATTATAATATTGAATTTCAGACAATTTTCCCCCACAAAAACTGTAACAGAAAAAAGTTACTTTAGCCTTCCAATTAATGCTCACTGTGTTACCATCAAACTGTTACTTTCCTGCTTCTTTGATGTTCATTAAGGCTTATGGTGAAACTAAAAGCAATGGAAAATAGAGCATCACAGTTAAGGACTTTAACTATGTGAAATATGGATGTGCAAAGCCAAGCTTTATGCTCCGCCTAAGGACTCTCCATTCAACATACCTACCAATGTTGAACGAGGGAACAAACTTGCTGAAGTTGTGTTGAAGGCTAAGCCATTTGCTTATGCTTCAAAGAAGCATTTCAAAGAATGTGAAAAGCCCAAGCCTTCACCAACTTCATACTAATTCAAAGAGGAAAAATTGTTCTTAATCTGGGCATACATACCTCTGATGTTATTTGCCTCTGCTTACTTATATCTTCAGGGACCGGGTAACAGCTTGCACCAAATGCATCACAAGTTTTCAGGATCTTTATTCTTGCTTGCTCCCCAGAGAAGAACACAACAAAGACAGTTTTCTCAACCTGAAAATAAAAACAGGAATCGGTCATCAGGAAGAGCAATAATAAATTATTAGAAAATAAACAAACTGGGCAAGGGATTGGTGAAAGTAATAGCATGTTAAATACAGATTAACAAAACTACAGCCTAATGATCAATATTCTTTAAATTGATAAGGAAGAAACCATCTCAGTTGAAATAGGATTAGCTGATGCCTGATTGAAAAGCATATTCCCTCTCGAAACAACATCCTTTCAAATCTAAGAACCTTGGATTTACAAATTATCCCACTGATAAATCTTAAACCAGATTGATTTGATGGTGCAGGCGTAATTTCCTGTGAAATAAACCATTTAGACAAAATTGAAAAAGAAAAAAGAAACTAGTAACATAATTTACACTTTATAGAGTAGAAAAATATCAACAGTAATAAGAAATGTCACAAGGAACCTATTCAAACAAAAATGGTGTCTCAACATAGTTTCCATTTGAGAAAACATTCTCCTCCAATTCTCGCTCTTCTGAAACAATAGCACCACGGCTTGAAACAAGAAAACTACATGCTTGAAATATGTGCACAATATTATATATCTTACAAAAATGAGACAGTATGTAGAAATTCGCTAATAAAAAAAACAGAATTACATTCACAGTTAAAAGTAAAATATCATTGATATTTGACGCAATACATTATAATCAGAAGTATAATAGAAAAGAAGATCAAAAAAAAATTCAACTACCTCCAGCGCGCCACCACATGAAATAGGGTTGGTTAGATTGAAATGGAAAAAAAGTGTAGAAGTGGAAGTCGTTTTCGGATAATGAACAAATCCTTCTGCGGAGGTGCCGATGGTGGCGATTTCGGATAATCGCGAAAGGATTTCGTATAGCATGGTGACAACTTCGCAACAGCTTCGTGAGGAGGGTTCATAAGGGCTTCGCAATGAAGGCTTCACAGTAAGGGCTTCGCGGTGTGGGTTTCGCGGTGACGGCTTCACAGTAAAGGCTTCGCGGTGTGGGTTTCGCGGTGAGGGCTTCACAGTTAGGGTTCCGTGTTTAGGAAAAGAGTGGTTTAGGGTTTCATGTTTAGGCAGAGTAATAGGTTTGAGTGTTTAGGCAGAGAGAGGAAATAAATTTTCGTTTCCAATAATTAACAATAAACTAATTTCGATTACCAAAAATATTTTTAAAAATAATTGAGAATAATGAGAGAAGGAAAACTTGTTTTTATTCTGAAGGATAATTGTGACAGTTGAAAATGACATTTTAAAAGATAATTGTGACAGTTGAAAAGGACATATTTTAAAAGATAATTGTGGCGGTTAGTCAAATGATGTATTATGCTGAAATTTGTGGCGGTTATTAATAATCGCCATATTAAAACCGCCACTTTTTACATGATTTTTTTGTAGTGAAAGCCATCAAGAGTCGTGCGGTCGTGGTCAAAGGCGCACACTCTGAAGAATTTCCCCCTGAATCCCTTATAGGATTGCTGGAAGAGGGAAAAGAGTACCCTCCCAATTACGCCACTGAGGCTCACCCAGAGGTTGTTCCCAGGGCTCTTTGCTTCAAAGAAGTGGAGGAAGACATCCACTGAAGGGGAGAGGCCAAGGTACCCCATGAGAAGAGAGAAGGCCCTGATGAATGCCCAACTATTGGGGTGTAGCTGGGCAGGGGCCACGTTCAACTCCGTGAGTAGTTCCCTCTCGAAGTTGTTGAAAGGGAGACGTTGCCCTACTCGTTTGAAGACAGTTTGATAGAAAAAGAAAAAGGGTTCCCCGTTGTTGGAATGGTTGTCCACACAGGCGGGTTCACCAGGTACGCAGGGGCGAACGAAGATGTAAGCATCGTCGTCCCTCCCAAACGCTTTCACTATGGGTTTGCTTTTGATATGGTCCTTCCAATCTTCAGTCGAAGTGAGGGTTGAGGACTCAGCAAGAAGCCTATCAAAGGCCCAAGAGTAGGACTCTCTGTAGTTTACAAGTGGAGGTGGAGGGTTGGCAGTGGGCTTTGTTCACGCCATGGACGAAGAACCTAGAAAAAGAAAGGAAAAAGGTTCAACAAGGGGGGCTATGGTGTCAAACTACGGAAAACCCAGAAAACCCTACCCACGCGAGAAAGTTCAAAAAAAAAGGGAACGAAGAAATGCAGAGAAAATGGGAAATGCAGAAATTTAAACAGACCCAGGCAGTTCAATAGAGCAGAATATCGAATGATAAGAGAAATGATCGGAGCAAAATGTTACCTTTGATGGTTGATCAGGGGAATGTCTTGAGCTTGGAGGAAGACGAAATGCAGGGAATCGCGAGGAAGAAGAAGAAGCTTGTGAGAGAAGTTGGCTTGATTGAAGCCAAGTGTTTGTGCACATTTCAAAGCTTATACTCCCCACCTTTTATTTGAATTTTTAAGCAAGTGACACAAGTGAGGATGATGCCCTCAAAGACTTTTCCTCATGGTTCAAATTCAAAAAGAGAATGTATCAAGGACATATCATGTATTGATGGCGGATGAAGGACATATCATGCCTTCGAAGATTTCGACCAGATAATTCTTTCTAAGATTGATTGTAGATCCAGTACATATCATGTATCAAGGACTTAATATTTCTATATGAAGTTGCCACATGTTGAGGATATATATTGATGGCATTAAGCTCTTCTCCTTGCGGTTTTTGTGGTGGTTTGCGGAAACTTCAATGGATTGTTGGTGGAACAAGGCTCTCCTAAGAGTTTTGGTAGCCTTGGAGGTGCATGAAGAGTAGGAGAGTGAGAGAGGTTCGGCCAACTCTCTTTGTAGGTGAAAGGTTTGAAGATTAGAGACCTAAAATCTTAAGAGATTTTAGGCAAGGGAGTAAGAATGACACATTTTGGCAGCATTTCATTACTCAAATTAATCTTACAAAATGAGAGCCAAGCACCTCAATTTATAGTGAGGGCTGGAAATTCAAAAGAAAGTGGAGGGAAATTCAAATGAATTCCCTCCCAAAAGAGGAGCCTAAATGAGCACATGGGGAGAGGTGTGTCTAGTTTGTATGCTCACCCCCTCCATGGGCTTTCTAGACCGACCTTGGTAAATTTAGAGGTTTTTTTACTAAGTTTACCTAGGTTTGTGTTTTAGGTGCCAAAATTAATTCTAAGAAAAATTTCAAATAAAGTTCCTATGCTAATTTTGACAAGAAATTAAAGTCTACTCTACACTATAGTTTATGGCATTTGAACATGTAAAAGAACGTCTTCTTAGATCCTGTTGGTCATAACTCTAGGGTTGGCCCAAATCTACCCTTTGGTGGACTTGCATGTGGACTTGTGCTTGGGCCTCTTCCATCATATATCTTGCATATGAACAGTTGACAGTGGATGAGAATTTTGTACATTCATGCATCAGAATTGCTGGTGCTCAGGATGCGCAACATATAACAGGTGTAGTAATGTTTCCAATGTTTAATATTGGATCTTGCTTTTTTTTTTCCAAGGGATTGTGGAACTTAAAGTCCAGATTTGATCTTTTATGTTTTGGAAATTTGAGCTGTGATCTTTGTCAAATTTTTCACTTCCTAGGTTTGACTGAGTAAAAAATTTATTCTCGAAAGAGTTTTGAAACTTATAAGTGAGAAATGGGATCCCAATTCCAAATCCATCCTGAAGCTCTGATATGTTACAATAACATCAACACATATTTTTCCTTTCAGAACTTGAAATTTTGAACTGCAAGATCCATCTAAAAACGTTCCATAGGTAACAAACAACTCTCTTCAGAATTGTGATGATGTGCCTGTAATAATCCAGTAAACTTTGTTTGCGCTTGTGTGGGTTGGCTAAATGTTGAGTGCAGATAAATTAATTAATACAAAACACCATTTGACCACATCATTTGGAAGATAAAATTTGTCTTTCAAGTACTGGTATGTAATAATGGTTACTTTACTTACGTAATTTTACTATCTTTTTGCAGCTCCTTTAGAATAGGAAGTAGCAGATGATGTTTATCCCGTTGTTATTACAGTGGGAAGAGGTTTATCTACAACGAGACTACCAAATACTTAATATTTTTGGACTGTTTTGGCCGGCTCGCTTTAAGATCTTGACGTTAACATGTTTTGGCTATTCTTCTTTTTTCTTGAGTAGAGGTTCATTTTTTTTACTTGTGCATACGTTGTGTTGGGACGATGAGGGTTACAACAAATTTGGAAAATTGTTTGGCAGTGAGGGTTTTACTAATTTGTGTCTCTAAAAAAGGACTGGAGGGTCGATGACAAGTCGGTACGGAAGCTGTTGGATGAAAACCTAATAAGAATCGGTTCTTGACTTGCATTACATGTGATTGATTTCCTAAGTTATCCTTGCTTTTCATGTTGGGTTGACCACTAATAAAAGCAATACTTTTATAGGATTTGAATAAAGAAAATATAGATCAGGGAATAGGCATGCGAATTGCTCCCGAGCGGCTTCGAATCCAGCAGTCAGAATCTGAGCAGAATTTAGCTTAAGTTCTTCAAATTGCCCTTGAAGTTCTTCAACCTGTTTCTTGAGCTCTTTGTTCTGCTGCTCCTGCTCTTCAACCTGTTTTTGGAGTTGTTTGTTGGTCTCTTGAGCATGGAGAAGGTCGTCAGTAACCTTCTTGGATTCTGTTTGAGCTTGGGCCAACTCAGCAGCCATCTTCCCTTTCTCCTTGTTTGCCTCGGCGAGATCAGCCATGGCGTCGTCCCTCGCTTTTTCTACTTGCCCAAGTAGCTTCTCGCGGTCAATCGACCTCTGCTCCAGTTCTTGCACCCTGGCGGCGTCAGCTTGAATGTGAGCCTCCAGGTCGCTCGCCTTGGTGCGCAGAGGCGCGATTTTGCTTTCTAGCTCAACTTTCTCTTGGGCAAGTTCGTGGACTTTGCAGCGAAGGTCGGCAGCTTCCTTGCGCGCCAGCCTAAGCTCGGTACTCAGGGCATCCTCTACTCGGGAGTGTTCCATTTCCGCGAGCGTCAGGCTGAATGCCACCTTCTCCATCTCAACCTTCATTGTGCTGTTCTCAGTCTTGAGGTGGTAGACATCGTCTTGGAGCCTCCTGGTGGAGCTCTCCACAGCCCTCGTTATGATCGATGGGATATCCTCTGCTATGGTTTTGAGTTTGGCAGTCAGAGGTTCCCACATCCTTGTGACTTCAAGGGAAAGGTTTGATGCTTGGAGAGGCGCCAGGGGGGCTTGTTGAGGGTTCTCGCCGCCACCTTCCTTAGCAGGATCTTCAGTGTTTGCTTCCTGACGTGGCGACGCAACCGGGGATTCGGTAATTAGGATTGGAGAGGTGTGAGCAACCTCATCCCCGGTTGGAACGTTCTCTGCAGCTGAAGCGTTTGAAGGGGGGCCCCCTCCAGCTGAGATGTGAGGCGTAGAGGCACTTGGGGGGTCCTCCAGAAAATTTGGCTCTTGAGCCTCAGCTGCTGGTGGCGCAGTGGCCAGTGGAGTTGCTTGGACTGGTGGTGAAGGGGCTTGTGGTGTTGGCGATGAGGGAGGAGGAGCGGACGTTGATGGTGGTGTTGAAGCTGGAAGAGGGGGTGGGGCAGGTGGTGAAGGTGGTGCCACCCTCTTCCTCTTTGTAACGAGGCCATCCTCAGTGACCTCGTCGTCCTCTTCCTCTTCCTCTTGGACGACTTGGGGAGCTTTCCGTTTTGGCCTCTTAAGGACCAGTTTCTTTCGCTGGATGGGTTCCTTGGGCGGTGATCGCCCATGAACGATAGCCTTCTCGACCGCCGAGTTGGGAACCGTCTGGGAACCGGTCGCCAACCCGTGGTTTCGGGCGAGCGCCTTTAAGTCGGCGAGCATGTTTTTACCCAACATATTATCTGCATGAGACGAAAGTGCATGAGTTAGCTCAGAGAAGAAAAAGATAAGTGCATGAGGTAAAGAAACAGCAAAACAGCTATATGCAGAAAAGGTAAAACCAAAGTCTTGTGCGTATCACACAAGACGCCCAGAAGCAGTATCAGAAGCAATATCACAACAAGAGTGTAGTGTCCAAACCTATTTGGAATTCTAGCTGATCCTCAAAGAATTCGAAGGAGATCAGGGTGGGGGTCAAGAATGTTATGTTGGCATCCGACACCCTCTTCCAGAATAGGCAGAGGTCTCGGTCCAAAGCTCCCATGCTATCAGGACTTCTGGGCCTCCTGAAGCAGCTCTTGGACTCCTTTTTCCCCTTGTCCACCCAGTACAAGGGGAAACCGTCGAGAAGGGAAGTGTCTTTATCGTTTGCGCGCACTTGGATGAACTTCCCCTTCCAGTCCTTGTATGATTGCTGGAAGATGGTAAAAATGGATCTCCCAGCAATGGCATTCAGGCTGACCCACAGGCGGTCTCCTGGATGCTTGGCCTCAAAAAGAAACAAAAACACGTCCACCGACGCGGGCAGCCCCAAGTGGTCGCACGTTATTTGAAAGGCTCGAACAAACGCCCAGCTGTTGGGGTGAAGCTGGGCGGCAGCAATGTTGAGCTCGGTCAAGAGTTCCCTCTCGAATCGGGTGAGGGGAAATCTTAGTTTGACCTTCTTGAAGAAAGTCGTGTAAACAAAGCAAAAGGGCCCGTCGGCGCTTACTTTGTCATCAGCGCATACTGGCAGAGCGGCGGGGCAGGGCAGCACCATCATCCTTTCATCGTGCTCCTTGTGAAACGATTGATAGGCCTCGTCCCCCTTCGTCAACCGCAAAACTGCTCCCGCAGTGTTAACCGACGAGGTCTCCTTCAAAAGGGTTGGGGTGGCCCAAGGATATAGTGTTTTGAAGTCTGGCAGAGGCACGGGGGCTCCTCCAGCGTTAGGTGGAGTCGCCTGGGCCAGAGCAGTTTGGGAAGATGCAGGCCTCTCAGCCTGCGAAGAGGAAGCGCCACGAACTTGGGTTGGGTCGTGCGCTTGTGAAGAAGGGTTTCGTGCTGAAGGAGGGGGGTTCGGGGTGATCTTTGTGCGAGTCATGATAGCAACTGCAAACAAAGAAGAAAGAAAAAACGATCAGGGGGTTACAGAGGCTGACTCGGTCATGGAAGGAAGGTGAAACGACGAACGAATGTGAGTTCGTTGCGACGATCGACGAAGCCCTAAGTTACGCAGAAGAGAAATGGAGAAACGACCCACAGCGTATGCACCAGGCAGTTACAGGATGATGCAAATCGGTGAAAATGCAAGGAATCCCAGCAGATGAAGGAAAGTAATTACCTTTCGATGATCAGGAAGACGAGGGAGGAAGATGGTGATTTGGAACGTTGAAGAGCGTCGAGAGTTTCGCAGAGGGAAGTTAGAGCGTTTTGCAAGCACGAAGAAAGTGATGGAACAGTGGAACGTAATGGGTTTAAGGGTTTTCGAAATGGTTTTGGGAAGCGCTAATGGCAGATGAAGATAGCCGTTGATGAAAGCCACGTGTCGAACGATGAGCGAAGGGTTTGGTGGAGCGTCAGAGCAGCAGAGAGTACTATCGCTTGGAATTCTGCGTCAGTGCCACGTAGACCGGTGTTAACTAAGGCTCTTTCAGTCTTTTCGCTAGACGAGTCTTCGCTTAAGACTGGGGGGCTTGTGTACCGCCCTGGTGGTCGGGTATGATGACGTGGCACCCTGCTACAGTGTAGGCGTGTTGACAAGACGCCAGGTTGGCAGTTAGGAAGGAAGTCGGGAGGCACGTGTAGTCGCCGATTGTTAAGTTGGCGTGTTCCGATCTCCAGCTTACCAGAATAGGCGATCGCCAGGTTGAGGATGAAGTCGCCAGATGCAGACTCAGGCGACCAAGCAGTCGGAGATCGCCAGAACAAGCACATCGCCGAAGATGAAGGAGAAGCAGATTATGAAGGCGGCCGGCGAGACCACAGGGAAGGTGTATGAAGGCCCTAACTCGCCAGTTTCAGTAGAGATCTCACTCCTAAGTTTGCTATGCACTGGGCAGTACCATGCATACGTAACTTAGCCAAAATGAGAGTAGAAGCAGCGCCAAGTCAGGGAGCCTCCAGATGATGGCACGTGTACAGTCGGATGCGAGCCACGTGTCCAAGTCTGTAACTGCCAGGAGAGAGAAAACCACCAGGTATATAAGAGTTCTTAACAGATTTTCTGAGGTACGCACGTTCAGTTCATACACTTTACGCTTGCGAGTGACAGAGCTGTTTGTGAGAGAGAGTTTGCACGGTTCTAGTTCTTAGTATTTGGTGATACCGTCACTGACTTGAGCGTCGGAGTGCGATCGGCCGCAGCGGCGCCGTGTCGTTTCTTGGCAGGTTCTTGAAGTAGATCCAGGGAGGAACGAAGGCGATAAGCGGTGCGCACGTCGATCCTTTGACGAGGCATTCTCCAGCGCTCCGGTCAACAGGCAGGATCACTTTACTTACGTAATTTTACTATCTTTTTGCAGCTCCTTTAGAATAGGAAGTAGCAGATGATGTTTATCCCGTTGTTATTACAGTGGGAAGAGGTTTATCTACAACGAGACTACCAAATACTTAATATTTTTGGACTGTTTTGGCCGGCTCGCTTTAAGATCTTGACGTTAACATGTTTTGGCTATTCTTCTTTTTTCTTGAGTAGAGGTTCATTTTTTTTACTTGTGCATACGTTGTGTTGGGACGATGAGGGTTACAACAAATTTGGAAAATTGTTTGGCAGTGAGGGTTTTACTAATTTGTGTCTCTAAAAAAGGACTGGAGGGTCGATGACAAGTCGGTACGGAAGCTGTTGGATGAAAACCTAATAAGAATCGGTTCTTGACTTGCATTACATGTGATTGATTTCCTAAGTTATCCTTGCTTTTCATGTTGGGTTGACCACTAATAAAAGCAATACTTTTATAGGATTTGAATAAAGAAAATATAGAATCCAGCACAATGATGTTTATGTGCCCATTTTTTTTTCTGATGAATTTTGTTGGAAAGAACACCGACCATATCTTATCATAGGAAACTAGTCAGTTATATAAATTGTAAATCATTATTTCCGCGCTTGTAAACTACTTCCTCAAAAATATGATTTTTCGTAGGCTAAAAACTAACGAAAATAACTAAAAACTGACGCATAAGCGTCGGATTTCAGTGGGCTACCAATTCGACCAAAAAACAGAAAAAAGAGTGGAAGCAAATGCATATTAGCGACGGTCACCAAATGGATGCATTTTAGCGGCGGTCACCAAATGGATGCATATTGCATGGACCAAGCCTACACAAAATTGACGCAACTTTCATCGGACTAGCCGATACAAAACAGACGCAATTGCGACAGTTTATGCGTGGGCCAAACCGACACAAATTAATAAAATCATGTAAGACTTTGCGTGGGCCATGCCCACGCAAAAACCGACGCATAGATTTTTTAATATAAAAAAATAAAAGTTTGCTTGGGTCAAAAGTCGATGCATGAATGGAAGGAAAAAAAAACCTTTATTTTTTGTTCAAGCCAATTTTAACCTGTAAACAATAAATACCAACCAAATCACATTTAAAATTTAACATAACAAATTAGTATCATTCATACCACACTCACAATACAAAAATAATTCAAATAAACATCATTTAGATAATTTGATCATCCAAATATGGAAAGAGGATATGAATACTTAAAACAAAACTTAAAATTAAAGTTGTACTTTACAATTGAAGGAAAAGCACTAAAGAACTTTAAGGGACAGAGTAATAAAATTAATTAAATTTTTTTGAAAAGTTTAAAACTTTACTTGTCTAAGATGACCTTCGTGAAGCAGGAACCAAGATAGAGGCGATAAAGAAGGCTGAACCTAAAATGAAGAATAAGAAAAAACTTAGAAGATCATAATGACTAACACGTTCACATAGCAATATTCACAGACCAACACAACCCAAAAAGAGCACCAGCCTAGTAGAGAACACCAGAGCAATAAAATTAATTAATTTTTTTTGAAAAGTTTAAAACTTTACTTGTCTAAGTTGACCTTCGTGAAGAAGGAGGCAGAACTTGACAGAGGCAGTGAACAAGGCTGAACCTAAAATAAAAAATAAGGAAAAAACTTCGAGGGGGAACGAAAATGGAGAAGAAGCAAAAAAGGAAGATCAAAATAGAAAAAGAGAAAAGAATCAGTTGATGGATATCCACTACGAGAGGATTTTATTAATGAAGGAAGAGGATTTTCACCTACACATTTGAAGTTCTTCCTTCTAGTCTTCTCACAAATTAAAAGAAGTCAAAGAGAAGATCAAGCCTAAAGATAAAGAAGTCTACAAACTCTCAAATAATAGGCTTCATATTAAATATCTCACTTTATAGTTTCTTTTAAATTGTAAATAATATAGAATAATGTTTAGAAAGGTGCTTAGAGGGAAACATGAGACACCTCTTTTGTAAAAGCATCTTTAGGCTTTAGTTTAGCAAATTCTAGAAGCTTGGGGAGTGAGCTTAGTAAGGGGGGTGTGATCTTAGGAGTTTTTTGGGTAGCTTAGGGAATAAGCTATGTAAATGACCAGCCCTTACTCCTATAAAAGGAGGGCTTAGGTCCTTCACAATTCAGATTGGAATTTTATAGTAGAGAGATTATACTCAATTTTGGAGAGAATTTGTGAGTTTTGAGTCTTCCTCTTCTTTGCCTTATCTTGTGAGCTATGGTGAGCTTCAAGTGGTGGCACTCCATCACTTATCTTGGTTCAAGGTTCCAAGTGGCGTGAATGGCTTCTTCCAATCCTCAAAATCCAGCAAGCATCTTCTTATAAGTCTTCTTCTTCCCTTTTCTTCAATTTTCCACTCGGTAGTTTTGATTCCTAGAGTTTTACTTCTTTTTCTACCGTTTAATTTTGTGTTTCCAGCATTGTGTTCTTAATTCTGTTTGGTTCAGTAGTTAGCTTTTAAATTCTGTCCAGTTTTAATTCTTGTTCTTCTTTCCTTGTGTTTTGGTTCAATTTGACAATACATGGACTTCCATATGAGTCTTGGTTGGTGCTAAGTTTTGGTGAGTTCTTGAATTTAGAACATTGATCCAATTCTAAAGTAAAGTGCCTTTCAAATCCAGCTCAAGTTGTTCCTAAGAATGTCAAGAATCATGTGTTCTTGTAGTTACATTCACATCATCAGTGCACAATGTCAGAACAGTGACGACGACAAGCGTAGGAGCGCTAACGGCAACAATACATTGCAGCAGTGGAGTACAACGGCGAAATGCAGCGATAAAGTGTAGCAACGAGCAGTGGAGGTAGAGTGAAAGGGAGGGAAATAAATTTAGGTTTTTCAATTTGAGATTTGGGGAAAACCTTGAGTGGGACAATAGGGTGAAACTTTTGGCTTAAATAGGTAGACTTTTTTACAACATAAAATTAATTTAATTTATATAACAAAATAAATTTAATTATACAAACAAAATTATTTTTAATTGAAAAAAACATTAATTTAATTTATACAAAAAATAATCATTTGATTTATACAACAAAATGTTAATTTAATTTATAAAAAAAAATTAATCTATACAACAAAAAAATATATTTAATTTATACAACGAAAATTTAATTTAATTTATATAACAAAAATAAATACATAATTAAATTAAAATTTGGTTTGGAAAATCATTTATCCTTACAAGTGTTCTGTCTATCTACTATGTGTTTCAGTTGGAAAACAACAATTTCTTTTGGAGATCATATTCAGTAACTATAACAATTGCATTTATAGAACATGTGGTCAAGTTTGGGGTAATCTAAGAATTAAGAATAAGTTACTTACTCACACATTTAGTCTTAATATATATGTTTGTATCATAAATATTATCGATAAATCTTTAAAATGATCTTATACTTCATTTATGAGAAGTAACATCTTTTAAATCACAATGAATATCAAAGTAAAAAATCACCAGTTCATTTATCCATTACACAAATATGAAATTTAAATTTATTTAAGTTATCAATAAAAAGTTTTATCTCTCTTTTTATTTTCTTAAGTTTTGTTATCGTTGGCTCGAGGTCTGTTGGAGTTTGTATGGGCTCCTCGTGATCTCCCTCCAAGATGGTCTGGTTTAACCTTCAGGGAACAAAGTGGGAGCTCCACCTGCGATTACACTCTGACGCTCAAGTCAATAAGAGCACAAAATATGATGTGTGTAGCGAATGCAGTGCAAAGATGTGAGTTGAGATACTCCCTCTGGATGGTTGTCTATTTATAAGTCTTCATGGGCTTGGATCTTGACTCTGGTTTCTCCCAGCATTAACATGTCATATTATGGTAACTTTCTATAAAATCTGGATATATTTGAATATCCTGTAATATAATCGGATATTCATGTAATATAAATAAGGGATATTAAATAAGTGAATTATAGCATTTATGAAATATAATCAGGGATATTGTGTAGGTAATAATAACATTTATCAGACGTAATCGGGAATATTATACCAATATTTGTGGTTTTTTTACCATCATGGAGCATTTTTTTTTTTGGTTTTTACCAAAATGAGGTCGCTGTCAAAAAAATTACAAATCTGGAGCGAGTCGTGCCAACTTGGCATGACTTCATATGTAGAAGTCGTGCCAAGTTGGCACGACTTTGTCACGTCAGCCTGAAGTCGTGCTAAGTTGGCACGACTTCTGCCACGTCAACCCCTGAAGTCGTGCAAAGTTGACACGACTTTGTCACATCATATTTTTTTAAAAAAAATTATTGTTTTTGAATATATATATATATATATATTATAATTATTTAATTATAATTAAAATTATAAGTTATGTAATATTAGAAATTAATTTGATATAAATTTTTTATGAAAGAATAAATACTTAGGTAAAGAAAATGAGAAAATTAATAATCAAACTTGAAATTGAATTTTATTATCAAGCTTGTTTGTGCGGACAATTGCTTCTGTAGTGACTTTCGGTTTTGCAATATGAACATTTTTTTTGTTTCTCATATTTTTTTAATCTAATAACCAAATTAATATATTAAATTATCGTCAAACATGATCTATACAGAATTATTCATTTTTTTATTGTTTAAAACTAACACCCTTAGAAAATTATGTATCAAATTAATTTTAAACATTACATAACTTACTACTCAATATATAAATAAGAAAAATTTACAAGAAAATTTAATATATATATATATATATATATATATATATATATGACGTGAACAAAGTCGTGCCAAGTTGGTACGACTTCAGGGGTTGACATGGCAGAAGTCGTGCCAACTTGGCACGACTTCAAGCTGACGTGACAAAATCGTGTCAACTTGGCACGACTTGCCCATATTTGTAATTTTTTAAAAGCAACCCCATTTTGGTAAAAACAAAAAAAAAAGACTCCATGATTATCAAAACCCAATATTTGTGGCATGTAAAGTTACGTTATGACAACCCCATCGTTATTGGACCTAACGATAAGGCTCATTGGGCTAAACCAGCCACGTGGTGAAGGGGCTTCGATCGGGCCCGTGTGTGGTCTCGTGATTAAAGGGTCGGTCGGACCCGTACCCGCATGCAGGGGTGCTCGTTCGACCATTCAGAATATTTGACGGGTCACATGGATTGGCTTTAATCCTACTGAAGATCATGGGACAACACAAGTTATTTTTAGATTTTAAAATAAACTAATTATTTATTTTAAATACATCCATTACATTTTACTTAATTACTTCATATTCCTAAATTTATGTATATTTTACATAATATTTACAAATTTTAAGTACGTATTTCTTTTTACTCAACTATATTTTTCTACATCTTTCAATTCTTTATAAACTTTATAAGATAGTTTTTTTAAATAGTTTTAAAATAAAACACTTAATCAATTTAATAAATTTAATTTAACTAATTTATATCAAATATTAAATACTTATTATAATATTGTAAATTAAATTAATTATTTTCTAAAGAATTAAAGTATTTTATATAACATTTATAAAATTTAAATACATTTTTTCTTTTTACTTAATTATTATTTGTCAACATTTTTTGATTCTTTTTAAACTTTTTAAGATAAATTATTTAAATAATCTAAAATCAAACACTTAGTCATATTGAAAAAATTAATTTAACTAACATATATCAAAATCACTAAAATTAAAAAAATATTATAATATTAGAAAAAAGTTAAATAAAATAAATTATTAAAAAAATGTTTATTACTATATTATATATAAAATATATTTAAAATCAATAAATTCTAACAATTTAAAGGCAATACATTTTTCGTCCATTATGCGTCGGACAATTCATGAAAATTATTTTGTGTCGGATTTTCGTGATATTTTGTGTCGGATTTTCGTGGATTTGGTACATGCAAAGTGCATCCACACTCGGTCCATGCAAACATGTGGGAGATAATCAACTGTTTTCTTTGTAGTACGGATTGTTTCTCTGTTTTCCTAAAGTCATTGCTGCTATGTTTTCATAGTTTAAGGATTTCTCATAGCGGTAGATCGTGTTTGAAATCACGTCCATTTTTTTTATGTGAAAAATAAGTCAATAGAGTAATATCATTTTGATGTAAAAAATCTCCCTTTTTCCTATTAAAAATCCTACTAGATACCTTTCTCTCATTAGTGACCTGTACTCCGAAATATCAGCTATTTCATATCCATTTTTTTCATGACTATACTATGTTCTCATTTCTATTATTCCTATTTATTTTATCATTAGTTAAACGAAAATTATCTCACATCATCATCTTACGCAATAAATGATAATTAGTTCATCTGGTTCTCCATAAAATCTGTTAGCTATAATATTTTATATTCATTTCATAAATACATCTAAAATGAGAATCGGTAAGGAAAAATTATATTATGTTAAGCCTTCATGTTGTTGTTTTTTTATCAAAAAAAATAAAAATAATTACAACGGTATACTTCAGAGATATAAGATCAAAATACTTTCACCATCTAAAAGTAAAGGTTCCCACAATAAAATAGTCCAAGCTGCACTAATACTGCACTAGTAGTGTTGCTACATCACCAACATACCTGCAGCCAAACAACAAATTCCTAATTTCCTACGTAACAATTTTAACCCGTGATTGGTACCGTGATTGGTACATTCCTAGTCATTGCTGCATGATAATTTAACACTGCAGATCCATATTCGACCCACACAAATGTTAAAAAGACTGCACCCAAAGTTGTATTTTACTCTAGAAAAAGCTACTTATAAATATGGTTATTTATAAGCTGCACAATCCTTTGCACTTTTAAGCCTTGTTGTAATCATAGTCTTGTAGGAAAGTTTTTGCTTTCGTCTTTATAAACTTTCACACTGGTACTTAATTTATATAATTCATCTCTTGCGGTAGTTTCACCATTCTTTTCTCTTTGTTTCCATTATAACTTAATCCATTTATCTAAATATCATGGTTGAATGTGAACTACATGTGTCATTCTTTTGTACTTCAATTTATCTATTATTTCATATTCGAGCAGGTACTAGAAAAAATGAGATATACTTACGGAAATACTTGATATCCATATTTATCAAAAACAATAAAATTATCACTAGGATTGTCCATCAATAACAAGTTGACTAATCCGAATCAAAGAAGAATGCAGATAAATCATAGAACTATAAGATTAAATTAATAAAATGAAAGCAATGTATATTTGAGGTATTTTACTTGTATTATCATCAAGACGGTGCTAATATTGAACCCATAGGTGAATAATGTTGTTTAGTTTTTTATTATTATGTCTATTTTTATACTTTTATATCTACATTTTGTAAATTTTGTTATTTGTTTCCTTTATTAATGTTACATTCAACTATAAATTTTAAAATCTTTATATTTTAATATTTTTTCAGTTGTTTCAAGAATTATGTGCATTAAAAAAAATTATTGAAAAAAAACACAATACATTTAAGAAAACACAAAAAGTGAAATTAATAGGGTTTGGAAAATCCTACAAGTGACGGATTTGAAAAACCCTTGAAATTAATGGAGGTTTATAGAACCGTCGAAAAATAATTGTCATATAAGGGATTAGTAAATGATAATCCATTAACGACGTTGTATCTTTCATAAAAGAAAAAAAGTAAACCGTAGATAATACATTTAGAGAAGACTAATGCTAAATATAATCCTGTTAAAAATAGTTTTTCTTATAATGAATCATGTAATCAGTGAACATCAATAAGAAGTGAACAAAAATGTAAATGATGAGCTCAAGGAGCTGCAAACATCATTTGAAAACTAATACAAATGCAGGATTAAAATAAAAATAAAGTGTTCTATTATACAACAGATTGTAGATATAATTGAAAATACCCGTGGAAAAAAAATATATATGTGCATTGGATCTCTCACATAAGTTATATCTAATTGAAAATCGTTATATCAAATTAACTAGATATTAGTAGTTGCTATAAGTTTTACGTTTTCGTTTTGACAACTTTAATTCTTAAGATAGTTACATGGGATCTATTTGTTTTGAGATATTATACCTATTCGTTTTTTTATCAACAATGAATAAATTAAAATAAGAGGGATACTTTAGGTGTATCTCAACCCGTATACAAAATCTCATGCTTACTCCTCCTTATGACTTATAACAAGACCTATAATGGCTTAATCCACCTCATTACAACCCCAAAGCGGAATACACATAACCACATCCATACTTAGGAAACACCTACACTACAAAGCATGTAGCAGCGACTTGGAGCAGCAACCAAAGGGTGCTCCAATCATCTCAGGAAAGTTTAGAATAAATGTGGCATCAACCAAACCAGATGGGAAAATATGCAGCAATCAAACCAAATAAATTATGCAGCAATTTAAACAACAATTAACTTGCCAGACAGCTTTGCTAGCACTACACTCTACTACGTAGATCAGCAAGTCAAGACCACAGTTGGTTTGCTCACGGCCACTTGCCCTTGCATGCAGCAACCTTCAACATCGAACCTGCAAGTTCCTTCAGCTTATGCATTAAGAGAGAAAACCTTTGAGCATACGAAGGATGGCAATCTTAAAAACCATCTTTCATCCACCTATAGACTATGCCAAACATAGTTACCACAACTTCAGCTGCTACATAACAAAGACCCTGCAACCTTAGCTCCAAAAGATGTAACAATTAGGCACCCAAGCTGCATGAAGTGTTGCAACTGCAGTCCACACGCACACCTATCTTCCACGAACCAGCGTTCCACTCCACAACTCCAGTTGCTTCGTGGCCTCAAAGCCAGCTGATAATCCCGCCCCCTGTACTTGTATTGGCAAGGAGTAAACCATCAAAACTTGGCTCTGCACTTATACAGGGCAGACCCCTATGTCTTCCTCTCCAATACCACGTAACCTGTAGGAGTAAACAAAATTAAGCCTGCAACGTAACACACTACAGCAGCTGCAGAAACACACCATGGTTCTTAGGCCAGAAACCATGTTCCAAGTCCATATAGCCATAGAGTGAAATTATTGAACAAGTCACTGAGCTCCTTCCATCTAACTGGATCTATCCTTGCTGCCACTCCACACACCCTAAACCTTAAACCCTAAACCCTCCCTACATCCCTCTACTGCCCCTTATGTTGACAAATTTTTATACAAAGCGCATGGAATTTCTCCCATCCCATTTCCACAGATCCAGCAGAGGGAACACTCTACTCATTTACCCTTAATTCACTCCTCTCAGCCACTGGTTTAGCGTTGCATTCCAACCACGTCCCCAAACACTGAACATAGATCCCCTGTTTCACTATGGCCGAAAAAACTCACTCCCACCCTTCCTGTTCCCACAAGACCGAACAAGTTCTGTTACACGGCACCCTCCACTTCAGCAGCTTTGTAGACAGTGAACAGGATTAAGAATCAAATCCGAAAAATAGTAACTAAAAGGGGTAGTCCCAAACTTCAATTTAAGCCATATTGACAGTTGGGCAAGGTGGAAAATCTCTTCAGCATCAGCAATCCCTTGCTTGAAGACAACCAAATTTCTCTGGTCCCAAATATTTTGGACTATAGAAACCCAAATACCTTTCTAGATCTGATTTTGTTTAACATTAAGATGAAGCAAATGAAAATTCTCGAAGTGGTCAGAGATATCCTTGTGTTGGACAGACGAAATGTCTATCCATCTTAAGCATAAAAGCCAGACACACTGTGCATAAACACACTCTAGAAAGAGGTGTTGGGTTGTTTCTTGTGATTCATTGCACATGAATTTACAACCACACCCCTACCAATAAGATTATCAAGTGTTGGAAGTCTACCAAGCAAAATCCTCCATGCTGTAACGCTTTGGGTGTTGTTACAGCTCGCCACAGAAGGGAGAAGACATTATGTCGGCCGTTATTTCCTTGGCTATTCAGAGTCAAATAAGCAGATTTCACAGAAAACTTGCCATCATGATCCCCATTCCATATTAACGTATCCTGAATTTCCTGACACACAATCTTTCCTGAGATGAGGTTTAACAAATCCTCCTCCATAGGACTCTCCCAACAAAACCTAGGTCTTCTCCAACTTAGCCTCCAATTCCATCCTCCATCCTCCCAATTCCCCACTTCAGCCACCTACTTTCCTTGATCCAATGAAATAGAAAACATCCTAGGAAACATAGTTTAGAGCTTATTGTTCTCCAACCATGTATCTTCCCAAAATCTAACTTTGTCACCTGCTCCAACTTTCCATGTAACTGATTTCTGGAACCATCCATCACCTTCTCCCTTTTTACAGACCTTAGACAGGTCTCTCCACTACCATGAATAGCATCGGCTCGAGACTTGGAGTCTTGCTCCCCCCGTATAGTACTTGGATGCAAGAATCTCCTTCAATTTCCCCTTTTCCTCACTAAACAACCTCCAATACCATTTCGCTAACAATGCACTATTAAATAAACTGATATCCTTAACCCCCAAGCCCCATTCCTCCTTGTCCTTACATACTGTCACACACATTCTTTTCTACGTGCATTACATCTAGATAGTGTCTGACATCTAACTTACACCAATACGGAAGATAAAAAAAGATTGATCTCTTCTTCCATATTTCACTCACAGTTTGCTTCTTCTTCATTTTTCCAAAAGTCACATTAACATTTTTTATTTTTTCATAAATTTCAACACCACTTAAGGGAGTGGGACAAATGTCATGTTCTTGGTGTCCGTTAAAAGCTTTTTTCAATCTACGATACGGATGATATTTCTTTAGAAATCTACGATGCCCAAGATACACGGTTTTTCTTCCATGTTTCAACTGCTCATATGATGTCTTCTCTTCACATATTGGACATGCTCTATGGCCTTTCACACTATAACCTGGAAAGTTCCCATATGCAGGAAAGTCATTGATAGTACAAAATAACATCGCATGCAATCGGAAAGATTCATTCTTAAACGCATCAAACACATCAACCCCTTCATTCCACAATAACTTCAAATCTTCAATCAATGGATTAAGATAAACATCTATGTCATTTCCAGGTTGTTTTGGACCAGAGATCATCATACATAACATCATGTATTTACGCTTCATACACAAAGTAGGAGGTAAGTTGTAAATCACTAACAAAACGGGTCATGAACTATGATTACTACTTAAATTTCCAAAGGGATTCATTCCATCAGTTGCCAATCCAAGTCTTAAGTTTCTTGACTCTTTTCCAAATTCTGGAAATTCTTTATCAATCTTCTTCCACTGCAAAGAATCAGCTGGATGACGAAGTAGTCCATCACTTTTTCTATTATCTGCATGCCACCTAAGGTTTTTAGCATCATCTATATTTGCAAAGAAACGCTTAAGCCTTGAAATTATTGGAAGATACCAAACAACCTTAGCAGAAGGACCTTCCTTTGTGAATTCATCAATTTCATCATTCTGACCAACTTTAACCTTATAACGTGACAAACCACACCTGGGACATCTTCTTAAATCTTCATACTCATTTCTGTATAAAATACAATCGTTAGGACATGAATGTATTTTTCTATACTCCACACCCATTGGACAAAGTATTTTTTTTGCCTCATAATTTCGATTAGGCAAGGTATTTCCTTCTGGAAGCATGTCCTTAAGCAATTGAAGCAATTCTATAAAACTTTTGTCAGTCCATCTATTCATTGCCTTCAAATTCATCAACCTTAACACTACTGATAATCGTGTGAAGTTAGTTGAACCAGGATACAAATGAGTCTCTCCATCATTAGACATATTTTCGAAAACTGCATTAGCAAAACATTCTGCACCCACATCACGAATCATGTCTTCTAATCTATCATCCATTGAGAAATGAACTTCCTCTGAAGCTTCGCGCACACTTGGCAAGTCTAACAATTCACCATGCCACGTCCATGTTGTATAACTTTTCAAAAATCCATCACACAAAAGATGTTCTCTAATTTCGGAAACACTCAAAATCCTTCCATTCAAACAATTGACACAAGGACATCTTATTCTTACTCCATTATTACAACTAACGACATTATGTTCTGCAAACTGTATGACTTCTTCCACCCCTTTTTCGTAAGCATCACTTATTCGTGGTGTATTAATCCAACTCCGATCCATAGAATTGGTAAACTAAGAAAATCTAAAAGTCACACACTATTCCATATAATCAAATGTACTATCTAATTCATTATAAAACTAAATCAAAATTGCCAAAGGTTGGACATCTCTGAACTCAGAATCAGTACGTTCATCAGGTAAAAACAATATCTAATATATATAAATCAAAATTGCTGAAGGTCGGACACCTTCGGACTCAGAATCACAACGTTCAACACATTTAAACAATATATAATAACAATATCTAACAATTATTAATTAATAAAATATATATAAATAAAAATTAATATATTATTAATTAAATAAATACTAACTTGGAAATGGAGCGAAACAAGAGTAGTAGAGAAGTTGGCGCCTTTCCGCGGGAGTGCAGAAATGTTAGCGCAACGGATTATAAGGCAGCGACGAAGTCTTGCTGTGACGAAGAACACGCGTGCGGTGGTCACGACCGAAGGACCCACGCGACGTCCAGACTGGCAGCTCACAGAGGACCCACGGGCGAGGCGAAGCCGCGATGAAGAAGCTCCGCAGGTGCGACGCCAAGACGACCCACGACGTGGGGCTGGGCGGTGGTGACGAGGAACGAGAGCTGCGACGCGAGGTGAGGTTGCGCGACGGTGACGAGCCACGACAAGTGTCGTCCAAGTGGCGATAGGTGTTAGCGGCGACGACCGGTTTGGCGGGCTCAAGGACGGCAACACGAACGTTAACAGTGAACGACGGCACGAAACGACGTGGGGCTGGGCACACTCAAGGACGGCGCGACACAAAAACTGATGGAGATCAAGATCAAGATAAAATGGAGGCCAATAATCAAGGACAAGAAGAGGTAGAGGCTCAAGTGATAGACGCTCAAGGAGTTTTTAGCCCACCTCAAAGGCTTACAAGAAGCCAATTTAAGGCATTAGGAAATAATGGAAGGTTGTTTTCTCTTTTTATAGTTTCTTGTGTAATAAAAAGTGCTTAGAGGGAAACATGAGACACCTCTTTTGTAAAATCATTTTTAGACTCTAGTTTAGGAGCTTGGGGGTGTGAGCTTAGTAGTAAGCGTGAGCTTAGGTGTGAGCTTAGTAGGGGGTGTGTTGTAGGAGTAGGTAGCTTCTAGAATAAGCTTGTATTTGGTCGGCCCTTGCTCCTATAAAAGGAGAGCTTGGGTCCTTCATAATTCAGAATTGAAATTGGTAATAGAGAAACTCTACTCAATTTGAGAGAGAATTGTGAGAACTTTGTCTACTCCTACACCTTGTCTTATCTTGAGTGCATTTGGTTCTCTCAAGTGGCGGCAATAGCTCACTTATCTTGGAGCCTTCACCATCCAAGTGGCATGATCACCAAACCAAGTCCTTCATCTCCATAAGTTCTTCTCTCCTTCATCTTCCATTCCATCTTCCATGCTTTACGAAATGATAAATATGTCTTAAGCTTCTTTCTCTGCGGTTTTGTGTTTCCTTTTCACTTTATGTTCGGTTCTTTTCTGTTCTAGCTGGATTTGTTCGGTTCATTTCTGTTTTTAAAGCTTTCTATTCTGTTCATTTGCCTTAATACACATTTTAATCGGTTCAATTGGCAATAGATGGATCTTCCATATGAGTTTGGTGTTTGGTGTAAGTTTTGGTGAGTTCTTGAAACATATAACATTGATCCAATTCTATTAAAAGTGTCTATGCTATCTCCAACTCAAGTTGATTCCATAGAATGTCAAAGAATCATCTCTACTTTGCTAGTGGAATCATATCATGTGGTATCTAGAGTTTAGGTTTGTTCTTGTTTAATTTTGAGTTGTGTTGCACTTTTAATTCAAGAGCTCTATATTTCTTGTTGTTTACCTTTCTGTTTTTAGGCTTAATTTGAGTTTTATTGTTGTTTTCTTAATTGTGCCTATCAAGTGTTTGTGTCTTTTCCTTTTTAAATCCATACAAGTTTTGTTATAGTCATGTTTTTCCAAGAATGTCATCACTTCTTGTAGTACTTTTATTGAATTTTTTGTTTCTTGCTTTGGTGTAATACAATTTTCTGAATTTGTATCTTGATCCTTTGTGCATTTTCTGTTTTAGTATTGAGTTCATACTTGTATGTTAGATCTATACAAGTTCCTATACATCATTTCCATTATGTCTTTGCTAGTTCTTAATTCTGTTTTTCATTCCTGTTAGGATTCCTCTGTTTTTCTGAAAACGTGCTTACTGTTTCGATTTATTGCAATTGATTTACTCACTGGAAATTTCTGAAATTCTGGATTTTTATTCTTTAAAGTGTTATAAAAAAAGTAGCAAAAAGAAGTACTTCAAAATTCAAAGTACAAAAAAAATGATAAATCAAAAACAAAAATTGTGCAATTCTGCCGAAAAAATTACGGTAATCTGGCAGCGATTTTAGAAAATTTATCTCAATTAATTGGCTTACTGTTTTTGAGTAATTCCAGTGCCATTGTTGAGCTAAGATCTTGAACTTTCTGTGGTTAAAATTTCATAATCCAGTTCGCTTTATATCGTTCCAGTTAAATCAGTGAACATCAAGCACAGTTTGCATAAAAAAACCCTTTGGAAAAGTGAAAAGCAATGAAAAGAAGAAGTGAAGAATAGAGAATGCGCTGGCCAGAAATTTGAAATCTGAAGAGAAACAAAGACGGTTCCCTTGGAACCGTCGTGGTATGTCCAACTTATAAAGACAGTTCCAGTAGGAACCGTCGTGATATGTCCATGTTTGAGGTTTTAAAGACGGTTCCAGTAGGAACCGCCGTGATATATCTAACTTATTTACAAAATTGCCACCGTGTTTTTTATAATGATGGTTATTTCTAAGCCGTCTTTGTTGGGAGTCGTTAATGAAGCTTTTTGTACTAGTGCTATTACTACAAAAAAAAGTGTATATTGTGGCGGTTATTTTCGTATAAACTGGCGGTTATAACCGCCACAATATACGCTTGTGGCGGTTTCCCAAACCGCCATAGAACTGGCCGCCACAAAGTTTAATGTGGCGGTTTTACTCTACCCGCCGCAACACCCGCCACTTTAAACATAGTGTAAATAGTGACAGTTTTTATATGTAAGTAGTGTCAGTTATAACTGCCGCAATTTACATTCATTGAAGAAGATTCTGGCACTATAATATACGTAAGTAGTGTCAGTTATAACTGTCGCAATTTACATTCATTGAATAAGATTCTGGCGTCATAATATACATAAGTAGTGACGTTTTTAACTGACGTAATTTTAATTCTGAATAAATGAAATTTAACCACCACATTTTTATAATTTTTTTAAGCGGTTTTATACAATTATAAAATTTAACTACCACTTTTTCATAATAAAATAAAATATTGTATAAAGTTATAATCATCTATTCATTTCATTAAAATTAAAACACACATAATAATGTTCAAAAGTTTATATGTAATTGAAAATTAAAACACATAAAAAGTTCATACATCCCTAATTAAGTTTAAAATTAAAACACACATCCCTAATCAGTTTTGCTTCTAGCACTTGATCCTATTACTTGATTAGGTGATGGAACACCATTTCCATAATTGATACCTGAAATAAATAATTTTTAGTTAATGAATTTGTATGTTTATAATTATCAAATAAAAGACACCAATAAATATTTAAATATATTAATAGCTCATAGTATACAAATAATCAAAACAATCCAGATTCACTATTCACCAATTTCAACTTACAAAGAAAAATCAAATAGCAATTTTAACACAATTGTAGATGGTCATACAGTACCTAAATGAACATGCACACTTGTATATTCTTAACCTTTAATTTTTATTAATGTGAAACAAAATTCATATTTTCACTTAAAATTTCAATTTACAAATAAGCACTAAACAGTAATTTATGTGCAATAAAAACGTGGACCCTACATGTATTATTTCAAGATTGAGTGTCGCATCAAAACATCATAGACTGAAATTGAATTGTTCTAAACCCAAAAAAAACAAATGGCCCCACAAGTATTAAATTTGGCAAATATATAGAGAAAAATGAAAACCAATTCGACGGTGGACTCACTCACACCAAGAAATAACCATGCAACAATTCTAAATCGTGAATAATTGACTTCAGTCACAATGTCAAGGATATTATTCTTTAAATTATATTATAATAGAAATTACAATAACAGAAAGAGAAAAACAATGAAACATTAATCTTGTAACTTAAACCTTGAGTAACACAAAATCAATTTATAAAATAAAATTTAATTATATATTATTATTTTATCATATTTTTAATTGACTTAAGATTTTTACACTTTATCCTACTGAAAATATAACCTCTATGTAGAAAGAAAAATAAATGATAGAGAGTGATAAGATAAGTTTAAGAAAAGTTGTGATTACATCTTAAGGTATATAGTGTACCGTTTATTTCTTTTTGTTTGATTATTCATCTTCGTCTTTGTATGCTACTGCTAAAGCTGAAATATTGCATGCTAATGGACTTGAAAAGTAGAAATATTTTTGAATGCTTTTAACATCTTAAATATTAAGAAAATTATTAAAATTGTTCAAGAGTTTAATTTTGTCCCTCTTTAACATTTTTTAGAGTTATAGTACAAGCCCTTCATTATAAAAAGGTAGATGAAATAAAATTAATGAAACTGCTCATACAAGCAGCAAGGTAGAGAAAAGTAAGTAACTTGGCTTTGAAGTGTAGAAGCAGACTGCATGTATATATCATCAACATCATCCATTCCATAGCTAACGGTTCATCTCCAATTCCCTTTTCACCTCTCTCAAGTTCTTCCAATAAATCTCAAACTCCTAGAAACTGCGTGCATAGAGCAGAAATTTAACAGAGGAGTAAAATTATAAATCTACATTCTAGAACAAAATATTTTTAATAAAAGATAAACACAATCAATGATTAGTAATAAATTACATTTACAAGTTGGAAAAAGGGATAACGCGCAAATCAATTCAATAACATTAACTTGCAATCCACAATTCTAGAGTATATTTTTGTCACTTCTGAATATCTCAGTTCACACATCTATAATTGATAAAAGGAGAATGAGTGCAGCAAGATACAATTAATATAGAGAGAATATGCTCCGTCGAAGCCATGCCCATACCACTCTTTGTTGTGCCATAGGCAGCTCCCACACCTTCCTCTATCATTTCAAACAACTCTTAGTAAGATAAATCAGAGAATGAAGAGCTAACAAAAATTCTCACAATCCCTCTTTCTATGTTTAAATACACAGCTATTCAACCTCTTCTACCAAGCAATTTCAAGAATCAAAACAGAGTGAAGAAATTTCAACAAACTAATTTTGTCCATCGAAACCCAAACAAAGCAATGAATAACCAAAAACTATCCAGTATCAACATCAACCTATATCTATGAGAAACTAAATCTACGATTTGAAGCTACGCAATTGAATCCAACAAAACAATTGAACCACATAAACTACAAAAAAACAACTGAATCAATCATAACATATATTGTTTACCTTTTTTCTCTTTCATGCAAGGATCAAATTAAGCATAGGACAACAAAAGTTCCTAAAAAATTGAAACTCGAAAGACATCATGTAACTATTCCAAACACAAATCTAAATGAGAAGTTAGGGATTGAATTACAAGAGAAGATGAGTGCAACTGCGGCTCCAATAAATTTAAACCCTCTCTGCAGTCCCTCGACGACGCCGATCCTGATGACCTCCTCCGCTACTTCGACAAGCCTAACATCCCTCTCAACAAACAAAAGCGTCTCGCCAACATTGTCTTCGACGCCGTCCTCGATAGCGTCCATCGCCACCACCCACCGCAAAACCCTCCAGAAGGTCCGATGCAGATCTCCACCTACATCAAAATCAACGCATTAGAAACGAGACAGTTTGAGCGGGCTTTGATCGTTGTCGACAACAGGAGCTTTGTGAAGTATTTGGAAGGATTCATTGCTCCATCTTATGACCGGAACCAGCATCACGCAACGATGAAGGAGTTCTGCCCTCTATAAACTGGCGTTGGAATAGGGTTTCAAAGGTTTTAGAAAGTTTTAGAGGATAGAACGAGAATTTGGAAAATCAAAATTTTGAATAAGCGTGGGAAATGAAAATGGAGGGAAATAAAGTAAATAGGATGGAGGGAATAAAAATGAAAAATCAAAACATTGTATATTTTATAAAATGAGAGTTTTAAATGTCATATTTTGAATATGAAATATGACGGTTATTTAAGTGTCGTATTATATTGATAATTATGACAGTTTTTAATAACCGTCATATTAAAACTGTCGTTATTTACATAATTTTTTGTAGTGTATCTAGTTCCCTCTCCAAGCTGACCACGTTTTCTGTACCAAAAAATCTCACAAAATCGAATCTTCGGCCCCATCTATTCCTTCTCCTTGATATGAACACTTCCTTGACTCTAGCCCATTTCTGGAAGAATTTCAGCATCTCGTACTCCCCGTGGCTAGCCGGAAAGTTAGAGAAGAAGAAAGTTGTGAAGGAGTTGGCATAGGATTGGTTCTTTCGCATCCCAAATTTCCTCCACGATTCCTCCATTCGATACAATTTTTTTTATTCGTTTTTTTTATATAACAGAACTGAACATTTTAAAAAGAAATTTATTTTAAATTAATAAAAAAAAACTTATATGAGAAAAAAATTCTAACTTAAATCAGTCATGTTTACACAATTGAAGAATGTGGGAGCACAAGGCCCTGCATTGTGAAAAAAATAAAGTTGGCTTGGAAACCAGTTAAGGAAGAAAAAACAACGACACACAACTCAATGTGTTAAAAAGACAGCTATGGGCTGTTTTACAAACTCTGTTGAAGCTGAATTACTAGAGTCATGTATGCTATTAAGATTTTCATACACATAATTTGCCTTATTTTATATTCTCATAATTTTCTTTTGGATTTTGCTGCACTAGTCTCCCACTTGTATTGTTTTCTTGTTAATGATTGATGTTAATTGGGGTCTCCAATCTAATTGGATTGTAAACAACATAACAAGTTGCCCTTTTTTAACCAATTTTTTAATGCTTACTATTTTAACAATATAATTAATAGACTCATAAATTTTCGACATTCTATTATATTTAATCTGTTATATAATTTATTATTAAATTTAACAATTAATATAATTTGATTTACATTGTTTCCAATAGAGCTATGGAAGCTCATGTTTCAAAGAAGAAGCTTCAATATATTACACATAAATAAAGTGTTTATCTCACTACTATTGAATTTATAAATTATATTTTCATTGATATTTAAATTGTAGTGCCAATCAATAAAAAAATCATAAATGTAAATATTATGTGGTGACACATATGCAACCAAGTATATATTCCAACATTATTGACTCCTGAAATAAGATAATGTATAAGTTAAATATCTTAATCAATTAAATATGAATTACACTTTTTATTGATTATATCAAATTTAAAATTTGTAGATATTTAGTGATTCATTACATTGAACAATGAAAATATGAAGAAAAAAAATATGTTTTTGTAAGGATTATTGGTGGATTTTTTTTAGTTAATTTTATGATACATGTAATATTAGATTTTGAACTTTGTATACCGTGTTTATCTTATATAAATATCTATAATTTTTGTAGTATGAATTCCTATCTATTGTTAAACATAGTAAATTCAAAGTAATTAACCTAAAAAAGAATTAGCATAATAATAAAAATTATAACGATTTGTTTATTTGATATTTTCTTAGTCTGAACACTAATAAGGTCTATTATTAAGTTTTAAGCCATATAAAGGTGAGGAATTTGAAGCATATATTTAAGTTTTAAGGCATAGAAAGATAATGAATTTGAAGTAATGTGATGAAATCGAAAATTTAATTTATCATGAAACATATTAATTTATTAATTCTCAATGACATAATTATGGATGAAATGTGTAGCACATCACTGATCACAAGGGCATTCGCATCTGTGAGTTGCCATATTACAAAACGCCTTGCATGGTGGTTTGCAAAAATTCAAGCAATCACGGTTTGTATCACACTTTTGTATTCCGTCAACTTGGTTGTTCTCAGAATATTTGTACACATCTCTTGTATTTGGGATGCTCAACACACCATTCCCTGCAAAAACATACACAAATTCAATAACAATTAAGAGTCTTTTCATAAACTCAAATATCAAAATATGTTCAAACAATATACCATAGCATGCTATTAGAGCAAATATGACAACACTCAAAGCTATCTTATTAACCACACCCATCTCTCTCTGCTTTCTGCTTTCTGCTTTCTTTCTGCTTTCTACTTTCTTTGTGGGTTTCTTACTCTCTCTTCATTTCAGTTTGTACCTTCTACTACATATTTATACTACTACTTAGTCAATGTTTTGTTCTTTCTTTTATTCATTTCTAAATTACTATTAAATAAAATAGCAATCAAACAAAGCAAGTATTAACACTACATTTAAAACCTTTGAAGATTCAACATTACCATTATATTTAATTTATTGTTGACCATAGAGACACATATTTCTCATATTATTTGAAAATCTCCTTTATAATCGCATTATTACTATGAATATTAATTAATATAACTAATATGGTTATTAATATTACTAATATTATTATTAATATTGTTTTTAATTTTATTAATGTTATTATTAATATTACTAATATTATAATTAATATTGTTATTAATACTGTAAAAACCCAAAAAGTTCCTACACACTACACTTTGAACTAATTGAATGGTCTTGTAAAACTTATAGTAATTCAACTATAAAGTAAAGATATACACCATATATATAAATATATTTTTTTACAAAATGAGGTTAAAATTTATTATCTATCATTTTATCACTCTTGCAACTATACTATATTTGCTTGTGTATATACTATAATTATCAGAGTTTATAATACAAATAAACAATGGAATCTTTACTGTTAATTAATTTTTTTTGCCTTAGATTTCAATTGTATTTGATTTTTTTTTTACTTTCACTTCCAATGTGAACGTTGATTCGTTAATATTGTAATGTTTGAGTTTTTCCTTTCATTCAGTGTTTCTTTTTCTCACAACTTTCGTTGCCAGGAAATCATCTCCAAACATAACTTAGAGGAAAGTCTTGGTACTTAAGTAGTTCATTGTGACTCACCTCACTTTCTTGGGATTTCCAAAGATTCTGAAGTTCCCAGTGATAAATGTAATACAAAAGGACCCACTTTTGTAAGGGCACTAGTGCAGAAATGTTAAACAAGGACGGCTATTTTACATTTACAATGGCGGCTATAGAGCCGCATTTGATCAGCACGCATTTGTAAATCAAAGAGATACAAATGCGACTATATAGCCACATTTGTTTCTTTTTTATCAACAAAGAATTAAATGAATATAAAAGTGTACCGCCCTGGTAGTCGGAAGTGATGACGTGGCATCCAGCTACAGTATAGGCGTGTTGACAAGGCGCCAGGTTGGCAGAGGGGAAGGAAGTCGGGGGGCTCGTGAAGTCGCCAGTTATTAAGTTGGCGTGTTCCGATCTCCAGCATACCAGAGCCGGCGATCACCGGGTTAAATATGAAGTCGCCAGATGTAAACTCAGGCGACCAAATGATTGGAGATCGCCAGAGCAAGCACATCGCCAGAGATGAAGGTGGTGCAGATTATGAAGGCGGCCGGCGAGACCACAGGGAAGGTGTACGAAGGCACCCTAACTCGCCAGTTCCAGTAGAGATCGCACTCCCAAGTTAGCTATGCACTGGGCAGTACCATGCATAAGTAACTTAGCCAAAAAGAAAGTCAGAAGCAGCGCCCAAGTCAAGGAGGCTCCAGATGATGGCACGTGTACGACTGGATGCGAGCCACGTGTCCAAGTCTGGAACTGCCAGGAGAGAGAAAGTAACCAGGTATTTAAGGGTTCCCCAACGAACTTTTGAGGTACACACGTTCAGATATACTCTTTACGCTTGCGAGTTCTTGAGCATACTGTGAGAGAGAACATTGCACGGTTCCTTGAGAGTTCTTGAGTGTTATTGCTCTTAGTATTTGGTGGTTCGGTCACTGACTTGGGCGTTGGAGTGCGATCGGCCGCAGCGGCGCCGCTCTGTTCTTTTGCAGGTTCTTGAGGTGGATCTTGGCGGAGGACGGAGGTTGAAGCGGTGCACACGTCGATCCAAGTTTGACGAGGCAAGTTCCAACGTTCTGGTCAACAGGCAGGATAAAAAAGGAACACTTTAGGGGTGTTCCAACCCTTATACAAAAACCTTATATTCCTCTCACACAAAACTAACACTAACCATTTTACATTCTCAACATGTGCAGTTTTGCTAACTAGTAACTACTATTTGAAAATTCAAACAATTGAATCCTCCACCACCTACTTGTCAACCGCTTGATCCGTCCAACCTTGCCCAGACTCTATCTAAATAGAGACTGCTATTCAATGCCAAAATGACAGGATACTCTAATCCTGCACAAAAATAAAAACCTGCCCCCACTCATACCTATTCCCCAATTCCAACAGGCCTCCACTTGGGTTTCATCTACCTGAGACAATCCCACTCATCCAGTCAATCCTTACTCCTAAGCCTGTTTTACTCTTCCTGCAGATTCATACCATTTTACTACCCTCATCACCACCAAAAAACCACATATGCTTGTTTGATTAAAAAGTTCCACCTGTATGTGTCAATACTGTATCATTACAGCACCAGAGCAGAACATCATTTGGCCACCATGATTCCTTTAGCCTACCCTCTTCCACCACCTGCCTTCCAATTTACTTTCTCCACCCTCCTTTACTTGCCTTCCAATACAAGTGTTATGCATCATTTATATTATCAATAGATTATGCAACTTCAATTAATGATTATGTAGTACTATGCAGTATCAGAGAGCTACCTACAGCTTTGCAAACCTGCAACCCGACAGATCCCTCCTAGTAACCTGTTTTACTCTTCCTATAGATTCATACCATTTTGCTACCCTCATCACCACCAGAATACCACATATGCTTGTTTGATTAAAAGGTTCCACAGGTATGTGTCATTACTGTATCATTACAGCACCAGAGCAGAACATCATTTGGCCACTAAGATTCCTTTAGTCTACCCTCTTCCATCACCTGCCTTCCAATTTACTTCTTCCACCTTCCTTTACTTGCCTGCAGCTTTGCAAACCTGCAACCCGACAGATCCCTCCTAGCAACCCCTGCACCACCTTACTCTGTTCTTTCTTATTTCCTTTAAATTGTATTCATTTCTTCACATGAAAAGGCTGCTTAACTTCAATTAAGATCATCCTAACCTCATCTAGATGTTAGGTATCAGCTTACTAGTTTTTATACAACATTCTACAGCAGGAGCACTCCTTTAAAAGGATATATCAGGCGCACACTAAAATCAAACCTGCAGCAGGAACACTCCTTTAAAAACCACAGAGCGTGCTTATCCACACACCCTCAACCACCAGCCTCACCCATTTACTTGTAGCTTCTAATGCAAATAAGGGGGTTCAACATCCAATCTGTAAAAGAATAGCTAAAAGAGGGACCCTTGTGCTTTAGGCATTGCCAGGACTTGAGCTGGACTTTCTGAAAAATCTCCTCCACATCTGCTACCCCTTGATTAAAACCAATGGAGTTCCTTTGCTCCCATATACATGCCATTATAGTTGCCCATACTCCTTTCCATAAAAGATTTTGTCTACTGCTGAGTTGGGGTAAGTAAAAACTTTCAAAGTGAGATCAGATGGCATTCTGCTGTACAAACACAATGTCAATCCATCTAAGACATAACGACCACACCCTCTGAGCAGCAGCACATTCTATGAATGTATGTTGACATGTTTCCTCCTCTGACTCACACATAGCACAAAGAATTGTGTTCATGATCACCCGTCTTCTACTCAAATTTTCCCTTGTAGGTATTCTACCTATAAGAACCCTCCACGTTGTGGTTAACACGTCGGGGAAGGTTTTGATTTTCCAAAGGTATCTGAACACATCATTATGGGAGCTTCTAATAGGGTGAGCTATACATTCATACGTAGAATTTACAGAGAACAGCCCCGAGTCATCAAACCCCCATACCTGTATATCTTCCTGATCCCTTGATAGCCTAACTCGTGATAAGTGCATAGCCAATTCTGATTCCAACGTGCTTTCCCACTCTAATCTTACTCTTCTCCAGCTATGTTTCCATTCCCACAATTAGTCTACCTAAGAACCAACCTCTTCCACCTTTTGGCCCTGGTTTAAAGAGATTGAATAAAGTCTGGGAAATAAGGTTTTGAAACTACTATTACCGGCCCATACGTCCTCCCAAAATCTTACTTTGTCTCCACGTCCTACTTTCCAAACGACTTGCTGATGAAACCAACCTACTCCTTCTCCCTCCATGCACACTTTATGTAAGTCTCTCCACCACTTGGATTGGACTTTTATTGGTTCTTGCAGGCATTCTAAATCCATCCCATACTTTGAAACCAACAGCTCCTTCCACCTCCCTTTCTCTTCAGATATCAGGCGCCATCTCCATTGAGCCTGAAGAGCATATTTAAACTTCATTATATCTCTGATCCCCAAACCACCTTCCTCTTTTGGTTTACACAGCACTTCCCACTTGACCTAAGCAATCAGTTTGTTCTCCTTCCCCTAACCCCATAGGAACCTCCGTTGTAGGCTGATTATGCTTTTGCACACGCGATCTGGTGCTTTATAAAGAGATAGGTAGAATAATGGCACTGCTGTTATAACTGATTTGATGAGACATATTCTCCCTGCCAAAGATAGAAATCTCCCTCTCCATGCATTGAGTCTGGCTCTTAGTTTACTTAGGACAGGCTCCCAGAAAATGGTCTTCCTTTGATTCCTTCCCACCTCTAGGCCCAGATACTTAAACGGAACTCCTATCTGGTCACAATTCAAGGTTTTTGCATAGCATACCATGGCGTTTTGATTAACATTTACGCCTGCAATTCTGGATTTATGGATATAACCGCATTTGTATATGCTTCTGAATCAGGTGAGAGGGTTTAAGGGTATAGCATTTACCAATGCGATTATTACCATAGTCGCATTCGTAAATGTGATTTACAATGGCGGCTTTGGTAAATAGATGTTGTACCCTCTAGGTCTCGGTTGACCGTTGATCGTTGACCAAAGTAGACATGGGACCCCCGAAGGAGGGGCCCACGCGGAAGGTTCATTTGGTTAGGAAAGAGTCTCGTTAGGCTCACATGGAAGAGGACCGAGGAGGTGTCGGCCTGGAGGAGGGGCGAGGAGTCCTCGGCCCTCGGCCACCGAAGGGGAAGATGAGTCAGAAAGGTGGCTTGAAGGCCACATCCCAACTATCAGTGTAGAGAAGCCCAGACCACCAAGACCATGCATGAGGGTGTAGGGAAGCGGTAGTACGCCCCACCACTAGATAACCACTGGAACCGATACGACTCGGTAGAGTCTCGTTTAAGCGGCGATCGGCATGCATGGGACGTGCGAGGGCAGTGTACGCTCAACCTGGATGAACCCTCTGATATTGGGCGTATGAGTTGACACCTGAGGGATCATCCCGTGCCAGTTGCACTTCGAGAAGGGAGTCTTACACACTGGGATTTCCCTAAGTTGGGTTACAGTGTCGTAAGGCCACCCATGCAAAGATATGTTTAAGTCAGAGGAAGACACGTGGCAGAAGCACCGGGAAGGTATATAAGCCTTTCTGAAGGGCTTAGCAAGGTACGTTTTAGACATTTGACGTTTTACACATTCTCACACTTTACGCACAAGTGACTTGAGAACGAGAGAGAATTTAGTTACAATTCAGTTGCGTGCTTCCTGAACACGGTGTCTGTGGTGTTCTGATACGGAGGTGTAACGGTGTTTTCTGCCAGTACTGACTTGAGCGTCAGAGTGCAAACGGCCGCGAGGGCGCCCTTTTGTCTCTCTGTTTTAGGTATTCACGGCGGCGAAGGGTGAAGATTGGAACGAAGACGAAGGAGTCCTTGATACGCAGCTCGTAGTTACGCACGAAGGCAATCTGGTTAATCAACAGGAACATTTGGTGCCCACCGTGGGGCCTGATCTAAAACAGCAGTCCCACCGCAAGAAGTTCGAGTTTCAGTAGCGACAGCAAAGTTCGTGCAGGTTTTCCAAGATTCTTGCAAGATTCACCAAAAATCTTCAAGATTTTTTCGGTTCCATGGAAGAAAGTTCCAAGATTTGCAGAAACAGTTCAAGATTCTCCAAGAAACCGTGAAGAATGAGGACCACTAGGCAGAGTTCAACAGCGCGCAGAGAGTCAATGCATGACCTTGCAGCAGGTCATGGAGGTGATGCAAGGCCTTCAAGAGGTGATGGCGGCGTCGAGGGCGGAGCAAGAACGCATTCAGTTGGAGCTTGCGGCGTTGCAGGAAAGAAACGAAGAGGTGTGCCGCGCGAACGAAAAGTTGCGCCGCAGGATGGGCAACCACCCTGGGAATCGCGAAGCAGAGGATCGCGAGTGCTTCACACCACCCAGGGAGTTCCCCATGCCTTTCTCGCAGTCCATCAAGGAGGCAGTGATTCCACCCACGTTCGTAGGCCTGAAGGTTACGTTCACGGGGATGGAAGATCCAGAGGCACACCTCATTCCGTTCCACACGCAGATGATGCTTGATGGAAGAGTCCCAAGCACAAGCCCACATGCAAGCCCACCAATGGGTAGATTTGGGCCAACCCTAGAGTTATGGCCAAGAGGATCCAAGAAGACGTTCTTTTACATGTTCAAAAGGCATAAACTCTAGTGTAGAGTAGACTTTAATTTCTTGTCAAAATTAGCATAGGAACTTTATTTGTAATTTTTCTTAGAATTAATTTTGGCACCTAAAATACCAACCTAGGTAAACTTAGAGTTTCTAAAAAAACCTCTAAATTTACCAAGGCCGGTCTAGAAAGCCCATGGAGGGGGTGAGCATACAAACTAGACACACCCCTCCCCATGTGCTCATTTAGGCTCCACTTTTGGGAGGGAATTCATTTGAATTTCCCTCCATTTTCTTTTGAATTTCCAGCCCTCTAAACACTATAAATTGAGGTGCTTGGCTCTCATTTCGTAAGATTGAATAGAGTATTGTTATGCTGCCAATTTTGTGCCATACACTACTCCTTGCCTAGCATCTAGGTTTTAATCTTCACTTCATCACCTTCAAAGGGGCTGGCCAAACCTCCCCAATTCCCCACTCTCATGCACCTTCAAGGCACCCATACTTCTTAGGAAGGCCTTGTTCCATCAACATACCACAAAGCTTCCGCAAACCACCCACAAAACACAAAAGAGAAGAGCTCAATGCCATCAATGCTTGTCGGCGGTTCTGATGCCGTGAGGTGCAAGTTATTCATGAGCACGCTGGCAGGGATGGCAATGGACTGGTTCATCAACCTTCCATATGGCCACGTGACATCCTTTGCACAGTTATCACAACTGTTCAGGGAGTCGTATATCGCAAACCGGGCTCCCCCGCCGGTGTCGTATGATCTCTTCGATGTGAAGCAGTTTCAGGGGGAGACGTTGAAGGAATACATCAACCATTTTGGGGTGCAGGTGGTGAAGGTTAGCACCACAGAAGAGCCAATGATCGTGTATGCCTTCAGGAAGGGAATCTGCACAGGGCCATTCTGCGAGTCGCTCATCAGGAATCTCCCCAGAACTTTTGCAAAAATCACGCGTCGAGCGGTGGAGCACATTGCCACGGAAGGTGAGGTGTGCGAGAAGCGTGCAAGTGTCACACCCGCACGCCCAAGAGCACAGTTGCGCGCACAGCCCGCGAGGGTGAACGAGGTCGTGACTGGGAGGAGAGGTTAAGAGAGAAAGCTCCCCTACGAGGCGAGGAAGCCGCAGGCGAGGTGGCGCTCAGGGGAAAACATGCCGGTTAGGCACGACTTTGTGGTGGAGCTGAAGGACCACATTGCAGTGCCTAACATCACAGATAGGCTGGGGGTCCCTGCGAAGACAGATAAGGTGTTGGGACCACACAAGGACGCGTGGTGTGAGTTCCATTAGGCGTTTGGGCATCAGATCACCAACTGCTTAGCTTTGGGCTATCAGTTGGACGAGCTAGTGAAGAGCGGGTTCTTGATGCCTTGGCGGCACCAGTAGAAGATTAGGCCCATGAGATGCCTATCCATGGGGAGGTTCACACCATCTCTGGTCGTTTTTCAGGCGGAGGATGCACTGCCTCTCAGCACAAGAGGTACGTACGGTCAGTGAATTCGGTGGCTGAGCAGGGCGCGAACGACACGCTGGACATCGACCTTGCGTTCACGAAGGCTGATATTCACGATGTCATCCCCACGATAACGACCCTGTGGTGATTTCAGTCATAATTGCAGGGAGGAAGGTGCACCGTGTGCTCGTGGACCAGGGCAGCTCGGCGGACGTTATGTTCTGGTCCACGTTCAACAAGTTGCAGTTGTCCCGTGATCTGCTGAGGCCATATACAGGGTGCTTTTATGGCTTTGCAGGACCAAGTGGAGATGCGCGACTATCTAGAGATGGGGACAACTTTCACGGATAAGGTATCTGGTTGTGAATGCCAATTCGGCATACAACATTCTGCTGGGGAGGCCAGCCTTGAACAGATTGAGGGGGGTGTCGTCTACACGACACATGAAGCTGAAACTGCCTGATATCAGTGGTAGACTGATCGTGATTAAGTCTGATCAGAAAGAAGCGAAAAAGTGTTATGAAAATAGCCTGAAAACAAAGAGAGGCGTGTTCATGGTGGTGGAGCACCCACCCAGCGCGAAAACGCCCTTGGAGGTAGAGTCCATGGAGGAGACGCCCACGGAGGCAGTCCCGCGGTGGAGGCGCCTGCAGAGGCGGTACCCTTGGAGGAAACGCCCGCGGGGGAATTGCCCATGGGGGAAGCGCCTGTTGAGGCGATATCTGGAAGGCAAGGCCGCGATGGTGTAGCTCGTGCGGAGAACGCTCGGGATAGGTGTCCCGAGCCGGTCGAGAACGTGGTTGAGAGGCAGATTGGTGGGAAGACCTTTAAACTGGGACAACTGTTAAGTCAAGAAGAGCAGGACCAGGTGGCGACAGTAATCTCATGTCACCTGGACGCCTTTGCATGGTCCGCCTCGGACATGCTCAACATCGACCCAGATTTTTTATGCCACCATCTCACCATGGACCCCAAGGTCCGCCCTATGCGACAGAAGAGGAGGAAGTTCAACGAGGAAAGGCGCCTCGTCATGCAAGAAGAGACCAAGAAGCTGCTAAGCGGCGGCCACATCAGGGAGATCCAGTACCTTGAGTGGCTGGCCAACATGGTGTTAGTAAAGAAGGAGAACGGGAAGTGGAGGATGTGTGTGGACTTCACTAATCTGAATAAGGCGTGCCCCAAAGATTCGTATCCCCTGCCCAGCATCGACGCGTTGGTGGACAGCGCCTCGGGCTGCAAGATGCTGAGTTTTCTGGATGTGTTTTCGGGGTATAACCAGATCAAGATGCATCCTCGTGACGAGTGCAAAACGGCGTTCATGACGTAGACGTGCTATTATTGCTACAAGGTGATGCTGTTTGGGTTGAAGAATGCAGGCGCCACCTATCAAAGATTGATGGACAAGGTCTTGGCACCCATGTTGGGTAGGAATGTGCAGGCATATGTAGACGATATGGTGGTGACCTCCCAAGAGAGGAGGCGTCACACGGCTGATCTAGAAGAGTTGTTCGCCACAATAGCCAAGTACCGCCTGAAGCTGAACCCTGAGAAGTGTGTCTTCGGGGTCGAGGCGGTTAAGTTTTTGGGGTTTCTGCTCACCGAGCGAGGGATAGAGGAGAACCCCGACAAGTGCGCGACGATTCTGGCAATGAGGAGTCCCGCCTCGGTGAAGGAGGTGCAGCAGTTGACGGGGCGAATGGCCGCTTTGTCCAAGTTTGTGTCTGCTGGAGGAGACAAGGGGCACCTTTATTTCCAGTGCTTGAAAAGAAACAGTGGGTTCGTGTGGACCGAGGAGTGAGAGGCGACATTCCTCAAGCTCAAGGAGTATCTGGCGGCTCCTTCCGTGCTTTGTAAGCCATGGACAGGCGTGCCCCTCCGGTTATACTTTGCGGTGACCGAGTGGGCGATCAGTGTTGTGCTGGTTCAGGAGCAGGACCAGACCCAGAAACCTATATACTTCTTAAGTAAGGTTCTGCAAGGACCGGAGGCGAGGTATCAATCTTTGGAGAAGGCGGCTCTGGCGGTGGTGTTTTCGGCCAGGAGGCTCCGCCACTACTTCCAGAAGGTGTTACAAAAGCCAGATGTTGCAAGGAGGATGGTCTGCTGGGCGGTGGAGCTATCTGAGTTTGATATTCTGTACGAGCCCAGGGGGTCCATCAAGGGTGAAGTGTACGCAGACTTTTTGGCCGAGCTCTCGCCAAGAAGCACCCAGCAAGAGGAAGAGGTTGGCTCCCAATGGGTGCTCTCGGTGGATGGGTCCTCAAATCAGCAAAAGTTTTCTGATCGAGCAGGCCCTGAGGTTTGCGTTTAAAGCAAGTAATAATCAAGCAGAGTATGAGGCCCCAATAGCTGAGATGCTCTTAGCCAAAGAGATGGGCGCACGGAGCCCGCTGGCGAAGAGTGATTCGTAGCTGGTCACGGGGCAGGTGACCGGGGAGTACCAAGCCAAGGATCCACAGATGGCTGCATATTTGAGGTATGTCCAAGTGCTGAAAGGGGTGTTCGTGGCGTTCGAGTTGGTCCACGTCCCGAGAGAGCAAAATGCCCGTGCTGACCTGCTCGCCAAGCTGGCCAGCTCAGGCAAGGGGGGAAGGCAGATGACGGTCATCTAGGAGACCCTCAAAACGCCGCGAACGTTTGTGGCGGATAACAGGGTGGACGCCCTTCAGATCAATGCGTTCAAGGGAAGGCCGAGGAGTCATCGGTCCTTGACTCAGGACACGGCGAGGGCCCCCAATATAAGTGTTTACCCGGCCTCGCCAGAAGGGGAGGACTCCATGCAGGTGTGCGCCCTGAAAGACGTGGATGACGCCTTATAAGCGCTACATCGCAGATGGGATCCTCCCAACAAAACCCGAAGAGGGAAAGAAGATAAAGAGGAATTCTGCGAGGTACATTGTCGTGGACGGAGCGTTGTTCAGACACGAGTTCACCCACCCGATCTTGACATGCGTGAGTGGAGATGAGTGCACAAGGTTAATGCATGAGCTCCATGAAGGGATTTGCGGGAGCCACGTAGGAGGAAGGTCTTTGGCGTCCAAGGTGGTGCGTGCAGGCTTCTACTGGCCAACGACGAGGGAGGACTGCGTAAGGTACACCCAACGGTGCAAGTAGTGCCAACTGCATGCCGACTGGCACAAGGCGCCCCAGAAAAGCTGAGGTCAATTTACAACCCATGGCCCTTCCACACGTGGGGAATTGACATTCTGGGGCCCTTCCCATTAGCAATAAGGCAGATGAAGTACTTGATAGTTGCTATTGAGTACTTCACAAAGTGGATAGAAGCAGAGTCGGTGGCGCAGATCACCGCACACAAGGTACAACACTTTGTCTGGAAGAACATTGTGTATCGCTTCGGTGTACCGAGGTGCCTTGTCTCGAAAAATGAACAGTTTGCAAGCCAGTAGCTGGGAAAACTGTGTACAGAGGTAGGCATCAAGCAAATGTTCGCATCTGTCGAACACCCCCAGTCGAACGGACAGGTGGAGTCCGCCAACAGAATCTTGCTGAGGGGGTTGAAGAGGAGGCTTGAGAAAGACAAGGGAACTTGGGCGGAGGAGGTACCCAGGTGATAGGTGCATAATTTCAGTAATATTTCATATTAAAATATAGGCACTTATGAGGATTTATTGTTAATTTATATATAAAATAATCCCTAATTTATGAATTTATACCTTTTTACATTTTTATGAGCTTTATTTGAATAAGAGCATTTTATTCACAAATTTGGTGTTAATTGCAGATTTCTAGGGAAGATTGAAGATTTGGATTAAAGATGAATGATTTGAGCTAAAAAGATAAAGATGGAAGGTCCTAGAATGGAAAAAGATGCATTTTTATGTTTTATCATTTAGCCCATTAGCGCGACACAGGAAACAACCTCACCCTAGAAAACTATGATAAATAGAGGGCTAGAGGCTCAACCCTTGTGTGTCAGATTGAGAGGAAAACACCATAGAGTGAATTGTAACCCAATTGGGAGAATGAAAGGTGCTAGAAGTATGCGTGGCTAATTCTACCCTTTGGGATTGGGAGTAATCTGCTCAAACTCTTATGTATTGAGGTGATATCTTATATTTTAATATTCAGTTCTTGATTGATTATTGGTATTGTTTTTTTACTTTTAATTTTCCGTGACAAATTGAGAATCTTAAATCTGACCGGGAGGTATTTTTATGGTTTGGACCTAAACAACAATACTTAACATATTTAAGTGCTAGGAATAGACTTGAAATGTTTATTGCTATTAACGTCTAAGCTTCGTTCTAAGTTGTTCTTATAATTATGCGAGGGATCGATAGTTAGGGAACATTCTTAAGGATTTTATATGCGAGGAATCGATATAAATAATTTTTATACGGGCATCAATTTCAATTAAAGAACTTAATATTGACATGCTAATTGTACCGCCCTGGTGGTCGGGTGTGATGACGTGGCACCCTGCTACAGTGTAGGCGTGTTGACAAGGCGCCAGGTTGGCAGTTGGGAAGGAAGTCGGGAGGCACGTGTAGTCGCCGATTGTTAAGCTGGCGTGTTCCGATCTCCAGTTTACCAGAATAGGCGATCGCCAGGTTGAGGATGAAGTCGCCAGACGCAGACTCAGGCGACCAGGCAGTCGGAGATCGCCAGAACAAGCACATCGCCGAAGATAAAGGAAAAGCAGATTATGAAGGCGGCCGGCGAGACCACAGGGAAGGTGTATGAAGACCCTAACTCGCCAGTTTCAGTAGGGATCGCACTCCTAAGTTGGCTATGCACTGGGCAGTACCATGCATAGGTAACTTAGCCAAAATGAGAGTAGAAGCAGCGCCAAGTCAGGGAGCCTCCGGATGATGGCACGTGTACGGTTGGATACGAGCCACGTGTCCAAGTCTGTAACTGCCAGGAGAGAGAAAGTCACCAGGTATATAAGGGCTCTTAACAGATTTTCTAAGGTACGCACGTTCAGTTCATACACTTTACGCTTGCGAGTGACAGAGCTGTTTGTGAGAGAGAGTTTGCACGGTTCCAGTTCTTAGTATTCGGTGATACCGTCACTGACTTGAGCGTCGGAGTGCGATCGGCCGCAGCGGCGCCGTGTCGTTTCTTTGCAGGTTCTTGAGATAGATCCAGAGGAGGAACGGAAGTGAGAAGCGGCGCGCACGTCGATCCTTTGACGAGGCATTCTCCAGCGCTCCGGTCAACAGGCAGGATCATCAGGCGCCCACCGTGGGGCCGTGTAAAACGTGCTCCCATCCACAGCGTGAATTCGTGGAAGTTTTCGAGGTTTTCGGCGTGGTTGTGTGCTGGTGCAACCGTCGTTCTCGGTTTCTTTGAGTTTCGTTCGGTGAAGTTTGCGTTTTAAACCTTTCGTTTGGCTTTTCGATCGCTGGATTCGAGTTCTTTTGTTTGGTTGTTTGGTTCGCGGGGAAACGGTGGTTTTTGGTGAAGCTGCGATCTTCTTCGAAGGTTTGCGGTGTTCTTGAGTTCTTGCGCAGTTTCTTGAGTTTTCTCCGGTTGATCACTGGTTCGATCGTGGTTGAAGTGTTATTTGCTGTATTTCTGTGGTTCGCTGAAGTTAATGAGAAAGATGAGAAGCAATCGCTCCAGTCCCGTGGCTCCTGTCGCTGCTGAAGGCGACACCGCCATGACCATGGCGCAGATGGCAGAGATGATGCGCTCGTTGCAGGCCACTGTAGAAGCCTCGCGCGTCGAGCAGGCAAGGATACATGAAGACCTGGTCGCCTCTCGCGCCAGGAATGAGGAGCTCAGCAAGGTGGCTGAGGAGCTGCGTCGAGCTCTTCAGGAGCAGCAGGGTCGTTCTTCAGCTGAAGAGGTGGCACCGTCGACGCCGCCTCGTGTTTTCCCAATGCCCTTCATTCAGGCGATTACCGACACGCCAATTCCCACGAGCGTGGTCCCGGTTAAAGCTGTTTTTACCGGCGTGGAGGATCCAGAGGCTCATCTGACCACGTTCCACACACAGATGATGCTGTCGGGAGGGTCGGACGCCGTCTACTGTAAGATGTTCGTGAGCACGCTCCAGGGAACGGCGATGGAGTGGTTTGTGAGCCTGCCTAATGGCCACATAACTAATTTCCAACAATTCTCGAAAATCTTTGTCGAGCAGTATATCGTGAACAAGGCACCGCCCAGGGTGTCCTATGATCTGTTTGATATAAGGCAGTACCATGGGGAGTCCCTTAGAGACTACCTCAATCGCTTCGGAGTGCAGATGGTCAGGTCGCCAGCGAAGGATGAAGAAATGCTGGTCTATGCCTTCAAGAAGGGCGTGCAGCCAGGGCCATTCTGCGAGGCCTTGATCAGGGCTCATCCAGCGACGTTTGCTGAAGTCAGGCGACTTGCAGTGGCCCACATCGCCGACGAGAGCGAAGTCGCCGAGAAGAGAGGCAGCGTGGCTCCCGCCAGGCCACGCGCCCAGACCAGGATCCAGCCACAGAGAGTGCTGGAAACGGCGGCGACCAGAAAGGACCAAAGGACTCGCTATCCTTACGATAGGAGAAATAAGGGAAGAAGTCAAGCGCGCCAACCGCCAGCACGCCAACAACCAGCACGCTGGGAATACAATCGCCCGCCTAAGCACAAATTCGTCATGGGACTAGCGGACCTGATCGCTATCCCTAACATATCTGCTAGGTTGAAAGCGCCTGAGAAGGTGGGCGACAAGGTGCTGGGGTCAAAGCCGGACGTTTGGTGCGAGTTCCACCAGTGCTTTGGCCACAACCTGGACTCGTGTTTGTCTTTAGGATACCAGCTCGACGATCTGGTTAAGAGCGGGTTCCTAAACGACTATCTGCTGGACAGAAGGACCGGAGGAGCGTCGAGTTCCCAGCCTGCAGGTGGAGAAGCCCAGCAACACGAGATGCCTATCCATGGGGAGATCCACACCATTGCAGGGGGTTTCTCAGGTGGTGGATGCACCGCATCGCAGAGGAAGAAGTATGCGCGATCGGTGATGTCAGTGGACATGTTTGAAGATCACTCGTCGGAAGTGGACATTACGTTCACCAAGCAGGATCTTCGGGACGTTGTGCCTCATGACAACGATCCCATTGTCATTTCGTTGATCACGGCGGGGAGGAAGGTCCACCGAGTTCTGGTGGACCAAGGAAGCTCGGCAGACGTAATGTTCTGGCCGACTTTCACGCAGCTGGAATTGCCCCTTGACCAGCTGAGACCCTATGGAGGGTGCTTATATGGATTCGCTGGTGATCAGGTAGAGGTCAGGGGGTACATTGAGCTGAGAACCACGTTTACAGATGAGGCTGGGTCGAGGACGGAGAAAATCAAGTACCTCATCGTAAACGCCCCTTCAGCATATAACATCCTGTTGGGAAGGCCCACTCTTAACAGGATAGGCGCCATTCCATCGACTAGGCACATGAAGGTGAAGCTGCCGTCCATGGAAGGAGTGGTGATCACGATCAAGTCGGACCAGAAGGAAGCGAAAAGGTGCTATGAGAATAGCCTGAAAAACAAAAGGTCCGTGAGCTATGTAACGACCACCCCACCTCCCGGTGTGAAGCCCAGACCGCCGGTAACAGAGGAGGCCGCTGGAAGGGATGTAGAGATGGTAGATGCTGAGCTGGGGGGGAGGAATGCTGGCCTGGAGGAAGAAGAGGCGCGGAATCGCCCTGAAGAAGCAAGGGAACTGGGGATCGCCAAGGCGGTGATCGCCAGAGAATCCAGGCCCAAACCCGTCGAGCAGTGGCTCGAGAAGGAGATCGGGGGGAAAGTTTTCAAGCTCGGATGATCTCTGGAGGTCGATCTCCAGGACCAGATCGCCAAGGTGATTGAGCGGCATCTGGACGCGTTTGCATGGTCCGCCTCGGACATGCCCGGGATTGATCCCGACTTCCTGTGCCATCATCTGGCGATGGACAACATGGTGAGACCAGTGCGACAAAGGAGAAGGAAATTCAACGAAGAGAGGAGGCAGGCGATCAGAGACGAAACCCAGAAACTCCTCGCTGCAGGCCACATCAGGGAAGTCCAGTACCCTGAATGGTTGGCGAACGTCGTACTGGTGAAGAAGAGCAACGGGAAATGGCGCATGTGCGTCGATTTCACCGATCTGAATAAGGCTTGCCCAAAGGATTCGTATCCTTTACCAAGCATTGATGCCCTGGTTGATAGTGCTGCAGGGTGCAAGCTGCTGAGTTTCCTGGATGCCTTCTCGGGCTATAATCAGATCAAGATGCATCCCATGGATGAAGAAAAGACAGCCTTCATGACGGAGAGGTCGTGCTACTGCTATAAGGTGATGCCGTTTGGGCTGAAGAACGCGGGGGCCACGTACCAGAGGCTGATGGATCGAGTGCTTGCACCAATGCTGGGAAGGAACGTGCAAGCTTACGTCGATGACATGGTCGTGACCTCGAAGGAGAAAAGCAAGCACGTTGCAGACTTGGAAGAATTGTTCACCACGATCGCCAAGTTCAAGTTGAAGCTCAACCCGGAGAAATGCATTTTCGGCGTGGAGGCTGGAAAATTTTTGGGTTTTCTCTTAACTGAAAGAGGAATAGAAGCTAACCCAGACAAGTGTGCCGCCATCCTGGCGTTGAGAAGCCCGGCTACGGTGAAAGAGGTCCAGCAGCTAACAGGTCGGATGGCAGCTATGTCTCGCTTTGTATCAGCTAGCGGAGAAAAGGGGCATCCCTATTTTCAGTGTCTGCGGCGCAATAACAAGTTCGCTTGGACGAAAGAGTGCGAGGAAGCTTTCGTCAAGCTGAAGGAGTATCTGGCGAGCCCGCCGGTTCTATGCAAACCGCTGGCGGGAATCCCTCTCAGGTTGTACTTCGCTGTGACTGAGAGGGCGGTGAGTGCGGTGCTCGCCCAGGATCAAGATCAGGCTCAGAAGCCTATTTATTTTGTGAGCAAGGTGCTGCAGGGCCCAGAAACGAGATATCAGGCCCTGGAAAAGGCTGCGCTGGCGGTGGTGTTTTCGGCGAGGAGGTTGCGCCACTACTTCCACAGCTTCACAATACTGGTGATGACCGATCTGCCCATCCAGAAGGTTTTAAAGAAGCCTGACGTTGCAGGAAGAATGGTGAAGTGGGCAGTGGAGTTGTCAGAATTTGACATTAAATATGAGCCCCGAGGCCCGATCAAGGGGCAAATCTTTGCAGATTTTGTAGTTGAGCTCTCATCAGAGGCGACGCGGGTTGAAGGAGATGACTTCCGTTGGGTGCTCTCGGTGGATGGATCGTCGAACCAGCAGGGTAGCGGTGCTGGAGTCATATTGGAAGGACCCAATGGCGTGCTGATCGAACAATCGTTGAGATTCGCCTTCAAAGCCAGCAACAATCAAGCAGAGTATGAGGCGCTGATCGCCGGGATTCTGCTGGCCAAGGAGATGGGAGCTAGGGTGCTGATGGCTAAGAGTGACTCGCTGCTAGTCACAGGGCAAGTAACAGGCGAGTTCCAGGCTAAAGATCCACAAATGGCGGCTTACTTGGCGTATGTGCAGGAATTGAAGAGTTCCTTTGCCTCTTTTGAAGTGGTCCATGTGCCCCGAGAACAGAATGCCCGAGCTGACTTGCTTGCTAAGCTCGCCAGTTCAGGCAAGGGGGGTAGGCAGAGGACGGTGATTCAAGAAACTCTGAAGACGCCGAGGGCATTTGTAGCAGATCACCTGGTCCTTCAGATAAGCAAGTCGACGGAGAGAGCAGCGAGAAGCCATAAGTCTTTGACGCAAGAAACTCTGAGATCGCCGAGAATCAGAGCATGTCGAGGAGAGAAGGTGGACGTGATGCAGGTCTGCGCCACCCATGAGCCAGACACTTGGATAACACAGTACAAGCGGTGCTTGGCAGATGGTCTCCTCCCGCTGGATCCAACAAAAGCTAGGAAGGTAAAGAAAAATTCCAGCAAGTATACATTGATTGATGGCGATCTGTACAAATTTGGGTTCACTCACCCACTCCTGGAGTGCATACACGGCGAGAAGTGCACGAGAATTATGGCAGAGCTCCACGAAGGAGTATGTGGAAGTCACGTCGGGGGTCGAGCTCTGGCCGCGAGGACTCTCCGTGCAGGCTATTATTGGCCATCCATGAGAGAAGATTGCAAGAAATATGCCCAGTGCTGCAAACAATGCCAGCAGCACGCCGATTGGCACAAGGCACCTCCCGAGGAGTTGAAGTCGATCTATAGCCCTTGGCCGTTTCATACTTGGGGAATCGACATCCTGGGACCTTTTCCCCTGGCGATCAGGCAGATGAAGTACTTGGTAGTGGCGATTGAGTACTTCACCAAGTGGATTGAAGCAGAACCAGTGGCCCAGATCACCGCACACAAGATCGAAGGCTTTGTGTGGAAGAACATCGTGTGCCGGTTTGGAGTGCCTAAGCGCCTGGTGTCTGACAATGGGACGCAGTTTGCAAGCCACCTGTTGAAGAAGCTTTGCGAAGGAGTGGGAATTCAACAAGTGTTTGCATCCGTCGAGCACCCTCAAACAAATGGCCAGGTGGAATCAGCTAATCGGGTGTTGCTGAGAGGTTTGAAGAGAAGGCTCGAGAAAGCCAAGGGAAGTTGGGCTGAGGAGGTACCCCGTATAGTTTAGGCGTACCACACCACCGAGCAGTCAGGAACCCACGAGACCCCGTTTAGCTTGGTCTATGGGTGTGATGCTATGATTCCAGTTGAGATCCAGGAGAGCTCGCCGAGATTCCAAAATTTTGTAGAGGAAGACTCGAATGAAGGGAGAAGGCTGAACCTGGATCTGCTGGATGAAGTCAGGGAAGAATCGAGGCTAAAGGCCGAGGCGGTGAAGAGGAGGGTTGAGCGAAGGTACAACTCAAAGGTGATGCCAAGGCAGTTTAGAGAAGGCGATCTGGTGATGAGGAAGGCCCACCAGTACGAGATGGAGAATAAACTATCACCCAAGTGGACTGGACCGTTCAGAATAACCGAGGCACTCGGGAACGGAGCCTACCGCTTAGAGACGCTGGAAGGAGGGGCGATCCCTCGTACCTGGAACGCCACACACCTGAAGTTGTACTATAGTTGAGAGCTTTGTAAGTAAAGACAAACACAAATGTTATATTACAATGTCTCTGTAAAACAGTTTCAGGGGGGCACTCTTTTTTCCCTAAGGAGGGTTTTTAATGAGGCCACCCAATAAAAGAAGAGTTTTCGAAGTATAAGGTGTTTTCAGATTGCATGTGTGTTATTTTCGAAAGTTTTGAAGAAAGACCTTGTCATTCGTACATGATTTAAGGCAAGAAAAGATATATCGCGTGCTTTCTAAAAGGTTTTAAGTCCTCATCGTTTTTCGGCGATCAGAGGCACCAGTAAAGTTTTAAGTCCTCATCGTTTTTCGGCGATTAGAGGCACCAGTTAAGTTTTAAAGTCCTCATCGCTTTTCGGCGATTAGAGGCACCAGTTAAGTTTGTAAGTCCTCATCGTCTTTCGGCGATCGGAGGCACCAGATGGAAGACCTCAACGCCCTCGCGCGTTTTGAGGCAAGTTAAAGACCTCCTCGCCGTTGAGCGAGTGCAGGCGAGAAAGAGGAAAAAGTCCTCCGTGTTTCTGGGAGCGAGAAGATGTAACTCCTGGGGCAACGTCGAGGCAAGTTAAAGACCTCCTCGCCGTCGAGCGAGTGCAGGCGAGAGAAAGGAAAGGTCCTCAGTGCATCCAGGGGGGAGGAGATGTACACCCTGGGCAAGTTGAGGCACCAGACAAAGTCCTTCTCGCCGTCGAGCGAGTTAAGGCCATTTAAAGTCCTTCTCGCCGATGAGCGAGTTCAGGCGAGTTAAAAGACCTTCTCGCTTATATGCGGGTATAGGCAAGATAAAATCCTTCTCGTCTTGAACGAGTTCAGGTATGGCGAAGAGGGTGGAAGAAGCTTGAAAGGTGGCTAAGGTAGGTTCGAAGAGAACGCCTAGCCAGCCGGTCTTCAGCTCTGAAGTTCAGGGGAGTAAAGGAAGATCCCAAAGGGCATTTCTGCCTCAGATAAAGAAATGGCTGCCAAAGCATGAGGCGGGGGAAAGCTGGTGTTATCAAGAGGTTTTGGCGATCGGGAAAAATTCAAACACGGCGAGAAGATTGAAAGACTTGTTTGATAAAGCGGGTCGAGTGGGACGTTGTTTGAACCGATGATTGAGTTACAGTTCGTTGCTTGGAAACTTTTCTTATGATCAGGTTAGTGCCACAGGGGTACAAGTTGTTTAAAGCGATTATTGCTTAAGTTTGAATCGGCTCGAAGCAGTTACGCCAAAGGTCGTGTTTGCCAAATCGCTAAGTTAAACGCAGCAAAGTTAAACGTACAAAGAAGGTAAAAGCGCTCAAAAGAAGTCAGAAGAAATATCCAAGTTTCGCTATTGAAATGAGTAACTGTTCAAAACACATGTGCAAGAGTTTTTACAAGGTAAATACAGGTGAATTTATAAAGAAGCAGATGGGGTGGAAGTGGTTGAGCCTTCGGCGGGAACGACCTTTCCATCTACTACTTCATTGTTTAACGACACCATGCTGAGGTCGAGATCAGGGAATAGGCATGCGAATTGCTCCCGAGTGGCTTCGAATCCAGCAATCAGAATCTGAGCAGAATTTAGCTTAAGTTCTTCAAATTGTCCTTGAAGCTCTTCAGCCTGTTTCTTGAGCTCCTTGTTCTGCTGCCCTGCTCTTCAATCTGTTTTTGGAGTTGTTTGTTAGTTTCTTGAGCATGGAGAAGGTCGTCAGTAACCTTCTTGGATTCTGTTCGAGCTTGGGCCAACTCGGCAGTCATCTTTTCTTTTTCCTTGTTCGCCTCGGTGAGATCAGCCATGGCGTCATCCCTTGCTTTTTCTACTTGCCCAAGTAGCTTTTCGCGGTCGATGGACCTTTGCTCCAGTTTTTGTACCTTATCGGCATTAGCTTGAATGTGAGCCTCCAGGTCGCTCGCCTTGGTGCGCAGAGGCACGATTCTGCTTTCAAGTTCCACTTTTTCTTGGGCAAGTTCATGGACTTTGCGGCGAAGGTCAGCAGCTTCCTTGCGCGCAAGCCTAAGCTCGGTATTTAGGGCATCCTCTACTCGGGAATGTTCCATTTCCGCGAGCGTCAGGCTGAATGCCACCTTCTCTACCTCAACCTTCATTGTGCTGTTCTCGGTCTTGAGGTGGTAGACATCGTCTTGGAGCCGCCTGGTGGAGCTCTCCACAGCCCTCGTTATGATCGATGGGATATCCTCTACTATAGTTTTGAGTTTGGCAGTCAGAGGTTCCCACATCCTTGTGACCTCGAGGGAAAGGTTTGGGGCTTGGAGAGGCGCCAGGGGGGCTTGTTGAGGATTCTCGTCGCCACCTTCCTTAGCAATATTTTCAGTGGTTGTCTCCTGGCGTGGCGACGCAATCGGGGACTCGGTGATTAGGATTGGAGAGGTGTGAGCGACCTCATCCCCGATTGGAACGATTCCTGCAACTGAGGTGTTGGAAGGAGGGCCCCCTCCTGCTGATATATGTGGTGTAGAGGCGCTCGGGGGGTCCTCCAAGAAATTTGGCTCTGGGGCCTCAGTTGCAGGTGGCGCAGTGGCCAATGGAACTGCTTGGACTGGTGGTGAAGGGGCTTGTGGTGCTGGTGATGAGGGAGGAGGAGCAGGTGTTGATGGTGGTGTTGAAGCTGGAAGAGGGGGAGGGGCAGGTGGAGAAGATGGTGCCACCCTCTTCCTTTTCGTGACAAGGCCATCCTCTGTGACCTCGTCGTCCTCTTCTTCCTCTTGGACGACTTGGGGGGCTTTCCGCTTAGGCCTCTTAAGGACCAGCTTCTTGCGTTGGGTGGGCTCCTTGGGTGGTGATCGCCCATGAATGATGGCCTTCTCGACCGCCGAGTTGGGAACCGTCTGGGAACCGGTCGCCAACCCGTGGTTGCGGGCGAGCGCCTTTAAGTCGGCGAGCATGTTCTTACCCAACATGGTGTCTGCATGAAATGAAAGTGCATAAGTTAGTTCAAAGGAGAAAGGGGTAAGTGTACAAGATCATGAGACAGCAAAAACAGGCATATGCAGAAAAGATAAAACCAAAGTATTGTGTGTGTCGCACAAGACGCCCAGAAACAATATCAGAAGCAATGTCAAGACAAAAGTGCAGCGTCCTAACCTATTTGGAATTCCAACTGGTCCTCAAAGAACTCGAAGGAAATCAGGGTGGGGGTCAAGAATGTTATGTGGGCATCTGCCACCCTCTTCCAGAATAGGCAAAGGTCTCGGTCCAAAGCTCCCATGCTATCAGGACTTCTGGGCCTCCTGAAGCAGCTCTTGGACTCCTTTTTCCCCTTGTCCACCCAGTACAAGGGGAAACCGTCGAGGAGGGAAGTGTCTTTGTCATTTGCGCGAACCTGGATGAACTTCCCCTTCCAATCCTTGTACGACTGTTGGAAGATGGTGAAAATGGATCTCCCAGCAATGGCGTTCAGGCTGACCCACAGGCGATCTCCTGGGTGCTTAGCCTCAAACAGGAATAAAAACACGTCTACTGACGCAGGCAACCCCAGGTGGGCGCACGTTATCTCGAAAGCTCGGACAAACGCCCAGCTGTTGGGCTGAAGCTGGGCGGCAGCGATGTTGAGCTCGGTTAAGAGTTCCCTCTCAAATCGAGTAAGAGGGAACCTGAGTTTGACCTTCTTGAAGAAAGTGGTGTAGACGAAGCAGAAAGGCCCGTCGGCGCTCACTTTATCATCAGCGCATACTGGCAGAGCGGCGGGGCAAGGCAGCACCATCATTCTCTCATCATGCTCCTTGTGAAACGATTGGTGGGCCTCGTCCCCATTGGTCAATCGCAGAACCGCTCCCGCAGTATTCACCGACGAGGTTTCCTTTAAGAGGGTTGAGTTAGCCCATGGGTACAACGTCTTGAAGTCTGGCAGTGGGATGGGGGCTCCTCCAGCGTTTGGTGGAGTCGCCTGGGCCAGAGCGGTTTGGGAAGACGCAGGCCTCACGGCCTGCGAAGAGGGAGCACCACGAACTTGCGTCGAGTCGTGCGCTTGTGAAGAAGGGTTTCGCGCTGATGGAGGAGGGTTCGGGGTGATCTTCGTGCGAGTCATGATAGCAACTGCAAACGAAGAAGAAAGAAAAAAAATAATCAGGAGGGTTACAAAGGCTGACTCGATCATAGAAGGAAGGTGAAAGACGAACGAATGTGAGTTCGTTGCGACGATCGACAAAGCCCTAAGTTACGCAGAAGGAGAAATGGAAAAACAGCCCACAGCGTATGCACCAGACAGTTACAGGATGATGCAAATCGGTGAAAATGCAAGGGAATCCAGCAGATGAAGGAAAGTAGTTACCTTTCGATGATCAGGAGAACGTTGAAGGGAGGTGGTGATCTAGAGCGTCGAGGAACGTCGAGAGCTTTCGCAGAAGGAAATAAGAGCGTATGCAAGTGTGAGGAAAGTGATGGAACAGTAGGAGCGTAAGGGGTTTAAGGGTTTTCGAAATGGTTTTGGGAAGCGCTAACGGCAGATGAAGATAGCCGTTGATGAGAGCCACGTGTCGAACGATGCGCGAAGGGTTTGGTGGAGCGTCAGAGCAGCAGAAAGTACTATCGCTTGGAATTCTGCGCCCATGCCACGTAGACTGGTGTTAACGAAGGCTTTTTCAGTCTTTTCGCTAGACAAGTCTTCGCTTAAGACTGGGGGGCTTGTGTACCGCCCTGGTGGTCGGGTGCGATGACGTGGCACCCTGCTACAGTGTAGGCGTGTTGACAAGGCGCCAGGTTGGCAGTTGGGAAGGAAGTCGGGAGGCACGTGTAGTCGCCGATTGTTAAGCTGGCGTGTTCCGATCTCCAGTTTACCAGAATAGGCGATCGCCAGGTTGAGGATGAAGTCGCCAGACGCAGACTCAGGCGACCAGGCAGTCGGAGATCGCCAAAACAAGCACATCGCCGAAGATAAAGGAAAAGCAGATTATGAAGGCGGCCGGCGAGACCACATGGAAGGTGTATGAAGACCCTAACTCGCCAGTTTCAGTAGGGATCGCACTCCTAAGTTGGCTATGCACTGGGCAGTACCATGCATAGGTAACTTAGCCAAAATGAGAGTAGAAGCAGCGCCAAGTCAGGGAGCCTCCGGATGATGGCACGTGTACGGTTGGATACGAGCCACGTGTCCAAGTCTGTAACTGCCAGGAGAGAGAAAGTCACCAGGTATATAAGGGCTCTTAACAGATTTTCTAAGGTACGCACGTTCAGTTCATACACTTTACGCTTGCGAGTGACAGAGCTGTTTGTGAGAGAGAGTTTGCACGGTTCCAGTTCTTAGTATTCGGTGATACCGTCACTGACTTGAGCATCAGAGTGCGATCGGCCGCAGCGGCGCCGTGTCGTTTCTTTGCAGGTTCTTGAGATAGATCCAGAGGAGGAACGGAAGTGAGAAGCGGCGCGCACGTCGATCCTTTGACGAGGCATTCTCCAGCGCTCCGGTCAACAGGTAGGATCACTAATCAAAATACATGATAGTGAGAGAGATGAAACCTAATCCCTATTTTTCCAATTGAAACAACTAATTCTTTGTCTGTTTTCTTATTGATCATCGCCAACACAACCATTTTCAATACACTTTTAATTGTTTTGTTCTATATTTAGCGATTATTGTACTTGATAATTCACTGTTTCCTGTGGGATCGATATCCGTCCTTAGGGACAATTATTACTTCTGATAAACGCGGTGCACTTGCCGTAAAAAGTCATCACCAGGATAGTGTGGGCTTATCACACCACACCCTAAACTTCCACTATGGATTCGTCGTTCAGCCTAGTATACGGATCGGACGCCATGATCCCAGTAGAGATCCACGAGAGCTGACTGCGCTTCTAGAGTTTTGTGGCTGAAGAGTCCAACGAGGAGAGGAGGGTGAATCTAGATCTGTTAGACGAAGCCAGAGAAGAAGCGAGAATAAAGGCTGAGGCCGTGAAGAGAAGAGTAGAGCAGCAGTACAGCTCCAAGGTGAAGCCCTGGCAGTTCCAAGTGGTTGACTTGGTCATGCGGAAGGCTCATCCATATGAGTTGGAAAACAAGATGTCTCCCAAGTGGACCAAACCCTTCAGGGTGATCGAGGCTCGGAGGAACGGCTCATACAAGTTTGAGATTCTGGAGGGAGGCTCCATCCCGCGCACTTCGAACACGACAAACTTGAAGTTTTATTTCAGTTAAAAACTCTATGTAGTGTACAGTTAAGGGGACACTCTTTTTCCCTTTCAAGGTTTTTTTAACGAGGTCACCCAAGTAAAAATCAGTTTGAGCATACATTGTCTCAAGTTTTATTACGATCTAAAGAAACGCTAAGAAGAAATGACGCGGTTCAGTGTGAAACAAACCCGTCGCCTTGGTGTTTAGACACCTCAGCAGGAGTGACGCAGATGTCTCCTCTGGGCATGGGCACCAAACCGCCTCGAACGTTTAGACACCCCGAAGGGGAGTGGCGGGAGGCGCACTCTTCAGGCGTGGGCGTCGAGTGCGAAAGGTAAGTATAACCTAGTTAAAATTCGGGCGTCTTGTCCCTGGGCAGGAGTTAACGGATTCCTTCGGGACGCCTCCTCCCCAAGTGAGAGCAACAAGCCCCCGGTCGCCCTGATGTTTAGACACCTCGCAAGGAAGTGGCGGGGGGCGCCTCCTTCGAGCGTGGGCATCGGGCACGAGTAATAAAGTCCTCCTCGCCCTCGTGCGATGATGAGGCCAGTAATAAATCAGATCACCCAAAAGAAGGGACACCCCGGGCGGGAGTTAATGGATTCCCTTGGGATGCCTCATTCCCGGCGTATGTCAAGGGTACCGATCGCGTTGATGTTTAGACACACCGAGGACGAAACGGCGTTGCATGGTGGCAAGCCTTTCCTCGGGCGTAGGCATCCAAGTGCAAGTTATAAGGACTAGTTGCCTTGGTGTTTAGACACACAGGGGATGAAACGACACTGCTTTTAGCAGGCCTCTCCTCGGGCGTGGGCACCAAGCGCAACTATTGTCCCGGTGTTTAGACACCCCGAAGGGGAGTGGCGGGGGGCGCACTCTTCGGGCGTGGGTACCAAGAACGAACAAGTAGGCCTCGGCCTAGAGAATTCGTCCTCGCTCTGGAGTGATGATGAGGCAAGTTACGCACTCGGAGGTTGGCGCCTCGATACCGCAAGGTATAAGTAAAGTCCTAAGCAAGAGCTCCTCGACCAAGGCAAGAGCAATGGCGAGGACAGATAAAAGTCGTGAAAACGCTATTAGTAAAGACGCAAGTTACGAAGTATGAGTAAGAATATGAAGCAGAAGGTGCAAGTAAGAATAGATAAAGATAAAGTTAAACGTCGACATAAGAGTTAAACATGTTCAGGAGGTTACAGCAGAAAGACTAAGACAAGTTAAGGGGACGGGGCACTATGTTTCCGTCAGCCACGTGGTTGTCCGGGGTGAAGAAAGCAATGTCCACCTCAGGGTGCTTGCAAGCCACCTGAGCCAGCGATCTTCAAACCCAGCACCATAGGCCTCTGCGCCATCAGTTAAGAGTTCTGCCTCGACCTCCTTAGCTTTTCCAACATGAGCAGCAAGGGCTTCGGTTTTCTGCATAGTCCCGCCACTGAAACCCCTCATCAGATGCATGATTGGAGGAGGGATGGCGATGAAGTCGGGGGCAGCAGCGTCGGGAGCCGGGGGAGCAGTGGTTTCTGGCGGCGGCGGAGGCGGGGCAGATTCGGCGCCTTCGCCCCTTTCATCTTGGAGTATCCTAGGAGGGAGTGAGGTTGCGCTTGGAGGGTTGTCCATAAAGGGGTTCCCTCCCTGTGGCGACGTCTCTACCAGCAGAGGAACCCGCGCGGATTTTCTCCTTCTGAAGGGTGCCACCCCTTCCGAATCCTCGTCATCTGACAGAATCTCCAAAACCCTTTTCCCTTTGTCAAGGGGGGTTGGAGCCGGTGACGAGGCCGCAGCTAGGGGAACAGCGGCGATAGGCGGAGGAGAATTGGGAGTTGGAAGCACGGCGGAGCCAGGTGGAGACGTCGGAGATGGGCTAGAAGCAGCTTCAGCAATGACTGGAGGTGGCGGTGACGGAGCCGGTGGGAGAACCGGATTGGCAACAGGGCTGGAGGAGACGCCTGCCTTGGCGGCACGAGCCTCCTTCAGTGCTTTCGCCAACATTATTCTTTTGGAAACGCCCATCACCGATCCTACATCAAGACAGGCCAATCAACAAGGATTAGCACTAGAACAGTTATGCGAATTCACAATACATGAAGAGGCGTGAAATGCAAGTAACATTGTACAGCGAAAATTGGTAGCATAAGTTTGATTCAGATGAATCAGAAGGAAGATTCTATGGCCAAATACATGCAGATAACCACAACAACTAATGCATCATAAATCACCAAGAGCAGATACCGAAGTAGGTAGAAAGCCCATGGGCATTGAATTCGTTCGCGATGAGTTTGGCGGTATCGAAGACTATTTCCAGTCCCACCAAGGTTTTGCATACATCCCTGTCAGGTGGGGCGAGCTCGTCCAGAGCCAAGGGCTTCATGGTTATGGGTTTGTCTGTCCAGTACAGGGGAAAGCCCTCTAGGATAGTAGGATCGCGCTTGGTCGCGCGTATCTTGAAGAATTTCCCCTTCCATCCTTTGAACGAATTCTGGAAGAGCGTAAGGATGATGCGCCCGGCGATGCCAGAAAAGCTCATCCAAAGGCTCTTCCCTTGCTTCTTTACCTCGAAGAAGTGAAGAAAAACGTCCACAGAGGAGGGAACGCCTAGATAGCCGCAGAGAATTTGGAACCCCCTCACGAAAGCCCAACTGTTGGGATGAAGTTGGGCGGGAGCAGTGTTTATCTCTGTCAGTAGCTCTTTTTCGAAGGGAGTGAGGGGTAGACGCAGGCCCACCCTCTTGAGCACCATCTCATAGAGGAAGAAGAAAGGGCATCCCCCAGTATCCCATGAGTCCACACAAACGGGCATCCCAGGTCGCACCCGGCTTACCAGGACTTGGGAGTCGTGATTTTTGTGGAACGCATTGAAGTTATAGAGAGCAGGGTCCCCCCTATGAGCCTCCACGTCCTCAACAGAGTTCAGGAGGGAACATTCGTCCAGAAGTTCGTGGGGGCCCAGTCGTATTCGCCCTTATAATGAGACTTGGGGAGCGGGGGAGGCGCGGTGGTTTTAGTTTTCGCCATCAATGCCAATGCTGAAGATCAAAAGAGAAAGAAAGGGTTCAGAGAAAAGGGGTTCGGGAGAAGAAAAGGGAAAAATGGAAGAACCCTAGGAGCGCCCTACCCACAAGAGAACGAAGGGAAACGAGAGGAACAAGGAAACATACAAACGATATCCAGAGAAATGCGGTAATATGGACAGTCCCAGGCAGTTCATACAGTAAAGAGAATCATCAAGGAGGGACAAACTGTAACTTTGGAGGCTGAAGGGTGTGGAGAGCGGAAACACGAACGAACAGGGGTCGCAAGAGAAGGGATTTAGAGAAGATGAATAGTGACTGAGGGCAGAGAAAGTGAATGTAACAGTAGTGGCAATCGCGGGGTTTGGTAACTTAAACGTTACGAGAAGCGCGAAGGGCAACAAAGGGTAACCGTGTGATGACGCCACGTGTTGCAAGATTAAGCGCTCAAGGGAAGCGCGAGGGGTTCTTGAAGACGACCGCACGATGAACCACGTGGCACGCGATTAAGCACAACTTCAAAAGACATCATTTTTCCCATTTCAGGGATGTCCAATCAGCCATTAAGAATACCTCTGGTTTAGAAATTGTCACGTCAGTAATTCGAAAAAATTGCTGAGTCAGCAGAGAATGACACGTCATCAGGAAGGCACGTGGACGGCGTGGGCGAGGCTTTAGTCTTTGCGCTGAAGACAAGTCTTCGGCTTAAGACTGGGGGGCTTGTGTACCGTCCCGTATCCGGGCGCTGACTAAGTCAAGGTCAAAGTCAACGACTGGAAGGTCAAAAGTCAACGCAAGGCGTCGCCTAGGTGTAGAGATGCCAAGAGGAAGCGTCGCCAAGGCCAGGCGTCGCCAAGGCAAGGCGTCGCCAGGGGAAGGCGTCGCCAAGGCAAAGCGTAGCCCAGATGGAGGCATCGCCTCGCTAGGGCGTCGCCAGATCAAACAGTGCTAAAGTAAGGCAATCACGGTGTGGTTCCCCGATACCCATGGGTAGGAAAGACCATGGAGGGAGCGACGCCGTGAGAAGGCCTCAGGTCCCAATAGCACGGGGCAGCAGTAAAGAGAAAGAAAAGGTGGCTTCAAGGCCATAGTAACAGTACCAGTGAAGGGCAGCCTGACTCGTGACGTGCTCCTGCCGCCCCAGAGACGCCCGTCGGGCAGATACGACTCAAGAGGAAAGTCACGCCCAGGGCAACCGGGTGCAGAGTACAAAAGGAAGGCAGATACGCTCTCAAAGTAAGTGACTAGATACTTGGGGGCATGAGTTGGCACCCCAAAAAGTCACCCCTAGCGCAGTAGCACTCCCAGCAGGAGGACTCACACGTAGAAACGTCCCCAGGTGGGCCGAAGCGCCCCCTAGATGGGGTCATGGCGTCGTGAGGCCCTCCACGTGTACGACAGCCATGCCAGAATAGAAACACCCTTTAGTCAGGTGCCAGGTAATTAGAAGTTATTCAATACAGTTTCCCTTTCGAGCATTCAGGTACTATAATGGCTCCCGAGCGTTTCAAACGTCTTAAATGCGCTACGTTTTCTAATTAAGCGCTTTAATGAGTGCGTTACGTTTGTGAGTAAAAGCGCTTTAAGGCGCTTTAAATGCTTGGGTAGTTTAAATAGGGCGCTCCCAAGGCGGGTGACCCAGAGATCATGTGCACGAGGAGGCATCCAGGTGGTCACCCCGTTAGAGGTTGCACTCCAATTAGGGAACCCCACGCGCTAGGTTATCCTAAGAGTGGGTAACTGCGGCGCTGGGGCCCACCCCCTCAAGAAGCCTATTTTGGGTAATGGAAATATTGGAAACCCTAGTTTTAGCCTATATAAAGGGAAGTAACGAACTTAGTAAGGTACACTATTCATTTGCGCTGCTTAACACACATAGTTACAACCTTACGTTAAAAATTTTGGGTGTTTCCCAGCCTGAAGATTGACTTGAGCGTCGGAGTGCAAACAACCTCTAGGACGCCCCTTTGTCTTTGTGTTTTCAGGTGTTCCAGGGGAAAGCACGACTGGACGCAGGGATTCTTGGGCATTGTAGCAGTAGCTACACGTCTCGGTCATGAACGCCGTTTTGCTTTCATCATGTGGATGCATCTAGATTTGATTGTACCCCGAAAATGCATCCAAGAAACTCAACATCTTGTAGGGCTTTGTTTGAGAGATAGTAGGCAATCCAAGCTTATCTACTACTTTTGTACTAGCCACATTTGCACAACTACCTCCATCCACTATCAAGGAACAAATGTTGTTTTGAATAAGACATCTTGTATGGAAAATATTTTCCCTTTGACTTTCATCAAAAGGTTGTGAAACTTGTCCAAGAAGTCTTCTCACAACTAACAAGTCCCCTTCAAGTGGACATTCGCTCTCTTCCTCACTAGATGCATGAGACTGCAATGAATGCTTAGGAGAATCCGAATCATGCTCACTAACTACAATGCCCTCATGCATGTACATACTTCGTTTGGAAGGACAATTTGCAGTTATATGACCATAACCCATACATTTAAAGCATTTAGTATTAGATGTTCTAGTGGGAGACTTAGGTCTAGAAGTAGATGGCTTAGTTTCCTTGGGTTTGAAAGAAGAATCTTTGGAAGGATGTTTAGAAAAAGAATTTTTGTTTCTCCAAGACTTGGAGTAGTATCCATCATTGGAAGCATTTTTGAAAGAGTTTTTCTTAGCAAGTTGGGCTTCCACCTTCATTGCAAGATGAACTAAAGAGCCCAATGATGAATACTCTTGTAACTCAACAATGTCTTGAATATCCTTCCTAAGACCACTCACAAACCTAGCAATCATAGCTTCCTCACTTTCTTCTAATTCAATTTTAAGCACAAGCGTCTCAAGCTCCTTATAATATTCATCCACATTTAGCGTGCCTTGTTGAAACCGTTGGAGTCTCAACATGAGGTCTTTCCTAAAATGTGGGGGCACAAACCTAGCGCGCATATGATCCTTTAAAGAGTTCCAAGAGTCCACGGGAGGACCCTTGTGATAGATAATGTCCTTTACAATTCCATGCCACCATTTCATGGCATAATCACTAAACTCTAGGGTGGCTAGCTTAAGCTTATGCTCATCTTGGATCTCATGGATCTCAAATATTTGTTCACACTTAGCCTCCCAATCTAAATATACATTAGGATCACTAGAGCCATTAAAACAAGGTAGCTTGACTGAAGGAAGCCTTGACTTTGCATCATGATAGAAGCCATTGCCGTAGTGAGTTCTTTCCCCTTGGTGATGATGTCTTTGTCCATGGACTTGAGGTGGAGTTCTCCTTCTCCTATGCTCATCTTCACGGCCAAAATCATTGGAAGAGGCTCTTGTTGAAGGTCTATGATGCTCATCATGAATTGAAGGAGATGGACTAGCTTGTTGCACCTCCATCTTTTGCAATTTCTCCTCCAACCGTCTAATGGTTCTTTGAGCTTCATGTAATTCACCAAGGATTGAAGCTTTGGAAGGAGAATTCTGCTTGTATGATGCATCACTTGAAAATCCAGCCATTTTGCAAATGAAAAACAGCAAACACACAAAAACAGCAAACAAGTTAAGAAACAAAATTAGCAAAAACAGTAAGCTTGGCAATGAAATTGCCGAAGGGAATTGAGGCAGCAAAATAGGTCACCCTCAAAGAAATAATGTCCTTGCACCAATCTGATCTTGAGGCCTTGGAATCCTCAAATGAAAGATGTCAAAGCAAGCACACCAATCTCAAAAGCAACCACCACAAAGCCAGTGAAACAATAAAGACAAACAAGAAAAGGTATAAGCAAGGAAAGGTAATTGCAAAAGGAAAACTATATGTAAGATAAACTCAAAGAGTAAAGAATGAAAGACAATCAAGAAAATAAAGAACTCAATGCGAAAGTAGGCACACAAAAGAATACTTAAGGAAAAGCACTAGAGTAGATGAAGAAAACAAAAATTTAGCTACTGATTTTTTTTTTTTAAATGCAAACTGTGCTTGATATTCACTGATTTAACTGGAATGATGTAGAGCGAACTGGATTATGAAATTTAAACCACAGAAACTTCAAGATGTTAAATCAATAATGGCACTGGAATCAAATAAAAACAGTAAGCCAATTAATTGAGATAAATTTTTTAAAATCGCTGCCAGATTACCGTATTCTTTTCGGCAGAATTGTACACTTTTTTTATTTTATTTATCATTTTTTGTGTACTTTGAATTTTTGAATGATTCTTTTTTCTACTCTTTCCTAACACTTTGAATATCAGAAATCCAGAATTTCAGAATTTTCCAGTGAGTAAATCAATTGCAATAAGGAAAAACAGTAAGCACTTTTTTTCAGAAACAGAGGAATCCTAATAGGAACAAAAAACAGAATTATGAACTAGCAAAGACATAATGGAAAATGATGTATTGGAACTTGTATAGATCTAGAATACAAGTATGAACTCAATTCTAAAAAGAAAATGCACAAAGGATCAACATCAATTCAGAAAATTATATGACACTAAAGCAAGAAACAATCAAAAACAATAAAAGTACTACTAGAAGTAATGACAATTATGGAATAACATGACTAAGACAAAACTTGACATGATTCAAAAAGGAAAATACTCAAACATATGATAGGCAAAAGAATTAAAACAGCAAGTAAACTCAAAATAAGCCTAAAACAGAAACTTAAATTGCAAGAAATTAAAAGAGCTCTTGAAATAAAGTGCTACACAACTCAACAATTAAACAAGAACACACCTAAACTCATGATACCACATGATGTGATTCCACTAGCACAGTTAGAATGATTCTTGACATTCTTAGGAATCATCTTGAGTTGGTTAAGAGCTAGGCACTTTATCATAGAAATGGATCAAAGTTCTATGAACAAGAACTCACCAAAACTAGTGCCAAAACACAAACTCATATAGAAGATCCAATTATTGTCAAATTGAACCAACAAAAAGAGGTAAAACTTAAATCCACCGAATAGAATTGGAAGGGAAGCAAATTGAACCGAACAAAATGTAAAAGAAAGGCATAGAACTGAAAATACTTGCTGGAAAAAGAAAAGAACCGAACCAAACACAATTTAGAATAAGAACAGCTGCTGGAAAACTTAAAAACCGAACCAAAAACAGCAAAGAAACAAGCTAAGACAAGGAATTAACAAAGAAGAAAGGAAGGAGAAGAGAATTGCTCATGAAGATGGATGAATGATGGATGATCTCGCCACTAGAAGTGTGGTTGCTCCTAGATGAGAGTGCTGCCGCCACTTGAGGACACCATGGATCCTTCAAGATAAGACTAGAGAAGAAGGCTCAAAAGCTCTCCAATGCTCACTCCAATTTTGAGTATAGTTTCTTTAGATCAATTCAAATCTGAATTTTACAAAGAGAGCACCTCTATTTATAGCCTAAGGTGCTGAAATGTAAGCAACACAAATTCAAAAATTCCCTCCTAAGAATCATGTAGAATCGACGCCAAAACCCAAGCATGAGGAAGGTGTGACTCCTTCCTTCACTTTGGCACCTCCTATTCTACTTCTACACCTATCTACTAACACACCCCCCCTAAAGCTCCTAACTAAAGACTAAAAGATGCTATAACAATAGAGGTTTCTAATGTTTCCCTCTAAGCACCTTCAACTAAAGTAATTACAAAAAGAGAAAATAAATGTCCCCTAGCTCCTAAAGCTTTGAACATGCTTCTTGTAAGCCTTTGAGGTGGGCTTTGACCTCCATGGGTGTCCTCCATTTGTGCCTCTACCTCTTCTTGATCTTGTTGATTGGCCTCCATGTTCTCTTGAGCTTGATCTCCATCACGCTGTCCACCAACACGTCGATGCTGGTTAATGGATACGAATCTTTGGGGCATGCCTTATTCAAATCTGTGAAGTCGATGCACATTCTCCACTTCCCGTTCGCCTTCTTCACTAAAACGACGTTGGCCAGCCACTCAGGGTACTGGATTTCCCTGATGTGCGCAGCGCTCAACAATTTCTTCGTTTCTTCCTACACGACGAGACGCCTCTCTTCTGCCGTACAGGTCGGACCTTGGGGTCCATTGTGAGATGGTGGCATAGGAAATTTGGGTCGATGCCTGGCATGTCTGAGGCGGACCATGCGAATGCATCCAGGTGGCGCGAGATTACCGCCGCCACCTCAACCTGTTCTTCCTGGCTCAATAATTGCCCCATCTTGAATACTTTACCACCAATCTGCCTCTCGACCACATTGTCTATCGGCTGGGGTCGCCTATCTCACACGCTCTCTGTACGAGACTCGCTTCTGTGGCCTTCTCTCCTTGGCGTCGCCTCATCGGGTACTTCAGGCGAGGCCTCCTCTGACACTGCTTCCATGGGCGAGGCCTCTCCGGGTTCTTCCTCCATGGGCGAGGCATCCCCATGTGACTCTTCCAAAAGGTGCGGCTTCCCTAGGCATCTCCTCCGCGGGTGAGGCCTCCTCTAAGGGCTCCACCTCCATGGGCGCATCTGCACTGGGCGAGAGTTCCCACACCATGAACACCCCCCCTCTTTGTTTTTAAACTATTCTCATAGCATTTCTGGGCCTCCTCCTGATCTGACTTAATCACGATCACCCGACTGCTAAGATCTGGCAACTTCATCTTCATGTGGCCTTCACGACTAGGTATCGGATGTTCTCGGTACGTGACGCCGTTCCATCTGTAAACGTCGTCCTTAGCTCCAGGTAGCCACGTACCTCCACTTGGTCCCCTGCGAACCCATACAAACACCCAGTGTATGGCCTCAGCAAATCAGGGGAAAACTGCAACTTGTTAAAGGTGGACCAGAACATGACATCTGCAGAACTGCCCTGGTCCACGAGGACTCGGTGCACCCTTCTCCCAGCGGTGACTACCGAAATGACCACGGGGTCATTATCATGTGGGACGACATCGCGTAGGTCAGCCTTAGTGAACACAAGGTCTGACTCCCACAGGTCATCCGCCCCTTCCTCAGCTACGGAATTAACTGACCTCACATACCTCTTGCGCTGAGAGGCAGTGGGCCCTCCTCCTGAGAAGCCACCAGAGATGGTGTGTACTTCTCCGTGGATTGGCATTTTATGCGCCTGATGCTCCTTTGGCACCGTCAGGGCCGCGGTCGTAGAAGACCCGGCCAAATAATCCTTCAGAAACCCGTTCTTCACCAGCTCTTCCAACTAATGGCCCAGCGCCAAGCAATTATTGATGTGATGTCCAAACGCCTGGTGGAACTCGCACCGCGAGTCTTTGTGAGGTCCTAGCACTTTGTCAGTCTTCACTGGTGGCCTCAGCCTGTCAGTTATGTTAGGCACGGCGATGAGATCTTTCAGCTCTACCACGAAATTGTTCCTTAACGGTCTATTCCCTTCCCTCGCCAGCCTATTCCCCTCTGCTCGACCCCTAGCCTCGTATGGGCGCTTCCTGTCCTGATTCTTCCTCCGTGTCGCGACCTCATTGACCCTAGCAGGTTGTGCACGCGACGACACTCTTGGGTGTGCGGGGGCAACACTTGTGCGCTTCTCGCACACCTCGCCCTCAGTGGCGATGTGTTCCACGGCGCGATGCCTTATCTCAGTAAAGGTTCGGGGGCGGCTTCGGATGATTGACTCACAGAATGGTCCAGGGCACATGCCCTTCCTAAACGCATATACAATCATCGGCTCCTCAGTGGTACCAACCTTCACCACTTGCTCCCCAAAGCGGTTGATGTACTCTTTCAGGGTCTTGCCCTGATACTGCTTCACGTCAAAAAGGTCATACGACACCGGTGGAGGAGACCGGTTCGCAAGGTACTGCTCCTTGAACAGCTGTGAAAGTTGTGCGAAGGAGGTGATGTGGCCATCTAGAAGGTTGATAAGCCAATCCATTGTCATGCCTGTCAAAGTGCTCATGAAGAGCTTGCATTTTACGGCGTTGAAGCTGCCTACCAGCATCATCTGCGTGCGGAACGCAGTGAGATGTGCCTCGGGATCCTCCATTCCCGTGAAAGTCTCCTTAGAACCTACAAACGTTTGAGGGATCGCCGCCTCTAGGATCGACTGCGAGAACGGTGTAGAGAACTCCCTCGGTGGAGTGAAACACTCACGATCCTCTGCATCACGTAGCCTTGAGTTGTTGCGTAACCCGCGGCGCAACTCCTCATTCATACGGCATAACTCTTCATTTCTCGCCTGAGACGCCACTAGATCTGCCTGCATGCGCTCTTGCTCAACCTTCGATGCCGCCATCGCCTCCTGCAAGCCTTGCATCATATCCATGACTTGCTGCATGGTCATGTCCCCGCTCTCAGCGCGCGTCGAACTTTGCCTCGTTCTCCTCATTTTCAGCGATTTCTTGGAAATCTTCAAATTGTTACGGTGGTTCTTGAAAAATTCTCCGGCAAAATCGAACGAAATTGCAAACGAACGATGAAAACTCAAGAAAACTGAAGAACGAACGGTTGAAACTTCAAGAAAATAAAGAACAAACGGTTGAAACTGAACTGGACTGGCGAAACAATCGGTGAAAACTGAGCAGAACCGAAAAACGATCGTTGAAAACAGAGTAAACCACGAACAAACCACGAACGAAGGTGAATCTTGAGCAAACATCAAACAAACTACGAACGAACGGTGGAAACTAAGCAAACTTCCACGATAAACAGTGAACTGAACTGAACTTGAACAACAAACGACGAAAACTTGAACTGGACCGAAAGCGATCGATGAAACTACGTAAACTTCACGATGAACGGTGGATCTTGGAAGATTCTTGGAAAACTAACTCAAAAACTACGATTGATCTCTCGAACACTTGCGGTGGGACTGATGTTTTATATCTGCCCCACGGTGGGCGCCAAATGTTCCTGCCGATTGACCAAAAAGATCTTCGTGCGTTGCTTTGAATCGCGAACAAGGACTCCTTCGTCTTCAACTGAGATCTTCACCCTGCTCCGTCGTGATTACCTGAAATGAAGAGAACAAAGGGTGCCCTCGTGGCCGTTTGCGCTCCGACTATCAAGTCAGCAAGCAGAAAACACCAAACTACTCTGTATTGGAGCACCGTAACTGAATGCTCTGAAGGTGTGTAACTGAATCGTAACTACTTTCTCTCTCGTGCTCAAATCGCTCGTGCGTACAGTGAGTATGTGTGCAAAATGACTGAAACGTACCTCCCTAAGCTTTCAGGAAAGCTTATACACCTTGGTTTTTAGTGCTTGTTGCCACGTGGCTTCTCTGACTTAAGCGCAACTCCACGTGGAAGGCCTTACGACGCTGTGAACCAACTTAGGGAAACTCCAGCGTGTAAGTCTTCCCTCCTCGAAGTGCATCTGGCGCAAGGGGTGACTACCTGGGTGCCAACTCATGCGCCCCAACCTCTAGCCACTCGCCCTGGGAGTGTATCTGCCTTCCTCTCGCACCACACACATGGTTCACCCCTGGGCGTGGCCCTATCCTGGGTCATATCTATCCCAAGGATTCTCCAGAGGTGGCGTGGGTACTTCATGAGTCAGGTTACTCCCTACTGGTACTAGAAATATGGCCTTGAAGCCACCTTTCTCTTCTCTTTGTTACTGCTCCGAGGTACCGGGGCCCGAGGCCTCCTTGCCCGTACCGTGGCCTCTTATTGTGCCGCCCCCTCCACGGTCTTCCTTACCCGTGGGTATCGGGGGGTGACACCATCGACGCCTAAACCTGGCGACGCCCATACCTGGTGACGCCCACACCTGGCGACGCTCGCACCTGTCAATGCTGACTTTCCTCCTTGGTGGGTCCCTCCATATGTTTGACTTTGACTTTGACTTTGGTCAACGCCCGGGGACGGGTCGGTACAGTTATTGGAATTAAAATCATTTGATTTCTAGTTTCCATACCTGTCTTTGTTGTTGTCCTTGTTGTGATTCCTTTTGAAGAATTTGCTAAACTTTATTGACAACAAGCTAAGGTTTTCCTCATCATTATCATCGCTGGATTCTTGTTTGCCTTTATGCTTGGAAGCTTTTAAGGCTATGCTCCTTCAATTCTTGTCTTCGCTTTCTTGAACATTGAGTTGATTCATCTCTAACTCATGTTCCCTAAGTTTACCAAACAAAGAAGCCATACTTAAGGATGTTAGATCTTTAGCTTCAGAAATAGCAGTTACCTTGGGTTGCCATGATCTATCAAGACATTTCAAGATCTTGATGTTTAGGTCTTCCTTTTCGAAGGTCTTGTTAAGGCTCATTAGATGATTGATGATGTGCGTGAATCTTTTCTGCACCTCAGCAATTGTTTCACCTTTGAGCATTCTGAACATCTCATACTCTTGGATTAGAGTATGCTTCCTAGCTCTCTTCACCTCATTTGTACCTTCATGAGTTACCTCCAAGGTGTCCCACATCTTTTTTGATGATTTGCATTTAGAGACCCTGAAAAACTCATTTGAATTTAAGGCAGAGGTTATTATATTTTTGGCAATGCAATCAAATTTGGCCTTCTTGCTTTCTGAATCAGTCCATTGAGACCAAGGCTTTTCAATGGAGGATCCATCTTTTCCAAACTTTGGGATAAAAGGACCATTTTCAATTGCATCCCAAATTCTTTTGGCAAGTGATTCCATAAAGATTTTCATTCTCACTTTCCAAAATTGATAATTCAAAACCACAAAACAGAGGTGGTCTGTTGATTGAAGCACCTTCCCTCAAAAGGTAGTCTATCAGCCATAAAAATAGATTTTGGATCAACTTGAATAACTTTCAAGAACCAAGCTCTTGATGGCAATTGTTAGAATATATGGCTTTAATTTAGAGGGGGGGTGAATTGTTTAAAGAGAGTTTTCGCAAACTTTTAAGTAAACAATGAAATTTCTTCGAGAATCAATTCATAAAGAAAATCAGTTTGCCAAATCACAATGCAAAAACAACAGCACCAGAAAAACAATCGGTTGTTTCGCAGAAACAATTAGTTGTTTATACCAATTTGCAAATATTAAAATTTAATTTAAAGAGTTTAAGGATAGAGAGAATGCACACAGATGTTTATACTGGTTCACTCTAAACCCAGAGCTACATCCAGTCTTCTCAGAAACCACTGAGGAATTCCACTAAGCAATCAAACCTAGATCACTTACAACACAACCAAAAAGGTGACCTTAATCCCCTCAAGACACACACTTCTCTTGGCCAACACTAAGAATGCTGATCTTGATCCCCTCAAGAACACACAACACTTCTCAGCAAACACATAAAGATACTTGTTCAACAAAATACAAGGATTACACTTGTTACAGAAACAAATCTGAAATCAATACAAGCAAAATCCTATCTCACATACTTTGATCAATCTCAATCTCTAAGCAATCTCAACTCTTTGAAAAACTCAAAAACTTGTGTTAATTGTTATTACTCAAATATGCTTTTCTGAATATATTCAAAGATGTTGTTTGTTATCAAATCTTAACAAACTTATTCATTGCATTTAAAGATTGGTCAAAGCATTAAAGACTGGAGCGTAAACAATTAAAACATTTAAAACTCAGTCAAAGCAAAAACAACTTTTATGTTATGGTACCAAAAAAAAAACAATCGGTTGTTTCCTCGAATCAATCGGTTGTTTTGGTTTTAACAGCTTAACAATTTGAAAAACAATTTTCAATCTTTTCTAAAAACACCTAAGTATAAAACAATCGGTTGTTTTGACAAAACAACAAGTTGTTTTTCACTTAGTTTGAAAAACATTTTTCTTTTAAAAAGATTGAGACTGCCTATGCTTTGGATTCGACCAAGGGTGAATTACAAAACTCAAACTACCCCAGATCCTATCTAAGACAACTCAGCAATAGCAAGCACAACCCTTCAACATGCTTCAAAGGGTTTTGGATTCTTCAAACCTTGAACACCACTTGGTTCAACACAAAGGGCCGATGATGCTTTTGATGTCGACCTTGCCTTCACCAAGGCCGACATCCAAGACGTTGTTCCCCATGACAACGACCCGGTGGTAATCTCATTAGTAACCGCAAGAAGGAAGTTGCACTGATTGCTAGTGGATCAAGGAAGCTCGACAGACGTAATATTCTGGACGACCTTCAACAAGCTGCAACTGTCTCTTGACATGCTAAGGCCCTATACTAGCTGCCTGTACGGTTTCGCGGGAGACCAGGTGGAGGTGCGTGGGCACTTAGAGTTGAGAACCACCTTCACAGATGGTAGCGCGCCCCGTACGGAGAACATAAGGTATCTCGTCGTCAATGCCCCCTCCGCTTATAACATGCTGTTGGGTAAACCTCGCTGAATAGGTTGAGCGCGGTGCTGTCGACGAGGCACATGAAGATGAAGCTCCCTGACTTGGCGGGAAGGGTGATTACCATCAAGTCAGACCAGAAGGAGGTCAAAAGGTGTTACGAGAATAGCCTCCAAACAAAGAGAGGGGTATTCATGGTAACTACGCACCCACCACACTCAGAGGAGGTTGCCCGACCCGAGATCAATAACATCGATATCGCCCAGGCCGAAGCAGAGATCGCCCGCACAAAAATCGCTTGAGAGAGTCGACCTGAGCCGGTTGGCAATGCAGGGGAAAGAGAGATTGGAGGAAAGGTCTCCAAGCTTGGCAGCACCCATCAAACGACGCAGGATTGGAGGGTCAAGGTTCGACCTGTCCACCAGTGAGCAGAGGAAAGGCATCTAGCTGACTTAGAAGAGCTATTTGCGACGATAGCTGAGTACAAGCTGAAACCGGACCCCGAGAAGCGTGTGTCCGAAATAGAAGTAGGGAAGTTTCTAGGTTTCTTGCTCACTGAGCGTGGTATGGAAGTGAACCCAGAAAGGTGCGTAATGATGAGGCGCATGGCTCTCCTGTCTGGATTTGCATCAACCGAAGGAGAGGGCGGCCTCCCTTACCAAGAGTGTAAAGAGGCGTTCATCAGGCTGAAGGAGTACTTACCCAACCCTCCAGTCATGTGCAAACTGCAGCCAAGCACACCACTTAGTTTGTATTTAGCGGTGATCGATCAGGCGATCATTTCAATCCTTGTTTGAGAACAGGACCAGTTTCAGAAACTCATATGCTTGGTGAGAAAAGTATGTCAAGGGCCTGAGGAAAGATACCAGGTACTGGAGAGGGCGGCCCTGGTGGTCCCGCGTTAGCTCTCCCCCATGTGGGCTGGTCCTTTCAGAGTGACCGAGGTCCTTGGGGACAAAGCATACGAACTTGAGACGCTGGAAGGAGGCGGGGTTCCTCACACATGGAATGCGGTCAACTTCAAGTTTTATTTCAATTAAGCAAAAACATTGTACATTGTTTTAGGGGACGCTCTTTTTCCCGTATAGGGGTTTTTTAATGAGGTCACCCAATAAATTTTGATTGAAATATTTTCTCGAGTTTTGTACAATGCAGTAACAACTTGTTTTCCTTGCGTTAGAGGTCTCGTGAGGGGAAAGGTAGGTTCGTAGAGAACACCTCCCCCCCTCTAGTGAGAATGCCAAGGTTGAACGAAATAGTTCACCAGATAAATCCTCCTCGCCCTCGAGCGAAGCTGAGGTTAGTTAAGGAATTGTTTCCCTTGCGTTAGAAGTCTCGTGATTGGAAGGGTAGGTTCGTAGAGAACACCTCCCCCCCCCCCTCGAGTGAGAATGCCAAGGTTGAACGACCTAGTTACCCCCCTTTAGCTTTATACCGTAAGGGCAGAGTACCGAAAGGTGCTAGTAGAAGCATCACGGTGCGAGGCACTACAAGTTAACAGTTGCGTAAGATAAAAGAGCAGTTTTTAGTCAAATCAAGATTAAGGAAGTTAAAGCCGCTAAGCATCTGAGCAAGTAAGTTACAAACGGACAATAGAAACTGTTCATTTGGCAACCAGGTACAAGCTAAAAGGGAGGAATCCTTGGAACAATCTGCCCGTGTACAACACGGTTTGATGCTGCGAAGGGTGAGGTGTCCATCTCGGGGTGTGCACAGGCAACCTGAGCAAGGGCGTCCTCGAACCCCACGGCATAAGCATCAACAATATCCTCGGCCAGTTCAGCCTCAACTTCTTTGAACCTCTCGGCTTGTTGGAGAAGCTCGGCTTCAACACGACCCAATTGCACTTCTTGATTGGTGGACCTATCTTCAAGCCTCGCCATCTTCCAACTCGATGGCCCGGGTTCGCAGGGGCAGGATTTTTGCCTCCGGCTCGGTAGCTTCTTGGCTCTTGTCATGAAGTCGTTTGGAGAGGTCCTTTCCAGCTAGGCGGAGGTAGTCAACTCCTGCTTCAGTGCGGTCTCGCAGGTAGTGAACGCACGAGCCAATAGGGTTGTTTCTTCCTTAGCTTTTCCTCTACCAGCGCCACCCTCGCCTCAGTCCTAGTTATGAGGGCGTTGGATTGAGTAAGGAGAGCCCAAAAATTGAGACACAGCCTTTCCCTCGCCACGGTTTAATCCGAGTCCTCCGTCACCCCTAGTTTGAAGCCTTCGAGGGCATGTTGCAGAACAACGGGTAGTTCGGGGGCGGATGGGACTGCAGGGGTGCTCTCACCACCATCTTCAAGCGCAAAGAGGTCAGGGGGCGAGGAAGCGCTTGGCATTTGGTCTCGGAGCGATGCCGGTCGGCCAACAGTGGAGAAGTGGTAGGCCATCGCCGTTATAGGCCTAAGCCTCTTGAAGACCGGCCCCTCAGCGGAGTCTTCATTAGATTCGATCTCCACTACCTTTCTCTCACAAAAAAGTGGAGCGGGTAATGCTTGGGCGGTGGCAAGAGGGACCGTGACACTAGGAGTGGAAGGAGTAGGGGAGGGCGCAGCAGCAGCAAACACAAGGGCGTGAGGAGCAGAGGTGCGCACACCCCCAGACACCCCTTGACGACGAGTAAGGGCGCCAGCCAGCTTGGCTCGTTTCTCCTCATTCAGCATCATCCCTACGCATAAATTTCAGAATATAAGAGGTTAGGAATCTAGAACATGGGGGTAAACATACAAATACAAAGAGGCAGAGTGTGCAAGCATAATAGTATGATAACAGGCACAACCATGCAAGACGGGGTGAAGACGATACCAATATAGCCCTTGAGGGCCTCAATATCATACTCATGCTTGATCATTTGGACAGTGTTGAACACTTCCCCCGGGCTAGTAAGGACCTGACAGAACTCGCGATCATAAGGAGTCAGGTCCTCGAGAGTCCTGGGTTTCTTGAACCCTAACTTCCTCACCCAGTAGAGTGTGAAGTCGTCCAAGAGAGTCCGTTCATTGGAGCACACGGGTTCTCTCTTAGCGCAGGGTCGAACGGAAACATGATCTTCGCTCTCCCGCTTGAAGACACGCCCTACACAGTCAGGCTCTCGGTCTCTGTGTTTCCTCACATCCTCGTTAGAGGTGAGGGTGGAGAACTCTGTGAGAAGCTCCACAGAAGCCCAAGGGTACAAGGCTTTGTAATCTACTTTGGATGGAGGGATGGATGTCGTTTTCGTTCGAGCCATGTTTAAGAAAGTTAGAATACAAGAAAAAGAAGGGAACGAAGGTTCAAAAAGAGGCTGTGGCGTAACTCAGTGCAAAACCAGGAAAACCGCACACTCGAAGAGGACCCTGAGGAATAGAGAACGATGAACAATAGAGAGAGTTTAAATGCAAGGAGTTTAAACAGTCCCAGACAGTTATCAAGCATCAGAATAGATAGATAAGTGCGATCAATAGTTAATGTTCGTACCTTTTGATCAAGTAGGATGAAGGTTCTGGAATTTGTAGAGGGAAGCGCGAAAGCGCTTGAGGAAGAAGACGAAGCAATCAAGGTTGTTTCAGAGAATGATGGAACAGTGATTGGAAGCACGTGTTTTCGAATACTTAACGTAAACAAAGAAGCGCGAGCGACGTTAAGCCTTGGTCGTTGATCAAAACACATGTGCGCAGTTAAGGCAGGCTTAGAGAGGCGTCACTTTGGCGCACTATTCGTGTCCTGTCATACAGAGCCACGTAGGTCACCAAGGGCGAGAACTTAGTCTCTTCGCTAAACAAGTTACAGCTCAATACTGGGGGGCTTGTGTACCGACCAGTCCTCGGGCGTCGTTGACCACTAGTAATGTAGGGCCCATGTAAGCGGGGTCTCACAAGCAGCGTGGGTCAGTGTCTTGCGAGGAACGCGCGCTAAGGAACCAAAGAGTGGTCAGACATCGGTCACCAGGATGTACCGACGTACCACTGAGCAGCGTGGAGAGGTCAGACATTGGGGACTCGAATAGCAGAGGTGGGCCACGAGAGGTGGATCCCAGATTACGTACCAGTTAACAGTAAGGGAGAAGCCTAGGTCACGAGAGTCCATGCATGTGGAGTGGATGACGCGTTCAGGCGTAACACAAGTATAGAGCCACTGGAAAGATACGACCTGTGAAGGTCACGTTCCAGGGGTGAGTTGCATGCATGGCACGTGAACAGCTAGGGTGCTCCTAAGGCGGGTGACCCCAGCAATCAGGTGCACGAGGAGGCATCCAGGTGGTCACCCCGTCAGAGGTTGCACTCCAGTTAGGGAACCCCACGCGTTAGGTTATCCTAAGAGTGGGTAACTGCGGCGCTGGGGCCCACCCCTTTAAGAAGCCTATTTTGGTTAATGGAAACATTGGAAACCCTAGTTTCAACCTATATAAATGGAAGTAACGAACTTAGTAAGGTACACTATTCATTTGCGCCGCTTAACACACAGAGTTACAGCCTTACGTTAAAGAGTTTTGGTGTTTCCCAGCCCTAAGATTGACTTGAGCGAACTACCTCTAGGGCGCCACTTTGTCTTTGTGTTTTCAGGTGTTTCAAGGGAAAGCACGACTGAACGTAGGGATTCTTGGGCGTGAGACTATTGTAGACGCACAAAGGTGTTTTTGGTCAACCGCACTTGTAAATAGTGATATTTTTTTAGTGCAATCTGTTTTGTGCTTATCCCATATAAATTAACCTGTTCAATTATATATACCCAACCAACAAATACATAAATTCAGAGAATCAAATATATATTGGTCGAAGTGTACATTACAAACACTAATCAAATTACATATAATCGCTACATTATTGATCCACTATCCTAGAGTTATAAAAATTTATGAAATATGTGGACCAAGAATGTCTCATATATGATATGGCTCCCGAACTCATTGGTATTTCTTTCGTGAATAACTGCATTTCAAAATATAGTTGACATAAATTAGTTTTAAGATATATATATGTTCAAGAATTATAAATATAATTTAACATATCATGTTACCTCTTTCCAACCAGTTTTAACATCTAGTCTTACAATGATAATCATCCGTTGCATAATGTAATAGCCACACTCATAGCTTCATGGTTGTTTATTACACTATAATTCAATAAAATGTAAAAGTTAGTATATTGATAAACAATGAAAAGTGAAAGAAAAAAAATACAAACCTTTATTCTTATCCAGTTCAATTTGAACTGGATCGACCTTTTAGGATGTTATATCCATGCCATGAACTGGTTAATACAAAAAACCTAGTTAGTAGATGGTTATTTAGTTACATACAAACTTAAGTTTATAGTGTACTTACATATCAATGATACTCTTAAGATTTGTGGGTATCCTCTTGTGTAGGGAACAAAACCACACAGCAGTCTTATCAACCATTGATAAGACAAGTAACTGCCAATGATGCCTATATCATCCATGAAAAGAGTTAGTAAATATTTAAAACATGAAATAGTAATAATTGACGACATATAATTAAACTTACTCATTAATATAAGGGCATAAATAAATTTGTTTTCCCTCTTTTTCCAGCGTGTTAGTGATGTATGCTTAGGTCTCATATGACATTGGTCCAACGGGATTAGTATATGCAGGATTTAAGAATCCATACACATTTTCCTTCTACTCAGTGAGACTCCATGCAAAAACCTAGAAGTTATTAGTTAAAGCATAATCAATAATAATTTAACATAAAGTGCTTTGAAATATAGGTAAATATACTTACATCATAAAAAATTAAATTATATTTATATTGAGCTCCTAATCCCTAGCTACAAATTCTAATAAATTTTTGTTGTACATGAACAGTGGTAGTTCAGTGTTTATTTGAAAAAACATATCATCCCACGAAACTTCAAAAGGATCATGACCAATCTGTCTAGCAACTAGAGCTAAGGAAGTTATAGGATCGTCAACTGGAACCTCATACTTCTTCTCCAGACCTGATTTCCGAAGAGGTTTCTACAAAATAAAGAACATTTGTATAAAATTATATGTATATATAAATATAAATTAATACCAATGAAATGAAATTATTACATGAGGTTGTGGCATCAATCGAATGAGGTGTCTGGGTCAGGCAACGAATGTCTGAAATGCATCAACCACAGTGGTTACCTCATCTGAAGGTAGTGGAACACGAGCATCAGGTACTCGTACTTTTTCAACTGTTACCTTTGCCACATCAGAGGAGACAGGAACATTATGTAAGGTGGTGGCCTCTTCATAGACTTTTCCAAAGGCCACCACCTGAGGAAGCTTGTTGGCCGCTACCAGTAGCTCACATTCCCTCGTTTCCCCAATGATATCATCCCCTGATGTTGTAGGAGCCACACAACTCCCCTTTGTGCTCTTGGGAGTGGGACTAACAAGTGGTTGAATCGACTCAGAACAAAGTTATTGCAATAGAAACTCTTGTCGCATTCGGTCATTCTCCTTTCTCATCTTTAGCCGCATCCGATCAATCTCCTTTCTCATTTCCTCCATTAATTCTTCACGTATCTTAGTCTTCATTTGAGCTTCGCTCTCTTTGGGGGAGAAGGATGACTGTCATTTTGAAACTTCAAAATATAGTTTAATTCCAACCCCTTATCCAGCTGCACGAACACGACCACAATGCTAAGGTCATCTAATTGCTCCAACCAGGATATCATGACGACCTTGAAGAACAAAATTACCTTGGGATTCCAAGGAATCTTGCAAGAGACAAAAAATCATATCAGTTTTTAATATAATTAATGTTTTAAAATAAATGAAAAAAACTAAAAATAACTTAAAAAAATTTCGATGATAACACCGGATTGCTCAAAACTTGGTGCACTCGACTTTTTAATTTGGGCCCTCTGCCATTTTACATGGCGAAAAGGTGGTGATGGAGGAGAAGTGACCTCTGTTTCCACATTCTCAGACAACGTCCCCTGTATAGATTTTCCCCTTTTCCACCAACAGTGATTGCTCAAGTTTTTGAAATCAAGTGTTTTTCAACTAAGTGAAAAACAACCTGTTGTTTTGTCGAATCAACCGATTGTATTACTCTTAGGAGTTTTTGAAAAGGTTGAAAACTGTTTTAATTTAAGTCAACCCAAACAATCTCTTGTTTCATGGTTTCTACCGATTGTTTCTTTGAATGTTGGATCTGCTTTAAATGTTTTTCAAATAAATAAACTCCTTTATTAATTGCTTTGACCAATATTTGGAAAGTATAAATGGTTTGTTTATGTTTTCAAACATGAAAGAAGATTTGAGTTTTTCAGTTGTGTCGTAGTTGATCCTAAGATTTGAACATTAACATCAAGCTTTGGGTTTTCAAAAAGACAGGAATAGAACTGCAATAGTATTGATTTCATTTTGTACTATGAACAAGTGTAATCCCTTCTAAACCTGTTGTATTTCTGGTGTTGTGTTACCAAGGAGTGTTGTGTATTCTTGAGGTGGTCAAGATCAATACTCTTGGTGTCTTTTGCCAAAGGTAGTGTGTTTCTTGAAGGGTTCAAGGTCACTACATTGGTGGTTTGTGTTAGGTAATCTGGTTTGATTGCTTAGTGGATTACCCAGTGGTATTTTGGGGACTGGATGTAGCTCTTGGCTTAAGAGTGAACCAGTATAAACTGTTGGTGTATCTCTCTCTTACTTTGAACTCATTTAATTTATGTTTTTAGCTTTTCTGGTATAAACAACCTATTGTTTCGAAGTAACAACCGATTGTTTTTCTGTTGCTTTGCTATTTTGTTGCTGAAATTCTTGGCAAACTTGATTCCTGTTCTGGATTCACACAAAGAATTTTGTTAAACTTGAAAATGTTTTCAAAAACCTCTCTTAAACAATTCACCCCCTTCTCATTTAAGGCTATATATTCTAACACTTTCTTCCGACGATCCATTCATAATTGAAATAAAAAAAGTGAATTAAATAAGATAAAATTATTAATGTTATATAAATAAAAATAGTTAAGTTACTTCACTTACCATTCAAGCCTCATTTTCACAGCTTTCTTTAAAAAGACACCATGTTTCTTCATCAATATGTTTGTACTTTAAACATGGATTTTCGTCTTTAAGGTCGCCAAAAATTTATCTCGAAGTCAGTCTTGACTTAAAGTGACGAAATTTAAGTCCGATATTGGATATAATCTTTTATCAAAGCGGTTCCACATAAGGAATTTCAAAGTTTTCCTGGAAAATAACATCACCAAATTAAAATTAATCAATGAATATTAAAAAGCATTATATGGTAACAATAATAATGTAAAGCTTACCAGAACATCCTCCCAGATCATGTTCCGATCGATCTTTGACACCTCATTGTTGAACCAAGTGTGTTCAAGCTTTGAAGAATCCAAACCCTTTGAAGGTTGATGAAAGGCTGGATGTGCTCGTTGTTGGTGAGCTATCTTTAGATAGGATCTGGGGTAGATTAATTGTATATATCCACTCTTGATTGAATCCAAAGCATAAGCATTCTCAAACCTTATAAATGAAAAGTGTTTCTCAAACTAAGTGAAAAACAACCTGTTGTTTTGTCGAAACAACCGATTGTTTTAAAACAACCGATTGTTTTATACTTAGGTGTTTTTAGAAAGGTTGAAAACTGTTTTTAATGGTTGAGTTGCTGTCAAACCAAAACAACCGATTGATTCGTGGAAACAACCGATTGTTTTTTTTGGGAGCATAACAGAAAACTGTTTTGTGCTTTGACTGAGCATTAAATGTTTTTCTAACTGTTTACGCTCCAATTTTTAATGCTTTGACCAATCTTAAAATGAAATTAATAGTTTGTTAAGATTTTGCAACAAACAACTTTGTTTTAATACAAAAAAACAGATTTGAGTTTTTCATGTAGATTGTGATGGAAGAGGCCCCAACACCCAAAAGAGCGTCTAGGACTAACCTTGCATGAAAGGCAACCAAGAGAGTGTCTAGGACCAACCTTGCATAGAGGGCACCCACAAGAAGCGTCTAGGCCACACAAGAAGCGTCTAGGCCACACAAGGAGCGTCTAAGAGAGTTGTACCGTCCCGTATCCGGACGTTGACAAAGTCATGGTCAAAGTCAATGCCTGGAGTCAAAGTCAACACAAGGCGTCGCTTAGGTGAAGAGACGCCAAGTACCACCGTCGCCGGGAGGAAGCGTCGCCAAGGTAAGGAGTCGCCTAGATGAAGGCGTCGCCCAACCAGAGCGTCGCAAAGATTAAATATCACTAAGACAAGGCGATCACAGTGTGGTTCCCCGATACCCGTGGGTAGGAAAGACCATGGAGGGAGCGACGCCGTGAGAAGGCCTCAAGTCCCGATAAATCCGGGGTTATGATAAGGAGAAGAGAAAGGTGGCTTCAAGGCTATAGTGATAGCATCAGTGTAGGGCAGCCTGACTCGTGAAGTACCCCTGCCACCCCAGAGACGCCTTTGGGACAGATACGACTCAAGAGGAGGGTCACGCCCAGGGTAGCCGGGTGTAGGGTACGAGAGGAAGGCAGATACGCTCTCAAAGTGAGTGACTAGAGGATTGGGGGCATGAGTTGGCACCCAAAAGGTCACCCCTTGCGCAGTAGCACTCCCAAGCAGGAGGACTCACACGAAGAAACGTCCCCAGATGGGGTCATGGCGTTGTGAGGCCCTCCACGTGTACGACAGCCAGGTCAGAATAGAAACACCATTTAGTCAGGTACCAGGTAATTAAAGTCATTTAATACGGTTTCTGTTTCGAGCGTTTAAGGTACTATAAAGGCTCCCAAGCGTTTCAACGTCTTAAATGCGCTACGTTTTCTAATTAGACGCGTTAATTAAGTGCGTTACGTTGTATGATTAAAAGCGCTTTAAGACGCTTTAAATGCTAGGGTAGTTTAAATAGCGCCGAGAATGTTGGGTACGGGGTTCGAACTTTTGGCTAATTTTCCAAAAACACTCTAGTTGCTTGCTCGAGCCTTGGGGTTTTGGACAAGGGACTAGGGAAGGGTTTTGGCCAGAACGAGAAAACAGACACTAGACAGTTCCTTTTTACCACCTTCAGAGTACCACACGCGGTGCTCCGATACGGAGGTGCTTAGTTCTTTTTTGGTGTTTCTTGCTGGCTGACTTGAGCGTTGGAGTGCAAACGGCCGTTAGGGCACCCTTTTGTCCTTCTTTGCAGGAATCCACGGGTAACCAGTGGCAAGGAGTCCCTAGCTGACGGTTGAGGTTGCGCACGAAGACGTCCCAGGTCAACCGGACGGAACATTTGGCGCCCACCATGGGGCCGATATAAAACATCAGTCCCATCACAAGTTTGAGAAGATCTACCAAGTTATAGTAACGTTGGAGGAGGTTTGAAGAGACCGTGAAAATGTCCACCACAAGACGAGGTACTGCACGCGCAACCCCAGCCGAACTGTCCATGCAACAGGTCCTAGAGATAATGCGGGGGCTGTAAGAGGATATGGCGGAGTCGAAACTGGAACAGGAACGCATGCAAGCAGATCTCGAAGCCTCGCATGAGAGGAATAAAGAGCTCCATCGTATAAATGAGGAGTTGCGCCGGGGTTTGCGAAATAATCGGGGGCAACGTGAACATGACGAGATGGAGAACCACTCCCCGCCAAGGGAGTTTTCCACTCCCTTCTCGCAGGAGATTCTGGATGCAGTGATCCCAAACACGTTCGCGGGGCCCAAGGTGATCTTCACCGGGATGGAGGACCCTGAGACGCACCTCGCTGCGTTTCACACACAGATGGTCCTAGTAGGCGGCTCTGACGCTGCCAAGTGCAAGCTCTTTATGAGCACCTTGACTGGGATGGCTATGGATTGTTTTATCAGCCTACCGGACGCCCATATCACCTCTTTCCGACAACTGTCATGTTTGTTCAGGGAACAATACCTAGCAAACAAGGCCCCGCCGCCAGTTTCCTACGATTTGTTTGATGTGAAACAGTATCAAGGGGAGACCCTAAAGGAATACATCAATCGCTTCGGGGCCCAGGTAGTAAAGGTTGGTACGACAGAGGAACCAATGATTGTATTCGCGTTCGTGAAAGGCGTATGCCCCAACCCTTTTGGTGAATCCATCATTCGCAACCGCCCTAGGACTTTTGCTGAACTACGGCGTCGGGCGGTGGGACATATCGCTTCTGAGGGAGAGGTGTGCGTGAAGCGCACCAGCGTCGTGCCCTCGCGCACGAGAGGACCGACACGAGCTCAACCCGCCAGGGTCAATGAGACCACGATGGGAAGGAAGAAACCAGAGGGGAGACGCCCCTACGAGGCCAGAAAGCCCCAGCCCCGGGGTCCAGCGAGAGGTGATCGCCGGGCCAGAGAAAGAACGAGGCCGGTGAGATACAATTTTGTGGTGGAACTGAAGGACCTGATCGCCGTGCCTAATATAGCTGAGAGATTGAGGTGACCGATGAAGTCTGATAAGGTGTTGGGGCCTCGAAAAGACTCTTGGTGTGAGTTCCACGAGGCTTTCGCTCACCACATTGATAACTGCCTGTCGCTGGGTTACCAGCTGGATGAGCTGGTGAGAACCGGGTTTTTGAAGGATTATGTCGCGGAACCCGCCACGACCGCCACCCTGCCGCTGCCAGCGGAAGAACAAGCACACGAGACGCCGGTTCTCGGCGAGGTCCATACCATGGCTGGAGGTTTTTCCGACGGAGGACCCACCGCCTCCCAGCGAAAGAAATACGCGAGGGGGGTCAACTCGATCGAAGAAAGGATCTCGGGTGAGCCGTGGGAGTCGGACCTCGTATTCACGAGAGGGGATCTCCGAGACGTGGTGCCGCACGACAATGACCCCGTGGTCATTTCGGTTGTCACAGCTGGAAGAAAGGTGCACAGAGTTCTTGTCGACCAGGGAAGTTCAGCAGACGTCATGTTCTGGTCGACACTCAATAAGTTACGGTTATCCCCCGACTTTTTGAGGCCCTACACAGGGTGCCTGTATGGGTTTGCGGATAACCAGGTGGAAGTCCGAGGCTACCTGGAGTTGAGGACTACGTTCACGGATGGAGAGGCCTCGCGTACCGAAAGCATCCGGTACTTGGTCGTGAACGCCAGCTCCGCTTACAATATTTTGTTGGGCAGACCGGCGTTGAACCGGCTGAACGTAGTAGCCTCCACGCGCCATATGAAGATGAAGCTGCCGGACCTCAGTGGCAAGGTGATAGTCATCAAGTCAGACCAGGAGGAGGCAAGGAAATGCTATGAGAGCAGCCTGAAAACGAAGAGAGGCGTGTTCATGGTGTGTGAGCGTCCGCCGAGTGCAGACACGACGATGATTGAGGCGACACCTGCTGGGTTGACGCCTAACGAGGCCATACCCGCGAGGGCGATGCTCGAAGCAGATGCACCCATGGAAGAAGGCCCTGACGACGCGGTGCCCGTGGAAGAGGCGACGCCCGTTGAGGATGATAGCAGGGAACACCCGGCGGCTAACGCCGTGGAGAGGGAGATTGGCGGCAAAACGTTTAAGTTAGGAAGTTTGCTGAGCCCAGAAGAACAGGAAGGGGTGGCAGAGGTGATTTCACGCCACTTGGATGCTTTCGCATGGTCCGCCTCGGATATGCCCGGCATCGACCCTGATTTCCTGTGTCATCACCTCAGCATGGACGCCACGGTCCGCCCCGTGCGCCAAAGAAGGAGAAAGTTTAACGAAGAGAGGCAGCTGGTGATAAAGGATGAAACGCAGAAGCTGTTGAGTGCTGGCCACATCAGGGAGATTCAATACCCTGAGTGGCTAGCCAACGTCGTCTTGGTGAAGAAGGCGAATGGGAAGTGGAGGATGTGCGTGGACTTCACGGACTTGAATAAGGCGTGCCCGAAGGACTCGTACCCACTACCCAGCATCGACGCGTTGGTGGATAGTGCATCCGGCAGCAAGGTGCTGAGCTTCCTGGACGCATTCTCGGGGTACAACCAGATCAAGATGCACCCGAGAGATGAGAGTAAAACTGCATTCATGACGGAGACTTGCAGTTACTGTTATAAGGTGATGCCTTTTGGGCTGAAAAACGCGGGCGCCATATACCAAACACTAATGGACAAGGTCCTGTCGCCCATGCTAGGGAGGAATGTGTACGCCTACGTGGATGACATGGTAGTGGCGTCACAGGATAGGGCACAACACATGGCAGACCTGGAGGAGTTGTTCGTCACAATATCCAAGTACCGCCTCAAGCTAAACCCTGAGAAGTGTGTCTTCGGGGTAGAGGCCGGTAAGTTCTTGGGTTTTATGCTCACAGAGAGGGGGATAGAAGCGAACCCCGACAAATGCGTAGCGATCTTCGCCATGCGAAGCCCGACGTCAGTAAAGGAAGTGCAGCAGCTGACAGGGCGGATGGCGGCACTCTCAAGGTTTGTTTCCGCCGGGGGAGAGAAGGGGCACCCATATTTCCAGTGCCTCAAGAGAAATAGTCGCTTTGCATGGACTGACGAATGCGAAGCGGCTTTCGTTAAGTTAAAAAAGTACCTGGCGACGCCACTGGTCCTTTGCAAACCGGTAACAGGTGTGCCCCTCCGGCTATATTTCACGGTAACGGAGCGGGCTATCAGCTCTGTGTTAGTCCAGGAGCAGGACCAGAGTCAAAAGCCCATCTATTTCGTGAGCTAGGCATTACAAGGCGCTGAGATGAGATACCAGGCGCTGGAGAAGGCAACGTTAACAGTGGTGTTTTCAGCCAGGAGGCTCCGTCATTACTTCCACAACTTTACGGTGGTAGTGATGACAAACCTCCCTATACAGAAGGTGCTGCAAAAGCCTGACGTGGCGGGAAGAATGGTGCGCTGGGCGGTGGAGCTATCAGAATTCGACATTCAGTATGAGCCTAGAGGATCCATCAAAGGGCAAGTGTACGCAGATTTTATAGCGGAACTCTCGCCCGGAGGTGAGCAAGAGGTGGAAGTGGGCTCGTAGTGGTTGCTCTCGGTTGATGGCTCTTCCAACCAACAAGGGAGTGGTGCGGGAATAGTCTTGGAGGAACCCAACGACGTACTGATTGCGCAAGCTCAGCGCTTCGCCTTTAAGGCAAGTAATAATCAGGCGGAATACGAAGCCCTGATAGCAGGAATACTCCTGGCCAAGGAGATGGGCGCACAGAACCTCCTGGTGAAAAGCGATTCCCAGCTGAATACAGGGCAGGTGTCGAGTGAGTTCCAGGCGAAGGACCCACAGATGGCGGCGTATCTAAAATACGTCCAGTTATTGAAGGGAGCATTCAACGCTTTTGAGCTGATACATGTCCCAAGGGAGCAGAATGCCAGAGCTGACCTGCTTGCCAAGCTGGCCAGCTCAGGCAAGGGGGGTAGGCAGAGGACAGTGATCCAAGAGACGCTCAAGGCTCCGCGTAAATTCGTGGAAGATAACAGGGTGGATGTCTTCCAGACTTATACAACAAGAGGAAGGCCAAGGAGTCATCGCTCTTTGACCCAAGATACGCTGAAAATGCCCTGCATCAGCACGTACGCGGATATGCCTGAAGAAGGAAGGCAAATGCAGGTATGTGTCCTAGCCGAGGGAGACACCTGGATGACGCCATACAAACGGTACCTGGCGGATGGGGCTCTCCCAGTGGAGCCGGAAGAGGGTAAGAAGGTCAAGAGAAATGCCGCAAGATATGCTCTGGTGGACGGAGTGTTGTTCAGGCACGGTTTCACTCACCCTATCTTAACGTGTGTAAGTGGCGACGAGTGTACCAGGATAATGGCGGAGCTCCACGAAGGCATTTGCGGGAGACACGTAGGGGGAAGGTCCTTAGCCTCCAAGGTGATACGCGCAGGGTTCTTCTGGCCAAAACTAAAAGAGGACTGCGCGCAACACGCCCAGCGCTGCAGGCAATGCCAAAAGCACGCTGACTAGCACAAGGCGCCGCCATAAGAACTGCGATCCATATATAGCCCGTGGCCTTTTCATACCTGGGGAATCGACATCCTGGGTCCGTTCCCACTGGCGATAAGGCAGATGAAGTATTTGATCGTTGCCATCAAGTACTTCACCAAGTGGATAGAGGCAGAGCCCGTGGCACAGATCACTGCGCACAAGGTACAACACTTTGTGTGAAAGAACATTGTGTGTCGCTTTAGCGTACCTAGGCATTGGATATCCGATAATGGGACCCAGTTTGCCAGTCAGCAGTTGAGAAATCTGTGCGTTGAGGTAGGTATCAAGCAAGTGTTCGCATCAGTCGAACACCCCCAGACCAACGGGCAAGTGGAGTCAGCAAACAGAGTCCTGCTGAGGGGGTTAAAGAGGAGGTTAGAGAAGGCCAAAGGGGCGTGGGCGGAGGAAGTACCAAGGATCGTATGGGCATACCACACCACGCCCTAATCTTTTACCATGGAGACGCCCTTCAGTTTGGTGTATGGGTCGGATGCGATGATCCCCGTAGAAATACATGAAAGTTCGCCACGCTTTCAAAACTTTGTGGTTGAAGAATCCAACGAAGAAAGGCGGGTAAACCTGGATCTACTAGACGAAGCCAGGGAGGAGGCCAGAATAAAAGCCCAAGCGGTAAAGAGGAGAGTAGAGCGGCAATATAGCTCTAAGGTAAAGCCACGACAGTTTCAGATTGGCGACCTAGTGATGAGGAAAGCCCACCCATACGAGCTGGAGAATAAGCTGTCTCCCAAGTGGACCGAACCCTTTAGAGTTACCGAGGCTAAGGGCAACGGCTCGTACAACCTAGAGACCTTAGAAGGGGGTCCCATCCCGCGCAGTTGGAATGCAGCCAACCTGAAGTTTTATTTTAGTTGACTTGTGTAAAGCAGCTATGTAACAGTCTTGTTAAAGGGGACGCTCTTTTTCCCTTTCCGGGGTTTTTTAATGAGGTCACCCAAATAAAAGAAAAACAAGTTTGAGAAAAAACCTTGCCTTGGTTTTCAGTCTTTATCTTTCTCTGTTTGAAGTAGCGAGAGGCGTCGTTAGTAAAGAAGGTGTCACCAAGAAGACAGGCGTCACCAAGAAGAAGGGCGTCGCCAAGAAAGAAGGCGTCACCAAGAAAGAAGGCGTCGCCAAGAAAGAAGGCGTCACCAAGAAAGAAGGCGTCGCCAAAAAAGAAGGCGTCACTAAGAAGAAGGGCGGCGCCAAGAAAGAAGGCGTCGCCAAGGAGAAAGGCGTCGCCGAGGAGAAAGGTGTCGCCTGAGCGCAGGCGCCGCTAAGAAACATGACGGAGGAAAAACGCACAATATATGAGACGTATGCAAAGTAAAGTGGCGTTACAGAAACCAAGTGTGGTATAGTAAAGTTGATTTTACAAGCAGTTTTCGATACAGATGGGAGTAACGCGAGTAGGGCAAACATTACAACTCATACAAAAACACAAACGAACCACTTCTCAGTGGCCATCGGAGTCAGCACGGGAAGAAGACGAAGCCCCGTTCTCAGTCCGCAGAGCTTGGGTAAGCCGTGTCCTCCGCTCTTGGTTTATTTTCGAACCTGCACGAAGGGAGATGAATGTGTCAGAGACACCATGAAGCAAAACACACACAGATAGAAAGCAATAAAGGCGGAAGTTTCTAGGGCAGTGACTCATACCTATATACTTTTCGAGAGTTCCAGCGTTGAACTCCAAACTGATCAAGGTGGCGGAGTCAAAACCTCCCGCCTTAGCGAGAATCCGGCAAACCACCTCGTCTCCCTCACCCAGTACAGTGGAAAACCATCCTGGGCGGAGGAAACGAAGTCAGAGCAGCAGATCTTGAAGAACCGGCCTTTCCACCCAGTGAATGTGTTTTGGAAGGGGGTCAGGAGAACCCTGCCAGGAATTTTACTAAGGGTTACCCAGAGGTTGTTCCTTTGCCTCTTCACACCGAGGGTGCACAACCGAAAAACCCGAAAAGGATGTCAAAGGCCTTGACAAAAGCCCAGTTGTTGGGATATAACTGGGCCGGAGCGGCATTGATCTCCATCAGCAGTTCCTTCTCAAACCTGGAGAAGGGCAGGCGCACGCCGATGGTTTTGAAAACCACCTAATAGAAGTAAAAGAAGGGGACCCTGTCGTTGGCCCATTCGTCTCCACATACTGGCTCCCCTAGAGCGCAAGGGAGCACAGCAATGTCGTCGTCGTGCCTCCTCGCGAAGGCACGGTGATTATAGGAGCATGAATCCCCTTTGTGTTCCCTTATGGCCCTGGTGGAGAGTAAGCATGAGCATTCGTCAAGAAGCTCGCTCGAAGCCCAAGTATACAGGTCCTTGGGGTTGACCCTGGGGGGAGTGGCACGAGAAGACATTCTTGAACAGAATCAGGGAGGTTTGAAGGCGTGTGGCCCACTGGTAACGCAATGGTAAAAAGCTGGTGGGAACAAACACTGGAAGAACCCTTCGGGAGAAGAGAAAGGGTGCAAGTAGAAAGGGTGCAAGTAGGTTACGAAAGGCGTAGAAATGATGAGGACAGTTTCAAAGTTTTGAAGAATTAAATATTGCGGTTAGAGCGCCAAACGACGCAAACGGAAGTATTGCAGTTATAGCGCTAAACGACGCGAATGGATGCACCGCACGATCGAGCCACGTGGCAGAGGATGGAAGGATGTCCCTAGCACCACTGGTTAAACTCAGAAAACGTTGTATCGACAGAATGCCCAAGGGTACGATGCGCCGTCGAGAGTGGGTCAGGGACACAGTAGGAGTCAGGACCAAGTCGAGTGACTGAACGTCGCATCAGCCATGCAAGAAGCGCCACGTGGAGGGCACAGGCGAAACCTTAAGCTCTTCGCTATCCTCGGGCGCCGACCAGGGCCAAGGTCAAAGTCAATGCCCAGGTCAAGATAACGCCCATGGCGACGCCAGCAGGAGACGTTGCGGGCGTCGCCAACCCAAGTATCAGCAGTGTCGCCTCCCCGATACCCAGATGTAGGAAAGACTGTGGAGGGAGACGAAATCGAAGAAGTCGAAACTAGTTACTAGCGGCGTCGCCTCCCCGATACCCACAGGTAGGAAAGACTCTGGAGGGAGACGAGATAGCCAAACGCCAGCGGATCGCTGGCAGGGTTGTTCCCCGATACCTATGGGAAGGAAAGACTATGGAGGGAACGACCCCCCCCCCCCCAGAGCACTCGACATTTTTAGACACCCTGGGACGATACGGCGTTGCTGTAGCAGGTCTCTCCTTAGGCGTGGGCGCCGGGCACTAAGAATCAAGGGACGGATCGCTTTGGTGTTAGAAACACCCTGTGGACGATACGGCCCCATTAGGCAAGCATCTCCATGGGCGTGGGCATCGACGCGTGACCTTTCCCGGGCATACAGCGCCCAACGCAGTGAAAGAAACGGGTAGAGTACAGGCAAAACAACCGAAGCACGTGAAGGAAAAAAACGAAAGTAAAATCACACAGGCGGAATTCTATATCTCAATGGCACGAAAGTAGTCATGCAAAAACCCAAAGTTGTAACGAAAGTGCAAACAATTCAAAGAATTACAAATTTATCAAAGAGGGTCAAAAACAAGTGTAAAGTGTAAAGGAATAAAGTGATGGTCGAGGGTGGAGGTTCAATCATCCAGCTCCAAGGGCACGACTTTTCCATCAACGATGTGGTGAGTGGAATCGCAGTTGGAAATGTCGATCCCCGGGTTCATGCAGACAACTTGGGCCAGAGCCTCCTGGAATCCCTCCTCGAAGGTGCCCGCCATGTCATGGATGAGGGTCTTTTTGTCCTTCTCTAACTCCTCAATGGTGGCGTCCCCAGAAGCTACCTGCTTCTCCAAAGCCTCCTTCTCCACACGGAGTCGGCTGACTTCGACCTGCAGTTTGTCGTAGTCAACCTGGAGAAGGCCCATAGCTTTGGCCTAGGTAGCCATTTCCCCCTCCACCCGCTCCAGTCTGTCGGCCTGCTCGCGGCACCGGCTCCTCAAGACCTTTTCGACTTCGTCGTAAGTTTCGACCACGCCCTGGAGGCCTGTGACTTGGACTTGAAGAGTGACTTCCCGAGTGTAGGAGTCAACCTGCAGCTCCACCGCCTCTGCCAGTTGTTTTTCAGCCTCTGCTTTGGTCTCTTGCGCCTGCTTCAGGGTGGTTTGGTATGTTTCGTTTTGGCGTCCCAGAATCTTCCTTTCCTCCTCCAGGGCAGCTACCCTTGTTTCCAAGGCCTGGAGGGTTTGGGTTTGCAAAGCAGCGTTTCTGGCCTGGGCGCGCCATTCAAGGGCCACCGCCAAGAAGGCCCCCAAGTAGAAGGGCATGCCCTCCTTCCTATCGGAGCCTTCTGGCATTGTTCCACCACTGAAGCCCCTCATCAGATGCATAATTGGACGAGGGAGGGCGATAAGATCGGGGGCGGCAGCGACGGGGGCAGGAGAAGCAAAGACCTCTACCGGTGGCGGAGGTGGAGCAGACTCGGCGCCTTCGCCTATATCCTCTTGGACGATTGTGGGGGGAAGGGAAGTAGCGTTTGGAGGGTTGTCCCTGAAAGAATCCTCTCCCCGGGGCGACACCGCTGGTAGGAGGGGAACCCTTGCAGATTTCCTCCTCTTGAAGGGTGCCACGCCATCCGAGTCCTCATCGTCGGATATGATCTCCAAGACCCGTTTCCCTTTGTCGAGGGGGGTTGGGGCCGGTGATGAGGCCACGGCCAGAGGAACGGCGGCAATGGGCAGAGGAGAGCTGGGAGTTTGAAGCGCCTCGGGGCTATGTGGGGACGGTGAAGATGAGTCTAGTGGGGCTTCGGTAGTGGTCGGTGGTGGCGGAGGCAGGGTTGATGGGGGGTTTGGGTCTGCAGCAGGGGCGGAGGAGGCGCCCGCTTTGGTAGCACGAGAGTCCTTCATCGCTTTCGCCAGCATCATCCTTTTGGAGGCGTCCATCACCGATCCTACATTCAGATAAACCAAGCAGCAGAAGTCAAAGCCAAAGCAATTATGCAAAACCACAAAACGCGTAGAAACGTGAGACGCAAGTCACATGGTTCAATGGAAAACAGGTGGAAGAGGCCAGAGGAACAAACACTCGATAGTAAGGTACAGATAACAAAAGATGGTAAGGGGAGAGTCTCCCTACCAAAGTATGTGGTCAGGGCGTGAGCGTTGTATTCGCTCGCGATAAGCTTCAATGTATCGAAGACAATCCCCAGGCCAGCCAAGGCCTTGCATACCTCCCTATCAGCAAGGGATAGCTCATCCAGGGCTTTGGCCCTGAGCAGCTTAGGGTGCTTCGTCCAGTACAGGGGAAAGTCGTCTAAGGCTGTGGGGTCGTGCTTGGCGCTGCACACCCTAAAGAATTTTCCTTTCCAGTTTTTGTAGGAGTTCTGGAAGAGGGAGAGGAGGATCCTACCCGCGATCCCGGAGAAGCTTACCCAAAAGCTTTTCCCCTGTTTCTTCACTTCGAAGAAATGCAAGAAAACATCCACGGAAGGAAGGATGCCCAGGTGCCCGCAGAGAATTTGAAAACCCCTTACAAACGCCCAGCTGTTGGGGTGGAGCTGGGCGGGGGCTGTGTTAATCTCGGTGAGGAGTTCCCTCTCAAAGGGCGTGAATGGGAGACGCACCCCGACGCATTTAAACACCGTCTGGTACATGAAGAAGAAAGGATTCCCCTTTCTAGGTCTGTCATCCACACAGACAGGTTCCCCCGGTTGGCCGGGACGAACGGAGATGTGCGTGTCATGAGTGCGGCAGAAAGCATTAAAGTTGTACAAGTGGGGATCCCCACGATGATTCTCCAGGTCCTGAAAGGATGTCAGGCTGGTACACTCGTTCAAAAGCTCCTCGGGGGCCCATGTATAGAAGGCTTTATAGTTGGACTTGGGGGTCTTGGGGGGAGAACCAGACTTGGAGTTCGGGCGCGTCATGGTGTGAATAAATAGTTGGAGAAAGAAGAAAGGAAAAAGGTTTTTAACAAGTGATGCAAAGACAGAAAAGGGGGTAAAACCCCAGGAAATGCCACCCACGCGAGAAAACCCAGAGGGAAGGAGAAGGGAACGGAGAAGAAAGGAGAAGCGGAAGAACACAGTGATGCATAAACGTAAACAGTCCCAGGCAGTTCAGTAAACTATGCAATGGCGAAGGAGAAGAATCAAGGATACGCAAAAATCATACCTTTACCGTCAAAGTGAGGGAGAAAGGAGAGCACGAAGGAAGGAGCAGAAGTTGCAGAGAAAAGGCTTGAAGGCGATGAACAGTGCGGAGATGCAGAGAGAATGGATGTAATAGTGGTGTGAGCGCGGGGTTTGGGGTAACTTGAACGTTACATTTGCAACCCAAGAGGCGCTAATTAGGAGCCGTGAGATCGTGTCGTGCATCAAAGGATTAAACGCCCAAGAGGAGCGCAAGAGACTCTAGAGGTTGGCCGTGTGATGAGCCACGTGGCGCACGATTAAGCGTAGCCCCAAAAGGTGTTACTTTCCCCGCTTCAGAGGATGTCCAATCAGCCATTAAGAGCGCCCCTATGGTTCAGAGAGTGTCACGTCAATGACACGTCATTAGGGTGACACGTGGACGGCGTAGGCGAGGCCTTAGTCTTTGCGCTGAAGACAAGTCTTCGGCTTAAGACTGGGGGCTTGTCTACCGTCCCGTATCCGGGCGTTGACAAAGTCATGGTCAAAGTCAACACCTGGAGTCAAAGTCAACACAAGGCGTCGCCTACGTGAAGAGACGCCAAGTACCAACGTCGCCGGGAGGAAGCGTCGCCAAGGTAAGGCGTCGCCTAGATGAAGGCGTCGCCCAACCAGGGCGTCGCCAAGATTAAATATCACTAAGACAAGGCGATCACAGTGTGGTTCCCCGATACCCGTGGGTAGGAAAGACCATGGAGGGAGCGACGCTGTGAGAAGGCCTCAAGTCCCGATAAATCCGGGGTTATGATAAGGAGAAAAGAAAGGTGGCTTCAAGGCCATAGTGATAGCATCAGTGTAGGGCAGCCTGACTCGTGAAGTACCCTTGCCACCCCAGAGACGCCTTTGGGACAGATACGACTCAAGAGGAGGGTCACGCCCAGGGTAGCCGGGTGCAGGGTACGAGAGGAAGGCAGATACGCTCTCAAAGTGAGTGACTAGAGGATTGGGGGCATGAGTTGGCACCCAAAAGGTCACCCCTTGCACAATAGCACTCCCAAGCAGGAGGACTCACACGAAGAAACGTCCCAGATGGGGTCATGGCGCTGTGAGGCCCTCCACGTGTACGACAGCCAGGTCAGAATAGAAACACCATTTAGTCAGGTACCAGGTAATTAAAGTCATTTAATACGGTTTCTGTTTCGAGCGTTTAAGGTACTATAAAGGCTCCCAAGCGTTTCAACGTCTTAAATGCGCTACGTTTTCTAATTAGACGTGTTAATTAAGTGCGTTACGTTGTATGATTAAAAGCGCTTTAAGACGCTTTAAATGCTAGGGTAGTTTAAATAGCGCTGAGAATGTTGGGAACGGGGTTCGAACTTTTGGCTAATTTTCCAGAAACACTCTAGTTGCTTGCTCGAGCCTTGGGGTTTTGGACAAGCGACTAGGGAAGGGTTTTGGCCAGAACGAGAAAACAGACACTAGACAGTTCCTTTTTACCACCTTCAGAGTACGACACGCGGTGCTCCGATATGGAGGTGCTCAGTTCTTTTTTGGTGTTTCTTGCTGGCTGACTTGAGCGTCGGAGTGCAAACGGCCGCTAGGGCGCCCTTTTGTCCTTCTTTGCAGGAAACCACGGGTAACCAGTGGCAAGGAGTCCCTAGCTGACGGTTGAGGTTGCGCACGAAGACGTCCCAGGTCAATCGGACGGAACAAGAGTTGACATCCAAGAAGGCCCAACAAAGTGTAGCTTAGTCTTATTTGTGGTGTAAATAGCATAGCCTTATGAACCTTTGTTTAAATTCTGCAAATTAGGATTAAGGAGGAGTTAACCTAGATTAGCTACGGTTTCTAGAAGCTCTCCACTAATCTAGGACGTCCATGTGCAAGTTAGAAGGCCATGTGCACCCATGTGCCATGTGCTCCATGTGCTCCTTCATTTGCATGTCATTTAGATTACATTTCATTTGTATTTGGCTTTTCAAATTCCAGCCCTCTAAACACTATAAATTGAGGTGCTTGGCTCATGTTTTTGCAAGATTGAATAGAGTATTGTTATGCTGCCAAATTTGTGCCATACACTACTCCTTGCCTAGCATCTAGGTTTTAATCTTCACTTCATCACCTTCAAAGGGGCTGACCGAACCTCCCCAATTCCCCACTCTCATGCACCTTCAAGGCACCCATACTTCCTAGGAAGGCCTTGCTCCATCAACAACCATAAGCTTCCGCAAATGCACCCCAAAAACCACAAAAGAGAAGAGCTCAATGCCATCATTTGGTATCTAGAGCTATGGTTCATCAAAGATGAGTATCTCTTTGCATTTTTCTTTTTGATTTCTTCTTTCTCCAAGTTGTTCATCTTTATTCCAAGTTGTCTTGCTGTTTTTTTGTTTTAATATGATTTGAATGCTTGTTTATTCATTTCAATCGGTGGGTTTTATTCAAAATTGTGCTTGAACATCTATTTTCAATTTGAGTCATGCTTGAAATATCATTTGGGTCATATGATGTTCTTGAGTCTTTTCATTTTATGAATCCATAAGTTTTGTCTAAGTCATGTGTTTCCATATTTGTCAACAAATCCTAGTTGTACTCTTCTTGATTTAATTGTTTCTTGTTTTTTTTTTTTTTTTGAATGCTTGATCTGAAATCTATATTGTTTTGATCCTTTGGTGCATTTTTCTTTTAGTTTGAGTTCATATTTGTGTGTTAGATCCACACAAATTCCATTACACTAATTCCATTGTGTTTTTGTTCGTATATCATTCTGTTTTTGTTTCCAGATTTCAGAATCCCCTGTTTTCACAAATTTGTTTTGGCTGTTTTGCTTTATGAAAATCAAATACATCATAAGAAAAGTCTGAGCCTCTGGATTTCACTAGATTGAGGTGTTAGAAAAAGAACAAAAAAGAATCAGTTGAGAAAAAGAAATAAAAAAAAAGATAAATCTTACAAAAAAAGTGTGCAATCCTGACGTTACATCTGGTGGTACTGAGCACTGATTTTAAAAACATTATTAAAATTAATTGGTGCATGCGTTTGGAGTGAAACCAACGCCAAAAATTTGTTAAGATCTTGATTTGTTTGAGTATCAATTTTCAGAAGCAAATATCAAAGAGCCAGTTCAGCCTAAATCTGTAAAAGTCACGCATTCTGAACCACAACATTTTGTTTCAGTGGTGCTGTTTTTGGTTTTTAAATCAAATCTAGTGCTATTCCATAGGTTCCTTTTTGTGTGCCATCCATTTCTTTGAGTGCCTTTTTATTTGCTTATCTAGTTTCATTTGAACTCTTTCTAAGTTGTGTCACATTTTATTCCATTTACGTGGTACTGTTTTTTCAAATTAATTTGTTTCTTGCTTTATTTTTTTGACCTCTAAGCTTGGTGGTGGATTAAATATCAATTGGTACTTGTTGAGTGGGAATTGACTTGAGGGGAGTCTAGTTTTACTTAATAGGTGCTGGATTGAAGAATTTAATTACCTAATCCCAAGAGGATCAAAGGCAAGGGGTAGAAACAAACACATACTAAATACACCACACACCTTGGAAGGCCCAACAAAGAAGAAACAACAAAAGGGAGTGCAATTAGAAAAACAACAAAGGGAGTGCCATTTAATTTGTTTGCAATTTAACTCTTGTTAATTACTTGTTAATCACGCAATTAGACGGTGAGTGTGTCTTCAAGGGCTCCAAGTGTCCAAGAAGCCTCACCTAGGGCCGACTAGCTTAAACTTTCAAGCTTAGCATTTGTTAATTGCTTTAATTACGCCAATTGCTTTTGTTTAACTTCGCTTAATTGCTTTTGTTTAGTTTTGTTTAAAGCTTTGATAAATTGCTTTAGTTGTTAGATAGCTTGCATTGTTTTTGTTGCATAAAATTTGATTTTCCAATCCTCATTGTGTTTTAAGTGATTTACCTAAAGAAAGATTTGTGTCAAGATTTTGAGGGATATTTTTTGGCTAAGGCAAGACTTGGTATTTAAGTAGTCCATTGTGACTCACCTCTCTTACCTGGAAAACTATCTTCATTAGCTTCCCTCATCTTTCTTAAAGTAAAACATTTCTATACACAAAGCTTTAGTCATGTCTTCTCACTCCTCAAAATCTCTTAAAAGTGATGTGAAATCCTTGAAATCTCTTTTAAAACAACTTTCCAAGGATATTCAATCAATTTCATCTAAACAATTGGAGAATGAGACCAAAACTAATGAATTGACTAAAGCAAAGGATGAGAAGTCTCACATTTCAAAAAAATTACCTTCTCATGCATCTATCTCTAAAGATCATGATTCTTTTGGGGAGGGAAGCCTTAGAATAAATTATTATTATCAAGCATACCCTAGAAGACATAGAAGAGATAGAAGAGAACAAGAAAGCCCAAGAGAGGTTAGGGTAGACCAACCCCATTTCTATGGAAAAGAAAATGTAGAAGCTTGCTTAGATTGGGAAATGAGGGTAGAAAAATTGTTTGCTTCCCATAAAGTAAAGAAGGAAAGAAAGATACAAAAGAAAAGAGAGGAAGACGAAAGGGAAGCTAAATAAAAAGAAAAAGAAAAACCAAGTGAGGGGTGGTGTGAATCTAGAAAGAATGAGGAATATCTTATAACACCCCTTACAAGCATATTAAAAATAGAAAATCAAGATAAAACCCTTGAGAAACAAAAGGTGTGGGAAAAGAGTGTTGCTTCCCACAAGGTCCTTCAACAAGAAAGAAAATTTGAAAATACCTTTGAAAACATGCTTCTTGTTGAAAAACCTAGCCTTACCTTTTGTGAAGGAACACTTGCAAGCATAGTCACAAAAGAAGAAACCTTAAAAGAGGCTTGCATAGATAAAGATGAAGTAGATTATTTCTCATATGTGCTAAGATATCACCAAGTGAAGGTCAAGTTATCTATAGTTATCTACAAAGACAATTTTTTATGTGAGCTAGTGCCTAAAGAAACTTATCATGTCTTATTGAGACAACCATTGCAAAATGTACAAATTCTCATAAACAATGGTTGTAACAACAAGACTACCTTTACACACAAGAGAAAAATTCTTCATGAAGGAGAACTCATGGACCAAATTAGAGTTGATAAAACTCTAGAGCTTTTAAAAGGAAAACTTTTGTCACCCATGAGAAAGGAGGTTCAAAGACATTACCCTAGAGACATTTCTTGTTTCAAAACTACACCTAAGGCAATGTCTCATGAACTCTATACTCCTTCACCTTTTGCAAATGATCCTTGGGAAGACACAAGCCTAAATTTCATATTAGAGCTTCCTAGGACAACAAAAGGTTTTGAATACAACTCCTTTGACCTAAGGCAATGTCTCATGAACTCTATACTTCTTCATGATTTATCTTCAAACATAGTGTTGAATAGAGCTCCAAAATTTGAAAACCATCATTTGAGGATTCTCTTGAAAAAATTTGAAACTAAATTTTTCTTTTCAAAGTCTTGTCATCCTCAAAAGAATGGTCAAAATAAAATTGAAAACATAGCTCTTTCTACTATGCCTAGAGAAATCATGAGAGACAACCACAATTCTTGGGATGAGTATCCTTTTCCTATTGAGCATGCATACAATGGAGTAGTCCACAAGATTACTCATCTTTCTCCATTTGACGTTGTATGTGAACATAGTCCTCTTTCCCTTTTTAAGTTGTTACCACCTCCTAAAGGAATTATGCCTAAGGAAAAAGTAACTACTATTAGAGATTTTATAAAACATAAGAGGATTAGAGGACACATACAATCATCAAAAGGGAAATATTGTGAAAAGTTGCCAAAAACAAAAGAAAAACAAAAATGGCAACTTCTCACAATTAAGTTTTCTCCAATTGCTCACACTAACTCCTTTGTTTTGTTTCAAGATTCCCATAGATGGACGTTTGATCCAGGAGGACAAGCCTTGACGAAGCAAGAGGCTGCTATTCGAGATCAAGTCTGTAGATCTGAGGATAGATCTTCTCAAGAAGGAGGAGATGATGGACACCATCCAGCCACACTCATCCCCCTAGTTGAAGAAAAAGCATTGGATTTGAGGAAAAATCTTTTTTCAAGAGGGAGGGGATGATGGAAGAGGCCCCAACACCCAAAAGAGCGTCTAGGACCAACCTTGCATGATAGGCAACCAAGAGAGTGTCTAGGACCAACCTTGCATAGAGGGCACCCACAAGAAGCGTCTAGGCCACACAAGAAGCGTCTAGGCCACACAAGGAGCGTCTAAGAGAGTTGAGATCCAATAAGGGTGACGTCCAAGAAGGCCCAACAAAGTGTAGCTTAGTCTTATTTGTGGTGTAAATAGCATAGCCTTATGAACCTTTGTTTAAATTCTGCAAATTAGGATTATGGAGGAGTTAACCTAGATTAGCTACAGTTTCTAAAAGCTTTCCACTAATCTAGGACGTCCATGTGCAAGTTAGGAGGCCATGTGCACCCATGTGCCATGTGCTCCATGTGCCTCCATGTGCTCCTTCATTTACATGTCATTTAGATTACATTTCATTTGTATTTGGCTCTTCAAATTCCAGCCCTCTAAACACTATAAATTGAGGTGCTTGGCTCATGTATTTGCAAGATTGAATAGAGTATTGTTATGCTGCCAAATTTGTGCCATACACTACTCCTTGCCTAGCATCTAGGTTTTAATCTTCACTTCATCACCTTCAAAGGGGTTGGCCGAACCTCCCCAATTCCCCACTCTCATGCACCTTCAAGGCACCCATACTTCCTAGGAAGGCCTTGTTCCATCAACAACCATAAGCTTCCGCAAATTCACCCCAAAAACCACAAAAGCGAAGAGCTCAATGCCATCAGATTAAGCTTTTGAAAAGTTGAGAATTGCTTAGAGATTGCATTGATCAAAGAGTGTGAGATAGGATTTTCATCTTGTATTGATTTCAGATCTTTTCTGTAACAAGTGTAATCCTTTGTACTTTGAAAGAAACTCTGTGTGTATAGCTGAGAAGTGTTGTGTGTTCTTAAGGGGATCAAGATCAGCATTCTTAGTGGTGTTGTGCTGGACCAAAGGAAGTGTGTGTCTTGAGGGGATTAAGGTCACTTCTTTGGTTGTGTTGTAAGTGATCTACGATTGATTGCTTAGTGGATTCCCTAGTGGTTTCTGGGAAGACTGGATGTAGCTCTGGGTTAATAGTGAACCAGTATAAACCTCTGTGTGCATTCTCTCTATCCTTAATTTCTTTAAATCCAATTTTTATATTTGTGAATTGGTATAAACAACCGATTGTTTCTGCGAAACAACTGATTTTTTTTCTGGTGTTGTGCTTATTTGCTTTGTGTTTTGGCAAACTAAATTCTGATTCAAGTGTTTCTCAAAGTAATTTCATTCTAGGCTTAAAAGTTTGCGAAAACCCTCTTTAAACAATTCACCCCCCTCTAGTTTAAAGTCATACATTCTAACACTCATCCCATGAATTAATCAAAATGGAGAGCCTCTCACGAGAAACAACTCCAAGATAGCTCATAAACTCATCTGCTTTAGGACCAAAGACCACTCCAGTGCTTTAGGACCAAAGTCAACACGTGTCTTCTCACCAGCAACACGTTTCAATGCGAAACGCTTCAATCTAGTAGGTCCTCTGTTGCCTCGTCCGGATCAAGGTATGATTGGAGTCTGATTGTCATCCATATCTCTGTTAAAAAAATTAGGTAACAAACATTAGTTAATTTGCATGGAATGAAAATCATATAAAAATAATACATAAAGTTTTAAATGCGTATTTACGGGTGGCATGTGGGTTGAATGTTCATATGTAAATTCCTTCACTGTGGTCTTTACGGGTTGCATGTACATCATCAAGTACATCGTCATCTTTATTAATTATCATTGGTGTGAATGAACGGGGGTCACCATTTTCAATATCATCTATGGCCTCCCCTTGTTTTTTCCTGTGTAAAATGACATACCAATGTTCTGACGTAGGATCTTTCACGTAGAAAACCTGAGATGCTTGTTGAACCATTATAAATGGCTCATCTCGATACCCTATGTTTCGAAAGTCCACTTGATGGAAGAGGGCCAAGCACCACCTTACGTGAAGGGCTACCACAAGGGCGTCTAGGACCAACCTTGCATGAAGGGCAACCACAAGAGCGTCTAGGACCCACCTTACATGAAGGGAAACCACAAGGGCGTCTAGGACCAACCACAAGGTCCATGACCAAGAGAGTTGATGAAGATTGGAACAAGGCTACGGATGGAAGGGAAACATATCTTTACATGTTCCAAGAAAGCCCATCAAGCGTAGCATAGTTTATTTGTGGTGCAAATAGCATAGAATTGTGAACCTTGTTTAATTTGCAAATTAGGATTAAGCTAGGATTACCTAGGTTAGTTTACGGTTTCTGTTCCCGTATGGCAATACAGTCCCACATCGCTCAGGAATCGAGGTCAAGGGCAGTTTATATACTCCCTCCTCCCTTCATCCTTCGAGGCGCCTTTTAAGGACAAAACCATGGCGGAGCACCGACCTCCAAAGCGGACAATACCTCGAATGCGGTGATTGACCCTAGCAATGCTGCCCAACGACTTGAGGTCGGAACAGTTTCTAGAACCTACTAAACTAACCAAGGCCGACCATGTGAAGGCTAGGTGTCCCATGTGCTCCCATGTGCCATGTGCTTCCATGTGCTCCCTTTTGCATGTAAGTTGGCTAGCATTTGCTCTACATTTGCATTTACATTTCCGGTCCTCCAAATGCTATTTAATGAGGAGCCTACCTCATGTAAATCTAAGATTAAATTGAGTATAGTTATGCTGTCAAATTTGTGCCATACATACTCCCTTGCCTAAAATATCTCTAGATTTAGGTCCTTAATCTTCAAACCTATCACCTACCAATGGGAGCTGGCCGAACCTCTCCTATCTCCATACTCTTCATGCACCTCCAAGGCAGCCACACCTCCTAGGAGGGCTTTGATCCACCTACAATACATTAAGCTTCCGCATACCACCCAAAAACTGCAAAAGAGAAGAGCTTAATGCCATCACCACTAGTGTGAATCCTGATTCATCAATTTTAACCCCACTATTATTGTCAACCCATTTACACTTGAAAACTGGAACAAAAAACTTAGTGTAGTCAACCTCCCATATCTCTTCTATAAACCCATAGTATGCCATTGATACAAGTACTGGATTTGTACATTTCGAAGTCGAAAACTGCATTGACTCTGCTTCAAGAGTAACATCAAAATTTTGAACTGTACTCTTTTCACCCATAGACTTCGTGCAAAATATACAATTATTCACTTCGTACGCTGTACATGAGATGACATCAAACTTCAATCCAGCAACCAACCAGGTCAAGGTCTCTGATGCCGTTGAATCCTTGAACACCTCGTCTTTAAACCAAGGCATGAATGTTCTATTATGTTCCATCAAGACCCATTTCTCTGTTTGTCTTGGCTTATTTTCCTTCACAATGGCTTTATGAGCTTCTATGTAAGGTATAACTTCATCTGTGTTATTCAATATATACAAATGTGCTTGCAAGATTTCTGATCGAGATTTGCTTACAATATTACCACCACGTAAACATTTACTTGTAGAATGCCTGTGGTGCCATGAATTAGCTGGAAGACCTATTGGATTTGCTTTTGACATGTACTCTAAACAAAATTCAGTACTTTCTTCAGCTATGTACCTTTCAATCATTGAAGCTTCTAAACGATAATGATTTTTCAAATAACCTTTCAAAATTTTCATATACCGTTCAACAGGATAGATCCATCTTAAGTACACTGGTCCACACAATCTAGCCTCTCTTACCAGATGCACCACTAGATGAACCATGATGTCAAAAAAAGATGGAGGAAAAAACATCTCCTATTCACACAAGATAACAACAACTTCATTATGAATTTCATCTAGTTTTGATGGATCAATGACTTTACAACATATGGAAGAGAAGAATGAACACAAATGGGTTATGTAATGTCTAACATTTTTTGGTAAGATCCCACGAATAGCTACCAACAACTATTGCATCAAGATGTGGCAGTCATCAGACTTCAATCCAATTAACTTCAAATCTTGCATTGACACTAGGCTCTTCACATTTGAGGAATATCCTTGTGGCACTTTCACACCCTTTAGACATTGACAAAAACTAAATTTTTCATCTTTTGACACTGTGTAACAGGCTGGGGGCAAATATGTACACTTACCCATTTCTATGGGTGCCAACTCGCCCCGTATGTTCATCTCAATCAAATCTAAACAAGCATTTAGACCATCCTTCGTCTTCCCGTTAATGTGAAGAAGTGTACCAATTAAGCTATCACACATTCTTCTCAACATGCATTACATCTATACAATGTCTGACTTCTAACCTCGACCAGTAGGGAAGATCAAAGAAGATTGATTTCTTCTTCCAAATGTTTGTCACAGATGACTTTTTTTTTTACTTACCGAAGGTGTGGTCTATGTTATTTACCTTTTCGTAAACCTCAACACCAGTTAATGGAGTTGGTGGACCACTAGCCTCTTGGTGTCCATTAAAGGCTTTTTTTCAACCTCCGGCAAGGATGATGAATTATAAGAAACATTCGATGTCGAAGATATATTGTCTTCCTTCCATGTTTCAATGTTGAGAAGCAATGTCTTCTTCGCATATTGGACATGCTTAAATACCCTTAACACTATAATCTGATAAGTTACCATATGCCGGAAAGTCATTGATGGTGCAAAATAACATGGCATGAAGCTTGAAAGTTTCATTAGCAAATTCGTCAAATACTTCAACACCCTGTTCCCACATTAACTTCAAATCTTCAATTAAAAGACTTAGATAAACATCTATATCATTCCCTGGCTGTTTCAGAGCGAATATCATCATAGACAACATCATGTATTTTCGCTTCATGCACAATGCAGGAGGTAAGTTGTAAATAACTAGCAAAACAGGCCATAAACTATGGTTTGTACTCATATTACCAAACGAATTCATTCCGTCTGTAGCTAAACCAAGTCATATATTTCTTGATTCTTTATCAAACTCTGGAAACTCATCATCAAATTTCTTCCACTAAATAGAATCAGTTGGATGTTGATACATGCCATCACATTTCCTCTCATCTACATGCCATCTAAGATTCTTAGCACTGTTTGGGTTTGCAAAGAAACGCTTCATCCTTGGAATGATGGGAAGATACCACATAACCTTCATTGGGGGTCCATGCTTTTCTATATCTTCAATATTATCATAATCTTTTTGTTTCAACTTATAACGTGATAACCCACACCTCGGGCAACTTTTCAACAATTCAAAATCTTTCCGATAGAATATACAATCATTAGGATGTGCATGTATCTTGTTATACTCCATACCCATTGGACAAAGAATCTTTTTGGCCTCATAATTATGATTAGGTAGAGTATTTCCCTCTTGAAGCATACCTTTCAACAACTGAAGCAATTCCGTGAAGCTTTTATCAGTCTATCCCTTTATTGCCTTCAAATTCATCAATCTTAACACTGCCGAAAACTGTGTGTAGTTAGTTGATCCAGGATACAATGGAGTCTTTGCATCGCTTGACATACTTCCATATCCATGTGCTTTTGCAAAAGACTTAGCTCCTACATCACGAATCATGTCCTTTAATCGATCATCATCTACATCACCGTGTACTGCTTCATCCATGGTGGACTCCACGTATTCTTCAGTTACGGAAACACGTGGTAAAGTTAATAATTCACCATGGCATATCCAAGTTGTATAAGATCGAAGAAACCTATCACATAGCAAGTGCTCCCTCATTATATTAACATCCAGTATCCTTCCATTCAAACAGTTAACGCACGGACACCTGATCTTTGCTCCATCATGACCACTACTAATCGCATTATGTTGTGCAAATTGTATAAATTCTTCTACTCCTCTTTCGTACTCGTCACTTATACGAACAAAATTCATCCAATTTCGATCCATTATATATTCTGGAATTGTTACGATTTTTCAATTAGTGTTCTATCTCACGCGTTTGCCGAGGGTCGAACACCCCCGAACTCAATACCAGAACGTATAATTGCCGAAGATAACATATAAAGTAACAACTAACTACTAAATAATATAAATTTTAAAAAATACAAATTACATAATACATAAAAAAGAACAAATTCAAAATATAATAAGTACTAATACTAAATAATATAAATTTAAAAAAATACAAATTATAATACATAAAAAAACATACAAATTCAAAATATAATAAATACTATATAATTTAAAATTTAAAATATACAAATTATAATACATAAAAAAAAATTCAAAAAATTAAAGCTAAATTCAAAAAATTTAAAACAGTACACCAACCTCTGAACCAACTTCGGTGGTGAAAAGTGGCAGGGGAGCGACAGCAACAGCGGCGGCAGCGGAACCGGTGGCGGAACAGCGACGGAGATGGGAATGCCTATGGAACAGTACCTTCGACCACCAATGGAAGGATAAAAAACAAATATAAAGAAACGAAAAAAGCGAATAGTACATTTGTGAAGATGGAGAGGAAGAAAGCGATTCAAGAAACTTACAATGGTACAATATAATGAAGATGCAGAAGAAGAGATAAACGTACGCCAACGCAGGAACAATGCAAACGAAAGGTAAAGAGGAGAAAGAAACAACGAAAGTCTGTGGTGCGCTTAAAACATTTAGGGTAAAAAAGGATTTACAAATGCGGCTAAACGTAAAACCGCACTTGTAAATCAAGCGCTTTGATTTACAAGTGCGGTTTTAGGTTTAGCCGCATTTGTAAATCAAACTAATTTAAAAAATGTCATCGCGTTTTTTACGAATGCGTTTAAGCGTAAAGCCGCACTAAATAAGAGCATTTTTTTCTTCATTTTGCACTCGGGGGACCAAATCTTAGCACTTGAATTTTTCTTTTGTAGGAAAAATTGATGGAAAGCATGCAGCTGTGGTACCTGGATAGTGGTTGTTCCAAACACATGACTGGAGATAAATCTAAGTTTGTGAACATCACCTTCAAACAAGAAGGGCATGTGACATATGGAGACAACAACAAGGGAAGAATTCTTGGAAGAGGCTTTATAGGAGACAAGAGCAACTTATTGATTCATGATGTCTTGTATGTAGAAGGTCTAAAACACAACCTTCTTAGCATTAGCCAACTGTGTGACAAGGGTTATCAAGTCATCCTCAAGCCAAAATCCTGTGAGATCTGCCTTCCCAACTAAAAAAAAAGTAATGTTGATTGGTAAAAGAATCAACAATGTGTATCTCTTAGATATCTCTTCTTCTTATTCCATTGGTTGTCTTCTTTCTATGCATGATGAATCTTGGTTATGGCATAGAAGAATAACCCATATTCACATGAATCATTTGAACAACTTAATTTCAAAAGATCTTGTGATAGGGTTATCCAATCTCAAGTTTGAAAAGGACCACATTTGTGAAGCATGTCAAATGGGGAAACAAATCAAACATTCCTTCAAACTAAAGAATGTTGTTTCTTCTTCAAAACCCCTTGAGCTGCTGCACATGGACTTGTTTGGTCCTTCAAGAACCATGAGTCTTGGTGGTAACTATTATGCTCTTGTTATTGTTGATGATTTTTCTAGGTACACATGGACACTCTTCTTGGAATCAAAGAGTGATGCTTTCTCTGCCTTCAAAAAGCTTGCTAGTAGACTACAAAACACAAAAAGCAGTAGCATTGGTTCTATAAGGAGTGATCATGGAGGGGAATTTCAAAATGAGAATTTCAGCAAATTTTGTGAAAAGATGGGGATCCTGCACAACTTTTCTGCACCAAGAACTCCTCAACAGAATGGAGTAGTGGAAAGAAAGAATAGATCTCTTGAAGAATTAGCGAGAACCATGCTAAGTGAATCCTCCCTACCCAAATATTTTTGGGCTGAAGCTGTTAGCACCTCTTGTTATGTGATGAATAGAGTGCTCATAAGGCCAATCTTGAAGAAAACTCCTTACGAACTCTTCAATGGAAGGAAGCCAAACATTAGTCACCTAAAATTTTTTGGATGCAGTTGTTTTCTTCTGAATAATAGGAAAGAAAATCTGGGAAAGTTTGATGAAAAAGCTGACAATGGCATCTTTATTGGCTACTCCTCAAATAATCATGCTTATAAGGTTTACAACAAGAGACTCATGATTGTAGAAGAATATGTTCATGTGGTGTTTGATGAAGTTGATCACAAAGATATGAAATCCTCGAAAAACAACACAAAAGAGGATGAACACAATCATTCTACAGAAACTGGAATCCTGTCCATAAAAACAATCGATTGATTCATCGAAACAACTAGTTGAAATTCTGCAGCAGGATGAGTTGTCTAAGGAATGGAGAATTCCCAGGGATCTTTCGATGGAAAACATCATTTGGCAGATAAAGGAGGGTGTTTCTACATGAAGTACTGTCTCAAACTTCTGTAGGAACACAACTTTTGTCTCACAAGTTGAACCAAAGACAATTGAAGAAGCACTTAATGATGAGAAATGGGTGGCTACAATGCATGAAGAGTTAAATCAGTTCACTAGGAATGATGTATAGTTTCTTGTTCCCAAGTCAGATAAGATGAGCATCATTGGATCTAAATGGGTCTTTAGAAACAAGTTGGATGAAGCTGGTGTGATTACTAGAAACAAGGCAAGACTAGTTGCCAAAGGTTACAATCAAGAAGAAGGAATTGATTATGGTGAAACCTTTGCTCCATTTGCAAGATTAGAAGCTGTAAGGTTGTTGTTGGCCTTTGCTTGTATGAGTGGATTCAAATTGTTTCAAATGGATGTTAAGAGTGACTTCCTCAATGGAATCATCAATGAAGAAGTATATGTTGAACAACCACCGGGTTTTGAAGATCATCAACATCCCAACCATGTATACAAGCTGAAAAAGGCCTTGTATGGGCTTAAGTAAGCTCCAAGAAAATGGTATAAAAGGCTTAGTAACTTTCTTTTATCCAATGGTTGTGAGAGAGGGATGATTGACAAGACTTTCTTTATTAAGAAGTCAAATGCTGAAATTATCTTGGTCCAAATCTATGTTGATGACATAATTTTTGGCACTACTAAAGATAGTTTATGTAAAGAATTTGTGGCTGCCATGCAAGGTGAGTTTGAAATGTCTATGATGGAGGAGCTTTCATTCTTTCTTGGACTGCAGGTCAAGAAATCTAAAGATGGAATTTTCCTATGTCAATCAAAGTATTGAAAAGAAATTCTCAAGAAATTTGAAATGGAAAATTGCAAAGAAGCTAGCACACCTATGCCATCAAGTTGTTAAAAGATGCTGATGTGGCTGGAAAAGGGTAGATCAAACCAAATATAGAGGATTGATTGGTTCCTTACTCTATCTCACAACAAGTAGATAGGATATCATGTTTTTCGTGTGTATTTGTGCAAGATTCCAAGCAAATCCAAAGGAATCTTATCTCAAGGCTGCAAAAAGAATTCTCAAATATCTCAAAGGAATAACCAATATTGGTCTACGGTATCCTTCTCACTCTCCTATACACTTAATTGGATATTCTGACTCTAATTTTGCAGGGTGTAAGCTGGACCGAAAAAGCACTAGTGGCTCTTGTCATCTTCTTGGATCAAGTCTTATTTATTGGCATAGCAAGAAACAAGCTTGTGTGGCTCTTTCCACTGCAGAAGCTGAATACATTGCTGTTGGAAGTTGTTGTGCACAAATTCCTTGGCTCAAACAACAGCTAGAAGACTTTGGCTAAAAGATTAGCAAGGTCCCTTTGCTTTGTGACAATACAAGTGCTATAAATCTCACCAAAAATCAGATTCATCATTCAAGAACAAAGCACATCGAGATTCGTCATCACTTCATAAGGGATCATGTGAACAATGGAGATTGTGAGATGAAATTCATTGAATCAAGACTGCAACTTGCTGACATATTCGCAAAACCTTTGCCAAAAGACAGGTTTTTCTTTTTAAGAAATGAGTTAGGCATTCTTGATTCACAAACTCTTTCTTAAATCTGTTTTTATCTCTTTCTAACTCTATTTGTGAAGAAAAATAGAGAGAGAATATGGTTTATGTGTTGTCTTAAAACTGCTATAACTATGATTTAAGTATGCTTTATATTTCTGTTGTATGCTGGTTTGATTTGGTGCTGCAGTTTTTAATATTTTTGGCATTATTTGTGGCTGGTTTTTCTACTCTTGTAGTTCTGTAGAAAACTAGTTTATGTGTCATCATAACATGCTATTGAGATACTCTGGCTTGCATAGTTTCTGTTTTGCAGGTACTATTTCAGATTCAAACAAGATCAACACTAGCAACCAAGGATTTGTCTTCATCAAATAGGGGAAGATTGTTGATCAAGAGTGATCAAGAGCTTTGAATAATCCAAATCCAAGGTGTTTGATGATTGGTGAATCTGTCTTAAATGATTTCTAAATGAATACCCTCCTTCATTAAATGTTTTTAACCAATCTTTGGAAGTATATATAGTTTGTTATATGTTTCTGAAGAGTAAGAAACAATTTTGAGAAATTCAGTTTGACAAATTTGATCTCAAGTTTTCAAGATTCACATCAAGCTTTGGATTTTCAAGTGAGAGTGGAATAGGATTGCAATTGTATTCTTTTCAGTTGTACTTTGATTAGGTGTAATCCTTTTCTCAATCTTCTGTATTTCTGTTGTTGTATTGCCAAGGAGTGTTGTGTGTTCTTGAGGTGTTCAAGATCAATACTCTTGGTGTTGTCTGCCAAAGGTAGTGTGTTTCTTAAGGGGTTCAAGGTCACTACTTTGGTGTGTGGTGTTTGTAATCTGGTCTGATTGCTTAGTGGATTACCCAGTGGTTTCTGGGAACTGGATGTAGCTCTTCTTGTAAGAGTGAACCAATATAAACTGCTTGTGTGCATTTCTCTTTCTCTGTTCTCTTTTAAATTATGTTTTTAAGTTGTTTAAGTTTTGACTGGTATAAACAACCGATTGAATCGAAGAAACAACCAGTTGTTTTTCTGTGTTTCGCTTTAAAACAGATTGTGTTCTTGGCTAACTTGGTTCCTCTTATGGATTTTTCACTGAGTTTCATTAAACTTTCAAAAGTTTTCGAAAATATCTTATAAACAATTCACCCCCCCTCTTGTTTAAGGCTATATATTCTAACATGAACCAATATAAATTTCCTGTGTGAATCTCTTTATCCCTTATCTCTTTAAATCTGTTTTTGCTTGAAGTTTATAATTGTTGCTATAAACAACCAACTGAAGAATGGTTGCTTTAGTAAGGATGGTCCTCCATGACTTCTGATGCTAATATAGTAGGCTTTAATTAATGAAGGGAAGCTTGGTGTTTTTCTATTATTGTAGCACATTTTTGTTGTAAGGCTATTGCCGAAATCTCTATTACCCGTGCGATGTTGGACATATCCCCTTAGGGGGAAGGAGTAGGTTGTCTATGATGACTCTTTTTATGGCAAGTGTACCGAGTCAGAAGTAATAATTTGTCCCTAAGAACGGATATTGAATCCCCAAGGAATAATTATTTAACATTCAGTAAGTACAAGAAAATTTTGATTAGAATTCATCCTTTCGACTCTTTTGTATTTTGAAAAGCATAATAATATTCTATCCTTTGATTAATATTGATGCCCATACAAAATTCATTCATATCAACTTCTCGCATATAAACTTAATAAGATAGTCTCCTAAATATTGATACCTCGCATATTTATAAAAACTCTTTATCCTTGCGATTAGATGTTGATAACAATTAACATTTCAAATCTACTCCTAGCATTCAAATATGTTAAGTATTATCATTTTGGTCAGAAACTTAGAAGTGCTTTTCAGTCAAATATAAAAATCATGGTAAACAAGCCTTGAGAATGAAATGATAATATCGATCATCAATCAAGAACAAATTATTATATTTAAATATCATATCAATAATAAGACTTTTAAGATATTACTGCCAATCCCAAAGGGTAGAATTGACCATTCATGTTGGCCATTACAAGCATGAAAATAAAGAAAAGAAGATCCAGGATGATTCTCCTTGACAACTATCTGCATTAGTGTTTTTTATCACCTCCTATTTTCCCAATGATGTCCAGGATTATGCCTCATGCCTTCTATTTAACCTAATAGGGCTTGAGGTCAGTGACATCTGTTTAACCAAGTGGTGTTCAAGCTTTGAAGAATCCAAACCCTTTGAAGGATGTTGAAGCCTTGCCTGTGCTTGGAGTTGCTGTGCTGGTTTAGTATAGTTCTGGGGTAGTTTGAGTATTGTAATCCACCCCTTGATCGAATCTAAAGCATAAGCATCTCAATCTTTGTGAAAGTACAATGTTTTCAGACTAAGTTAAAACAACCGATTGTTTTGTCGAAACAACCAATTGTTTATACTTAGATGTTCTGTGAAAATGATTGAAAACTGTTTTTGAAATGGTTGAACTGCTAAGAACCAAAACAATCGATTGATTCGAAGAAACAACCGATTGTTTGTTTTGGGACCATAACAGAAAAACTGTTTTATCTTTGACTGAGCTTTAAATGATTTAACTGCTTACGCTCCAGTAATTAAATGCTTTGACCAATCTTTTAATGCAATTTAAGAGTTTATTAAGATTTGATAACAAACTACATCTTTGAATATATTCAGAAAAACAGATTAGTAAAACAAGAATTTTTTAATAGAGTTTTCTGAGTTTTTCAAAGAGCTGAGATTGCTGAAAGTTTGTGATTGATCAAAGTTTGTGGAATAGGATTCTGCTTGTATTGATTTCAGATTATCTTTTGTAACAAGTGTAATCCTTGTACTCTGTGAAACAAGTTTCGTTTCTGTGTTTGCTGAGATTGGTTGTGTGTTCTTGAGGGGATCAAGATCAACAATCTTGGTGTTAGTGTGTTAGCCAAGAAGAGTGTGTTTCTTGAGGTGTTCAAGGTCATTCTCTTGGTTGTTGTGTAAGTGATCAAGTTGTGATTGTTTAGTGGATTTCCTCAGGGTTTCTGAGAAGACTGGATGTAGCTCTGGATTTGGAGTGAACCAGTATAAATTTTTGTGAGCAATCTCTCCATCCCTAACTCTTTAAATTCAGTTTTGATATTTGTTAACTGGTATAAACAACCGATTGTTTTGTTAAAACAACCGATTGTTTTTAGTAGTATTGTGCCTTTTGCTTTATGTTTTGAAAAACTGATTTCTTAATCAAGGTTTTCTTGAAGTATTTTCATTCTAGGCTTAAAAGTTTACAAAAACCCTCTTTAAACAATTCATCCCCCTCGTTTAAAGCCATATATTCTAACAACATCTTTATTCATAATATATTTACATGCTTCATCCCTCCTTAAATTCTTGATAATAACACAAAATTGGGAATAAATCATTCTTATTCATCTTATAATAAAAACAAATGTAAAAAGGTTAAAATTCTTAAATTAGAGGTTGAATCATAATTATTTTATCAATTAAAGTTCATAAGTGTCTATCTTTTTATATGAAATATTACTGATTTATGACACTTATCAGTCTATGTGTCATGTTCTAAGCACATAAAGAATTGGGTTAGAAACTAAGAGAAATTTCTAACTATGTCTTTAAATCAACTTAAGCAAATACCTACACATAACAATCATTTTAACTCAAATACAAACAAGATTTCAAAAACCATTATTAAACATCCAAATAGAAACTTTTTAACTATGTCTTGATACTAAACCTAAACAAATACCTACACATAGAAGAAACTCAATAAACCCACCACCATTAGTTAATCCTTGAGACAAACCCCTTCGAAACCATAAATTTAATACCCCAAATATACATCATCTAACATGTGATAGACCCAAAAAGGGTTCTATAAAAGGCATATGGTATTTGATAAGTGTCATATTTAAATAATATTTCATATTAAAAGATATACATTTGTGGATGTTTATTGATAAAATAGCAATAATTCAGTCCCTAATTTAGAAATTTAAACCTTTTTACATATTTTATGATTATAATACGAATGAAAATGATTTTTTCCCAAATTTGTGTTAATTTCACAATTCTAGGGGAAACTGGAGATCAAAGGGCTAAAGGAGAATAGACAAGAGGAAAAAGGAAAGTTGGAACATTGGAAATTCACTCAAAACTTGCCAAAACTCGCTCAAGGCTCACTTAAGCGAGTTTGACTGCATGTGAAACTCGTTTGAGCAAGCAATATCTCGCTTGAACAAGTTTGACAACAAAGTTTGTTTTTTATTCTTTAGAGGAACTCGTCCAAGGCTCGCTTAAGCAAGTTCACTCTAGTGAAGTTGGACTTTTTCTCATCAAACTCGCCAAAGCAATAATAACTCTCCTAGGCGAGAAGTCACTTAGTCCAAGACCAAATAGGTTAAATATGACGCGTGAGGCATAACCCTATACATCATCCAGAGAATATAAGGAGATAGAAAACCCTAGAGAGAATATAAGTACTTCTAAACATCTAACCTAAATGATAATGCTTAACATATTTGTATGTTAAGAATAGATTTAAAATGTTAATTGCTTTCAACATCTGTTCGTATCAATAAGGAATTTCTATTATGTGAGGAATCGATATAAATGAATTTTATATGGGCATCAATATAAATAAAAGATATAATGTTATTATCCTTTTCAAAATACAAAAGAGTGAGAAGGATGAACCTCAATCCTAATGTTCCCAACTGAATCAAATAACTCTTTACTTTTCTTTATTTAAGTTCTTGCAATCTCATACACAAGAAACTTCCAACAAACTTTTATATATTGTTTTCTATTTAGTGAATATTATAGTTGAAAATTCAATTGTTCCTTGTGGGTTTGATATTCATCCTTAGGGACAAATTTATTACTTCTGACATGGTACACTTGCCATAAAATAGTCATCAGTATTTCAAATATATATTTATGATAGACACAAAAAGCTTATATAAATACAAAACATTGGCAAGACTAAGGCAAAAAAATGCATATAGCCTTCTTGATGTCCCTATACATGCCCCCGTATATGCTTGTGTACATAGTACAACCATCGCAATTCACAAAATAACAAGAAGAACACGGGTAAGCTAATGAAATAAAGTTCTAAAACACAAAAGTATAAGTATAAAGAAATAATGAGATTTGAAATTAATATACAAACATAGACATACATAACTCATGTATCAACCATAAGAATTCAATTTCATTCAAATACTAGTATAAAACAATCACATAGACCACACATGGATCTTTACATCAAACATATTCAAAAAAACATAATATCAACTAATGCATTCCAGGAGACTCGTATTAAGCAGGCTTTACCAGATACTAACATCTGATCAAATACCTAAGACTTAGACTTACAAGTGAATCTAATAGAAAGGAACATGATAAGTGCACAAGACTAAGGCAAAAAAGTGCATACACACTTCCAGATTCCCTTATACATGCCCCCATATATGCTCGTGTACATTGTACAATCATCGCAATTCATAAAATAACAAGAAGAGTAAGGGTAAGATAATGAAATAAAGTTCTAAAATACAAAAGTATAGGTATAAAGAAATAATGAGATTTGAAATTCATATAGAAATATAGACATACAAAACTCATGTACCAACCAGAAGAATTCAATTTCATTCAAATACTAGTATACAACTATCATATAAACCACACATGGATCTATACATTAAAGATATTCAAACAGAATATCAACTAACGCCTTCTAAAAGACTCGTATTAAGCAGGCTTTACCAGATACTCACATCTAATCCAATACCTAAGACTTAGACTTAGATGTGAATCTAAGAGAAAGGAACATGATAAGTTCACAAGACTAAGGCAAAAAAATGCATATAGGCTTCCACATTTCCTTATACATGCCCCCATATATGCTTGTGTACATAGTATCGCAATTCGCAAAATAACAAGAAGAGCAAGGGTTAACTAATGAAGTAAAGTTCTAAAATACAAAAGTATAAGTAAAAAGAAATAATGAGATTTGAAAATCATATACAAACATAGACATACAAAACTCATGTATCAGCCACAAGAATTCAATTTCGTTCCAATACTAGTATACAACAGTCATATATACCACGCATGGATCTATACACAAAAGATATTCAACAAACAGAATATCAACTGACGCCTTCCAGAAGACTCGTATTAAGTAGGCTTTACCAGATACTAACATATGATCCAACACCCAAGACTTAGACTTACAAGTCAATCTAATAGAAAGGAACGTGGTAAGTTCAAGAAATCCAATATCATGTGGCTACAACGGGTTACGGTGTCTAATTAAATCCTTCACAAGGTTTTCACCACCCGATGTCTTAGTCTATGTCACAAACTATCAGTGAAGCTAGAGAATCTCTATTAAAACATAGGTACCAATAAATAATACATAAATCAAACAACAGTCCATTCATTATCTCAAATGTATGACCTTAATTTCATACAAATTCATCATTATCATGAAATACATACCATTTAAACATTTCACAAATAAATGAACATACACACTAATGTTTACTTTACATTTTGATAAGCATTTGATTTACTTGTTTTAAATACATAGGTTGCATGAAATTAATAAAATAGTTCTCTTAGAAAGTTATAATAATTTACAATTTACAAAATAATAATATTTTAGAAGATTTAATTACATTTCAAGACATATAGAAAAGAAACAAAAGGCAACTAAGCGAAAATTGTTGAACAAGGTGCTTTGATGTTTCCAAATCCAAGTGGAAAGCTTGAAGACCTTGTTGTTGTTGTATGTGTGTGTCTAGTTGTTTGAAACTTGTTAATTCACTCTTTAAGATGATCCAAGTTCATTTGATTCTTTAACCTTTTGAAGAGATGGGTTTTCTAAAAGGAAGTGAAATTTCAACAGGTTGAAATTTCAAATCAACAGGTTGTTTGACACTTAGTGGATTTTAAAATGATTTGGAAAAGCTTTTCCTTTGCCTTTGTTGTCAAACAAAAATCAATCGATTGTTTCGATAAGTTAATCGATTGTTTTTCTGAAAACCTTAACAAAATTTTGTTAAGTAGTTTTTCTGTTTTAAATGGTTCCAACAACTTTTGCTTTTTTTTAACTGTTTTAACCATTTGATTGAAAGATAAAAAAGTGGTTTTATGCTCCTATGCATTAAAAAAAAGTAAGAGAGATCAATCAAAAACAGTTTTCAAGTTTTCAAAGAGCTTTTGGATCATCTCAAGTGTGGAATAAGATTGAGTCTTGTATTCTGAACTTTGATCTTGTGATTTACCCAAGTTTATTCTATTCCTTTCTTCCTTGAAAATTGTATTTCTATACTGGTTTTGCCAAGACGTGTTGTGTATTCTTGAGGGGATCAAAATCAACATTCTTGGTGTAGTTTTTGCCAAGGAGTGGTGTGTGTTCTTGAGGGTCCAAGATCATCACTTTTGGTGTGTGTAGCTTGTAATCTAGGGTTGATTACATAGTAATTCTCAGTGGTTTGTGATGAGAACCAAAACTACATGAAGATGACCAAGGATGCTAAACTTGAAGGGTCATCTCAACAAGCAAATAAAAATCCCATCAATAGGAAGAATGGTCAAGGACCACAACACTTGAAGTTCTTCTTATTAGTGTTCTTATCATTTGTAATTTTTTTTTAGTAATTCTTTTAGTAGAACATAAAAGGAAGGTGTAGATATAGATGTAAGGGGTGCCAATGTACAAAGATAAGTCACACCTTCCATGTGACATAAAAAGAAGGTGTAGGTGTAGATTTAGGAGGTGCCAAAGTAAGAAACCAAGTCACACCTCCCTTGTGACTTGGAATAGGCACCAAATTCAAATGTGTTTCATTTGAATTTTCCCCCTTTAATTTCAGCCCTCTCACACTATAAATAGAGGTTCCATGCTCATGTAAATTCAGATTTAGAATTTTAAGAAAAGTTACTCTACTCAAATTGAGAGAGAATTTGTGAGACTTGTTCTCCTTCTACTAGTCTTATCTTGTGAGTTTTGGGAGCTCCAAGTGGCGGCATTCATGCACTTATCTTGGATCAATCACCTTCCAAATGCGTGTTCTTCCCTTCCATGGCTTCAACCACATAAGTTCTTCTTGCTTCATTTTCCATTTCCATGTTCCACACCTATACTTGTCTTGTTTTTTAATTTTATTCGTTTCTTGTGTTTGTTCTTCAATCTAATCGGTTGATTTATATTGTTTAACAAATTCATTCGATTCATTTGTCTTGTTTTGTTATTCTATTTGGTTAAATGTGTTGTTCTTGATTTTCCTTTATTTTCCGCATTCAATTCTAGAATTTTATTCGGTAATTGTTGTGTGAGGAGATGACACTCATGTTCATGAGTTTGGTTTATCATTTGGAAGGCATTGAACTCCATTGATGTTTCCTTAAGCCTCTTTATTGTGTTGCACCTTGGCTTCTTCTAGTCAATTCATCATCAGTTTCTGAGGACTGGATGTAGCTCTTGGTTAAGAGTGAACCAGTATAAACATTTTGTGTGAATCTCTCTATCCTTACACTCTTTAAACTGTTGATAAAAAAACTGTTGATAAAAACAACTGATTGTTTCGTAAAAACAGGTTAATTTCCATTGATTAATTCTTCATAGCTTTTCACTCTAACTTTAATACTTGTGAAAATGTTTCAAAAACAATTCACCCTTATTGTTTTAGCCTTGTAATTCAAACAAAAATAACTAATGTTGAAAAATGGCTTAGGTTCAATAAGTGTAGAAACTAGAGTTTGAGGTCAGGAAGATGTGTTAAGCATAAGGTACTAGCGTTGAGCGCATTGAGCTAGAACTTGAGCGTAAAAAGTTAGTGCTAAGCAAATTTGAGGTCGAGAGAACCTTAAAAATTGCATCTCAATCTGCTTGAGCTCAGGGATTGACATTCGACGTACAAAGCTGGTGTTGAGCACAATTGGGTAAGAGAGCACTCCGAAAGTAAAAATTGGCCTAAACCTTTAATGCCTTGATTTATATATACAACTATATCTAATTTAAATCATAATTTGACAATTTAATCAAAGACTTAAGCTTCGAATATACCCGTTACAATCAAAATAAATAGTTAACAACTTTTCGCTTAACAAAACAAACCCTGCAAGAGAAATTTGGAACTTGTGACCACATCACCTTCGCTTCCATATCCTCTAGCCTAGGATACTATTGAACAGTTAATTCTAGCTTCCCTTATCTTAAATGTTTGTCTTTAAAGCAACTCCAAAATTAAATGAGTAATGCTACACAAAAACCTAGGGACCTAAAGCAAGTTATCTAAGCATAACAAAATTTTGGTATATGATAAAACAAGTTGAGAAGATAATTTTTTTCAACTGGTCCCACCAAGAATGACCATAAAATCATAGGGAAAAGTATAGAGCAAGGAATCTTTAGAGTAAATAAGTACTTACTCTTTTGGAAAATCTAATCGGGGAGGAATGACCCTTAAGTTCTCAGCTACTGTGAGTTGCGATTAGATTTTGACATAGATGAGTTTTGAAAGAGAAAAGTTAGAGAGAAGGCAGAGAGTATGAGAAGGAGAGAGGGGAAGTTATGTTTTATTTTTACGGGGGTTACATAAGATATAAAAAAAGATAATATAACAAGAAGTTGAGTAATGTATAAAAAAAATAGTTTATTCTTATTTTTATCGTATTTATTATGTTATCCATTACAAAGAAATAACTTATAGTTATGTAAAGAAATAACTATTCGTTAGACGATCTAGTAAAGACATATAAGATAGTTTAGTCTTCATCTTGGCATTAGATAAAACTCTAAGTGTTTATATGCTATAAAAAGAACACTCAAAACGAAGAACGCTCTCCAAGGAAGCAGTTCAACTGTGATGAGACACGTCAAACAATCTCACAACACTAAAATATATCAGACGTTCTCGTTAGAAGGTCTCGTGAGATGACCCTATTGCTCATGAACACATTAGAAGATCTTGTTAGACAATCTAAAAAAACAAGTTAGAAAAACCCAAAGCATGTAAATGAGTCAACTAGAGTGCTTATAAACACATTAGAAGATTACTAAAGCTTGCACATGAGAGACAATCATCACGTCTTCTACACATAAGATGATATACTATATTAGGGAGAGTTTATACTTAACTTTCACATTCTTAGAATGCCTTATGACACTTCTTATATGTTTTTGAATCTTATTTGACATTCTTAAATCATAGAAAACATTGTTTCCAAAAAATATTATTGATTAAATGATTCTGGAAAGTTTTCATATTATAGAAGAGCATATAGAAAATTTCAAATAATACGTGCTTGAATGTTTTGAGGATGAAAAATAATTTTCATATTGATTATAAACGATTTTGAATACACCCATGCATTCAAGATTAATTTTAAAAATGTATTAGAATGTTTTCAAATTAATAGTTTATTACTGGAAAGTTCTTTAAAATATAGACCACGTGTAGTTTTCATATCAAAGAGTTTTTCAAAATATATTTTGTGAAAATATAACTAGGTTAAAATATAACTATACTCTAACATTTAAATTTTATATTAACTTGGAAAGTATTTCAAAATGTTTTTATGATGAAAAATCTTAGAATAGAAAGTCTGAATAATTCAAAGATATTGTTTTAGTGATACCTGATCCTGCCGGCAACTCGAACGTGGAGGAATCGCTTTGTAGCACTCTCTGTCCCGTCTACGCGACTGCGTTTTCTGCAGAATCACCCTCAGAACCTTCTCTTGGATCTCCAAACGTGACCTGCAAAACACACAGACGGCGCCTCTAGCGGCCGTTTGCACTCCGACGATCAAGTTAGTCCACAGAACCACCAAAGATGAGAAAACTAGTAGTGTGTGTGAAAAACTCTTGCTCTCTATTTTTTCGTATCCCTCAATCTCTCCCTGATTCTCTTTTTATCTCTCTCTCTGCTGCTTCTGGGCATAACAGAATTCTGTTATGCTTTTCTGGCATGTGTCAGAACCCTGTTATGCCTTTCTGAGACAACGTACCTCTCGAATTAGTAGTGAGAGCGTGAGAGTCTGTGCATATCTGCGCGTCTCTGCGCTTGGCTGCGCCTGTCTGTACCCTTAGTGGTACGGAGTGCACTTTTGCCTGGACCGCACCCCTCTCAGATGACGACATGTGGAGGCATGCGACTCACATCTAACCACACACGTGTCACTTACTGGAAGGGCTCTAGCGCTTCTCTTGTGTGCCTAAGTTACGCCCTTGCGGAGTAGCTTAGGATATTTCTTCCATCTGGGTAAATCGCATACTCTCAGGAGAACGGCAGGTGGGGCTGGTCTAGGCACACTCACCAGACGTTGCTCCCTGCGTAAACGGCTTACTCTACACGGTGTCACGCACGTATGGGTTGTGGGAATCACCAATCACTGACTGGTTTACTAGTTCCCTCAGTCCACTCTCGTGCATGATTTCCCGAGATGTTCTCATGCGAGGCCCATGCGTAACGCTCTCGCTGGGAACCTCAGTCCCAGTTTAACTGCGTGTAACACGGGCCCCCGATGACCATGCACCCGATGACTGATCAGTGCTCTATTGCTTCTCGCGTTCTGCCCCCAGGCGTTAGTCTGGGAACTGGTCTGTTGGTGGCCACTTGGTTACTGACCACCGATCACCGTACTAGGTGATCTGTCCCCTGACCTTTCTGCCGCCTGATCTGTCGATGGTCACTTGGTTACTGACCCCCGATCACCGCTCTTGGCGATCATCTCCTTGATCTCTCTGTCACTTGGTCCACGTGTCACCCTGCGAGTGGTCCACGTGGTCCTCTGCTGCTGACGTCATCGACTACCGATGACCGATCGGATCACAAGCCCCCCAGTCGCGAGTCGTGAACTCGTTCTCGGTGAAGAGACTAAGTGGTCGTGCCCTCAGTCCACGTGGCAAGTGGGACCGCATCACGTGCCACCTCACGTGTTGCTTCTTTAACGTTTGGACTTCCTTCCTTAATCTCGCGACACGTGGCCCCATCGACGGCCAGCGTGGTGTGTCGCTAGCGCTTCTCTTATTCAAATTGGCGCGCGCCTTCACTGTTCCTTCATCTTCTTCAATCGACTCTCAGACTTCTTGCGAACTCTTTCTCTGCGCACCCATCTTCCTTCGAGTTTTCTGCTTCCAAACCTCTTGCGATCATCCAAAGGTATGGTTTTTCTTCTTCCTAGGTCTATTTAGGTTATTTCTACCGATTGCATTTACCTTTCTCGTTATCATGCATTCATTTCCCCTGTTTTCCCTCTCTCGACCCGCGCTAGGGTTTTTCGCGCTCTTGCCCTGATTTCTGCTTCTCCTTCTTCCTCTTTTTTCACTTGGGCATCTCTTTCTCCTTTCCCTTCTCTGTTTTCACCGAACCATTCATCATTCCCTCTTCTTCCATTCATTCTGACCTTTCGTTTTTCCTCCATTTGCAGCTATCTCGCGATGGCTCGCTTGAAACAAACCGTGCGCATTATTGCCTCATCCTCTGGTGCACAGCCTTCCGCGAGTGCGCCAGCTCCACCACCGCCTGTTGCTACCTCCTACCACGACAACGCCAGGGTCTACGACTGGGCCCCCCTGGCGTTGCTGGCTGAAACATCCACCCTGCTACCACAGGGTCATCTCACCTCTCTTCTGAGCCATGACCCGGATGAACCCTCGTGCGCCATAGACAGGGAAAATGATTTCAATATCCAAGTCCGCATCCCTCCTCGAGGGATGCCCATCTGTGCGGACGATAGGGCCACCAATGGGGTGCCCTTCGTCTTCGTCTACTCCGCCATCTTCAAAAGGTTGAAGCTGCGCCTCCCCTTCACCTTTTTCGAAAAGGAGCTGATGATGGAGTTGAACGTCGCGCCCTGCCAACTCCATCCCAATGCCTGGGCCTTCATCTGGGCATTTCAGATCCTCTGCAATTACTTCGGGCACAACGCCTCCGTGGATGTGTTCCTCTACTTCTTCGAGGCGAAGAATCCTGGGGACAGGTCCTGGGTTAGCCTGAACGGGGTTGCTGGACGGGTGCTCCTGGGCCTATACCAGCAATCCTTCAAAGACTGGAAGGGCAGATTCTACATGATATCTGCCACCCAACAAAGTCCAAATCTGCTCGAGGGGTACCCCCTCTATTGGGTTCCTGGGGTTGAATTCAAGAAACCTAGGGACCTCGAAACCATGGCCCCCTACGAGCGCGAGCTGTGTGGGCTGTTCCTAGGGGCCAAGTACAACTCCGCTTGCCTCATCAAGGATGAGTTCAATGTGTTGGCCCTGAAAAAGTACATAGGTAGCTCTTCTTCCACCTCTTAGGGCACTTGCACCTTCTCATGCATGCTTTTATATATTTTGACTTACCTGCGTAACTTGAGCATCTAACTCTTCCCTTTCTCATCTGTGTAGATTCAATGTCGGGGAAAGACAGGAGGCTAGCCTTGCTGGAGCTTGCCAAGCGTCGGGGAACCAAGGGGACTGGCTCCTCTTCTTCTACCACTGAGCCCATCGCAGCCCCTTCTCTCTCGGTTGCGCCAGCTGAAGGCCCCGAGCAAGGAAGGAAAACGAAAAGACTGGTGAAGGCTTCTACTTCACTTGCTGCTGCCTCAACCAAAGAGGAAAGCTCTGGCTCTCCTCTTATACACCGCCAGAGGAAAATGCCAGCGGTCGAGGGGGCTTCGTCTCTCCAGCCTAGGGAGACCGAGGTGGTGGAGGTAGAGGAAGGTTCACCCCCTCCTCCCTCTACTCAACCTGCCTCAGAGCCCACACGCCTTCCTTCTCCCTGCCAACAGTTGCCTCCAACTTCTCAACCGCCATCTCCCCTTCCAGCAGGCCAATCACCTGGTCCATCTGCTCATCCTGCTGTGGGTGCTTCTGCTCAACTTGGGGGTCCTCCACCACCATTGCCAATCTCCACTGCAACTGCTGAATGTGGTGGATCCAGCTCGCGCCCAAGCGCCTCTGGGGCCAGCCATGAGAACTTCAGCAGGGTCATCACCTTGGTTCGACAGCTCATTAGCAACCGGGAGCTCGTCGAATGGAATGGTGATGAGGTGGACATGCACCTGGCCAGGCAGATGGTGCTTTCTTTGGAGTTTTCCACCCAGCACCGCAAGCAAATAGCCCTGGAGAAGAGGGTGAAGGAGCTTGAGCACGACAAGGAGTCACTGCGAAGTGACTTCGAAGCTGCTCAAGGGTCTGTAGAGCTGATGCGGGGCATGGTGGAAAAAGCTAGGAGGGAGTACCCAGCGCAGGTTCAAGAGACCATCAAGACGGAGATCTTGATGGGGCAGACTGTTAACTCTCTGGACTGCGCGGTGGTTGAGCTACGGGCCGAGACCTCCTCCCTACGCCAACTGAACTCTCAACTAGTGGGGGAGCTCGAGTCCACCAAGGAAGCGGCTGCTGCTGGAGAGAAAAAGCTTGAGGAGGTGGTGGGCAAATTGTCTGAAGCCAAGGGCCAACTGGAAGAAGCTGCCTCCTCCCTTGCTGCCCTTACCACTGAGAGAGATGCTGCGGAGGCCTCAAAGCAAAAAATGGAGGCGGAGAAAGCTGATTTGATGAACGTGGGTGCTGATGCCCTTACTGACGGATTCGAGCTGGCACTCGAGCAAATCCGATGCGTTCTCCCAGACCTGGACCTCTCGCAGTTCAACATCTATCACGAAGTGGTAGATGGAAAGCTCACCCCTCCTGCCCCTTAATCTCTTCTCTTCCTTGTAAATTTTAACTTCTGCACAACTTTCCTTAATACTCAAAACTTGTATAAGACTTGGCTGTGAATATATACTCTCCATTCGTATAAGCTTCTTCTCTTGTATTTTTCTTGAGCTTCACCTTTCTTTATGCGCACGACTAACTGTTAGCTAGCTTAGGTTTAGCGCGATCTTAGGCTTTGTTTTTCCCTTTGCGCACGACTAAGTGTTAACCAGCTTAGGCCTAGCGCGATCTGCCTCCTTTGATCTTGGCCTCTACTTTGATCGCGGCTAACAACTTCCTTAGCTTTGTACTTAACGATTCTCGTGCATAGCTTCGTACTGGACGACTGACTAAGCGTAATCTGTCTGCCTCAGCTCGTTGTGTAAGAATTTGTTTGGAAGACCGATCAGTCATCGTTCTTCAAGCAGCGTACCCACCAACAACTAATCAGTCATCGTTCTGCGGGCAGCGAACCCACCAACAACTCGTCAGTCATCGTTCTTCATACTTCGCCTTGCTTCTTTGTCGCTCTAGTGCCAAGCGCATGGAGGACATCGATCGTCAGAGGTGATACCGTTCTTGGCGAAATTTGCTCAACTTCGTGAACCCAGCAATACTGGGCTTGACCCTCCATGTACCGCTTTTGACCTGAGCAGATTGCTTAACCTTATAACAAACTTGGCAAACCGTCAACTCAGGGTAAACTTTGAGCAACTATCAACCCTTCGGCGATGTTGCCTTCCTTCTTTTCATGACCTGACCATTGCTCCCTCATCTGGGGGCAGAGGCGCCTTCCGGATCCTCCTCTACCTCCCTGAGTTTCGGACCAATGATCGGGTCTTACTGGGTCAGCATTGACGTTTCACTTAAAGGGGGAAAGCAGAACACCCCTGACCTTTCAGCTCATCTTTCCTGAACTCACTCTAAGGTGAGAAGGACTTTCTCTGGTGCCTCAACCTGCCCAGGGTGTACATCTCCACCCCCCCTGGATGCACTAAGGACTTTCACACTTGCCTCAATTTGCTTAAGCAAAGAGGTCTTGTAATCTATTCTTGCCTGAACTCACTCGAGGGTGAGAAGGACTTTCTCTGGTGCCTCAACTTGCCCAGGGGTTACATTTCCTCTTCCCCTGGATGCACTGAGGACTTGCAAACTATTCTGGCCTGAACTCACTCGAGGGTGAGAAGGACTTTCTCTGGTGCCTCAACTTGCCCAGGGGTTACATCTCCTCTTCCCCTGGATGCACTGAGGACTTTTAAACTATTCTGGCCTGAACTCACTCGAGGGTGAGAAGGACTTTCTCTGGTGCCTCAACTTGCCCAGGGGTTACATCTCCTCTTCCCCTGGATGCACTGAGGACTTTTAATCTCATCTCGTACCGGGGCTAGCTATTCATACTTGAGGAGGGGGCGTCCCGAAGGAATCCCTTAACCCCTGCTCAAGGACTAGGTGCCCGGATTTTAACTGTTATCTGGTACCGGGGCTAGCTATTCATACTTGAGGAGGAGGCGTCCCGAAGGAATCCCTTAACCCCTACTCAAGGACTAGGCGCCCGGATTTTTACTGTTATCTTGTTCTGAACTCTCGCCTATACTCGCTCTAGGCGAGCAGGACTTCTTAATCTGTTCTCGCCTACGCTCGCTATAGGCGAGAAGGACTTTTTCTCTTTCTCGCCTGCACTCGCTCAAGGGCGAGGAGGACTTCTTCTCTTGCCTCAAAATGCACGAGAGTGCTGAGGGCCTTTTGCACTACTGGTACCTCCGATCGCCAAAAGACGATGAGGTCTCTAAAACTTTTAACTACTGCCACCGATCGCTGTAAAACGACAGGGACTTTAAAAACTCTTACTATTGCCACCGATCGCCGAAAAACGATGGGGATTTTAAAATTCTAACTTTCTCCTCCGATTGCCAGGTGGCAACGAGGGTTTAAAACTTTGTGCTTGTGCCTCGAATCGCCGGATGACGATGAGGACTTAAAAACTTTATGCTCATGCCTGCGATCGCCAGGTGGCGATGAGGACTTAAAAACTTTATGCTCGTGCCTGCGATCGCCAGGTGACGATGAGGACTTTAAAAACTTTATGCTCGTGCCTGCGATCGCCAGGTGGCAATGAGGACTTAAAAACTTTATGCTCATGCCTGCGATCGCCAGGTGGCGATGAGGACTTAAAAACTTTATGCTTTAAAACCTTGTACTGAACGCATGCCATAATCCTTAAACTGTTGCCTTAAATCTCATAAAAGCGATAAGGTCTTTTTTCTGACAACTTAAAACGATAAGCATGCGAACTTAAATAACTCGGAAACTTTGATAAAACTGTTTTAACCTAAACTACTTCTTAACGAGTGCCCCTTGAAAAACTGCTTTAACTGAAATTACTTCTAACTATTACCTTAGCGATCTGGTCTTGTGTCTCGCCGTCTAAAGTTTTCCCCAGCTTAAACGTTTTGCCGTTGATCTTCTTCTCAAGCCACTCCTCGACTGGCTGAGGCCTCTTCTCGTTGGTTAACTCCAAAGGTAGACTTTAGCCCTTCTATCTCCGTCTGTTCAAAGCCTCGAACCACAACGGTGGCGAGCTGCGATCTAGGGTGCCCATGTCCAGATTGTCTCTGAGCCAAGGGTCAGTGCACATGAGTCGTAATGTACCCTTTAGAGGAGTTGTCCTGATGGCTTGACCTTTCACCGACAGGCTTCGTCGTCCAACACTTCTATGACCCTTTTCTGGGCTGACCAACATCTGAGTCTAGCTCACGACTCACCTCTTGTGCCCGTTCACCGATGACCTCCCCCGAACCCTTGGGTCGAGCTGACGGGCTCTCTTGCATGGTACTCATGCCCCTGTCTTACCTGGCACTAGGTAACCATTCACTCACGGGGCGGCTATGCTCGAGTGGTTGCACTGACACCGAGCTAGGCTGACTTTACTGATGTACAACTTAAGGTTTGCCACATTTCGCGCTCAAGGAATGGCCTTAACTGGTCAGCCTTGGCTTCTTCATTCACTGATTGGAGGGCTTCTCCACGATTTGTCGTATGGTCATTTCTTCGCTCCTGGTGCGTGCAGGTCTCATGTTCGTGGTTTCTAGAAGCCCCCCTTGACTTCCTGCGATTTGAGGGCTGGAACTAGGTTGGAAACTGCAACTGGAACTGAAAAACTTGTGTGGTGGGACTGATGTTTTATATCGAGCCCCATGGTGGGTGCCAAATGATCCTGCCGGCAACTCGAACGTGGAGGAATCGCTTTGTAGCACTCTCTGTCCCGTCTACGCGACTGCGTTTTCTGCAGAATCACCCTCAGAACCTTCTCTTGGATCTCCAAACGTGACCTGCAAAACACACAGACGGCGCCTCTAGCGGCCGTTTGCACTCCGACGATCAAGTTAGTCCACAGAACCACCAAAGATGAGAAAACTAGTAGTGTGTGTGAAAAACTCTTGCTCTCTATTTTTTCGTATCCCTCAATCTCTCCCTGATTCTCTTTTTATCTCTCTCTCTGCTGCTTCTGGGCATAACAGAATTCTGTTATGCTTTTCTGGCATGTGTCAGAACCCTGTTATGCCTTTCTGAGACAACGTACCTCTCCAATCAGTAGTGAGAGCGTGAGAGTCTGTGCATATCTGCGCGTCTCTGCGCTTGGCTGCGCCTGTCTGTACCCTTAGTGGTACGGAGTGCACTTTTGCCTGGACCGCACCCCTCTCAGATGACGACACGTGGAGGCATGCGACTCACATCTAACCACACACGTGTCACTTACTGGAAGGGCTCTAGCGCTTCTCTTGTGTGCCTAAGTTACGCCCTTGCGGAGTAGCTTGGGATATTTCTTCCATCTGGGTAAATCGCATACTCTCAGGAGAACGGCAGGTGGGGCTGGTCTAGGCACACTCACCAGACGTTGCTCCCTGCGTAAACGGCTTACTCTACACGGTGTCACGCACGTAATGGGTTGTGGGAATCACCAATCACTGACTGGTTTACTAGTTCCCTCAGGCCACTCTCGTGCATGATTTCCTGAGATGTGCTCATGCGAGGCCCATGCGTAACGCTCTCGCTGGGAACCTCAGTCCCAGTTTAACTGCGTGTAACACGGGCCCCCGATGACCATGCACCCGATGACTGATCAGTACTCTATTGCTTCTCGCGTTCTGCCCCTAGGCGTTAGTCTGGGAACTGGTCTGTTGGTGGCCACTTGGTTACTGACCACCGATCACCGTACTGGGTGATCTGTCCCCTGACCTTTCTGCCGCCTGATCTGTCGATGGTCACTTGGTTACTGACCCCCGATCACCGCTCCTGGCGATCGTCTCCTTGATCTCTCTGTCACTTGGTCCACGTGTCACCCTGCGAGTGGTCCACGTGGTCCTCTGCTGCTGACGTCATCGACTACCGATGACCGATCGGATCAATACCCATGCTTTATTATGATGATTATTTTGCTCACTTATATAAATTATCAAAGGAACATAAAGGTGCGCATAGAGTTGAAAGTCAAAGATTCCTATTTGAGCATGTGATATGAAAAAGATGAAGCTAAGAAGCGATATTAGCACTAAAGATTATTGAAGCCTTTTTAAAGTTGATACGAAGAACAAAGTGCAATGGGCAAAACATTTCAAAAAGCAAACAAATGATATGATGCATTGAAGGCTCATATATGAATATTTCAAGGTGAGACCTTGCAATTGACTGTTCATTCTCTAAAAGGTGCTTTTGAAACCTTTGTTGGAGTGTTAAGTGAAGGTTTGTAGAGTTTCTTTAAGTTATTTTTATCCTATTCTTGAAATGGTCCAAAAATACAAGGCATAAACAAAAGTTTATTATACATTTTACAATTTGTACAAACTACGACAATGATTTATTCTATAGATTTTTTAAGTTAGTTGTCTAATCCTAGCAAAGCATATAATGGCTTGAGAAATAAGGATAGTCCTCCATAAGGGTCCCCCATCAAAAAGGATATGTCCCCGGATCTGATTCAGTGAGCCACCTTATTAATGAAAAAGATTATCACAACCCTCCGAGATCGTGGATCCACCCGTAAAAAGTAACAAACAAAATGAGAATGCAAAAGAAGTAAAGAAACACAGTATAAGACCACTGTGGAAAACCAATTTTTGTGGTTTTTTTTTATCATAAGGCAAAATAGAAGAAGAAATATCAATAGTGGAAGAAGAAGTACCTCTTTCAAATGATGATGTAAGCATGTAAAGAGGTTTGGAAGAAGGTGTGGGAATTTTTTTTTTATTTGTTTATTATTTTTGCCAAATTTTGTCTTTCACTCTATTTTTTTAATTGGATTTCATCCTCTCTTTTCTGTTGAGGTGTAAAAACCTCAAAATAAATTCATGGCCTTGAAAAGAGAAAGTGATTTTGTTAGTATGACCCTCATGAAAAGTGTTATGATCATATTTCCAGGGTCTTCCATTGATAATATGTCCTATTTCCATAGGGACAATGTCACACAATGTTTTCTTTATATTTTCCTATGGCAATGGGTACACTTACCTGATTTTGAACTATAATTTCACCCTCTTGGCCTCTCCAATCTATATCGTAAGGTTAGAGATGAGGTAGATTTTTTAAGGCCAATTTATTAACTAGACGAGAGCTACAACAGTTACAACAAGAGCCACTATACATAATAAAAGAACAAGTGTTATCCAAAATTTTACAATATGTGTGGAAAATGTTCTCTCTTTGTGACTGATCTAGCTCTACAGGACAACTTTGTAAATGTCGTTGGACAATTAATAACTCACCTGTACAGGGTTGAAGTTCTTCTTCAGAAATCACAACTTCTTCTCATTATCTGAAGAAGATGAAGTCTCCATAATTCTAGTGTCTTGTTCTTGTAAAACCATGTTTCATTTTTAGGACACTCAAAAGCATAATGCCCTTTTTCAAGACATTTGAAACATTGGACTCGTTTAGTTTTGACTTATTTAGAAGAAGTGACACAATTATTTTTATCTTTTTCTTTATATGGTGCCCTGTCCCTCTCTTTTCTTGTGGTCTTACTCACTCTGTAGACAAATGATGATATTTTTTATAGTCTTTTACGGGATAGTTAGAAGAAGAAGATTTTCTAAAAGATGTTTTTCTCTTTAATTTTTCCTCTACTTTAACACAAAGTTGAACAAGATCATTAAAATCATTATATGGTAAAAGTTCAACTTTATCCCTTATATCATAATTATGACCACTTTGGAAACCACGTATGGTAAGTCTAGGTTTTGCACGAATACCTTCCCTTAGCATGAACAAATCCATTGTTTGCCTATATTATTCTACAAATATATCTCTTCGGCTATGCCTATGGAGTTTTTCATTAACTTCCTATCAGAATATGATCGTACTTATCTTTTTCTACATGTATGCTAAGCTTATTCCAATATCTTCTTTGGGTCTATTTTGCAACCTAAAATCTTTTGTATAGGTTGTCCACCAAGTCATTACTAACTCTTGAAAACTAAGGGTCGATAGGGTGACCCTCCTCTCATGATCAATTTGGTGGCATTCAAATATTTGTTGAACCTTTATATCTGAAGTTAGATAATCATCTATATTTATTTACCCATAAAAAGGAGGAAGATCAATCTTAGGTTCTCTAGGCACATGATAATTCGTATATCTAGGTTGTCTAGGATGTTGTCGGTAGTAGTCTATGTTACTTTGGGAAGGCCTACGATGATGGATACTCCTATGTTAGTGAGACCTTCCCATGCTTACTTCTAGACCTACGAGATTTGTTTTCCTAAAGATGTAAAAATTTCTCTATTTTATCCCTTAACTTAGAAATTTCCTTGGTTTGTTTTTTTAGTGTTTCATGGACATCAATAGGATTTGGAGGATTAAGATTACAATGAATTCTAGAATGATTAGAAGGATCACCCATTGTTGAATTTGAAAAGATGAGAAAAGATTTTAATTCAATTAGAGAGATGAAAATTTTTCAAAAAATATTTTTAATTTTTGTGAAGTTAATAAGGATTCTAAAAAGAGTGTTCTCCAAGTTCACTCCCAAGAAAGTGAGATACTACTTAAGTACCAAGATTTTCCTCTAAGTTATGTTTGGAGATGATTTTATGGCAACGAAAGTTATGATGGGAGATACTACTTAAGTACCAAGACTTTCCTCTAAGTTATGTTTGGAGATGATTTTATGGCAACGAAAGTTGTGAGGAAAAGAAACACTGAATGGAAGGGGAAACCCAAACATTACAATATTAACGAATCAACATTCACATTGGAAGTGAAAGTAAAACAAAAATCAAATATAATTGAAATCTAAGGAAAAAAAATTAATTAACAGTAAAGATTCCATTGTTTGTTTGTATTATAAACTCTGATAATTATAGTATATACACAAGCAAATATACGTATAGTTGCAAGAGCGATAAAATCATAGATAAAAAATTTTAACCTCATTTTGTAAAAATTTATATTTATATATATGGTGTATATCGTTACTTTATAGTTGAATTACTATAAGTTTTACAAGACCATTCAATTAGTTTACAGTGTAGTGTGTAGGGATTTTTTGGGTTTTTACAGTATTAATAACAATATTAATTATAATATTAGTAGTATTAATTATAATAGTAGTAATATTAATAATACTTTAAAAAATATTAGTAATATTAATAATAACATTAATAATATTAAAAACAATATTAATAATAATATTAGTAATATTAATAACTTATTAATTAATATTCATAGTAATAATGCGATTATAAAGGAGGTTTTCAAATAATATGAGAAATATGTGTCTCCATGGTAAACAATAAATTGAGTTTATATTTGAATTACTATAAACTTTATTAAGACCCTTTAATAGGTTTATAGTATAGTGTACAGGAAGTTTTTGGGATGTTATTAATAACCATATTAATTATAATAGTAGTAATATTAATAATATTTAAAAAATATTAATAACACTAAAAAGATATTGATAATAATAATATTACAAATATTAATAACCATATTAATAATATTAATTAATGTTGATAGTAATATTAATAATATTAATTAATGTTGATAGTAATATTAATAATATTAATTAATATTCATAGTAATAATGCGATTATAAGGAGGCTTGAAATAATATGAGAAATATGTGTCTCTATGGTAAACAATAAATTAAATATAATGGTAATATTGAATCATCAAAGGTTTTAAATGTAATGTTAATACTTGCTTTGTTTGATTGCTATTTTATTTAATAGTAATTTAGAAATGAATAAAAGAAAGAACAAAACATTGACTAAGTAGTAGTATAAATATGTAGTAGAAGGTACAAACTGAAATGAAGAGAGACTAAGAAACCCACAAAGAAAGTAGAAAGCAGAAAGAAAGCAGAAAGCAGAGAGAGATGGGTGTGGTTAATAAGATAGCTTTCAGTGTTGTGATATTTGCTCTAATAGCATGCTATGGTATATTCTCTGAACATATTTTGATATTTGAGTTTATGAAAAGACTCTTAATTGTTATTGAATTTGTGTATGTTTTTGCAGGGAATGGTGTGTTGAGCATCCCAAATACAAGAGATGTGTACAAATATTATGAGAACAACCAAGTTGACGGAAAACAACAGTGTGATACAAACCATGATTGCGGGAATTTTTGCAATCCACCATGCGATACGTCGTTTTGTAATATGGCAACTCACAGATGCGAATGCCCTTGTGATCAGTGATGTGCTACACATTTAATCCATAATTACGTCATTGGGAATTAATAAATTAATACGTTTCATGATAAATTAACTTTTCGATTTCATCACATTACTTCAAATTCATTACCTTTCTATGCCTTAAAACTTAAATATATGCTTGAAATTCCTCACCTTTATATGGCTCAAAACTTAATAATAGACCTTATTAGTGTTGAGACAAAAAAATGTCAAATAAACAAATCGTTATAATTATTATTATTATGGTAATTCTTTTTTTATGTTAATTACTTTGAATTTACTATGTTTAACAATAGATAGAAATTCATACTACATAGAAAGTGATTTTTTTTTCTGATAGTCGTATAGTAAATGTTACACTGGCTCTTTATATCATTTTCACTGGATGAGTTAAAAATGGTGTCAAGACATATTTTCTTACCTAGTAAAAAAATCAACAATAAAAAAGAGTATGGTGTTTTAAACATTTTGTTAGTTGTAGTGATTTTCCTCTCTGCATAATAGTGTAAATGATAACTTCTAACCGTACCTACTCCACTTTAATGAATCATTCAGGAGTCAATAATGTTGGAATATATACTTGGATATGTGTCATCACATAATATTTACATTTATGATCTTTTGGATTTATGTTGGCACTACAATTTAAATAACAATGAAAATATAATTTATATTACAATTCAATAGTAGTGAGATAAACACTTTATGCTATGTGTAATATATTGAAGCTTCTTCTTAGAAGCATGACCTTCCATAGCTCTATTGGAAACAATGTAAATCAAATTATATTAATTGTTAAATTTAATAATATTAAATTATACAATAAATTAAACATAATAATATAGAAAATTTATGAGTCTATTAATTATATTCCTAATTGTTTTTGTATTTACCTACTACAAAAATTTGAATATGGTTAAAGGTGAATTTGATTATGTATGACCCAGGGAAGATAAACCTAGTTAAATAATAAAGTAAGCCATTTTTTATTCATTTGTAAGGTAATTTTGAGAATTTAATGTTTGTGTTAGACATGGTTGGTATGTCCTCAATCAATCATTAAAGAAGAAAAGGCACACACAAGTGAGATAAACGGTGGAACACAACAAAGATACAAAATTAACCGATTAAAAAAAGCAAAAATAACATGAAATTGAATCAACAGTAAGACAAGAGGATATGCAGCGGAACAACAAAGGAATTTGTTGATTTAATTTGTACTAAAATTAAACGGTGAAAAATGGAAAATAATCGTCGAAAATAGTAGAGAAACAGTGGAAACAGAAGATAAACGGTAGAAAACAAAGAATCAATTACAAACAATCAAGAACACGAAGGAAACCGTGACAAACACAAAGCTGAACAGAACAAAAATTGGTCAAAACTTGTCTTATCCTTGTCGAATCTTTGGTTGCTCTGATCCATCTAATGCAATTGATTGTTGATTGGAATAGAAAGAGGCAACGAAAGTCTTTAAAATAGGAGGTGAATTGAATGGAATTGGGGAGGTTAGCTTTTGACAATGGTGAGTGCAATGAAGGGGAAAGAGGTGTGGTCAACCTTCACTACGCCTTCCAAGAGTTTCCTCTTTTAACAATTCAAATACAATGCATTCTGTCTCTTGCTTTTATTGTATGAAATTTGGATATGTCTCTAGAACATGTAAAGCTAGAATGTACTTTGTTCCTAAAGGATTGACCAAATGGCTTCCTAAGGAAAGGTATTAATCCTGCTGGACCCTAGACTAAAAAGGGTACCATATGTGCTAATTTTTTTTGCAAAAAAATAGCAGGAAAAATTAGTGGTACTTGGACAGTGGATGCTCAAAGCACATGACAAGTGATTTGGCTCAGTTTACAAGTCTGAAACTTAAAGCTGAAGGCCATGTCACATATGGAGATAATAATCGAGGAAGGATTCTTGGAAGAGGGAATGTTGGAACTATAAATTCAACCACAATAGAAAATGTTCTATATGTGGAAGGACTAAAGCACAATATGTTGAGTATTAGCCAATTATGTGACAATGGCTATAAGGTGAACTTTGAAGCCAACAAATGTATAATTTCATATGAGACATCTGGTAAGGTGTTGTTTGTTGAACAAGATGCTTTGATGTCTCCAAATCCAAGAGGAAAGCTTGAAGACCTTGCTGCTGGGTGTGTGTGTGTTGTCTAGTTGTTTGAAACTTGTTAATTCACTCCTTAAGTTGATCCAAGTTCATTTGAATCTTTAACCTTTTGAAAATATGTGTTTTCTAAAAAGCTGTCAAAAATTCAACAGGTTGTTTTACCTTAGCTGTTTTTGAAAAACTTGGTTGACTTTGCTGTCAAACCAAAACAATCGATTGTTTCGACAAAACAACCGATTGTTTTCCTACAAACCTTAACAGAAATCTGTTAAGCGATTTTAATATGTTTTAAATGATCCTAACTAACTTGGCTCCTTTATTAAATGCTTTTGACCACTTCGTTGGTCTATATAAAGGTGGTTTTACGCTCCTAATCTTGGAGTAACAGAAAGAGTTTATCAAAACAGTTTTTCCAAGATTTGAAAGAGCTTTGGATCATTCTTAAGTGTGTGGAATAGGATTGGGTTGTAATTTTGAACTTTAAGCTTTGCAATACCCAGGTGTATTCTATTTCCTTCTTCCTTGATTACTATATTTCTGTAGTAGTGTTGCCAAGGAGTGTTGTGTGTTCTTGAGGGGTTCAAGATCAACACTCTTGGTGTGGTTTGCCAAAGGTAGTGTGTTTCTTGAGGGGTTCAAGGTCACTACTTTGGTGTGTGGTGTTTGTAATCTGGTTTTGATTGCATAGTGGAATACCCAGTGGTTTCTGGGGACTGGATGTAGCTCTTGGTGGAAGAGTGAACCAGTATAAATTGCTTGTGTGCTTATCTCTTACCCTTAACTCTTTAAATTCTGTTTTTAAGTTGTTTTTATAAACTGTTGATAAAAACAACCGATTGTTTCGACAAAACAACCGATTGTTTTTCTGATATCATCTTAAAACAGTTTTGGTTCTTTGTTTCCTTGATTCTTTTCTCTGTAATTCAGCGTTGAATTTCATTATACCTTCAAAGTTTGCGAAAATCCCTCTTATTCAATTTTCCCCCCCTCTCGTTTAAGGCCATATATTCTAACATTGTTCACAGGTAAAAGTGTAAATATCTCGTAGATATCACAAACAATTGCTCTGAAAATGGACGTCTCTTATCAAAAGGTGATGAGTCTTGGCTGTGGAACAGGAGATTAGCTCATATCGATACAAATCATTTGAATAAATTGAAATCGAAGGATCTTGTTTCTGGTTTACCAAATATATAATTTCAAGATAATAGATTATGTGATGCATGTGTAAAGGGTAAACAAACAAAAACTTCTTTTAAAACAAAAAATATGATTTCTACAAAAAAAAACTTTGGATGTTCTACATATGGATTTGTTTGGACCTTCTGGGGCTGCTAGTTTAGCTGGAAACTTCTATGCTTTGGTAATTGTTGATGATTTCTCAAGATATACCTGGACTCTCTTTCTTGCTTCTAAAAATTATGCATACAAAGCTTTTAAGAAACTGGATAAGGTTCTGCAGAATGAAAGTGATAATAGCATAAAATAGATTCGTAGTGATCATGGGGGAGAGTTTCAAAATGCAAAGTTTAATAGGTTTTGTGAAAAACATGGGATAATACATAGTTATTCGGCCCCTAAAACTCCCTAATAGAATGGTGTAGTTGAAAGGAAATCACTTGAGGAGTTAGCTAGGACCATGTTAAATGCTTCTTATGTGCTTAACAAAACTTTGATTAGACCCATTCTTAAGAAAAATCCCTATAAACTTGATCCTGCCTGTTGACCAGAACGCTGGAACCTGCCTCGTCAAAGGATCGACGTGTGCACCGCTTCAAACCTCCGTCCTTCTTCAAGATCCACCTCAAGAACCTGCAAAAGAACAGAGCGGCGCCGCTGCGGCCGATCGCACTCCAACGCCCAAGTCAGTGACCGAACCACCAAATACTAAGAGCAAGAACCCTCAAGAAATCTCAAGGAACCGTGCAATGTTCTCTCTCACAGTAAGCTCTAAAACTCGCAAGCGTAAAGAGTGTAATCTGAACGTGCGTACCTCAGAAAGTTCGTTGAGAACTCTTATATACCTGGTTACTTTCTCTCTCCTGGCAGTTACAGACTTGGACATGTGGCTCGCTACCCTTGTTCTTCCTTGGATCATAAGGATGGCGAGTCCTCTGATCCCTCCTGGCCGCCGCTGTCTCCAGCACCCTCTGTGGCTGGATCCTCGTCTGGGCGCGTGGTCTAGTGGGAGCCACGCTTCCTCTCTTCTCGGTGACTTCGCTCTCGTCGGCGATGTGGGCCACCGCAAGTCGCCTAACATCAGCAAACGTGGCGGGGTGTGCCCTGATCAACGCCTCGCAGAATGGTCCCGGCAACACGCCCTTCTTGAATGCATAGACCAACATTTCTTCATCTTTGGCCGGCGATCTGACCATCTGCGCCCCAAAGCGATTCAGGTAGTCTCTGAGGGACTCTCCCTGATATTGCCTTATATCAAACAAATCATAAGACACCCTGGGCGGTGCCTTATTCACAATGTACTGCTGGTTATGTGACCGTTAGGCAGGCTCACAAACCATTCCAGCGCCGTTCCCTGGAGCGTGCTCACAAACATCTTGCAATACACGGCGTCTGATCCCCCTGACAGCATCATCTGCGTATGGAACGTGGTGAGATGAGCCTCAGGATCCTCCACGCCGGTGAAAACAGCCTTAACAGGAAACACACTCGCAGGAATAGGCGTGTCAGTAATCGCCTGAACAAAAGGCATAGGAAAAACACGAGGTGGCGACGACGGCGCAACCTCTTCAGCAGAAGAACGCCCTTGCTGCTCCTGAAGAGCTTGACGCAGCTCCTCAGTCACCTTGCTAAGCTCCTCATTCCTGGCGCGAGAGGCGACCAGGTCCTCATGCATTCTCGCCTGTTCTATGCGCGAGGCTTCCACAGTTGCCTGCAATGAACGCATCATCTCTGCCATCTGCGCCATGGTCATGGCGGCGGCGCCTTCAGCAGCGACGGGCGCAACCGGACTTGAACGATTGCTTCTCATTTTTCTCATGAAACTTAGCGAATCACAGAATGCAGCGAACAACACCTACTTCAGCTACGATCGATTCAGCGATCAATCGGGAAAACTGCGCGTAACTCTGCAAAAACTCAAGAACACCGCGAACCTTCAAAGAAACCTGCAACTCCACCAGAAACCACCGCTTCTCCCACAGATAACCAAACGAGCGAAGGAACTCAAATTCCACCGAACAAATCGCACATAAACAGCATAAAACTTCACTTCACCGAACAAAAAATCCAAACGAACGGTGGAAAATGCGAAACACCGAACAAATCTCAAGCGAACAGCAAACTACGGTTGCACCAGCACACAACCACACAGAAAATCACGAAAACCTCCAAGAACTCACGCTGTGGATGGGAACAGGTTTTACACGGCCGCACGGTGGGCGCCTGATGATCCTGCCTGTTGATCAGAACGCTGGAACCTGCCTCGTCAAAGGATCGACGTGTGCACCGCTTCAAACCTCCGTCCTTCTTCAAGATCCACCTCAAGAACCTACGAAAGAACAGAGCGGCGCCGCTGCGGCCGATCGCACTCCAACGCCCAAGTCAGTGACCGAACCACCAAATACTAAGAGCAAGAACCCTCAAGAAATCTCAAGGAACCGTGCAATGTTCTCTCTCACAGTAAGCTCTAAAACTCGCAAGCGTAAAGAGTGTAATCTGAACGTGCGTACCTCAGAAAGTTCGTTGAGAACTCTTATATACCTGGTTACTTTCTCTCTCCTGGCAGTTACAGACTTGGACACGTGGCTCGCATCCAGTCGTACACGTGCCATCATCTGGAGCCTCTTTGACTTGGGCGCTGCTTCTTACTCTCTTTTTGGCTAAGTTACTTATGCATGGTACTGCCCAGTGCATAGCTAACTTGGGAGTGCGATCTCTACTGGAACTGGCGAGTTAGGGTGCCTTCGTACACCTTCCTTGTGGTCTCGCCGGCCGCCTTCATAATCTGCACCATTTTCATCTCTGGCGATGTGCTTGCTCTGGCGATCTCCAATCGCTTGGTCGCCTGAATTTACATCTGGCGACTTCACGAGCCCCCCGACTTCCTCCCCTTCTGTCAACCTGGCGCCTTGTCAACACGCCTACACTGTAGCTTGGTGCCACGTCATCACTTCCGACTACCAGGACGGTACAAAACTCTATAGAGGTAGAAAGTCTAGTATTAGTCATCTTAAGGTCTTTGGTTGTAAATGCTTTATTCTAAATAATGGAAAAGATAATCTGGGAAAATTTAATCCTAAATATAATGAAGGAATACATAAAAAAGTAAATTCAAACAATTAAATAAAAATTCAAAATATTTAAAATAGTACCAACCTTGTGTGAACCAATGTTGGTGGTGAAGAGTGGCAGGGGAGCACCGGCAACAGCGGCGACAGTTGAAGCGGTGGCGGAGTAGCGACGAAGATGGGAATGCCAATGGAATAGTATCTTCGACGGAGATGGAGAGGAAGAAAACGATTCAAGAAATATAAGGAAACGAAAAACATTTATAATACTAACATTTGTGAAAACAATTCAAGAAACTTACATTGACACAATATAATGAAGATGCAGAAGAAGAGATGAACGAAAGGCCAGCGCAGGAACATTGCAAACCAAAGGCAAAGCGGAGTATACGAAAGTCTGTGGCATGCTTCAAAACTTTAGGGTAAAAAAGGATTTACAAATGCGGCTAAACGTGAAACCGCACTTGCAAGTCTATGTGGATGACATCATTTTTGGATCCACAAATGAAGAGTTGTGTGAAGCATTTGTAGAAGTAATGAAAAACGAATTTGAGATGTCCATGTTGGTGGAAATGATTTACATTCTTGGCTTGCAAGTTAAACAACTCAAGGATGGAATCTTCATAAATAAAGCAAAATACTGCAAGGAATTGCTTAGGAAGTTTGAGATGGACAAATGCAGTGCAATCAACACTCCAATCTTAACAAGTTGTCAACTGGATCAGGATCATGTAGGAAAATCAGTGGATCAATCAAAATACAGGGGGTTAATTGGTTCTTTATTATACTTATCTACTAGCAAGCCTGCTATTATGTTTGTTGTATGTTTATCTGTCAGATATCACTCAAATCCAAAGGAATCACACTACAATGCAGCCAAAAGAATCCTGATATACTTGCAAGGAACCAAAAATGTTGCACTATGGTATCCAAACAATGTTTCCTTGAATTTAACTAGATTTTCAGATTCAGACTTTGCAGGTTGCAAGATGGACAGGAAAAGCACAAGTGGAACTTTCCATATGCTTGGTTGGATCAAGTCTAATTTCTTGTTATTGCAAGAAACAATCATGTGTTGCTCTTTCTACAGCAGAGGTTGAATACATAGCAACTGGAAGTTGTTGTGCTCAAACTCTATGGCTAAGGCAACAACTAAGTGACTTTAGAATTCTCTTAAACAAAATACTTATTCACTGTGATAACACTAGTGCCATAAATTTGTCTAAGAGTCTTGTTATGCATTCTAGAACTAAACATATTGAAATTAGACATCATATTCTAAGAGAACATATAGCTAATGGAACATGTGATATCAAATTCATTGGTACTGAATTGCAATTGGCTGACTTGTATACTAAACCTCTTGCTAAAGATATATTTTACTTTATGCTAAATGAATTGGGAATTATTAGCATAAATTGTCCACTGCAGTAAAGAGTTAAATCTGTTGTTTCTTTAACGTGTTGATTTTCTGTTTTAGAATCACAGTTATGATTCAGAAAGAGAAATAATTATTTCTCTCTTTGACCATTGACTGCTTTTATGGTTATTTCTCACTCCTAGAGGTAGCAATCATGTTGTTCTTCACAAGGAAGACTTGATATTTCTTTACTGCATAATGGATCAAATCAAGGTAAATTGGGTGAGTACTATGGTGGAACATATGCTCAAATAAAAAAGGTTCCCTGTTTATCTCTTTCAATCTGCAATATTTGTATCCAAACTGTTCCGTCCGGTTGACCGGGACGTCTTCGTGCGCGACCTCAACCGTCAGCTAGGGACTCCTTCCCACTGATTGCCTGTGTATTCCTGCAAAAAAGAGGACAAAGAGGCGCCCTAGCGGCCGTTTGCACTCCGACGCTCAAGTCAGCCAGCAAGAAACACCAAAACTGTTCACCTCCGTCTCTGAGCACCGCGTATGGCACTCTGAAGGTGGTAAAAATAACTGTGTATTGTGTGTCTGTGTTCTTTCTCTCAGGCAAAAATATTCCCCAGTCCCTTGTTCGTAACTGTTGAAGCACGAGCAAGCAACTAGAGAGATCTGGTAAATTTGCAGAAAGTTCCAACCCCGTTTCCAACATTCCCCGCGCTATTTAAACCTCCCAAGCATTTAAAGCGCTTTTAATCACAAACGTAACGCACTCATTAAAGCGCTTAATTAGAAAACGTAGCGCATTTAAGACGTTGAAACGCTTGGGAGCCATCATAGTACCTGAACGCTTGAAACGGAAACTGTATTGAATGACTTTAATTACCTGGCACCTGACTAGAGGGTGTTTCTATTCTGACATGGCTGTCGTACACGTGGAGGGCCTCACGACACCATGACCCCATCTGGGGGCGTTTCTGCCCATCTGGGGACGATTCTACGTGTGAGTCCTCCTGCTTAGGAGTGCTACTGCGCTAGGGGTGACTTTTTGGGTGCCAACTCATGCCCCCAATTATCTAGTCACTTACTTTGAGAGCGTATCTGCCTTCCTCTCGTACCCTGCACCCGGTTATCCTGGGCGTGACCTTCCTCTTGGGTCGTATCTGTCCCGAGGGCGTCTCTAGGGCGGCAAGGGTACCTCACGAGTCAGGCTGCCCTACACTGATGCTTTCACTATGGCCTTGAAGCCACCTTTTCCTTCTCTTTATCGCTGCCCCGTGCTATCGGGACCTGAGGCCTTCCCACGGCGTCGCTCCTTCCATGATCTTTCCTACCCATGGGTATCGGGGAACCACATCATGATTGCCTTGTTTCAGCACTGTTTGATCTGGCGACGCCCTGGTTGGGCGACGCCTTCACCTAGGCGACGCCTTTCCTTGGCGACGCTTCCTCTTGGCGTCTCTCCACCTAGGCAACGCCCGGATACGGGACGGTACACAAGCCCCCCAGTCTTAAGCCGAAGACTTGTCTTCAGCGCAAAGACTAAAGCCTCGCCCACGCCGTCCACGTGCCCTCCTGATGACGTGTCATTCTCTGCTGACTCAACAATTCTTCGAATTATTGACGTGACACTTTCTGAACCACAGGGGTATTCTTAATGGCTGATTGGACATCCCCTGAAATGGGAAAAATAATGTCCTTTGAGGCTGCGCTTAATCGCGTGCCACGTGGCTCATCGTGCGGTCGTCTTTAAGAACCTTTTACGCTCCCCTTGAGCGCTTAATCTTGCAACACGTGGCATCATCACACGGTTATCATTTGTTGTCCCTCACGCTTCTCGTAATGTTTAAGTTACCCAAACCCCGCGCTTGCCACTACTGTTACATCCACTTTCTCTGCCCTTTCTCACTGTTCATCTTCTCTGAATCCCTTCTCTCGCGACCCCTGCTCATTCGTGCTTCCGCTCTCCACGCCCTTCAGCCCCCAAAGGTACGGTTTTCCCCCTCCTTGATGATTCTCTTCACTGTATGAACTGCCTGGGACTGTCCATATTACTGCATTTCTTTGGATATCGTTTGTATGCTTCTTCATTCCTCTCGTTCCTCTTTTCTCTCGTGTGGGTAGGGTTTTTCTAGGATTCTTCCATTTTTCCCCTTTTCTTCTCCCAACCCTTTTCCTTTGAACCCTTTCTTTCTCTTTTGATCTTCAGCTTTGGCATCGATGGCGAAAACTAAGACCACCGCGCCTCCCCCGCTCCCTAAGTCTTATTATAAGGGCGAATACGACTAGGCTCCCGACGAACTTCTGGACGAATGCTCCCTCCTAAACTCTGTTGAGGACGTGGAGGCTCACAGGGGGGACCCTGCGCTTTATAACTTCAACGCCTTTCACAAAAGTCACGACTCCCAAGTCCTGGTATGCCGGGCGCGACCTGGGATGCCCGTTTGTGCGGACTCCAGAGAGATTGGGGGAACTCCCTTCTTCTTCCTCTATCAAATGGTGCTCAAGAGGGTGGGCCTGCGTCTGCCCCTTACTTCTTTCGAAAAAGAGCTGCTTACAGAGATAAACACTGCTCCCGCCCAGCTCCACCCCAACAGTTGGGCTTTCGTGAGGGGGGTTCCAAATTCTCTGCGGCTATCTAGGTGTTCCCTCTTCTGTAGACGTTTTTCTTCACTTTTTCGAGGTGAAGAAACAGGGGAAGAGCCTATGGATGAGCTTTTCTGGCATCGCCGGGCGCATCATTCTTACGCTCTTCCAAAATTCGTTCAAAGGATGGAATTCAAGGTACGTGCGACCAAGCGCGATCCTACCATCTTAGAGGGCTTTCCCCTATACTGGACGGACAAGCCCATAACCATGAAGGCCTTGGCTTTGGATGAGCTTACCCCCTCCGACCGGGATGTGTGCAAAGCTTTGGCAGGACTGGGGGTAGTCTTCGATACCGCCAAACTCATCGCGAACGAGTTCAACGCCCATGGGCTTTGGTTATCTGCGTGTGTTTGGCCATAGAATTTCCCTTCTGCTTCATCTGAACCAACCTTTACTCTACTATTTTTCGCTGTCGCAGGTTCAGTGATGACTTCCTCGAGGCGGCTGGCTCTTGCCAAATTTTTAAAGAAGGCAAAATCTACCAAAGAAGGTGGGGACGTTATCGCCTCCGACGTGCCCACCGTCGCTTCCCTGCCGATTCCTCCACCATCTGCTTCTCCTCCTCCCATTGCTGCGGTTCCATTAGCCATGGCGTCAACCCCTGGCTCAGCACGCCCTAACAAAGGGAAAAGGGTGTTGATAGTAGATTCTGACAGCGAAGACTCGGGTACTGCCCTGGTTTCCCATAAGAGGAGGGCTACGGGCCTCCCTGCTTCACCTGCCGCGCCCCCCGGTGATGGGAACTCTCTCAGGGACGATCCTCCTAGTGCTACATCACCGCCACCTCCGCCAGCCCACGAGGAACGAGAGGAAAGGATTGACTTGGTTCCCCCGCCTTCGCCGTTGCCGCACCTTGACGCAGCTGAGGCCTCGGGCTCCGCCCCTCCTGTATCAGTCCCTGGCTCGACTTCTCGCAAACCCCGGATTCCTCGCCCCATTCATAGGGAGTTGACGCAGGGCTTTACCGAAGGAATGTCGCTGACTGATCCTCAAAAGGGCGGAGGCATGCCTTATTATATGGGGGCATTCCTGGCGGTGGCAATCAAGTGGCGCACTCAGGCTCGAAATGCTATCAAAGGGAGGGAGGCCCTCCGCAAGCTTAGACAAGAGGTGGGGGCGTTGAAGGAGGAAAAACAGAACTGGGGACTCAAGGAGGAAGCTTCCCAGTCTCTGCTAAAACTGGCCCATGAGGGCAGGGAGGGAGCTGAGGCGTACGCGCGAGAACTGGAACAGGCGCATGCAGCTCAACTAGCCCAGCTCACCTCCTACCAAATCCAGAACATTGGCCTTCAGGAGGCGGCTCTTACATCCGAAGTGCAGCGAAGAAAACTTGAAGAGCTGGATGCTGCTTGGAGGCAGAAGCTAGGAGAGAGAGAGGACGCCTTGGCTGCGAAGGTTGAAGCCTTGAACCTTCTCCAAGCCGAGGCTAACAAGCTCCGCGTGGAGAAGGAATTTCTGGAGAAGCAACTGACATCCAAGGACTCTAGGATTACGGAACTAGAGGGAGAGGTCCAAGAACTGACTGGGGAGATGGTGGGGGTGTTTGAAGAGGGTTTCCAAGAGGCTCTGACCCAGGCGTCCTGCGAGAACCCTGGCATCAATATTTCGAACTGCGACCCCACACACCATGTCGTCGACGGGAAGGTCGTGCCCATGGACTTGGATGACTGAACCGCTGTCCCTCACCCGCCACCTCTACTTTCAAGCTTAATTTCTTTATACTTTACCTTTACTTTTGCCTTTCTCTGTTAAACTTGTAATTCTTTGGACCATTCATACTCTTGCTACAAATTTGGGTGTTCGTATGACTGCTTTTGTGCCTTCGCGATATAAAATTCTGCTTATGTGATCTTATCATCGCTCTTTGCCTTCGCGTGCTTCGGTTGTTTTGTTTGTATTATACTCGCTTCTTTCGCTTCATGGGGCGGCCTTGTATGACCGTGAAAAGGTCGCGTGCCAACCCTCACACCCATGGAGTGGCTCACCTAGTGACGCCGTATCGTCCACGAGGTGTTTCTAACACCGAAACGGTTCTCTCCTTGATTCTTAGCCCCCGGCGCCCACGCCTAAGGAGAGGCCTGCTACAGCAGCGCCGTATCGTCCCCGGGTGTCTAAAACGTCGAGTGCTTTGGGGGGGTCGTTCCCTCTATGGTCTTTCCTTCCCATAGGTATCGGGGAACACCCTGCCAGCAATTCGCTAGCGTTTGGCGATCTTATCTCCCTCCACAGTCTTTCCTACCCGTGGGTATCGGGGAGATAACGCAGCAACTAACTTTGCCCCCTTCAATCTCGTCTCCCTCCACAGTCTTTCCTACCTGTGGTTATCGGGGAGACGATCCTGCTGATATTTGGGTTGGCGACGCCCGCGACGTCTCATGCCGGCGTCGTCCTTTATGTCATTCCAAGCGACGCCTCGGGCGTCTTATGCTAGTGTCGCCTCGGGCGTCGTCCCTAACTAGACATTGACTTTGACCTTGGGCTTGGTCGATGCCTGGGGGCGGCGAAGAGCTCAAGGCCCTTCCCGTATCTTCCACGAGGCGCTCCCTGTATAGCTGATGGGACATCCAGTCATTCAACCTGCTCTACGTGGCGCTTTCTGTATGGCTGATGGGACATCCAGTCATTCGATTTGATCCACATGGCGCTTTCTGTATGGCTGATGGGACTCGTTCGATTTGATCCTGACTCCTACTGTGCCCCTGATCCCTTTCGACGGCGCATCGTACCATCAGGTATTCTATTGATACAACGTGTTCTGGGCTTAACCAGGGGTGCCAGGGCAACCCTTCCATCTACTGCCACGTGGGTCGATCGTGCGGTGCATCCATTCGCGTCGTTTGGCGCTCTAACCGCTTTATTTAACTCTTCAAACTCTGAAACTATCCTCATCATTTTCCCATTCTTCATAACCTACTTACGTTCTCTCTTCTTGCACCCTTCCTTCTTGCACCCTTTCTTTCTCACGAAGGGTTGTTCCAGCATTCGCTCCCCTCGCTCGACTCTTGCATTTCCGGCAGTCCCTACACCCTTGAAATCCCTGATCTTGTTAAAGAATGTCTTCTCATGCTGCTTCGTCCAGGGTCAGTCCCAAGGATTTGTACCCCTGGGCTTCGAGTGAACTTCTTGATGAGTGTTCATGCTTACTCGCTACCAGGGCCATACGGGAGCACAAAGGGGATTCGTGTTCTTATGACCACCGGGCCTTCGCGAGGAGGCACGACGACGACATCGCTGTGCTCCCTTGCACTCTAGGGGAGCCAGTATGTGGAGACGAACGGGCCAATGAAGGGGTCCCTTTCTTTTACTTTTACCAGGTGGTGTTCAAGACCATCGGAGTGCGCCTACCCTTCTCCTGGTTCGAGAAGGAACTGCTGTCGGAGATTAACGTTACTCCGGCCCAGTTATACCCCAACAGCTGGGCCTTCGTCAAAGCCTTCGACATTCTCTTCGGGTTTTTGGGTTGTGCACCCTCGGTTGACCTCTTTCTCCACTTCTTTGAGGTGAAGAGGCAGAGACACAACCTCTGGGTAACTCTCAGTAATGTCCCCGGGAGAGTTCTCTTCACACCCTTCCAAAGCTCGTTCTCCGGGTGGAAAGGCCGGTTCTTCAAGATCTGCCGCACTGACCTGGTTCCCGACGCTCTGGATGGGTTTCCGCTGTACTGGGTGAGAGAGACGAGGGCCCTCAAAACCAAGCCCTTCAAGAAGCTGGCTCCAAGTGATCAAATAGCTTGCCAGATTCTTGCTGAGGCGGGAGGTTTTGACTCTGCCACCTTGATCAGCCTGGAGTCCAACGCTGGGACTCTCAAAAAGTACATAGGTAAGAGCCGCTGCCCTAGAAACTCCGGCCCTTGTTGTTTTCTGTACGTGCATGTCTTGCCTCATGACATCTCTGACACATTTATCTCTCTTGGTGCAGGTTCGAAAATAAACCGAGAAAGGAGGACACGACTTACCCGAGCTCTGCGGGCTGGGAAAGGGGCTTCGCCTTCCTCCAGTGCTGGTTCTGATGACCACTGAAAAGTGGCTCTTTTGTGACTTGCACGAGTTGTAATATTCGCCCCATTTGGGCTACTTCACTTGTATTGATCATTGCTTGTAACACCAACTTTTTCTATATCAATTGATTTTTGCAACGTCACTTTACTCTGCATACATTTCGCATATTGCGCGCTTTCCTTCGCCCTGCTCATCAACGGTGCCCGCCTCCATCCAGGCGACGCCTTCTTTCTTGACGACGCCTTGATCTTGGCGGCGCCTTCTTTCTTGGCGACGCCTTCTTTCTTGGCGATGCCTTCTTTCTTGGCGACGCCTTTCCTTACTTCAAACGGAGAAAGATACAGGCTAAAAACCAAGGCACTTCTTTTTCTCAAATTGGTTTTACCTTTATTAGGGTGACCTCATTAAAAAACCCCCGAGAGGGAAAAAGAGCGTCCCCTTCAACTAAATTGTTACATACCTGGTTACATAAGTCAACTGAAATAAAATTTTAGGTTGGCTGCATTCCAACTGCGCGGGATAGGACCTCCATCTAAAGTCTCCAGGTTGTACGAACCGTTGCCCTTAGCCTCAGTAACTCTGAAAGGTTCGGTCCACTTGGGAGACAGCTTATTCTCCAATTCGTATGGGTGAGCTTTCCTCATCACTAGGTCGCCGACCTGAAACTGTCGTGACTTCACCTTAGAGCTATATTGTTGCTCTACTCTCCTCTTCGTCGCTTCAGCTTTTATTCTAGCTTCTTCCCTGGCCTCGTCTAGCAGATCCAGGTTTACCCGCCTCTCTTCATTGGATTCCTCCGCCACAAAGTTTTGAAAACGTGGCGAACTCTCATGTATTTCTACCGGGATCATCGCGTTCGACCCGTAAACCAAACTGAAAGGCGTCTCCATAGTAGAGGATTGGGGCGTGGTGTGATAGGCCCATACGATCCTTGGTACCTCTTCCGCCCACGCCCCTTTGGCTTTCTCTATCCTTCTTTTTAACCCTCTCAGCAGAACTCTGTTTGCCGATTCTACCTGCCCATTAGTCTGGGGGTGCTCAACTGATGCAAACACCTGTTTAATGCCTACCTCAGCACACAGGTTTCTCAACTGTTGACTGGCGAATTGGGTTCCGTTGTCGGATATCAGCCGCCTAGGTACGCCAAAACGGCACACGATGTTCTTCCACACAAAATGTTGTACTTTGTGCGCTGTGATTTGTGCCACGGGCTCTGCCTCTATCCATTTGGTGAAGTATTCGATGGCAACGATCAAATACTTCATCTGCCTGATCGCCAGTGGGAAGGGGCCCAGGATGTCGATTCCCCATGTATGGAAAGGCCACGGGCTGTATATGGACCGCAACTCTTCTAGCGGCGCCTTGTGCCAGTCGGCGTGCTTTTGGCATTGCCTACACCGCTGGGCGTGCCGTGCGCAGTCCTCTTTCACTGTTGGCCAGAAGAAACCTGCGCGTATTACCTTGGAGGCTAAGGATCTTCCCCCTACGTGGCTCCCGCAGATGCCTTCATGTAGTTCCGCCATTATCCTGGTGCACTCATCGCCACTGACGCATGTTAGGATAGGGTGAGTGAAACCGTGCCTGAACAGCACCCCATCCACCAAAGTATATCTTGCGGCATTTCTTTTGACTTTTTTACCTTCTTCAGGCTCCACTGGGAGAGCCCCATCCGCCAGGTATCGCTTGTAGGGCGTCATCCAGGTGTCTCCCCTGGCCAGAACGCATACCTGCATCTGCTCTTCCTCAGGCACACTCGCGTACATGCTGATGCGGGGCGCCCTCTGCGTATCCTGGGTCAAAGAGCAATGACTCCTTGGCCTTCCCCTGGATGTATAAATCTGGAGGACGTCCACCCTGTTGTCTTCCACGAATCTACGCGGGGCTTTGAGAGTCTCCTGGATCACTGTCCTCTGTCTACCCCCCTTGCCTGAGCTGGCCAGCTTTGCGAGCAGGTCAGCTCTGGCATTCTGCTCCCTCGGGACATGTATCAACTCAAGAGCGTTGAATGCTCCCTTCAACAACTGGACGTATTTCAGATACGCCGCCATCTGTGGGTCCTTCGCCTGGAACTCACCCGACACCTGCCCCGTAATCAGCTGGGAGTCGCTCTTCACCAAGAGGTTCTATGCGCCCATCTCCTTGGCCAGGAGCATTCCCGCTATCAGGGCTTCATATTCTGCCTGATTGTTGCTTGCCTTGAAAGCAAAGCGCAGGGCCTGCTCGATCAGTATGCCGTCGGGTCCCTCCAAGACTATTCCCGCACCGCTCCCTTGTTGGTTGGAAGAGCCATCAACCGAGAGCAGCCACTGCGAACTCACCTCCACCTCTTGCTCACCTCCGGGCGACAGTTCCTCTATAAAAGTTGCGTACACCTGCCCTTTGATGGATCCTCTAGGCTCGTACTGGATGTCGAATTCTGACAGTTCCACCGCCCAGCGCACCATTCTTCCTGCCACATCAGGTTTCTGCAGCACTTTCTGTATAGGGAGGTTGGTCATCACCACCACCGTAAAGCTGTGGAAGTAATGACGAAGCCTCCTAGCAGAGAACACTACCGCCAGCGCCGCCTTCTCTAGCGCTTGGTACCTTGTCTCAGCTCCCTGTAAGGCCTTGCTTACGAAATAGATGGGCTTCTGACTCTGGTCCTGCTCTTGGACCAACACGGAACTGATGGCCCGCTCCGTTACAGTAAAATATAACCGGAGGGGCACGCCCGCTACCGGCTTGCAGAGGACCGGTGGCGTCGCCAGGTACTCCTTCAGCTTAATGAAAGTCGCTTCGCATTCATCAGTCCATGCAAAGCGACTGTTTCTCTTGAGGCACTGGAAATACGGGTGCCCCTTCTCTCCTCCGGCGGAAACAAACCTCGAGAGCGCCGTCATCCGCCCTGTCAGCTGTTGCACCTCCTTTACCGACGTCGGGCTCCGCATGGCGATAATAGCCGCACATTTGTCGGGGTTCGCCTCTATCCCCCTCTCGGTGAGCAGAAAACCCAAGAACTTACCGACCTCTACCCCGAAAACACACTTCTCGGGGTTCAACTTGAGGCGGTACTTGGATATTGTGTTGAACAACTCCTCCAGGTCCGCCATGTGCTGCACCCTATTCTGCGACGCCACCACCATGTCGTCTACATAGGCGTACAAATTCCTCCCAAGCATTGGCGCCAAGCCTCTGGTACATGGCGCCCGCATTTTTCAGCCCGAAGGGCATCACCTTATAGCAGTAACTGCATGTCTCAGTCATGAATGCAGTCTTGCTCTCGTCTCTTTGGTGCATCTTGATTTGGTTGTACCCTGAAAAGGCGTCCAGGAAACTCAGCACCTTGCTGCCGGACGCACTGTTTACCAAGGCGTCGATGCTGGGCAGCGGATACGAGTCCTTTGGGCATGCCTTGTTCAGGTCCGTGAAGTCAACACACATCCTCCACTTTCCGTTCGCCTTTTTCACCAAGACAACGTTGGCGAGCCACTCAGGGTATTGAATCTCCCTGATGTGGCCAGCCCTCAGCAGCTTCTGCGTTTCGTCTTTCACCACCTGTTGTCGTTCCTCATTGAACTTTCTCCTTCTCTGACGCCCGGGGCGAACCGTGGCGTCCATGCTGAGATGGTGACATAGGAAATCGGGGTCGATGCCTAGCATATCCGAGGCGGACCATGCGAAGGCATCCAGGTGGCGTGAAATCACTTCTGCCACCCCTTCCTGTTCTTCTGGGCTCAGCGAACTTCCTAACTTGAAAGTCTTGCCGCCAATCTCCCTTTCTACGGCGTTAGCCGCGGGCTGCTCCCTGCTATCATCTTCGACGGGCGCCGCCTCTTCGGCGGGCGCCGCCTCTTCCACGGGCGCCGCGTCGTCAGGGCCTTCCTCCATAGGCGCATCTGCTTGGGGCATCGCCCTCTCCGCTATGGCCTCTTCAGGCGTCAACCCAGCGGGCGTCGCCTCAATCATCGTCGTGTCCGCGCTCGGCGGACGTATATACACCATGAACACGCCTCTCTTCGTCTTCAGGCTGTTTTCATAGCATTTCCTTGCCTCCTCCTGGTCTGACCTGATGACTATCACCTGGCCATTGAGGTCTGGCAGTTTCATCTTCATGTGGCGTGTGGAGGATACCGCGTTCAGACGGTTTAACGCCGGTCTGCCCAGCAAAATATTGTAGGCGGAGTTGGCGTTCACGACCAGGTACCGGATGCTTTCGGTACGGGAGGCCTATCCGTCTGTGAACGTAGTCCTCAACTCCAGGTATCCCCGGACTTCCACCTGGTTGTCCCCAAACCCATATAAGCACCCCGTATAGGGACTCATCAGATCGGGGGACAGCCGTAACTTGTTAAAGGTCGACAGAAACATGACGTCTGTCGAACTTCCTTGGTCGACAAGCACTCTGTGCACCTTCCTTCCGGCTGTGACGACTGAGATGACAACGGGGTCGTTGTCGTGGGGTACCACATCTCGGAGGTCTCTTCTTGTGAACACGATATCCGACTCCCACGGTTCCCCTGAGAGCCTCTCTTCGATTGAATTTACCCCCCTCGCGTATTTCTTCCGCTGGGAGGCGGTGGGTCCCCCGCCGGAAAAACCCCCAACAATGGTGTGGACCTCACCAAGCACAGGCATCTCGTGTGCTGGTTCTTCCGCCGGCGGCGGCAAGGTGGCGGTCGTTGTGGGATCTGCGACATAGTCCTTCAAAAACCTAGTCCTCACCAGCTCATCTAGCTGGTAGCCCAACGACAGGCAATTATCAATGTGATGCCCGAAAGCCTCGTGGAATTCGCACCAAGAGTCTTTACGAGGCCCTAACACCTTGTCGGTCTTCGCCGGTCGCCTCAGCCTCTCAGCTATGTTAGGCACGGCGATCAAATCCTTCAACTCAACCACGAGGTTGTACCTCACCGGTCTCGCTCTTTCTCTGGCGGGGCGATCGCCTCCTCCTGGGCCCCGGGGCTGGGGCTTTCTGGCCTCGTAGGGGCGTCTCGCCTCCGGCTTCTTTCTTCCCGTCGTGGTCTCATTGACCCTGACGGGTTGGGCTCGCGCCGGTCCCCTTGGGCGTGAGGGCACGGTGCTGGTGCGCTTCACACATACCTCCCCTTCAGAAGCAATATGCTCTACCGCCCTACGCCGTAGTTCAGCGAAAGTCCTAGGGCGGTTGCGGATGATGGATTCTCCAAAGGGGTCGGGGCATACGCCTTTCACAAATGCGTACACGATCATAGGCTCCTCTGTCGTACCAACCTTCACGACCTGGGCCCCGAAGCGATTGATATACTCCTTCAGGGTCTCCCCCTGATACTGCTTCACATCGAATAGATCGTAGGAAACCGGCAGCGGGGCCTTGTTGGCTAGGTATTGTTCCCTGAACAATCGCGACAATTGGCGGAAAGATGTGATATGACCCTCTGGGAGGCTAATGAACCAGTCCATAGCCATCCCGGTCAGGGTGCTCATGAAGAGCTTGCACTTGGCAGCATCAGAACCGCCTATCAGGACCATCTGTGTGTGAAATGCAGCAAGGTGCGTCTCTGGGTCCTCCATCCCGGTGAAGATCACCTTGGGTCCCGCGAACGTGTTTGGGATCGCTGCGTCTAGGATCTCCTGCGAGAAAGGAGTGGAAAACTCCCTTGGTGGGGAATGGTTCTCCATCTCATCATGTCCAGGCCGCCTCCGATCATTTCTCAGGCCCTGGCGCAACTCCTCATTCACACGGTGGAGCTCTTCATTCTGCTCATGCGAGGCGTCAAGGTCTGCCTGCATGCGTTCCTGTTCCATTTTCGAATCTTCCATGTCCTGCTGCAGCCCCCTCATTATCTCCAGGACCTGCTGCATGGATAGTTCTGCTGGGGCTGCGCGTGCTGTGCTTCGTCTGGTGGGGGCCATCGTCACTCCAACCTCCTCCAACGTTACTGTGACTTCGTAAATTCTCTCGAACTTGTGATGGGACTGATGTTTTATATCGGCCCCACGGTGGGCGCCAAATGTTCCGTCCGGTTGACCGGGACGTCTTCGTGCGCGACCTCAACCGTCAGCTAGGGACTCCTTCCCACTGATTGCCTGTGTATTCCTGCAAAAAAGAGGACAAAGAGGCGCCCTAGCGGCCGTTTGCACTCCGACGCTCAAGTCAGCCAGCAAGAAACACCAAAACTGTTCACCTCCGTCTCTGAGCACCGCGTATGGCACTCTGAAGGTGGTAAAAATAACTGTGTATTGTGTGTCTGTGTTCTTTCTCTCAGGCAAAAATATTCCCCAGTCCCTTGTTCGTAACTGTTGAAGCACGAGCAAGCAACTAGAGAGCTCTGGTAAATTTGCAGAAAGTTCCAACCCCGTTTCCAACATTCCCCGCGCTATTTAAACCTCCCAAGCATTTAAAGCGCCTTAAAGCGCTTTTAATCACAAACGTAACGCACTCATTAAAGCGCTTAATTAGAAAACGTAGCGCATTTAAGACGTTGAAACGCTTGGGAGCCATCATAGTACCTGAACGCTTGAAACGGAAACTGTATTGAAAGACTTTAATTACCTGGCACCTGACTAGAGGGTGTTTCTATTCTGACATGGCTGTCGTACACGTGGAGGGCCTCACGACGCCATGACCCCATCTGGGGGCGTTTTTGCCCATCTGGGGACGTTTCTACGTGTGAGTCCTTCTGCTTAGGAGTGCTACTGCGCTAGGGGTGACTTTTTGGGTGCCAACCCATGCCCCCAATTATCTAGTCACTTACTTTGAGAGCGTATCTGCCTTCCTCTCGTACCCTGCACCCGGTTGTCCTGGGCGTGACCTTCCTCTTGGGTCGTATCTGTCCCGAGGGCGTCTCTGGGGCGGCAAGGGTACCTCACGAGTCAGGCTGCCCTACACTGATGCTTTCACTATGGCCTTGAAGCCACCTTTTCCTTCTCTTTATCGCTGCCCCGTGCTATCGGGACCTGAGGCCTTCCCACGGCGTCGCTCCCTCCATGGTCTTTCCTACCCATGGGTATCGGGGAAGCACATCGTGATTGCCTTGTTTCAGCACTGTTTGATCTGGCGACGCCCTGGTTGGGCGACGCCTTCACCTAGGCGATGCCTTGCCTTGGCGACGCTTCCTCTTGGCGTCTCTCCACCTAGGCGACGCCTTGCGTTGACTTTGACTCTCCAGCCGTTGACTTTGACCTTGACTTAGTCAACGCCCGGATACGGGACGGTACACAAACTAATTGAATATTTTGAAGTGGATACTATAAATGAAATAAATGACACAATCAAAGCAACAAGTGAGATAGATAATTCTACTCTCATCAAGATAGGTTTTCAAAAGGAAGAAAACACGTGGGTGTTTCGAAGAATTGCTACTCCAAGGATGGAACATGGAGCTTCCAATCTAAACAATGCAGAGGAAGATGATGCTGGTGTGCCTATGGAAGATGAAACTGTGCAGGTTGTAGAGGCATCATGCTATGAGATGCATAATTCATCATCACACAGGGTAGAATCGCCACCTCAACCATATATGCATCACAGGGAGGAATCACCAATTTATTCATTCATGAATGAAGATGTTGCTGCCAGAAATTACAATGCTCTGGTTGCATATCAAGCACCTGAGTATAGAGGTGAACCTTTATCAATGTTTGAAAGACAGGTTCTTCACCGACTTAATACACTCACAAACATATTTGGAAATGACTCAAGCTAGGTTTCAACACCTAGATTATCAAATTAAAGGATACCAGGAAAAGTTATCAGAACTGTACTACAAGCACAAGTGATCCTTCTCCAAATCCTTCAATTTATATGTCCTGTTGAACAATTTGTTTTAAATTTCCTACAATATTTGAGTTTTATTTATGGACTGTAATAGCACCTTATGGTGTTTTTCTTTTTGAAATATAACGTATGTCTATTGTGTGTTTCCTTCTTTATCTGTGCCATAATTTTGTTTGATGAATCCAAAGGGGGAGAAGAATAGCTCATGCGGATTGCTTCTGCAAGTGTATGCAGGTTTTAGTTGCAAGAAGGTACAAAACTTCAAATCTGTTCTGATTCACTACTTGGATTTTTGTCTATATATTCTAGATTTTTATTGCAGGTAACATTCTTTGATTATAACCTTCCTTCAAAACAATGCTTAGCAATGGGGATTTGTCTCCATCAAACAAGGGGAGATTCTTGAAGATGGATCAAGCTTCTCAACAACTTAGTGTGTGTGTGTTTGATGTAGAAAATTGTATTGTTTTTGTACCGCCCTGGTAGTCGGAAGTGATGACGTGGCATCAAGCTACAGTATAGGCGTGTTGACGAGACGCCAGGTTGGCAGAAGGGGAAGAGGTCGGGGGGCTCGTGTAGTCGCCAGTTATGAAGTTGGCATGCTCCGATCTTTAGCATACCAGAACCGGCGATCACCGGGTCAAAGATGAAGTCGCCAGTTGTAAACTCAGGCGACCAAGTGATTGGAGATCGCCGGAGCAAGCACATCGCCGAAGATGAAGGTGGTGCAGATTATGAAGGCGGCCGGCGAGACCACAGGGAAGGTGTACGGAGGCACCCTAGCTCGCCAATCCCAGTAGAGATCGTGCTCCAAGTTAGCTATGCACTGGGCAGTACCATGCATAAGTAACTTAGCCAAGAGAGAGTCAGAAGCAGCGCCCAAGTCAAGGAGGCTCCAGATGATGGCACGTGTACGACTGGATGCGAGCCACGTGTCCAGGTGCGTAACTGCCAGGAGAGAGAAAGTGACAAGGTATAAAAGGGTTTCCCAACGAACTTCTGAGGTACGCACGTTCAGATTGTCTACTTTACGCTTGCGAGTTCTTGAGCATACTGTGAGAGAGAGAGAACTGGTTCATGGTTCCCTGAAAGTTTTGAGTGTCACTGACTTAAACGTTGGAGTGCAATCGGCCGCAGCGGCGCCGCTCTGTTCTTTTGCAGGTTCTTGAGGTGGATCGTGACGAAGGACGGAGGTTGAAGCGGTGCACACGTCGATCATTGACGAGGCTAGTTCCAACGTTTTGGTCAACAGGCAGGATCATCAGGCGCCCACCGTGGGGCCGTGTAAAACCTGTTCCCATCCACAACGTGAGTTCATGGAGGTTTTCGTAGTTTTCTGCGTGGTTGTGTGCTGGTGCAACCATTGTTCGCTGTTCGTTTGAGATTTGTTCGGTGATTTCGCGTTTTCCACCGTTCGTTTGGGTTGTTTTTCGGTGAAGTGAAGTTTTCTGCTGTTTACGCGAGATTTGTTCGGTGAGATTTGAGTTCTTTGGCTCGTTTGGTTTGTCGTGGGAGAAGCGGTGGTTTCTGGTGGAGTTGCAGGTTTCTGTGGAGGTTCGCTGTGTTCTTAAGTTTTCTTGCGGAGTTTCGCGCAGTTTTGACCGATTGATCGCTGAATCGATCGTCGCTGAAGGAAGTGTTGTTCGTTACTCTCTGTGATTTGCTGAGTTTTCATGAGAAAAATGAGAAGCAACCGTTCAAGTCCAGTTCCGCCCGTTGCTGCTGAAGGCGCCGCCGCCATGACCATGGCGCACATGGTGGAGATTATGCGCTCGTTGCAGGCAACTGTGGAAGCCTCGCGCATAGAACAGGCGAGAATGCATGAGGACCTGGCCGCCTCTCCGGCCAGGAATGATGAGCTCAGCAAAGTGACTGAGGAGCTGCGTCAAGCTCTTCAGGAGCAGCAAGGGCGTCCTATTGCTGAAGAGGTCGCGCCGTCAACGCCGCCTCGTGTTTTCCCCATGCCTTTCGCTTAGGCGATTACTGACACGCCTATTCCTGCGAGTGTGGTTCCTATTAAGGCTGTTTTCACCGGCGTGGAGGATCCTGAAGCTCATCTCACCACGTTCCATACGCAGATGATGCTGTCAGGAGGATCAGACGCCGTATACTGCAAGATGTTCGTGAGCACACTCCAGGGAACGGCGTTGGAATGGTTTGTGAGCCTGCCTAACGGTCACATAACCAGTTTTCAAAGATTTTCGTCGAGCAATACATCGTGAATAAGGCACCGCCCAGGGTGTCTTATGATTTGTTTGATATAAGGCAGTATCAGGGAGAGTTCCTCAGGGACTACCTGAATCGCTTTGGGGCGCAGATGGTCAGATCGCCGGCCAAAAATGAGGAAATGCTGGTCTATGCATTTAAGAAGGGCGTGCTGCCAGGACCATTCTACGAGGCATTGATCAGGGCTCACCCTGCCATGTTTGCTGAGGTTAGGTGACTTGCGGTGGCCCACATCGCCGATGAGAGCGAAGTCGCCGAGAAGAGAGGAAGCATGGCTCCCGCTAGGCCACGCGCCCAGATGATGGCACGTGTACGACTGGATGCGAGCCACGTGTCCAGGTGCGTAACTGCCAGGAGAGAGAAAGTGACAAGGTATAAAAGGGTTTCCCAACGAACTTCTGAGGTACGCACGTTCAGATTGTCTTCTTTACGCTTGCGAGTTCTTGAGCATACTGTGAGAGAGAGAGAACTGGTTCACGGTTCCTTGAGAGTTCTTGAGTGTTACTCTTGAAGTATTTGGTGGTTCAGTCACTGACTTGGGCGTTGGAGTGCGATCGGCCGCAGCGGCGCCGCTCTGTTCTTTTGCAGGTTCTTGAGGTGGATCATGACGAAGGACGGAGGTTGAAGCGGTGCACACGTCGATCATTGACGAGGCTAGTTCCAACGTTTTGGTCAACAGGCAGGATCAGTTTTGCTTTGAAGTTAGTAATGATGTTACTAGTGGTCATTGTAGGTTAGAAGAGAGTTTAAGGTGGCCTTTTGCTTAGTGACCTACTTCATATCCCTAACCAAGGTAGTAGGATCAAGCAGAAAAAGGTTTTGAAAACTCTTTTGTCAAAACTTAAGTTTTCTCAAAATTAGGTTACTGCACAAAAATAATTCTGTAGATTTATAAAACAATAGATTTACTAATGAACTGGTTAATGTTTTCAAAATTCTGTTAGGGCACCAAACAGTTTGTTGGAACTTGTTATTTTTTTTAAGATGAGCGGGAAGTGGTTTTAAAATAATCTTGTGTATTTCAGAAAAACAATCCAATTATTTTAACTTCAACTTGTTCTTTTTATAACAGTTTTTCAATTGTTTTTTGAAAAAAGTGTTATGAATTGGTTTCTATATAAAGAGAGGCACATCTCACATGAATAACAACTGAGTGATCACGTTTTTGAACATAGAACAAAGAGTTTTCATTGAGAGACAAAAGCTTTGAATGTTTTCTTGAAAGGTTCTCTTAAAGAATTCAAGTGTGCTTGTTCATTGTGTGCCTTGGTCAAGGGTTGACGTTCTATCATTATTGGACTGTAAAAAAGTGATGTTTGATTTAGGGTTCTTGCATCTTCTTTTCAGGTGCTTTCTTTCCTTATTCATTCATGTGTAAAGGTGGTTGTATAGACACTTCTTGATAGGGTTTCTTGGAGTGTTCTTACTGTTGAAATAAAGTTTTTCAGCATTGTGTGTGCCTTGTTCTTGAAGGGTTTAAGACCCACAAGGTCTTGTAATTTTTTTTGTATTGATTAGTGGATTTCACCTTCTTGTGAGGTGAGACTGGATGTAGTTTTTGATGAGCGAACCAATATAAACTGTGTGTTCATTTTTCTTTTCAGTCCCTGCACTCGTTTTCTACATAATTTGATAATCTGCTAGAAAATAAATCTGTTGAATCAAAATTAAATTTGTTCTTTCGGGGCTTGTTCATACTGTTCTTCAAAGATCCAGAATAAGTTCATGATTGCTTGCAAATATCTGAATCTGTGTGTTGGTTGTTTAAAGAGAGTTATAAATCTTTAAACTAACTCTTTTCAAGATTCATATTCTATTCAAGATCACTTGTTAAAGATTCAAAGTTTAATTTCTGGGTGTTAATCTTGTTGCAGTAAAAGATCCTACACTGTTATAGTAAAACTATCTTTTAATTTCAAGATAATTAGATTAAGGTTCTGGATTTGAATAAGTAATCAGAAAATAAATTTGTTCTTTTTAAAATCAATTTGTTCTTTTTAAAATCAATTTGTTTATTTTCTCAGGATTACTAGAAAACAGTTTCTGTTTGTGAAAATTTTAAAAGCTCAATTCACCCCCCCTCTTGAACTTAGGCACTAATAGACCCAACATGATGAACCCAGTCCCAAATGGAGGAAGGAGTCTTGAGCTCAAAGATAAATGGTTTGGATAGTTTCAGGTAATTTGAGTTATGATTACATTTAAAATGTTATTTTTTACTCTACAATGTTTTTTTTCTAATTGATATTTCATGCACAAAGTGTATAGGTGGGATCCAGACAAGACCAACTCATTAAATCCCTTTTTGATACAAAAGGCTCTCGTATCTTTATATATGCTATGAATATTAGGCATGGTCAATATATGGAGACCTTGATTCCACCACTTATTCGAGCAAACTTGGACCAACATTGGAGTTATACATAATTTCAAAACAAGAGTGACATTGCCATGGAAAATCAGGCTATTGAGAAGGGAGCCTCAGCCTACTGTGGTGGTTCCATATCTACAACAATTCACTTTGAATTTTCTATTTTTAATTTAAATACAATATATTAGACTTATTTATTCAATTAATTTTTACTATATGTTTAAAAAGCCAAATCAGCATCAGAGCATCTCGCTCAAGTGAGCCCATTCTCGCTTGAGCGATGATGTGAATGTAACTACAAGAACACATGATTCTTGACATTCTTAGGAACAACTTGAGCTGGATTTAAAAGGCACTCTACTTTAGAATTGGATCAATGTTCTAAATTCAAGAACTCACCAAAACTAAGCACCAACCAAGACTCATATTGAAGTCCATGTATTGTCAAATTGAATCAAAACAAAAGGAAAGAAGAACAAGAATTAAAACTGGACAGAATTTAAATGATAGCTACTGAACCAAAACAGAATTAAGAACACAATGCTGGAAACACAAAATAAACGGTAGAAAAAGAAGTAAACTCTAGGAATCAAAACTACCGAATGGAAAATTGAAGAAAAGGGAAGAAGAACACTTATAGAATAAGATGCTTGCTGGATTTTGAGAATTGGAAGAAGCCATTCACGCCACTTGGAACCTTGAACCAAGATAAGTGATGGAGTGCCACCACTTGAAGCTCACCATAGCTCACAAGATAAGGCAAAGAAGAGGAAGACTCAAAACTCACAAATTCTCTCCCAAATTGAGTATAGTCTCTCTACTATAAAATTCCAATCTGAATTGTACAAGCTAAGCACCTTTATTTATAGCCTAGAGGTGCTGAAAATGCAAGCTAAATGGCACACAAATGCAATGAAATTCGGTTTGGCACCCCCTAGGCTCCTATCTACACTCCCCACTAGACTCCCTTACTACTTACACCTTTTTATTACATTCACACCCCTATTCTATAAAAGAAATAAGAAGAGCCATTTTATTATACTCTTGTCCCAAAGCTCTTGCCATGCTCCTAGTAATTCGTTGGGCTTGGGCCCCTTGTTGGGCTTGGACCCCTTGATGGGCTTGGGCCCCTTGTTGGGCTTGGTCTTCATGGCCTAGAGCATCCTCTACTTGGTTTCCATCAAGCGAGATAGCGCCAGAGACATTGGGCCTTTTTATGTTTCAAACGAGCCCATCAGCGCCACGTAAGAAGTCACTAAACCTTAGAAAATTAGCTTAAATAGAGGGGGTGGGGCATAACCCTGGTGTGCAAGATTGAGAGGAAAACATCATTGAGTGACTTGTAACGCAATTGGGAGAATAAAGGGTGTTAGAAGATGTGGAGCTAATTCTACCTTGTCGATTTAGGAGTAATTTGTTCAATCTTTAATGTAATGAGGTGATGTCTTAATATAATATTCTATTCTTGATTGATTACTTGTATTATTGTTTTACTTCTAATTCTTGATTTCGAATCTTAAATCTGACTGAAAAGTATTTTTACGGTTCTGACCTAAACAATAATAATTAACATATTTGAGTGCTAGGAATAGATTTGAAATGTTAATTGCTATCAACATCTAATCATAATGGTAAATTGATTTTATAAATATGTGAGGAATCAATATTTAGGGAACACTATATGAATTTTATATGTGAGGAGTCGATATAAATGATTTTTATACGGGCATCAGTATCAATCAAAAGAGCACAATATTATCATGCTAATCAAAATACAAAAGAGTGAGAAAGATGAAACCTGATGAGAATCAAATAAAGGAGGCTTTTATTAATGAAGGAAGAGGTCATTCACCCACATATTTGAAGTTCTTCCTTCTAGTCTTCTCAAAATTAAAAGAAGACATAAAATAAATAGAGGATCAAGCCTAAAGTCAAAGAAGTCTACGAGCTTTCAAAGAATGGGGCTTCAATTTAATATCTCTCTTTGTAGTATCTTTTGTATAAAAGGTAGAATGTTTAAATATATAGTTTTAGGAAGGTGCTTAGGGGGAAACCATAGATACCTCTTTTGTAAAGCATCTTTAGGCATTAGTTTAGAATTTTCTAGAAGGTAACTCTTCATGCTTCACTTTAGGCGCTAGAAGTGGGTAGCATGCAAGGGACTTTTGGTTAGCTTGTCTTGTAAGCTTCATGACCGGTCCTTCCCCTATAAAAGGAGGGCTTGGGTCCTTCATAATTGAGAATTGATTGTTTGTAGTATCAAAACTCTCCCAAATTGGTGATTGAGTGTAGTGAGAACTTGTCTTCTCCTCTTCCTAGTCTCATCTTGAGAGCCTTGGTTCCCTCAAGTGGCGGCAAATCACACTTATCTTGGAGCTTTCACACTTCAAGTGGCGTGTTCATCAACCAATAACTACAACCACATAAGTATTCTTTCTTCTCCATCTTCTCATTCCATTTCCGTGCCTATTTGAATTCCTAAAACATGTCTTAGGTTCCTTTCTTGCTTTCTATTTGGTGTTCTTGCTTATTTTCATGTTTCAATCGGTTCTTCTTCTTTCTTCCTTGTTTTTGTTCGGTGCATTTCACTTGTGAAACTTTTCAATCGGTTCTTTTCATTTCTTGAGCATTTTAATCGGTTCATTTGCTTTCCTTCATCTTTTAATCGGTTCAATTGACAAGAAATGGAACTTCCATGTGAGTTTTGGTGTTTGGCGCAAGTTTGGGTGAATTCTTGAAACATAGAACATTGATCCATTTCTATAAAAGTGCCTCTTCATTCTCCAACTCAAGTTGATTCCATAAAATGTCAAAGAATCATCTATATCTTGCTATTAGAATCATATCAAAAACCAATCCCTATTTTTCCATTTGAAGCAATAAACTCTTTGACTTGTTTTCTTGTTAGTTCTTGCCATCATAACAACTTTTAACAAACTTTTAATATTCTGTTTATTATTTAGCGAATCTTTTACTTGAATATTCAATTGTTCCTTGTGAGTTCGGTTTCTGTCCTTAAGGACACATTATTACTTCTGACAACGTGGTGCACTTGTCGTGTAAAGTCATCAGTACCTGCAAAAATATAAAGGCAAAGTTGCTTAAGAGCATTTATCAATACAAGTATTCTCCACCTCTTTAGGTCACAAGTATTAAACACCTATGCAAGCAACATGTATTGAACACCCCTTGAGACTAAGACCTCTTAACAAGTGAGAAAAACACTCTCAACAAGAGAGCAAAAAGTGAAGCTCACATGGTAATCTTCAAACAGTTTAAGATTTACAAAAAACGTCTAACTTCTCAAACTATGAGTGCTCTTAACAACAGATATGAAATGTTCTATCAATACACTAAGACATTGTATTCGAAGGTTTTACTTATGGAATAGTTTGATACTGAATTATCTAAACAGGTTTGAATGAAGCTTAAACTCAATTAGTAAAATAACAAACAATTAAATACAACGTCTAATCGAATATAAAGAGAAGTCAACAAAGATTTATACTAGTTCACCCAACATTTAGGATTATGTCTATTTCCTTTAAGCAACCCACTTAAGAGTCTTCACTAACATGAGTATTCGACACCTCTCTAGGTAACACAATTATTCTCCACCTCTCCAGGTACACAATTATTCTTACACCTCTCCAGGTAACCAAGTATCTACAACTCTCCAGGTACACAAGTATTCTTACACCTCTTCGGCTAACTAAGCATTCTCTACCTCTCTAGAAAACCAGTCTTAATCTCCCTTTGAGATCAAAACCAATCAAATGATTGAGAAACACTCTTTCCAATGAGAAAAATTAAAGCTCAAAGGGTAAGCTTCATGGAGTGAAGGATTTATAATGGCTAAGAACACAACTGAATCTCACAAATTGCTCTACAGTAGTGGATACAAAACTATATAAGAACAATTCTAACACATAACTCTAAATGACGTTTCTATACTAATTTTATGCTCGTATACCGCTTTTGTTCATTGTGTTCTTCATCTTCAAGGTCTTTATATAGCCATCATAAAGGTGACCATTGAAGCTTCGTGTTTTTCATTCTTCACATAGTCGTTAGACGCTCAATATAGAAACTTTTGCTTTGATTGATCTTTCCGCGTTTTTAACGTGTGATTAATTCAAATTCTTTCTTTATATTCTTAATATATGAATACCATATTGTCTCATAGTTTAGAAGGGTCTGACATGTAGTAATCTAAATAGATTGTCAGTAGTTGATTCTTCAAAAATTGTTTTGAAGAGATCTTCTATTATGACCAAATGCTAAAATATCGTCTAAAGTGATTATCTTACATAACCTTATACTATTGAAATTTATTGTTCATAGTATTGAATCCATTTATGCTTTAAATGTACATCGTCTAGTGTGTTCATTCTTTAGGAATGTTTTGATAGCACGTATGGTCTATTTGTGTTCAAAATAATCGTCTAATAGTTATCACAATACTTTATCATATAATAGGTTCAACCAATGTAGAATGTCTAATAAGTCTTTTACTCAATTTGCAAACCTAGTAACTTTATTAGTCATCTTAGAATACCTTATTGTGTTTGTTATGATGAAAACTCATAGACTCTCGTGTTACAATGGGTATTAGATAGTCTAACTGGTCATAGATCGTCTAGCAACTTAATAAGATTAATGCATTGTTACTTGCAATTATTGAATTGGTTTTGGATACAACCTTAAAAATGGAATTATTCTATTGGAGAGGTTGATTTTCTGATATTTTTGGTCAAATGAATCAATTCTCACTCAAGCAAAAATAGTCTTGCACTCTAACGTGTTTTCAGCTTTGTTTTTGCTTAAGCAAAGAAATGTTTGCTCAAGCGAAAACAAGATTAGAAAACAACCCTTCTCTGTCAAATGTTCAGTCAAGTTAAAATATTTTTGCTCAAGTGAGCTCATTCTCGTTTAAGCTAAAATGTTATCGTTAAATCTAACAATAAAAAAAAAACTTTGTTCTTTCTTTTCTTTTGTTCTTCACTATTCAACGAATTGAATTATGAATTAATGATTTTATAAATGTAATAAAGTGAATATTAATTGGTAAATTCAATTTAATAGTAAATATTATTATATAATATTAGTAGTATTAATAATATTTAAAAAAATATTAATAATAATATTTTAAATAATAATAATAATATTTTTTAAATATTAGTAATATTATTACTAATATTAATTGCACCGACCAGTCTTCGAGCGTCGTTTGACCACTAGTAATGATGGGGTCGTGTAAGGTGGGTCCCACGAGCGGCATGAGTCATTGTCTCGCGAGGCACGTGTGCCAATGTACCAAAGAGTGGTCAGACATTGATCAACAGGATATGCCGATGTGTCAGTAGAGAGGTCAGACATCGGTGACTCGAACAGCAGAGCTGGGCCACGAGAGATGGATCCCAGACCGCACACTAGTCCTCGAGCGTCGTTTGACCACTAGTAATGATGGGGCCCCGTAAGGTGGGTCCCACGAATGGCATTGGTCAGTGTCTCGCGAGTCACGTTCGCCAAGGTACCAAAGAGTGGTCAGACATCGATCACCAGGATGTGTCGATGTGTCAGTAGAGAGGTCGGACATTGGTGACTCGAATAACAGAGCTGGGCCACGAGAGGTGGATCCCAGACCGCACACCAGTTATTAGTTAGGGAGAAGCCTATGACACGAGAGTCCATGTGTGTGGTCAGGATGACGCGTTCAGGCGTAACACAAGTAAAGAGCCACTAGAAGAGATAGGACTTGTAAGGATCATGTTCCAGAGGTGAAGTTGCACACATGGCACGTGAGCAGCTAGGGCCCTCCCAGGACATGTGACCCTAGAGATCAGGTGCACGAGGTGCCATCAAGGTGGTAATCCCGTCTGAGGTCGCACTCTAGTTAGGGAGCCCTATGCGCTAGGTTGCCTTAAGAGTGGGTAATAACGACACTAGGGCCCACCCTCAAAAAGCCTATTTTGGATAGTGGAAACCCTGGACTATATAAAGGGTAGTAATAAACGTAGTAAGGTACGCTATTTATTTTGTGCTGCTTCACACACACGGTTTACACAACGCTTTTACGCTTAACCGTTTTGGTGTTTCCTAGCCCTAAGATTGACTTGAGCGTCGGAGTGCAAACGGCCTCTAGGGCGCCCCCTGTCTTTGTGATTTCAGGTGTTTGATCGAGAGAAAGGCACGAATGAAGGCACAGAGAATCGGGCGTGGGAGTATCGTGTGACGTACAAAGGCCCTCGAGTCAACCGGCAGGAATATTTGGCGCCCACCGTGGGGCACGATTTAAAACACTATCCCACTCGCAAGATCAAGAGGAAAAGATCAGGAAAGATGAGAAACACGAGGCAAGGATCCGTTTTGCACCGAATGGAGGCGAAAGCCTTACCCTGCAACAGATCATGGAAACGATGCAGGCTCTCCAAGAGACGGTGGCGACATCAAGAGCGGATCAAGAACGCATCCAGATTGATCTGGTTGTGTCGCTGTTGAGAAACGAAGAATTGCAGAGAGCCAATGAGGAGTTGCACAGGGATTTGCGCAATCAGGCAAGGGAACGTGAGGTGGAAGATCAAGAACTTGCGACACCTCCCAGGGAATTTTCAATGCCGTTTTCGCAAGCAATTATGGATGCCGTGATACCAGCCATGTTTGTGGGGCCCAAAGCCACCTTCACGGGTGTAGAGGACGTAGAGGCTCACCTCACGGTCTTCCATACACAGATGATGTTGGTTGGGGGTTCTGACACGGTGTGATGCAAGTTGTTCATGTGCACATTGGTGGGAACAGCGATAGATTGGTTCATCAGCCTCCCTGATGGCCACGTGACGTCGTTCCCACAACTTACTAAGTTGTTCAGAGAGTAGTACATCGCGAATCGGGCTCCCCCACCTGTCTCTTACGATCTTTTTGACGTAAGACAATAGTAGGGGGAGTCCCTGAACGAATTCCTCAACCACTTTGGAGCACATGTGGTGAGGCTAAACATCAAGGACGAAACAATGATAGTGCACGCGTTCAGAGAGGGCATCGTGTCAGGGCCTTTCAGCGAATCACTCATCAGAAACCGCCCCAAAACTTTCGGCGAGATAAGGCGTCGAGCGGTGGCTCACATTGCTGCGGAGGGAGAAGTCCATGAGAAACGCATGTGCGTTGTTCCCACATGCCCACATGCACCAGGTCGACCTCAACCCCTAAGGGTACATGAGGCAACGACAGAGAAGAAGACCCCGACGAAGCAACAGTCCTACCAACCCAGGAAGCCCCAAACCAGGGGGCTTGCAAGAGAAAATGTACCACCAAGGCACGACCTCATCGCTATCCCCAAAATAGCAGAGAGACTGAAGATACCTGCGAAGACCGACAAGAAGCTGGGGCCCAACAAGAACGACTGGTGTGAGTTCCACCAAGCGTTCAGCCACCCCATACGCAATTGTTTGGCACTGGGTCACCAACTAGATGAGTTGGTGAAGAACGGATTCTTGAGAGATTACTTGTAGGAAACACAAGGTGTTGCGGATGTGGCGGTAACAGGGGTTGACCAGGGGCATGAAATCCTCGTGCACGGTGAAGTGCACACCATTTCGGGAGGTTTTTCAGGAGGAGGGTGCACCGCTTCTCAGCGGAAGAAGTATGAACGAGCAGTGAGGTCGGTAGAAGCGCAAGAGGCAGATGACGCCCTCGACGTCAACCTCGTCTTCACCAAGGCCGACCTCCGAGACGTCGCCCCACACGATCACGACCAGGTGGTGATCTCAATAGTAACCGCTGGGAGGGAGGTACACCGTGTACTGGTGGATCAAGGAAGCTTGGCAGATGTGATGTTCTAGACGTCTTTCAACAAGCTGTAGTTGTCCCCCGACCTGCTGAGGCCTTATACTGGCTGCCTGTACGGTTTCATGGGGGACCATGTGGAGCTGCGTGGGCCCTTGGAGCTGAAGACCACCTTCACAGACGATACCGCGTCCCGTATGGAGAACATTAGGTACCTCGTCGTCAGTGCCCCCTCTGTGTATAACGTATTGCTAGGTAGACCTATGCTGAACAGGCTGAGGGCGGTATCATTGACGAGGCACATGAAGATGAAGCTGCCTGACTTGGGGGGTGATCCGATCGGTCATCGGTAGTCGATGACGTCAGCAACAGAGAACCACGTGGACCACTCGCAGGGTGACACGTGGACCAGGTGGCAGAGAGGTCAGGGGGACGATCGCTAAGAGCGGTGATCGGTGGTCAGTAACCAAGTTACCACCGACAGATCAGGCGGCAGAGAGGTCGGGGGATAGATCACCCAGAATGGTGATCGGTGGTTAGTAGCCAAGTGGCCACCAGCAGACCAGTTCCCAGACTCGCGCCTGGAGGCAGAGCGCGAGAAGCGAATAAACACTGATCAGTCATCGGGTGTATTGTCATCGGGGTCTCGTGTTACACGCAGTTAAACTGGGACTGAGGTTCCCAGCGAGAGCGTTACGCATGGATCTCGCATGAGCACACCTCAGGGAATCATGCACGAGAGTGGCCTGAGGGAACTAGTAAACCAGTCAGTGATTGGTGATTCCCTCAACCCATTACGTGCGTGGCATCGTGAAGGGTGAGTCGCCTACGCAGAGAGCAACGTTTGGTGAGTGTGCCTAGACCAACCACACCCGACGTTCTCCTAAGAGTATGCGATTTACCCAGATAAGAGAAATATCCTAAGTTACTCTGCAAGGGCGTGACTTGGGCACACAAAGAGAAGCGCTAGAGCCCTTCCAGAAAATGACACGTGGGTGGCTAGATGTGAGTTGCAGGCCTCCACGTGTCGTCTTCTGAGAGGGGTGCGGTCCAGACAAAAGAGCACTCCGTACCACTAAGGGTACAGACAGGCGCAGCCAAGCGCAGAGACGCGCAGACATACACAGACTCTCACGCTCCCACTGCTGATTCTGAAGGTACGCCTTCTCTGAAAAGCATAACAAGCTTCTGACACATGCCAGAAAAGCATAACAGAATGCTGTTATGCCCAAAAAGCAGGGAGAGAGGCATAAAAGAGAGAATCAGGGTGAGAGTGAAGGAGAGGAAAAAACAGAGCAAGAGTTTTTCACACACACTACTAGTTTTTCTAGTCTTTGGTGGTTCTGTGGACTAACTTGATCGTCGGAGTGCAAACGGCCGCTAGAGGCGCCGTCTGTGTGTTTTGCAGGTCACGTTTGGAGATCCAAGAGAAGGTTCTGAGGGTGATCCTGTAGAAAACGCCAGTCGCGTAGGCGGGACCAAGGGTGCTACGAAGCGATTTCTCCACGTTCGAGTTGCCGGCAGGATCATTTGGCGCCCACCGTGGGGCTCGAGTGAATCGTTGTCCCATATATACCACAGTTTTAAAGACTTACCAGATTCTTATCAGTTTCGTTGATAGAGAAAGATGCCTAGAAACAGACAACCATCACCTGCGCCATCCGCTGACGAAGGAGCTGTGACAATGGCACAGGTCCTAGAAATGGTGCGCACGCTGCAGGATAACGCCGCAGCGTCAAAGGTTGAACAAAAGAGGATGCAAACGGAGCTAGCTGCGTCGCAAAGCAGGAACGACGAGCTGAATCGCGTCAACGAGGAGTTGAGAAGGACGCTGCAGGCGCAGAGGGAACACATGGTTGACGAAAGGGTGTCTAGGCAGCCCTCACCTCCAAGAGCGTTCCCCATGCCATTCTCCCCTAAGATCATGGGAACCATGGTGCCTCCCAACCTGGTGGGTGATGAGAATCAAATAAAGGAGGCTTTTATTAATGGAGGAAAAGGACATCCACCCTCACATTTGAAGTTCTTCCTTCTAGTCTTCTCAAAATTAAAAGAAGACATAAAATAAAGATGAGGCCCAAGCCCAAAGCCCAAGCCCAAGCCCAAGAAGGCCAAAGCCCAAAGAGCCCAAGTCCATCCCATGAGGGGCAAGGCCAAGCTTTGAAATACTCTTGTATAGTTTTAGGAGGTGTGGTTATTAAATAAAGGTGTGTGAAAATGTAAAATAAAGTCACATTGTCCATGTGACTTAGGAGAGTGGTGTAGGTGTAGTTTTTGGGAGGTGTCATAGTAGAAAAAGGTCACACCTCCCATGTGACTTGTTTTTGGTGGGAATTTCAAATGAGTTTATTTGAAATTTCCCACTTATTTTTCAGCACCTTAGGCTATAAATAGAGGTGCTTCCTTTGTAAAATTCAGATTTGAATTTTATCTAAAGAAACTATACTCAAAATTGGAGTGAGCATTTGGAGAGCTTTGAGCTTCTTCTCTAGTCTTATCTTGAAGGACCATGGTTTCCTCAATTGGCGGCTTCCAAACTCATCTAGGAGCATCCATACTTCTAGTGGCGTGATCATCCAACCTATCTTCCATCTTCATGAGCATTCTCTTCTCCTTCCTTTCTTCTTCTTCAATTGTTCATGTTACCTTGTGTTTTTGAGTTGTCTAGCTTTCGGTTTTTTCTATTTTCAGCACCTATATTCTGTTTTGTTTTTAAATTCTGTTCGGTTCTTTTGTTTAGTAGCTTAATTCTGTTCGGTTGATCTAGTTTCTATTTCTTTGTTGATTCAATTTGACAATATTTGGTTCATCCAAATGAGTTTGGGATTTGGTACTTGTTATTGGTGAGTTCTTGATCTTAGAACCATGATCCAACTTCTAAGAAAGTGCCTCTACATTTTCCAGCTCAAGGTGATTCCTCAAAGTGTCAAGAATCTTGTTCTATGTGGCTATTGGAATCACATCATGTGGTATCATGAGTCTTAGGTTCTTCTTGTTTAATTGTTGAGTTGTGTGCACTTTATTTCAAGAGCTCTTTTAATTTCTTGCAATTTAAGTTTCTGTTTTAGAATTTTAATTGAGTTTTCTTGCTGTTTTTCTTTTGCTCCAAGTGTTTGAGGAAAGGTTTATGGCACTCATAATTCTTATGAGTATGGTTGCTCTTTTGGAATGGCATTATCCTTCCTAGAGTTTACCTTAAGCTTCCTTTCATTTGTTACAATTTGTGTTGTGTCTTTTAATTTTTGAATCATGTCAAGTTGTGTCTTAGTCATGTTATTCCATATATGTCATTACTTCTAGTAGTACTTTTATTGTTTTGATTGTTTCTTGCTTTGGTGTCATATAATTTTCTGAATTGATGTTGATCCTTTGTGCATTTTCTTTTTAGAATTGAGTTCATACTTGTATTCTAGACCTATACAAGTTCCACTACATCATTTTCTATTATGTCTTTGCTAGTTCATCATCCTGTTTTTTATTCCTATTAGGATTCCTTTGTTTCTGAAAAAAGTGCTTACTGTTTTTCCTTATTGCAACTGATTTACGTACTGTAAAATTCTGAAATTCTGGATTTGAGATATTCAAAGTGTTAGAAAAGAATAGAAAAAAGAATCATTCAAAAATATGAAGTACACAAAAAATGATAAATAAAATAAAAAAAGTGTACATTTCTGCCGAAAAAAATACGGTAATCTGGCAGCGATTTTGAAAAATTTATTTCTCTCAATTGGCTTACTGTTTTTAATTGATTCCAGTGCCATTTTTGAGTTAACATCTTGAAGTTTCTGTGGTATAAATTTCATAATCCAGTTCGCTCTACAACGTTCCAGTTAAATCAGTGAATATCAAACACAGTTTGCATTAAAAAAAAATTTCCAGTAGCTAAATTTTTTTGTTTTCTTCATCTACTCTAGTGCTTTTCCTTAGGTATTCTTTTGTGTGCCTACTTTTCTCATTGAGTTCTTTATTTTCTTGATTGTCTTTCATTCTTACTCTTTGAGTTTGTCTTACATATAGTATTCCTTTTGCAATTACCTTTTCCTTGCTTATACCTTTTCTTGTTTGTCTTTATTGTTTCTTTGGTTTTGTGGTGGTTTGCTCTTAAGATTGGTGTGCTTGCTTTGACATATTTCATTTGAGGATTCCAAGGCCTCAAGATCAGATTGGAGCAAGAAAATTATTTCTTTGAGAGTGATATCTTTTTCAGCCTTAGTTCACTTCGGCAGTTTCATTACAGCTCACTGTTTTTGCTAATTTTTAACTTGTTTGCTGTTTTTGTGTGTTTGCTGTTTTTTATTTGCAAAATGGCTGGCTATTCAAGTGGTGCATCTTACAAACAGCATTCTCCTTCCAAAGCTTCAGTCCTTGGTGAAGAAGAACATAGAAGAAGGAGGCATCACCATCATTCTCATGAAGAGAGCTATAATCGTGACCAAAGATATCACCAAGTGTTCAACATTGCTTGTAAAAAAGTCCCTAGTTTTAATGGTGATAGTGATCCTAATGTGTATTTAGAACGGGAGACTAAGGTTGACCATTATTTTCATGTGTATAAGGTCCAAGATGACCAAAAACTTAGATTAGTTTCTTTATCCTTTTTGGGCTATGCCAAAGAATGGTGGCATAAAATTGTAATGGACATTATATATCGCAAGAAACCTCCCGTGGTTTCTTGGAATGCTTTGAAAGAGTGTATGCGCGCGAGGTTTGTTCCTCCTTCTAGGAAGGAACACTTGTTGAAGTTCCAAAGGCTTCCTCAAGGACATAGGATGGTAGATGAATACTTTAAAGATTTTGAAACAACTTTGACTAAAATGAATATGCATGCTAATGAAGAGTCAAAGATTAAATGGTTTGTACGTGGTTTGAAAAGAGATATTAGAGATTTTGTAGAATTAAAAGAATATTCTTCTTTAAAGAGCGTGTTTCGCAAAGCCATCAAGGTAGAATCATATCTTTTGAACAAAACTTTCAAAAATACTCATGATGATGATTTCTACAACTCTTCTAGGAAGGATGCAAACAAAATTTCTCCTTCCAATTTTTCCAAACAAACCATGTTTCCAAACAAAGTTTCTACTACAAATCTTTCTACTCCTAAGTCACCTACCAAAACTTCAAATATCAAATGTTTTAAATGTTTAGGTTTTGGGCACATAGCTCTTCATTGTCCACAAAAGCAAATCTTAAAGATCAACAAGGTAAAACAAGACCTAACTCACCCACCTACCACAAGTAAACAAGAAAAAGACAAAGAAGGCCAAGTTGACATGGGTCTTATCCTTTCACCTCCAAGGTGTTTTCCTTCCTTATCTTTTTCATTACCCAAGGTTCCTATTTCACCACCATCTTGGTTAAAAAATGTTAGGGATGATTTGTTCATACCTCCTAATGGTTGTCACCATTTAAGATGTCTTTTTCCAAAACATCACATCATTCCCAAAAAAATTTTTCCAACTTGGTCGATTTATAGAACCTCCTTTTTTGAAATCCCATTATTTACAAATGCTAAGTCATGTTTACATTTTTCTTCCACTTTTAATTGTAAAACTAAACTGACTTTGTTATATGCAGGGATTCAGAATTCGTGGACGAATTCTCTCCAACTCGAGGAGTATGATGAGAATCAAATAAAGGAGGCTTTTATTAATGGAGGAAAAGGACATCCACCCTCACATTTGAAGTTCTTCCTTCTAGTCTTCTCAAAATTAAAAGAAGACATAAAATAAAGATGAGGCCCAAGCCCAAAGCCCAAGCCCAAGCCCAAGAAGGCCAAAGCCCAAAGAGCCCAAGTCCATCCCATGAGGGGCAAGGCCAAGCTTTGAAATACTCTTGTATAGTTTTAGGAGGTGTGGTTATTAAATAAAGGTGTGTGAAAATGTAAAATAAAGTCACATTGTCCATGTGACTTAGGAGAGTGGTGTAGGTGTAGTTTTTGGGAGGTGTCATAGTAGAAAAAGGTCACACCTCCCATGTGACTTGTTTTTGGTGGGAATTTCAAATGAGTTTATTTGAAATTTCCCACTTATTTTTCAGCACCTTAGGCTATAAATAGAGGTGCTTCCTTTGTAAAATTCAGATTTGAATTTTATCTAAAGAAACTATACTCAAAATTGGAGTGAGCATTTGGAGAGCTTTGAGCTTCTTCTCTAGTCTTATCTTGAAGGACCATGGTTTCCTCAATTGGCGGCTTCCACACTCATCTAGGAGCATCCATACTTCTAGTGGCGTGATCATCCAACCTATCTTCCATCTTCATGAGCATTCTCTTCTCCTTCCTTTCTTCTTCTTCAATTGTTCATGTTACCTTGTGTTTTTGAGTTGTCTAGCTTTCGGTTTTTTCTATTTTCAGCACCTATATTCTGTTTTGTTTTTAAATTCTGTTCGGTTCTTTTGTTTAGTAGCTTAATTCTGTTCGGTTGATCTCGCGTCAACGAGGAGTTGAGAAGGACGCTGCAGGCGCAGAGGGAACACATGGTTGACGAAAGGGTGTCTAGGCAGCCCTCACCTCCAAGAGCGTTCCCCATGCCATTCTCCCCTAAGATCATGGGAACCATGGTGCCTCCCAACCTGGTGGGGGTGAAAGCATCGTTCAAGGGGGTAGAAGACCCGGAGGCGCATCTGACGGCGTTCCACACCCAGATGATGTTGTCTGGGGGTTCAGACGCTGTCTACTACAAAATGTTTATGAGTACGCTCAGCGGAATCGCCATGGAGTGGTTCGTGAGCCTGCCAGAAGGACATATCACGTCTTTCTCTCAGTTCTCGAAGCTCTTCACTGAACAATACATCGTCAACAAGGCACATGCAGTGGTGTCCTACGATCTGTTCGACGTGCACCAATACCAGGGGGAGTCGCTGAAGGACTACCTCAACCGCTTTGGGGCACAAGTGGTTAGACTGCCCAACAAAGATGAAGATATGCTGGTGCACGCGTTTAAGAAGGGAGTGCTGCCTGGCCCTTTCAGCGAGTCTTTCATCAGGAGCCATCCCAGCACCTTTGCAGAGATTCGACGACGTGCGGTGGCGCACATAGTGGCAGAAACAGAGGTTTCTGAGAAGAGGGGAAGTGCTGCACCACCCAGACCGCGTGGAGGGCAAGGAAAGCCACAGCAAGCAAGGGTGCATGAGGCCAAGGAGGGGAAGAAGGTGCGGGAAAAACCTCGTCCCTATGCACCAGGCAAGGACCAGAGCAGGGGGCGTGCAAGGGAGAATAACGCACCCCCGAGATACGACTTCATGGTGCAATTGGCGGATCTCATCGCCCTTCCTGCTGTAGCAGCAAGACTACGAGTACCAGAGAAGACAAATAAGGTACTTGGAAGGAAGAAGAATGAATGGTGTGAGTTTCATCAGGCCTTTGGCCATACACTTCATTCCTGTTTGGCGTTGGGACACCAACTGGCAGAGTTGGTGAAGTCTGGTTTCCTAGCAGATTACCTACGTGAGCCGCAGGGTGATCGCGCGTCAGGATCCCAGATTGAAGAACAACAGCATGAAGTCCCTGTGCATGGGGAAGTGCAGACGATCGCGGGAGGCTTCTCTGGTGGGGGATGCACAGCTTCACAAAGAAGGAGATACGCTCGATCGGTGATGGCGGTAGACGCAATGAATGAGAGTCATTACCCTGAAGTGGACATTATCTTCAGGAAAGCTGACCTACGAGACGTTGTCCCGCATGACAACGACCCTGTGGTCATTTCTCTCATCACAGCGGGAAGACGAGTGCACAGAGTACTCGTAGATCAAGGAAGCTCGGCGGATGTCATGTTCTGGCCAACATTCAACAAGCTACAGTTGTCCCCTGATCAGTTAAGACCGTATACTGGTTGTCTCTACGGTTTTGCAGGAGATCAGGTAGAGGTGCGGGGATACATCGAGCTGAGGACAACGTTCACTGACGGAACGACAGCCCGCACTGAAAAGATAAAGTACCTGGTGGTGAGCGCCCCTTCTGCGTACAATGTCTTGTTGGGAAGGCCAACACTCAATAGACTGGGCGCGATACCGTCGACAAGGCATATGAAGTTGAAGCTGCCGTCGATGGAGGGGACCGTGATAACCATCAATTCGGATCAGGCTGAGGCAAGACGCTGTTATGAGAACAGCTTGAAGCAAAGGAGAAGTGTGTGCCACGTCACCACAAAACCACCACCAGGCGTGCGCGAAGAGCGATCGGTGGTCAGGGAGACACAGGGCGCTCGGAGGATGGAGGATGCTGCGGTGGGAGGCTCCCAGGTAGCCCAAGTTGAAGAAGAAGAGGAAGGCGCGATCACTCCTCGCGAGTCAGGGATCGCAAGGGCGGTCATCGCCAGCGAGAGAAGGCCCCATCCAGCTGAAGGATGGGTCGAAGTGGACGTCGGGGGAAGAAAGTTCAAGATAGGGGGATCCCTCGCTGAAGAAGAGCGAAGGCTGATCATGGGTGTGATTGAGAAGCACATGAATGCCTTTGCATGGTCAGCATCCGACATGCCAGGAATCGACCCCGATTTCCTCTGCCATCGTCTGTCGATGGACCCCATGGTTCGACCTGTGCGACAGAGGCGAAGGAAATTCAACGAGGAAAAGAGGAAGGTGATCCACGACGAAGCGCAGAAGCTCCTTGCCGCAGGGCACATCAGAGAAATCCAGTACCCCGAGTGGCTAGCGAATGTGGTACTGGTTCAAAAGGCAAGCGGCAAGTGGAGAATGTGCGTGGACTTCACTGACCTCAACAAGGCGTGCCCCAAGGATTCTTACCCCTTACCCAGCATAGATGCTCTAGTTGATAGCGCCTCGGGGGGAAAGTTACTCAGCTTCTTGGACGCTTTCTCGGGGTATAACCAGATCAGGATGCACCCAATGGATGAATGCAAGACTGCGTTTAGGACCGAACGGTCGTGCTATTGCTACAAGGTCATGCCATTCGGGTTAAAGAATCCGGGGGCTACCTACCAGCGGTTCATGGACAGGGTGCTCTCGCCCATGCTGGGAAGGAACGTACACGCCTATGTAGATGATATGGTGGTTACGTCCGTAGAGAAGAAGCATCATGCAGCTGATCTGGAAGAGCTATTCACCACCATTGCCAAGTACAGGCTGAAGCTCAACCCTGAGAAATGCATTTTCGGTGTGGAGGCTGGGAAGTTCTTGGGTTTCCTCTTGACAGAGCGGGGAATCGAAGCTAACCCGGAGAAGTGTGCGGCGATCGTGGCAATGAGGAGCCCAACGACGGTGAAGGAGGTGCAGCAGCTCACCGGTCGCTTGGCAGCTCTGTCCCGGTTTATGTCCGCTGGAGGGGAGAAAGGCCACCCATACTTCCAGTGTCTCAAATGCAACAGCAGATTTCTCTGGACACAGGAGTGCGAGGAGGCCTTCATCAAGTTAAAGGGGTACCTGGCGAGCCCACCAGTCTTGCGAAAACCCCAGGTAGGCATCCCTCTTCGTCTATATTTTGCTGTGACGGAGAGAGCAGTCAGCTCGGTCCTGGTGCAAGAGCAGAGCCAGGCCCAGAGACCTGTTTATTTCGTGAGTAAAGTGCTGCAAGGCCCTGAAACGAGGTACCAAGCCCTCGAGAAGGCTGCTCTGGCGGTGGTGTTTTTAGCCAGAAGACTCAGGCATTACTTCCACAGCTTCACAGTGGTGGTAATGACTGATCTGCCTATCCAGAACGTATTGAAGAAACCTGATGTAGCAGGCAGGATGGTCAAATGGGCAGTAGAATTGTCAGAATTTGATATTCAGTACGAGCCCCGAGGACCGATCAAGGGGCAGGTATTCGCGGACTTTGTAGTCGAGCTATCATCAATCGCGACACCTGCAGAAGGGCTAGATTTCCGATGGGTGTTATCGGTGGATGGCTCCTCTAATCAGCAGAGAAGCGGCGCTGGAGTCATCCTGGAAGGACCAAATGGGGTACTGATCGAGCAGTCCCTCCGTTTTGCCTTCAAAGCTAGCAACAATCAGGCGGAGTATGAGGCCCTGATCGCAGGAATGTTGCTAGCAAGAGAAATGGGAGCAAGAAATCTGCTGGCCAAGAGCGATTCGTTACTGGTCACCGGGCAGGTTACGGGGGAGTTCCAAGCAAAGGATCCCCAGATGGCAGCCTACCTGGAGTATGTGCAGCTCTTGAAGACGTCCTTCGCCGAGTTTGAGTTAGTGCACGTGCCAAGAGAGCAAAATGCCCGAGCAGACCTGCTTGCCAAGCTGGCCAGCTCAGGCAAGGGGGGGAAGCAGAGGACCGTCATTCAGGAGACCCTGAAGGTGCCGCGCGCGTTCGTATCAGACAACCAGGTGCTTCATGTATACAAGTCAATGGAGCGTCTAACGATCGGTCATCGGTCGTTGACCCAAGAAACGCTAAGAGCACCGAGGGTGAGGTCGCGACCCTCAAAGACCCATGCGGAGAAGGAACCCGACACCTGGATAACGCCATACCAGCTATACTTAGAAGATGGTGTACTCCCGCTCGATTTGGCAGAGGCAAAAAGAATAAAGAGGGGTTCAAGTAAGTTTACTCTTATAGATGGAAGCCTATTTAGATTTGGATTTTCTCACCCTGTGCAGATCTGTGTACACGACGAGCAATGCACCAGGCTCATGTCTGAGCTGCACGAGGGGGTGTGCGGAAGCCACGTAGGTGGTCGCACTTTGGCAAGTAGAGTACTCCGCGCGGGGTACTACTGGCCAAAGCTGAAGGAAGATTGCATAAGGTTTGCTCAGCGATGCAAACAGTGTCAACTGCATGCAGACTGGCACAAGGCACCCCCTGAGGAGTTGAGGTCCATCCATAGCCCGTGGCCATTCTATACATGGGGGATTGACATCTTAGGACCCTTTCCCCTGGCGACAAGGCAGATGAAGTTCCTCATCGTGGCCATCGAGTATTTCACCAAGTGGGTGGAGGCAGAGCCAGTCGCACACATCACCGCACAGAAAGTTGAACACTTCGTCTGGAAGAACATTGTCTGCCGCTTCGGAATACCCAAGAGGCTGGTTTCCGACAATGGCACCCAGTTCACAAGTCATCAGCTGAGGAAGATGTGTGAAGAGTTAAAGATACAACAGGTCTTCGCATCAGTGGAGCACCCACAAACCAATGGGCAGGTGGAGTCAGCAAACCGAGTGCTGCTCAGGGGGCTGAAGCGAAGACTAGACAAGGCCAAAGGAGGCTGGGCAGAGGAGGTCCCCAGAATTGTATGGTCTTATCACACCACCCCACAGTCCAGCACCCATGACACACCCTTCAGCCTTGTCTATGGGACAGACGCCATGATTCCTGTGGAGATACAGGAGAGCTCCCCCAGATTCTTGAACTTCGTTGCTGAAGAGTCCAATGAAGAGCGTAAGGTGAATCTGGATCTGCTAGACGAAGTGCGAGAAGAGGCCAGAGTCAGTGCTGAAGCTGTGAAGAGAAGAGTAGAGCGGAGGCACAACTCTAAAGTGAGGCCCAGTCGCTTCCAGGAAGGTGATCTGGTGATGAGAAAGGCGTATCAGAATGACATGCAGAACAAGTTATCCCCAAAGTGGACAGGCCCGTACAGAGTGGTGGAGACATTGGAGAACGGAGCCTATCGCCTAGAGACTTTGGAGGGAGGAGCAATCCCCAGAACGTGGAACGCCACCCATTTAAAATTTTATTTCAGTTAAAGATTACAGTAATGGCGTTCTCGCGCTAAAAGATACATGCTTTGTATGTGGTGGAAACAGTTGAACAGACAAGGGGGCACTCTTTTCCCTAAGGAGGGTTTTTAATGAGGCCACCCAATTAAAGAAAAATTTCCATCATATCAAGTGTGCTCAAGTATTAAAGTTAAAATCCTCCTTGCCCCAGGTGCAAGTGCAGGTGATTGGTTGGGCCCTACTTGTCCTAGGCGCAAGTACTGGCACCGATCTAAGTCTTCCTCACCCCAGGTGTGAGCGCAAGCAGTTAAAGGTTTGAAAAGCCAAGGGTGCTAGTAAGACCAAGGGAGGGAAAGGAAAGGTTTTGACAAAACGTCCTTACCCACTTGGCATACACCAATATTGGCCCAGTAAGACTCTTAGTCCGAAACCCTTCTCACCCCAGGAGTGAGGCAGGGAATTAGCGACTCAACCCGCCAAAGGGTGATGACCTTGGGGAAAGTAAGAGGGGTTAGTGAGAAACACTTTTCTTTCCCCAAGACGAGGCATCACCTTGAGCGATCGATGTCAAAGCCCTCCATGCACTTAGCGCTAGAGCGACAGAGAAAGCTAAGTAAAGACTAAAGAACGACCACTGATGAGTCGTCAGTAATTGGCTAGTGGTGCAAAGCAGCGCACGAGGACTGTTAAACACCAAGCTGAGGGAATAGCCAGTCGTGATCAAGTAGAAGTGAAAGAATAAGAGAAGCAGATCGCGCTAAGCCTAAGCTGGTTAACACTTAGTCGTGCGCAAAGTGAAAGACGAAGCTCAAGATCGCGCTAAGCCTAAGCTGGTTAACACTTAGTCGTGCGCAAAGTGAAAGACGAAGCTCAAGATCGCGCTAAGCCTAAGCTGGTTAACACTTAGTCGTGTGCGAAAGGAAAGGAGAAGGAGATGCCCAGGTGAAAAGAGAAAGAAGAAGAAGCAGAAGTCAGAGCGAGGGCATCAAAAACCCTAGCGCGGGTTCGAGAGAGGGAAATAGAGAAGATGAATGCATGATAACCAGAATGATAAATGCAATTGGTAAAGATGACCAAAAAGGGGCCAGGGAGAAGAAAAACCATACCTTTGGATGATCGCAAGAGTTTGGGAAGCAGAAAATTTGAAGAAAGATGGGTGCGCAGAGGAGAAGTTCGCAGAGAGTCTGGGAGTCGAATGAAGAAGATGGAGGAACAGCGAAAGGGCGCGCCAATTTGAATAAGAGAAGCGCTAGCGACGCACAGCGCTGGCCGTTGATGGGGCCACGTGTCGCGAGATTAAGAGAAGAAGTCCAAACGTTAAAGACGCAGCACGTGAGGTGGCACGTGAGGCGGCCCCACTTGCCACGTGGACTGAGGGCACGACCACTTAGTCTCTTCGCTGAGAACGAGTTCTCGACTCGAGACTGGGGGGCTTGTGATCCGATCGGTCATCGGTAGTCGATAACGTCAGCAACAGAGAACCACGTGGACCACTCGCAGGGTGACACGTGGACCAGGTGGCAGAGAGGTCAGGGGGACGATCGCCAAGAGCGGTGATCGGTGGTCAGTAACCAAGTTACCACCGACAGATCAGGCGGCAGAGAGGTCGGGGGATAGATCACCCAGAATGGTGATCGGTGGTTAGTAGCCAAGTGGCCACCAGCAGACCAGTTCCCAGAGTCGTGCCTGGAGGCAGAGCGCGAGAAGCGAATAAACACTGATCAGTCATCGGGTGTATTGTCATCGGGGTCTCGTGTTACACGCAGTTAAACTGGGACTGAGGTTCCCAGCGAGAGCGTTACGCATGGATCTCGCATGAGCACACCTCAGGGAATCATGCACGAGAGTGGCCTGAGGGAACTAGTAAACCAGTCAGTGATTGGTGATTCCCTCAACCCATTACGTGCGTGGCATCGTGAAGGGTGAGTCGCCTACGCAGAGAGCAACGTTTGGTGAGTGTGCCTAGACCAACCACACCCGACGTTCTCCTAAGAGTATGCGATTTACCCAGATAAGAGAAATATCCTAAGTTACTCTGCAAGGGCGTGACTTGGGCACACAAAGAGAAGCGCTAGAGCCCTTCCAGAAAATGACACGTGGGTGGCTAGATGTGAGTTGCAGGCCTCCACGTGTCGTCTTCTGAGAGGGGTGCGGTCCAGACAAAAGAGCACTCCGTACCACTAAGGGTACAGACAGGCGCAGCCAAGCGCAGAGACGCGCAGACATACACAGACTCTCACGCTCCCACTGCTGATTCTGAAGGTACGCCTTCTCTGAAAAGCATAACAAGCTTCTGACACATGCCAGAAAAGCATAACAGAATGTTGTTATGCCCAAAAAGCAGGGAGAGAGGCATAAAAGAGAGAATCAGGGTGAGAGTGAAGGAGAGGAAAAAACAGAGCAAGAGTTTTTCACACACACTACTAGTTTTTCTAGTCTTTGGTGGTTCTGTGGACTAACTTGATCGTCGGAGTGCAAACGGCCGCTAGAGGCGCCGTCTGTGTGTTTTGCAGGTCACGTTTGGAGATCCAAGAGAAGGTTCTGAGGGTGATCCTGTAGAAAACGCCAGTCGCGTAGGCGGGACCAAGGGTGCTACGAAGCGATTTCTCCACGTTCGAGTTGCCGGCAGGATCAGGGGGAAAGGTGATTACCATCAAGTCAGATCAGAAGTAGGCTAAGAGGTGTTATGTGAACAACCTCAAGACGAAAATAGGGGTGTTCATGGTTACCACCAGGGCACCAAGTTAAGAAAGGGTCGCCCCACCAGAGATAGTTTCCCGTGAGAGGCGACCCAAACCAGCTGGGGAAGTCCTGGAGAGGGAGATTAGAGGTAGGACGTTCAAGCTTGGCAAATCGCTAGCCTAAGCAGCACAAGACCAAATCGTCGAGGTCATAGCACGACACCTGGACGCCTTCGCATTGTCTGCCTCGGACATGCCAGGCATAGACCCAGATTTCTTGTGCCACCGGGTCACCATAGACCCCAAGGTCAGGCCTGTCCACCAGAGAAGAAGGAAGTCCAACGAAGAAATAAAGGTGAACCTGGACCTACTGGATCAGGTCAGGGGAGAAGAAAGAATCAAAGCTGAAGCGTTGAAGAGAAGGGTGGAGTACAAGTACAGCTCGAAGCTGAAACCTCGCCAGTTCCAGGTCACCGACCTGGTGATGCGGAAGGCCCACCCATATCGATTAGAGAACAAGTTATCCCCCAAGTAGACTGGTCCTTTCAGAGTGACAGAGGCCCTTTGGGAATGGAGCATACAGGCTTGGGACGTTGGAGGGAGGCGTAATTCCTCGTACATGGAATGCGACCAACCTCAAGTTTTACTTCAACATAACAGTAGCCTTGTATATAGTTCTTAGGGGACACTCTTTTTCCCTTATAAGGGTTTTTTAATGAGGTCACCCAATAAATTTCGATTGAAGTATATTATCGAATTTTTTGTACAATGCAGATACGAACTGTTCCCTTGTGTTAGAGGTCTCGAGAGCGGGAAAGGTAGGTTTGTAGAGAACACCTCCCCCCACAAGTGAGAACGCCAAGGTTGAGCGAAATAGTTCACCAGTTAAATCCTCCTCTCCTTTAAGCGAAGATGAGGTCAGTTACGAACTGTTCACCTTGCGTTAGAAGTCTCGAGAGCGGGAAAGGTAGGTTCGTAGAGAACACCTCCCCCCTCGAGTGAGAACGCCAAGGTTGAGCGAATTAGTTCACAAGTTAAATCTTTGAGCGAAGATGAGGTCAATTGCGGACCATTCACTTGGGTTAGAAGTCTCGGGTGTTGGAAAGGTAGGTTCGTAGAGAACACCTCCCCCTCGAGTGAGAACACCAAGAATGAACGAGTATGGTTCATCAGAGAAATCCTCCCTCGCCTTTGAGCAAGGACGAGGTTAGATACGAGTCATTCCCTTGCGTTAGAGGATCTCGAGTGCGAAGGAGGTAGGTTCGTAAAGGACACCTTCCCTTCGAGTGAGAACGTTAAGGTTGAGAGAAATGGTTCATCGGTGAAATCCTCTTTTAAGAGGTCAGTCACAGGCTTTTCTTTGGGTTAGAAGTCTCAGGAGGGGAAATTGCAGGTTCGTAGAGAACATCGCCCCCTCGAGTGAGAACGCCAAGGTTGAGCAACACAGTTTATAGTTAAATTCTTCCCTGATTCTCAGTAAGGGTGAGGTCAGTTCAGGTTAGTGTGCAAAGCCCCGCTACCTATGTACGCGGTAGATGAGATAGGCAAGTGTGCTACCTAAAGTTCAAAGAGCTCGTTAGAGGCACTTTTGGAATGTAGGTCGCTCGGGCGAGGATATAGTCTCTTCGCTGAGCAAGTTACAGCTCTAGACTGGGGGGGCTTGTGTATCGATCAGCCCTCGGGCGTCGTTTGACCACCAGTAATGATGGAGTCACGTAAGGTGGGTTCCACGAGCGGCATGGGTCAGTGTCTCACGAGGCAGGTGCGCCAAGGTACCGAAGAGTGGTCAGACATCGATCACCAGGATGTGCCGATGTGTCAGTAGAGAGGTCGAACATTGGTGACTCGAATAACAGAGCTGGGCCACGAGAGGTGGATCCCAGACCGCACACCATTTATTAGTTAGGGAAAAGCCTATGACACGAGAGTCCATGTGTGTCGTGAGGATGACGCGTTCAGGCGTAACACAAGTAAAGAGCCACTGGAAGAGATATGACTTGTAAGGATCACGTTCCAGAGGTGAAGCTGCACGCATGGCACGTGAGCAGCTAGGGCGCTCCCAGGACGGGAGACCCTAGAGATCAGGTGCACGAGGTGGCATCCAGGTGGTCATCCCGTCAGAGGTCGCATCCAGTTAGGGATCCCTACGCGCTAGGTTGTCCTAAGAGTGGGTAATAGCGGCGCTATGGCCCACCCTCAAAAAGCGTATTTTAGGTAGTGGAAACAGTGGAAACCCTGGACTATATAAAGGGTAATAATAAACCTAGTAAGGTACGTTATTCATTTTGCGTCGCTTCACACACACGGTTTACACAAAGCTTTTACGCTTAACAGTTTTAGTGTTTCCTAGCCTTAAGATTGACTTGAGCGTCGGAGTGCAAACGACCTCTAGGGTGCCCTTTATCTTTGTGATTTCAGGTGTTTGATCGAGTGAAAGGCACAAACGAAGGCACAGAGAATCGGGCGTGGGAGTATCGTGAGACGTACGAAGGCCCTCGAGTCAACTGGCAGGAACATTATTAATGTTATTAGTAATAATATTTTATTTCAAAAGGAAGACTTTGCAAAAGTTGTTGAACAAAATTAAACTGAAGCAACTTGAATTTCTTTCTTAAAATTTAAAACTTCTTCATTTTCAGGGGTGTCTCCTAATCAGGTTTCTTGTAATGAATTCCTTGATTGGATCAATACTAATGATCTTTCTTGTATGCCTTTTACTAGACCTTGTTATACTTGGTGTAATGGAAGGAGATAGTTGCATAGACGTCATAGAAGACTGGATAGGGTTTTATGTAATGGAATTTGTCTGGATGAATGGGGTTCTTGTACTTATCAGGTTCTTGTTAAAAATTGTTTTGGCCATTCCCCTATTCCTCCTAGTCTTGCAAGTAATTTTTTAAGTAAGGTTAGCAATTTTTCTTTCTTTTCTATGTGGCTTTAGGACACTTTATGTATGAAGCTTATTCATGATTCTTCAGCTAACAAGGTTGTTGGTTGTCCTATGTTTATATTGCAACATAAGTTAAAAAAGTTGAAAATTGAGCTCTGAGACTGGAATAAAAATTATTTTGGTAATGTTCACAATGTAGTTCTTCTTAAGCAAGGTCTCCTCCTTGGTATTCAACAAATCTTAGAGACTGTTAGTTTGTTTGATATTGATGGTTTTCTCTATCAAGAAAAGATTGCTAAGGAGGAGCTTGATCATGCACTTCACTGTCAATATTTGTTTTGGAAAGAACGGACTAAGATGTTATGGTTTAAAGATGAGTATCAAAATACTTCTTTTTTCCATGCTATGGTCAATAGGAGAAATAATTCTAGTGGAATTCATCGTCTACGGATTGATAATGAGGATATTGAGGATCATAAACTCATTGAGGATCATATTTTGACTTTTATAAAAATATTTATGTTGAGTTTATTTCTAATGTTCAGGATACAAGTAATATGGAAGATTTTATTGGTACTTATATTCCTAAGTTGGTTTCCTCTTAGGAAAATATGATGTTGATTTTTTGGAAATCAACAATGTTGTTTTTAATCTTAATGGTAATAGTGCTCATAGTCCTAATGGTTTTGGTGGTGTTTTCTATTATTCATGGTGGGAAACTATTGTGACAGATGTTTGCAATGTTGTTCATGGCAATAAGATTAGTGGTAGTCATGGCCGAATCAAATGATGAACCATAAGCATATAACAAAAGCAAAATCAAGAGCAAGAATTCAAGACAAAGACATATGAAATGGAAATGAATTGAAAAGAGTGGAAGAATAGTACCTTATGGAGTGATTGTAAGAGTGGTTCACGCCACTTGGGGTGTAGTAGCCACCAAGATGAGTGAAGGGCCGCCACTTGAGTGTCTTACACTACTCAAGATAAGACCTAGCCAAAAGGATTCAAATCTCGCACAACTTGTGTAGAGTAATTTTTCTATTCAAAATTAACATGTAATACATTGAGTAAGGCACCATATTTATAGGAATGGGTGCCTTGGTGTCCAAGAAGAGCAAGGATAGGATGGGAAATAAGGGACGGGCGGCCAAGGAGGGTTGACTAAGGTCAAAATCGCACCTTTAGGCTCTCCTTCTAGAAACTAGGTTAAAACCCCTAATTATAGGTGCCTTGTCTTGAAAACTTGGGCTTTGATCAAGCCCATTTCACTATGAACACTCCTATTTATGCTAAAGGCACCTATTCTATCCTATCTTGCTATTTGGACCCCTAAATAGAGAGCCCAATTTATTTACAACATGTTTTATTCTTAAGAAGACTAGTAGGAAAAACATTAGATGTTATGGGTTTTGTCCATTTCTCCCTGTGGTGAGGTCTGCTAAATCGTTGGTGAGGTCTTCACTTGAATGTTGAGATGACTTCTTATAGTGTGAATGGTAATGTGCATCCTTGGTCATCTCTTTGTTGACTTGGTTTATATCACATGGTTGCTGAGTTTTATGGAACAATATATGTTATGGAGGAAGCTCAAAAGATGGGGCTTACTAATATATGTCTTGAATGTGATTCTACCTTGGTTTGTGTTGCGTTTACTACTAGAACTAATGTTTCGTGGTAAAATCAAGTTTAGGGTTACTCGTATTTTTCGTGAAGGGAATGTGGGTGCTGATAAGTTGGTTAATTTAGGATTTATTCATAGAGAATCATTTCATTGGTATAATAGGCTTCCATGTAGTTTGTTCTTAGAATTCTTTATGAATAGGTATTGTCTACTTGTGTATCGTTTTTGTTAACATATGGGTTTTGGTCTAGTCCCCCCATATTTTTTTGTATTTTTTTTAATAATACTATTTTCATGTGATAGCAGATGATTGTTGTTACTTGAAGTGTCAACCTAGCTCATATGTCAAGTTGCATAGTGATGCCTAAGATGAAAGCTTTTATATAAAAACTATATGTACTTAAACACTAATTTCAACTTATTATGTATTGCATTATTCTACAGATGTTGAACCACTAAATTCGGCCTCCACGAACTATGTGGATGCTTTGACCACATATTTAATTTGGTTAGGAGAGATGATGAATAAGTTTAGTTTATATCTTCTTAAGTGCTATTTTATATTTTTGCTCAAACGAGCTCATTCTTGCTTAAGTTTATTCTTTCTTTAATTTTCTTCTTGACTCTTCAATGAATTGAATTATGAATGAGTGCTTTTTAAATGTATTAAAGTTAATATGAGTTGGTATATTAAATTTATGTGTAATTTTTTGAAAATATTATTACCAATGTTAATAATATTTAAAAATGAGAAATATTAATAATATAAAAGTTGGTATTAATATTAATATTAATATGAGATCATAAAGGAATCTCATATAATATGGGAAAATATATGTTGTAAATTGTGAAAAATAGATGGTAAACAATAAATAAAATATAATGGTAATATTGAATATTGAAAGTTTTAAATGTAATCTTAATATTTGCTTTATTTGATTGATTTTTTTATTTAACAGTAATTTAGAAATTTAGAAAAGAAAGAAGAACACATTGATTAGGTAGTAGTATAAATATGTAGTAGAAGGTACAAACTGAAATGAAGAGAGACTAAGAAACCCCACAAAGAAAGTAGAAAGTAAAAAGTAGAAAGAAAGCAGAAAGCAGAGAGAGATGGGTGTGGTTAATAAGATAGCTTTGAGTGTTGTCATATTTGCTCTAATAGCATGCTATGGTATATTGTTTGAACATATTTTGATATTTGAGTTTATGAAAAGACTCTTAATTGTTATTGAATTTGTGTATGTTTTTGCAGGGAATGGTGTGTTGAGCATCCCAAATACAAGAGATGTGTACAAATATTATGAGAACAACCAAGTTGACGGAAAACAACAGTGTGATACAAACCATGATTGCGGGAATTTTTGCAATCCACCATGCGATACGTCGTTTTGTAATATGGCAACTCACAGATGCGAATGCCCTTGTGATCAGTGATGTGCTAAACATTTCATCCATAACTACGTCATTGGGAATTAATAAATTAATACGTTTCATGATATATTAAGTTTTCGATTTCATCACATTACTTCAAATTCATTACCTTTCTATGCCTTTAAACTTAAATATATGCTTCAATTTCCTCACCTTTATATGGCTCAAAAGTTAATTATAGACCTTATTAGTGTTCAGGCTAAAAAAATATCAAATAAACAAATCGTTATAATTATTCTTATTATGGTAATTCTTTTTTATGTTAAAACAACAAGAAATTAACCGATTAAAACAAGAAAAAACAACAAGAAATTAAAGAACAAGAGGATATGTAGCGGAACAACAAAGGAATTTATTGATTTAATTTGTACTAAAATTAAACGGTGAAAAATGGAAAATAATCGTTGAAAATAGTAGAGAAATAGTGGAAACGGAAGATAAATGGTAGAAACAAAGAATCAATGACAAACACAAAGCTGAACAAATTTTTTTTTTTTTGAAAACTTGACTTAGCCTTGTCGGATCTTTGGTTGCTCGGATACACCTAAAGCAATTGATTGTTGATTGGAATAGAATGAGGCAGCGAAATCTTTGAAATAGGAGGAGAACTTAATGGAATTGAGGAGGTTAGGTTTTGGGAATGGTGACTGCAATGAAGGGGAAACAGGTGTGGCCAACCTTCCAAGGTTCACTACGCTTTCCAAGAGTTTCTTCTTTTAACAGTTCAAATACAATACATTCTGTCTCTTGCTTTTATTGTATGAAATTTGGATATATCTCTAGAACATGTAAAGCTAGAAAGTACTTTGTTCCTAAAGGATTAGCCAAATGGCTTCCTAAGGAAAGGTATTAATCATGCTAGACCCTAGACTAAAAAAGGTACCATATGTGTTAATTTTTATTTTTTTTTTGTAGAAAAATAACAGGAAAGACCAGTAGTACTTGGACAGTGGATGCTCAAATCACATGACCAGTGATTTGGCTCAGTTCACAAGTCTGAAACTTAAAGCCGAAGGGCATGTCACATATGGAGATAATAACCGAGGAAGGATTCTTGGAAGAGGGAATGTTGGAACTAGAAATTCAACTACAATAGAAAATGTTCTATATGTGGAAGGACTAAAGTACAGTCTGTTGAGTATTAGCTAATTATGTGATAAGGGCTACAAGGTGAACTTTGAAGCCAACAAATGTATAATTTCATGAGACCTCTGGCAAGGTTTTGTTCACATTTAAAAGGGTAAATAACATATCTCTTAGATGTCATGAACAATTGCTATAAAATTGAATGTCTCTTATCAAAAAGTGAAGAGTCTTGGCTGTGGAGAAAGAGATTAGCTCATATCGATACAAATCATTTGAATAAATTGAAATCTAAGGATCTTGTTTCTGGTTTACCAAATATAAAATTTCAAGATAACAGATTGTGTGATGCATGTGTAAAGGGTAAACAAACAAAAACTTCTTTTAAAACAAAAGATATGATTTTTTTTAAAAAAAAACTTTGAATGTTCTGCATATGGATTTGTTTGGACCTTCTAGGGCTGCTAGTTTAGCTGGAAACTTCTATACTTTGGTAATTATTGATGATTTCTCAAGATATACCTGGACTCTCTTTCTTGCTTCTAAAAATTATGCATACAAAGCTGATCCTGCCTGTTGACCGAAACGCTGGAGCCTTGCCTCGTCAAACTTGGATCGACTTCTGCGCCGTGTTAGCCTCCGTCCTTCACCGCGATCCACCTCAAGAACCTGCAAAAGACGAAACGGCGCCGCTGCGGCCGATCACGCTCCGACGCCCAAGTCAGCGACTGAACCACCAATTACTTAAGAGTAAAACTCAAGAACTCTAAGGAACCGTGACAAGTTCTCTCTCAGCGTACTCTCGTTCTCGCAGCTGTAAAGAAGTAATCTAAACGCGTGCGTCCCTCAGAAGTTCGTTGGAAACTCTTATATACTTGGACAATTTCTCTCTCCTGGCAGTTACACATCTGGACACGTGGCTCGCATCCAACTGTACACGTGCCATCATCTGGAGCATCCTTGACTTGGGCGCTACTTCTGACTCTTCTTTGGCTAAGTTACTTATGCATGGTATACTCAGTGCATAGTTGCCTTGGAGCGTGATCTCTTATGGGTGGCGAGTTCGGGTGCCTTCGTACACACCTTCCCTGTGGTCTCGCTGGCCGCCTTCATGATCTGCCCTACCTGCTTCACCGTGTATGTTCAAGTGCGCTATCTCCCGATCTCCATCCTCTGGCCAGCTGGGAAATGTCCATCTGCCTTCATCTTTGGCGATGTCCTCGCTTCCGGCGATCTCTAATCACTTGGTCGCCTGAGTTCACATCTGGCGACTTCATCTTCAACCCGGTGACCGCCGGTTCAGGTGTGCTGGAGATCGGAGCACGCCAACTTAATAACTGGCGACTACACGAGCCCCCCGACTTCCTTCCCTCGTGCCAGCCAGGTGTCCCATCAACACGCCTATACAATAGCTTGATGCCACGTCATCATTTCCGACTACCAGGGCGGTACACAAGCCCCCCAGTCTTAAGCGAAGACTTGTCCAGCGAAAAGACTAAAGGAGTCACGTCAATACCGATCTACGTGGCGCTGGCGCAGAATTCCAAACGTTTGTACTTTCTGCTTCCCTGACGCTCCACCAAACATTCTCCCAACCGCTCGACACGTGGCTTCATCAACGGTTGTCTTTAGTTGTCGTTTGCGCTTCCAAAACCATTTGAAAAACCCTTAAACCCACTTCGCTTCTACTGTTCCATCACCTCTTTGCCTTCTCAAACGCTCTGAGTTTCTTCTGCGAAAACCCACGACGCTCTTCAACCTTCTGGATTCTCAACTTCCTTCAGCGTTCTTCTAATCATAGAAAGGTACTCCATTTACTTTTTCTGCTGAGTTTTCCTGCATTTTAACCGATTCGCATCATCCATTAACTGTCTGGTGCATACGCTGTGGGTTGTTTCTTCTGTTTCTCCCTTCTCGTAACTTAGGGCTTCGTCTCCATTACAACAAACCTTCGTTCGTTCGTTTTTTCATCCTTCTATCACAATCGAGTCAGCCTCTGCGAACTCTGCTCACCTTTCCCTTTCTTCGTCCTTTGCAGTTTCCGCGATGGCTTGCTCAAAGATCACCCCAAATCCTCCTCCCTCGTCACGAAACCCTCCATCTCAAGCTCATAACCCACCACGAGCACCTGGTGCTTCTTCTTCCCAGGCTGAGAGGCCTGCAACCTCTCACCCTGACTTGGCTCAGGCCACTCCACCGGTCGCCGGAGGAGCCTCCATCCCTACCCCAGACTATAAGATGTTATACCCATGGGCTACTTCGACTTTGTTGAAGGAAACTTCCTCAGTAAATTCCGCTGGGGCAGTTCTTCGATTGAAGAAAGGGGACGAGCCCCACCTGTCGTTCCACAAGGAGCACGATGACAAACTGATGGTGCTACCTTGCCCCCCCGACGTGCCAGTTTGCGCAGACGACAAAGGGAACAACGGCGAGTTGTTCTGCTTTGTATACACCACCTTGTTCAAGAAGGTGAAACTTAGGTTTCCCTTCACTCGTTTTGAAAGGGAGCTACTAACCGAGCTCGACATCGCCGCCGCCCAGCTCCATCCCAACAGCTGGGCATTCGTGCGGGCATTTCAAATCATGTGCGCACATCTGGGACTGCCAGCGTCAGTGGACGTTTTTCTTTTCCTTTTTGAAGCTAAGCACCCAAGAGATCGCCTGTGGGTGAGTCTGAACGGGATTGCTGGGAGGTCGATCCTCTCTATCTTCCAGCAATCCTACAAGGATTGGAAGGGCAAATTTGTCCAAGTGCGCCCAAACGACCAGGACGCCTCGCTGCTCGACGGTTTTCCCTTGTACAGGGTAAACAAGGGAAATAAAGAATCCAAAGGAAGCTTCAGGAGGCCAAGAAGCCCTGACAACATGGGTGCCTTGGACAAAGATCTGTGCCTCTTTTGGAAGAGTGTGGCAGACGCCAACATTACCTTTCTCACCACTGCGCTCATCTCCTTCGAGTTCTTCGAAGATCAACTCTAGGCTCGCATAGGTTAGTGCTTATCTCAACGCTTAAGTTTTTGCCCTGTGTTGCACCTCTGTTTGCTGTTGTTGGGCGCCTTGTTTGCTGCGCACAAGACTTGAGTTTTATTTTCTGCATCACTTGTTTGTCTCATCTGCATACTTGCTCATGCGTTTATCTTTCTCTTTGAGCTGACCTGTATACCTTTGTATTATGCAGATCTCATGTTGGGCAAGGGAAAACTGGCTGAATTGAGGGCGCTCGCCCGAGCCCATGGGTTGGCGTCGGGCTCCCAGACCGTTCCCAATTCAGTGGTGGAGATCGCCGCTGCCCAGGGCAGATCGCCCCCTAAAGGCCCAGCCCCTTCAGAGGCCCAGCCCGCCCAACAACGCAAGAAGCTCATCCTCAGGAAGCCAAAGAGGAAAACCCCTCAGGTGGTCCAAGAGGATGAAGAAGAAGACGATGAGGCAACTGAAGATGGCCTCATCACCAAAAGAAAGAGGGTGGCGCCTTCTTCACCACCTGCTCCACCTCCTCCTCCAACATCAACACCACCTTCCACGCCAGCTCCACCTCCAACACTGCTTCCTCCCCCAGTTCCCACATCGCCAGTCCAAGCAGTTCCCTTGGCGGCGGCATTTCCTGCGGTTGAGGCTGCTGAGCCCAACTTCATGGAGAACCCCCCGAGCGCCTCCACGCCATATGTATTTGCTGGAGGGGGTCCTCTTTCAACCGCCTCAACTGCTGAAGCTGCACCAGGCAGGAATGAAGGCGCTCACAACTCGCCTATCATTATTACCGAGTCACCCTCGTCACCACCCCGTCAAGAAGCTCCAACTCAACAGCCAACTCAAGAAGGTGGTGGCGAGAACCAGCAACAAGCTCCCCCAGTGCTTCCACAAGCAAACCTCTCCCTTGAGGTCAAAAGGGTGTGGGAACCCTTCTCAGCGAAACTCAAGATGATGGCAGAGGATTTCCCCTCCATCATATCAAAAGCTGTGGAGAGTTCCAGCAAGAAGCTCCAGGATGACATCTCCGTGCTCCAAGAGGAAAATCGCCTAATAAGGATCGAGGCGGAGAAGTTATCCTGCAACCTTATGCTGGCGGAGATCGATCATTCCCGAGTGGAGGATCCCATGAACACCGAGCTTCGGGTGGCGCGCAAGGAGGCCACCGATCTACGCTATAAGGTGCAACTCTTAGCTCAAGAGAAGATCGAGCTAGAGAGCAAGCTGGTCCCCTATCGTGTCAAGGTGGCTGACCTGGAGGCGTCGATCAAAGCAGATGCCGCCAAGGTAAAAACCCTTGAGAAGAGGTTAGCAGATCGGGAGGTCTTCTTCGGGAAAGTTGAAAAGGAGAGAGACGACACCATGGCCAAACTCGCCGAGGCCAAAGAGGAAAATGGGAAGATCGCCACAAAGCTGGCCCAGGCGCAGGCGGAATCCAAGAAGGTTACTGAAGACCTTCTTCAAGCTCGGGAGGGAGCTGAAGAACTGAAGCAGCAGAATGAGGGGCTCAAGAAGCAGATTGAAGAACTCGAGCTGAGCTCCGCCCAAATTCTCGCTGCGGGGTTTGACGCCGCCTTGGAGCAGTTCGCCTGCCAATATCCTGATCTGGACCTCTCCATGGTGTCTCTGAACAACGAGGTGGTGGATGGGAAGATTGTTCCTTCTGAAGACTAGTTGCTTCCCTCCGTCCATTATCGCTATGCTTTCTCCTTTATACATACTTATTTGTAATAAATTTTTTCCTTTTTCTGCACATGTATTTTGAACTGATGCCATTATGTTATGACATTTCCCGCTCCTTTACATAATCTCTCCTGTTAACTTTATCTTCCTTGCACAAGTCTCTTAGGCGAAATTAACTTAGTAACTCCGCGAGCGCAATTGTATACCAACTGCTTCGAACTATCGACTTTCGAACGGTAACATTCTAACAACTTGTAACCTTAAGGTAATAAACCTCAGCGCGAAATCACTTTTCAAATAACGAGCTTTAACCCGACTAATAGCTTAAAACACAGCTCACTTGATCTGCCTTATCAAAACGGGCCTTGGCTTCTCGCCATCGTTTGAATTTCTCTTGGTCGCCAAAGAGTCTTGGCGATACCAGCTTCCTCTTGCCTTCACAACTTGGCCATTGTTCCTTCATCTGGGGGTAGAGGCGCCTTTCGGATCCTTCTCTACCTCCCTGAGCTTCAGAACAAAGAATCGGGTGGCTGGGCGTTCTCTTCGAACCTACCTTAGCCACCCTCCGAACTTCTTCCACCCTTTACACCGTACCTGAACTCGTTCGAGACGAGAAGGATTTTATCTTGCCTGAACTCGCTCATCGGCGAGAAGGTCTTTACCTCGCCTGAACTCGCTCTTCGGCGAGAAGGTCTTTAACTCGCCTGAACTCGCTCATCGGCGAGAAGGTCTTTATCTCGTGCCTCCACATTGCCCCAGGGGCTACATCTTCTCTCCCCAGAAACACTGAGGACTTTTTGCTGGTGCCTCTACATTGCCCCAGAGGCTACATCTTCTCTCCTCTGGAAGCACTGAGGACTTTTACTGGTGCCTCTACATTGCCCCAGAGGCTACATCTTCTCTCCTCTGGAAGCACTGAGGACTTTTTACTCTTCCTCGCCTGCACTCGCTCGACGGCGAGGAGTCTTTATCTCGCCTCAGGACGCGCGAGGGCGTTGAGGTCTTTTAACTGGTGCCTCCGATCGCCGAAAGACGATGAGGACTTAGAAAACTTTTTAGAAAGCATGCAACATAACTCCAACTCGCCTTAAATCACATATAAGTGACAAGGTCTTTCTTCAAAGCTTTCGGAAAACAATAAGCATGCAATCTAAAACACTTTAAACTTTAAAAACTCTTCTTTATTGCGCGGCCTCATTAAAAACCCTCTGTTCCGTCCGGTTGACCGGGACGTCTTCGTGCGCGACCTCAACCGTCAGCTAGGGACTCCTTCCCACTGATTGCCTGTGAATTCCTGCAAAAAAGAGGACAAAGAGGCGCCCTAGCGGCCGTTTGCATTCCGACGCTCAAGTCAGCCAGCAAGAAACACCAAAACTAATCACCTCCGTCTCTGAGCACCGCGTATGGCACTCTGAAGGTGGTAAGAAATAACTGTGTATATGTGTGTGTGTTGTCTCTTTCAGCAAAAAATATTTCCCCAGTCACTTGTACGTAACCTTGAAGCACGAGCAAGCAACTAGAGAGTTCTCTGGTAAATTTGCCAAAAGTTCCAACCCTTTTTCCAACATTCTCTGCGCTATTTAAACTACCCAAGCATTTAAAGCGCCTTAAAGCGCTTTTAATCACAAACGTAACGCACTCATTAAAGCGCTTAATTAGAAAACGTAGCGCATTTAAGACGTTAAAACGCTCGGGAGCCATTATAGTACCTGAATGCTCGAAAGGGAAACTGTATTGAATAACTTTTAATTACCTGGCACCTGACTAAAGGGTGTTTCTATTCTGGCATGGCTGTCGTACACGTGGAGGGCCTCACGACGCCATGACCCCATCTGGGGGCGCTTCTGCCCACCTGGGGACGTTTCTACGTGTGAGTCCTCCTGCTGGGAGTGCTACTGCGCTAGGGGTGACTTTTTGGGTGCCAACTCATGCCCCCAAGTATCTAGTCACTTACTTTGAGAGCGTATCTGCCTTCCTTTTGTACTCTGCACCCGGTTGCCCTGGGCGTGACTTTCCTCTTGAGTCGTATCTGCCCCACAGGCGTCTCTGGGGCGGCAGGAACACTTCACGAGTCAGGCTGCCCTTCACTGGTACTATTACTATGGCCTTGAAGCCACCTTTTCCTTCTCTTTACCACTGCCCCGTGCTATTGGGACCTGAGGCCTTCCCACGGCGTCGTTCCCTCCATGGTCTTTCCTACCTATGGGTATCGGGGAACCACACCGTGATTACCTTACTTTAGCATTGTTTAATCTGGCGACGCCCTGGTTGGGCGACGCCTTCACCTAGGCGACGCCTTGTCTTGGCGACGCTTCCTCTTGGCGTCTCTCCAACTAGGCGACGCCTCGCATTGACTTTGACTCCACCGCCGTTGACTTTGACTTTGACTTAGTCAACGCCCGGATACGGGACGGTACACAAGCCCCCCAGTCTTAAGCTGAAGACTTGTCTTCAGCGTAAAGACTAAAGCCTCGCCCACGCCGTCCACGTGCCCTCCTGATGATGTGTCATTCTCTGCTGACTCAGCAATTCTTCGAATTATTGACGTGACATTTTCTGAACCACAGGGGTATTCTTAATGACTGATTGGACATCCCCTGAAATGAGGATGATAACACCTTTTGGTCTACCCTTGATCGCGCGCCACGTGGCCCATCGCGCGGCCATCCTCCAGGGACCTTTGCGTTTCCCTTGGGCAATTGATCCTCTGACGCGTGGCACGATCCCACGACCCTAGGTTAGCGCCTCTCGAGTTGCGAAATGTAACGTTTAAGTTACTCCAAACCCCGCGCTCACCCTACTGTTACATTCATTCACTCTGCAACTCCGCACTGTTCATCGCCTTCAAAACCCCTTTTCTCTGCAATCGCGATTCTCTCCTTGCTGCGCTCGTCTACTGCCTCCATTCCAATAACAAAGGTACGATCTCGAGTATTCACGACTCTTCCCTTTCGTCGCATTATAGGATTCATTGAACTGCCTGGGACTGTTGTTATTCTCGTGTTACTGCATTTCTCCGCTTCTTCTTCCTCTGATTTTTCTCGCGTGGGTGACGCTTCCTGGAGCTCTTTCCCCTTCTTGCCATGGATAAACTTGCTAAACCCTTTTTCCTCTCTTCTTTCTCCAGCTATCTATTTTCACAATGACGTGCGCGAACGCGGAACCTGATTCTTCTCCCACGACCCCCAAGTCCAACTACAAAGCCTTCTACCCCTGGGCCCCCGACGAGCTCCTGAGTGAATGCACCAGCCTGACTTCCTTCCAGGACCTGGAAGCTCACCGGGGGGATCCCCATTTGTACAACATTAATGCCTTCTGCCGCACACACGACGCCAACATATCCGTCCGTCCCGGCAGGCCAGGGGAACCTGTTTGTTTGGACGACAGACCTAGAAAGGGGAAACCCTTCTTCTTCATGTACCAGACCATGTTCAAGCGCGTAGGAGTGCGTCTCCCATTCACTCCCTTCGAACGGGAGCTTCTCACTGAAATCAACACTGCCCCCGCCCAGCTTCATCCCAACAGCTGGGCATTCGTGAGGGGCTTTCAAATTCTTTGTGGATACCTGGGCATCCCCCCTTCTGTAGATATCTTCCTGCATTTCTTCGAGGTGAAGAAACAGGGGAAAAGCTTATGGGTAAGCTTTTCCGGGATCGCAGGCAGGATCCTCCTATCCCTCTTCCAGAATTCTTATAAGAACTGGAAAGGGAAATTCTTCAGGGTGTGCAGCGCCAAGCACGATCCCACAACTTTGGATGGCTTCCCCCTTTACTGGACGGAGCGCCCTAAATTGCTCAGGGCCAAGACCCAGGAAGAGCTATCTCCCACCGATAGGGAGGTAAGCAAAGCCTTGGCTGGGTTGGGGATCGTTTTTGATACCTTGAAGCTGGTCGCTAGCGAGTACAATGCTCACGCCCTGACCACCTATTTTGGTAAGGGGCTCTTCCCTCATCTTCCTTGTTGTGAACAGCGCGCTATCGAACGTTTGTTTCGCCGGACTCTTATACTCATTTTATATTGTGCTATGTTACTTGCATTTCACGCCTCCATGTGTGTTGTAGTTATGCATAGCTGCTTTGGTCTTAATTCTTGCTGTTTGGTCTGTCTTGATGTAGGATCGGTGATGGGCGCTTCCAAGAGAATGATGCTGGCGAAGGCAATGAAGGAGGCACGCGCCGCCAAGGCGGGCGCCTCCTCCACCCTCGCTGCTGATCCGGTTCCCCCACCGACTCTGTCGCCGCCTCCTCCAATCACCGCCGAGGCTACCTTGAGTTCACCTCCGTCGTCTCCTCACAGCCTTGCAGTACTTCAGACTCCTCACTCTCCTCTACCCATCGCTGCTGTTCCCCTAGCCGCGGCCTCGTCACCGGCTCCAACCCCCCTTGATAAAGGGAAAATGGTTTTGGAGGTTCTTTCAGATGATGAGGACTCAGAAGGCGTGGCTCCCTTCAGAAGAAGAAAATCTGCGCGGGTTCCTCTTTCGGTAGAGGCGTCGCCCCAGGGAGGGAACCCCTTCATGGATAACCCCCCGAGTGCGACCTCACTCCCCCCCATGACACTCCAAGAGGAAAGGGGCGAAGGCGCCGAATCTGCCCCGCCTCCGCCGCCGACAGAAACCATTGCTTCCCCTGCTTCCGTCGCTGCCGCCCCTGACTTCATCGCCATCCCTCCTCCGATTATGCATCTAATGAGGGGCTTCAGCGGCGGGACTCTGCCAGAGGGCACCGACAGGAAGGAAGGCATGCCCTTCTACTTGGGGGCCTTCTTGGCGGTGGCCCTTGAATGGCGCGCCCAGGCCAGAAACGCGGTTATGCAAGCTCAAACTCTCCAGGCCTTGGAAACAAAGGCGACTACTCTGGAGGAGGAAATGAGGACCCTGGGGCGCCAGAATGAAACTTACCAAACCTCTCTGAAACAAGCGCAAGAGTCCAAAGCGGAAATTGAGAGGCAACTGGCAGAGGCATTGGATCTCCAGGCTGGCTTTTTTACTCGTGAAGTCGCCCTCCAAGTCCAGGTAACGGGCCTTCAGGAATTGCTCAAAGCTGATGCAGAAATTCAAAAGGACCTGAAGGACCGTTGCCGTGAGCAGGCTGAGAAGGCAGAGCGGATGGAGGGGGAAATGGCCACGCAGGCCAAAGCTATGGACCTTCTCCGGGCTGACTACGACAAGCTACAGGTCGAGGTCAGTCGACTTCGCGTTGAGAAAGAGGCTCTGGAGAAGCAGGTGACCTCTGGGGATGCTGCCGTTGAGGAGCTGGAGAAGGAGAAGAAGTCCCTTATCCAGGAGATGGCGGGTACTTTCGAGGAGGGGTTCCAGGAGGCTCTGACCCAGGCGTCCTGTGAGAACCCTGGCATCAATATATCGAACTGCGACCCCATGCACCACGTCGTCGACGGGAAGGTCGTGCCTATGGACGTGGATGACTGAGCCGCTGCCCCTCAACCGCCATCTTCACTTTCAAGCTTAATTCCTTTATTCTTTACGCTTGCCTTTGACTTTCTCTGTTCAAACTTGTAATTCTTTGCACTATCCGTACTCTTGCTGCAAATTTGGGTGTTCGTATGATTGCTTTTGTGTCTTTGCCATATACGATTCTGCTTGTGTGATCTTATTCTCATCTTTTGCCTTCTTACGCTTCGGTTGTTCTGTTTGTATCATATTCGCTTCTTTGCTTCGTCAGGCGGCTTTGTATGACCGAGAAAGGTCGCGTGCCAACCCTCACGCCCGTGGAGAGGCTCACCTAGTGACGCCGTACCGTCCACGAGGTGTTTCTAACACCGAAACGGTTCTCTCCCCGATTCTTAGCCCCCGGCGCCCACGCCTAAGGAGATGCCTGCTACAGCAGTGTCGTATCGTCCCCGGGTGTCTAAAACGTCGAGTGCTTTGGGGGGACTTCGTTCCCTCTATGGTCTTTCCTTCCCATAGGTATCGGGGAACGCCCTGCCAGCGATTCGCTGGCGTTTGGCGGTCTTATCTCCCTCCACAGTCTTTCCTACCTGTGGGTATCGGGGAGGCGACGCTAGTGACTAACTTTGCCTTCTTTGATTTCGTCTCCCTCCACAGTCTTTCCTACCTGTGGGTATCGGGGAGGCGACGCCAGTTGGTATTTGGGTTGGCGACGCCCGCGACGTCTCACGCTGGCATCGCCCTTCACGTCCTTCCGGGCGACGCCTCGGGCGTTACCTTTACTTTGACTTTGATTCTTGCCTTGGTCGACGCCTGACGACAGCGAAGAGCTCAAGGTTTTGTCTGTGCCATCCACGTGGCGCTTCTTGTATAGCTGATGGGACGTTTCGTCATTCGACTTGATCCACATGGCGCTGTTTGTATGGTTGATGGGGCATTCAGTCATTCCATTTTCTGACTCCTGCTGTACCCCTGACTCACTTTCGACGGCGCATTGTACCACTGGATATTCTGCTGATACGACGTTTTCTGATTTAATCCAGTGGTGCCAGCGTCATCCTTTCATCTTCTGCCACGTGTATCAATCGTGCGGTGCATCCATTCGCGTCGTTTGGCGCTCTAACCGCTTTATTTAACTCTTTAAACTCTGGAACTATCTTCATCATTTTCTCACTCTTCATAACCTACTTGCGTTCTTTCTTCTTGCACCCTTCCTTCTTGCACCCTTTCTTCTCTGTCGAAGGGTTGTTCTAGCCTTCGCTCCCCTCGCTCAACTCTTGCATTTCTGGCAGTCCTGATCTTGTTAAAGAATGTCGTCTCACGCTGCTTCCTCCAGGGTCCGTCCCAAAGACTTGTACCCTTGGGCTTCGAGTGAACTTCTTGACGAGTGTTCATGCTTACTCTCTACCAGGGCCATAAGGGAGCACAAAGGGGATTCGTGTTCCTATGACCACCGGGCCTTCGCGAGGAGGCATGACGACGACGTCGCTGTGCTCCCTTGCACTCTAGGGGAGCCAGTATGTGGAGACGAACGGGCCAACGAAGGGGTCCCTTTCTTTTACTTTTACCAGGTGGTGTTCAAGACCATCGGGGTGCGCTTACCCTTCTCCTGGTTCGAGAAGGAACTGCTGACGGAGATTAACGTTGCTCCGGCCCAGTTATACCCCAACAGCTGGGCCTTTGTCAAAGCCTTCGATATTCTCTTCGGGTTTCTGGATTGTGCACCCTCGGTTGACCTCTTTCTTCACTTCTTTGAGGTGAAGAGGCAGAGACACAACCTCTGGGTAACTCTCAGCAATGTACCCGGAAGAGTTCTCTTCACACCCTTTCAAAGCTCGTTCACCGGGTGGAAAGGCCGGTTCTTCAAGATCTGCCGTACTGATCTTGTTCCCGATGCTCTGGATGGGTTTCCGCTGTACTGGGTGAGAGAGGAAAAGGTCCTCAAAGCCAAACCCCTCAAGAATCTGGCTCCAAGTGATCAAATAGCTTGCCGGATTCTTGCTGAGGCGGGAGGTTTTGACTCTGCTACGGTGATCAGCCTAGAGTTCAACGCTGGGACTCTTGAGAAGTACATATGTAAGAACCACTGCCTTAGGAAACCCGGCCTTAGTTACTTTCTAACCGTGCCTGTCTTTCTTCATGGTGTCTCTAACACGTCTTTTCCCCCGGTGCAGGTTCGAAAATAAACCAAGAAAAGAGGACACGACTTACTCGAGCGCTGCGGGCTGGAAAAGGGGCTTCGCCTTCCTCTAGTGATGACTCTGATGAGCGCTGAGAAATGGCTTGTTCGTGTTTTTACATGATTTGTAGCGTTTGCTCCATTTGTACTGCTCCCATTGTATTGAACATTGCTTGTAACAACAACTTTTCAATGTCATACTTGATTTTTTTTTTTTTTGTAACGCCACTTCACTTTGCATATGCTTCATGTACTGCGCGCTTTCCTTTCGTCCTGTTCTTCCAGCGGTGCATGTCTTCACTTGGGCGACGCCTGCTCAGGGCGACGCCCTTATCTAGGTGGCGCCTTCTTTCTGGGCGACGCCTTCTTTCTTGGCGATGCCATGGCCTAGGCGGTGCATCACATTACTTCAAACAAGGAAAGATAAAGGCTGAAAACCAAGGCACTTCTTTTTCTCAAACTGGTTTTTCCTTTTATTAGGGTGACCTCATTAAAAAACCCCCGAGAGGGAAAAAGAGCGTCCCCTTCAACTAAATTGTTACATACTGCTTACATAAGTCAACTGAAATAATATTTTAAGTTGGCTGCATTCCAACTGCGCGGGATGGGGCCTCCATCTAAAGTCTCCAGGTTGTACGAACCGTTGCCCTTAGCCTCAGTAACTCTGAAGGGTCCGGTCCACTTGGGAGACAACTTATTCTCCAACTCGTATGGGTGGGCTTTCCTCATCACTAGGTCGCCAACCTGAAACTGTCGCGGCTTTACCTTAGAGCTATATTGCCGCTCTACTCTTCTCTTCGTCGCTTCAGCTTTTATTCTAGCTTCTTCCCTGGCTTCTTCTAGCAGATCCAGGTTTACCCGCCTCTCTTCATTGGACTCCTCCACCACAAAGTTTTGAAAACGTGGTGAGCTTTCATGTATTTCTACTGGAATCATCGCGTCCGACCCGTACACCAAACTGAAGGGCGTCTCCATAGTAGAGGATTGGGGCGTGGTGTGATATGCCCATACAATCCTTGGCACCTCTTCCGCCCACGCCCCTTTGGATTTCTCTAACCTTCTTTTTAACCCCCTCAGCAGAACTCTGTTTGACGACTCTACTTGTCCATTGGTCTGGGGGTGTTCGACCGACGCGAACACTTGTTTGATTCCTACTTCAGCACACAGATTTCTCAACTGCTGACTGGCAAACTGGGTCCCGTTGTCAGATATCAGGCGCCTAGGTACGCCAAAGCGGCACACAATGTTTCTCCACACGAAATGCTATACCTTATGCGCAGTGATCTGTGCCACGGGCTCCGCCTCTATCCACTTAGTGAAGTATTCAATGGCGACGATCAGATACTTCATCTGCCTGATTGCTAGTGGGAAAGGGCCCAGGATGTCAATTCCCCATGTATGGAAAGGCCACGGACAGTATATAGACCGCAACTCTTCTGGCGGCGCCTTGTGCCAGTCGGCGTGCTTTTGGCATTGCCTACACCGCTGGGCGTGTCGTGCGCAGTCCTCTTTCACTGTTGGCCAGAAGAAACCTGCGCGTATTACCTTGGAGGCTAAGGATCTTCCCCCTACGTGGCTCCCGCAGATGCCTTCGTGTAGTTCCATCATTATCCTGGTGCACTCATCGCCACTGACGCATGTTAGGATAGGGTGGGTGAAACCGTGCCTGAAGAGCACCCCATCCACCAAAGTATATCTTGCGGCATTTCTTTTGACTTTTTTACCCTCTTCAGGGTCCACTGGAAGAGCCCCATCCGCCAGGTATCGCTTATAGGGCGTCATCCAGGTGTCTCCCTTGGACAAAACACATACCTGCATCTGCTCTTCCTCAGGCACACCTGCGAACATGCTGATGCGGGGCACCCTCTGCGTATCTTGGGTCAAAGAGGAATGACTCCTCGGCCTTCCCCTTAATGTATAAATCTGGAGGACATCCACCCTGTTGTCTTCCACGAATCGACGCGGAGCTTTGAGAGTCTCCTGGATCACTGTCCTCTGTCTACCCCCCTTGCCTGAGCTGGCCAGCTTTGCGAGCAGGTCAGCTCTGGCATTCTGCTCCCTCGGGACATGTATCAGCTCAAGAGCGTTGAACGCCCCCTTCAACAACTGGACGTATTTCAGATACGCCGCCATCTGTGGGTCCTTCGCCTGGAACTCACCCGACACCTGCCCCGTAATCAACTGAGAGTCGCTCTTTACCAGGAGGTTCTGTGCGCCCATCTCCTTGGCCAAGAGCATTCCTACTATCAGGGCTTCATATTCTGCCTGATTGTTGCTCGCCTTGAAAGCAAAGCGCAGGGCCTGCTCGATCAGTATGCCGTCGGGTCCCTCCAAGACTATTCCCGCACCGCTCCCTTGTTGGTTTGAAGAGCCATCAACCGAGAGCAGCCACTGCGAACTCGCTTCCACCTCTTGCTCACCTCCGGGCGAAAGCTCTGCTACAAAATCCGCGTACACCTGCCCTTTGATGGATCCTCTAGGCTCGTACTGGATGTCGAATTCTGACAGTTCCACCGCCCAGCGTACCATTCTTCCTGCTACATCAGGTTTCTGCAGCACTTTCTGTATGGGGAGGTTGGTCATCACCACCACCGTGAAGCTGTGGAAGTAATGACGGAGCCTCCTAGCAGAGAACACCACCGCCAGCGCCGCCTTCTCTAGCGCTTGGTACCTCGTCTCAGCCCCCTGTAAGGCCTTGCTTACGAAGTAGATGGGCTTCTGACTGTGGTCCTGCTCTTGGACCAACACGGAACTGATGGCCCGCTCCGTGACAGTAAAATATAACCGGAGGGGCACACCCGCTACCGGCTTGCAGAGGATCGGTGGCGTCGCCAGGTACTCCTTCAACTTAATGAAAGCCGCTTCGCATTCATCAGTCCATGCAAAGCGACTGTTCCTCTTGAGGCACTGGAAGTACGGGTGCCCCTTCTCTCCTCCGGCGGAAACAAACCTCGAGAGCGTCGTCATCCGCCCTGTCAGCTGTTGCACCTCCTTGCACGTCGGGCTCCGCATGGCGATAATAGCCGCACACTTGTCGGGGTTCGCCTCTATCCCCCTCTCGGTGAGCAGAAAACCCAAGAACTTATCGGCCTCTACCCCGAAAACACACTTCTCGGGATTCAACTTGAGGTGGTACTTGGATATTGTGTGGAACAACTCCTCCAGGTCTGCCATGTGCTGCACCCTATTTTGCGACGCCACCACCATGTCGTCTACATAGGCGTACACATTCCTCCCAAGCATTGGCGCCAGGACCTTGTCCATTAGCCTCTGGTACGTGGCGCCCGCATTTTTCAGCCCGAAGGGCATCACCTTATAGCAGTAACTGCATGTCTCAGTCATGAATGCAGTCTTGCTCTCGTCTCTTGGGTGCATCTTGATTTGGTTGTACCCTGAAAAGGCGTCCAGGAAACTTAGCACCTTGCTGCCGGACGCACTGTCTACCAAGGCGTCGATGCTGGGCAGCGGATACATGTCCTTTGGGCATGCCTTGTTCAGGTCCGTGAAGTCAACACACATCCTCCACTTTCCGTTCGCCTTTTTCACCAAGACGACATTGGCGAGCCACTCAGGGTACTGAATCTCCCTGATGTGGCCAGCGCTCAGCAGCTTCTGCGTTTCGTCTTTCACCACCTGTTGTCGTTCCTCATTGAACTTTCTCCTTCTCTGACGCACGGGGCGGACCGTGGCGTCCATGCTGAGGTGGTGACACAGGAAATCGGGGTCGATGCCTGGCATATCCGAGGCGGACCATGCGAAGGCGTCCAGGTGGCGTGAAATCACTTCTGCCACCCCCTCCTGTTCTTATGGGCTTAGCGAACTTCCTAACTTGAAAGTCTTGCCGCCAATCTCCCTTTCTACGGCGCTAGCCGCAGGCTGCTCCCTGCTATTATCTTCGACAGGCGCCGCCTCTTCCATGGGCGCCGCCTCTTCCACGGGCGCCGCGTCGTCAGGGCCTCCCTCCATTAGCATATCTGCTTCGGGCATCGCCCTCTCCACTATGACCTCTTCAGGTGTCAGCCCAGTGGGCGTCGCCTCAATCATCGTCGCGTCCACGCTCGGCGGACGTTCATACACCATGAATACGCCTCTCTTCGTTTTCAGGCTGTTTTCATAGCATTTCCTCGCCTCCTCCTGGTCTGACCTGATGACTATCACCCGGCCACTGAGGTCCGGCAGCTTCATCTTCATGTGACGGGTGGAGGACACTGCGCTCAGACGGTTTAACGCCGGTCTGCCCAACAAAATATTGTAGGCGGAATTAGCGTTCACGACGAGGTACCGGATGCTCTCGGTACGGGAGGCCTCTCCGTCTGTGAACGTAGTCCTCAACTCCAGGTACCCCCGGACTTCTACCTGGTTATCCCCGAACCCATACAAGCACCCAGTATATGGACTCAACAGATCGGGGGACAGCCGTAACTTATTAAAGGTCGACAGAAACATGACATCTGCCGAACTTCCTTGGTCTACAAGCACTCTGTGCACCTTCCTTCCGGCGGTGACGACTGAGATGACAACGGGGTCGTTGTCGTGGGGTACCACATCTCGGAGGTCTCTTCTTGTGAACACAATATCTGACTCCCATGGCTCCCCCGAGAGCCTCTCTTCGATTGAATTCACCCCCCTCGCGTATTTCTTCCGCTCCGGAAAAACCTCCAGCAATGGTGTGGACCTCGCCAAGCACAGGCATCTCGTGTGCTGGTTCATCTGCCGGCGGCGGCAAGGTGGCGGTCGTTGTGGAATCTGCGACATAGTCTTTCAAAAACCGAGTCCTCACCAGCTCATCTAGCTGGTAGCCCAACGACAGGCAATTATCGATGTGGTGCCCGAAAGCCTCGTGGAATTCACACCAAGAGTCTTTTCGGGGCCCCAACACCTTGTCGGTCTTCGCCGGTCGCCTCAGCCTTTCGGCTATGTTAGGCACGGCGATCAAATCCTTCAACTCAACCACGAAGTTGTACCTCGCCGGTCTCGCTCTTTCTCTAGCGGGGCGATCGCCCCCTGCTGGGCCCCGGGGTTGGGGCTTTCTGGCCTCGTAGGGGCGTCTCGCCTCTGGCTTCTTTCTTCCCGTCGTGGTCTCATTGACCCTGACGGGTTGGGCTCGCGCCGGTCCCCTTGGGCGTGAGGGCACGGTGCTGGTGCGCTTCACACATACCTCCCCTTCAGAAGCAATATGCTCTACCGCCCTACGCCGTAGTTCAGCGAAAGTCCTAGGGCGGTTGCGGATAATGGATTCTCCAAAGGGGCCGGGGCATACGCCTTTCACAAAGGCGTACACGATCATAGGCTCCTCTGTTGTACCAACCTTCACGACCTGGGCCCCGAAGCGATTAATATACTCCTTCAGGGTCTCCCCCTGATACTGCTTCACATCAAACAGATCGTAGGAGACCGGCGACGGGGCCTTGTTGGCTAAGTACTGTTCCCTGAACAATCGCGACAATTGGCGGAAAGATGTGATATGACCCTCTGGGAGGCTAATGAACCAATCCATAGCCATCCCGGTCAGGGTGCTCATGAAGAGCTTGCACTTGGCAGCATCAGAACCGCCTATCAGGACCATCTGTGTGTGAAATGCGGCCAGGTGCGTCTCTGGGTCCTCCATCCCGGTGAAGATCACCTTGGGTCCCGCGAACGTGTTCGGGATCGCTGCATCTAGGATCTCCTGTGAGAAAGGAGTGGAAAACTCCCTTGGTGGGGAATGGTTCTCCATCTCGTCATGCCCAGGCCGCCTCCTATCGTTTCTCAGGCCCTGGCGCAACTCCTCATTCACACGGTGGAGCTCTTCGTTCCGCTCATGCGAGGCGTCAAGGTCTGCCTGCATGCGTTCCTGCTCCATTTTCGAATCCGCCATGTCCTGCTGCAGCCCCTTCATTATTTCCAGGACCTGCTGCATGGATAGTTCTGCTGGGGCTGCGCGTGCTGTGCTTCGTCTAGTGGGGGCAATTGTCACTCCAACCTCCTTCAACGTTACTGTAACTTGGTAGATTTTCTCGAACTTGTGATGGGACTGATGTTTTATATCGGCCCCACGGTGGGCGCCAAATGTTCCGTCCGGTTGACCGGGACGTCTTCGTGCGCGACCTCAACCGTCAGCTAGGGACTCCTTCCCACTGATTGCCTGTGAATTCCTGCAAAAAAGAGGACAAAGAGGCGCCCTAGCGGCCGTTTGCACTCCGACGCTCAAGTCAGCCAGCAAGAAACACCAAAACTAATCACCTCCGTCTCTGAGCACCGCGTATGGCACTCTGAAGGTGGTAAGAAATAACTGTGTATATGTGTGTGTGTTGTCTCTTTCAGGCAAAAATATTTCCCCAGTCACTTGTACGTAACCTTGAAGCACGAGCAAGCAACTAAAGAGTTCTCTGGTAAATTTGCCAAAAGTTCCAACCCTTTTTCCAACATTCTCTGCGCTATTTAAACTACCCAAGCATTTAAAGCGCCTTAAAGCGCTTTTAATCACAAACGTAACGCCCTCATTAAAGATCTTAATTAGAAAACGTAGCGCATTTAAGACGTTGAAACGCTCGGGAGCCATTATAGTACCTGAATGCTCGAAAGGGAAACTGTATTGAATAACTTTTAATTACCTGGCACCTGACTAAAGGGTGTTTCTATTCTGGCATGGCTGTCGTACACGTGGAGGGCCTCACGACGTCATGACCCCATCTGGGGGCGCTTCTGCCCACCTGGGGACGTTTCTACGTGTGAGTCCTCCTGCTGGGAGTGCTACTGCGCTAGGGGTGACTTTTTGGGTGCCAACTCATGCCCCCAAGTATCTAGTCACTTACTTTGAGAGCGTATCTACCTTCCTTTTGTACTCTGCACCCGGTTGCCCTGGGCGTGACTTTCCTTTTGAGTCGTATCTGCCCCACAGGCGTCTCAGGGGCGGCAGGAGCACTTCACGAGTCAGGCTGCCCTTCATTGGTACTATTACTATGGCCTTGAAGCCACCTTTTCCTTCTCTTTACCACTGCCCAGTGCTATTGGGACCTGAGGCCTTCCCACGGCGTCGCTCCCTCCATGGTCTTTCCTACCCATGGGTATCGGGGAACCACACCGTGATTACCTTACTTTAGCATTGTTTAATCTGGCGACGCCCTGGTTGGGCGACGCCTTCACCTAGGCAACGCCTTGTCTTGGCGACGCTTCCTCTTGGCGTCTCTCCAACTAGGCGACGCCTCGCGTTGACTTTGACTCCACCGCCGTTGACTTTGACTTTGACTTAGTCAACGCCCGGATACGGGACGGTACACCCTCCTCAGGGAAAAAAGAGTGCCCCCTCCAAACTGCTTTAACAGAAACATTGTAAAGCTCTTCGTGTTTGTTCTTACTTACAAAGTCCTTAACTGTAATATAACTTGAGGTGCGTGGCGTTCCAAGTGCGAGGAATCGCCCCTCCTTCCAACGTTTCTAAGCGGTAGGCGCCGTTCCCGAGCGCCTCGGTTATCCTGAACGGTCCCGTCCACTTAGGCGACAGCTTGTTCTCCATCTCGTACTGGTGGGCCTTCCTCATCACCAGGTCGCCTTCTCTGAACTGTCTTGGCATCACCTTCGAGTTATATCTTCGTTCAATCCTTCTTTTCACTGCCTCAGCCTTCACTCTTGCCTCCTCCCTGACCTCATCTAGCAAATCCAGATTCAGCCTTCTTTTCTCATTCGAGTCTTCCGCTACAAAGTTCTGGAATCTTGGCGAGCTCTCTTGGATTTCCACTAGAATCATTGCGTCGCATCCATAGACCAGGCTGAATGGGGTCTCATGGGTTCCTGACTGCTCAGTGGTGTGGTACGCCCAGACTATACGGGGTACCTCCTCAGCCCAGCTTCCTTTGGCTTTCTCTAGCCTTCTCTTCAAACCTCTCAGCAACACCCGATTGGCTGACTCTACTTGGCCATTCGTCTGAGGGTGCTCGACGGATGCAAACACTTGTTGAATTCCCACCCCTTCGCACAGCTTCTTCAACAGGTGACTTGCAAACTGAGTCCCATTGTCCGACACCAGGCGCTTGGGCACACCAAACCGGCACACAATGTTCTTCCACACGAAACCCTCGATCTTGTGTGCGGTGATCTGGGCCACTGGTTCTGCTTCGATCCACTTGGTGAAATATTCAATCGCCACCACCAAGTACTTCATCTGCCTGATCGCCAGCGGGAATGGTCCTAGGATGTCGATTCCCCATGTATGAAACGGCCAAGGGCTGTAAATCGACTTCAACTCCTCGGGAGGCGCCTTGTGCCAATCGGCGTGCTGCTGGCATTGCTTGCAGCATTGCGCATACTTCTTGCAGTCTTCTCTCATTGTTAGCCAGTAGTAACTTGCACGGAGAGTCCTTGCGGCCAGAGCTCGACCCCTGACGTGGCTTCCGCATATCCCTTCATGGAGCTCTGCCATAATTCTTGTACATTTCTCGCCATGCACACATTCCAGGAGTGGGTGAGTGAACCCAAACCTATACAGCTCGCCATCAATCATTGTGAACTTGCTAGAATTCTTCTTTATCTTCCTAGCCTCTGTCGGATCCAGCGGGAGAAGGCCATCCGCCAGGCATCGCTTGTACTGCGTTACCCAGGTGTCTGGCTCATGCGTAGCGCAGACCTGCATCATGTTTACCCTCTCCCCCCGACATGCTCTTATTCTCGGCGATCTCAAGGTTTCTTGAGTCAAAGACCTGTTACTCCTTGCCGCTTTCTCCGTCGATTTGCTTATCTGCAGAACCAGGTGATCTGCCACAAATGCTCTAGGCGTCTTCAGAGTTTCTTGAATCACCGTCCTCTGCCTACCCCCTTGCCCGAACTGGCGAGCTTAGCTAGCAAGTCAGCTCGGGCATTCTGCTCCCTGGGCACATGCACCACTTCAAAGGAGACAAAGGAACTCTTCAATTCCTGTACATACTCCAGGTGATCCTGCCTGTTGACCAGAGCGTTGAAGCTTGCCTCGTCAAACTTGGATCGACGTGTGCACCGCGTCAACCTCCGTCCTTCGTCACGATCCACCTCAAGAACCTGCAAAAGAACAGAGCGGCGCCGCTGCGGCCGATCACACTCCAACGCCCAAGTCAGTGACCGAACCACCAAATACTAAGAGCAACACTCAAGAACTCTCTTAAGGAACCGTGAACCAGTTCTCTCTCAGTATACTCAAGAACTCGCAAGCGTAAAGAAGACAATCTGAACGTGCGTACCTCAGAAGTTCGTTGGGAAACCCTTATATACCTGGGCACTTTCTCTCTCCTGGCAGTTACACACCTGGACACGTGGCTCGCATCCAGTCGTACACGTGCCATCATCTGGAGCCTCCTTGACTTGGGCGCTGCTTATGACTCTCCTTTGGCTAAGTTACTTATGCATGATACTGCTCAGAGCATAGCTGTCCTGGAGTGCGATCTCTACTGGATTGGCGAGTTAGGTTGCCTTTGTACACCTTCCCTGTGGTCTCGCCGGCCGCCTTCATAATCTGTACCGCCTTCATCTTCGGCGATGTGCTTGCTCCGGCGATCTCTAATCACTTGGTCGCCTGAGTTTACATCTGGCGACTTCATCTTTAACCCGGTGACCGCCGGTTCTGGTACGCTGGAGATCGGAGCACGCCAACTTAATAACTGGCGATTTCACAAGCCCCCCGACTCCCTTCCCTTCTGCCAACCTGGCGTCTCGTCAACACGCCTATACCGTAGCTTGATGCCACGTCATCACTCCCGACTACCAGGGTGGTACACAAGCCCCCCAGTCTTAAGCGAAGACTTGTCCGGCGAAAAGACTAAAGGAGTCACGTCAACACCGATCTACGTGGCGTTGGCGCAGAATTCCAAGCGGTTGTACTTTCTGCTTTCCTGACGCTCCACCAAATACTCCTCCCATCGCTCGACACGTGGCTTCATCAACGGTTACCTTCAATTGCCGTTTGCGCTTCCCAAACCCATTTCGAAAAACCCTTAAACCCATTTTACTTCACTGTTCCATCACTTTCTTCGTATTCTCAGACGCTTCAACTTTCTTCTGCAAAAGCTCTCGACGTTCTTCAACCTCCAGGATCATCAACTCCCTTCATCGTTCCTCCGATCATAAAAAGGTACTTCCTTTACTTCTTCTGCTGGTTTTTCCTGCATTTTGACCGATTCGCATCATCCTTTAACTGTCTGGTGCATACGCTGTGGGCCGTTTTCTCTGTTTCTCCTTTCTCGTAACTTAGGGCTTCGTTACAACGAACCTTCGTTCGTTCGTTTTTCACCCTTCTTCCACGATCGAGTCAGCCTCCGCGAACCCTGATCACCTTTTCTTTTCTTCTTCCTTTGCAGATGGCTCGCTCAAAGATTACCCCAAATCCTCCTCCCTCGTCTCGAAACCCTTCGTCTCAAGCACACGACCAATCGCGAGCACCTGGTGCTTCTTCTTCTCAGGCTGAGAGGCCTGCACCCTCTCGCTCTAACCTGGCTCAGGCCACTCCCCCTGTCGTCGGAGGAGCCTCTGTTCCCTCCCCAGACTTCAAAAAACTGTACCCCTGGGCCACCTCGACTTTGTTGAAGGAAACATCTTCTGTAAACTCTGCTGGGGCAGTTCTTCGTTTAAAGAAAGGGGACGAGCCTCACCTATCATTCCACAAGGAGCACGACAAGAAGATGATGGTGCTACCTTGCTCTCCCGACATGCCGGTGTGCGTTGACGACAAGGGGAACACCGGCGGGTTGTTCTGCCTCATATACACCACTCTGTTCAAGAAGGTGAAACTTAGGTTTCCCTTCACTCGCTTTGAAAGGGAGCTTCTTACCGAGCTCGACATCGCCGCCGCCCAGCTCCATCCCAACAGCTGGGCGTTCGTGCGGGCGTTCCAGATTATGTGCGACCACTTGGGGCTGCCAGCATCAGTGGACGTCTTCCTCTTTCTTTTTGAAGCCAAGCACCCAGGAGATCGCCTATGGGTGAGCTTGAACGGGATTGCTGGGAGGTCGATCCTCTCTATCTTCCAGCAATCCTACAAAGACTGGAAGGGCAAGTTCGTCCAGGTGCGCCCCGATGACAAGGACGCTTCTCTGCTCGATGGTTTCCCCTTGTATTGGGTAAACAAGGGGAACAAAGAGTCCAAAGGCAGCTTCAGGAGGCCAAGAAGTCCTGATAGCATGGGTGCCTTGGACAAAGACCTATGCTTCTTCTGGAAGAGTGTGGCAGATGCCAACATTACCTTCCTCACTACCACACTCATCTCCTACGAGTTCTTCGAAGATCAACTCGAAGTTCGCATAGGTTAGAACTCACTTCAACGTTTAAGTCTTTACTTTGGCATTATCTCTGTTAACTGTTTCTGGGCGTCTTGTGCGTTGTGCACAAGACTTTGGTTTTATTTTCTGCACCACTGATCTGCTTTCTGCTGCATACTGACTTATGCATTTACTCTTCTCTCTGAGCTAACCCATGCATCTTTGCTTTATGCAGATCGTATGTTGGGCCAGGGCAAACTTGCTGAGCTGAGGGCGCTCGCCCGAACCCACGGGTTGGCATCGGGTTCCCAGACCGTGCCAAACTCATTGGTGGAGATCGCCGCTGCGCAGGGCAGATCGCCACCTAAAGGCCCAACTCCTCCCGAGGCCCAACCTGCCAACCAACGCAAGAAGCTTATCCTCAGGAAACCAAAGAGGAAAGCCCCCCAAGTAGCCCATGAGGAAGAAGAAGAAGATGATGAGGCGACGGAAGATGGCCTTGTCACCAAGAGGAAGAGGGTGGCGCCCTCTTCACCATCTGCTCCGCCCCCTCTTCCAACATCAACACCGCCATCCACACCCGCTCCGCCTCCAACATTGCTTCCTCCACCAGCTCCCGCCTCGCCAGTCCAAGCGATTCCATTGGTGTGGTTGAGGCCGCCGAAGCCAACTTCTTGGAGAACCCCCCGAGCGCCTCCACGCCTTATGTATCAGCTGGAGGGGGTCCTCCTTCAAATGCCTCAACCGCAAACGTTGCACCAATCGGGGATGAGGGTGCCCACAATTCTCCGATCCTCATCACCGAATCCCCGACGTCGCCACCACGCCAAGGAGCACTTACTGAGCAACCAACTCAAGAAGGTGGCGGCGAAAATCAACAACAAGCCCCTCCTGCGCCTCCACAAGCAAACCTCTCTCTTGAGGTCAAAAGGGTATGGGAGCCCTTTTCAGCAAAACTGAAGATGATGGCGGAGGATTTTCCCTCCATCATCTCTAAAGCTGTGGAGAGTTCCACCAGGAAGCTCCAGGATGACCTCTTCGCCCTTCGAACTGAGAACAGCACTATAAGGATTGAGGCGGAGAAGTTATCCTGCAATCTGACACTCGCCGAGATTGAACACTCCCGAGTAGAAGATGCCATGAGCACCGAGCTCCGGGTGGCGCGCAAGGAGGCCACCGATCTCCGCCATAAGGTGCAGCTCTTGGCTCAAGAGAAGATTGTGTTGGAGAGCAAGCTAGTGCCTTATCGCGTCAAAGTGGCTGACCTGGAGGCCTTGATCAAAGCTGATGCCGCCAAGGTAAAGAAGCTCGAACAAAGGTCAGCCGATCGGGAGGTCTTCCTGGGGACGGTGGAAAAAGAAAGAGACGACACCATGGCTAAGCTTGCTGAAGCCAACAAAGAAAAAGGGAAGATCGCCGCTGAACTGGGCCAGGTGCAGGCAGAATCCAAGAAGGTTGCTGAAGACCTTCTTCAAGCTCAGGCAACCATCGAAGAACTCAAGAAGCAAGCTGAAGAGCTGAAGCAGCAGAACGAGGGGCTGAAGAAACAGATCGAAGAACTTGACTTGAGCTCTGCCCAGATTCTTGCTGTTGGATTCGAGGCCGCCCGGGAACAGTTCGCCTGCTTGTTCCCCGATCTAGATCTTACCATGGTGTGTCTCAACAACGAGGTGGTGGACGGGAAGGTTGTTCCTGCTGAAGACTGATTGATTTCCTCCATCCACTACCTTTATGCTTTCTCCTTACACACGATTGTAATAAACTTTCTATCTTTCTGTACATGTGCCTGGAACTGATATTTACTTAATGATAAAGTCCTTGTACTTCTTCTTACAACTTCTTTGGCTGCTTTAACTTTCCTCGCACAATCTATTTCAAAGAAATTAACTTAGTAATTTCGTAAGCGCAAACATATACTTAACTGCTTTGAACCGCCGATCTTCGAATAAAACACTCTAACAGCTTGTAACCTCAAGGTAATGAACCTTAGCGCGAAATCGCTCTTCAAATAACGAACTTCAACTCAACTAATGGCTTAAGACACCGCTCACCCGATCTGCTTCATCAAAACGGGTCTTTGACTTTCTTGCCATTGCTTGAACTTTTCCTGGTCGCCAAAGACTCTTGGCGATATCAGCTTTTTCCTGCCTTCATAACTTGGCCATTGTTCCTTCATCTGGGGGTAGAGGCGCCTTTCGGATCCTTCTCTACCTCCTTGAGCTTCAGAACAAGAGACCGGGTGACTAGGCGTTCTCTTCGAACCTACCTTAGCCACCCTCCAAACTTCTTCCACCCTTTACACCATACCTGAACTCGTTCGAGACGAGAAGGATTTTATCTTGCCTGAACTCGCTCATCGGCGAGAAGGTCTTTAACTTGCCTGAACTCGCTCATAGGCGAGAAGGTCTTTAACTCGCCTGAACTCGCTCATAGGCGAGAAGGTCTTTAACTCGTGCCTCTACATTGCCCCAGGGGTTACATCTCCTCTCCCCCAGAAACACTGAGGACTTTTTCGCCGGTGCCTCTACATTGCCCCAGGGGTTACATCTTCTCCCCCCCATAAACATTGAGGACTTTTCACTGGTGCCTCTACATTGCCCCAGGGGTTACATCTTCTCCCCCCCAGAAACACTGAGGACTTTTCACTCTTCCTCGCCTGCACTCGCTCGACGGCGAGGAGGTCTTTATCTCGCCTCAGAACGCGCGAGGGCGTTGAGGTCTTTTAACTGGTGCCTCCGATCGCCGAAAGACGATGAGGACTTTAACTTTAACTGGTGCCTCCGATCGCCGAAAGACGATGAGGACTTTAACTTTAACTGGTGCCTCCGATCGCCGAAAGACGATGAGGACTTAAAAACTTTTTAGAAAGCATGCAATATATCTTTACTTGCCTTAAATCACATATAAGTGACAATGTCTTTCTTCAAAACTTTCTGAAAACAACAAGCATGCAATCTAAAACAACTTTAAACTTCGAAAACTCTTCTTTATTGGGTGGCCTCATTAAAAACCCTCCTTAGGAAAAAAAGAGTGCCCCCTTCAAACTGTTTTAACAGAGACATCGTAATATAACTTCGTGTTTGTCTTTACTTACAAAGTTCTCAACTGTAATATAACTTGAGGTGTGTGGCGTTCCAGGTGCGAGGAATCGCCCCTCCTTCCAATGTCTCTAAGCGGTAGGCGCCGTTCCCGAGCGCCTCGGTTATTCTGAACGGCCCCGTCCACTTGGGCGACAGCTTATTCTCCATCTCGTACTGGTGGGCTTTCCTCATCACCAGGTCGCCTTCTCTGAACTGCCTCGACATCACCTTCGAGTTATATCTTCGTTCAATCCTTCTCTTCACCGCCTCAGCTTTTAATCTCGCCTCTTCCCTGACCTCATCCAGTAGATCCAGGTTCAACCTTCTCTCCTCATTCGAGTCTTCCTCCACGAAGTTTTGGAATCTCGGCGAGCTCTCCTGGATCTCCACTGGAATCATTGCGTCACACCCATAGACCAAGCTGAACGGGGTCTCATGGGTTCCTGACTGCTCGGTGGTGTGGTACGCCCAGACTATGCGGGGTACCTCCTCAGCCCAGCTTCCTTTGGCTTTCTCTAGCCTTCTCTTCAAACCTCTCAGCAACACCCGATTGGCTGACTCTACTTGGCCATTCGTCTGAGGGTGCTCGACGGATGCAAACACTTGTTGAATTCCCACCCCTTTGCACAGCTTCTTCAACAGGTGACTTGCAAACTGAGTCCCATTGTCCGACACCAGGCGCTTGGGCACACCAAACCGGCACACAATGTTCTTCCACACGAAACCTTCGATCTTGTGTGCGGTGATCTGGGCCACTGGTTCCGCTTCGATCCACTTGGTGAAATACTCAATCGCCACCACCAAGTATTTTATCTGCCTGATCGCCAGCGGGAATGGTCCCAGGATGTCGATTCCCCACGTATGAAACGGCCAGGGGCTGTAGATCGACTTCAACTCCTCGGGAGGCGCCTTGTGCCAATCGGCGTGCTGTTGGCATTGTTTGCAACACTGCGCATACTTCTTGCAATCTTCTCTCATTGTTGGCCAGTAGTAACCTGCACGGAGAGTCCTTGCGGCCAGAGCTCGACCCCCGATGTGGCTTCCGCATATCCCTTCATGGAGCTCTGCCATAATTCTCGTACATTTCTCGCCATGCACACATTCCATGAGTGGGTGAGTGAACCCAAACCTGTACAGATCGCCATCAATCATGGTGAACTTGCTAGAATTCTTCTTTACCTTCCTAGCCTCTGTCGGATCCAGCGGGAGAAGGCCATCTGCCAGGCACCGCTTGTACTGTGTTATCCAGGTGTCTGGCTCATGGGTCGTACAGACCTGCGTCATGTTCACCCTCTCCCCCCGACATGCTCTTATTCTTGGCGACCTCAAGGTCTCTTGTGTCAGGGATCTGTGACTCCTCGCCGCTTTCTGCGTCGACTTGCTTATCTGAAGAACAAGGTGATCTGCCACAAATGCTCTCGGCGTCTTCAGAGTTTCTTGAATCACTGTCCTCTGCCTACCCCCCTTGCCTGAACTGGCGAGCTTAGCCAGCAAGTCAGCTCGGGCATTATGCTCTCTGGGCACATGCACCACTTCAAAGGAGGCAAAGGAACTCTTCAATTCCTGCACATACTCCAGGTAAGCCGCCATTTGTGGATCTTTGGCCTGGAACTCGCCTGTTACTTGCCCCGTGACTAGCAGTGAGTCACTCTTTGCCATCAGCACCCTAGCTCCCATCTCTTTGGCCAGCAAAATTCCGGCGATCAGCGCCTCATACTCAGCTTGATTGTTGCTGGCTTTGAAGGCAAACCTCAAGGATTGTTCGATCAGCACGCCGTTTGGTCCCTCCAAGATTACTCCAGCACCGCTACCCTGCTGGTTCGACGATCCATCCACTGAGAGCACCCAACGAAAGTCGTCCCCTTCAACTCGTGTCGCCTCAGATGAGAGCTCGACCACGAAATCTGCAAAGATCTACCCCTTAATCGGACCTCGGGGTTCATATTTAATGTCAAACTCTGACAGCTCCACTGCCCACTTTACCATCCTTCCCGCAACGTCGGGCTTCTTCAAGACCTTCGGATGGGCAGGTCAGTCATCACCAGTATCGTGAAGCTATGGAAATAGTGGCGCAACCTCCTCGCCGAAAATACCACAGCCAGCGCAGCCTTCTCCAGGGCCTGATATCTCGTTTCTGGGCCCTGCAGCACCTTACTAACAAAATAAATAGGCTTTTGAGCCTGATCTTGGTCCTGGGCGAGCACCGCACTTACCGCCCTCTCAGTTACAGCAAAATACAACCTGAGAGGGGTTTCCACCAGCGGTTTGCACAAAACCGGCGGGCTCGCCAGATACTCCTTCAGCTTGACGAAGGCTTCCTCACACTCCTTCGTCCAGGCAAACTTGTTATTCCTCCTCAAGCACTGAAAATATGGGTGGCCTTTCTCTCCGCTAGCTGACACGAAGCGGGATAGGGCGGCCATCCGACCTGTGAGCTGTTGTACTTCCTTCACAGTGGCCGGGCTCCTCATCGCCAAGATGGCGGCACACTTGTCCGGGTTGGCCTCTATCCCTCTTTCAGTTAAGAGAAATCCCAGGAACTTTCCAGCCTCCACGCCAAAGATGCATTTCTCTGGATTCAGCTTCAACTTGAACTTGGCGATCGTCGTGAACAATTCCTCCAAGTCTGCAACGTGCTTGCTTTTTTCTGGCGAGGTCACGACCATGTCATCTACGTACGCTTGCACATTCCTTCCCAGCATCGGTGCAAGTACTCGATCCATCAACCTCTGGTAAGTGGCCCCCGCGTTCTTCAGCCCAAACGGCATCACCTTGTAGCAGTAGCACGATCTCTCGGTCATGAAGGCAGTCTTCTCTTCATCCATGGGATGCATCTTGATCTGGTTATACCCCGAGAAGGCATCCAGGAAGCTCAACAACTTACACCCTGCAGCACTATCCACCAGGGCATCTATGCTTGGTAAAGGATATGAGTCCTTTGGACAAGCCTTATTCAGATCAGTGAAATCGACGCACATGCGCCATTTCCCATTACTCTTCTTCACCAGTACGACATTTGCCAGCCATTCAGGGTACTGGACTTCCCTGATGTGGCCTGCAGCGAGGAGCTTCTGGGTTTCGTCCTTGATCGCCTGCCTCCTCTCCTCGTTGAACTTTCTCCTCCTTTGTCGCACTGGTCTCACCAAGTTGTCCATCGCCAAATGATGGCACAAGAAATCGGGATCGATCCCGGGCATGTCCGAAGCGGACCATGCAAACGCATCCAGATGCCGGTCTATCACCTTGGCGATCTGGTCCTGGAGCTCGACCTCCAGGGATCTTCCCAGCTTGAAGATCTTTCCTCCGATCTCTCTCTCGAGCCACTGCTCGACGGGTTTTGGCCTGGTCTCTCTGGCGATCACCGCCCTGGCGATTCCCAGCTCTCTCGCTTCCTCAGGGCGATTCCTCGCCTCTTTTTCCTCCAGACCAGCGTTCCCCTCCCCCAGCTCAGCATCCACCATCACCACGTCTCTTCCGGCGGTCTCTTTCATTACCGTCGATCTGGGCTTCACACCAGGAGGCGGGGTGGTTGTCACGTAACTCACCGATCTCTTGTTTTTCAGGCTATTCTCATAGCACTTCTTCGCTTCTTTCTGATCGGATTTGATGGTGATCACCACCCCCTCCATAGACGGCAACTTCACCTTCATGTGCCGGGTCGACGGTATAGCGCCTATCCTGTTGAGCGTGGGTCTTCCCAACAGGATGTTGTATGCTGAAGGAGCGTTTACAACAAGGTATTTGATTTTCTCCGTTCTCGAACCCGCCTCATCTGTAAACGTAGCCCTCAATTCTATGTACCCCCTGACCTCCACCTGGTCACCAGCGAAACCGTACAAACACCCTCCATAGGGCCTCAGCTGGTCAATGGGTAGCTCCAACTGTGTGAAAGTCGGCTAGAACATCACGTCTGCCAAGCTTCCTTGGTCCATCAGAACCCTGGGGACCTTTCTTCCTGCTGTGATCAACAAGATGACTATGGGATCGTTGTCATGAGGCACAACGTCCCGAAGATCTTGCTTGGTGAATGTAATGTCCACTTCCGGCGAGTGGTCTTCAAACATATCCACCGTCATCACAGACCTCGCGTACCTCTTCCTCTGTGATGCGGTGCATCCACCACCCGAGAAACCCCCTGCAATGGTGTGGATTTCCTCGTGTGTAGGCATCTCGTGCTGCTGAGCCTCAGCACCTGCTGGTTGGGAGCTCGACGCGCCCCCCGTCCTCTTATCCAGCAAATAGTCGTTTAGGAACCCACTCTTAACCAAATCGTCGAGCTGGTATCTTAAAGCCAAGCACGAGTCTAAGGTGTGACCAAAACCTTGGTGAAACTCACACCAGGCGTCTGGCTTTGGTCCCAGCACCTTGTTGCCCACCTTCTCGGGCGCTTTCAGCCTAGCAGATATGTTGGGAATGGCGATCAGGTCCGCCAGTCCCATGACAAACTTGTGCTTAGGCGGGCGATTGTACTCCCGGCGTGCTGGTTGCGGGCGCCCTTGGCCCCTGCCCTTGTTCTTCCTTGGATCATAAGGATGGCGAGTCCTCTGATCCCTTCTGGCCGCCGCTGTCTCCAGCACCCTCTGCGGCTGGATCCTGGTTTGGGCGCGTGGCCTAGCGGGAGCCACGCTCCCTCTCTTCTCGGCGACTTCGCTCTCATCGGCGATGTGGGCCACCGCAAGTCGCCTAACCTCAGCAAACGTGGCAGGGTGAGCCCTGATCAATGCTTCGCAAAATGGTCCCGGCAGCACGCCCTTCTTAAATGCGTAGACCAGCATTTCTTCATCTTTGGCCGGCGACCTGACCATCTGCGCCCCAAAGCGGTTCAGGTAGTCCTTGAGGGACTCTCCCTGATACTGCCTTATATCAAACAAATCATAAGACACCCTGGGCCGTGCCTTATTCACGATGTACTGCTCGACGAAAATCTTTGAAAATTGTTGGAAGTTGGTTATGTGACCGGTAGGCAGGCTCACAAACCATTCCAGCGCCGTTCCCTGGAGTGTGCTCACGAACATCTTGCAGTACACGGCGTCTGATCCTCCTGACAGCATCATCTGCGTATGGAACGTGGTGAGATGAGCCTCAGGATCTTCCACGCCGGTAAAAACAGCCTTAACAGGTACCACATTCGTAGGAATAGGCGTGTCAGTAATCGCCTGAGCGAAAGGCATAGGAAAAACACGAGGCGGCGTTGACGACGCGACCTCTTCAGCAATAGGACGCCCTCGCTGCTCCTGAAGAGCTTGACGCAGCTCTTCAGTCACTTTCCTAAGCTCATCATTCCTGGCCCGAGAGGCGACCAGGTCCTCATGCATTCTCGCCTGTTCTATGCGCGAGGCTTCCACATTCGCCTGCAACGAACGCAAAATCTCCACCATCTGCGCCATAGTCATGGCGCCGGCGCCTTCAGCAGTAACGGGCGCAACTGGACTTGAACGGTTGCTTCTCATTTTTCTCATGAAAACTCAGCAAATCACAGAGAGTAATGAACAACATTTCCTTCAGCGACGATCGATTCAGCGATCAATCGGTCAGAACTTCGCGAAACTTCGCAAGAAACCACAAGAACACAGCGAACCTCCACAGAAACCTGCAACTCCGCCAGAAACCACCGCTTCTTCCTCGAAAAACCAAACAAGCCAAAGAACTCAAATCTTCACCGAACAAATCTCGCGTAAGCAGCAGAAAACTTCACTTCACCGAACAAAAACCCGAACGAACGGTAGAAAACGTGAAATCACCGAACAAAACTAGATGAACAGCGAACAACGGTTGCACCAGCACACAACCACACAGAAAATTGCGAAAACCTCCAAGAACTCACGCTGTGGATGGGAACAGGTTTTACACGGCCCCACGGTGGGCGCCTGATGATCCTGCCTGTTGACCCTTATATACCTGGGCACTTTCTCTCTCCTGGCAGTTACACACCTGGACACGTGGCTCGCATCCAGTCGTACACGTGCCATCATCTGGAGCCTCCTTGACTTGGGCGCTGCTTCTGACTCTCCTTTGGCTAAGTTACTTATGCATGATACTGCTCAGTGCATAGCTGTCCTGGAGTGCGATCTCTACTGGATTGGCGAGTTAGGGTGCCTTCGTACACCTTCCCTGTGGTCTCGTCGGCCGCCTTCATCTTCGGCGATGTGCTTGCTCCGGCGATCTCTAATCACTTGGTCGCCTGAGTTTACATCTGGCGACTTCATCTTTAACCCGGTGACTGCCGGTTCTGGTACGCTGGAGATCGGAGCACGCCAACTTAATAACTGGCGATTTCACAAGCCCCCCGACTCCCTTCCCTTCTGCCAACCTGGCGTCTCGTCAACACGCCTATACCGTAGCTTGATGCCACGTCATCACTCCCGACTACCAGGGCGGTACAAGAAGGATACCATAACCCAGCAAATGATGTTCCTTTGAGATATTTCAGAATTCTTTTTGAAACTTTGAAGTGTGACTCCTTTGGATTTGCTTGATATCTAACACATAGACACACCGCAAACATGATGTCCGGCCTACTAGCTGTTAGATATAGCAAGGAGCCAATCAATTCTATATATTTGGTTTGATCTACACTTTTTCCAACAGAATCAACATCCATGTAGCAGCTTGATGGCATTGGAGTGCTTGCTTCTTTGCAACTTTCCATTTCAAATTTCTTGAGAATCTCTTTGCAATACTTTGATTGACATAGAAAGATCCCATCCTTTGTTTGCTTAACCTGCAATCCAAGAAAGAAAGACAATTCTCCCATCATAGACATTTCAAACAAACCTTTCATTGTAGCCACAAATTCTTCACACAACCTATCTTGTGTAGCACCAAAGATGATGTCATCAACATAGATTTGCACAAAAATTATTTCTGAATTTGACTTTTTGATGAAGAGAGTATTGTCTACCATTCCTCTTTCATAACCATGAGATAGCATAAAGTTGCTAAGCCTCTCATACCACTGCCTTGGAGCTTGCTTCAGTCCATACAAAGCTTTCTTCAACTTGAAGACATGGTTGGGATGTTTATGATCTTCAAAGACCGGTGGTTGATCCACATAAACTTCCTCATTGATGTAGCAATTTAAGAAGGCACTCTTGACATCCATTTGGAAGAGTTTGAAACCACTCATACAAGCAAACGCCAGCAGCAGCCTCACAGCCTCCAATCTAGCAACAGGAGCAAAGGTTTCACCATATTCTATGCCCTCCTCTTGATTGTAGCCCTTGGCAACTAGCCTTGCTTTGTTCCTTGTAATCACGCCATCTTCATCTAACTTGTTCCTGAAAACCCATTTTGAACCAATAATGTTGATTTCATCAGTTCTAGGGACAAGAAACCATACCTCATTCCTTGCAAACTAATTCAAGTCCTCATGCATATAACCCATTTCTCATCCTTGAGAGCTTTATTAATTGACTTTGGCTCAATTTGAGAGACGAAAGCTGTGTGCCTGCAGAAGTTTGAGATGGAGCTACGTGTGGAGACACCTTCCTTTATCTGCTCTATGATGTTTTCCACTGACAGATCTCTAGGAATTCTCCACTCTTTGGGCAGCTCACTTTGTTGCAGAATTTCAATCGGTTGTTTCTGCGAATCAACCGGTTGTTTTTCTGCACAGATTTCCAGCTTCTCCAAACTGATACCTTGTTCATCTTCTTCAGCACTGGTCTTCGGGATTTGTTTGTTTCTGTGATCTACCTCATCAAAGGCAACGTGAACTGACTCTTCTACAGTCATCAACCTCTTGCTGTAGATTCTGTATGCATGACTTGAGAGAGAATACCCTATAAAGATGCCAAGATCCGCTTTCTCATCAAACTTTCCCAAGTTTTCTTTTCCATTGTTGAGAACGAAGCAACTGCACCCAAAAACTCTAAGATGGTTGATGTTAGGCTTCCTTCCATTGAAGAGTTCATATGGAGTCTTTTTCAGTCTAGGCCTAATAAGCACTCTATTCATCACATAACACGAAGTGCTTACTGCATCCGCCCAAAAGTACTTAGGAAGAGATGATTCACTAAGCATTGTCCTTGCTAGCTCTTCAAGAGACCTGTTCTTCCTCTCTACCACACCATTCTGTTGTGGAGTTCTTGGTGCAGAGAAATTGTGCAGGATCCCCATCTTCTCACAGAACTTGCTGAACTTCTCATTTTGGAATTCTCCTCCATGATCACTTTTGATTGAGCCTATGTTGCAGTTCTTTGTATTTTGCAGCCTTCTTGCTAGCTTCTTGAATGCAGAAAAGGCATCACTCTTTGATTCCAAGAAAAGAGTCCAAGTGAACCTGGAAAAGTCATCAACAATAACAAGAGCATAATAATTTCCACCAAGGCTCATAGTTCTTGAGGGACCAAAGAGATCCATGTGAAGTAGCTCAAGGGGTTTTAAAGAGGAAACAACATTTTTTATTTTAAAAGAGCTTTTCACTTGTTTCCCTTTTTGGCAAGCTTCACAAATGTGATCTTTCTCAAACTTGAGCTTTGGTAGCCCAATCGCAAGATCCTTTGAAATTAACTTGTTCAAGTGATTCATGTGAATATGAGCAATTCTTCTATGCTAAAGTCAGGATTCATCTTGCTTTGATAAAAGACAACCAATAGAACATGGTGAAGAGATGTCTAGAAGATACACATTATTGACTCTCTTACCTACCAACATTACCTCTTTGGTGTTGGGTAGACAGATTTCACATGTGTTTGATTTGAACATCACTTGATATCCCTTGTCACATAGTAGGCTAATGCTCAGCAGATTTTGCTTTAGACCTTTTACATAGAGCACATCATGGAGGACCAAGATGTCTTTGTCTCCTATGGATCCTCTCCCAAGAATCCTTCCCTTGTTGTTATCTCCATAGGTGACATACCCTTCTTGCTTAAAGGAGATGCTCAGGAACTTTGATTTGTCCCCTGTCATGTGCTTGGAGCATCCACTGTCCGAGTACCATTGTTGCTTGCTCTACTTCAAGATTTCCTACAAAGAAGATTTTCAAGTACAAAGATTTGGTCCCCTTATGAATGTGGGTCCATTTAGTTTACACTCATCAATAGAACCTTTACTGCACTTAGGAAGCCACTTCATAAAGCCCCTAGGAACAACATATTTTCTGATTTTACAGAACCTCACAGAATGGCCTCTTTTCATGCAATAGAAGCATGTAAGAATCGGTTGTTTCGATGGTCCAATCGATTGTTTTTCTAGCATTTTCGAAAATGATTTTGAAAATCTATCTTGTTTGTTTTGTGGGTTAAAACCTAATCCAGCTTTTCCAAAATCACAGTTTTGAGATGCCAAGACATTCTCAAAGTTGGATTGGCCTTTAGAAAGGTTATCCACAGTTTTAACAAGATAATGGACCTTCTTTTCAAGATTTTCGCAATTTTCACAAACTAGAGCATCACAGTTGCAAGAGGGGTTTGTGTAAATAATTTCAAGGTTTTCAAAATCTGTTTTTGAATTATCTAATTCCTCTTCTAGTGATTTGACTCTGTTTTCAAGCCAGCTATTCTTTTCTTTTAACCGATTGTTCAAGAGGGCCAATCAGTTGGCTTCTTCATGCGTTTCTTGAAAGGCTTGAAGCAATTGACCATAATTTTCAGAGTTTGATGAGTTAGATGAACTTACACTACTTGAGTCATCTTCTTTTCTGGCCATGAAGTAGAGGTTGAGGCTTTTCTTGTTTTGCTTTCTTTTCCTTCTTGCCTGGCTTTTTGACCTTGCCTCCTTTGGTTCATTGTTTCCATGAGCAGCCTTGAGTGTGTCCCACATATCTTTAGCAGTTTTGCATTTTGACACCCTGAAAAGCTCATTAGTATCAAGTGCAAAAGCAATTATGTTTTGAGCAGAACAATCAAGCTTGGCCATTTTACATTCATCATTGGTCCAATGAGACCAAGGTTTTGCAATGAAAGAACCATTCTTTTTAAACTTTGGAATGTAAGGACCATTCTCAATTGAATCCCAAATTCCTTGATCAATAGATTCAACAAAGATTTTCATTCTGGCTTCCCAATACTTGTAATTCAATCCACAGAATAAAGGTGCTTTGTAGATTGAAGCACCTTCCTCAAAAGATTGTTTTCCAGCCATAGAAAAAGGATTTTTGGATCAACTTGAATAACTTTCAAGAACCAAGCTCTTGATGACAATTGTTATTGTTGAAGATGGTTGCTGCCCCTTCAAGATTGTGTTTGATGAAGACTTTTATGTACATTTCATGTGTATTTTGCTTTACTTTAAGTGTGTCTTAGAGGTTGTTTAAGAGTGGGCTTTTTGTTGAGTAACTCACCTCATAACCACTGGCCATGTGATAAGAACAAGCATAAGTTTTCTTAAACTGTTTTTCACATGTTTTACAAAACACACATTTACTGCATAAAAATAAATCTGTTCTTTTCTAAATAAACATATTCTTTTTTAAACTGATGCTTTGGCCAAGTCTTGTGAAAATTAGATTTTGTGCATCATGTATTTTGACTAAGTCTTTTACCTTTCAAAACGACTGAGTTTTAAATAGTTAAACTTTCTCTGTTTTCGTTTTGAAAAAATAAATCTGTTCATCTGTAAATGAATAGATTCTTTTTTTGTCTCTGGTGCCATGTCAAGCTTAAACGTTTTTCAGTTTTATCTCTGCACCAGAATGGGTGACTAAGTCTCCTCCCTTAACAAATTCTCTAACTATTTTTTGAAAATAAATCTGTTCATTTTATTTTCAATCTATTCATTTTATAACAGCTTTAACTGTTTTTCAAAAATCTGTTATTAGTTGGTTTTCTATAAAATGAAAACTTGTTTCTGAGTTTAAACATCGTTCATACATTTGCAAAAACAAGTTTTACAGCAGAGAATTAAGAGTTTACAAAGGATTAGCATTTGTTCTTCAAAGATTTCGAAAATCACAAAGTGCTTGTTCTTGGTTTGGTTCCAAAAGCTTGGTGTGAGGTGTTGCCACTGTTCTAGCAATCTTGCCTACTGGTTTAAGGCAGATCTTTGTATCCTCAATCAGGTGTAGTCGTTTCACTTCTCATTTCTTGTAATAGTTTGGTTGAACACTCTTCTTGATAGGTTTTCTTGGAGAGTGTGTGTGAGCTGAAATAGGTTTTTTTCAGCAAGAGTACCTAAGTTCTTGTAGGTTTCAAGAACAGTAGGAATTGTGTTTGTTTGTACTGTGATTTAGTGAATTTCACCTTCGTTTTAGGTGAAGACTGGATGTAGCTCAGTTGAGTGAACCAGTATAACTGCCTTGTGTTCATTCTCTCTCAATCTCTGCATTTAAGTTTCTGCATAATTGATAAAACAGCAAAGAAATAAATCTGTTCATTCATTAATAAATCTGTTTCTTCTGGGCTCGTTTCATCCTGCTCTTAATTTCTGGAAAAGTTGTTTGATTCTGATAAGAACTTATAATTTGTTAAAAGTCACTGGAACAGGTTGATTGTAAAGGTTACTCAATTAATTGGTATGCTATCAATTGAACCTTAATCACTTACTTGAAATTGAAGGTTGCTGTTTTTGCGATTCACTGTTTTACATTCTAATATCAGTGTGTGAGCATCTGAAAAATATATCTGCAGATCTTGTGATTAACCTTGCTGTATAAACGCTTTTCAAACAAAAACAGTGCCGAAATAAATCTGTTCATTTTCACATAAATCGATTTATTTTCTGTAAACTGTGTTAAACACTGTTTCTGTGAGAAAGATTTAAAAGGTCAATTCACCCCCCCTCTTGAACTTTGGCACTATTAAACCCAACAGTTATAATGTGTGGCTTTAAACTAGAGGGCGGGTGAATGGTTTAAAGAGGGATTTCAAAATCTTTTAAGCCTTGAATGAACTTTCTTCCAGATTCAGTTGATAAAGAATTCAGTTTGCCAAAACACAAAGCTAAAAGCACAGCACCAGAAAAACAATCGGTTGTGTTTCGCAGAAACAATCGGTTTTTTATACCAGTATACAAATATCAAAACTGAATTTAAAGAGTTAAGGGAGAGAGAGAATGCACACAGAGATTTATACTGGTTCACTCTAAACCCAAGAGCTACATCCAATCTTCTCAGAAACCACTGAGGAATTCCACTAAGCCATCAAACCTAGATCACTTACAACACAACCAAGAAAGTGACCTTGATCCCCTCAAGACACACACTTCTCTTGGCCAACACTAAGAATGCTGATCTTGATCCCCTCAAGAACACACAACACTTCTCAGCAAACACACAGAAGAAATTTGTTCAATAGATACAAGGATTACACTTGTTATAGAAGCAAATCTGAAATCAAAATACAAGCAGAAATTTTATCTCACACTCTTAGATCAATCTCAATCTCTAAGCAATCTCAACTCTTTAAAAAACTCAAATCTTTTCTTGTTAAAACCCAAATCTGTTTTACTGAATATATTGAAAGTTGTTTGTTATCAAATCTTGATCCTGCCTGTTGACCGGAACGCTGGAAACTGCCTCGTCAAGGGATCGACGTGCGCACCGCTTCAAACCTCCGTTCCTCTTCGAGATCCACCTCAAGAACCTGCAAAGGAACAGAACGGCGCCGTTGCGGCCGATCGCACTCCAACGCCCAAGTCAGTCACCGAATCACCAAATACTAAGAGAACAGGAACCGTGCAAATTCTCTCTCACAGTGTGCTCTAGAACTCGCAAGCGTAAAGAGTATAATCTGAACGTGCGTACCTGAGAAAGTTCGTTGAGAACTCTTATATACCTGGTTACTTTCTCTCTCCTGGCAGTTACAGACTTGGACACGTGGCTCGCATCTAGTCGTACACGTGCCTTCATCTGGAGCCTCCTTGACTTGGGCGCTGCTTCTACTCTCGTTTTTGGCTAAGTTACTTATGCATGGTACTGCCCAGTGTATAGCTAACTTGGGAGTGCGATCTCTACTGGAACTGGCGAGTTAGGGTGCCTTCATACACCTTCCCTGTGGTCTCGCCGGCCGCCTTCATAATTTGCACCACCTTCATCTCTGGCGATGTGCTTGCTCTGGCGATCTCCAATCACTAGGTCGCCTGAGTTTACATCTGGCGACTTCATCTTTAACCCGGTGATCGCCGATTCTGGTATGCTGGAGATCGGAACACGCCAACTTAATAACTGGCGACTTCACGAGCCCCCCCGACTTCCTTCCCTTCTGCCAACCTGGCGCCTTGTCAACACGCCTATACTGCAGCTGGATGCCACGTCATCACTTCCGACTACCAGGGCGGTACACAAGCCCCCCAGTCTTAAGCGAAGACTTGTCCAGCGAAAAGACTAGAGGAGTCACGTCAACACCGGTCTACGTGGCACTGACGCAGAATTCCAAGCGGTTGTACCTTCTGCTTCTCTGACGCTCCACCAGACCCCTCACCCATCGTTCGACACGTGGCTTCATCAACGGTTACCTTCAGTTACCGTTTGCGCTTCCCAAACCCATTTCGAAAAAACTCTTAAACCCATTTTCACTCCACACTGTTCCATCACTTTTCTTCGTATTCACAAACGTTTTAACTTCCTCCTGCAAAAAACTCTCAGCGCTCTCCAACATTCTGAATCACCATAATCCTTCATCGTCTTCCTGATCATCAAAAGGTACCTACTTTCCTTCTTCTGCTGGTTTTTCTTGCATTTTAACCGATTCGCATCATCCTGTAACTGTCTGGTGCATACGCTGTGGGTTGCTTTTTCCATTTCTCCTTCTGCGTAACTTAGGGCTTCGTCAATCGTCGCAACGAACCTTCGTTCGTTCGCTTTTCACCCTTCTCCCACGATCGAGTCAGCCTCTGCGAACCCTGACCATTTTTCCTTTTCTTCTTCCTTTGCAGCTTCGAGAATGACCCGCTCAAAGATCACCCCGAATCCTCCTCCTTCATCGCGACACCCATCTTCTCAAGCACTCATCCCACCGCGAGCACGCGGTGCTTCATCTTCCCAGGCTGAGAGGCCTGCACCTTCCCGCCCCAACCTGGCCCAGGCGACTCCACCTATCGCCGGAGGAGCCCCCGTTCCCCCGCCAGACTTCGAAAAACTCTACCCATGGGCCAACTCGACCCTGTTGAGGGAAACGTCTTCCGTGAACACTGCTGGAGCAGTCATGCGATTGACTAAGGGGGATGAGCCTCATCAATCATTTCATAAGGAGCACGATGAAAAGATGATAGTGCTGCCTTGCCCCCCCGATCTACTCGTTTGTGCCGACGATAAGGTGAGCGCTGACGGGCCCTTCTGCTTCGTCTACACAACCTTATTCAAGAAGGTGAAGCTCAAGTTCCCTTTCACCCGTTTCGAAATGGAGCTCCTTACCGAGCTCAACATCGCCGCCGCCCAGCTTCATCCCAACAGCTGGGCGTTTGTGCGAGCATTCCAAGTGATGTGCGACCATCTGGGGTTGCCCGCATCCGTGGACGTGTTTCTGTTTCTCTTCGAGGCCAAGCACCCAGGAGACCGCCTGTGGATTAGCTTGAATGCGATTGCTGGGAGGTCGATCTTCTCCATCTTCCAGCAATCCTATAAGGACTGGAAAGGGAAGTTCGTCCAAATGCGCCCCAACGACAAAGACGACTCCCTACTCGACGGCTTCCCCTTGTACTGGGTGGACAAGGGGAAAAAAGAGTCCAAGAGCTGCTTCAGGAGACCCAGAAGTCCTGATAGCATGGGAGCGTTGGACAGAGATCTCTGCCTTTTCTGGAAAAAGGTGGCGGATGCCAACATCACCTTCCTTACCACCACCCTGATCTGCTTCGAATTCTACGAGGATCAACTCGAAATTCGAATAGGTTAGAACATTTAAACTGTTGTTTTAATACTGCTTCTGTTTAACTGTTTCTGGGCGTCTTGTGCATTATGCGCAAGACTTTGGTTTTGTTTTTCTGCACCGATCATCTGCTTTGCTGCATACTGCCTTATGCACTTATTTTCTCTCTGAGTTAACTACCCTAGATCCTATCTAAGACAGCTCAGCAACAGCAAGCACAGCCAAGCCTTCAGCATCCTAAAAAGGGTTTGGATTCTTCAAAGCTTGAACACCACTTGGTTCAACAACTTCTAGCTCACATCATTGCTTGGAAACTCACTCCTAGAGGTAGCAATCATGTTGTTCTTCATGAGGAAGACTTGATATTGCTTTACTGCATAATGGATCAAATCAAGGTAAATTGGGTGAGTACTATGGTGGAACATATGCTCAAATAAAAAAGGCTCCCTGATTATCGCTTTCCATCTGCAATATTTGTATCCAAACTAATTGAATATTTGGAAGTGGATACTACAAATGAAAGAAATGACACAATCAAAGCAACAAGTGAGATAGATAATTCTACTCTCATCATGATAGGTTTTCAAAAGGAAGAAAACTCATTGGTGTTTCGAAGAATTGCTACTCCAAGGATGGAACATGGAGCTTCCAATCTAAAGAATGCAGAGGAAGATGATGCTAGTGTGCCTATGGAAGATGAAACTGTGCAGGCTGCAGAGGCATCATGCTATGAGATGCATCATTCATCATCACACAGGGTAGAATCACCACCTCAACCATATATGCATCACAGGGAGGAATGACCAATTTATTCATTCATGAATGAAGATGTTGTTGCCACAAATTACAATGCTCTGGTTGCATATCAAGCACCTGAGTATAGAGGTGAACATTTATCAATGTTTGAAAGACAGGTTCTTCACCGACTTGATACACTCACAAACATATTTTGAAATGACTCAAGCTAGGTTTCAACACCTAGATTATCAAATTGAAGGATACCAGGAGAAGTTACTAGAACTTTACTACAAGCACAAGTGATCCTTCTCCAAATCCTTCAATTTATATGTCCTGTTGAACAATTTGTTTTAAATTTCCTACAATATTTGATTTTTTATTTCTGGACTATAATAGCACCTTATGGTGTTTTTATTTTTGAACTGTCATGTATGGCTATTGTGTGTTTCCTTCTTTATCTGTGCCATAATTTTGTTTGATGAATCCAAAGGGGGAGAAAAATAGCTCATGCAGATTGCTTCTGCAAGTGTATGCAGGTTTTAGTTGCAAGAAGGTACAAATCTTTAAATCTGTTATGGTTCACTACTTGGATTTTTCTCTATATATTCTAGATTTTTATTGCAGGTAACATTCTTTGGTTATAACCTTCCTTCAAAGCAATGCTTAGCAATAGGGATGTACCGTCCCGTATCCGGACACTGACTAAGTCAAGGTCAAAGTCAACGACTGGAAGGTCAAAAGTCAACGCAAGGCGTCGCCTAGGTGTAGAGATGCCAAGAGGAAGCGTCGCCAAGGCCAGGCGTCGCCAAGGCAAGGCGTCGCCAGGGGAAGGCGTCGCCAAGGCAAAGCGTAGCCCGGATGGAGGCATCGCCTCGCTAGGGCGTCGCCAGATCAAACAGTGCTAAAGTAAGGCAATCACGGTGTGGTTCCCCGATACCCATGGGTAGGAAAGACCATGGAGGGAGCGACGCCGTGAGAAGGCCCCAGGTCCCAATAGCACGGGGCAGCAGTAAAGAGAAAGAAAAGGTGGCTTCAAGGCCATAGTAACAGTACCAGTGAAGGGCAGCCTGACTCGTGACGTGCTCCTGCCGCCCCAGAGACGCCCGTAGGGCAGATACGACTCAAGAGGAAAGTCACGCCCAGGGCAACCGGGTGCAAAGTACAAAAGGAAGGCAGATACGCTCTCAAAGGAAGTGACTAGATACTTGGGGGCATGAGTTGGCACCCCAAAAAGTCACCCCTAGCGCAGTAGCACTCCCAGCAGGAGGACTCACATGTAGAAACGTCCCCAGGTGGGCCGAAGCGCCCCCAGATGGGGTCATGGCGTCGTGAGGCCCTCCACGTGTACGACAGCCATGCCAGAATAGAAACACCCTTTAGTCAGGTGCCAGGTAATTAAAAGTTATTCAATACAGTTTCCCTTTCGAGCATTCAGGTACTATAATGGCTCCCGAGCATTTCAAACGTCTTAAATGCGCTACGTTTTCTAAATTAAGCGCTTTAATGAGTGCGTTACGTTTGTGAGTAAAAGCGCTTTAAGGCGCTTTAAATGCTTGGGTAGTTTAAATAGCGCAGAGAATGTTGGAAAAAGGGTTGGAACCTTCGGCAAATTTACCAAAGAACTCTCTAGTTGCTTGCTCGTGCTTCAAGTGACTGGGGAATATTTTTGCCTGAAGGAGACAACACACACATATACACAGTTAATTCACCACCTTCAGAGTGCCACACGCGGTGCTTAGACACGGAGGTGGACAGTTTTTGGTGTTTCTTGCTGGCTGACTTGAGCGTCGGAGTGCACACGGCCGCTAGGGCGCCTCTTTGTCCTCTTTTTTTTGCAGGAATCCACAGGCAACCAGTGGGAAGGTGTCCCTAGCTGACGGTTGAGGTCGCGCACGAAGACGTCCTGGTCAACCGGACGGAACAAGGGATTTGTCTCCATCAAACAATGGGAGATTATTGAAGATGGATGAAGCTTCTCAGCAACTTAGTGTGTGTTTGATGTAGAAAATTGTATTGTTTGCTTTGAAGTTAGTGATGATGTTACTAGTGGTCATTGTAGGTTAGAAGTGAGTTTAAGGTGGCCTTTTGCTTAGTGACCTACTTCATATCCTTAACCAAGGTAGTAGGATTAAGCACGAAAAGGTATTGAAAACTCTTTAGTCAAAACTTAAGTTTTCTCAAAATTAGGTTACTGCACAAAAATAATTTTGTAGATTTATAAAACAATAGATTTATTAATGAACTGGTTAATGTTTTTCAAAATTCTATTAGGGCACCAAACAGTTTGTTGCAACCCGTTATTTTTTTTAAGATGAGCGGGAAGTGGTTTTAAAATCATCTTGTGAATTTCAGAAAAACAATCCAATTATTTTAACTTCAACATGTTCTTTTTATAACAGCTTTTCAACTGTTTTTTTCAAAAATGTTATGAATTGGTTTCTATATAAAGAGAGGCACATCTCATATGAAAAAAAACTGAGTGATCATGTTTTTGAACATAGATCAAAGAGTTTTCATTGAGACACAAAAGCTTTGAATGTTTTCTTGAAAGGTTCTCTTAAAGAATTCAAGTGTGCTTGTTCATTGTGTGCCTTGGTCAAGGGTTAAGGTTCTATCATTGCTGGACTGTAGAAAAGTGATGTTTGATTTAGGGTTCTTGCATCTTGTTTTCAGGTGCTTTCTTTCCTTATTCATTCTTGTGTAAAGGAACCGTATAGACACTTCTCGATAGGGTTTCTTGGAGTGTTCTTACTGTTGAAATAAATTTTTTCAGCATTGTGTGTGCCTTATTCTTGAAGGGTTCAAGAACCACAAGGTCTTGTAATTTGTTTTGTATTGATTAGTGGATTTCACCTTGGTGTGAGGTGAGACTGGATGTAGCTCTTGATGAGTGAACCATTATAAACTGTGTGTTCATTTTTCTTCTCAGTCCCTGCACTCGTTTTCTACATAATTGGATAATCTGCTAGAAAATAAATCTGTTAAAGATTTAAAGTTTAATTTCTGGGTGTTAATCTTCTTGCAGTAAAAGATCCTACACTGTTATAGAAAAGCTATCTTTTAATTTCAAGATAACTAGATTAAGGTTCTGGAATTGAAAAAGTAATCAGAAAATAAATTTGTTCTTTTTTAAAATCAATTTGTTTATTTTCTCAGGATTACTAGAAAACAGTTTTTGTTTGTGAAAATTTTAAAAGCTCAATTCACCCCCCCCCCCCCCTCCCCCTTCTTGAACTTAGGCACTAATAGAACCAACATGATGAACCCAGTCCCACATGGAGGTTGCACAAAGTGTATAGGTGGGATCTAGAACAAGACCAACTCATTAAATCCCTTTTTGATACAAAAGACTCTCGTATCTTCAAAAATGCTATGAATAAAGTTAGGCATGGTCAATATAAGGGGACCTTGATTCCACCACTTATTGGAGCAAACTTGGACCAACATTAGAGTTATACATAATTTCAAAACAAGAGTGACATTGCCATGGAAAATCAGGCTATTGAGAAGGGAGCCTCAGCCTACTGTGGTGGTTCCATATCTACAACAATTTACTTTGAATTTTCTATTTTTAATTTAAATACAATATATTAGACTTATTTATTCAATTAATTTTTACTATATGTTTAGAAAGCCAAATCAGCATCAGAGCATCTCGCTCAAGTGAGCCCATTCTCGCTTGAGCGAGATAGCGCTAGAGACATTGGGCCTTTTTATGTTTGAAACGAGCCCATCAACGTCACACAATAAGTCACTAAACCCTAGCAAATTAGCATAAATAAAGGGGTGAGGAACAACCCTGGTGTGCAAGATTGAGAGGAAAACACCATTGAGTGACTTGTAACCCAATTGGGACAATAAAGGGTGTTAGAAGATGTGGAGCTAATTCTACCTTGTCGATTAAGGAGTAATTTGTTCAATCTTTTATGTATCGAGGTGATGTCTTAATATAATATTCTTTTCTTGATTGATTACTGGTATTATTGTTTTACTTCTAATTCTTGATTTAGAATCTTAAATCTAACTGAAAAGTATTTTTACGGTTCTGACCGGAGCGCTGGAGAATGCCTCGTCAAAGGATCGACGTGCGCACCGCTTATCGCCTTCGTTCCTCCCTGGATCTACTTCAAGAACCTGCAAAGAAACGACACGGCGCCGCTGCGGCCGATCGCACTCCGACGCTCAAGTCCGTGACGGTATCACCAAATACTAAGAACTAGAACCGTGCAAACTCTCTCTCACAAACAGCTCTGTCACTCGCAAGCGTAAAGTGTATGAACTGAACGTGCGTACCTCAGAAAGTTCGTTAAGAGCTCTTATATACCTGGTGATTTTCTCTCTCCTGGCAGTTACAGACTTGGACACGTGGCTCGTATCCAACTGTACACGTGCCATCATCTGGAGGCTCCCTGACTTGGCGCTGCTTCTACTCTCATTTTGGCTAAGTTACCTATGCATGATACTGCCCAGTGCATAGCTAACCTAGGAGTGCGATCTCTACTGAAACTGGCGAGTTAGGGTCTTCATACACCTTCCCTGTGGTCTCGCCGGCCGCCTTCATAATCTGCTTCTCCTTTATCTTCGGCGATGTGCTTGTTCTGGCGATCTCCGACTGCTTGGTCGCCTGAGTCTGCATCTGGCGACTTCATCCTCAACCTGGCGATCGCCTATTCTGGTAAGCTGGAGATCGGAACACGCCAACTTAACAATCGGCGACAACACGTGCCTCCCGACTTCCTTCCTAACTGCCAACCTGGCGCCTTGTCAACACGCCTACACTGTAGCAGGGTGCCACGTCATCATACCCGACCACCAGGGCGGTACACAAGCCCCCCAGTCTTAAGTGAAGACTTGTCTAGCGAAAAGACTGAAAAAGCCTTCGTTAACACCGGTCTACGTGGCATTGACGCAGAATTCCAAGCGATAGTACTTTCTGCTGCTCTGACGCTCCACCAAACCCTTCGCGCATCGTTCGACACGTGGCTTTCATCAACGGCTATCTTCATCTGCCGTTAGCGCTTCCCAAAACCATTTCGAAAACCCTTAAACCCATTACGTTCCACTGTTCCATCACTTTTCTTCGTGTTTGCAAAACGCTCTAACTTCCCTCTGCGAAAACTCTCGACGCTCTTCAAAGTTCCAGATCACCATCTTCCTCCCTCGTCTTCCTGATCATTGAAAGGTAATTACTTTCCTTCATCTGCTGGGTTTCCTTGCATTTTCACCGATTTGCATCATCCTGTAACTGCCTGGTGCATACGCTGTGGGTCGTTTCTCCATTTCTCTTCTGCGTAACTTAGGGCTTTGCCGATCGTCGCAACGAACTCACATTCGTTCGTCGTTTCACCTTCCTTCCATGACCGAGTCAGCCTCAGTAACCCCCTGATTGTTTTTCCTTTCTTCTTCCTTTGCAGTTGCTATCATGACTCGCACAAAGATCACCCCGAACCCCCCTCCATCAGCACGAAACCCTTCTTCACAAGCGCACGACCCAACCCAAGTTCGTGGCGCTTCCTCTTCGCAGGCTGAGAGGCCTGCATCTTCCCAAACTGCTCTGGCCCAGGCGACTCCACCAAACGCTGGAGGAGCCCCCGTGCCTCTGCCAGACTTCAAATCACTATATCCTTGGGCTACCCCAACCCTTCTAAAGGAGACCTCGTCGGTGAACACTGCGGGAGCAGTTCTGCGGTTGACAAAGGGGGACGAGGCCTATCAATCGTTTCACAAGGAGCACGACGAGAGGATGATGGTGCTGCCTTGCCCCGCCGCTCTGCCAGTGTGTGCTGATGACAAAGTGAGCGCCGACGGCCCCTTTTGCTTTGTTTACACAACTTTCTTCAAGAAAGTCAAACTCAGATTTCCCCTCACCCGATTCGAGAGGGAACTCTTGACCGAGCTCAACATTGCTGCCGCCCAGCTTCACCCCAACAGCTGGGCGTTTGTTCGAGCCTTTCAAATAACGTGCGACCACCTGGGGCTGCCTGCGTCGGTGGACGTGTTTTTGTTTCTTTTTGAGGCCAAGCACCCAGGAGACCGCCTGTGGGTCAGCCTGAATGCCATTGCTGGGAGATCCATTTTTACCATCTTCCAGCAATCATACAAAGATTGGAAGGGGAAGTTCATCCAGGTTCGCGCAAACGATAAAGACACTTCCCTTCTCGACGGTTTCCCCTTGTACTGGGTGGACAAAGGGAAAAAGGAGTCCAAAAGCTGCTTCAGGAGGCCCAGAAGTCCTGATAGCATGGGAGCTTTGGACCGAGACCTCTGCCTATTCTGGAAGAGGGTGTCGGATGCCAACATAACATTCCTGACCCCCACCCTGATCTCCTTCGAATTCTTTGAGGACCAGCTAGAATTCCAAATAGGTTAGGGTGCTACACTCTTGTTTTGATATTGCTTCTGATACTGTTTCTGGGCGTCTTGTGCGATACGCACAAGACTTTGGTTTTACCTTTTCTGCATATACCTGTTTTGCTGTTTCATTGCCTCATACACCCATCTCTTTCTTCTCTGAGCTAATTCATGCATTTTCGTTTCATGCAGATAATATGCTGGGTAAAAACATGCTCGCCGACTTGAAGGCGCTCGCCCGAAACCACGGGTTGGCGACCGGTTCTCAGACGGTTCCCAACTCGGCGGTCGAGAAGGCTATCGTTCATGGGCGATCACCGCCCAAGGAACCCACCCAGCGAAAGAAACTGGTCCTTAAGAGGCCAAAACGAAAAGCCCCCCAAATCGTCCAAGAGGAAGAAGAAGAGGACGACGAGGTCACAGAGGATGGCCTTGTCACAAAAAGGAAGAGGGTGGCACCATCTTCTCCACCTGCTCCACCCCCTCATCGCCAACACCACAAGCCCCTTCACCACCAGTCCAAGCAACTCCACTGGCCACTGCGCCACCAGCAGCTGAGGCTCAAGAGCCAAACTTTCTGGAGGACCCCCCAAGTGCCTCTACGCCTCAGATCTCAGCTGGAGGGGGCCCCCCTTCAAACGCTTCAGCTGCAGAGAACGTTCCGACCGGGGATGAGGTTGCTCAAACCTCTCCAATTCTAATTACCGAATCCCCGGTTGCGTCGCCACGCCAGGAAGCAAACATTGAAAATCCTGCTAAGGAAGGTGGCGGCGAGAACCCTCAACAAGCCCCCCTGGCGCCTCTCCAAGCATCAAACCTTTCCCTTGAAGTCACAAGGATATGGGAACCTCTGACTGCCAAACTCAAAACCATAGCAGAGGATATCCCATCGATCATAACGAGGGCTGTGGAGAGCTCCACCAGGAGGCTTCAAGACGATCTCTACCACCTCAAGACCGAAAATAGCACTATGAAGGTTGAGGTGGAGAAGGTGTCATTCAGCCTGACGCTCGCGGAAATGGAACACTCCCGAGTAGAGGATGCCCTAAGTACCGAGCTTAGGCTGGCGCGCAAGGAAGCTGCTGACCTTCGCCGCAAAGTCCATGAACTTGCCCAAGAGAAAGTTGAACTTGAAAGCAAAATCGTGCCTCTGCGCACCAAGGCGAGCGACCTGGAGGCTCACATTCAAGCTGACGCCGCCAGGGTGCAAAAGCTGGAGCAGAGGTCGATTGACCGCGAGAAGCTACTTGCGCAAGTAGAAAAAGCGAGGGACGACGCCATGGCTGATCTCGCCGAGGCAAACAAGGAGAAAGGGAAGATGGCTGCTGAGTTGGCCCAAGCTCAAACAGAATCCAAGAAGGTTACTGACGACCTTCTCCATGCTCAAGAGACCAACAAACAACTCCAAAAACAGGTTGAAGAGCAGGGGCAGCAGAACAAAGAGCTCAAGAAACAGGTTGAAGAACTTCAAGGACAATTTGAAGAACTTAAGCTAAATTCTGCTCAGATTCTGACTGCTGGATTCGAAGCCGCTCGGGAGCAATTCGCATGCCTATTCCCTGATCTCGACCTCAACATGGTGTCGTTAAACAACGAAGTAGTAGATGGAAAGGTCGTTCCCGCCGAAGGCTCAACCAACTCCACCCCATCTGCTTCTTTATAAATTCACTTGTATTTACCTTGTAAAAACTTTTGCATATGTGTTTTGAACAGATGCTTATTTCAATTGCTGAACTTGGATATTCTCTCACTTGACTTCTTTTAAGCGCTTTAGCCTTCTTTGTATGTTTCACTTTGCCGGTTTTAACTTAGTGATTTTGCAAACGCGACCTTTGACGTAACCGCCTTGAGCCAACTCAAACTTAAGCAAAAAATCACCTTAAACAACTTGTACTCTTAAGGCAACTAACCTCGTTACAGGAATACCCTTCAAGCAACGAACTGTAACTTAATCATTGGCTCGAACAACGTTCCACTCGACCTGCTTTATCAGACAAGTCTTTCAACCTTCTCGCCGTCGTTTGAGCTTTTCCCGATCGCCAAGACCCCTTGGTGACATCAGCTTTTTCTAGCCTCATGCTTTGGCAATCGTTTCTTTATCTAGGGTAGAAACGCCCTTTGGAATCTCCCCTTGCCTTCCTGAACTTCAAAGCAAAAGACCGGCTGGCTAGGCGTTCTTTTCGAACCTACCTTAGCCACCTTTCAAGTTTCTTCCACCCTCTTCGCTATACCTGAACTCGTTCGAGACGAGAAGGATTTTATCTTGCCTACGTTCGCAAGTAAGCGAGAAGGTCTTTTAACTCGCCTGAACTCGCTCATCGGCGAGAAGGACTTTTACTCGCCTGAACTCGCTCATCGGCGAGAAGGACTTTTACTCGCCTGAACTCGCTCATCGGCGAGAAGGACTTTAAATGGCCTTAACTCGCTCGACGGCGAGAAGGACTTTGTCTGGTGCCTCAACTTGCCCAGGGTGTACATCTCCTCCCCCCTGGATGCACTGAGGACCTTTTCTTTCTCTCGCCTGCACTCGCTCGACGGCGAGGAGGTCTTTAATGGGCCTTAGCTCGCACAACGGCGATAAGGACTTTATATGGTGCCTCAACTTGCTCAGGGCGTACATCTCCTCCCCCCTGGATGCACTGAGGACCTTTCTCTTTCTCGCCTGCACTCGCTCAACGGCGAGGAGGTCTTTTAACTTGCCTCAAAACGCGCGAGGGCATTGAGGTCTTTCGTCTGATGCCTCCGATCGCCGAAAAACGATGAGGACTTTAAAACTTAACTGGTGCCTCCAATCGCCGAAAAACGATGAGGACTTTAAAACTTAACTGGTGCCTCCAATCGCCGAAAAACGATGAGGACTTAAAACTTTTTAGAAAGCACGCGATATATCTTTTCTTGCCTTAAATCATGTACGAATGACAAGGTCTTTCTTCAAAACTTTCGAAAATAGCACACATGCAATCTGAAAACACCTTATACTTCGAAAACTCTTCTTTTATTGGGTGGCCTCATTAAAAACCCTCCTTAGGGAAAAAAGAGTGCCCCCTTGAAACTGTTTTAACAGAGACATTGTAATATAACTTTTGTGTTTGTCTTTACTTACAAAGCTCTTAACTATAGTACAACTTCAGGTGTGTCGCGTTCCAGGTACGAGGGATCGCTCCTGATCCTGCCGGCAACTTGAACGTGGGTGAATCGCTTCGTAACACTTTCTGCCCTGTCTTCGCGACTGCGTCTCCTGAAGAATCACCTTCTGAACTCTCTCTCTCAGATGGCTTCAAGATGTGACCTGCAAAATACACAGACGGCGCCTCTAGCGGCCGTTTGCACTCCGACGATCAAGTTAGTTCAACAGAACCACCAGAAACTGGAAACTTAGTAAAAAATGTGTGTGTGAGTAAAACTTGCACTCTGTTTTTCGTCTATCCCCCCCCCCACTCTCACTCTGATTCTGCCTTTTATCTCTCTTTTCCTGCTTCTGGGCATAACAAAATTCTGTTATGCTTTTCTAGCATGTGTCAGAACCCTGTCATGCTTTTCAGAGAAAGCGTACCTTCAGAATCAGTAATGGGGAGCGTGAAAGTCTGCGCATGTCTGCGTTTGGCTACGCCTGTCTGTACCTTTAGCGGTACGGAGTGCTCTTTGTCTGGACCGCACCCCTCTCAGATGGTGACACGTGGAGGCCTGCAACTCACATCTAACCACACGCGTGTCACTTACTGGAAGGGCTCTAGCGCCTCTCCTTGTCCGCCTAAGCTACGCCCTTGCGGAGTAACTTAGGATGCTTCTCTTATCTGGGTAAATTGCACACTCTTAGGAGTGGACGTCGGGTGTGGCTGGTCTAGGCGCACTCACCGAACATTACTCTCTGTGTAGGCGACTTACCCTTCCGGATGACACGAACGTAATGGGTTGAGGGAATCACCAGTCACTGACTGGCTTACTAGTTCCCTCAGGCCACTCTCGTGCATGGTTCCTTGAGGTGTGCTCATGCGAGGTCCATGCGTAACGCTCTCGCTGGGAACCTTAGTCCCAGTTTAACTGCGTGTAACACGAGACCCGATGACAATACACCCGATGACTAATCAGTGTTTATTTGCTACTCGCGCTCTGCCTCCAGGCGCGAGTCTGGGAACTGGTCTGCTGGTGGTCACTTGGCTACTGACCACCGATCACCTCTCTTGGCGATCGTCCCCCTACCTCTCTGCCACTTAGTCCACGTGTCACCCTGCGAGTGGTCCACGTAGTTCTCTGATGCTGACGTCATCTACTACCGATGACCGATCGGATCACAAGCCCCCCAGTCTCGAGTCGAGAACTCGTTCTCAGCGAAGAGACTAAGTGGTCGTGCCCTCAGTCCACGTGGCAAGTGGGGCCGCCTCACGTGCCACCTCACGTGCTGCTTCTTTAACGTTTGGACTTCCTTTCTTAATCTCGCGACACGTGGCCCCATCAACGGCCAGCGCTGTGCGTCGCTAGCGCTTCTTTCATTCAAATTGGCGCGCCCTTCCACTGTTCCTTCATCTTCTTCACTTGACTCCCAAACTCTCTGCGAACCTCTCTTCTGCACACCCATCTTTCCTCAAATTCTCTGTGATCCTAAACTCTTACGATCATTCAAAGGTATGGTTTTTCTTTTCGCTGGCCCCTTTTTGGCCATCTTTACCGATTGCATTTATCATTCTAGTTATCATGCATCCATCTTCCCTGTTTTTCTTCTTCTCAACCCGCGGTAGGGTTTTTCTCATGTTTCCGCTTTGACTTCTGCCTCCCCTTCTTTCTCCTTTACCTGGGCATTTCTTCCTCATTCCCTCTCTCTGTTTTTCACCGAACCATCCATCACTCTAAATGATCCTGCCGGCAACTTGAACGTGGGTGAATCGCTTCGTAACACTTTCTGCCCTGTCTTCGCGACTGCGTCTCCTGAAGAATCACCTTCTGAACTCTCTCTCTCAGATGGCTTCAAGATGTGACCTGCAAAATACACAGACGGCGCCTCTAGCGGCCGTTTGCACTCCGACGATCAAGTTAGTTCAACAGAACCACCAGAAACTGGAAACTTAGTAAAAAATGTGTGTGTGAGTAAAACTTGCACTCTGTTTTTCGTCTATCCCCCCCCCCACTCTCACTCTGATTCTGCCTTTTATCTCTCTTTTCCTGCTTCTGGGCATAATAGAATTCTGTTATGCTTTTCTAGCATGTGTCAGAACCCTGTCATGGTTTTCAGAGAAAGCGTACCTTCAGAATCAGTAATGGGGAGCGTGAAAGTCTGCGCATGTCTGCGCTTGGCTGCGCCTGTCTGTACCTTTAGCGGTACGGAGTGCTCTTTGTCTGGACCGCACCCCTCTCAGATGGTGACACGTGGAGGCCTGCAACTCACATCTAACCACACGCGTGTCACTTACTGGAAGGGCTCTAGCGCCTCTCCTTGTCCGCCTAAGCTACGCCCTTGCGGAGTAACTTAGGATGCTTCTCTTATCTGGGTAAATTGCACACTCTTAGGAGTGGACGTCGGGTGTGGCTGGTCTAGGCGCACTCACCGAACGTTACTCTCTGTGTAGGCGACTTACCCTTCCGGATGACACGCACGTAATGGGTTGAGGGAATCACCAGTCACTGACTGGCTTACTAGTTCCCTCAGGCCACTCTCGTGCATGGTTCCTTGAGGTGTGCTCATGCGAGGTCCATGCGTAACGCTCTCGCTGGGAACCTTAGTCCCAGTTTAACTGCGTGTAACACGAAACCCGATGACAATACACCCGATGACAATACACCCGATGACTGATCAGTGTTTATTTGCTACTCGCGCTCTGCCTCCAGGCGCGAGTCTGGGAACTGGTCTGCTGGTGGTCACTTGGCTACTGACCACCGATCACCATTCTGGGTGATCTATCCCCCGACCTCTCTGCCGCCTGATCTGTCGGTGGTAACTTGGCTACTGACCACCGATCACCTCTCTTGGCGATCGTCCCCCTACCTCTCTGCCACTTAGTCCACGTGTCACCCTGCGAGTGGTCCACGTAGTTCTCTGATGCTGACGTCATCTACTACCGATGACCGATCGGATCACAAGCCCCCCAGTCTCGAGTCGAAAACTCGTTCTCAGCGAAGAGACTAAGTGGTCGTGCCCTCAGTCCACGTGGCAAGTGGGGCCGCCTCACGTGCCACCTCACGTGCTGCTTCTTTAACATTTGGACTTCCTTTCTTAATCTCGCGACACGTGGCCCCATCAACGGCCAGCGCTGTGCGTCGCTAGCGCTTCTTTCATTCAAATTGGCGCGCCCTTCCACTGTTCCTTCATCTTCTTCACTTGACTCCCAAACTCTCTGCGAACCTCTCTTCTGCGCACCCATCTTTCTTCAAATTCTCTGTGATCCTAAACTCTTACGATCATTCAAAGGTATGGTTTTTCTTTTCGCTGGCCCCTTTTTGGCCATCTTTACCGATTGCATTTATCATTCTAGTTATCATGCATCCATCTTCCCTGTTTTTCTTCTTCTCAACCCGCGGTAGGGTTTTTCTCATGTTTCCGCTTTGACTTCTGCCTCCCCTTCTTTCTCCTTTACCTGGGCATTTCTTCCTCATTCCCTCTCTCTGTTTTTCACCGAACCATCCATCACTCTCTCCCTTTCTATTTCTGACCCTTCGTTTTCCTCCATTGCAGCTATCTCTCGATGGCTCGCTTGAAGCAGACCGCTCGTGTCATTGCCTCTTCTTCTGGTGCACAGCCCTCCGCGAGTGCACCAGCTTCGCCGCCGCCTGTTGTCACCTCATTCCATGACAACGCCAAGGTCTATGACTGGGCCCCTCTGGCGTTGCTATCTGAAACGTCCATCTTGCTACCTGAGGACCATCTTAACTCGCTTCTGAGCCACGACCCAGACGAACCCTCGTGTTCCATAGACAGGGAAAACGACTTCCACATCCGAGTCCGCATCCTCCCCGAGGGATGCCCATTTGCGCTGACGACAGGGCCACCAATGGGGTGCCCTTCGTTTTTGTTTACTCCGCGATCTTCAAAAGGTTGAGGCTGCGACTCCCCTTCACCTTCTTCGAGAAAGAGCTGATGATGGAGTTGAACGTCGCGCCCTGCCAACTCCACCCCAATGCCTGGGCCTTCATCCGGGCGTTTCAGATCCTGTGCAACCACTTTGGGCACAACGCCTCGGTGGAGGTGTTCCTTTACTTCTTTGAGGCGAAGAAACCAGGGGATAGATTTTGGGTCAGCCTGAACGGGGTTGCTGGACGGGTGCTTCTGGGCCTGTACCAGCAGTCCTTCAAAGACTGGAAGGGCAGATTTTATATGATATCCGCCACCCCACAAAGCCCTCATCTGCTCGAGGGGTACCCCCTCTACTGGGTTCCCCAGGTTCAATTTAAAAAACCCAAGGACCTCGAGACCATGGCCCCCTACGAGCGCGAGCTGTGTGGGCTGCTCCTGGGGGCTAAGTATGACTCCGCTCGCCTCATCAAGGATGAGTTTGATGTGGTTTCCCTGAAGAAATATATAGGTAGTTCTTTCTCTGCCGCCCCTTAGGACATTTATACCTCCTCATGCATGCTCTTATACTTTTCACCTTGCTTGCGTCTCTTAGCTGTCTAATTTTCCTCTTTCTTGCCTATGCAGATTCAATGTCAGGGAAAGATAGGAGGTTGGCGGTGTTGGAGCTCGCTAAACGCCGAGCGGCCAAAGGGACTGGCTCTTCCTCTTCCACCACTGAGCCAATCGAAGCCCCTCCGCTCTCGGTCGCGCCAGCCGAAGGCCCCGAGCAAGGGAAGAAAAGGAAAAGACTGGTGAAGGCTTCTTCGCTGGTACCTGCTGCTGCTGCTGCCTCAGTGGAAGAGGAAAGCTCGGGCTCCCCCCTCATTCACCGCCAGAGGAAGAAAGCAGTGGTTGAGGGGGTCTCGTCTCTCCAGCCTGGAGGGATAGAGGTGGTAGAGGTAGAGGAAGGTTCACCACCTCCCTCTCCCTCTACTCGACCTGCCCCAGAGCCCGCATGCCCACCTTCTCCTGGCCAAAAATCGCCCCCAATCTCTCAACCGCCAACTTCCCCCCCAGCAGGCCAATCACCTGGTCCATCCGCTCACCCTGCTGGGGGTGTTTCTGCTCAAAACGAGTGTGCCCCGCCTCCAATAACAATCTCCACCGCCAATGCTGAACATGGTGGGTCTGGCTCGCGCCCAAGCAACACTGGAGCCAACCATGAGAACTTCAGCAGAGTTATCTCCATGGTGCGACAGCACATCAGCAATGGGGAGCTCGTCGACTGGAGCGGGGAGGAGATAGACGCACACCTTGCCAAGCAGGTGGTGCTCTCGCTGGAGTTCTCCACCCAGCATCGCAAGCAGAAAGCCCTGGAAAAAAGGGTGAAGGAACTTGAGCACGACAATGAGTCGCTGCACAGTGACCTTGAAGCCGCTCAGGGGGCTGTCGAGCTGATGCGAGGCATGGTGGAGAAGGCCAGGAGGGAGTACTTGCTGCAGGTCCAGGAGACCATCAAGATGGAGATCTTGATGGGGCAGACTGTTGGTCCTCTGGACTGCAAGGTGGCAGAGCTACAGGCTGAGAATTCTTCTTTGCTCGAACGGAGTCAGATGGTGGAGGAGTTACAGGCTGAGAACGCCTCCCTGCGCCAACAGGATTCTCAGCGGGTGGAGATGCTCAAGGCCGCCAAGGAGGCAACTGCTGCTGCCGAAAAGAAGCTTGAGGAGGCAGTGGGCAAGCTGTCTGAGGCTGCCTCCTCCCTTGCTACCCTTACCACGCAGAGGGATGCTGCAGAGGCTTCGAGGCGAAGTCTGGAGGCGGAGAAAGAGGACTTGATGAACGTGGGCGCCGATTCCCTCATTGATGGATTCGAGCTGGCGCTCGAGCAAGTCCGCTGCGTCCTCCCAGAACTGGACCTTGCGCAATTCAGCATTCATCACTCGGTGGTAGATGGAAAACTTAGGCCTCTTACTCCCTGAATCTCTTCCTTTTTGTAATTTTGACTTCTTCTGTACAAAGTTTCATTCTGTAACCTTATGTTTCTGCACCATTCAATTCTTTGTAATTGACAATTGTATGAACATCTCTGGTGATATACCTTGGTTTCAATTGCTCAATTTCTCTCTGTATTTTCTTTGGACTCCACTTATCTTTATGTGCGCGACTAACTGTTAGCTAGTTTAGGTTCAGCGCGATCTTGGGCTTTACCTTTCCTTTCGCACACGACTAAGTGTTAACCAGCTTAGGCTTAGCGAGATCTGCTTCTCTTACTCTTTGCGCGCGACTAAGTGTTAACCAACTCAGGCTTAGCGCGATCTGCTTCTCTTACTCTTTGCGCACGACTAAGTGTTAACCAACTCAGGCTTAGCGCGATCTGCTTGATCTCGACTGGCTATTCCCTCAGCTTGGTGTTTAACAGTCCTCGTGCGCTGCTTTGTACTACTAGCCAATTACCGACAACTCATCAGTGATCGCTCTTTAGCCCTTACTTAGCTTTCTCTGTCGCTCTAGCGCTAAGTGCATAAAGGACCTTGACATCGATCGCTCAGAGTGAGGCCTCGTCTTGGGAAAAGGAAGTGTTTCTCGCTAACCCCTTTCCCTTTCCCCGAGGTCATCACCCTTTGGCGGGTTGAGTCGCTCACTCCCTGTCTCACTCCTGGGGTGAGAAAGGTTTTCTGACTGAGAGTCTTACTGGGCCAATATTGGTGCATGCCAAGTGGGTAAGGACGTTTTGTCAAAACCTTTCCTTTCCCTCTCTTGGTCTTACTAGCACCCCTGGCTTTTCAAACCTTTCTGCTTGCACTCACACCTGGGGTGAGGAAGACTTAGATCGGTGCCAGTACTTGCGCCTAGGGCAAGCAGGGCCTAACCAATCACCTGCACTTGCACCTGGGGCAAGGAGGATTTTAACTTTAATACTTGAGCACACTTTATATGCTGGAAATTTTTCTTTAATTGGGTGGCCTCGTTAAAAACCCTCTTTAGGGAAAAGAGTGCCCCCTTGTCTGTTCAACTGTTTCCACCACAAACAAAGCATGTGCCTTTTAGCGTGAGAACGCCATTACTGTACAATTTTAACTGAAATAAAATTTTAAATGGGTGGCGTTCCACGTTCTGGGGATTGCTCCTCCTTCCAAAGTCTCTAGGCGATAGGCTCCGTTCTCTAATGTCTCCACCACTCTGTACGGGCCTGTCCACTTCGGGGATAACTTATTCTGCATGTCATTCTGATGCGCCTTTCTCATCACCAGATCACCTTCTTGGAAGCGCCTGGGCCTCACTTTAGAGTTGTGCCTCTGCTCTACTCTTCTTTTCACGGCTTCAGCACTGACTCTGGCCTCCTCTCGCACTTCGTCTAGCAGATCTAGATTCACCTTACACTCTTCATTGGACTCTTCAGCAACGAAGTTCAAAAATCTGGGGGAGCTCTCCTGTATCTCTACAGGAATCATGGCGTCTGTCCCATAGACAAGGCTGAAGGGTGTCTCATGGGTGCTGGACTGTGGGGTGGTGTGGTAAGACCACACAATTCTGGGGACCTCCTCTGCCCAGCCTCCTTTGGCCTTGTCTAGCCTTCGCTTCAGCCCCCTGAGCAGCACTCGATTTGCTGACTCCACCTGCCCATTTGTTTGTGGGTGCTCCACTGATGCGAAAACCTGTTGTATCTTTAGCTCTTCACACATCTTCCTCAACTGATGACTGGTGAACTGGGTGCCATTGTCGGAAACCAGCCTCTTGGGTATTCCGAAGCGGCAGACAATGTTCTTCCAGACGAAGTGTTCGACTTTCTGTGCGGTGATGTGTGCAACTGGCTCTGCCTCCACCCACTTAGTGAAATATTCGATGGCCACAATGAGGAACTTCATCTGCCTTGTCGCCAGGGGAAAAGGTCCTAGGATGTCAATCCCCCATGTACGGAATGGCCACGGGCTATGGATGGACCTCAACTCCTCAGGGGGTGCCTTGTGCCAATCTGCGTGCAGCTGACATTGTTTGCATCGCTGAGCAAACCTTATGCAATCTTCCTTCAGCTTCGGCCAGTAGTACCCCGCGCGGAGTACTCTACTTGCCAAAGCGCGACCACCTACATGGCTTCCGCACACCCCCTCGTGCAACTCAGACATGAGTCTGGTGCATTGCTCGCCGTGTACACAGATCTGCACAGGGTGAGAAAATCCAAATCTAAATAGGCTTCCATCTATGAGAGTAAACTTACTTGAACCCCTCTTTATTCTTTTGGCCTCTGCCAGATCGAGCGGGAGTACACCATCTTCTAAGTATAGCCGGTATGGCGTCATCCAGGTGTGGGGTTCCTTCTCCGCGTGGACCTCCATCGACTCACCGATCTTTGAGGGTCGCGATCTCACCCTCGGCGCTCTCAGCGTCTCTTGAGTCAACGACCGATGACCGATCGTTAGACGCTCCATTGACCTGTATACATGAAGCACCTGGTTGTCTGATACAAACGCGCGCGGCACCTTCAGGGTCTCCTGAATGACAGTCCTTTGCTTCCCCCCTTTGCCTGAGCTGGCCAGCTTGGCAAGCAGGTCTGCTCGGGCGTTCTGCTCTCTTGGTACATGCACTAACTCAAACTCGGCGAAAGACGCCTTCAGGAGCTGCACATACTCCAGGTAGGCTGCCATCTGGGGGTCCTTTGCTTGGAACTCCCCGGTAACCTGCCCGGTGACCTGTAACGAATCGCTCTTGGCCAGCAGATTTCTTGCTCCCATTTCCCTTGCTAGCAACATTCCCGCGATCAGGGCCTCGTACTCCGCCTGATTGTTGCTAGCTTTGAAGGCGAAACGGAGGGACTGCTCGATCAGTACTCCGTTTGGCCCTTCCAGGATGACCCCAGCGTCGCTTCCCTGCTGATTAGAGGAGCCATCCACCGATAACACCCATCGGAAATCTAGCCCTTCTGCAGGTGTCGCGATGGATGAAAGCTCGACTACGAAGTCCGCGAACACCTGCCCCTTGATCGGTCCTCGGGGCTCGTACTGAATATCGAATTCCGACAATTCTACTGCCCACTTGACCATCCTTCCTGCCACATCAGGTTTCTTCATTACATTCTGGATAGGCAGATCAGTCATCACCACCACTGTGAAGCTGTGAAAATAATGCCTGAGTCTTCTGGCTGAGAATACCACCGCTAGAGCAGCCTTCTCGAGGGCCTGGTACCTGGTTTCAGGGCCTTGCAGCACCTTACTTACGAAGTAAACAGGCCTCTGGGCCTGGTCCTGCTCTTGCACCAGGACTGAACTGACTGCCCTCTCCGTAACAGCAAAGTATAGACGGAGAGGGATGCCTACCTGGGGCTTTCGCAAGACTGGTGGGCTTGCCAGATATCCCTTCAACTTAATGAAAGCCTCCTCGCACTCCTGCGTCCAGAGAAATCTGCTGTTGCGCTTGAGACACTGGAAGTATGGGTGACCTCTCTCCCCACCAGCAGACATAAACCGGGACAGTGCTGCCAAGCGACCGGTGAGCTGCTGCACCTCCTTCACCGTCGTTGGGCTTCTCATCGCCACGATCGCCGCACACTTCTCTGGGTTAGCTTCGATTCCTCGCTCTGTCAAGAGGAAACCCAAAAACTTCCCAGCCTCTACACCGAATATGCATTTCTCAGGGTTGAGCTTCAGCCTATACTTGGCAATGGTGGTGAATAGCTCTTCCAGATCAGCTGCATGATGCTTCTTCTCTTGGGACGTAACCACCATGTCATCTACATAGGCGTGTACGTTTCTTCCCAGCATGGGCGAGAGCACCCTATCCATGAGCCGCTGGTAGGTAGCCCCCGCATTCTTCAACCCAAATGGCATGACCTTGTAGCAGTAGCAAGACCGTTCCGTCATAAATGCGGTCTTGCATTCGTCCATTGGGTGCATCCTGATCTGATTATACCCTGAGAAAGCGTCCAAGAAGCTGAGTAGCTTTCCCCCTGAGGCGCTATCGACTAGAGCATCTATACTGGGTAAGGGGTAAGAATCCTTGGGGCACGCCTTATTGAGGTCAGTGAAGTCCACGCACATTCTCCACTTGCCGCTTGCCTTCCGCACCAGTACCACATTCGCTAACCACTCGGGGTACTGGATTTCTCTGATATGCCCTGCGACAAGGAGCTTCTGCGCTTCGTCGTGGATCACCTTCCTCCTCTCCTCGTTGAATTTCCTTCTTCTCTGTCGCACCGGTCGAACCATGGGGTCCATTGATAGACGATGGCAGAGGAAATCGGGGTCGATTCCTGGCATGTCGGATGATGACCATGCAAAGGCATTCATGTGCTTCTCAATCACACCCATGATCAGCCTTCGCTCTTCTTCAATGAGGGATCCCCCCAACTTGAATTTTCTTCCCCTGATGTCCACCTCGACCCATCCTTCAGCTGGGTGGGGCCTCCTCTCACTGGCAATGACCGCTCTCGCGATCCCTGACTCGCGAGGAGTGATCGTGCCTTCCTCCTCTTCCTCGACTTGGGCCACCTGGGAGCCCCCCACCGCAGCGTTCTCCATCCTCTGAGCGCCTTGTGTCTCCCTGACCGCCAATCGCTCTTTGCGCACGCCTGGTGGTGGTTTTGTGGTGACATGGCATACACTTCTTTTTTGCTTCAAACTGTTCTCATAACAGCGTCTTGCCTCAGCCTGATCCGACTTGATGGTTATCACGGCCCCTTCCATCGACGGCAGCTTCAACTTCATATGCCTTGTCGATGGTATTGCGCCCAGTCTATTGAGCGTTGGCCTCCCCAATAGGACATTGTACGCAGAAGGGGCGTTCACCACCAGGTACTTTATCTTTTCCGTGCGGGCTGCCGTTCCGTCGGTGAACGTTGTCCTCAGCTCGATGTATCCCCGCACTTCTACCTGGTCCCCTGCAAAACCGTAGAGACAACCAGTATACGGTCTCAACTGATCAGGGGACAACTGTAGCTTGTTGAATGTTGGCCAGAACATAACATCCGCCGAGCTTCCTTGATCTACGAGTACTCTATGCACTCGTCTTCCTGCTGTGATGAGAGAAATGACCACAGGGTCGTTGTCGTGTGGGACAACGTCTCATAGGTCAGCTTTCCTGAAGACGATGTCCACCTCAGGGTAATGACTCTCATTCACTGCATCTACCGCCATCACAGATCGAGTGTATCTCCTTCTTTGTGAAGCTGTGCATCCCCCACCAGAGAAGCCTCCAGCGATCGTCTGCACTTCCCCATGCACAGGAACTTCATGCTGTTGCTCTCCAGTTTGGGATCCTGACGCGCGATCACCCTGTGGCTCACGCAGGTAATCTGCTAGAAAACCAGACTTCACCAACTCTGCCAGTTGGTGTCCCAGCGCCAAACAGGAATGAAGTGTATGTCCAAAGGCCTGATGAAACTCACACCATTCATTCTTCTTCCTTCCGAGTACCTTGTCTGTCTTCTCTGGTACTCGTAGTCTTGCTGCTACGGCAGGAAGGGCGATGAGATCCGCCAATCCCACCATGAAGTTGTATCTTGGGGGCGCGTTATTCTCCCTTGCACGCCCCTTACTCTGGTCTTTGCCTGGTGCATAGGGACGAGGTTTTTCCCGCACCTTCTTCCCCTCTTTGGCCTCATGCACCCTCGCTTGCTGTGGTTTTCCTTGCCCTCCACGCGGTCTAGGTGGTGCAGCGCTTCCCCTCTTCTCAGAAACTTCTGTTTCTGCCACTATGTGCGCCACCGCACGCCGTCGGATCTCTGCAAAGGTGCTGGGATGGCTCCTGATGAGAGACTCACTGAAAGGGCCAGGCAGCACTCCCTTCTTAAACGCGTGCACAAGCATATCTTCATCTTTGCTGGGTAGTCTAACCACTTGTGCTCCAAACCGGTTGAGGTAGTCTTTCAGCGACTCCCCCTGGTATTGGCGCACGTCGAACAGGTCATAGGACACCACTGCAGGTGCCTTGTTGACGATGTATTGCTCGATGAAGAGCTTCGAGAACTGAGAGAACGACGTGATATGCCCTTCTGGTAAACTCACGAACCACTCCATGGCGATTCCGCTCAGTGTGCTCATGAACATCTTGCAGTATACAGCGTCTGAGCCCCCAGACAACAACATCTGGGTGTGGAATGCCGTCAGATGCGCCTCCGGGTCTTCTACCCCTTTGAACGACGCTTTTACCCCCACCAGGTTGGAAGGCACCATGGTTCCCATAATCTCGAGGGAGAATGGCATGGGAAATGCCCTTGGAGGTGAAGGTTGCCTAGACACCCTTTCGTCAACGACGTGCTCCCTCTGCGCCTGCAGCGTTCTTCTCAACTCTTCGTTGACACGATTCAGTTCGTCGTTCCTGCTTTGCGACGCAGCCAACTCCATCTGCATCCTTTCTTGTTCGACTTTCGACGCTGCAGCGTTATCCTGCAGCGTGCGCACCATTTCCAGGACCTGCACCATTGTCACAGCTCCTTCATCAGCGGATGGCGCAGGTGATGGTTGTCTGTTTCTAGGCATCTTCTCTATCAGAGAAACTGATAAAACTCTGGTGAGCTTTAAAACTGTGGTATATATGGGACAACGATTCACTCGGGCCCCACGGTGGGCGCCAAATGATCCTGCCGGCAACTTGAACGTGGGTGAATCGCTTCGTAACACTTTCTGCCCTGTCTTCGCGACTGCGTCTCCTGAAGAATCACCTTCTGAACTCTCTCTCTCAGATGGCTTCAAGATGTGACCTGCAAAATACACAGACGGCGCCTCTAGCGGCCGTTTGCACTCCGACGATCAAGTTAGTTCAACAGAACCACCAGAAACTGGAAACTTAGTAAAAAATGTGTGTGTGAGTAAAACTTGCACTCTGTTTTTCGTCTATCCCCCCCCCCACTCTCACTCTGATTCTGCCTTTTATCTCTCTTTTCCTGCTTCTGGGCATAATAGAATTCTGTTATGCTTTTCTAGCATGTGTCAGAACCCTGTCATGCTTTTCAGAGAAAGCGTACCTTCAGAATCAGTAATGGGGAGCGTGAAAGTCTGCGCATGTCTGCGCTTGGCTGCGCCTGTCTGTACCTTTAGCGGTACGGAGTGCTCTTTGTCTGGACCGCACCCCTCTCAGATGGTGACACGTGGAGGCCTGCAACGCACATCTAACCACACGCGTGTCACTTACTGGAAGGGCTCTAGCGCCTCTCCTTGTCCGCCTAAGCTACGCCCTTGCGGAGTAACTTAGGATGCTTCTCTTATCTGGGTAAATTGCACACTCTTAGGAGTGGACGTCGGGTGTGGCTGGTCTAGGCGCACTCACCGAACGTTACTCTCTGTGTAGGCGACTTACCCTTCCGGATGACACGCACGTAATGGGTTGAGGGAATCACCAGTCACTGACTGGCTTACTAGTTCCCTCAGGCCACTCTCGTGCATGGTTCCTTGAGGTGTGCTCATGCGAGGTCCATGCGTAACGCTCTCGCTGGGAACCTTAGTCCCAGTTTAAGTGCGTGTAACACGAGACCCGATGACAATACACCCGATGACTGATCAGTGTTTATTTGCTACTCGCGCTCTGCCTCCAGGCGCGAGTCTGGGAACTGGTCTGTCGGTGGTAACTTGGCTACTGACCACCGATCACCTCTCTTGGCGATCGTCCCCCTACCTCTCTGCCACTTAGTCCACGTGTCACCCTGCGAGTGGTCCACGTAGTTCTCTGATGCTGACGTCATCTACTACCGATGACCGATCGGATCAGCTCCTCCTTCCAGCGTCTCTAAGCGGTAGGCCCCGTTCCCGAGCGCCTCGGTTATTCTGAACGGTCCAGTCCACTTGGGTGATAGTTTATTCTCCATCTCGTACTGGTGGGCCTTCCTCATCACCAGATCGCCTTCTCTAAACTGCCTTGGCATCACCTTAGAGTTGTACCTTCGCTCGACCCTTCTCTTCACCGCCTCAGCCTTCAGCCTTGCCTCCTCCCTGACTTCATCCAGCAGATCCAGGTTCAGCCTTCTCTCTTCATTCGAGTCTTCCTCTACAAAGTTCTGGAATCTCGGCGAGCTCTCCTGGATCTCTACTGGAATCATGGCGTCGCACCCATAGACCAAGCTAAACGGGGTCTCATGGGTTCCTGACTGCTCGGTGGTGTGGTACGCCCAGACTATGCGGGGCACCTCTTCAGCCCAACTTCCCTTGGCTTTCTCAAGCCTTCTCTTCAAACCTCTCAACAACACCCGATTAGCTGATTCCACCTGGCCATTCGTCTGGGGGTGTTCGACGGATGCAAACACTTGTTGAATTCCAACCCCTTCGCAAAGCTTCTTCAACAGGTGGCTTGCAAACTGCGTCCCATTATCTGACACCAGGCGCTTAGGCACTCCAAACCGGCACACAATGTTCTTCCACACAAACCCTTCGATCTTGTGCGCGGTGATCTGGGCCACTGGTTCTGCTTCAATCCACTTAGTGAAGTACTCAATCGCCACCACCAAGTACTTCATCTGCCTGATCGCCAGCGGGAAAGGTCCCAGGATGTCGATTCCCCAAGTATGAAACGGCCAAGGGCTATAGATCGACTTCAACTCCTCGGGAGGTGCCTTGTGCCAATCGGCGTGCTGCTGGCATTGTTTGCAGCACTGGGCATACTTCTTGCAATCTTCTCTCATGGATGGCCAATAGTAGCCTGCACGGAGAGTCCTTGCGGCCAGAGCTCGACCCCCGACGTGACTTCCACATATTCCTTCGTGGAGCTCTGCCATAATTCTCGTGCACTTCTCGCCGTGTATACATTCCAGGAGTGGGTGAGTGAACCCAAACCTGTACAGATCGCCATCAATCAATGTATACTTGCTGGAATTTTTCTTTACCTTCCTAGCTTCTGTTGGATCCAGCGGGAGGAGGCCATCCGCCAAGCACCGCTTGTACTGTGTTATCCAAGTGTCTGGCTCATGGGTGGCGCAGACCTGCATCACGTCCACCTTCTCTCCTCGGCATGCTCTGATTCTCGGCGATCTCAGAGTTTCCTGCGTCAAAGACTTATGGCTTCTCGCTGCTTTCTCCGTCGACTTGCTTATCTGAAGGACCAGGTGATCCGCTACAAATGCCCTCGACGTCTTCAGAGTTTCTTGAATCACCGTCCTCTGCCTACCCCCCTTGCCTGAGCTGGCGAGCTTAGCAAGCAAGTCAGCTCGGGCATTCTGTTATCGGGGCACATGTACCACTTCAAAGGAGGCAAAGGAACTCTTCAATTCCTGCACATACGCCAAGTAAGCCGCCATTTGTGGATCTTTAGCCTGGAACTCGCCTGTTACTTGCCCTGTGACTAGCAGCGAGTCACTCTTAGCCATCAGCACCCTAGCTCCCATCTCCTTGGCCAGCAGAATCCCGGCGATCAGCGCCTCATACTCTGCTTGATTGTTGCTGGCTTTGAAGGTGAATCTCAACGATTGTTCGATCAGCACACCGTTGGGTCCTTCCAATATGACTCCAGCACCGCTACCCTGCTGGTTCGACGATCCATCCACCGAGAGTACCCAACGGAAGTCATCTCCTTCAACCCGCGTCGCCTCTGATGAGAGCTCGACTACAAAATCTGCAAAGATTTGCCCCTTGATCGGGCCTCGGGGCTCATATTTAATGTCAAATTCTGACAACTCCACTGCCCACTTTACCATTCTTCCCGCAACGTCAGGTTTCTTCAAGACCTTCTGGATGGGCAGGTCAGTCATCACCAGTATTGTGAAGCTGTGGAAGTAGTGGCGCAACCTCCTCGCCGAAAACACCACAGCCAGCGCAGCCTTCTCCAGGGCCTGATATCTCGTTTCTGGGCCCTGCAACACCTTGCTCACAAAATAAATAGGCTTCTGAGCCTGATCCTGGTCCTGGGCGAGCACCGCACTCACCGCCCTCTCAGTCACAGCGAAATACAACCTGAGAGGGATTCCCACCAGTGGTTTGCACAGAACCGGCGGGCTCGCCAGATATTCCTTCAGCTTGACGAAAGCTTCCTCGCATTCTTTCGTCCAAGCGAACTTGTTATTGCGCCGCAGACATTGAAAATAGGGATGCCCCTTTTCTCCGCTAGCTGACACGAAGCGAGATAGGGCTGCCATCCGACCTGTTAGCTGCTGGACCTCTTTCACCGTAGCCGGGCTTCTCATCGCCAAGATGGCGGCACACTTGTCCGGGTTAGCTTCTATTCCTCTTTCAGTCAAGAGAAAACCCAAAAATTTTCCAGCCTCCACGCCAAAAATGCATTTCTCCGGGTTGAGCTTCAACTTGAACTTGGCGATCGTCGTGAACAATTCTTCCAAGTCTGCAACGTGCTTACTTTTCTCCTGCGAGGTCACGACCATGTCATCGACATAAGCTTGCACGTTCCTTCCCAGCATCGGTGCAAGTACTCGATCCATCAACCTCTGGTACGTGGCCCCCGCGTTCTTTAGCCCAAACGGCATCACCTTATAGCAGTAGCACGACCTCTCCGTCATGAAAGCTGTTTTTTCTTCATCCATGGGGTGCATCTTGATCTGATTATAGCCCGAGAAGGCATCCAGGAAACTCAGCAGCTTGCACCCTGCAGCACTATCAACCAGGGCATCAATGCTCGGTAAAGGATACGAATCCTTTGGGCAAGCTTTATTCAGATCGGTGAAGTCGACGCACATGCGCCATTTCCCGTTGCTCTTCTTCACCAGTACGACATTCGCCAACCATTCAGGGTACTGGACTTCCCTGATGTGGCCTGTAGCGAGGAGTTTCTGGGTCTCGTCCCTGATCGCCTGCCTCCTCTCCTCGTTGAATTTCCTTCTCCTTTGTCGCACTGGTCTCACCATGTTGTCCATCGCCAGATGATGGCACAGAAAGTCGGGATCAGTCCCGGGCATGTCCGAGGCGGACCATGCAAACGCGTCCAGATGCCGCTCAATCACCTTGGCGATCTGGTCCTGGAGATTGACTTCCAGAGATCTTCCCAGCTTGAAGACCTTTCCCCCGATCTCCTTCTCGAGCCACTACTCGACGGGTTTGGGCCTGGATTCTCTGGCGATCACCGCCCTGGCGATTCCCTGTTCCCTTGCCTCCTCAGGGCGATTCCGCGCCTCTTCTTCCTCCAGGCCAGCATTCCTCTCCCCCAGCTCAGCATCTACCATCTCTACATCCCTTCCGGCGGCCTCCTCTGTTACCGGCGGTCTGGGCTTCACACCGGGAGGCGGGGTGGTTGTAACATAGCTCACTGATCTTTTATTTTTCAGGCTATTGTCATAGCACCTTTTCGCTTCTTTCTGATCAGACTTTATCGTGATCACCACCCCTTCCATTGACGGCAGCTTCACCTTCATGTGCCGAGTCGATGGAATGGCGCCTATCCTGTTAAGAGTAGGCCTACCCAACAGGATGTTATACGCTGAGGGGGCGTTTACGATGAGGTACTTGATTTTCTCCGTCCTCGACCCAGCCTCATCTGTAAACGTGGTTCTCAGCTCAATGTACCCCCTGACCTCCACCTGGTCGCCAGCGAACCCATACAAGCATCCTCCATAGGGCCTTAGCTGGTCAAGGGGCAATTCCAGCTGTGTGAAAGTCGGCCAGAACATCACGTCTGCCGAGCTTCCTTGGTCCACCAGAACCCTGTGGACCTTCCTTCCCGCCGTGATCAACGAAATAACAATGGGATCGTTGTCATGAGGCACAACATCCCGAAGATCCTGCTTGGTGAACGTAATGTCCACTTCCAGCGAGTGATCTTCAAACATGTCCACTGACATCACCGATCGCGCATACTTTTTCCTCTGCGATGCGGTGCATCCACCACCTAAGAAACCCCCTGCAATGGTGTGGATTTCCCCATGGATAGGCATCTCGTGTTGTTGGGCTTCCCCACCTGTTGGTTGGGAACTCGACGCTCCTCCAGTCCTTTTGTCCAGCAGATAGTCGTTTAGGAACCCGCTCTTAACCAGATCGTCGAGCTGGTATCCTAAAGACAAGCACGAGTCCAGGTTGTGGCCAAAGCACTGGTGGAACTCGCACCAAACGTCCGGCTTTGATCCCAGCACCTTGTCGCCCACCTTCTCGGGCGCCTTCAATCTAGCAGATATGTTAGGGATAGCGATCAGGTCCGCTAGTCCCATGACGAATTTGTGCTTAGGCGGGCGATTGTACTCTCGGCGTGCTGGTTGTTGGCGTGCTGGTGGTTGGCGCGCTTGGCTTCTTCCCTTATTTCTCCTATCGTAAGGATAGCGAGTCCTTTGGTCTTTTCTAGCCGCTGCGGCCGTTTCCAGCACCCTCTGTGGCTGGATCCTGGTCTGGGCGCGTGGTCTAGCGGGAGCCACGCTGCCTCTCTTCTCGGCGACTTCACTCTCGTCGGCGATGTGGGCCACCGCTAGTCGCCTGACTTCAGCAAACGTCGCTGGATGAGCCCTGATCAAGGCCTCGCAGAATGGCCCTGGCTGCACGCCCTTCTTGAAAGCATAGACCAGCATTTCTTCATCCTTGGCCGGCGATCTGACCATCTGCGCCCCGAAGCGATTGAGGTAGTCTCTGAGGGACTCCCCATGGTACTGCCTTATATCAAACAGATCATAGGACACCCTGGGCGGTGCCTTATTCACAATGTACTGCTCGACAAAGATTTTCGAGAACTGTTGAAAATTGGTTATGTGGCCATTAGGCAGGCTCACAAACCACTCCATCGCCGTTCCCTGGAGCGTGCTCACGAACATCTTACAGTAGACGGCGTCCGACCCTCCCGACAGCATCATCTGTGTGTGGAACGTGGTCAGATGAGCTTCTGGATCCTCCACGCCGGTAAAAACACCTTTAACCGGGACCACACTCGTGGGAATTGGCGTGTCGGTAATCGCCTGAATAAAAGGCATTGGGAAAACACGAGGCGGCGTCGACGGTGCCACCTCTTCAGCAGAAGAACGTCCCTGTTGCTCCTGAAGAGCTCGACGCAGCTCCTCAGCTACCTTGCTGAGCTCCTCATTCCTGGCGCGAGAGGCGACCAAGTCCTCATGTATCCTTGCCTGCTCTACACGTGAGGCTTCCACAGTCGCCTGCAACGAGCGCATCATTTCTGCCATCTGTGCCATGGTCATGGCGGTGTCGCCTTCAGCAGCGACGGGAGCCACGGGACTGGAACGATTGCTTCTCATCTTTCTCATCAACTTCAGCGAACCACAGGAATACAGCAAACAACACTTCAACCACGATCGAAACAGCGATCAATCGGAGAAAACTCAAGAAATTGCGCAAGAACCCAAGAACACCGCAAACCTTCGCAGAAAACCACAAAAGAAACTCGAACTTCCACCAGACAGATTGCGCGCAAGCAACAAAAGACCTCACTCCACCGATTGAAAGCCAAACCAACGGTACAAAACACAAACTCACCGAACGAAACTCAAAGAAACTGCAAACGACGGTTGCACCAGCACACAACCGCGCAGAAAACCTCGAAAACTTCCACGAACTCACGCTGTGGATGGGAGCACGTTTTACACGGCCCCACGGTGGGCGCCTGATGATCCTGCCTGTTGACCGGAGCGCTGGAGAATGCCTCGTCAAAGGATCGACGTACGCACCGCTTATCGCCTTCGTTCCTCCCTGGATCTACTTCAAGAACCTGCAAAGAAACGACACGGCGCCGCTGCGGCCGATCGCACTCCGACGCTCAAGTCAGTGACGGTATCACCAAATACTAAGAACTAGAACCGTGCAAACTCTCTCTCACAAACAGCTCTGTCACTCGCAAGCGTAAAGTGTATGAACTGAACGTGCGTACCTCAGAAAGTTCGTTAAGAGCTCTTATATACCTGGTGATTTTCTCTCTCCTGGCAGTTACAGACTTGGACACGTGGCTCGTATCCAACTGTACACGTGCCATCATTTGGAGGCTCCCTGACTTGGCGCTGCTTCTACTCTCATTTTGGCTAAGTTACCTATGCATGGTACTGCCCAGTGCATAGCTAACCTAGGAGTGCGATCTCTACTGAAACTGGCGAGTTAGGGTCTTCATACACCTTCCCTGTGGTCTCGCCGGCCGCCTTCATAATCTGCTTCTCCTTTATCTTCGGTGATGTGCTTGTTCTGGCGATCTCCGACTGCTTGGTCGCGTGAGTCTGCATCTGGCGACTTCATCCTCAACCTGGCGATCGCCTATTCTGGTAAGCTGGAGATCGGAACACGCCAACTTAACAATCGGCGACAACACGTGCCTCCCGACTTCCTTCCTAACTGCCAACCTGGCGCCTTGTCAACACGCCTACACTGTAGCAGGGTGCCACGTCATCATACCCGACCACCAGGGCGGTACATAAACAATAATACTTAACATATTTGAGTGCTAGGAATAGACTTGAAATGTTAATTGCTATCAACATCTAATCATAATGCTAAGTTTTTTTTATAAATGTGAGGAATCAATATTTAGGGAACACCTTATGAATTTTATATGTGAGGAATCGATAAAAATGATTTTTATACGGGCATCAATATCAATCAAAAGAACACAATATTATCATGCTAATCAAAATACAAAAGAGTGAGAAAGATGAAACGCCCCCAGATGGGGTCATGGCGTCGTGAGGCCCTCCACGTGTACGACAGCCAGGTCAGAATAGAAACACCCTTTAGTCAGGTACCAGGTAATTAAAGTCATTCAATACAGTTTCTGTTTCGAGCGTTTCAGGTACTATAAAGGCTCCCAAGCGTTTCAACGTCTTAAATGCGCTACGTTTTCTAATTAGACACGTTGATTGAGTGCGTTACGTTTGTGATTAAAAGCGCTTTAAATGCTTGGGTAGTTTAAATAGCGTTGAGAATGTTGGGAACGGGGTTGGGAGTTTTGGCAAATTTTCCCAGAATACACTCCAGTTGCTTGCTCGAAGTCGTGAAGCTACCCACAAGGGACTGGAAAAGAGGTTGTTTTCCAGAGCGAGAATATACACACAATACATAGTTCTTTTTACCACCTTCAGAGTGCCATACGCGGTGCTCAGATACGGAGGTGCACAGTTTTGGTGTTTCTTGCTGGCTGACTTGAGCGTCGGAGTGCAAACGGCCGCTAGGGCGCCCTTTTGTCCTCTTTTTGCAGGAATCCACAGGTAACCAGTGGGAAGGAGTCCCTAGCTGACGATTGAGGTCGCGCACAAAGACGTCACAGGTCAACCGGACGGAACATTTGGCGCCCACCGTGGGGCCGATATAAAACATCAGTCCCATCACAAGTTCGAAAAGATCTACCAAGTTACAGTAACGTTTGAGGAAGTTGGAAGAGACCGTGACAGTGGCCCCCACCAGACGAAGTACAGCACGCGCAGCCCCAGCAGAACTATCCATGCAACAGGTCCTGGAGATAATGCGGGGGTTGCAGGAGGATATGGCGGAGTCGAAGATGGAACAGGAACGCATGCAGGCAGATCTCGAAGCCTCGCATGAGAGGAATGAAGAGCTCCGCCGCGTAAACGAGGAGTTGTGCCGGGGTCTGAGAAATAATCGGGGGCAACGTGAACATGACGAGATGGAGAACCACTCCCCGCCAAGGGAGTTTTCCACTTCCTTCTCGCAGGAGATTCTGGATGCAGTGATCCCGAACACGTTCGCGGGGCCCAAGGTGATCTTCACCGGGATGAAGGACCCTGAGACGCACCTCGCTGCATTTCACACACAGATGGTCCTGGTAGGCGGTTCTGACGCTGCCAAGTGCAAGCTCTTTATGAGCACCTTGACTGGGATGGCTATGGACTGGTTCATCAGCCTCCCGGAGGGTCATATCACATCTTTCCGACAACTGTCACGATTGTTCAGGGAGCAATACCTAGCAAACAAAGCCCCGCCGCTGGTCTCCTACGATTTGTTTGATGTGAAACAGTATCAAGGGGAGACCCTCAAGGAGTACATCAACAGCTTCGGGGCCCAGGTGGTCAAGGTTGGTACGACAGAGGAACCTATGATTGTGTACGCGTTCGTGAAAGGCGTATGCCCCGGTCCTTTCGGTGAATCCATCATTCGCAACCGCCCTAGGACTTTCGCAGAACTACGGCGTCGGGCGGTGGAGCATATCTCTTCTGAGGGAGAGGTGTGCGTGAAGCGCACCAGCGTCGTACCCTCACGCCCGAGAGGACCGGCGCGAGCTCAACCCGCCAGGGTCAATGAGACCACGATGGGAAGGAAGAAGCCCGAGGGGAGACGCCCCTACGAAGCCAGAAAGCCCCAGCCCCGGGGTCCAGCGGGAGGCGATCGCTCGGCCAGAGAGAGAACGAGGCCGGCGAGATACAACTTTGTGGTGGATTTGAAGGACCTGATCGCCGTGCCTAATACAGCTGAGAGATTGAGGCGGTCGGCGAAGTCCGATAAGGTGTTGGGGCCTCGGAAAGACTCTTGGTGTGAGTTCCACGAGGCTTTCGGTCACCACATTGATAGCTGCCTGTCGTTGGGTTACCAGCTAGATGAGCTGGTGAGAACCGGGTTTTTGAAGGATTATGTCGCGGAGCCCACAACGACCGCCACCTTGCCGCCGCCGGCGGAAGAACCAGCACACGAGACGCCGGTTCTCGGCGAGGTCCATACCATAGCTGGAGGATTTTCCGGCGGAGGTCCCACCGCCTCCCAGCGGAAGAAATACGCGAGGGGGGTTAACTCGATCGAAGAAAGACTCTCGGGTGCGCCGTGGGAGTCGGACATCGTATTCACGAGAGGGGATCTCAGAGACGTGGTGCCGCACGACAATGACCCCGTGGTCATCTCAGTTGTCACGGCGGGAAGAAAGGTGCACAGAGTACTTGTCGACCAGGGGAGTTCAGCAGACGTCATGTTCTAGTCGACATTCAATAAGTTGCGATTATCCCCTGACCTACTGAGGCCCTACACAGGGTGCCTGTATGGGTTTGTGGACAACCAGGTGGAAGTCCGAGGCTACCTGGAATTGAGGACTACGTTCACGGACGGAGAGGCCTCGCGTACCGAAAGTATCCGGTACTTGGTCGTGAACGCCAGCTCCGCTTACAACATCTTGTTGGGCAGGCCGGCGTTGAAACGGTTGAACGCAGTGGCCTCCACACGCCATATGAAGATGAAGCTTCCAGACCTCAGTGGCAAGGTGATAGTCATCAAGTCAGATCAGGAGGAAGCAAGAAAATGCTATGAGAACAGCCTGAAAACGAAAAGAGGCGTGTTCATGGTGTACGAATGTCCGTCGTGTGCAGGTACGGCGATGATTGAGGCGACTCCCGCTGCGCTGACGCCTAGCGAGGCCGCACCCGCGAAGGCGACGCCAGAGACAGATGCACACATGGAGGAAGGCCCTGACGACGCGACGCCCGTGGAAGAGGCGGCGCCCGTCGAGGAGGATAGCAGGGAACAACCGGTGGCCAACGCCGTAGAGAGGGAGATTGGCGGCAAGACATTCAAGTTAGGAAGTTTGCTGAGCCCAGAAGAACAGGAAGGGGTGGCAGAAGTGATTTCGCGCCACCTGGATGCCTTCGCATGGTCCGCCTCGGATATGCCCGGTATCGACCTTGATTTCCTGTATCACCACCTCAGCATGGACGCCACGGTCCGCCCCGTGCGCCAAAGAAGGAGAAAGTTTAATGAGAAGCGACAACAGGTGGTGAAGGAGGAAACGCAGAAGCTGTTGAGTGTTAGCCACATCAGGGAGATTCAATACCCCGAGTGGCTGGCCAATGTCGTCTTGGTGAGAAAGGCGAATGGGAAGTGGAGGATGTGCGTGGACTTCACGGACCTGAATAAGGCGTGCCCGAAGGACTCATACCCACTGCCCAGCATCGACGCGCTGGTGGATAGCGCGTCTGGCAGCAAGGTGCTGAGCTTCTTGGATGCATTCTCAGGGTACAACCAGATCAAGATGCACCCGAGATATGAGAGTAAAACGGCATTCATGACTGAGACTTGCAGTTACTGCTATAAGATGATGCCTTTTGGGCTAAAAAACGCGGGCGCCACATACCAAAGGTTAATGGACAAGGTCCTGGCGCCCATGCTAGGGAGGAATGTGTACGCCTACGTAGACGACATGGTGGTGGCGTCGCCAGATAGGGCGCAGCACATGGCAGACCTGGAGGAGTTGTTCGTCACAATATCCAAGTACCGCCTCAAGTTAAACCCTGAGAAGTGTGTCTTCGGGGTAGAGGCCGGTAAGTTCTTGGGTTTTATGCTCACAGAGAGGGGGATAGAAGCGAACCCCGACAAGTGTGTAGCGATCATCGCCATGCGAAGCCCGACGTCGGTGAAGGAGGTACAGCAGTTGACTAGGCGAATGGCGGCTCTCTCAAGGTTTGTTTCCACCGAGGGAGAGAAGGGGCACCCATATTTCCAGTGCCTCAAGGGAAATAGCCGTTTCGCATGGACTGACGAATGCGAAGCGGCTTATATTAAGTTGAAAGAGTACCTGGTGACGCCACCGGTCCTTTGCAAACTGGTAACAGACGCGCCCCTCCGGCTGTACTTCGCAGTAACGGAACGAGCTATCAGCTCAGTGCTGGTCCAAGAGTAGGACCAGATTCAAAAGCCCATCTATTTTGTAAGCAAGGCCTTACAAGGCGCGGAAACCAGATACCAGGCGTTGGAGAAGGCAGCGCTGGCGGTGGTATTTTCAGCCAGGAGGCTCCGTCATTACTTCCACAGCTTTACGGTGGTAGTGATGACAAACCTCCCTATACAGAAGGTGCTGTAGAAGCCTGACGTGGCTGGGAGAATGGTGCGCTGGGCGGTGGAGCTGTCAGAATTCGACATCCAATACGAGCCTCGAGGATCCATCAAAGGGCAAGTGTATGCAGATTTTGTAGCAGAACTCTCGCCCGAAGGGGAACAGGAGGTGGAGGTGGGCTCGCAGTGGTTGCTCTTGGTTGATGGCTCTTCCAACCAGCAAGGGAGTGGTGCGGGAATAGTCTTGGAGGGACCCAACGGCGTGCTGATTGAGCAGGCCCTGCGCTTCGCCTTCAAGGCAAGTAACAATCAGGCAGAATATGAAGCCCTGATAGCAGGAATGCTCCTGGCCAAGGAGATGGGCGGGCACAACCTCCTGGTGAAAAGCGATTCCCAGCTTATTACGGGGCAGGTGTCGGGTGAGTTCCAGGCGAAGGACCCACAGATGGTGGCGTACTTAAGATACGTCCAACTATTGAACGGAACATTTAACGCTCTTGAGCTGATACATGTCCCAAGGGAGCAGAATGCCAGAGCCGACCTGCTTGCCAAGTTGGCCAGCTCAGGCAAGGGTGGTAGGCAGAGGACAGTGATCCAGGAGACGCTCAAAGCTCCGCGTAAGTTCGTGGAAGATAACAGGGTGAATGTCCTCCAGATCTGTACATCAAGAGACAGTCCAAGGAATCATCGCTCTCTAACCCAAGATACGCTGAAGACGCCCCGCATCAGCACATACGCGGACACGCCTGAAGAAGAAAGGAAAATGCAGGTATGCGTCCTAGCCGAGGGACTCTCCCAGTGGAGCTGGAAGAGGGTAAGAAGGTCAAAAGAAATGCTGCAAGATATACTCTGGTGGATGGGGTGTTGTTCAGACACGGGTTCACACACCCTATCCTAACGTGCGTAAGTGGCGACGAGTGTACCAGGATAATGGCGGAGCTCCACGAAGGCATTTGCGGGAGCCACGTAGGGGGAAGGTCTTTAGCCTCCAAGGTGATACGCGCAGGTTTCTTCTGGCCAACAGTAAAAGAGGACTGCGCGAGACATGCCCAACGCTGCAGGCAATGCCAAAAGCACGCCGACTGGCACAAGGCGCCGCTAGAAGAATTGCGATCCATATACAGCCCGTGGCGTTTCCATACATGGGGAATCGACATCCTGGGCCCTTTCCCACTAGCAATCAGGCAGATGAAGTACTTGATCGTTGCCATCGAATACTTCACCAAATGGATAGAGGCAGAGCCCGTGGCACAGATCACCGCGCTCAAGGTCCAGCATTTTGTGTGGAAGAACATTGTGTGCCGCTTTGGCGTACCTAGGCGCTTGATATCCGATAACGGGACCCAGTTTGCCAGTCAGCAGGTGAGAAATCTGTGCGCTGAGATAGGTATCAAGCAAGTGTTCGCATCAGTCGAACACCCCCAGACCAACGGGCAAGTGGAGTCAGCAAACAGAGTTCTGCTGAGGGGGCTAAAGAGAAGGTTAGAGAAGGCCAGGGAAGACGCCAGAATAAAAGCCGAAGCAGTGAAGAGAAGGGTAGAGCGGCAATATAGCTCTAAGGTAAAGCCACGACAGTTTCAGATCGGCGACCTAGTGATGAGGAAAGCCCACCCATACGAGCTGGAGAATAAGCTGTCTCCCAAGTGGACTGGACCCTTCAGGGTTACTGAGGCTAAGGGCCACGGTTCGTACAGCCTAGAGACCTTGGATGGAGGTCCTATCCCGCGCAGTTGGAATGCAGCCAATCTGAAGTTTTATTTTAGTTGACTTATGTAAAGCAGCTATGTAACAGTCTTGATAAAGGGGACGCTCTTTTTCCCCTTCCGGGGTTTTTTAATGAGGTCACCCAAATAAAAGAAAAAACAAGTTTGAGAAAAAGTCGTGCCTTGGTTTTCAGCCTTTATCTTTCTCCGTTTGAAGTAATGTGAGGCGTCGCCACGAAAGAAGGCGTCGCCTAGGTGAAGGCGTCCCCAAGAGAGAAGGCGTCGCCTAGGAGAAGGCGTCGCCTAGGAGAAGGCGTCGCCTAGGAGAAGGCGTCGCCTAGGTGAAGGCGTCGCCAAGAGAGAAGGCGTCGCCTAGGTGAAGGCGTCGCCAAGAGAGAAGGTGTCGCCTGAGCGCAGGCGCCTTTGAGGAACATGACGAAGGAAAAGCGCACAATATGCGAAACGTATGCAGAGTAAAGCGGCGTTGCACAAAATCAAGTATGGTATAGAAAAGTTGATGTTACAAGCGATGTTCGATACAATGGGAGTAGCGCGAATGGGGCAAATATTACAAATCATGCAAAAACACGAACGAGCCACTTCTCAGTGGCCATCGGAGTCAGCACTGGAGGAAGACGAAGCCTCGATCCCAGCCCGCAGAGCTCGGGTAAGTCGTGTCCTCCTCTTTTGGTTTATTTTCGAACCTGCACCAAGGGAGATGAATGTGTCAGAGGCACCATGAAGCAAAACATGCACAGATAGAAAGCAATAAAGGCGGAAGTTTCTAGGGCAGTGACTCATACATATATACTTTTCGAGAGTTCCAGCGTTGAACTCCAAGCTGATCAAGGTGGCGGAGTCAAAACTTCCCGCCTCAGCACTTGGTCACTCAGAGCCAGCTTCTTGAAGGGTTTGGTTTTGAGGGCCCTCGCCTCCCTCACCCAGTACAGTGGAAAACCATCCAGAGCGGTGGGAACGAGGTCAGTGCAGCAGATCTTGAAGAACCGGCCTTTCCACCCGGTGAATGAGTTTTGGAAGGGGGTCAGGAGAACTCTCCCAGGAACGTTACTGAGAGTTACCCAGAGGTTGTGCCTTTGCCTCTTCACCTCAAAGAAGTGAAGAAAGAGGTCAACCGAGGGTGCACAACCCAGAAACCCGAAGAGGATGTCAAAGGCTTTGACAAAGGCCCAGCTGTTGGGGTATAACTGGGCCGAAGCGGCATTGATCTCCGTCAGCAGTTCCTTCTCGAACCGGGAGAAGGGCAAGCGCACGCCGATGGTCTTGAAAACCACCTGGTAGAAGTAAAAGAAGGGGACCCCATCGTTGGCCCGTTCATCTCCGCATACTGGCTCCCCTAGAGTGCAAGGGAGCACAGCAATGTCGTCGTCGTGCCTCCTCGCGAAGGCACGGTGATCATAGGAGCATGAATCCCCTTTGTGTTCCCTTATGGCCCAGGTGGAGAGTAAGCAGGAGCATTCGTCAAGGAGCTCCCTCGAAGCCCACGGATACAGGTCCTTGGGGTCGACCCTGGGGGGAGTAGCACAAGACGACATTCTTGAACAAACTCAGGGAGGTTTGAAGTTTTGGCAAAGGTAAAACGCCGGTGGGAACAGACACTGGAAGAACTCTTCGCGAGAGGAGAAAGGGTGCAGCTAGGTTATGAAAGGCGCAGAAATGATGAGTTCAGTTTCAAAGTCTTGAAGAATTAAATATAGCGGTTAGAGCGCCAAACGACGCACATGGAGGTATTGCAGTTAGAGCGCTAAACGACGCGAATGGATGCACCGCACGATCGAGCCACGTGGCAGAAGATGGAAGGATGGCCCTGGCACCCCTGGTTAAACTCAGAACACGTCGTATCGACAGAATGCCCAGTGTTACGATGCGCCGTCGAAAGTGGGTCAGGGGCGCAGTAGGAGTCAGGACCAAGTCGAATGACTGAACGTCCCATCAGCCATACAAGAAGCACCACGTGGATCAAGTCGAATGACTGAATGTCCCATCAGCCATACAAGAAGCGCCACGTGGAGGGCACGGGCAAAACCTTGAGCTCTTCGCTGTCCTCAGGCGTTGACCAAGGTCAAAGTCAATGTCAAGGTAAAGATGACGCCCAAGGCGACGCCAGCATGAGACGCCCGAGGCGTCGCCTGGAAGGACGCAAAGGGCGACGCCAGCGTGAGACGTCGCGGGCGTCGCCAACACAAATGTCAGCAGGGCCGCCTCCCCAATACCCACAGGTAGGAAAGACTGTGGAGGGAGACGAAATCGAAGAGGGCAAAGTTAGTTACTAGCGCCGCCTCCCCGATACCCACAGGTAGGAAAGACTATGGAGGGAGACGAGACTGCCAAACGCCAGCGAATCGCTGGCAGGGTGTTCCCCGATACCTATGGGAAGGAAAGACCATGGAGGAAACGACCCCCCCCCAAGAGCACTCGGCGTTTTAGACACCCGGGGACGATACGGCGCTGCTGTAGCAGGCCTCTCCTTAGGCGTGGGTGCCGGGCGTTAGGGATCAAGGAAAGGACCGTTTTGGTGATAGAGACACCCCGTGGACGATACGGCTCCACTAGGTGAGCCTCTCCATTGGCGTGGGCATTGACACGTGACCTTTCCCGGGCATACAAGGCCGCCCAACGAAGTGAAAGAGACGGGTATAATACAGGCAAAACAACCGAAGCACACGAAGGTAAAGAATGAGAATAAGATCACACAGGCAGGATTCTATGTCGCGAGGACACGAAAGTAATCATACAAAATCCCATAGTTGTAGCAAGAGTGCAGACGATTCAAAGAATTACAAGTTTATCAAAGAAGGTTAAAACAGGTATAAAGGAATGGGCTGATGATCGAGGGTGCCGGCTCAATCGTCCATCTCTAGAGGCACGACCTTTCCATCAACAATGTGGTGAGTGGAATCGCAGTTGGAAATGTCGATTCCCGGGTTCATGCAGACTGCTTGGGCCAGAGCTTCCTGGAATCCCTCCTCGAAAGTGCCTGCCATGTCCTGGATCAGGGCCTTTTTGTCCTTCTCTAGCTCCTCAATGGTGGCGTCCCCAGAAGCTACCTGCTTCTCCAAAGCCTCCTTTTCCACGCGAAGTCGACTGACCTCGACCTGTAGTTTGTCGTAGTCAACCTGGAGAAGGCCCATAGCTTTGGCCTGGGTAGCCATTTCCCCCTCCATCCGCTCCATCTCGTCAGCCTGCTCACAGCAACGGTCCTTCAAGTCCTTTTGAACTTCCGCGTCAGCTTCGACTAAGTCTTGAAGGCCCGTTAACTGAACTTGGAGGGCGACTTCCCGAGTGTAAAAGTCAGCCTGGAACCCCATCGCCTCTGCCAGTTGCTTTTCAGCCTTTTCCTTGGCCTCTTGAGCCTGCTTCAGAGTGCTTTGGTAGGCCTTGTTTTGGCATTCCAGGGTTTTCTTTTCCTCCTCCAGGGCAGTTACCCTTGTTTCCAAGGCCTGGAGGGTTTGACCTTGCAGGACAGCATTTCTGGCCTGGGCGCGCCATTCAAGGGCCACCGCCAAGAAGGCCCCCAAGTAGAAAGGCATGCCCTCCTTCATGTCGGTGCCCTCTGGCATAGTTCCACCACTAAAGCCCCTCATCAGATGCATGATTGGAGGAGAGATGGCGATGAGATCGGGGGCGGCAGCGACGGGAGCAGGGGAAGCAGAGACTTCTGTCGGTGACGGAGGCGGGGCAGATTCAGCGCCTTCGCCCCCTCCCTCTTGGACTGTTGTGGGGGGAAGTGAGTTCGCACTTGGAGGGTTATCCATGAAGGAGTCCCCTCCCTGGGGCGACGCCTCTGGCAGAAGGGGAACCTGTGCAGATTTCCTCCTCTTGAAGGGTGCCACACCTTCCGAGTCCTCATCATCCGATAAAATCTCCAAGACCCGTTTCCCTTTGTCAAGGGGAGTTGGAGCCAGCGGCGAGGCCACGGCTAGAGGAACGGCGGGGATGGGCAGAGGAGAGCTGGGAGTCTGAAGCGCCTCGGGGCTATGTGGAGATGACGGAGATGAGCCTAAGGGGGCTTCGGTCGTGATCGGTGGTGGCGGTGGCAGAGTTGGTGGGGGGATCGGATCAGCAGCAGGGGCGGAGGAGGCGCCCGCCTTGGCAGCACGAGCCTCCTTCATCGCTTTCGCCAGCATCATCCTTTTGGAGGCGTCCATCACCGATCCTACATCCAGATAGACCAAGCAGCAGAAATCAAGGCCAAAGCAACTATACAAAATTACAAAGCGCATGGATGCGTGAGATGCAAGTAACATGGCACCATGGAAAACAGGGGAAAGAGGCTGTGGGAACAAACATCCGGTAGCAAGGTGTTCACAACAAAAAGGATGAGGGGAGAGTCTCCTTACCAAAGTATGTGGTCAGGGCGTGAGCATTGTATTCGCTAGCAACAAGCTTCAATGTATCAAAAACGATCCCCAGCCCAGCCAAGGCCTTGCTTACCTCCCTGTCAGCAGGAGATAGCTCTTCCAGGGCTTTGGCCCTAAGCAGCTTAGGGCGCTCCGTCCAATAAAAGGGGAAGCCGTCCAAGGCTGTGGGGTCGTGCTTGGCGCTGCACACTCTAAAGAATTTCCCTTTCCAGTTTTTGTAAGAGTTTTGGAAGAGGGAGAGGAGGATCTTGCCCGCGATCTCGGAAAAGCTTACCCAGAAGCTTTTCCCCTGCTTCTTCACTTCGAAGAAATGCAGGAAAACGTCTATGGAGGGAAGGATGCCCAGGTGCCCGCAGAGAATTTGAAAACCCCTCACAAATGCCCAGCTGCTTCTTGAGTCAACGACCGATGACCGATCGTCAGACGCTCCATTGATTTGTACACATGAAGTACCTGGTTGTCTGACACGAACGCTCGCGGTACCTTCAAGGTCTCCTGAATGACGGTCCTCTGCTTCCCCCCTTGCCTGAGCTGGCGAGCTTGGCAAGCAGGTCTGCTCTGGCATTTTGCTCTCTTGGCACGTGCACCAATTCAAACTCGGTGAAGGACGTCTTTAGGAGCTGTACATATTCCAGGTAGGCTGCCATCCGGGGATCCTTTGCCTGGAACTCCCCTGTAACCTGCCCGGTGACTAGCAAAGAGTCGTTTTTAGCCAGCAGGTTTCTTGCTCCCATTTCTCTTGCTAGCAACATTCCTGCGATCAGGGCTTCATACTCCGTCTGATTGTTGCTAGCCTTGAAGGCAAAGCGGAGGGACTGCTCGATCAATACCCCGTTTGGGCCTTCCAAAATGACTCCAGCACCGCTCCCCTGCTGATTAGAGGAGCCGTCCACCGATAACACCCATCGGAAATCTAAACCTTCTGCAGGTGTCGCGATCGACGACAGCTCGACCACAAAGTCCGCGAACACCTGCCCCTTGATCGATCCTCGGGGCTCGTACTGAATGTCAAATTTTGACAATTCCACCGCCCACTTGACCATTCTTCCTGCTACGTCAGGTTTCTTCAGCACGTTTTGGATGGGCAGATCCGTCATTACCACCACTGTGAAGCTGTGGAAGTAATGCCTGAGTCTTCTTGCTGAAAATACCACCGCCAGGGCAGCCTTCTCGAGGGCCTGGTACCTTGTTTCAGGGCCGTGCAGTACCTTACTCACGAAGTACACAGGCCTAGACTGATCTTGCTCTTGCACCAGGACTGAGCTGACTGCTCTCTCCGTCAAAGCTAAGTATAGACGAAGAGGGGTGCCTACCTGTGGTTTACACAAGACTGGTGGGCTTTCCAGATACTCCTTCAGCTTGATGAAGGCCTCCTCGCACTCCCGTGTCCAAAGGAATCTGCTGTTGCATTTAAGACACTGGAAGTACGGATGACCTTTCTCCCCTCCAGCAGACATAAACCGGGATAAGGCTGCCAAGCGACCGGTGAGTAGTTGCACCTCCTTCACCGTCGTCGGGCACCTCATTGCCACGATCGCTGCGCACTTCTCTGGGTTAGCTTCGATTCCCCGCTCTGTTAAGAGGAAACCCAAGAACTTCCCAGCCTCCACGCCAAAAATACACTTCTCAGGGTTGAGCTTCAGCCTGTACTTGGCGATGGTGGTGAATAGTTCCTCCAGATCAGCTGCATGGTGCTTCTTCTCTTGGGACGTGACCACCATGTCATCTACATATGCATGTACATTCCTTCCCAGCATGGGCGAGAGCACCCTATCCATGAGTCGCTGGTAGGTAGCCCCTGCGTTCTTTAGTCCGAATGGCATGACCTTGTAACAATAGCAAGACCGTTCAGTCATGAACGCGGTCTTGCATTCATCCATCGGGTGCATTTTGATCTGGTTGTATCCTGAAAACGCATCCAAGAAGCTGAGCAGCTTCCCCCCTGACGCGCTATCCACTAGAGCATCTATACTTGGTAAGGGGTAAGAGTCTTTGGGGCATGCCTTGTTGAGGTCAGTGAAATCCACACACATCCTCCATTTGCCATTTGACTTCCGCACCAGCACCACGTTCGCTAGCCACTCTGGGTACTGGATCTCCCTGATGTGCCCTGCAGCAAGGAGCTTTTGCGCTTCGTCGTGGATCACCTTCCTCTTTTCCTCGTTGAATTTCCTTCGCCTCTGTCGCACAGGTCGAACCTTAGGATCCATTGACAGACGATGGCAAAGGAAATCGGGGTCGATTCCTGGCATGTCGGACGCAGACCATGCAAAGGCACCCATGTGCTTCTCGATAACACCGACAATCAGCTTTCGCTCTTCTTCAACGAGGGATTCCCCCAACTTGAACTTTTTCCACCTTATGTCCACTTCAACCCCAACTTGAACTTTCTCTCACTGGCGATGACCGCCCTCGCGATCCCTGACTCGCGAGGAGCTCTCGCGCCTTCCTCTTCTTCTTTAACCTGAGCTACCTGGGAGCCCCCCATCGTAGCGTTTTCCATCCTCCGAGCGCCCTGCGTTTCCCTAACCATCGATCGCTCTTCGTGCACACCAAGTGGTGGTGTTGTGGTGACGTGACATACGTTTCTCTTCTGCTTGAGGCTGTTCTCATAACAGCATCTAGCCTCAGCCTGATCCGACTTGATGGTTATTACGGTCCCCTCCATCGACGGCAGCTTCAGCTTCATGTGCCTCGTTGATGGTATTGCGCCCAACCTATTGAGTGTTGGCCTCCCCAACAAAATGTTGTACGTAGAAGGGGCGTTCACCACCAAGTACTTTATCCTTTCGGTGCGGGATGTCGTTCCATCAGTGAACGTTGTCCTCAGCTCCATGTACCCCCGCACCTCTACCTGATCCCCTGCGAAGCCGTAGAAACACCCGGTATACGGCCTTAGTTGATCAGGGGACAACTGCAACTTGTTAAACGTCGGCCAGAACATGACGTCTGCCGAGCTTCCTTGATCTACGAGCACTCTGTGCACTCGTCTTCCTGCCGTGATGAGGGAAATGACCACAGGGTCGTTATCGTGCGGGACAACGTCCCGTAGGTCAGCTTTCCTGAAGACGATATCTACTTCAAGGTAATGGCTTTCGTCTACCGAGTCTACCGCCATAACCGATCGAGCGTACCTCCTTCTCTGTGACACGGTGCATCCCCCACCAGAGAAGCCTCCCGCGATTGTTTGCACTTCCCCGTGCACAGGGACTTCATGCTGCTGTTCTCCAGCCTGGGATGCCGACGCGCGATCACCCTGCGGCTCGCGCAGGTAATCTGCCAGGAATCCGGATTTCACCAGCTCTGCCAGTTGATGTCCCAACGCCAAACAGGAGTGGAGTGTGTGGCGAAAGGCCTGGTGAGACTCACACCACTCATTCTTCTTCCTTCCAAGTACCTTATCTGTCTTCTCCGGCACTCATAGTCTCGCTGCTACAGTAGGAAGGGCGATGAGATCCGCCAATCCCACCATGAAATTGTATCTTGGGGGTGCATTATTCTCCCTTGCACGCCCCCTGCCCTTGTCCTTGCCTGGCGGATAGGGACGAGGTTTTCCTGCACCCTCCTCCCCTCCTTGGCCTCATGCACCCTTGCTTGGTGCTGCGGCTTCCCTTGCCCTCCACGCGGTCTTGGTGGCGCAACACTTCCTCTTTTCTCAGAAACCTCTGTTTCTGCCACTATGTGCGCCACCGCGCGTCGTCGGATCTCTGCAAAGGTGCTGGGATGGCTCCTGATGAGGGACTCAGTGAAGGGACCAAACAACACTCCCTTCTTAAACGCGTGCACCAGCATGTCCTCATCCTTGCTGGGCAGTCTAACCACTTGTGCTCCAAAGCGGTTGAGGTAGTCCTTCAGCGACTCGCCTTGGTACTGTCGTACATCGAACAAATCGTATGACACCACTGCGGGTGCTTTGTTAACGATGTACTGCTCAGTGAAAAGCTTTGAAAACTGAGGGAAAGAAGTGATATGTCCTTCTAGTAGGCTCACGAACCATTCCATGGCGATTCTGCTTAGCGTGCTCATGAACATTTTGCAGTACACAGCGTCTGAGCCCCCAGACAACATCATCTAGGTGTGGAACGCCGTCAGATGCGCCTCTGGATCTTCTACCCCTGTGAACGACGCCTTCACTCCCACTAGGTTGGGAGGCACCATGGTTCCCATGACTTCAGGGGAGAATGGCATGGGGAACGCTCTTGGAGGCGACGGTGGCCTCGACACCCTTTCCTCAACCGCGCGTTCCTTCTATGCCTGCAACGTCTTCCTTAGCTCTTCATTGACGCGATTCAGCTCGTCGTTCCTACTCTGCGACACAGCCAACTCCGTCTGCATCCTCTCTTGTTCAACTCTCGACGCCACGGCGTTGTCCTGCAGCGTGCGCACCATCTCCAGGATCTGCGCCATTGTCACAGCTCCTTCGTCAGCAGATGGCGCAGGTGATGGTTGTCTGTTTCTTGGCATCTTTCCCTAGCAAAGAACTTGGCAAAACTTTGGTAAGCTTCAAAAACTGTGGTGTATATGGGACCACGATTCACTCGTGCCCCACGGTGGGCACCAAATGATCCTGCCGACAACTTGCGCGTGGAGGAATCGCTTCGTTGCACTCTCTGCCCCATCTACGCGACTGTGTTATCTGCAAAATCACCCTCAGAACCTTCTCTAGGATCTCCAAACGCGACCTGCAAAACACATAGACGGCGCCTCTAGCGGCCGTTTGCACTCCGACGATCAAGTTAGATCACAGAACCACCAAATGAGAAAAACTAGTAGTGTGTGTGAAAACTCTTCCTTTCTCTTCTCTCCTGATTCTCTTTTATGCCTCTCTCTGTATCTGGGCCTAACAGAATTCTGTTATGCCCCTCTGGCATGTGTCAGAACCCTGTTATGCTTTCTGAGACAACGTACCTCCAGAATCAGTAGAGTGTGAGTGTCTGTGCGTGTCCGCGCGTCTCTGCGCTTGGCTGCGCTTGTCTGTACCTTTAGCGGTACGGAGTGCACCTTTATCTGGACCGCGCCCTTCTCAGATGATGACACGTGGAGGCATGCGACTCACATCTGACCATACACGTGTCACTACTTGAAGGGCTCTAGCGCTTCTCTTTGTGTGCTAAGTTATTCCCTTGCGGAGTAACTTAGCATATTTCTTCCATCTGGGTAAATCGCATACTCTCAGGAGAACGCCAGGTGTGGCTGGTCTAGACACACTCACAAAGCGTTGCTCTCTGCGTAAACGGCTTACCCTTCACGGTGTCACGCACGTAATGGGTTGAGGGAATAACCAATCACTGACCGGTTTGCTAGCTCCCTTAGGCCACTCTCGTGCACGATTCCCTGAGATGTGCTCATGCGAGGTCCATGCGTAACGCTCTCGCTGGGAGCCTCAGTCCCAGTTTAACTGCGTGTAAGACGGGACCCCGATGACCATGTACCCGATGACTGATTAGTGCTCTATTGCTTCTCGCATTCTGCCCCCAGGCGTTCATCTGGGAACTGGTCTCTTGGTGGCCACTTGGTTACTGACCACCGATCACCGTTCTGGGTGATTTGTCCCCTGACTTCTCTGCCGCCTGATCTGTCGGTGGTCACTTGGTTAGTGACAACCGATCACGTTCACCCCGATCTATCTGTCACCTGGTCCACGTGTCACCCTGCGAGTGGTCCACGTGGTTATCTTCTGCTGACGTCATCGACTACCGATGACCGACCGGATCAAAGGCGATGAACAGTGCAAAGACGCAAAGGGAATGAATGCAACAATGGGGTGAGCGCGGGATTTGGGGGTAACTTGAACGTTACATTTGCAACCCAAGAGGCGCTAACTAGGAGCCGTGAGATCGTGCCACGTGTCAAAGGATCAATCGCCCAGGGGAAACGCAAGGGTCTCTAGAGGCTGGCCGTACGATGGGCCACATGGCGCGCGATCAAGGGTAGCCCCAAATGGTGTTATAATCCCCATTTTAGAGGATGTCCAATCAGTCATTAAGAGCGCTCCTATGGTTCAGAGAGTGTCACGTCAATAATTCGAGAATTGTTGAGTCAGCAGGGAGTGACACGTCATCAGGGTGGCACATGGACGGCGTGGGCGAGGCCTTAGTCTTTGCGCTGAAGACAAGTCTTCGGCTTAAGACTGGGGGGCTTGTGTACCGCCCCGTATCCGGGCGTTGACAAAGTCAAGGTCAAAGTCAACGCCTGGAGTCAAAGTCAACACAAGGCGTTACCTAGGTGAAGAGACGCCAACAGCCAGCGTCGCCTAGGTGAAGGCGTCGCCCAACCAGGGCGTCGCCAAGATCAAATATCACTAAGGCAAGGCAATCACAGTGTGGTTCCCCGATACCCATGGGTAGGAAAGACCATGGAGGGAGCGACGCTGTGGGAAGGCCTCAGGTCCCGATGATCCGGGATAGTGATAAAGAGAAGAGAAAGGTGGCTTCAACGCCATAGTGACAGCACCAGTGTAGGGCAGCCTGACTCGTGAAGTACCCCTGCCGCCCCAGAGACGCCTTTGGGACAGATACGACTCGAGAGAAGGGTCACGCCCAGGGTAGCCGGGTGTAGGGTACGAGAGGAAGGCAGATACGCTCTCAAAGTGAGTGACTAGATGATTGGGGCGCGAGTTGGCCCCCCAAAAAGTCACCCCTTGCGCAGTAGCACTCCCAGGCAGGAGGACTCACACGTAGAAACGTCCCCAGATGGGCAGAAACGCCCCCAGATGGGGTCATGGCGTCGTGAGGCCCTCCACGTGTACGACAGCCAGGTCAGAATAGAAACACCCTTTAGTCAGGTACCAAGTAATTAAAGTCATTCAATACAGTTTCTGTTTCGAGCGTTTCAGGTACTATAAAGGCTCCCAAGCGTTTCAACGTCTTAAATGCGCTACGTTTTCTAATTAGACACGCTGATTGAGTGCGTTACGTTTGTGATTAAAAGCGCTTTAAGGCGCTTTAAATGCTTGGGTAGTTTAAATAGCGCTGAGAATGTTGGGAACGGGGTTGGGAGTTTTGGCAAATTTTCCCAGAATACACTTCAGTTGCTTGCTCGAAGTCGTGAGGCTACGCACAAGGGACTGGAAAAGAGGTTGTTTGCCAGAGCGAGAATATACACACAATACACAGTTCTTTTTACCACCTTCAGAATGCCATACGCGGTGCTCAGATACGGAGGTGCACAGTTTTGGTGTTTCTTGCTGGCTGACTTGAGCGTCGGAGTGCAAACGGCCGCTAGGGCGCCCTTTTGTCCTCTTTTTGCAGGAATCCACAGGTAACCAGTGGGAAGGAGTCCCTAGCTGACGGTTGAGGTCGCGCACAAAGACGTCACAGGTCAACCGGACGGAACAGCCAACACACCAACACTAAGAATGCTGATCTTGATCCTCTCAAGAACACACAACACTTCTCAGCAAACACATAGAAGAAATTTGTTCAATAGATACAAGGATTACACTTGTTACAGAAGTAAATCTGAAATCAATACAAGCAGAAATCCTATCTCACACTCTTTGATCAATCTCAATCTCTAAGCAATCTCAACTCTTTGAAAATCAGAATCTTATGGTTCTAAAAAGATTGTTATTTCTCAAATCTACTTTTCTGAATTTATTCAAAGATGTTTTGATGGCATTTCATGAAATTCTTCTTGAATCAATGTAGAGTAAATTGGGCGGAAGCAATGAATGATGGTGAGCAAGATCCTCCTAGGAGTGGTGTTGATCTTGTAGGGGCATGCTATCTGTGGTTATTGGGTGGTTCGGCCAGCCCAAGGGAAAAGATGAAGGAATTGAAGTTTAGAGCCTAGGATTCTAGGGAGAAGCAAAGTTGAGCACAAATGGGCAGCATAACTTTACTCACAATAAACTTGCAAATACAAAGAAATGGCCTCCCTATTTATAAGCTAGATGGCCGTGATTCTTAAGCTAATACATAATGAAATGTAAACCAAATGAAATGCAAAGCATAGGCCATGTGCTATGACCGGTCACACCTAGCAAGGTTCTAGAATGTTTCCTTCAAATGTGCTTTCTACACTACCCTATCTACTAAGTACCCCTATTGGGCCTTTATGCAACATATACAAGGCTTTCTCTCTTCCATCCGTGGCTTCATCCACTTGTGCTTGTACATGCTTAGCCATTGACCTTGTGAGAGGACCTAGACGGTCTAGTTCCACATCTAGACGCTCCATGGGTAGCTTCCCTTCTTCACGTCCTAGACGCTCATTCCTTGGAGCTAGACGCTCTCCTTGGTCTAGACGCTCTTCATGGTTTGGGCTTTGGCTCCCATGGCTAGATGTGCTTGGCCCTTCTCCATCATCCCCTCCCCCTTGGAAAGGATTTGTCCTCAAATCCAGCTCGTCATCGTCATTGGTACCTACAAATGGAGAAAGATCAATTACATTAAAAGTGTCATGTACTCCATATTCAAGAGGTAGGTCCAATTTATATGCATTGTTGTTGACTCGCTTGAGAACTTGGAAAGGTCCATCTCCTCGGGGACTTAGTTTGGACTTCCTTTGAGTTGGAAATCTATCTTTGCGAAGGTGAAGCCAAACTAAGTCTCCTTCCTCAAAAAATATTTCTCTCTTCCCTTTATTGTTGTATTTTGTGTACTTCTCATTTTGTTGTTGTATTTGGAGTTTAATCTTCTCATGCATTTTCTTTACAAAATCAGCTTTGATTACGCCTTCCTTATGCACAAAATCTTGTGGATTAGGAAGGGGTATCAAATCCATGGGTGTGAGAGGATTAAAGCCATATACTACTTCAAAAGGAGAAGCATTAGTAGTCTTGTGAACTACTTTATTGTAAGCAAATTCAATATGGGGAAGGTACTCATCCCAAGATTTGTGGTTGCCCTTCATGATAGCCCTAAGCATAGTTCCAAGAGATCTATTGACTACTTCGGTTTGTCCATCCGTTTGAGGATGACAAGAAGTTGAAAATTGTAGTCTTGTTCCAAGTTTACCCCAAAGAGTTTTCCAAAAGTGGCTGATAAACTTGGGATCTCTATCGGACACTATACTTCTAGGGAGACCATGGAGTCTCACCACTTCTCTAAAGAAGAGTTTAGACATATTTTGAGCATCATCTACTTTGTGGCATGGAATAAAATGGGACATTTTGCTAAAACGGTCCACTACCACAAAGATAGAGTCATGGCCTCTTGCAGTCCTAGGAAGTCCTAAAATGAAATCCATGCTAATGTCTTCCCAAGGAGCATTTGCAATCGGCAAAGGGGTGTAGAGTCCATGCGGCATTGTTCTAGACTTTGCTTTTAAACATGAGATGCATCTAGAACAATGTCGTTGGACATCTTTCCTCATGTGTGGCCAACAAAATTTTGCTTTTAAAAGATCTAGAGTTTTATCAACTCCAAAATGGCCCATGAGTCCCCCCTCATGTGATTCTTTGACAAGGAGTTTCCTATGTGTTCCTTGGGGAATGCAAAGTTTTCCCTCTTTAAAAAGATATCCCTCGGACACATAGTAACCTCCTTGCGCTCTATGTAGACATTGGGCATAGATGGATGAGAGTTCTTGATCTTCTTGGTAAAGCTCTCTTATGTGGTCAAATCCAAGAATTTGGGCACCCAATTTTGAAAGGAGTGTATGCCGTCTTGAAAGAGCATCGGCCACTATATTGGTGCTTCCTTTCTTGTATTTGATTACATAAGGCAATTGTTCAAGAAATTCCATCCATTTAGCATGTCTCTTGTTGAGCTTGTGTTGGCCCTTTAAATATTTTAAAGACTCGTGATCACTATTGTACCGTCCCGTATCAGGGCGTTGACTAAGTCAAGGTCAAAGTCAACAACAGGAAAGTCAAAGTCAACTCGAGGTGTCGCCCAGATGTAGGGACGCCAAGAGAAAGCGTCGCCTAAGCGAAGGCGTCGCCTAGGTGAAGGCGTCGCCTAGGTGAAGGCGTCGCCTAGGTGAAGGCGTCGCCTAGGTGAAGGCGTCGCCCTGGTGAGGACGTCGCCAGATTAAACAGTGTAAAAGCAAGGCAATCACGGTGTGGTTCCCCGATACCCATGGGTAGGAAAGACCATGGAGGGAGCGACGCCGTGGGAAAGCCTCAGGACCCGATATCTCGGGAAAGTGATAAAGAGAAGGAAAAGGTGGCTTCAAGGCCATAGTGATAGTACCAGTGAAGGGCAGCCTGACTCGTGAAGTACCCCTGCCGCCCCAGAGACGCCTTCGGGACAGATACGACCCAAGAGGAAGGTCACGCCCAGGATAACCGGGTGCAGGGTGCGAGAGGAAGGCAGATACGCTCTCAGAGTAAGTGGCTAGATACTTGGGGGCATGAGTTGGCACCCAAAAAGCCACCCCTAGCGCAGTAGCACTCCCAAGCAGGAGGGCTCACACGTAAAAACGCCCCCAGATGGGGTCATGGCGTCGTGAGGCCCTCCACGTGTACGACAGCCATGCCAGAATAGAAACACCCTCTAGTCAGGTGCCAGGTAATTAAAGATATTCAATACAGTTTCCCTTTCGAGCATTCAGGTACTATTAGGGCTCCCGAGCGTTTCAACGTCTTAAATGCGCTACGTTTCGTAATTAAGCGCTTTAATGAGTGCGTTACGTTTGAGATTAAAAGCGCTTTAAGGCGCTTTAAATGCTGGGGCAGTTTAAATAGCGCTGGGAATGTCGGAAAAAGGGTTGGAACCTTTGACAAATTTAGGAGAAACTCTCTGGTTGCTTGCCCGTGCTTGAGGATTACGTACAAGCGACTGGAGAATATTTTTGCCTGAAGGGGACAACACACACACACATATACACAGTTCTTTTACCACCCTTCAGAGTGCCACACGCGGTGCTCAGATACGTGGGTGGACAGTTTTCTTGGTGTTTCTTGCTGGCTGACTTGAGCGTCGGAGTGCAAACGGCCGCTAGGGCGCCTCTTTGCCCTCTTTTTGCAGGAAATTTGCAGGCATTCAGTGGGAAGGAGTCCTTAGCTGACGATTGAGGCCACGCACGAAGACGTCCCGGTCAACCGGACGGAACATTTGGCGCCCACCGTGGGACCGATATAAAACATCAGTCCCATCACACAAGTTCGTGAAAATCTACCAGGTTACGGTAGTGCTGAAGGAGGTTGGAGTGACAATGGCCCCCACCAGACGAAGATCAGCGCGCGCAGCCCCCGCAGACCTATCCATGCAGCAGGTCCTGGAAATAATGAGGGGGTTGCAGCAGGACATGGCGGATTCGAAGATGGAGCAGGAGCGCATGCAGGCAGATCTTGACGCCTCGCATGAGCGTAACGAAGAGCTCCACCATGCGAATGAGGAGTTGCGCCAGGGCCTGAGAAACGATAGGAGGCGGCCTGGGCATGACGAGATGGAGAACCACTCCCCACCAAGGGAGTTTTCCACTCCGTTCTCGCAGGAGATCCTAGACGCAGCAATCCCGAACACGTTCGCGGGACCCAAGGTAATTTTCACTGGGATGGAGGACCCGGAGACGCACCTCGCGGCATTCCACACGCAGATGGTCCTGATAGGCGGTTCTGATGCCGCCAAGTGCAAGCTCTTCATGAGCACCCTGACCGGGATGGCTATGGACTGGTTCATCAGCCTCCCCGAGGGCCATATCACATCTTTCCGCCAGTTGTCGCGGTTATTCAGAGAACAGTATCTGGCCAACAAGGCACCGTCGCCGGTCTCCTACGACCTGTTTGACGTGAAGCAGTATCAGGGGGAGACCCTGAAGGAGTATATCAATCGCTTCGGGGCCCAGGTCGTGAAGGTTGGAACAACAGAGGAGCCTATGATCGTGTACGCATTTGTGAAAGGCGTATGCCCAGGCCCCTTTGGAGAATCTATTATCCGCAATCGCCCTAGGACTTTCGCAGAATTACGGCGTAGGGCGGTGGAGCATATCGCTTCGGAAGGGGAGGTATGTGTGAAGCGCACTAGTACCGTGCCCTCACGCCCAAGGGGACCGGCGCGAGCTCAACCCGTCAGAGTCAATGAGACCACGACGGGGAGAAAGAAGCCAGAGGCGAGACGCCCCTACGAGGCCAGAAAGCCCCAGCCTCGGGGCCCCGCAGGAGGCGAACGCCCCACTAGAGAAAGAGCAAGACCGGCGAGGTACAACTTCGTAGTCGAGTTGAAGGATTTGATCGCCGTGCCCAACATAGCCGAGAGGCTGAGGCGACCGGCGAAGACTGACAAGGTGCTAGGGCCCCGTAAAGACTCTTGGTGCGAATTTCACGAGGCTTTCGGGCACCAAATTGATAATTGCCTGTCGTTGGGCTACCAGCTAGATAAGCTGGTGAGGACTGGGTTTTTGAAAGATTATGTCGCAGAGTTCACCACGACCGCCACCCTGCCATCGCCGACGGATGAGCCAGCACACAAGATGCCTGTGCTTGGCGAGGTCCACACCATTGCTGGAGGTTTTTCCGGCGGAGGACCCACCGCCTCCCAGCGGAAGAAATACGCGAGGGGGGTAAATTCAATCGAAGAGAGGGTCTCGGGGGAGCCCTGGGAGTCAGATATTGTGTTCACAAGAAGGGATCTCCGAGATGTGGTGCCCCATGACAACGATCCCGTTGTCATCTCGGTCGTCACGGCTGGAAGAAAGGTCCACCGAGTGCTTGTTGATCAAGGAAGCTCGGCAGACGTCATGTTTCTGTCGACTTTTAATAAGTTACGGCTGTCCCCCGATCTACTGAGTCCCTATACGGGATGTTTGTATGGGTTCGGGGATAACCAGATAGAGGTCCGGGGGTACCTGGAGTTGAGGACTACGTTCACGGACGGAGAGGCCTCCCGAACAGAGAGCATTCGGTACCTCGTCGTTAACGCCAATTCTGCCTATAATATTTTGCTGGGCAGACCGGCGTTATACCGTCTGAGTGCAATATCCTCCACCCGGCACATGAAGATGAAGCTACCGGACCTCAGTGGCCGGGTGATAGTCATCAGATCAGACCAAGAGGAGGCAAGAAAATGCTACGAAAACAGCCTGAAGACGAAGAGAGGCGTTTTCATGGTGTACGAACGTCCACCGAGCGCGGACGCAACGATGATCGAGGCGACGCCCGCTGGGCAAACCCCCGAAGAGGCCATAGCAGAAAGGGCGATGCCCGAAGCAGATGCGCCAATGGAGGAAGCACACGTGGAGGAGGCGGCGCCCGTAGAAGAAGCGGCGCCCGCCGATGATGATAATAGGGAGCAACCCGCGACCAACATCCTAGAGAGGGAGATTGGCGGCAAAGCTTTCAAGTTAGGAAGCTCGCTAAACCCAGAAGAACGGGAAGGGGTGGCGGAAGTGATTTCGCGCCACATGGATGCCTTCGCGTGGTCCGCCTCGGACATGCCGGGCATCGACCCCGATTTTCTGTGCCACCACCTCAGCATGGACGCCACGGTTCGCCCCGTGCGTCAGAGAAGGAGGAAATTCAATGAGGAGCGACAACAGGTGGTGAAGGACGAAACGCAGAAGCTGCTGAGTGCTGGCCACATTAGGGAGATTCAGTACCCTGAGTGGCTCGCCAATGTCGTTTTGGTGAAGAAGGCAAACGGGAAATGGAGAATGTGCGTTGACTTCACGGACCTGAATAAGGCGTGCCCGAAGGATTCCTATCCGCTGCCCAGCATTGACGCCCTAGTGGACAGCGCGTCTGGCAGCAAAGTGTTAAGCTTCCTGGACGCCTTCTCAGGTTATAACCAAATCAAGATGCACCCCAGGGACGAGAGCAAAACTGCGTTCATGACTGAAACATGCAGTTATTGCTATAAGGTGATGCCTTTCGGACTCAAAAATGCGGGCGCCACGTACCAGAGGTTAATGGATAAGGTCTTGGCGCCAATGCTCGGGAGGAATGTATACGCCTATGTGGACGACATGGTGGTGGCGTCGCAGAACAGGATGCAGCACATGGCAGACTTGGAGGAATTGTTCAACACGATATCCAAGTACCGCCTCAAGTTGAACCCCGAGAAGTGTGTTTTTGGGGTAGAGGCCGGTAAATTCTTGGGTTTTCTGCTCACCGAGAGGGGTATAGAGGCGAACCCCGACAAATGTGCGGCCATTATTGCCATGCGGAGTCCGACATCGGTAAAGGAGGTTCAACAGTTGACAGGGCGGATGGCGGCGCTCTCGAGGTTTGTTTCCGCTGGAGGAGAAAAGGGGCACCCGTACTTCCAGTGCCTCAAGAGAAACAGTCGCTTTGCATGGACTGAGGAATGCGAAGCGGCTTTCGTTAAACTGAAGGAGTACCTGGCGACGCCTCCGGTTCTCTGCAAACCGGTAACGGGCGTGCCCCTCCGTTTGTATTTTACTGTAACAGATAGGGCCATCAGTTCTGTGTTGGTACAAGAGCAGAGCCAGAGTCAGAAGCTCATCTACTTTGTAAGCAAAGCCTTACAGGGAGCCGAGACAAGGTACCAGGCGCTGGAGAAGGCGGCGCTGGCGGTAGTGTTCTCGGCTAGGAGGCTCCGTCATTACTTTCACAGTTTCACGGTGGTGGTAATGACCAACCTCCCCATACAGAAGGTGCTGCAGAAGCCCGATGTGGCAGGCAGAATGGTACGCTGGGCTGTGGAACTGTCGGAATTCGACATACAGTACGAGCCTAGAGGATCCATTAAGGGGCAGGTGTATGCGGATTTTGTAGCAGAACTTTCGCCCGGAGGTGAGCAAGAAGTAGAGGCGGGTTCACAGTGGCTGCTCTCGGTTGATGGTTCCTCAAACCAGCAAGGGAGTGGTGCGGGAATAGTGCTGGAAGGACCCGACGGCATACTAATCGAGCAGGCCTTGCGTTTTGCCTTCAAGGCAAGTAACAACCAAGCAGAATACGAAGCCTTGATTGCAGGAATGCTCTTGGCCAAGGAGATGGGCGCACAGAACCTCCTGGTGAAGAGCGACTCCCAGTTGGTCACGGGGCAGGTGTCGGGTGGGTTCCAGGCGAAGGACCCACAGATGGCGGCGTATCTCAAATACGTCCAGTTGTTGAGAGGGGCGTTCAATGCTCTTGAGTTGATACACGTCCCGAGGGAGCAGAATGCCAGAGCTGACCTGCTTGCAAAGCTGGCCAGCTCAGGCAAGGGGGGTAGACAGAGGACAGTGATCCAGGAGACCCTCAAAGCTCCGCGTCGATTCGTGGAAGACAACAGGGTGGATGTCCTCCAGATTTATGCATCAAGGGGAAGGCCGAGGAGTCATTCCTCATTAACCCAAGATACGCAGAGGGCGCCCCGCATCAGTATATACGCGGGTGTGTCTGAGGAAGAGCAGATGCAGGTTTGTGTCCTGTCCACGGGAGACACCTGGATGACGCCCTATAAACGGTACCTGGCGGATGGGGCCCTTCCAGTGGACCCTGAAGAGGGTAAGAAAATCAAAAGGAACGCCGTAAGATATACCTTGGTGGATGGGGTGTTGTTCAGGCACGGTTTCACTCACCCTATCCTAACATGCGTCAGTGGCGATGAGTGCACCAGGATAATGGCGGAGCTACACGAAGGCATCTGCGGAAGCCATGTAGGAGGAAGATCCTTAGCCTCCAAGGTAATACGCGCAGGTTTCTTCTGGCCAACAGTGAAAGAGGATTGCGCACGGCACGCCCAACGGTGTAGGCAATGCCAAAAGCATGCCGACTGGCACAAGGCGCCGCCTGAAAAGTTGCGGTCCATATACAGCCCGTGGCCTTTCCACACATGGGGTATTGACATCTTGGGCCCTTTCCCACTGGCAATCAGGCAGATGAAGTATCTGATTGTCGCCATCGAATACTTCACCAAGTGGATAGAGGCAGAGCCCGTGGCACAAATCACCGCGCATAAGGTACAGCATTTTGTGTGGAGAAACATCGTGTGTCGCTTTGGCGTGCCTAGGCGCCTGATATCTGACAATGGGACCCAATTCACCAGTCAGCAGTTAAGAAATCTGTGCGCGGAAGTGGGAATCAAGCAAGTGTTCGCGTCGGTTGAACACCCCCAGACCAACGGACAAGTAGAGTCAGCAAACAGAGTTTTGCTGAGAGGGTTAAAAAGAAGGTTAGAGAAGGCCAAAGGGGCATGGGCGGAAGAGGTGCCAAGGATTGTATGGGCATACCACACCACGCCTCAATCCTCCACTATGGAGACGCCTTTCAGTTTGGTGTACGGGTCGGACGCGATGATTCCAGTAGAAATACACGAAAGCTCACCGCGTTTTCAAAACTTTGTGGTGGAGGAATCTAATGAGGAGAGGCGGGTAAACTTGGATCTGCTAGAAGAGGCCAGGGAAGAAGCTAGAATAAAAGCTGAAGCGATGAAGAGAAGAGTGGAGCGGCAATATAGCTCTAAAGTAAAGCCACGACAGTTTCAGGTGGGCGACCTGGTGATGAGGAAAGCTCACCCTTACGAGTTGGAGAATAAGCTGTCTCCGAAGTGGACCGGGCCCTTCAGAGTTACTGAGGCTAAGGGCAACGGTTCGTACAACCTGGAGACTTTAGATGGAGGCCCTATCCCGCGCAGTTGGAATGCAGCCAACTTAAAATTTTATTTCAGTTGATTTATGTAAGCAGCATGTAACAGTTTAGTTGAAGGGGACGCTCTCTTTCCCTTTTGGGGGTTTTTTAATGAGGTCACCCTAATGAATGGAATAACCAGTTGAGAAAAAGAAGTGCTTTGGTTTTCAGCCATTATTTTCCCTTGTTAGAAGTAATGTGATGCGCCGCCTAGGCCATGGCGTCGCCAAGGAAGAAGGCGTCGCCTAGGTCTTGGCGTCGCCCAGAAAGAAGGCGTCGCCTAAGTAAAAGCATGCATCGTGGGCAGAACGAGACGAAAGGAAGTCGCGCGGTATATGAGGCATATGAAAAGTAAAGTGGCATTGTAAAGAGTTATGATATTGGAAAATTGTTGTTACAAGCAATGTTCGGTACAAAATGCAAAAACACAAACAGGCCGCTTCTCAGCGCTCATCAGAGTCATCACTAGAGGAAGGCGAAGCCCCTTTCCCAGCCCGCAGCGCTCGAGTAAGTCGTGACCTCTTTTCTTGGCTTATTTTCGAACCTGCACAAGGGGAAAAGATGCGTTAGAGACACCATGAAGAAAGACAGGCACAGTTAGAGAGTAACGGAGGTCGAAGTTGCTTAAGGCAGTGGTCCTTACTTATGTACTTCTCAAGAGTCCTAGCGTTGAACTCCAAGCTGATCACCGTAGCGGAGTCAAAACCTCCCGCCTTGGCAAGAATCCGGCAAGCTATTTGATCACTTGGAGCCAGATTCTTGAGGGGTTTGGCTTTGAGGGTTTTTTCCTCTCTCACCCAGTGCAGCGGAAATCCATCGAGGGCGTCGGGAACAAGATCAGTACAGCAGATCTTGAAGAACCGGCCTTTCCACCCCGTGAACGAGCTTTGGAAGGGTGTGAAGAGAACTCTTCCGGGAACATTGCTGAGAGTTACCCAGAGGTTGTGTCTCTGTCTCTTTACCTCAAAAAAGTGGAGAAAGAGGTCAACCGAGGGTGCACAACCCAGAAACCCAAAGAGAATATCGAAGGCTTTGACAAAGGCCCAGCTGTTGGGATATAACTGGGCTGGAGCCACGTTGATCTCCGTCAGCAGTTCCTTCTCGAACCGGGAGAAGGGTAAGCGCACCCCGATGGTCTTGAACACCACTTGGTAAAAGTAAAAGAAAGGGACCCCGTCGTTCGCTCGTCCGTCCCCACACACTGGCTCCCCCAGAGTGCAAGGGAGCACAGCGATGTCGTCATCGTGCCTCCTCGCGAAGGCCCGATGGTGGTAAGAACACAACTCCCCTTTGTGTTCCCGTACGGCCCTAGTGGAGAGCAAACATGAACACTCATCAAGAAGTTCGCTCGAGGCCCAAGGGTACAAGTCTTTGGGACGGACCCTGGAGGAAGCATCGTGAGAAGACATTCTTTAACAAGATCAAGATGGCTGGAAATGCGAGAGTTGAGCGAGGGGAGCAGTTAGAACAACCCTTCGACAGAGAAGAAAGGGTGCAAGAAGAAAGAACGCAAGTAGGTTGTGAAGAGTGAGAAAATGGTGAAGATAGTTCCAGAGTTTGAAGAGTTAAATAAAGCGCATAGAGCGCCAAACGACACGAACGGATGCACCGTGCGATTGATACACGTGGCAGAGGGTGAAAGGATGACGTTGCCACCACTGGTTTAAGTCAGAAAACGTCGTATCAGCAGAATATCCAGTGGTACGATGCGCCGTCGAAAATGAGCCAGGGGTACAGCAGGAGTCAGAAAATGAAATAACTGGATACCCCACCGACCATTTAAGCAGCGCCACGTGGATCAAGTCGAATGACAGAAGGTCCCATCAGCTGTACAAGAAGCGCCACGTGGATGGCGCAGGCAAAGCCTTGGGCTCTTCGCTGTTATCAGGCGTTGACCAAGGCAAGAATTAAAGTCAATGTCGAAGTAAAGGTAACGCCCGAGGCGTTGCCAGGAAAGACGTAAAGGGCGACGACAGACGAGAAGTCGCGGGCGTCGCCAACCCAAATACCGACTGGCATTACCTCCCCGATACCCACAGGTAGGAAAGACTGAGGAGGGAGAAAAAATCAGAGAAAGGCAAAGTAGTTGCAGGCGTCGCCTCCCCGATACCCACAGGTAGGGAAGACTGTGGAGGGAGACGAGACCGTCAAACGCCAGCGAGTCACTGGCAGGGTGTTCCCCGATACCTATGGGCAGGAAAGACCATGGAGGGAACAAACACCCCACAGCACTCAGCGTTTTAGACACCCGGGGACGATACGGTGCTGCTTTGGCAGGCCTCTCCTTAGGCGTGGGCGCCGAGTGCTAAAAGATCAAAGAAAGAGCCTTTCGGTATCAGAGTCGTCCCGTGGACGATACGGCGCCCCTCAGTGAGCCTCTCCATAGGCGTAAGGGTTGGCGAGCGACCTTACCTCATCATACCAAACCGCCCAACGAAGTGTGAGAAACGAGCGGGATACAGATAAAATAAGTAAAGCGTACGAAGGGAAAAGATGAGAACGAGATCGCATAGGCGGAGTCGTATGTGAAAAAGAAATAAGGACAACCATGCGAGTGTCCCGAATCAATAACAAGAGTGTGGATAGTTCAAAGAATTACAAGTTTTTGGCAGATGAAATTAAAAAGCGAAGGTAAAAAATGAAGAGTTAAGCTTGAAGAGGAAGGTGGCGGATGAGGGGCAGCAGTTCAATCGTTCAAATCCATGGGCACGACCTTCCCGTCGACTACGTGGTGTGTGGGGTCGCAGTTTGAAAGGTTGACGCCGGGATTCTCGCAGGACGCCTGGGACAGGGCTTCTTGGAACCCCTCCTCGAAGGTGCCCGCCATCTCCTGGATAAGGGACGTTTTCTCCTTCTCCAGCTCCTCAATGGCGGCGTCTCCGGAGGCCACCTGTTTCTCCAGAGCCTCTTTCTCCACACGAAGCCGGCTAACCTCGACCTGCAGCTCGTCGTAGTCAACTCGGAGAAGGTCCATAGCTTTGGCCTGCGTGGCCATTTCCTCCTCTATCCGTTCCACCTTGGCAGTTTGTTCACAGCAGCGGTCCTTCAGGTCCTTTTGGGTTTCCGCGTCTGCTTTGACCAATTCCTGAAGACCCGCTACCTGTACTTGGAGAGCAACTTCACGGGCGTAGAAGTCAGCCTGGAGCTCCAAGGCCTCTGCCAATTTCCTCTCAGCTTCTACCCTGGACTCTTGTGCTTGGTTCAGAGAGGAACAATAAGCCTCGTTCTGGCGTCCCAGGGCCTTCATCTCCTCCTCCAGGGTGGTTGCTTTCGTTTCCAAGGCCTGGAGGGTTTGGGTTTGCAAGACAGCGTTTCTGGCCTGGGAGCGCCATTCAAGAGCCACCGCCAAGAAGGCCCCCAGATAGAAAGGCATACCTTCCCTCCTGTCGGTACCTTCCGACATAGTCCCGCCACTGAAACCCCTCATCAGATGCATGATTGGAGGGGGGATGGCAATGAAGTCGGGGGCGGCAACATCGGGAGCCGGGGAAGCAGTGGTTTCTGGCGGCGGCAGAGGCGGCGCAGATTCAGCACCTTCGCTCCTTTCCTCTTGGAGAATCATAGGAGGGAGTGAGGTTGCGCTTGGAGGGTTGTCCATAAAGGGGTTCCCTCCCTGCGGCGGCGTCTCTACCAAAAGAGGAACCCGCGCGGATTTTCTCCTCTTGAAGGGTGCCACGCCTTCTGATTCCTCATCATCTGACAGAATCTCCAAAACCCTTTTTCCTTTGTCAAGGGGGGTTGGAGCCGGTGACGAGGCCGCAGCTAGGGGCACAGCGGCGATAGGCGAAGGAGAGTTGGGAGTTGGAAGCACGTCAAAGCCAGGTGGAGACGTCGGAGATGGGCTAGAAGCACCCTCAGCAGTGACTGGCGGCGGCGGTGTCGGAGCCGGCGGGAGAATCGGATTGGCAGTAGGGCTGGAGGAGGCGCCTGCCTTGGCAGCACGAGCCTCCTTCAGTGCTTTCGCCAACATCATTCTTTTGGAAACGCCCATCACCGATCCTACACCAAGGCAGACCAAACAGCAAGGATTAGTACTAAAACAGCTACGCGAATTCACGATACGCGAAGAGACGTGAAATGCAAGTAACATGGTACAAGTGTAAAACAAGCATAATAGTATGGGGAAACAAACGATCGATAGCAGGCTGTTCGTAGCAAGAAAGATGAGGGGAGAGCCCCTTACCAAAATAGGTGGTCAGGGCGTGGGCATTGTACTCGCTAACGACCAGCTTCAAGGTATCAAAGACGATCCCCAACCCCGCCAAGGCTTTGCTTACCTCCCTATCGGCGGGGGATAGCTCTTCCAGGGTTTTGGCCCTGAGCAATTTGGGGCGTTCCGTCCAGTAAAGGGGGAAGCCATCCAAAGCTGTGGGATCATGCTTGGCGCAGCACACCCTGAAGAACTTCCCTTTCCAGTTCTTGTAAGAATTCTGGAAGAGGGAGAGGAGGATCCTGCCAGCGATCCCGGAAAAGCTTACCCAAAAGCTTTTCCCCTGTTTTTTCACCTCAAAAAAATGCAGGAAGACATCTACGGAAGGAGGAATGCCCAGGTATCCACAAAGAATTTGAAAGCCCCTCACAAATGCCCAGCTGTTGGGATGAAGCTGGGCGGGGGCAGTGTTGATTTCAGTAAGAAGCTCCCGTTCGAAGGGAGTGAACGGGAGACGCACTCCTACGCGCTTGAACACGGTCTGGTACATGAAGAAGAAGGGTTTCCCCTTTCTAGGTCTGTCGTCCAAACAAACAGGTTCCCCAGGCCTGCCGGGACGGATGGATATGTGGGCGTCGTGTGTGCGGCAGAAGGCGTTAAAGCTGTACAAATGGGGATCCCCCCGGTGAGCTTCCAGGTCCTGGAAAGAAGTCAGGCTGGTGCATTCACTCAGGAGCTCATCGGAGGCCCAAGGGTAGAAGGCTTTGTAGTTGGATTTGGGAGTCGTAGGGGAAGAATCAGGCTTCGCGTTCGCGCGCGTCATGGTGAAAATAGATAGCTGGAGAAAGAAGAGAGGAAAAAGGGTTTAGCAAGTTTAACCATTGCAAGAAGGGGAAAGAACCCCAGGAAGCGTCGCCCACGCGAGAAAAATCAGGGGAGGAAGAAGAAGCGGAGAAATGCAGTAATACGTGAATAACAACAGTCCCAGGCAGTTCAATAAATCAATCTAATGCGACGAAGGGGAAAGGTCGTGGGTATCCGAGATCATACCTTTGCTATTGGAATGGAGGCAGCAGAAGGCACAGGAAGGAGAGAATCGCAGTTGCAGAGAAAAAAGGTTTTCGAAGGCGATGAACAGTGCGGAGTTGCAGAGCGAATGAATGTAACAGTAGGGTGAGCGCGAGGTTTGGGGTAACTTAAACGTTACATTTCGTAACCCAAGAGGCGCAAATTGAGGGCCGCCGGATCGAGCCACGCGTCAGAAGGTCGATTGCCCAGGGGAAGCGCAAAGGTCTCTAAAGGAGGGCCACGCGATGGGCCACGTGGCGCGCGATAAAGGGTAGCCCAAAAGGTGTAATCATCCCCATTGCAGGGAACGTCCAATCGGCCATTAAGAATACCCCTGTGGTTCAGATAATGTCGCGTCATTAATTCGAAAATCTGCTGAGTCAGCAGAGAATGACGCGTCATCAAGAAAGCACGTGGATGGCGGGGGCAAGGCTTTAGTCTTTGCGCTGAAGACAAGTCTTCGGCTTAAGACTGGGGGGCTTGTGTACCGTCCCGTATCAGGGCGTTGACTAAGTCAAGGTCAAAGTCAACAACAGGAAAGTCAAAGTCAACTCGAGGTGTCGCCCAGATGTAGGGACGCCAAGAGAAAGCGTCGCCTAAGCGAAGGCGTCGCCTAGGTGAAGGCGTCGCCTAGGTGAAGGCGTCGCCTAGGTGAAGGCGTCGCCCTGGTGAGGACGTCGCCAGATTAAACAGTGTAAAAGCAAGGCAATCACGGTGTGGTTCCCCGATACCCATGGGTAGGAAAGACCATGGAGGGAGCGACGCCGTGGGAAAGCCTCAGGACCCGATATCTCGGGAAAGTGATAAAGAGAAGGAAAAGGTGGCTTCAAGGCCATAGTGATAGTACCAGTGAAGGGCAGCCTGACTCGTGAAGTACCCCTGCCGCCCCAGAGACGCCTTCGGGACAGATACGACCCAAGAGGAAGGTCACGCCCAGGATAACCGGGTGCAGGGTGCGAGAGGAAGGCAAATACGCTCTCAGAGTAAGTGGCTAGATACTTGGGGGCATGAGTTGGCACCCAAAAAGCCACCCCTAGCGCAGTAGCACTCCCAAGCAGGAGGGCTCACACGTAGAAACGCCCCCAGATGGGGTCATGGCGTCGTGAGGCCCTCCACGTGTACGACAGCCATGCCAGAATAGAAACACCCTCTAGTCAGGTGCCAGGTAATTAAAGATATTCAATACAGTTTCCCTTTCGAGCATTCAGGTACTATTAGGGCTCCCGAGCGTTTCAACGTCTTAAATGCGCTACGTTTCGTAATTAAGCGCTTTAATGAGTGCGTTACGTTTGAGATTAAAAGCGCTTTAAGGCGCTTTAAATGCTGGGGCAGTTTAAATAGCGCTGGGAATGTCGGAAAAAGGGTTGGAACCTTTGACAAATTTAGGAGAAACTCTCTGGTTGCTTGCCCGTGCTTGAGGATTACGTACAAGCGACTGGAGAATATTTTTGCCTGAAGGGGACAACACACACACACACATATACACAGTTCTTTTACCACCCTTCAGAGTGCCACACGCGGTGCTCAGATACGTGGGTGGACAGTTTTCTTGGTGTTTCTTGCTGGCTGACTTGAGCGTCGGAGTGCAAACGGCCGCTAGGGCGCCTCTTTGCCCTCTTTTTGCAGGAAATTTGTAGGCATTCAGTGGGAAGGAGTCCTTAGCTGACGATTGAGGCCACGCACGAAGACGTCCCGGTCAACCGGACGGAACAACTATGGATGACAAATTCTTTGGACACAAGGTAGTGTTCCCAAGTCTTTAGGGCTCGCACAAGAGCATAGAGCTCTTTGTCATAGGTGGGGTAGTTGAGGGTGGCACCATGTAGTTTTTCACTAAAATAAGCAATGGGATGTCCACCTTGCAACAAAACCGCACCTATGCCTACCCCCGATGCATCACACTCTATCTCAAAAGTTTTGGAAAAATTTGGGAGAGATAGGATGGGTGCATTGGTGAGTTGAGCTTTTAGCCTTTGAAAGGCTTGCTCATGCTTTTCATTCCAACAAAATGCAACATCTTTTTTAACAAGTTCATTCAAAGGAGATGCTAGACTAGAAAAATTAGGCACAAACCTTCTATAGAAGCTAGCTAACCCATGAAAACTTCGTACATCACTTACATTTTGTGGAGTTGGCCACTCGCGGATGGCTTTGATTTTCTCGGGATCTACATGCACCCCCTTATTGTTTACTATGAAGCCTAAGAAGACTACACTATCTACACCAAAGGTACACTTATCCCTATTTGCAAAAAGACTATTTTTCCTAAGAACTAGAAGAACTTCCCTAAGGTGACTTAGATGGTCTTCTAGGGTTTTACTATATACTAAAATATCATCAAAGTAAACTACTACATATTTACCTGTACAATCCCTCAAGGTGTGATTCATAAGCCTCATGAATGTACTTGGGGCATTAGTAAGCCCAAAGGGCATCACCAACCACTCGTATAATCCAAATTTTGGTCTTAAAAGCGGTTTTCCACTCATCACCTTCCTTGATTCGAATTTGGTGATATCCACTTTTAAGATCAATTTTGGAGAATAGAGTTGACCCATGCAATTCATCAAGCATATCATCAAGCCTTGGAATTGGATGCCTATACTTGATGGTGATGTTGTTGAGGACCATCTTAACTCGCTTCTGAGCCACGACCCGGACGAACCCTCGTGTTCCATAGACAGGGAAAACGACTTCCACATCCGAGTCCGCATCCCTCCCCGAGGGATGCCCATTTGCGCTGACGACAGGGCCACCAATGGGGTGCCCTTCGTTTTTGTTTACTCCGCGATCTTCAAAAGGTTGAAGCTGCGACTCCCCTTCACCTTCTTCGAGAAAGAGCTGATGATGGAGTTGAACGTCGCGCCCTGCCAACTCCACCCCAACACCTGGGCCTTCATCCGGGCGTTTCAGATCCTGTGCAACCACTTTGGGCACAACGCCTCGGTGGAGGTGTTCCTTTACTTCTTTGAGGCGAAGAAACCAGGGGATAGGTTTTGGGTCAGCCTGAACGGGGATGCTGGACGGGTGCTTCTGGGCCTGTACCAGCAGTCCTTCAAAGACTGGAAGGGCAGATTTTATATGATATCCGCCACCCCACAAAGCCCTCATCTGCTCGAGGGGTACCCCCTCTACTGGGTCCCCCAGGTTCAATTTAAAAAACCCAAGGACCTCGAGACCATGGCCCCCTACGAGCGCGAGCTGTGTGGGCTGCTCCTGGGGGCTAAGTATGACTCCGCTCGCCTCATCAAGGATGAGTTTGATGTGGTTTCCCTGAAGAAATATATAGGTAGTTCTTTCTCTGCCGCCCCTTAGGACATTTATACCTCCTCATGCATGCTCTTATACCTTTCACCTTGCTTGCGTCTCTTAGCTGTCTAATTTTCCTCTTTCTTGCCTATGCAGATTCAATGTCAGGGAAAGATAGGAGGTTATCGGTGTTGGAGCTCGCTAAACGCCGAGCGGCCAAAGGGACTGGCTCTTCCTCTTCCACCACTGAGCCAATCGAAGCCCCTCCGCTCTCGGTCGCGCCAGCCGAAGGCCCCGAGCAAGGGAAGAAAAGGAAAAGACTGGTGAAGGCTTCTTCGCTGGTACCTGCTGCTGCTGCTGCCTCAGTGGAAGAGGAAAGCTCAGGCTCCCCCCTCATTCACCGCCAGAGGAAGAAAGCAGTGGTTGAGGGGGTCTCGTCTCTCCAGCCTGGAGGGATAGAGGTGGTAGAGGTAGAGGAAGGTTCACCACCTCCCTCTCCCTCTACTCGACCTGCCCCAGAGCCCGCATGCCCACCTTTCCCTGGCCAAAAATCGCCCCCAATCTCTCAACCGCCAACTTCCCCCCCAGCAGGCCAATCACCTGGTCCATCCGCTCACCCTGCTGGGGGTGTTTCTGCTCAAAACGAGTGTGCCCCGCCTCCAATAACAATCTCCACCGCCAATGCTGAACATGGTGGGTCTGGCTCGTGCCCAAGCAACACTGGAGCCAACCATGAGAACTTCAGCAGAGTTATCTCCATGGTGCGACAGCACATCAGCAATGGGGAGCTCGTCGACTGGAGCGGGGAGGAGATAGACGCACACCTTGCCAAGCAGGTGGTGCTCTCGCTGGAGTTCTCCACCCAGCATCGCAAGCAGAAAGCCCTGGAGAAAAGGGTGAAGGAACTTGAGCACGACAATGAGTCGCTGCACAGTGACCTTGAAGCCGCTCAGGGGGCTGTCGAGCTGATGCGAGGCATGGTGGAGAAGGCCAGGAGGGAGTACTTGCTGCAGGTCCAGGAGACCATCAAGATGGAGATCTTGATGGGGCAGACTGTTGGTCCTCTGGACTGCAAGGTGGCAGAGCTACAGGCTGAGAATTCTTCTTTGCTTGAACGGAGTCAGATGGTGGAGGAGTTACAGGCTGAGAACGCCTCCCTCCGCCAACAGGATTCTCAGCGGGTGGAGATGCTCAAGGCCGCCAAGGAGGCAACTGCTGCTGCCGAAAAGAAGCTTGAGGAGGCAGTGGGCAAGCTGTCTGAGGCTGCCTCCTCCCTTGCTACCCTTACCACGCAGAGGGATGCTGCAGAGGCTTTGAGGCGAAGTCTGGAGGCGGAGAAAGAGGACTTGATGAACGTGGGCGCCGATTCCCTCATTGATGGATTCGAGCTGGCGCTCGAGCAAGTCCGCTGCGTCCTCCCAGAACTGGACCTTGCGCAATTCAGCATTCATCACTCGGTGGTAGATGGAAAACTTAGGCCTCCTACTCCCTGAATCTCTTCTTTTTTGTAATTTTGACTTCTTCTGTACAAAGTTTCATTCTGTAACCTTATGTTTCTGCACCATTCAACTCTTTGTAACTGACAATTGTATGAACATCTCTGGTGATATACCTTGGTTTCAATTGCTCAATTTCTCTTTGTATTTTCTTTGGACTCCACTTATCTTTATGTGCGCGACTAACTGTTAGCTAGTTTAAGTTCAGCGCGATCTTGGGCTTTACCTTTCCTTTCGCACACGACTAAGTGTTAACCAGCTTAGGCTTAGCGCGATCTGCTTCTCTTACTCTATGCGCGCGACTAAGTGTTAACCAACTCAAGCTTAGCGCGATTTGCTTCTCTTACTCTTTGCGCGCGACTAAATGTTAACCAACTCAGGCTTAGCGCGATCTGCTTGATCTCGACTGGCTACTCCCTCAGCTTGGTGTTTAACGGTCCTCGCGCGCTGCTTTGTACTACTAGCTAATTACCGACAACTCATCAGTGATCGCTCTTTAGTCCTTACTTAGCTTCTCTGTCGCTCTAGCGCTAAGTGCATAAAGGACCTTGACATCGACTGCTCAAAGTGAGGTCTCATATTGGGAAAAGGAAGTGTTTCTCGCTAACCCCTTTCCCTTTCCCCGAGGTCATCACCCTTTGGCGGGTTGAGTTGCTCACTCCCTGTCTCACTCCTGGGGTGAGAAAGGTTTTCTGACTGAGAGTCTTACTGGGCCAATATTGGTGCGTGCCAAGTGGGTAAGGACGTTTTGTCAAAACCTTTCCTTTCCCTCTCTTGGTCTTACTAGCACCCCTGGCTTTTCAAACCTTTCTGCTTGCGCTCACACCTGGGGTGAGGAAGACTTAGATCGGTGCCAGTACTTGCGCCTAGGGCAAGTAGGGCCTAACCAATCACCTGCACTTGCACCTGGGGCAAGGAGGATTTTAACTTTAATACTTGAGCACACTTTATATGCTGGAAATTTTTCTTTAATTGGGTGGCCTCGTTAAAAACCCTCTTTAGGGAAAAGAGTGCCCCCTTGTCTGTTCAACTGTTTCCACCACAAACAAAGCATGTGCCTTTTAGCGTGAGAACGCCATTACTGTACAATTTTAACTGAAATAAAATTTTAAATGGGTGGCGTTCCACGTTCTGGGGATTGCTCCTCCTTCCAAAGTCTCCAGGCGATAGGCTCCGTTCTCTAATGTCTCCACCACTCTGTACGGGCCTGTCCACTTCGGGGATAACTTATTCTGCATGTCATTCTGATGCGCCTTTCTCATCACCAGATCACCTTCCTGGAAGCGCCTGGGCCTCACTTTAGAGTTGTGCCTCCGCTCTACTCCTCTCTTCACGGCTTCAGCACTGACTCTGGCCTCCTCTCGCACTTCGTCTAGCAGATCTAGATTCACCTTACGCTCTTCATTGGACTCTTCAGCAACGAAGTTCAAAAATCTGGGGGAGCTCTCCTGTATCTCTACAGGAATCATGGCGTCTGTCCCATAGACAAGGCTGAAGGGTGTCTCATGGGTGCTGGACTGTGGGGTGGTGTGGTAAGACCACACAATCCTGGGGACCTCCTCTGCCCAGCCTCCTTTGGCCTTGTCTAGCCTTCGCTTCAGCCCCCTGAGCAGCACTCGATTTGCTGACTCCACCTGCCCATTTGTTTGTGGGTGCTCCACTGAAGCGAAAACCTGTTGTATCTTTAGCTCTTCACACATCTTCCTCAACTGATGACTGGTGAACTGGGTGCCATTGTCGGAGACCAGCCTCTTGGGTATCCAGACGAAGTGTTCGACTTTCTGTGCGGTGATGTGTGCAACTGGCTCTGCCTCCACCCACTTAGTGAAATATTCGATGGCCACAATGAGGAACTTCATCTGCCTTGTCGCCATGGGAAAAGGTCCTAGGATGTCAATCCCCCATGTATGGAATGGCCACGGGCTATGGATGGACCTCAACTCCTCAGGGGGTGCCTTGTGCCAATCTGCATGCAGCTGACATTGTTTGCATCGCTGAGCAAACCTTATGCAATCTTCCTTCAGCTTTGGCCAGTAGTACCCCGCGCGGAGTACTCTACTTGCCAAAGCGCGACCACCCACATGGCTTCCGCACAGCCCCTCGTGCAGCTCAGACATGAGTCTGGTGCATTGCTCGCCGTGTACACAGATCTGCACAGGGTGAGAAAATCCAAATCTAAATAAGCTTCCATCTATGAGAGTAAACTTACTTGAACCCCTCTTTATTCTTTTTGCCTCTGCCAGATCGAGCGGGAGTACACCGTCTTCTAAGTATAGCCGGTATGGCGTCATCCAGGTGTGGGGCTCCTTCTCCGCGCGGACTTCCATCGACTCACCGATCTTTGAGGGTCGCGATCTCACCCTCGGCGCTCTCAGCGTCTCTTGAGTCAACGACCGATGACCGATCGTTAGACGCTCCATTGACTTGTATACATGAAGCACCTGGTTGTCTGATACAAACGCGCGCGGCACCTTCAGGGTCTCCTGAATGACAGTCCTCTGCTTCCCCCCTTTGCCTGAGCTGGCCAGCTTGGCAAGCAGGTCTGCTCGGGCGTTCTGCTCTCTTGGTACATGCACTAACTCAAACTCGGCGAAAGACGTCTTCAGGAGCTGCACATACTCCAGGTAGGCTGCCATCTGGGGGTCCTTTGCTTGGAACTCCCCGGTAACCTGCCCGGTGACCAGTAACGAATCGCTCTTGGCCAGCAGATTTCTTGCTCCCATTTCCCTTGCTAGCAACATTCCCGCGATCAGGGCCTCGTACTCCGCCTGATTGTTGCTAGCTTTGAAGGCGAAACGGAGGGATTGCTCGATCAGTACTCCGTTTGGTCCTTCCAGGATGACTCCAGCGCCGCTTCCCTGCTGATTAGAGGAGCCATCCACCGATAACACCCATCGAAAATCTAGCCCTTCCGCAGGTGTCGCGATGGATGATAGCTCGACTACGAAGTCCGCGAACACCTGCCCCTTGATCGGTCCTCGGGGCTCGTATTGAATATCGAATTCCGACAATTCTACTGCCCACTTGACCATCCTTCCTGCCACATCAGGTTTCTTCAATACATTCTGGATAGGCAGATCAGTCATCACCACCACTGTGAAGCTGTGGAAATAATGTCTGAGTCTTCTGGCTGAGAATACCACCGCTAGAGCAGCCTTCTCGAGGGCCTGGTACCTGGTTTCAGGGCCTTGCAGCACCTTACTCACGAAGTAAACAGGCCTCTAGGCCTGGTCCTGCTCTTGCACCAGGACTGAACTGACTGCCCTCTCCGTAACAGCAAAGTATAGACGGAGAGGAATGCCTACCTGGGGCTTTCGCAAGACTGGTGGGCTTGCCAGATATCCCTTCAACTTAATGAAGGCCTCCTCGCACTCCTGCGTCCAGAGAAATCTGTTGTTGCGCTTGAGACACTGGAAGTATGGGTGACCTTTCTCCCCACCAGCAGACATAAACCGGGACAGTGCTGCCAAGCGACCGGTGAGCTGCTGCACCTCCTTCACCGTCGTTGGGCTCCTCATCGCCACGATCGCCGCACACTTCTCCGGGTTAGCTTCGATTCCTCGCTCTGTCAAGAGGAAACCCAAGAACTTCCCAGCCTCTACACCGAATATGCATTTCTCAGGGTTGAGCTTCAGCCTATACTTGGCAATGGTGGTGAATAGCTCTTCCAGATCAGCTGCATGATGCTTCTTCTCTTGCGACGTAACCACCATGTCATCTACATAGGCGTGTACGTTTCTTCCCAGCATGGGCGAGAGCACCCTATCCATGAGCCGCTGGTAGGTAGCCCCCGCATTCTTCAACCCAAATGGCATGACCTTGTAGCAGTAGCAAGACCGTTCCGTCATAAACGCGGTCTTGCATTCGTCCATTGGGTGCATCCTGATCTGATTATACCCTGAGAAAGCGTCCAAGAAGCTGAGTAGCTTTCCCCCTGAGGCGCTATCGACTAGAGCATCTATACTGGGTAAGGGGTAAGAATCCTTGGGGCACGCCTTATTGAGGTCAGTGAAGTCCACGCACATTCTCCACTTGCCGCTTGCCTTCCGCACCAGTACCACATTCGCTAACCACTCGGGGTACTGGATTTCTCTGATATGCCCTGCGACAAGGAGCTTCTGCGCTTCGTCGTGGATCACCTTCCTCTTCTCCTCGTTGAATTTCCTTCTTCTCTGTCGCACCGGTCGAACCATGGGGTCCATTGATAGACGATGGCAGAGGAAATCGGGGTCGATTCCTGGCATGTCGGATGATGACCATGCAAAGGCATTCATGTGCTTCTCAATCACACCCATGATCAGCCTTCGCTCTTCTTCAATGAGGGATCCCCCCAACTTGAATTTTCTTCCCCTGATGTCCACCTCGACCCATCCTTCAGCTGGGTGGGGCCTCCGCTCACTGGCAATGACCGCTCTCGCGATCCCTGACTCGCGAGGAGTGATCGTGCCTTCCTCCTCTTCCTCGACTTGGGCCACCTGGGAGCCCCCCACCGCAACGTTCTCCATCCTCTGAGCGCCTTGTGTCTCCCTGACCGCCAATCGCTCTTTGCGCACGCCTGGTGGTGGTTTTGTGGTGACATGGCATACACTTCTTTTTTGCTTCAAACTGTTCTCATAACAGCGTCTTGCCTCAGCCTGATCTGACTTGATGGTTATCACGGCCCCTTCCATTGACGGCAGCTTCAACTTCATATGCCTTGTCGATGGTATTGCGCCCAGTCTATTGAGCGTTGGCCTCCCCAACAGGACATTGTACGCAGAAGGGGCGTTCACCACCAGGTACTTTATCTTTTCCGTGCGGGCTGTCGTTCCGTCGGTGAACGTTGTCCTCAGCTCGATGTATCCCCGCACTTCTACCTGGTCCCCTGCAAAGCCGTAGAGACAACCAGTATACGGTCTCAACTGATCAGGGGACAACTGTAGCTTGTTGAATGTTGGCCAGAACATGACATCCGCCGAGCTTCCTTGATCTACGAGTACTCTATGCACTCGTCTTCCTGCCGTGATGAGAGAAATGACCACAGGGTCGTTGTCGTGTGGGACAACGTCTCGTAGGTCAGCCTTCCTGAAGACAATGTCCACCTCAGGGTAATGACTCTCATTCACTGCATCTACCGCCATCACAGATCGAGTGTATCTCCTTCTTTGTGAAGCTGTGCACCCCCCACCAGAGAAGCCTCCAGCGATCGTCTGCACTTCCCCATGCACAGGGACTTTATGCTGTTGCTCTCCAGTTTGGGATCCTGACGCGCGATCACCCTGTGGCTCACGCAGGTAATCTGCTAGAAAACCAGACTTCACCAACTCTGCCAGTTGGTGTCCCAGCGCCAAACAGGAATGAAGTGTATGTCCAAAGGCCTGATGAAACTCACACCATTCATTCTTCTTCCTTCCGAGTACCTTGTCTGTCTTCTCTGGTACTCGTAGTCTTGCTGCTACGGCAGGAAGGGCGATGAGATCCGCCAACCCCACCATGAAGTTGTATCTTGGGGGCGCGTTATTCTCCCTTGCACGCCCCTTACTCTGGTCTTTGCCTGGTGCATAGGGACGAGGTTTTTCCCGCACCTTCTTCCCCTCTTTGGCCTCATGCACCCTCGCTTGCTGTGGTTTTCCTTGCCCTCCACGCGGTCTGGGTGGTGCAGCACTTCCCCTCTTCTCAGAAACTTCTGTTTCTGCCACTATGTGCGCCACCGCACGCCGTCGGATCTCTGCAAAGGTGCTGGGATGGCTCCTGATGAGAGACTCACTGAAAGGGCCAGGCAGCACTCCCTTCTTAAACGCGTGCACAAGCATATCTTCATCTTTGCTGGGTAGTCTGACCACTTGTGCTCCAAAACGGTTGAGGTAGTCTTTCAGCGACTCCCCCTGGTATTGGCGCACGTCGAACAGGTCGTAGGACACCACTGCAGGTGCCTTGTTGACGATGTATTGCTCGATGAAGAGCTTCGAGAACTGAGAGAACGACGTGATATGCCCTTCTGGTAAACTCACGAACCACTCCATGGCGATTCCGCTCAGTGTGCTCATGAACATCTTGCAGTATACAGCGTCTGAGCCCCCAGACAACATCATCTGGTGTGGAATGCCGTCAGATGCGCCTCCGGGTCTTCTACCCCTTTGAACGACGCTTTTACCCCCACCAGGTTGGAAGGCACCATGGTTCCCATAATCTCAGGGGAGAATGGCATGGGAAATGCCCTTGGAGGTGAAGGCTGCCTAGACACCCTTTCGTCAACGACGTGCTCCCTCTGCGCCTGCAGCGTTCTTCTCAACTCTTCGTTGACACGATTCAGTTCGTCGTTCCTGCTTTGCGATGCAGCCAACTCCGTCTGCATCCTTTCTTGTTCGACCTTCGACGCTGCAGCGTTATCCTGCAGCGTGCGCACCATTTCCAGGACCTGCGCCATTGTCACAGCTCCTTCATCAGCGGATGGCGCAGGTGATGGTTGTCTGTTTCTAGGCATCTTCTCTATCAGAGAAACTGATAAAACTCTGGTGAGCTTTAAAACTGTGGTATATATGGGACAACGATTCACTCGGGCCCCACGGTGGGCGCCAAATGATCCTGCCGGCAACTTGAACGTGGGTGAATCGCTTCGTAACGCTTTCTGCCCTGTCTTCGCGACTGCGTCTCCTGAAGAATCACCTTCTGAACTCTCTCTCTCTGATGTCTTCAAAATGTGACCTGCAAAATACACAGACGGCGCCTCTAGCGGCCGTTTGCACTCCGACGATCAAATTAGTTCAACAGGACCACCAGAAACTGGAAACTTAGTAAAAATTTGTGTGTGAGAAAAACTTGCACTCTGTTTTTCCTCTATCTCCCCCCCACTCTCACTCTGATTCTGCCTTTTATCTCTCTTTTCCTGCTTCTGGGCATAACAGAATTCTGTTATGCTTTTCTAGCATGTGTCAGAACCCTGTCATGCTTTTCAGAGAAAGCGTACCTTCAGAATCAGTAATGGGGAGCGTGAAAGTCTGCGCATGTCTGCGCTTGGCTGCGCCTGTCTGTACCTTTAGCGGTACGGAGTGCTCTTTGTCTGGACCGCACCCCTCTCAGATGGTGACACGTGGAGGCCTGCAACTCACATCTAACCACACGCGTGTCACTTACTGGAAGGGCTCTAGCGCCTCTCCTTGTCCGCCTAAGTTACGCCCTTGCGGAGTAACTTAGGATGCTTCTCTTATCTGGGTAAATTGCACACTCTTAGGAGTGGACGTCGGGTGTGGCTGGTCTAGGCGCACTCACCGAACGTTACTCTCTGTGTAGGCGACTTACCCTTCCGGATGACACGCACGTAATGGGTTGAGGGAATCACCAGTCACTGACTGGCTTACTAGTTCCCTCAGGCCACTCTCGTGCATGGTTCCTTGAGGTGTGCTCATGCGAGGTCCATGCGTAACGCTCTCGCTGGGAACCTTAGTCCCAGTTTAACTGCGTGTAACACGAGACCCGATGACAATACACCCGATGACTGATCAGTGTTTATTTGCTACTCGCGCTCTTCACTGTTGTCGCATTATAGGAAACTGTCTGGGACTGTTGTTATTCTCGTATTTCTCTGGATATTGTTTGTATGCTTCGTTGTTCCTTTCGCTTCCCTTCGTTCTCTTGTGGGTAGGGCGTTCCTAGGGTTCTTCCGTTTTCCCCCTTTTCTTCTCTCCAAACCCCTTTTCTCTGAACCCTTTCTTTCTCTTTTGATCTTCAGCATTGGCGTTGATGGCAAAAACCAAGACCACCGCGCCTCCCCCGCTCCCCAAGTCTCATTACAAGGGCGAATATGACTGGGCCCCCGACGAACTTCTGGACGAATGTTCCCTCCTGAACTCCGTTGAGGACGTGGAGGCCCACAGGGGGGACCCTGCTCTCTATAACTTCAATGCTTTCCACAAAAGTCATGACTCCCAGGTCCTGGTAAGCCGAGTGCGACCTGGGATGCCCGTTTGCGCGGACTCACGGGATACTGGGGGATGCGCTTTCTTCTTCCTCTATCAGATGGTGCTCAAAAGGGTGGGCCTGCGTCTGCCCCTAACTCCCTTCGAAAAAGAGCTACTGACAGAGATAAACACTACTCCCGCCCAACTCCATCCCAACAGTTGGGCTTTCGTGAGGGGGTTCCAAATTCTCTGCGGCTATCTAGGTGTTCCCTCCTCTGTGGACGTTTTTCTTCACTTCTTCGAGGTAAAGAAGCAAGGGAAAAGCCTCTGGATGAGTTTTTCTGGGATCGACGGGCGCATCATCCTTACGCTCTTCCAGAATTCGTTCAAAGGCTGGAAGGGGAAATTTTTCAAGGTACGCGCGACCAAGCGCGATCCTACCATTCTAGAGGGCTTTCCCCTGTACTGGACAGACAAACCCGTAACTATGAAGCCCTTGGCTCTGGACGAACTTGCCCCGCCTGACCGGGATATATGCAAAGCCTCGGCGGGACTGGGGATAGTCTTCGATACCGCCAAGCTCATCGCGAACGAATTCAATGCCCATGGGCTTTCTACATACTTCGGTATCTGCTCTTGGCGATTTATGACGCATTAGTTGTTATGGTTATCTGCATTACCATTTTTCACTGTACAATGTTACTTGAATTTCGCATCTCTTCCTGTATTGTGAATCCACATAACTGCTCTAGCACTAATCCTTGTTGTTTGGCCTGTCTTGATGTAGGATCGGTGATGGGCGCTTCCAAAAGAATAATGTTGGCGAAAGCACTGAAGGAGGCTCGTGCCGCCAAGGCAGGCGTCTCCTCCAGCCCTGTTGCCAATCCGATTCTCCCACCGGCTCCGACACCGCCGCCTCCAGTCACTGTTGAAGCTGCTTCTAGCCCATCTCCGACGTCTCCACCTGGCTCCGACTTGCTTCCAACCCCCAACTCTCCTTCGCCTATCGCCGCTGTTCCCCTAGCTGCGGCCTCGTCACCGGCTCCACCCCCCCTTGACAAAGGGAAAAGGGTTTTTGAGATTCTGTCAGACGATGAGGAATCGGAGGGTGTGGCGCCCTTCAGAAGGAGAAAATCCGCGCGGGTTCCCCTTCTGGTAGAGACGTCGCCACAGGGAGGGAACCCCTTTATGGACAACCCTCCAAGCGCAACCTCACTCCCTCCTATGATTCTCCAAGAGGAAAGGGGCGAAGGTGCTGAATCTGCGCCGCCTCTGCCGCCGCCAGAAACCACTGCTTCCCCGGCTCCCAACACTGCCGCCCCCGACTTCATTGCCATTCCCCCTCCAATCATGCATCTGATGAGGGCTTTCAGTGGCGGAACTATGCCAGAAGGTACCGACAGGAGGGAAGGTATGCCTTTCTATTTGGGGGCCTTCTTGGCGGTGGCTCTTGAATGGCGCTCCCAGGCCAGAAACGCTGTCTTGCAAGCTCAAACTCTCCAGGCCTTGGAAACGAAGGCAACTACCCTGGAGGAAGAGATGAGGATCCTGGGACGCCAGAACGAGGCTTATTGTTCCTCCCTGAAGCAAGCACAAGAGTCCAGGGCAGAAACTGAGAGGAAACTGGCAGAGGCTTTGGAGCTCCAGGCTGACTTCTACGCTCGTGAAGTTGCTCTCCAAGTACAGGTGGCGAGTCTTCAGGAAGTGGTCAAAGCGGATGCAGAAACTCACAAAGACCTGAAGGACCGTTGCTGTGAACAGGCTGCCAAGGTGGAGCGGATGGAGGAGGAAATGGCCACTCAGGCTAAAGCTATGGACCTTTTCCGAGTTGACTACGACAAACTGCAGGTCGAGGTTAGCCGGCTTCGCGTGGAGAAAGAGGCTCTGGAGAAGCAGGTGGCCTCTGGAGACGCCGCCATTGAGGAACTGGAGAAGGAGAAAAAGTCCCTTATCCAGGAGATGGCGGGCACCTTCGAGGAGGGGTTCCAAGAGGCCCTGTCCCAGGCGTCCTGTGAGAACCCTGGCATCAACCTTTCGAACTGCGACCCCACACACCACGTAGTCGAAGGGAAGGTCGTGCCCATGGATTTGAACGACTGAACTGCTGCCCCTCATCCGCCACCTTCCTCTTCAAGCTTAACTCTTCATTCTTTACCTTCGCTTTTTGATTTTATTTGCCAAAACTTGTAATTCTTTGAACTATCCACACTCTTGTTACTGATTTGGGACGTTCGCATGGTTGTATTTATTTCTTTGTCACATACGATTCTGCCTATGCGATCTCGCTCTCATCTTTTCCGTTCATACGCTTCAATTATTTTATCTGCGTTCTGCCCGTTTCTCACACTTCGTTGGGCGGTTTGGTATGATTGGGTAAGGTCGCCCGCCAACCCTTACGCCCATGGAGAGGCTCACTAAGTGGCGCCGTATCGTCCACGGGACGTCTCTGATACCGAAAGGCTCTTTCTTTGATCTTTTAACGCTCGGCGCCCACGCCTAAGGAGAGGCCTGCTAAAGCAGCACCGTATCGTCCCTGGGTGTCTAAAACGCTGAGTGCTGTGGGGTTTTGGTTCCCTCCATGGTCTTTCCTGCCCATAGGTATCGGGGAACACCCTGCCAGTGACTCGCTGGCGTTTGACGGTCTCGTCTCCCTCCACAGTCTTTCCTACCTGTCGGTATCGGGGAGGCGACGCTTGCAACTAACTTTGCCTTTCTCTGATTTCTTCTCCCTCCTCAGTCTTTCCTACCTGGGGGTATCGGGGAGGTAACGCCAGTCGGTATTTGGGTTGGCAACGCCCGCGACTTCTCGTCTGTCGTCGCCCTTTACGTCCTTCCTGGCAACGCCTCGGGCGTTACCTTTACTTCGTCATTGACCTTAATTCTTGCCTTGATCAACGGCTGATAACAGCGAAGAGCCTAAGGCTTTGCCTGTGCCATCCACGTGGCGCTCCTTGTATAGCTGATGGGACCTTCTGTCATTCGACTTGATCCATGTGGCGCTGCTTACATGGTCGGTGGGGTATCTAGTCATTTCATTTTCTGACTCCTGCTGTACCCCTGGCTCATTTTCGACGGCGGATCGTACCATTGGATATTCTATTGACGGGACATTTTCTGATTTAAACCAGAGATGCCAGCGTCATCCTTTCATCTTTTGCCACGTGTATCAATCGTGCGGTGCATCCATTCACGTCGTTTGGCGCTCTAACCGCTTTATTTAACTCTTCAAGCTCTGGAACTATCTTCATCGTTTTCTCACTTCTCATAACCTACTTGCGTTCTTTCTTCTTGCACCCTTTCTTCTTGCACCCTTTCTTCTCTGTCGAAGGGCTGTTCTAACCTTCGCTCCCCTCGCTCAACCCTTGCATTTCTAGCCATCCTGATCTTGCTAAAGAATGTCATCCCACGATGCTTCCCCCAGGGTCCGTCCCAAAGACTTGTACCCTTGGGCCTCGAGCGAACTTCTTGATGAGTGTTCATGCTTGCTCTCCACCAGGGCCGTACGGGAACACAAAGGGGAGTTGTGTTCTTACGACCACTGGGCCTTCGCGAGGAGGCACGATGACGACATCGCTGTGCTCCCTTGCACTCTGGGGGAGCCAGTGTGTGGAGACGAACGGGCCAACAACGGGGTCCCTTTCTTTTACTTTTACCAGGTGGTGTTCAAGACCATCGGGGTGCGCTTACCCTTCTCCTGGTTCGAGAAGGAACTGCTGACGGAGATCAACGTGGCTCCAGCCCAGCTATACCCCAACAGTTGGGCCTTTGTCAAGGCCTTCGATGTCCTCTTTGGGTTTTTGGGTTGTGCACCCTCGGTTGACCTCTTTCTTCACTTTTTTGAGGTGAAGAGACAGAGACACAACCTCTGGGTAACTCTCAGCAATGTACCCGGAAGAGTTCTCTTCACGCCCTTCCAAAGCTCGTTCACGGGGTGGAAAGGCCGGTTCTTCAAGATCTGCTGTACTGATCTTGTTCCCGACGCCCTCGATGGGTTTCCGTTGTACAGGGTGAGAGAGGAAAAGGTCCTCAAAGCCAAAACCCCTCAAGAATCTGGCTCCAAGTGATCAAATAGCTTGCCGGATTCTTGCTGAGGCGGGAGGTTTTGACTCTGCTACGGTGATCAGCTTGGAGTTCAACGCTAGGACTCTTGAGAAGTACATAAGTAAGAACCACTGCCTTAGGCAACTTCGGCCTTCGTTACTTTCTAACTGTGCCTGTCTTTCTTCACTGTGTCTCTAATACATCTGTTCCCTTTGTGCAGGTTCGAAAATAAGCCAAGAAAAGAGGACACGACTTACTCGAGCGCTGCGGGCTGGGAAAGGGGCTTCGCCTTCCTCCAGTGATGACTCTGATGAGCGCTGAGAAGTGGCTTGTTTGTGTTTTTGCATTTTGTACTGAACATTGCTTGTAACAACAACTTTTCAATATCATAATTCTTTACAACGACACTTTACTTTGCATATGCTTCATATACCGCGCGACTTCCTTTCGTCTCGTTCTGCCAACGATGCATGCTTTTACTTGGGCGACGCCTTCTTTCTGGGCGACGCCAAGGCCTAGGCGACGCCTTCTTCCTTGGAGACACCATGGCCTAGGCGGCGCATCACATTACTTCTAACAAGGAAAAAATAAAGGCTGAAAACCAAGGCACTTCTTTTTCTCAACTGGTTTTTCCATTTATTAGGGTGACCTCATTAAAAAACCCCCGAAAGGGAAAAAGAGCGTCCCCTTCAACTAAATTGTTATATGCTGCTTACATAGGTCAACTGAAATAAAATTTTAAGTTGGCTGCATTCCAACTGCGCGGGATAGGGCCCCCATCTAAAGTCTCTAGGTTGTACGAACCGTTGCCCTTAGCCTCAGTAACTCTGAAGGGCCCGGTCCACTTGGGAGACAGCTTATTCTCCAACTCGTAAGGGTGAGCTTTCCTCATCACTAGGTCGCCCACCTGAAACTGTCGTGGCTTTACTTTAGAGCTATATTGCCGCTCCACTCTTCTCTTCGTCGCTTCAGCTTTTATTCTAGCTTCTTCCCTGGCCTCTTCTAGCAGATCCAGGTTTACCCGTCTCTCCTCATTAGATTCCTCCACCACAAAGTTTTGAAAACGCGGTGAGCTTTCGTGTATTTCTACTGGAATCATCGCGTCCGACCCGTACACCAAACTGAACGGCGTCTCCATAGTAGAGGATTGGGGCGTGGTGTGGTATGCCCATACAATCCTTGGCACCTCTTCCGCCCACGCCCCTTTGGCCTTTTCTAACCTTTTTTTTAACCCCCTCAGCAGAACTCTGTTTGCTGACTCTACTTGTCCATTGGTCTGGGGGTGTTCGACCGACGCGAACACTTGCTTGATTCCCACTTCAGCGCACAGATTTCTCAACTGCTGACTGGCGAACTGGGTCCCGTTGTCAGATATCAGGCGCCTGGGTACGCCAAAGCGACACACGATGTTTCTCCACACAAAATGTTGTACCTTATGCGCAGTGATTTGTGCCACGGGCTCTGCCTCTATCCACTTAGTGAAGTATTCTATGGCGACGATCAGATATTTCATCTGCCTGATTGCCAGTGGGAAAGGGCCCAAGATGTCAATTCCCCATGTGTGGAAAGGCCACGGGCTGTATATGGACCGCAACTCTTCTGGCGGCGCCTTGTGCCAGTCGGCGTGCTTTTGGCATTGCTTACACCGCTGGGCGTGCCGTGCGCAATCCTCTTTCACTGTTGGCCAGAAGAAACCTGCGCGTATTACCTTGGAGGCTAGGGACCTTCCTCCTACATGGCTTCCGCAGATGCCTTCATGTAGCTCCGCCATTATCCTGGTGCACTCATCGCCACTGACGCATGTTAGGATAGGGTGAGCGAAACCGTGTCTGAACAACACCCCATCCACCAAGGTATATCTTGCGGCGTTCCTTTTGATTTTCTTACCCTCTTCAGGGTCCACTGGAAGGGCCCCATCCGCCAGGTATCGTTTATAGGGCGTCATCCAGGTGTCTCCCGTGGACAGGACACAAACCTGCATCTGCTCTTCCTCAGACGCACCCGCGTATATACTGATGCGGGGCGCCCTCTGCGTATCTTGGGTTAAAGAGGAGTGACTCCTCGGCCTTCCCCTTGATGCATAAATCTGGAGGACATCCACCCTGTTTTAATCTCAAACGTAACGCACTCATTAAAGCGCTTAATTACGAAACGTAGCGCATTTAAGACGTTGAAACGCTCGGGAGCCCTAATAGTACCTGAATGCTAGAAAGGGAAACTGTATTGAATATCTTTAATTACCTGGCACCTGACTAGAGGGTGTTTCTATTCCGGCATTGCTGTCATACACGTGGAGGGCCTCACGACGCCATGACCCCATCTGGGGGCGTTTCTGCCCATCTGGGGACGTTTCTACGTGTGGGTCCTCCTGCCTGGGAGTGCTACTGCGCTAGGGGAGGCTTTTTGGGTGCCAACTCACGCCCCCAAGTATCTAGCCACTTACTCTGAGAGCGTATCTGCCTTCCTCTCGCACCCTGCACCCGGTTATCCTGGGCGTGACCTTCCTCTTGGGTCGTATCTGTCCCGAAGGCGTCTCTAGGGCGGCAGGGGTACTTCACGAGTCAGGCTGCCCTTCACTGGTACTATCACTATGGCCTTGAAGCCACCTTCGCCTTCTCTTTATCACTTTCCCGAGATATCGGGTCCTGAGGCTTTCCCACGGCGTCGCTCCCTCCATGGTCTTTCCTACCCATGGGTATCGGGGAACCACACCGTGGTTGCCTTGCTTTTACACTGTTTGATCTGGCGACGCCCTGGTTGGGCGACGCCTCTACCCAGGCGACGCCTTGTCTTGGCGACGCCTCCACCCAGGCGACGCCTTGCCTTGGCGACGCCTTGTCCTGCCTTGGCGACGCTTCCTCTTGGCGTCTCTACACCTGGGCGACACCTTGAGTTGACTTTGACTCTCCAGTCGTTGACTTTGACCTTGACTGGGTCAACGCCCTGATACGGGACGGTACACAAATATAGGAGCAAAAACCTATAAGGTTTCACTCATCCAAACTGTTTTGTAGAAAAAAATAAAAACTAAAATTAAGCACAGCATATATCTCCCCTTATTTGTATTCACAAATAGACAAAGAGAAGAGATAAAACAAGATAATAGTTTTGAATACATCAGAATTAAACAGCAAAAGCAGCAAAAAGAAAAACTGATACATCCACCAAAAAAGCAATAAGTTGTTTCGATACATCAACCGGTTGTTTTTCTCCATTCATCATCTTCAGTATATTGAAGATCAAAGATTTGATTTTGTACAGCCTCGATCTGTTCATCTAGAGTCATGAAGCGTGCATCCATGCTGTCAAACCTGTTATCAATCCTTTGGAAATTGCTGACAGAGAGATATCAAGCCTATTCATCACAAGTCTCTCAAAAGGAGACATGGTTTGCATCCTTTCTTCTTGATTCCCAATTCCAGCACTAGGTCCAGCATCTTGATGTGCTTCAGGTAGATCTTCATGTTGAAAATCTATATCAGCAGGTTCATCTTGTTCATGATCAGCAGCAGCACTAGATGAGGCACCAAAGTCACCATCTTTGCTAATCCATTTGCCACCAACTTTGCTAAAACCCATTTTGCTGAGTGATCCATTGTTCAACTCTTGAGTTGACTTGACCAACTCAGATGTTTCATCCTCTAGGTTCACTTCAAAAGAGAGTAGAAATTTAGATACCAAAACAGCATATGGATAGTGATAGTCACTTAACCTCATTGCCTTTTGCATGTGCTCTTTAATGATGTGGATCCAATTGATTTTGATCTTCTTCATGATGCAGAAGATGTACACCAGATCCTCCTCAGTAAGAACAAAATGATTGTTCCCCCTTGGTGTTAGAATCCAAGTCACAATGAGGGCTAGCAACCTTTCATCAAGCTTTAGGCCTCCAACCGAGCAAGTCCTGACTTGAGCATGTTGGTCCTTCAAGCAACTCTTTTAGTATTGGATTTTGTTGAAATCCTCCACTACTCAAAGGTTCCACTTGTTAATCCTGAGGCCTGAGTACTTTAGACCAGCAACAACAGCCCTTACCTCATGGGTTATCTTCATATCTACACCTTTTACATGAGAAACTAGGTTGTTTCCCTCAAACTTGAGATTTGTGTAGAACACCCTTATTTTGAGCAGCCTCCTTACATTGTCCAGCTTTTGGCTTTTCAGCCAATCAAAGCACACAACCTTGGGGTTGTTTATCACTTTGGTGCTTGTTTCAAACCTATATCTCTCAATTAGATCATTGTCTCGAGAAAACCATCCTTCTAGCCTTCCTCCAGACCTTACAGCTCTGATTTTGACTCTCTTTGAGGTGGGAGGAGTTGAGTCCATGATGGCAGAGAAGAAAACAGAGAAAAGCTCACTCACAGATTTTGCAAGAGATGTTGCAATTGGTTGTTCTTGTGGAAGAGATCAGCTGCAACAAATTTTATAGCAGTAAAAGAATTAAAAAGCATTCAATGACATGAGTGGGTACCAGATTTTCAGAGAGAGTGGACTTGACCCTGCCCTGCACAGAAAACGTCAGAAAAACCTGAAAATCACATGGTATTCACATGTGATCTTTGACTAGTCATTAAGGCTCTTGAATTTCCAAGATTTAGGAATATATTCCTTTATGACTGTTGTAACTTCTCTCTGAACGTGATCAGCTTTCAACACAAGTTCAATGACCAAGGATTCTCTCTTTAAATTGATCTGCAACGGATAGAAATTTAAAATAGAAATTAAATTGATTTCTTTACAATGTTGTCAGGCTCAAAACAATCGGTTGTTTCGAAGAAACAATCGGTTGTTTTTCTGCAGCAGTTAAAACTGATTTTGAATTTTAACCATGAGCAGAAAGAGTTCAAAGCAGATGAAGTTAAGCATTTTAAATAAGATATTTAAACATGAGAAAGAACTTTAAAACAGAAATTAAGAACAGAGATAGGAAGGTCTTATCCTTTATATTGTTCTTTCAATGAGCCATGTGCTTTATGATCAAGAAGCCTCTTTTAACTGTTGAGGGCCTTTGGACAGATGCAGAGCATTGATTCGGCTTTAATGTTGGTCTTTTTCTTCCAAAAACTTGATCAGATGACTTAGTCCTTCACACTTCTTTAGAATTCCTGCACAAGCATGAGTTTAAGCAACAAGATTTGGTCCCTTCAGAAATGTGGGTCCAATTGATTTCTTTTTCTCATTTGGAACCTCACATCCTTTAGGAATCCATTTCATGTAGCCTCTAGGAACAAAGAACTTTCTTATTTTGCAGAATCTAACCGAATGGCCCTTTTTCATGCAATAAAAGCATGTAACAACCGGTTGTTTCGATTTAACAATCGGTTGTTTTACTGGCTTTCATAAAAAAAAATTGAAAACTTATCTTGTTGGTTCTGTGGATTGAAACCTAAACCATCTTTTCCAAAAACACAGCTTTGAGATGTCAAGACATTCTCAAAGTTAGATTTCCCTTTTGAAAGCTTGTCCAAAGTGTCAACAAGATAATGAACCTTTTTCTTAAGGTTTTCACAATTTTCGCAAATGAGAGTGTCACACTTGCAAGAAGAATTTTTGAAATGATTTTCCAGATTTTTTAAATCATTTTTAGATTTTTCAATCTCATCTTCAAGTGATTTCACTCTCTTTTCCAGCCAGCTGTTAAGTTCTTTCAATCGGTTGTTCGAAAGAACCAATCGATTAGCTTCATCATGAGTTTCTTGAAAAGCTTCAAGCAATTCACTATAATTTTGTTCATTTAAAGAAGCACATGAACTTAGCTCACTTGAGCAACAAGATTCATCATCTTCTTCAGCTATCAAGCAGATATTTGCTTTCTCATCTTCACTTGATGAAGAACTTGATGATGAACTTGATGATGATATCTCATTTTCATCCCAAGCTATGTAGGCTCTCTTTGTCTTGCCTTTCTTTTCCTTGTAGCTAGGCTTTTTCTCCTTGCTCTTGTTTGGACAATCTGCCTTTATATGACCTTGTTCACCACAGCCAAAACAAGTAGAGTTATTGAAATTAAAATCATTTGATTTCTTGTTTCCATACCTATCTTTGTTGTTGTCCTTGTTGCGATTCCTCTTCAAGAATTTGCTGAACTTTCTTGACAGCAAGCTAAGGTTTTCCTCATCACTATCATCACTGGATTCTTGTTTTCCTTTGTGCTTGGAAGCTTTTAAGGCTATGCTCCTTACGTGCTTGTCTTCGCTTTCTTGAACATTGAGTCGATTCATCTCTAACTCATGTTCCTAAGCTTACCAAACAAAGAAGCCATACTCAAGGATGTTAGATCTTTAGATTTGAAAATAGCAGTTACCTTGGGTTGCCATGCTCTCTCAAGACATTTCAAGATCTTGATGTTTAGCTCTTCCTTTTCAAAGGTCTTGTCAAGGCTCATGAGATGATTGATGATGTGCGTGAATCTTTTCTGCACCTCAGTAATTGTTTCACCTTTCAGCATTCTCAACATCTCAAACTCTTGGATTAGAGTATGCTTCCTAGCTCTCTTTACCTCATTTGTACCTTCATGAGTTACTTCCAAGGTGTCCCACATTTCTTTTGATGATTTGCATTGAGAGACCTTAAAAAACTCATTAGAATTTAAAGCCGAGGTTATTATATTTTTGGCAATGCAATCGAATTTGGCCTTCTTGCTTTCTGAATCAGTCCATTGAGACCAAGGCTTTTCAATGAAAGATCCATCTTTTTCAAACTTTGGGACAAAAGGACCATTTTCAATTGCATCCCAAATTCCTTTGTCAAGTGATTCCATAAAGATTTTCATTCTTACTTTCCAAAATTGGTAGTTCAAACCACAAAACAGAGGTGGTCTGTTGATTGAAGCACCTTCCCCAAAAGGTAGTCTATCTGCCATTTAAAAACAGTTTTAGGATCAACTTGAATACCTTTCAAGAACCAAGCTCTTCATGCCAATTATTAGAATGGATGGCTTTAAACTAAAGGGGGGGTGAATGGTTTAAAGAGGGATTTCAAAAACTTTTGAGTCAAGAATGAAATTATCTCAAGAAACAATTGATAAGGAATCCAGTTTGCCAAAACAATAAGCAAAAACAACAACACCAGAAAAACAATCGGTTGTTTCGCAGAAACAATCGGTTGTTTATACCAGTTTATAAAATCAAAACTGAATTTAAAGAGTTAAGGAAGAGAGAATGCACACAAATATTTATACTGGTTCACTCTAAACCCAGAGCTACATCCAGTCTTCTCAGAAACCACTGAGGAATTCCACTAAGCAATCAAACCTAGATCACTTACAACACAACCAAGAAAGTGACCTTGATCCCCTAAAGACACACACTTCTCTTGGCCAACACACCAACACTAAGAATGCTGATCTTGATCCCCTCAAGAACACACAGCACTTCTCAGCAAGCACACAGAAGAAACATGTTCAATAGATACAAGGATTACACTTGTTACAGAAATAAATCTGAAATCAATACAAGCAGAAATCCTATCTCACACTCTTTGATCAATCTCAATCTCTAAGCAATCTCAACTCTTTGAAAATCAGAATCTTGTGGTTCTAAAAAGATTGTTATTTCTCAAATCTGTTTTTCTGAATTTATTTAAAGATGTTTGTTATCAAATCTTAACAAACTTATTCATTGCATTTAAAGATTGGTCAAAGCATTAAAGACTGGAGCGTAAACAGTTAGAATCATTTAAAGCTCAGTCAAAACAAAAACCATTTTTCTGTTATGGTACCAAAACAAACAATCGGTTGTTTCCTCGAATCAATCGGTTGTTTTAGTTTTAACAGTTCAACCATTTGAAAAACAGTTTTCAATCTTTTCTAAAAACATCAAAGTATAAAACAATCGGTTGTTTCGACAAAACAATCGGTTGTTTTTCACTTAGTTTGAAAAACACTTTTCTTTTAAAAGATTGAGAATGCCTATGCTTTGGATTCAATCTAGAGTGGATTACAAAACTCAAACTACCCCAGATCCTAACTAAGACAACTCAGCAACAACAAGCACAACCAAGCCTTCAACATCCTTCAAAGGGTTTGGATTCTTCAAAGCTTGAACATCACTTGGTTCAACAATAATAACTTTTAACAAACTTTTAATATTGTGCTTATTATTTAGCGAATCTTTTACTTGAATATTCAATTGTTCCTTGTTAGTTCGGTTTCTGTCCTTAAGGACACATTATTACTCCTGACAACGTGGTACACTTGTCGTCTAAAGTCATCAGTACCTGGAAAGATATAAAGGCAAAGTTGCTTAAGAGCATTTATCAACACAAGTATTCTCCACCTCTTTAGGTCACAAGTATTAAACACCTATCCAAGCAACAAGTATTGAGCACCTTTGATGGGATTCCACTAGCACAATTAGAATGATTCTTGACATTCTTAGGAATCATCTTGAGTTGGTTAAGAGCTAGGCACTTTATCATAGAAATGGATCAAGGTTCTATGAACAAGAACTCACCAAAACTAGTGCCAAAACACAAACTCATATAGAAGATCCAATTATTGTCAAATTGAACCAACAAAAAGAGGTAAAACTTAAATCCACCGAATAAAATTGGAAAGGAAGCAAACTGAACCGAACAAAATGTAAAAGAAAGGCATAGAACTGAAAATACTTGCTGGAAAAAGAAAAGTACCGAACCAAATACAAAGAAGAATAAGAACAGCTGCTGGAAAACTTAAAAACCGAACCAAAAACAACAATGAAACAAGCTAAGACAAGGAATTGACAAAGAAGAAAGGAAGGAGAAGAGAATTGCTCATGAAGATGGATGAATGATGAATGATGAATGATCACGCCACTAGAAGTGTGTTTCCTCCTAGATTAGTGTGCTGCCGCCACTTGAGGACACCATGGATCCTTCAAGACAAGACTAGAGAAGAAGGCTCAAAAGCTCTCCAATGCTCACTCCAATTTTGAGTATAGGTTCTTTAGATAAATTCAAATCTGAATTTTACAAAGGGAGCACCTCTATTTATAGCCTAAGGTGCTGAAAAACAAAGCTAAGAGAATTCAAAATTCCCTCCTAAACCTATTTAGAACCGGCGCCTAAACCATGCATGAGGAAGGTGTGACCTCTTCCTTCACTTTGGCACCTCCTTTTCTACTTCTACACCTATCTACTAACACCCCCCCCTCCTAAAGCTCCTAACTAAAACCTAAAAGATGCTATAACAAAAGAGGTTTCTAATGTTTCCCTCTAAGCACCTTCAACTAAAGAAATTACAAAAAGAGAAAATAAATGTCCCCTAGCTCCTAAAGCTTTGAACATGCTTCTTGTAAGCCTTTGAGGTGGGCTTTGACCTCCATGGGCGTCCTCCATTTGTGCCTCTACCTCTTCTTGATCTTGTTGATTGGCCTCCATGTCCTCTTGAGCTTGATCTCCATCAACCTCTCTAGGAGTAAGTCTTAATCACCCCTTGAGACTAAGACCTCTCAACAAGTGAGAAAAACACTCTAAACAAGAGAGCAAAAAGTGAAGGTCACATGGTAATCTTCAAACAGTGAAAGATTTACAATAAACGGCTAACTCCTCAAACTATGAGTGCTCGTAACACAACTATTCTCCACCTCTCCATGTACACAAGTATTCTTACACTTATCCAGGTAACCAAGTATTCTACAACTCTCCAGGTACACAAGTATTCTTACACCTCTTCGGCTAACTAAGCATTCTCTACCTCTCTAGAAAACCAGTCTTAATCTCCTTTAGAGATCAAAACCTCTCAAATGATTGAAAAACGCTCTTTGCAATGAGAAAAATTAATGCTCAAAGGGTAAGCTTCATGGAGTGAAGGATGTATAATGGCTAAGCACACAACTGAATCTCACAAATCGCTCTACAGTAGTGGATACAAAACTGTATAAGAAAATTCTAACACAACTCTAAATGACGTTTCTATACTAATTTTATGCTCGTATACCGCTTTTGTTCATTGTCTTCTTCATCTTCAAGATCTTTATATAGCCATCATAAAGGTGACCATTGAAGCTTCGTGTTTTTCATTCTTCACATAGTCATTAGACGCTCAATATAGAAATTTTTGCTCTGATTGATCTTTCCGCGTTTTGAACTTGTGATTAATTCAAATTCTTTCTTTATATTCTTAATATATGAATACCATATTGTCTCATAGTTTAGAAAGGTCTGACATGTAGTAATCCAAATAGATTGTCAGTAGTTGATTGTTCAAAAATTGTTTTGAAGAGATCTTTTATTATGACTAGATGCTAAAATATCGTCTAAAGTGATTATCTTACATAACCTTATACTATTGAAATTTATTGTTCATAGTATTGAATCCATTTATGTTTTTCTAAATGTACATCATCTAGTGTGTTCATTCTTTAGGAATGTTTTGATAGCACGTCTGGTCTGTTTGTGGTCAAAATAATCCACTAATTGTTATCACAATACTTGATCATCTAATAAGTTCAACCAACGTAGAATGTCTAATAAGTCTTTTACTCAATTTGCAAACCTAGTAACTTTATTAGTCATCTTAGCATACCTTATTGTGTTTGTTATGATGACAACTCATAGACTATCATGTTACAATGGGTATTAGATCGTCTAACCGGTCATAGATCGTCTAGCAACTTAATAAGATTAATGCATTGTTACTTGCATTTATTGAATTGGTTCTAGATACAACCTTAAAAATGGAGAGGTTGATTTTCTGATATTTTTGGTCAAGTGAATCAATTCTCACTCAAGCAAAAGTAGCCTTGCACTCTAACGTGTTTTCTGCTTTGTTTTTGCTTAAGCAAAGAAATGCTTGCTCAAGCGAAAACAAGACTAGAAAACAACCTTTCTCTATCAAATGTTCACTCAAGTTAAAATATTTTTGCTCAAGTGAGCTCATTCTCATTTAAGCTAAAACATTCTCGTTAAAGCTAACAAAAAAAAACTTTGTTCTTTCTTTTCTTTTCTTCTTCACTATTCAACGAATTGAATTATGAATGAATGATTTTATAAATGTAATAAAGTGAATATTAATTGGTAAATTCAATTTAATAGTAAACATTGTTAAATAATATTAGTAGTATTAATAATATTTTAAAAAATATTAATAATAATATTAGTAATAATATTTTAAATAATAATAATATTTTTTAAATATTAATAATATTATTACTAATATTAATTGTACCGACCAGTCCTCCGACGTCGTTTGACTTCTAGTAATGATGGGGCCGCGTAAGGTGGTTCCCACAAGCGGCATGGGTCAGTGTCTCGCGAGGCACGTGCGTCAAGGTACTAAAGAGTGGTAAGATATCGATCACTAGGATGTGCCGATGTGTCAGTAGAGAGGTCGAACATCGGTGACTCGAACAACAGAGCTGGGCCACAAGAGGTGGATCCCAGACCGCACACCAGTTATCAGTTAGGGAGAAGGCTTGGACACGAGAGTCCATGCGTGTGGTGAGGATGACGCGTTCAGACGTAACCCAAGTAAAGAGCCACTAAAAGAGATACGACTTGTAAGGGTCACGTTCCAGGGGTGAAGTTACACGCATGGCACGTGAGCAGCTAGGGCGCTCCCAGGACGGGTGACCCTAGAGATCAGGTGCACAAGGTGGCATCCAGGTGGTCATCCCGTCAGAGGTCGCACTCCAGTTAGGGAGCCCTACGCGCTAGGTTGTCCTAAGAGTGGGTAATAGCGGTGCTAGGGCCCACCCTTAGAAAGCCTATTTTGGGTAGTGGAAACTCTAGACTATATAAAGGGTAGTAATAAACCTAGTAAGGTACGCTATTCATTTTGCGCCGCTTCACATACACGGTTTACAGAAAGCTTTTACACTTAACAGTTTTGGTGTTTCCTAGCCCTAAGATTGACTTGAGCGTCGGAGTGCAAACAACCTCTAGGACGTCTATTGTCTTTATGATTTCAGGTGTTTGATCGAGAGAAAGGCACGAATGAAGGCACAGAGAATCGGGAGTGGGAGTATCGTGAGACGTACGAAGACCCTCGAGTCAACCGGTAGGAACATATGGCGCCCACCGTGGGGCATGATTTAAAACATTATCCCACTCGCAAGATAAAAAAGAAAAGATCAAGAAAGATGAGAACACGCGGCAAGGATCCGTTTTGCACCGAATGGAGGCGAAAGCCTCACCCTGCAACAGATCATGGAAACGATGCAGGCTCTCCAAGAGATGGTGGCGGCATCAAGAACGTATCCAGATTTAACTGGTTGCGTCTTTGTTGAGAAACGAAGAATTGTAGAGAGCCAACGAGGATTTGCGCAGGGATTTGCACAATCAGGCAGGGGAACATGAGGTTGAAGATCAAGAACTTGCGATGCCACCCAGGGAATTTTCGATGTCGTTTTTGCAAGAAATCATGGATGCCGTGATACCAGCCATATTTGTGGGGCCCAAAGTCGCCTTCACGGGTGTAGAGGACCCAGAGGCTCACCTCACGACCTTCCATACATAGATGATGTTGGTTGGGGGTTTTGACACGGTGCGATGCAAGCTGTTCATGTGCACATTGGTGGGAACAATGATGGATTGGTTCATCAGCCTCCCTGACGGCCACGTGACGTCACATCGCGAATCAGGCTCCCCTACCTGTCTCTTACGATCTTTTTGACGTAAGACAATATCAGGGGGAGTCCCTGAACGAATTCCTCAACCGCTTTGGAGCACAGGTGGTGAGGCTAAACATCAAGGACGAAACAATGATAGTGCACGTGTTCGGAAAGGGCATCGTGTCAGGGCCTTTCAGCGAATCCCTCATCAGGAACCACCCCAAAACTTTCGGCGAGATAAGGCATCGAGCGGTGGCTCACATCGTTGTGGAGGGAGAAGTCCATGAGAAGCGCACGTGCGTTGTTCCCACGTGCCCACGTGCACTAGGTCGACCTTAACCCCTAAGGGTACATGATGCAACGACAGAGAAGAAGACCCCAACGAAGCAGCAGTCCTACCAACTCAGGAAGCCCCAAACCAGGGGGCATGCAAGAGAAAATGTACCACCAAACACGACTTCGTGGTAGAATTAAAGCGTTAGGGAGATGTCCTAAGAGTGGGTAATAGCGGTGCTAAGGCCCACCCTCAGAAAGCCTATTTTGGGTAGTGGAAACAGTGGAAACTCCGGACTATATAAAGGGTAACAATAAACCTAGTAAGGTACGTTATTCATTTTGCGCCGCTTCACACACACGGTTTACACAGAGCTTTTACGCTTAACAATTTTGGTGTTTCCTAGCCCTAAGATTTGCTTGAGCGTCGGAGTGCAAACGGCCTCTAAAGTGCCCTTTGTCTTTGGGATTTCAGGTGTTTGATCGAGAGAAAGGCACGAACGAAGGCACAGAGAATCGGGCATGGGAGTATCGTGAGACATACGAAGGCCCTTGAGTCAACTAGCAGGAACATTAATAATGTTATTAGTAATAATATTTTATTTCAAAAGGAAGACTTTGCAAAAGTTGTTGAACAAAATTAAACTGAAGCAACTTGAATTTCTTTCTTAGAATTTAAAACTTCTTCATTTTCTGGGGTGCCTCCTAATCAGGTTTCTTGTAATGAATTCCTTGATTGGATCAATACTAATTGATCCTGCCGGTTGACTTAGCGCCAAAGCGTTGCCTCGTCATGAACCTCCTCACCAGCTTGACTCCACGTGCCCTTCAAGTCCACACCACAAAAGCTTCCACAGGGAACCTGAAAACACAAGGTGGCGCCTTTGCGGCCGGTGGCGCTCTGACGCACAAGTCAGTAACAAGAACACGCAAAACTCAGAGAAAATATGCTTTGTAGAACCGTACTAAAGGCACACAACCCTACAGAATGAGCCGTAATTCAAAAACGTCCCTTTGCAGATTCTGTTAAGTTTACCTTTATAGCTAGGTTTCTTCTCTCTCCATGTCGTTATGCTTTTGGACGCGTGGCTCGCATCCAGCCCTGCACGTGTCGCCATCTGGGCTGGGATAGCAGGTAACGCCCCGCCCTACACGTGTCATCATCTGAGCTAGGTTAACTCGAGCGTCACTTCTCTATTGCACCCAACCCTACACGTGTCATCATCTGGGTTGGAGTAACAGATAGCATCCAACCCTACACGTGTCGTGATCTGGGTTGGGGCAACTTGAACATTATTTTTGTATAGTAACCAGCCGCGCAGCTAAGTCATCTACTCATGGAGCAAGCTAACACGCAATGTGCCTTAGAACACCACTTGACCAGGCAAGGTGGCGCCCTTCTTATCACTGCGCCATGAATGTTCTTGGACTGAGAAGACCTTGTTACCAACGAATGTCCACTCTAGGAATCCTGTTGCTGATATAGGCAAGCTGTCCCTTTCAACCCACACGCCCTATGCTGGCGCAACAATCGCCTCACTGGAATTGTACACTTGAACTTACACTTCTAAGCCTTCATCAGCTTCAACTAAGCTTACTGGGAGATCCGACGATGTGCTCCTCGCGGCAGCCTCAGACCACCTGATCTCCCATCGTCAACACGTCGACGTTATACGATCTCGGCGACGTCCAATCATGTACGTTGTAGCACGCCGCTTCCCCAAACGGCGACTACACTAGCTTCTGAACCACTCGCCCTTCTTTGGCCACGTGCTCTGCTAAACCCGCCTCACGTGGTCACGTGCTAGACACGTCATCACACCCGGTGACCTGGCCGGTACATAAGCCCCCCAGTCTCGAGCTGCGACTTGTTCAGCGAGAAGACTAAAGAGGTGGAAACCCGGCGGCCTACGTGGCTTCGCGCGTTGGCGCTCATACTGTTCACTGACTTGACATTTCACCAACTTCTTCAATCACTCGCCACGTGGACTCATCAACGGCCATTATTCACTGTCGTTTGTGCTTCCCGCAACGTTCGAAACCCTTCGAATCTCTTAAACACTTCGCGCCATTTCACTGTTTCATTATCTTCTACCTTTCTTCGAACTCTCAAAACGCTCCAGCGAACGCTCCGATTCTCCCAACCTCCATCTTTCTGACTACTCTTCTGATCATCTAAAGGTAACTTTTTTATCACTTCTACTGATATTTGCTGCATTTTAATCGGTTTGCATCATCCATTACCTGTCTGGAGCATACGTTGTGGGATGTTTCTCTGCTTTGTTTTTCTCTTCTCTGCGTTTAGGGTTTCTGAACCTTTCTTTGCGAGCCCCTCTTGCTCTTCCCTCTTCTCTTCTTCTGTCGAGTCTTTCTGTTTACAAACACTCATACCTTTTCGTCTTCTTGCAGCTTCCTCGATGACTCGTTCAAAAATCACACTAAACCCTCCTCCATCTCCTCGCAACCCTCCGGCGAAAACCCGTAGGGCAAACCCCTCTTCTTCCCGCGACCCCCCAAGGGGTCCCAAAGTAGTTGTGCGGCCTTGTCCTCCCGGTGAGCCAATCTGCACCGACGATCAGGGGAGCGACGACACCCCCTTCTGCTTCATATACACCACTATGTTCAAGAAGGTCAAACTCCGGTTTCCCTTCACACGCTTTGAGAGGGAGCTCCTGACCGTGCTCGACATAGCCCCCGCCCAGTTCCATCCCAACAGCTGGGCGTTCGTGCGGGCCTACCAAATCATCTGCGCACATTTGGGACATCCGGCCTCTGTGGATGTATTCCTCTATTTGTTCAAGGCGAAGAACCCGGGCGATCGTCTATGGGTCAGCCTCAATGGGGTCGCTGGAAGGTCCATTCTCTCCATCTTCCAGCAATCCTAAAAGGATTGGAAGGGGAAGTTTGTACGTGTATGCTGCAACGATCAAGACCCTTCCCTTCTCAAACTTCATCGAGACCCCCCCCCCTAACGCCTCCACACCATTCGAGTCCGCTGGGGATGTTCTTGTTTCGAATGCTTTAGTTGCTAAGGCCACTCCTGAGCAACTTGCTGATACGCAAGCCTCTAATCATGCCGCCGAAGGACTGCCCGCCTCACCACCACGCCTCGAAGCTCCCCCCGCAATGCAACCTTGTAAGGGTGGTGGTGAGCACCAACCCCCGCCTCCCCCAGCAACCTCAAGCCTCCCAGCCGCTCTTCAAGAAGCTTTGAAGTCCTTTACCGTGCGCCTAAGTGCCATGGTCGACGATTGTCTTCCTCAAATCGTCGGCGAAGGGCTCAAGGACTCTTTAAAGAAGTTTGAGCTCGATAATCGGGTCAACCAGGAGGTGGCAAGAACCGCGAAAGCCGCCACCGAGAAGACCAAATGCGACATGCTGATGCAAGGCCTCGAGTTTTCGCGGGTCGAAAATGCCCTCAAGGACGAGCTTTAAAGCGTGTGCAAAGACAACAAAGAGTTGCACAAAAAGCTTCATGACAAACTCCAAGACGCCGTCGAGCTGGAGAGCAAGATCGTCCCTCTGAGGGAGAAAATTGCCGCGCTGGAGGAGCGAAGATGACTGACGCCCAGAAGATGGTCAACCTGGAGAAGAGGTCAATCGAGAGAGAGACCCTTTTGGGAAAGGTCGAGCAAGATCGGGATAAGGCCTCCCAGGAACTTAGTGAAACTGCTGCCCGAGCTTGCCCGAGTTCGCGAGGAGAACAGCGTGCTCAAGAAGAAGGTCGACGAGCTCGAGCTTGAAGTTACCCAGGCTCGTGAAGAAAACGGTGGGTTCAAGACGAAGACCAACGAGCTTCAGCTTGAGGCTGCCCAGGTTCTAACTTCCGGCTTTGGAGCTGCTTTGGAGCAGTTTGCTTGCAAATATCCTGACCTTGATCTTTCTGAGTTCTCAGTATACAACGAGGTAGTGGATGGCAAGATCGTGCCCCCGACCGACTTATCTCCTTCAAAACTCTTATGCTTTACCTTGGTCTGTAATAATTTTTATCTGTTCGATACTTATGTGCACATATATATATATATATATATATATATATATATAATCTTCTAATTTATCTACTATGCAATCAACTGGTTTAACTGGATGGTTTTTTCTTAACTCAACGTATTTTGTACTGTTCCATCCGGTTGACCGGGACGTCTTCGTGCGCGACCTCAACCGTCAGCTAGGGACTCCTTCCCACTGATTACCTGTGGACTCCTGCAAAAAAGAGGACAAAGAGGCGCCCTAGCGGCCGTTTGCACTCCGACGCTCAAGTCAGCCAGCAAGAAACACCAAAACTGTTCACCTCCGTCTCTGAGCACCGCGTATGACACTCTGAAGGTGGTAAAAAATAACAGTGTATTGTGTGTCTATGTTCTCTCTCTCAGGCAAAAATATTCCCCAGTCCCTTGTTCGTAACCTTGAAGCACGAGCAAGCAACTAGAGAGTTCTGGTAAATTTGCCAAAAGTTCCAACCCTGTTTCCGACATTCTCAGCGCTATTTAAACTGCCCAAGCATTTAAAGCGCCTTTAATCACAAAATGTAACGCACTCAATCAGCGTATCTAATTAGAAAACGTAGCGCATTTAAGACGTTGAAATGCTTGGGAGCCATTATAGTACCTGAATGTTCGAAACAGAAACTGTATTGAATAACTTTAATTACCTGGCACCTGACTAAAGGATGTTTCTATTCTGACCTGGCTGTCGTACACGTGGAGGGCCTCACGACGCCATGACCCCATCTGGGGCGTTTTTGCCCATTTGGGGACGTCTCTACGTGTGAGTCCTCCTGCCTGGGAGTGCTACTACGCTAGGGGTGACTTTTTGGGTGCCAACTCATGCCCCCAATTATCTAGTCACTTACTTTGAGAGCGTATCTGCCTTCCTCTCGTACTCTGCACCCGGCAACCCTGGGTGTGACCTTCCTCTTGAGTCGTGTCTGTCCCAAAGGCATCTCTGGGGCGGCAGAGGTACTTCACGAGTCAGGCTGCCCTACACTGGTGTCATCACTATGGCCTTGAAGCCACCTTTCTCTCCTTTTTATTACTGTTCCCTGGTTATCCAGGGTTTGGGGCCTTCCCACGGCGTTGCTCCCTCCATGGTCTTTCCTACCCATGGGTATCGCAGAACCACACCGTGATTGCCTCGCTTTAGTACTGTTTAAGCTGGCGACGCCTTGCCTTGGCGACGCTTCCTCTTGGCGATGCTGGCACTCGGCGTCTCTTCCACCTAGGCGGCGCCTCGCGTTGACTTTGACTCTCCAGTCGTTGACTTTGACCTTGACTTAGTCAACGCCCGGATACGGGACGGTACACAAGCCCCCCAGTCTTAAGCTGAAGACTTGTCTTCAGCGCAAGGACTGAAGCCTTGCCCACGCCGTCCACGTGCCATCCTGGTGACGTGTCATTCCCTGCTGACTCAACAATTCTCGAATTGTTGACGTGACGCTCTCTGAACCCTAGGAGCGCTCTTACTGACTGATTGGACCTCCTTTGAAATGGTGATAATAACACCTTTTGGGGCTACCCTTGATCGCGCGCCACGTGGCCCATCGCACGGCCAGCCTTTAGAGACCCTTGCGTTTCCCTGGGGCGATTGATCCTTTGACACGTGGTACGATCTCACGGCCCTTAGTTAGCGCCTCTTGAGTTGCGAAATGTAACGTTTAAGTTACTCCAATCCCCGCGCTCACCCTACTGTTACATTCATTCCCTCTGCGTCTCTGCACTGTTCGTCATCTTCAAACCCCCTTTCTCTGCAATTGCGATTCTCTCCTTCCTGTGCTCTTCTACTGCCTTCACTCCGATAGCAAAGGTACGATTTCGAGTACTCACGACTCTTCCCTTTCACCGCATTACATGTTTTATTGAACTGCCTGGGACTGTTAATATTCATGCATCACTGTGTTCTTCCGTTTCTCCTTCCTTCTTTGTCCCTCCTCCTTCTTTCTGGGTTCAGCTATTTATTTACACCATGACGCGCACAAACGCGGAGCCTGATTCCTCCCCCAAGACCCCCAAGTCCAACTACAAAGCCTTCTACCCATGGGCCCCCGACGAGCTCCTGAGCGAATGTACCAGCCTGACTTCCTTCCAGGACCTGGAAGCTCATCGTGGGGATCCCCATTTGTACAACTTTAACACTTTCTGCCACACACACGACGCCCACATATTCGTCCGTCCCGGCAGACCTGGGGAACCTGTCTGTTTGGATGACAGACCTAGAAAGGGGAAACCCTTCTTCTTCATGTACCAGACCGTGTTCAAACGCATAGGAGTGCGTCTCCCATTCACCCCCTTTGAACGGGAACTCCTCACTGAAATCAACACCGCCCCCGCCCAGCTCCATCCCAACAGCTGGGCATTCGTGAGGGGTTTTCAAATTCTTTGCGGACACCTGGGTATCCTTCCTTCCGTAGACGTCTTCCTGCATTTCTTTGAGGTGAAAAAGCAGGGGAAAATCTTCTGGGTAAGCTTTTCCGGGATCGCGGGCAGGATCCTCCTCTCCCTCTTCCAAAACTCTTACAAGAACTGGAAAGGGAAGTTCTTTAGGGTGTGCAGCGCCAAGCACGATCTCACAGCCTTGGATGGCTTTCCCCTTTACTGGACGGAGCGCCCTAAACTGCTCAGTGCCAAAACCCTGGAAGAGCTATCTCCCGCCGACAGGGATGTAAGCAAAGCCTTGGCCAGGTTGGGGATCGTTTTTGATACCTTGAAGCTTGTTGCTAGCGAGTACAACGCTCACGCCCTGACCACCTATTTCGGTAAGGGGACTCTCCCCTCATCCTCCTTGTTGTGAACACCCTGTTACCGGATGCTTGTTCCCCCAGACTATTCTACTCATTTTATATTGTGCCACGTTACTTGCATCCCACGACCTCTATGTGTATTGTAATTTTGTATAGTTGTTTCGGCCCTGATTTTTGCTGTTTGGTCTGTTTTGATGTAGGATCGGTGATGGACGCTTCTAAGAGAATGATGCTGGCGAAAGCAATGAAGGAGGCTCGCGCCGCCAAGGCAGGCGCCTCCTCCACCCCTGCTGCCGATCCGGTCCCCCCACCAACTCTGTCGCCGCCTCCTCCGATCACCGCCGAAGCTCCCTTAAGTTCATCTCCGTCATCTCCACATAGCCCCACAGCACTTCAGGCTCCTGGCTCTCCTCTGCCCATCGCCGTCGTTCCTCTAGCCGCGGCCTCGTCACCGGCTCCAACCCCCCTTGATAAAGGGAAACGGGTCTTGGAGATTTTATCAGATGATGAGGACTCAGAAGGTGTGGCGCCTTTCAAAAGGAGAAAATCTGCACGGGTTCCTCTTCTGCTTGGGGCGTCGCCCCAGGGAGGGAATCCCTTTATGGATGACCCTCCAAGTGCGACCTCGCTTCCACCCGTCACAGTCCAAGAGGAAGGGGGCGAAGGTGCCGAATCTGCCTTGCCTCCTTCGCCTGTGGAAGTCTCTGCTTCCCCTGCTCCCACCGTTGCCGCTACTGCCCCCGATGCCATCGCCATCCCTCCTCCAATCATGCATCTAATGAGGGGCTTCAGTGGCGGGACTCTGCCAGAGGGCACCGACAGGAAGGAAGGCATGCCTTTCTACTTGGGGGCCTTCTTGGCGGTGGCCCTTGAATGGCGCGCCCAGGCCAGGAACGCTGCCTTATAAACCCAAACTCTCCAGGCCTTGGAAACAAGGGTGACTGCTCTGGAGGAGGAGAAGAAAACCCTGGGGTGCCAGAATGAAACCTACCAAACCTCTCTGAAGCAAGCGCAAGAGTCCAAAGCAGAAGCTGAGAGGCAACTGGCAGAGGCATTGGAGTTCCAGGCTGACTTTTATATTCGGGAAGTCGCCCTCCAAGTTCAGGTAACGGGCCTTCAGGAATTGGTCAAAGCTGATGCAGAACTTCAAAAGGACCTGAAGGACCGTTGCCGTGAGCAGGCTGACAAGATGGAGCGGATGAAGGGGGAAATGGCCACCCAAGCCAAGGCTATGGGGCATCTCCAAGCTGACTACGACAAACTACAGGTCGAGGACAGTCGGCTTCGCGTGGAAAAGGAGGCTTTGGAGAAGCAGGTAGCCTCGGGGGACGCCGCCATCGAGGAGCTAGAGAAGGACAAAAAGGCCCTCATCCAGGAGATGGCGGGTACTTTCGAGGAGGGGTTCCAAGAAGCTTTGGCTCAAGCAGTCTGCACGAATCCGGGGATTGACGTTTCCAGCTGCGATCCCACTCACCACATTGTCGATGGAAAGGTCGTGCCCTTGGAGATAGACGACTAAGCCGCCACCCCCCGATCATCAGCCCATTTCTTTACACTTGTTTTAAGCTTCTCTGACAAATTTGTAATTCTTTGAATCATCTGCCTTCTTGACACAACTCTAGAACTTTGTTATAATTACTTTCATGTCTTCGCGACATAGAATTCTGCCGGTGCGATTTTATTCTCATCTTTTGCCTTCTTATGCCTTGGTTGTTTTGCTTGTATTATACTTGCTTCTTTCACTTCGTTGGGCGGCCTTGTAGGCCCAGGAAAGGTCACGCGCCGATGCCCACGCCCACGGAGAGGCTCACCTAATGGAATCGTATTGTCCGCGGGGTGCTTATAACACCCAAACGGTCCTTCCCTTGATCCCTAGCACCCGACGCCCACGCCTAAGGAGAGGCCTGCTACAGCAGCGTCGTATCGTCCTCGGGTATCTGAAACGCCGAATATTCTGAGAGGGGGTCGTTCCCTCCATGGTCTTTCTTTCCCATAGGTATTAGGGAACGCCCTGCCAGCGATTCGCTGGCGTTTGCCGGTCCCGCCTCCCTCCACAGTCTTTCCTACCTGTGGGTCTCAGGGATGCGACGCCAGTAACTAACTTCACATTCTTCGACTTCGTCTCCCTCCACAGTCTTTCCTACCTGTGGGTATCGGGGAGGCGAACTCGCTGATATTTTGGTGGGCGACACCCACGACGTCTCATGCCGGCGTCGTCCTTTATGTCATTCCAGACGACGCCTTGGGCGTCGTCCCTACCTTGACATTGACTTTGACCTTGGGCTTGGTCGACGCCTGGGGACAGCGAAAAGCTCCAGGCCCTTCTCGTATCTTCCACGAGGCGCTTCTTGTATAGCTGATGGGACGTCCAGTCATTCAACCTGATCCACGTGGCGCTTCTTGTATGGCTGATGGGACGTTCAGTCATTTCACTGAGTTCTGACTCCTGCTGTGCCCCTGACCCACTTTCGACGGCGCATCGTACCACTGGGTATTCTATTGATACGACGTTCTCTGAGTTTAACCAGCGGTGCTAGAGTCAGCCTTTCATCTTCTGCCACGTGGCTCGATCGTGCGGTGCATCCATTCGCGTCGTTTGGCGCTCTAACCGCTTTATTTAACTCTTCAAACTCTGAAACTATCCTCATCATTCTCTCACTCTTCAGAACCTACTTACGTTCTTTCTTCTTGCACCCTTTCTTTTCTCACGAAGGGTTGTTCCAGCATTCGCTCCCCTCGCTCAACTCTTGCATTTCCGGCAGTCCCTACACCCTTGACAATCCCTGATCTTATTGAAGAATGTCTTCTCATGCTGCTTCCTCCAGGGTCAATCCCCAGGACTTGTACCCTTGGGCTTCGAGTGAACTTCTTGACGAGTGTTCATGCTTACTCGCTACCAGGGCCATAAGGGAGCACAAAGGGGATTCGTGTTCCTATGACTACTGGGCCTTCGCGAGGAGGCATGACGATGACATCGCTGTGCTCCCTTGCACTCCAGGGGAGCCAGTATGTGGAGACAAACGGGCCAACGAAGGGGTCCCTTTCTTTTACTTTTACCAGGTGGTGTTCAAGACCATCAGAGTGCGCCTACCCTTCTCCTGGTTCGAGAAGGAACTGCTGACGGAGATCAACGTTGCTCCGGCCCAGTTATACCCCAACAGCTGGGCCTTTGTCAAAGCCTTCGACATTCTCTTCGGGTTTCTGGGTTGTGCACCCTCGATTGACCTCTTTCTTCACTTCTTTGAGGTGAAGAGGTAGAGACACAACCTCTGGGTAACTCTCAGTAACGTACCCGGGAGAGTTCTCTTCACACCCTTCCAAAACTCGTTCACCGGGTGGAAAGGCCAGTTCTTCAAGATCTGCTGCACTGACCTTGTTCCCGACGCCCTGGACGGGTTTCCGCTGTACTGGGTGAGAGAAGCGAGGGCCCTCAAAACCAAACCCTTCAAGAGACTGGCTCCAAGTGATCAAATAGCTTGCCGGATTCTTGCTGAGGCGGGAGGTTTTGACTCTGCCACTTTGATCAGCCTGGAGTTCAACGCTGGGACTCTCGAAAAGTACATATGTAAGAGTCACTGCCCTAGAAACTTTGGCCTTTATCGCTTTCCAAACGTGCATGTCTTGCTTCATGGTATCTCTGACACATTTATCTCCCTGGGTGCAGGTTCGAAAATAAGCCAAGAAAGGAGGACACGACTTACTCGAGCTCTGCGGGCTGGGATCAGGGCTTCGTCTTCTTCCAGTGCTGACTCTGATGGCCACTGAAAAGTGGCTCCTTTGTGACTTGCATGAGTTGTAATATTCGCCCCATTTGGGCTACTTCCATTGTATTGAACATTGCTTGTAACACCAACTTTTTCTATATCGTAATTGATTTTTGCAACGTCACTTTACTCTGCATACTTTTCGCATATTGTGCGCTTTCCTTCGCCATGTTCATCAACGGCGCCCGCCTCCATCCAGGCGAAGCCTTCTTTCTTGACGACGCCTTGACCTAGGCGACGCCTTCTTTCTTGACGACGCCTTGACCTAGGCGACGCCTTCTTTCATGGCGACGCCTTACCTTACTTCAAACGGAGAAAGATAAAAGCTAAAAGCCAAGGCACTTCTTTTTCTCAAACTGGTTTTACCTTTTATTAGGGTGACCTCATTAAAAAACCCCCGAGAGGGAAAAAGAGCGTCCCCTTCAACTAAATTGTTACATAACTGCTTACATAAGTCAACTGAAATAAAATTTTATGTTGGCTGCATTCCAACTGCGCGGGATAGGACCTCCCTCCAAGGTCTCTAGGTTGTATGAACCGTTGCCCTTAGCCTCAGTAATTCTGAAGGGTCCGGTCCACTTAGGAGATAGTTTATTCTCCAACTCGTAAGGGTGAGCTTTCCTCATCACTAGGTCGCCAACTTGAAACTGCCGCGGCTTTACCTTAGAGCTGTATTGTCGCTCTACTCTTCTCTTTACTGCTTCCGCTTTGATTCTGGCTTCTTCTCTGGCCTCATCTAGTAGATCCAGGTTTACCCGCCTTTCTTCATTGGATTCCTCCGCCACAAAGTTTTGAAAACGTGGCGAGCTCTCATGTATTCCTACCAAACTAAAAGGCGTCTCCATAGTAGAGGATTGGGGCGTGGTGTGGTATGCCCATACAATCCTTGGTACCTCTTCCGCCCACGCCCCTTTGGCTTTCTCTAACCTCCTCTTTAACCCCCTCAGCAAAACTCTGTTTGCCGACTCCACTTGTCCGTTGGTCTGGGGATGTTCAACCGATGCGAACACCTATTTGATTCCTACCTCAGCGCACAGATTTCTCAACTGCTGACTGGCAAACTGGGTCCCGTTATCAGATATCAAGCGCCTAGGTACGCCAAAGCGGCACACGATGTTCTTCCACACAAAATGTTGTACCTTGTGCGCAGTGATCTGTGCTACGGGCTCTGCTTCTATCCACTTGGTGAAGTATTCGATGGCGACGACCAAATACTTCATCTGCCTGATTGCCAGTGGGAACGGGCCCAGGATGTCAATTCCCCATGTATGGAAAGGCCACGGGCTGTATATGGACCGCAATTCTTCTGGCGGCGCCTTATGCCAGTCGGCGTGCTTTTGGCATTGTCTGCACCGCCGGGCGTGTCGAGCGCAATCTTCTTTCACTGTTGGCCAGAAGAATCCTGCGCGTATTACTTTGGAGGCTAGGGACCTCCCCCCTACGTGGCTCCCGCAGATGCCTTCGTGTAGCTCTGCCATTATCCTGGTGCACTCGTCGCCACTTACGCATGTTAGGATAGGGTGAGTGAAACCGTGCCTGAACAACACCCCATCCACCAGGGTGTACCTTGCGGCGTTTCTTTTGACCTTTTTACCCTCTTCAGGCTCTACTGGGAGAGTCCCATCCGCCAAGTATCGCTTGTATGGCGTCATCCAGGTGTCTCCCTGGGTCAAAACGCATACCTGCATCTGCCCTTCTTCGGGCGCGTCCGCGTATGTGCTGATGCGGGCCGCCCTCTGCGTATCCTGGGTCAAAGAGCAATGACTCCTTGGCCTTCCCCTTGATGTATAAATCTGGAGGACATCCACCCTGTTGTCTTCCACGAACCTACGCGGAGCTTTGAGAGTCTCTTGGATCACTGTCCTCTGTCTACCCCCCTTGCCTGAGCTGGCCAGCTTTGCAAGCAGGTCAGCTCTGGCATTCTGCTCACTGGGGACATGTATCAGCTCAAGAGCGCTGAACGCTCCTTTCAACAATAGGACATATTTTAGATATGCTGCCATCTGTGGGTCCTTCGCCTGGAACTCACCCGACACCTGCCCCGTTATCAGCTGGGAGTCGCTTTTCACCAGGAGGTTCTGCGCGCCCATCTCCTTGGCCAGGAGCATTCCTGCTATCAGGGCTTCATATTCTGCCTGATTGTTACTTGCCTTGAAGGCGAAGCGCAGGGCCTGCTCGATTAGTATGCCGTCGGGTCCCTCCAAGACTATTCCCGCACCGCTCCCCTGTTGGTTGGAAGAGCCATCAACCGAGAGCAGCCACTGCGAACCCACTTCCACCTCTTGCTCACCTCCGGGCAAAAGTTCCGCTATAAAATTTGCGTACACCTGCCCTTTGATGGATCCTCTAGGCTCATACTGGATGTCGAATTCTGACAGTTCTACCGCCCAGCGCACCATTCTTCCCGCCACATCAGGCTTCTGCAGCACTTTCTGTATAGGGAGGTTGGTCATCACCACCACCGTAAAGCTGTGGAAGTAATGACGGAGCCTCCTGGCAGAAAATACTACCGCTAGCGCCGCCTTCTCTAGCGCTTGGTACCTCGTCTCAGCTCCCTGTAATGCCTTGCTTACAAAATAGATGGGCTTCTGACTCTGGTCCTGCTCCTGGACTAACACAGAACTGATGTCCCGCTCCGTTACAGTAAAATATAACCGGAGGGGCGCGCCCGCTACCGGCTTGCAGAGGACCGGTGGCGTCGCCAGGTACTCCTTCAGCTTAATGAAAGTCGCTTCACATTCATCAGTCCATGCAAAGCGACTATTTCTCTTGAGGCACTGGAAATATGGGTGCCCCTTCTCTCCTCCGGCGGAAACAAACCTCGAGAGCGCCGCCATCCGCCCTGTCAGCTGTTGCACCTCCTTTACCGACGTCGGGCTCCGCATGACGATAGTCGCCGCGCATTTGTCGGGGTTCGCCTCTATCCCCGTCTCTGTGAGCATAAAACCCAAGAACTTACCGGCCTCTACCCCGAAAACACACTTCTCAGGGTTTAACTTGAGGCGGTACTTGGATATTGTGACGAACAACTCCTCCAGGTCCGCCATGTGCTGCGCCCTATTCTGCGACGCCACCACCATGTCGTCTACATAGGCGTACACATTCCTTCCGAGCATTGGCGCCAGGACCTTGTCCATTAACCTTTGGTACGTGGCGCCCGCATTTTTCAGCCCAAAAGGCATCACCTTATAGCAGTAACTGCAGGTCTCAGTCATGAATGCAGTCTTGCTCTCGTCTCTTGGGTGCATCTTGATTTGGTTGTACCCTGAGAAGGCGTCCAGGAAACTCAGCACCTTGCTGCCGGACGCACTGTCTACCAAGGCGTCGATGCTGGGCAGCGGATACGAGTCCTTTGGGCATGCCTTGTTCAGGTCCGTGAAGTCAACACACATCCTCCACTTTCCGTTCGCCTTTTTCACCAAGACGACGTTGGCAAGCCACTCAGGGTATTGAATCTCCCTGATGTGGCCAGCACTCAACAGCTTCCGCGTTTCGTCTTTCACCACCTGCTGTCGTTCCTAATTGAACTTTCTCCTTCTCTGACGCACGGGACGGACCGTGGCGTCCATGCTGAGGTGGTGACACAAGAAATCGGGATCGATGCCTGGCATATCCGAGGCGGACCATGCGAAGGCATCCAGGTGGCGTGAAATCACTTCTGCCACCCCTTCCTGTTCTGCTGGGCTCAGCGAACTTCCTAACTTGAAAGTCTTGCCACCAATCTCCCTTTCTACGGCGTTAGCCGCGGGCTGTTCCCTGCTATCATCTTCGACGGGCGCCGCCTCTTCCACGGGCGCCGCGTCGTCAGAGCCTTCCTCCATAGGCGCATCTGCTTCGGGCATCGCCCTCTCCGCTATGGCCTCTTTAGGCGTCAACCCAGAGGGCATCGCCTCAATCATCGTCGTGTCCGCGCTCGGCGGACGTTCATACACCATGAACACGCCTCTCTTCGTTTTCAGGCTGTTCTCATAGCATTTCCTTGCCTCCTCCTGGTCTGACCTGATGACTATCACCTAGCCATTGAGGTCCGGCAGCTTCATCTTCATGTGGCGTGTGGAGGACACCGCGTTCAGACGGTTTAACGCCGGTCTGCCCAGCAAAATATTGTAGGCAGAGTTGGCGTTCACGACAAGGTACCGGATGCTTTCGGTACGGGAGGCCTCTCCGTCTGTGAACGTAGTCCTTAACTCCAAGTACCCCCGGACTTCCACCTGGTTATCCCCGAACCCATACAGGCACCCCGTATAGGGACTCAACAGGTCGGGGGACAGCCGTAACTTATTAAAGGTCGACAGAAACATGACGTCTGCCGAACTTCCTTGGTCGACAAGCACTCTGTGCACCTTCCTTCCGGCTGTGACGACTGAGATGACAACGGGGTCATTGTCGTGGGGTACCACATCTCGGAGGTCTCTTCTCGTGAACACGATATCCGACTCCCACGGCTCCCCCGAGAGCCTCTCTTCGATTGAATTTACCCCCCTCGCGTATTTCTTCCGCTGGGAGGCGGTGGGTCCCCCGCCGGAAAAACCTCCAGCAATGGTGTGGACCTCACCAAGCACAGGCATCTCGTGTGCTGGTTCTTCCGCCGGCGGCGGCAAGGTGGCGGTCGTTGTGTGCTCTGCGACATATTCCTTCAAAAACCCAGTCCTCACCAGCTCATCTAGCTGGTAGCCCAATGTACCGCCCTGGTAGTCGGAAGTGATGACGTGGCATCAAGCTACAGTATAGGCGTGTTGACAAGACGCCAGGTTGGCAGAAGGGAAGGAAGTCGGGGGGCTCGTGTAGTCGCCAGTCATGAAGTTGGCGTGCTCCGATCTCCTACATACCAGAGCCGGCGATCACCGAGTCAAAGATGAAGTTGCCAGATGTAAACTCAGGCGACCAAGTGATTGGAGATCGCCGGAGCAAGCACATCGCCGAAGATGAAGGTGATGCAGATTATGAAGGCGGCCGGCGAGACCACAGGGAAGGTGTACGAGGGCACCCTGAATCGCCAATTCCAGTAGAGATCGCACTCTAAGTTAGCTATGCACTGGGCAGTACCATGCATAAGTAACTTAGCCAAGAGAGAGTCAGAAGCAGCGCCCAAGTCAAGGAGGCTCCAGATGATGGCATGTGTACGACTGGATGCGAGCCACATGTCCAGGTGCGTAACTGCCAGGAGAGAGAAAGTGACCAGGTATAAAAGGGTTTCCCAACGAACTTCTGAGGTACGCACGTTCAGATTGTCTTCTTTACGCTTGCGAGTTCTTGAGCATACTGTGAGAGAGAATTGGTTCACGGTTCCTTGAGAGTTCTTGAGTGTTACTCTTGAAGTATTTGGTGGTTCAGTCACTGACTTGGGCGTTGGAGTGCGATCGGCCGCAGCGGCGCCGCTCTGTTCTTTTGCAGGTTCTTGAGGTGGATCGTGATGAAGGACGGAGGTTGAAGCGGTGCACACGTTGATCCATTGACGAGGCAAGTTCCAACGTTTTGGTCAACAGGCAGGATCACCCAACGACAGGCAATTATCGATGTGGTGCCCGAAAGCCTCATGGAATTCGCACCAAAAGTCTTTACGAGGCCCTAACACCTTGTCGGTCTTCGCCGGTCGCCTCAGCCTCTCAGCTAACACCTTCGCCGGTCTTTACGAAATCCTTCAACTCAACCACGAAGTTGTACCTCGCCGGTCTCGCTCTTTCTCTGGCCGGGCGATCGCCTCCTGCTGGACCCCGGGGCTGGGGCTTTCTGGCCTCGTAGGGGCGTCTCGCCTCTGGCTTCTTTCTTCCCGTCGTGGTCTCATTGACCCTGACGGGTTGAGCTCGCGCCGGTCCCCTCGGGCGTGAGGGCACGACACTGGTGCGCTTCACACACACCTCCCCTTCAGAAGCAATATGTTCTACCGCCCTACGCCGTAGTTCAGCGAAAGTCCTAGGGCGGTTGCGGATGATGGATTCTCCAAAAGGATCGGGGCATACGCCTTTCACAAATGCGTACACGATCATAGGCTCCTCTGTCGTACCAACCATCACGACCTGGGCCCCGAAGCGATTGATATACTCCTTCAGGGTCTCCCCTTGATACTGCTTTATATCAAACAGATCGTAAGAGACCGGCGGCGGGGCCTTGTTTGCTAAGTATTGTTCCTTGAACAATCGTGACAATTGGCAGAACGATGTGATATGACCATCTGGAAGGCTAATGAACCAGTCCATAGCCATCCCGGTCAGGGTGCTCATAAAGAGCTTGCACTTGGCAGCGTCAGAACCGCCTACCAGGACCATCTATGTGTGAAATGCAGCAAGGTGCGTCTCTGGGTCCTCCATCCCGGTGAAGATAACCTTGGGCCCCGCGAACGTGTTCGGGATCACTGCATCTAGGATCACTGCATCTAGGACCTGTTGCATGGATAATTCTGCTGGGGCTGCGCGTGCTGTACTTCGTCTGGTGGGGGCCATTGTCACTCCAACCTCCTCCAACGTTACTACGACTTAGTAGATTTCCTCGAACTTGTGATGGGACTGATGTTTTATATCGGCCCCACGGTGGGCGCCAAATGTTCCGTCCGGTTGACCGGGATTTCTTCGTGCGCGACCTCAACCGTCAGCTAGGGACTCCTTCCCACTGATTACCTGTGGACTCCTGCAAAAAAGAGGACAAAGAGGCGCCCTAGCGGCTGTTTGCACTCCGACGCTCAAGTCAGCCAGCAAGAAACACCAAAATTGTTCACCTGCGTCTCTGAGCACCGCGTATGACACTCTGAAGGTGGTAAAAAATAACTGTGTATTGTGTGTCTATGTTCTCTCTCTCAGGCAAAAATATTCCCCAGTCCCTTGTTCGTAACCTTGAAGCACGAGCAAGCAACTAGAGAGTTCTGGTAAATTTGCCAAAAGTTCCAACCCTGTTTCCGACATTCTTAGCGCTATTTAAACTGCCCAAGCATTTAAAGCGCCTTTAATCACAAAATGTAACGCACTCAATCAGCGTATCTAATTAGAAAACGTAGCGCATTTAAGACGTTGAAACGCTTGGGAGCCATTATAGTACCTGAATGTTCGAAACAGAAACTGTATTGAATGACTTTAATTACCTGGCACCTGACTAAAGGATGTTTCTATTCTGACCTGGCTGTCGTACACGTGGAGGGCCTCACGACGCCATGACCCCATCTGGGGCGTTTCTGCCCATTTGGGGACGTCTCTACGTGTGAGTCCTCCTGCCTGGGAGTGCTACTGCGCTAGGGGTGACTTTTTGGGTGCCAACTCATGCCCCCAATTATCTAGTCACTTACTTTGAGAGCGTATCTGCCTTCCTCTCGTACTCTGCCCCCGGCTACCCTAGGCGTGACCTTCCTCTTGAGTCGTATCTATCCCAAAGGCATCTCTAGGGCGGCAGAGGTACTTCACGAGTCAGGCTGCCCTACACTGGTGTCATCACTATGGCCTTGAAGCCACCTTTCTCTCCTTTTTATTACTGTTCCCTGGTTATCCAGGGTTTGGGGCCTTCCCACGGCGTTGCTCCCTCCATGGTCTTTCCTACCCATGGGTATCGGGGAACCACACCGTGATTGCCTCGCTTTAGTACTGTTTGAGCTGGCGACGCCCTGGTTGGCGACACCTTGCCTTGGCGACGCTTCCTCTTGGCGACGCCTTGCCTTGGCGACGCTTCCTCTTGGCGATGCTGGCACTCGGCGTCTCTTCCACCTAGGCGGCGCCTCGCGTTGACTTTGACTCTCCAGTCGTTGACTTTGACCTTGACTTAGTCAACGCCCGGATACGGGACGGTACATGTACCAACAGGTACTTAACTTTTCTCAACTCAACGTACTTTGCACCAATCGGTACTTAACTTTCTGCAAACCACCTTAACTGAAATAAACGGTTAATTCGAAGCAATAATGCTTAATACGAAATCACTTACTTAGCACCTGGAACTTCTCTTGCCCGACCCGCCAAGGGCCAAAGGCATATCTACGTCGTCGCTCAGAACTTCGCAGACACGGTTCCCGCCTGCGATCATGCAAAGAGGTCTTGTGATCTGTTCTCGCCTATGCTCGCTCAAGGCGAGGAGGTCTTTTAAATGTCTTTCTCGCCTGCACTCGCTCATGGCGAGGAGGTCTTTCAAATCTCTTTCTCGCCGGGAGGAAATCTGATACTTGGGCCTCCGATCACCAAGAGGCGGTGAGGACTTAAAAAACTTTATTCTTGTGCCTCCGATCGCCATATGGCGATGAGGACTTAAAAAACTTCATGTTTCAAAAATTTTGTACTGGATGCATGCGGTTCGGATTTGCCGTTTTTCTTTAAAACTACACAAGGGCGATAGGGTCTCCCCCCAAAAACATGGCAAACAGACAGCATGCAAACTTAATAGCTGGGAAACTTTGATAAATTCCAAAACCTTCTTTACTGGGTGGCCTCGTTAAAACTCTCGTTAGGGAAAAAGAGTGCCCCCTTGAAAAATTTGTTTAAACTGATACATCTTAAATTGTTCGAGTTAATCGCTACTTACAAAGACTTAACTGTAGTAAAACTTGAAATGGGTGGCGTTCCAAGTGTGAGGAATCGCCCCTCCCTCCAGCGTCTCCAAGCGGTAGGCGCCGTTCCCGAGTGCTTCAGTTATTCTGAACGGTCTTGTCCACTTGGGTGACAACTTGTTTTCCATCTCGTACTGGTGGGCCTTCCTCATCACCAGGTCACCATCCCTGAAATGCCTAGGCTTTATCTTGGAGTTGTACTTACGCTCAACTCTTCTCTTTACCGCCTCAGCCTTCACCCGCGCTTCCTCCCTGACCTCGTCCAGCAAACCCAAGTTCATTCTCCTTTCTTCGTTCGAGTCTTCCGCCACGAAGTTCTGGAATCTCGGCGAGCTTTCCTGGATTTCGACTGGAATCATGGCGTCGCACCCATACACTAAGCTAAACGGGGTTTCGTGGGTTCCCGATTGCTCAGTGGTATGGTATGCCCATACTATACGGGGAACTTCCTCAGCCCAAGATCCCTTGGCCTTTTCCAGCCTCCTCTTCAATCCTCTCAGCAAAACCCGGTTAGCGGACTCCAGCTGCCCATTCGTTTGCGAGTGTTCCACGGAAGCAAACACCTATTGCGTCCCGATGTCCTCGCACAGCTTCTTCAACAGGTGGCTTGCGAACTGAGTCTCATTGTCTGATACTAGACGCTTGGGCACACCAAAACGGCACACAATATTCTTCCACACGAAACTCTGAATTTTGTGTGCGGTGATCTGGGCTACTGGTTCTGCCTCGATCCATTTGGTGAAGTACTCGATCGCCACAACCAAATACTTCATCTGCCTGATCGCTAATGGGAAGGGCCCCAGAATGTTGATTCCCCACGTGTGGAACGGCCAAGGGCTGTAGATTGACCTCAACTCTTCTGGGGGCGCCTTGTGCCAGTCGGCGTGCTGCTGACATTGCTTGCAGCGTTGGGAATATCTCTTGCAATCTTCCTTCATCGTGGGCCAGTAATGACCTGCGCGGACAGTTCTTGTCGCCAGCGATCGACCTCCAATGTGTAAATCCGAACCTGTACAGCTCGCCATCAATGAGGGTAAACTTGCTGGAGCTTTTCTTCATCTTTCTAGCTGCTGTTGAATCTATTGGGAGCACGCCATCTGCCAAGTAGCGCTGGTACAGCGTTATCCACGTATCAAGCTCGTGGATAGCGCAAACTTGCGTCGTGCTCACTTCTTTCGCTGGGTGTGCCCTGACCCTCAGCGTCCTTAAGGTCTCCTGCATTAAGGATCTATGGCTCCTCGCCGCTCTTTCCGTCGACCTGCAAACATGAAGAACCTGGTGGTCTGCCACGAATGCTCGAGGAGTCTTCAAAGTTTCTTGAATGACAGTCCTCTGTCTGCCCCCCTTGCCCGAACTGGCGAGCTTGGCTAGCAAGTCAGCTCGGGCATTCTGCTCTCTTGGCACGTGCACCACTTCGAACAAAGCGAAAGATCTCCTTAGCTCTTGCACGTACTCCAAGTAGGCTGCCATCTGCGGGTCCTTGGCTTGGAACTCGCCAGTCACTTGTCCACTGACCAACAGCGGATCGCTCTTGGCCATCAGCACCTTCGCCCCCATCTCCTTTGCCAACAAGATTCCGGCGATCAAAGCCTCATACTCTGTTGTATTGTTGCTTGCTTTGAAAGCAAACCTCAGTGATTGCTCTATCAATACGCCGTTGGGTCCTTCCAAAATGACCCCTGCCCCGCTGCCCAACTGGTTGGACGACCCATCCACCGAGAGTACCCAACGAAAGTCATCCTTGGCGTTTTGCACTATTTCGGAGGACAGCTCGACCACGAAATCAGCGAAAATTTGCCCCTTGATCGATCCCCGGGGCTCATATTTGATGTCGAATTCCGACAGCTCAACCGCCCACTTCACCACCCTTCTGACTACATCTGGTTTCTTCAGAACCTTCTGGATTGGCAAATCAGTCATTACCAATACCGTAAAGCTCTGGAAGTAATGACGCAGTATCCTCGCCGAAAATACAACCGCTAACGCTGCCTTTTCTAGAGCCTGGTACCTCACCTCTGGGCCTTGCAGCACCTTGCTAACAAAATAGATGGGCCTTTGGACCTGATCTTGATCCTGGACGAGCACTGCTCTTATTGCCCTCTTAGTTATGGCAAAATACAGCCTGAGTGGCGTTGCGGCTTGGGGTTTGCATAGAACTGGTGGGCTCGCCAAATATTCTTTGAGCTTTATGAATGCCTTCTCGCACTCCTTCATCCAGAAAAACCTGTTGTTCCTCTTCAAGAAGTATGGATGGCCCTTCTCCCCACTGGCCGATACAAATCGAGACAGGGCGGCCATTCGCCCGGTGAGTTGCTGCACCTCTTTCACAGTGGCGGGGCTCCTCATCGCCAAAATGGCGGCACACTTTTCGGGGTTTGCCTCGATTCCCCTTTCTGATAAAAGAAATCCCAGAAATTTTCCTGCTTCCACACCAAAGACACACTTCTCAGGATTTAGTCTCAGCTTGTACCTGGCTATGGTGATGAACAACTCTTCCAAATCGGCAACGTGCTTGCTCTTTTCCAGGGACGTCACGACCATGTCGTCGACGTATGCCTGCACATTCCTTCCGAGCATAGGGGTGAGCACCTTGTCCATTAGCCTCTGGTACGTGCCTCCCGCATTCTTCAGCCCGAAGGGCATCACCTTGTAGCAGTAGCATGACCTTTCCGTCATGAAGGCGATCTTCTCTTCATCCATGGGGTGCATTTTCATCTGATTGTACCCCGAGAAGGCATCCAAAAAACTGAGCAGCTTGCACCCTGACGCACTGCCTACCAGGGCGTCTATACTTGGCAAAGGATAAGAATCCTTTGGACTGGCCTTGTTCAGGTTTGTGAAGTCGACACACATCCGCCACTTTCCACTACTCTTCTTGACCAGAACGACATTGGCGAGCCATTCTGGATATTGAATCTCTCTGATGTGGCCTGCTGCGAGGAGTTTTTGTGTTTCGTCTTTGATCGCCTGCCTTTTCTCCTCGTTGAACTTTCTCCTTCTTTGGCGGATAGGCCTGACTTGGGGATCCATTGCTAAGCGATGGCACAAGAAATCGGGGTCAATTCGCGGCATGTCTGAAGCAGCCCACGCAAAGGCATCCAGGTGTCTACTAATCACCTTGGAGATTTGGTCTTGCGTCTCGCTATCCAAGGTTCTCCCCAGCTTAAACACCTTACCGTTGATCTCCTTCTCGAGCCATTCCTCCACTGGCTAAGGCCTCTTTTCATTGGCGGTCAGCGCCCTCGCGATACCTGTTTCTCTGGCGGTCTCCCAGCAGCTTCTTTCTCCCTCCAATCGAGCGACATTTTCGGACCTCGCCTCTATATCCTCCATAGCTACATCGCCCCCGACGGCCACCTCCAACACCGTATCCGACCTCTTGTTTTTGAGGCTGTTTTCGTAACACTTCTTCGCCTCCTTTTGGTCAGAGCGAATGGTGATGATCAAACCCTCCATGGACGGTAGTTTGACTTTCATGTGCCTTGTCGAAGGCATAACCCCCGTTCTGTTGAGCGTTGGCCTTCCCAACAGTATGTTGTACGCCGACGGATCGTTTACAACAAGATACCTGATCTTCTCTGTTCGTGAGGCCAAACCATTTATGAAGGTCGTCCTCAACTCAATATACCCCCTTACCTCCATTTGATCGCCGGCGAAACCGTACAGGCAGCCCCCATATGGCCTCAGTTGATCGGGAGACAGTTGTAATTTTTCAAAGGTCGGCCAAAACATTACATCTGCCGAGCTCCCTTGGTCGACTAGCACCCGGTGGTCTGTCCTTCCCGCTGTGACAAGTGAAATCACAATAGGGTTGTTGTCGTGAGGTACAACGTCCCTAAGGTCTCCTTTGGTGAACGTGATGTCCACATCGGGTGAGTGGTCCTCAAAGACTTCCACTGACATCACCGACCTCGCGTACCTCTTGCGCTGCGATGCAGTGCACCCTCCCCTAAAAATCCACCAGCTATGGTGTGGATCTCGCCGTGGACGGGCACCTCGTGCTGCTGTCCTTCGTTGCTCGCTGGTTGGGAACCCTCTGATTGGCCCGCTTGCTTTTCCAGCAAGTAATCTTTCAGGAATCTGCGCTTGACCAACTCAGCGAGTTGGTAACCCAAGGCCAAACACGAGTTGATGGAGTGGCCAAAGCTCTTGTGGAACTCACACCACGTGTCTGGTTTTGGACCCAAAACGTTCTCTGTCGTCTTCTCAGGCACTTTGAGCCTGGCAGCGATATTCGGGATGGCGATCAGATCTGCCAACCCCATCACGAACTCATACCTCGGTGGGCGATTAGTCTCTCTGGGCCGTCCTGGCCCCTTCCCCTTCCCGTTACTCTTCTTAGAATCATAAGGATGACGCATCCTCTGGTCCCTCTTCCCCGCCGCTGCCTCCATTACTCTTTGCGGCTGGACCCTCGCCTGGGTGCGCGGTGGTTTGGCTGGGGCCACGTTTCCCCTTTTCTCGAAGACTTCGCTCTCGGCGGCGATGTGGGCCACAACACGTCGCCGGATTTCAGCAAACGTGGCGGGGTGACTCCTGATAAGTGACTCACTAAAAGGCCCAGGTAACACACCCTTTTTGAAGGCGTGTACAAACATCTCTTCGTCTTTACCTGGCAAGCGGACTATCTGGGCGCCGAATCTATTCAGGAAATCCTTCAGGGACTCCCCCTGGTATTATCTCACGTCAAACAAGTCGTAAGACACCAATGGTGGTGCCTTGTTCACTATATACTGCTCAACAAACATCTTGGAAAACTGTTGAAAAGTGGTAATGTGGCCAATAGGTATATTGACGAACTAGTCCAACGCTATCCCACTAAGAGTGCTCATGAACACCTTACAGTAGACCGCGTCCGACCCCCCCAAGAGAATCATCTGGGTGTGAAACGCCGTGAGATGAGCCTCAGGGTCCTCCAAACCGGTGAAAGACGCCTTCACCGCCACAGTGTTAGCCGGGACCACCGAGTCCATGATCTCTTGGGAAAATGGCATGGGGAAGCTGCGCAGTGGGGATGGGGGTGCAGATCTGTCCCCGACCGCACGCTCCTCCCGCTCCTGCAGGGTTTTGCGCAGCTCTTCGTTTACCTTGTTGAGCTCCTCATTCCTAGCTTGCAAGGCCACCAGCGCCTCATGCATCCTTTCCTGTTCAGAACGCGATGCTGCCACGTTCTCCTGCAGCGTCCTCATCATGTCCACCACTTGTGTCATGGACACAACATCTTCGTCTATTGATGGCACGACTGAACTTGAACGTGTTGTCCTCATCTTTTCTCAGCAAACTCAGCAACTCAAAGAAACTCCAAACAAACGGTGAAAACTCCAGAAATCGACTGCGATAGTGAGCAGTTGAACAGAAAACACCGAAACCACAACAAACACGAACTATGGTTGGGAACAGAAAACACCGAAACCACAACAAACACGGCCCCAAGGTGGGCACCAGATGATCCTGCCGGTTGACTTAGCGCCAAAGAGTTTCCTCGTCACGAACCTCCTCACCAGCTTCACTCCACGTGCCCTTCAAGTCCACACCAAAAAAGCTTCCACAGGGAACCTGAAAACACAAGGTGGCGCCTCTACGGCTGGTGGTGCTCCGACGCTCAAGTCAGTAAAAAGAACACCCAAAACTCAGAGAAAATATGCTCTGTAGAACCATACTAAAGGCACACAACCCTAAAGAATGAGCCGTAATTCAAAAACGTCCCACTGCAGATTCTGTTAAGTTTACCTTTATAGCTAATGTTCCGTCCGGTTGACTGGGACGTCTTCGTGCGCGACCTCAACCGTCAGCTAGGGACACCTTCCCACTGGTTGCCTGTGGATTCCTGCAAAAAAGAGAGGACAAAGAGGCGCCCTAGCGGCCGTGTGCACTCCGACGCTCAAGTCAGCCAGCAAGAAACACCAAAAACTGTCCACCTCCATGTCTGAGCACCGCGTGTGGCACTCTGAAGGTGGTGAATTAACTGTGTATATGTGTGTGTTGTCTCCTTCAGGCAAAAATATTCCCCAGTCACTTGTACGCAACCTTGAAGCACGAGCAAGCAACTAGAGAGTTCTCTGGTAAATTTGCCGAAGGTTCCAACCCTTTTTCCAACATTCTCTGCGCTATTTAAACTACCCAAGCATTTAAAGCGCCTTAAAGCGCTTTTACTCACAAACGTAACGCACTCATTAAAGCGCTTAATTTAGAAAACGTAGCGCATTTAAGACGTTTGAAACGCTCGGGAGCCATTATAGTACCTGAATGCTCGAAAGGGAAACTGTATTGAATAACTTTTAATTACCTGGCACCTGACTAAAGGGTGTTTCTATTCTGGCATGGCTGTCGTACACGTGGAGGGCCTCACGACGCCATGACCCCATCTGGGGGCGCTTCGGCCCACCTGGGGACGTTTCTACGTGTGAGTCCTCCTGCTGGGAGTGCTACTGCGCTAGGGGTGACTTTTTGGGGTGCCAACTCATGCCCCCAAGTATCTAGTCACTTACTCTGAGAGCGTATCTGCCTTCCTTTTGTACTCTGCACCCGGTTGCCCTGGGCGTGACTTTCCTCTTGAGTCGTATCTGCCCGACGGGCGTCTCTGGGGCGGCAGGAGCACGTCACGAGTCAGGCTGCCCTTCACTGGTACTGTTACTATGGCCTTGAAGCCACCTTTTCTTTCTCTTTACGCGCTTCACCTTTACTAGGTCCTGGTAAGCCGGGTGCGACCTGGGATGCCCGTTTGTGCAGACTCACGGGATACTGGGGGATGCCCTTTCTTCTTCCTCTATCAGATTGTGCTCAAGAGGGTGGGCCTGCGTCTACCCCTCACTCCCTTCGAAAAAGAGCTACTGACAGAGATAAACACTGCTCCCGCCCAACTCCATCCCAACAGTTGGGCTTTTGTGAGGGGGTTCCAAATTCTCTGCGGCTATCTAAGCGTTCCCTCCTCTGTGGACGTTTTTCTTCACTTCTTCGAGGTAAAGAAGCAAGGGAAGAGCCTTTGGATAAGCTTTTCTGGCATCGCCGGGCGCATCATCCTTACGCTCTTCCAGAATTCGTTCAAAGGATGGAAGGGGAAATTCTTCAAGGTACGCGCGACCAAGCGCGATCCTACTATCCTAGAGGGCTTTCCCCTGTACTGGACAGACAAACCCATAACCATGAAGCCCTTGGCTCTGGACGAGCTCGCCCCGCCTGAGCGGGATGTATGCAAAGCCTTGGCGGGACTGGAAATAGTCTTCGATACCGCCAAACTCATCGCGAACGAATTCAATGCCCATGGGCTTTCTACCTACTTCGGTATCTGCTCTTGGTGATTTATGATGCATTAGTTGTTGTGGTTATCTGCATGTATTTAGACATAGAATCTTCCTTCTGATTCATCTGAATCAAACTTATGCTACCAATTTTCGCTGTACAATGTTACTTGCATATCACGCCTCTTCATGTATTGTGAATTCGCATAACTGTTCTAGTGCCAATCCTTGTTGATTGGCCTGTCTTGATGTAGGATCGGTGATGGGAGTTTCCAAAAGAATAATGTTGGCGAAAGCACTGAAGGAGGCTCGTGCCGCCAAGGCAGGTGTCTCCTCCAGCCCTGTTGCCAATCCGGTTCTCCCACCGGCTCCGTCACCGCCACCTCCAGTCATTGCTGAAGCTGCTTCTAGCCCATCTCCGACGTCTCCACCTGGCTCCGCCGTGCTTCCAACTCCCAATTCCCCTCCGCCTATCACCGCTGTTCCCCTAGCTGCGGCCGCGTCACCGGCTCCAACCCCCCTTGACAAAGGGAAAAGGGTTTTGGAGATTCTGTCAGATGACGAGGATTCGGAAGGGGTGGCACCCTTCAGAAGGAGAAAATCCGCGCGGGTTCCTCTTCTGTTAGAGACGTCGCCGCAGGGAGGGAACCCCTTTATGGACAACCCTCCAAGCGCAACCTCACTCCCTCCTAGGATACTCCAAGAGGAAAGGGGCGAAGGCGCCGAATCTGCCCCGCCTCCGCCGCCGCCAGAAACCACTGCTTCCCCGGCTCCTGACGTTGCTGCCCCCGACTTTATCGCCATCCCTCCTCCAATCATGCATCTGATGAGGGGTTTCAGTGGCGGGACTATGCCAGAAGGTACCGACAGGAGGGAAGGCATGCCTTTCTACTTGGGGGCCTTTTTGGCGGTGGCCCTTAAATGGCGCTCCCAGGCCAGAAACGCGGTCCTGCAAGCTCATACCCTCCAGGTCTTGGAAACAAAAGCATCTACTCTGGAAGAGGAAATGAGGACCCTGGGACGCCAGAACGAAGCCTATTAAACTTCCCTGAGACAAATACAAGAGTCCAAAGCGGAAACAGAGAGGCGACTGGCGGAGGCATTGGAGCTCCAGGCAGGCTTCTACACTCGGGAAGTTGCTCTTCAAGTGCAGGTAGCGGGTCTTCAGGAAGTGGTCAAAGCGGATGCAGAAACTCAAAAGGACCTGAAGGACCGTTGCTGCGAACAGGCTGCCAAGGTGGAGCGGATGGGGGAGGAAATGGCCACCCAGGCCAAAGCTATGGACCTTCTCCGAGTTGACTACGACAAACTGCGGGTCGAGGTTAGCCGGCTTCGCGTGGAGAAAGAGGCTCTGGAGAAGCAGGTGACCTCTGGAGACGCCGCCATTGAGGAACTGGAGAAGGAGAAAAAGTCCCTTATCCAGGAGATGGCGGGTACCTTCGAGGAGGGGTTCCAAGAGGCCCTGACCCAGGCGTCCTGCGAGAATCCGGGCGTCAACCTTTCGAACTGCGACCCCACACACCACGTCGTCGACGGGAAGGTCGTGCCCATGGATCTGGATGACTGAACCGCTGCCTCTCATCCGCCGCCATCCTCTTCAAGCTCAACTCTTTTATTCTTTACCTTCGTTTCTTAATTTTATGTCAAAACTTGTAATTCTTTGAACTATCCGCACTCTTGTTACTGATTTGGGACGTTCGTATGGTTGCCTTTATTTCTTTGTCACATACGATTCTGCCTATGCGATCTCATTCTCTTTTCCCTCCACATGCTTCAATTATTTTATCTGTGTTCTGCCCATTTCTTTCACTTCGTTGGGCGGTTTGGTATGATCGGGAAAGGTTGCACGCCAACCCTCACGCCCATGGAGAGGCTCACTTAGGGACGCCGTATCGTCCACGGGACGTCTCTGATACCGAAAGGTCCTTTCTCTGATCCTTAACGCCCGGCGCCCACGCCTAAGGAGAGGCCTGCTAACAGCAGCACCGTATCGTCCCCGGGTGTCTAAAACGCTGAGCGCTCTGGAGAGGGTCTGTTCCCTCCATGGTCTTTCCATCCCATAGGTATCGGGGAACGCCCTGCCAGCGATTCGCTGGCGTTTGGCGATCTCATCTCCCTCCACAGTCTTTCCTACCTGTGGGTATCGGGGAGGTGACGCCTGTGACTAACTTTGCCTTTCTTTGATTTCTCCTCCCTCCACAGTCTTTCCTACCTGTGGGTATCGGGGAGGTGACGCCAGTCGGTATTTGGGTTGGCGACGCCCGCGACATCTCGCGCTGTCGTCACCCTTTACGTCCTTCCTGGCAACGCCTCGGGCGTTACCTTTACTTCGACATTGACCTTAATTTTTGCCTTGGTCAACGCCTGATAACAGCGAAGAGCCCAAGGCTTTGTCTGTGCCATCCACGTGGCACTCCTTGTATAGCTGATGGGACCTTCTGTCATTCGACTTGATCCACGTGGCGCTGCTTGTATGATTGATGGGGTATCTAGTCATTCCATTTTCTGACTCCTGCTGTACCCCTGGCTCACTTTCGACGGCGCATCGTACCACTGGATATTCTGCTGATACGACGTTTTCTGATTTAAACCAGTGGTGCCAGCGTCATCCTTTCATCTTCTGCCACGTGTATCAATCGTGCAGTGCATCCATTCACGTCGTTTGGCGCTCTAACCGCTTTATTTAACTCTTCAAGCTCTGGAACTGTCTTCATCATTTTCTCACTCTTCATAACCTACGTGCGTTCTTTCTTCATGCATCCTTCCTTCTTGCACCCTTCCTTCTTGCACCCTTTCTTCTTGCACCCTTTCTTCTCTGTCGAAGGGTTGTTCTAGCCTTCGCTCACCTCACTCAACTCTTGCGTTTCTGGCAGTCCTGAGCTTGTTAAAGAATGTCCTCTCACGCTGCTTCCTCCAGAGTTCGTCCCAAAGACTTGTACCCTTGGGCTTCGAATGAACTTCTTGACGAGTGTTCATGCTTACTCTCTACCAGGGCCATACGGGAGCACAAAGGAGAGTCATGTTCCTATGACCACCGGGCCTTTGCGAGGAGGCATGACGACGACATCGCTGTGCTCCCTTCACTCTAGGGGAGCCAGTATGTGGAGATGAACAGGCCAACGAAGGGGTCCCTTTCTTTTACTTTTACCAGGTGGTGTTTAAGACCATCGGAGTGCGCTTACCCTTTTCTTGGTTCGAGAAGGAACTGCTGACAGAGATCAACGTGGCTCCGGCCCAGTTGTATCCCAACAGCTGGGCCTTTGTCAAGGCCTTCGATGTCCTCTTCGGGTCTCTGGGTTGTGCACCCTCGGTTGACCTCTTTCTTCACTTTTTTGAGGTGAAGAGACAGAGACACAACCTCTGGGTAACTCTCAGTAATGTGCCCGGGAGGGTTCTCTTCACACCCTTCCAGAGCTCGTTCACCGGGTGGAAAGGCCGGTTCTTCAAGATCTGTCGTACTGACCTTGTCCCCGACGCTCTGGATGGGTTTCCGCTGTACTGGGTGAGAGAGGAAAAGGTCCTCAAAGCCAAACCCCTCAAGAATCTAGCTCCAAGTGATCAAATAGCTTGCCGGATTCTTGCTGAGGCGGGAGGTTTTGACTCTGCCACGGTGATCAGCCTGGAGTCTAATGCTGGGACTCTTGAGAAGTACATATGTAAGAACCGCTGCCTTGGCAACTCCGACCTTTGTTGCTTTTTGTACGTGCATGACTTGCCTTGGTATCTCTAACACGTCTTTTTCCCTGGTGCAGGTTCGAAAATAAACCAAGAAAAGAGGGCACGACTTATTCGAGCTCTGCGGGCTGGAAAAGAGGCTTCGTCTTCCTCGAGCGATGACTCTGATGACCACTGAGGAATGGCTTGTTAGCCTTTTTGTATGATTTGTAGCGTTTGCTTCGTTTGTACCACTCCCATTGTATTGAACATTGCTTGTAACAACAACTTTCAATATCATACTTGATTTTTTGCAACGCCACTTTACTTTGCATGTGCCTCATATACCACGCGCTTTCCTTTAGTCTCGTTCCGCCCACGATGCATGCCTTCACTTCGGGCGACGCCCTCTTTCGGGGCGACGCCGCGACCTAGGCGACGCCTTCTTCCTTGGTGACACCATGGCCTAGGCGGCGCATCACATTACTTCTAACAAGGGAAGATAAAGGCTGAAAACCAAGGCACTTCTTTTTCTCAACTGGTTTTTCCGTTTATTAGGGTGACCTCATTAAAAAACCCCCGGAAGGGAAAAAAAGCGTCCCCTTCGACTAAATTGTTACATACTGCTTACATAAGTCAACTGAAATAAAATTTTAAGTTGGCTGCATTCCAACTGCGCGGGATAGGGCCTCCATCTAAAGTCTCCAGGTTGTACGAACCATTGCCCTTAGCCTCAGTAACTCTGAAGGGCCCGGTCCACTTGGGAGACAGCTTATTCTCCAACTCGTATGGGTGGGCTTTCCTCATCACCAGGTTGCCCACCTGAAACTGTCGCGGCTTTACCTTAGAGCTATATTGCCGCTCTACTCTTCTCTTCATCGCTTCAGCTTTTATTCTAGCTTCTTCCCTAGCCTCTTCTAGCAGATCCAGGTTCACCCGCCTCTCTTCATTAGATTCCTCCACCACAAAGTTTTGAAAACGCGGTGAGCTTTCGTGTATTTCTACTGGAATCATCGCGTCCGACCCGTATACCAAAATGAAAGGCGTCTCCATAGTAGAGGATTGGGGTGTGGTGTGATATGCCCATATAATCCTTAGCACCTCTTCTGCCCACGCCCCTTTGGCCTTCTCTAACCTTCTTTTTAACCCCCTCAGAAGGACTCTGTTTGCTGACTCTACTTGTCCATTGGTCTGGGGGTGTTCAACCGATGCGAACACTTGTTTGATTCCCACTTCAGCGCACAGATTTCTCAGCTGCTGACTGGCAAACTGGGTCCCGTTGTCAGATATCAGGCGCCTGGGTACGCCAAAGCGACACACGATGTTTCTCCACACAAAATGATGTACCTTATGTGCAGTGATTTGTGCCACAGGCTCCGCCTCTATCCACTTAGTGAAGTCTTCTATGGCGACGATCAGATACTTCATCTGCCTGATAGCAGTGGGAAAGGGCCCAGGATGTCAATTCCCCATGTGTGGAAAGGCTGTATATAGACCTTAACTCTTCTGGCGGCGCCTTGTGCCAGTCGGCGTGCTTTTGGCATTGCCTACACCGCTGGGTGTGCCGTGCGCAGTCCTCTTTTACTGTTGGCCAGAAAAAACCTGCGCGTATTACCTTGGAGGCTAAGGATCTTCCCCCTACATGGCTTCCGCAGATGCCTTCGTGTAGCTCCGCCATTATCCTGGTGCACTCATCGCCACTGACGCATGTTAGGATAGGGTGAGTGAAGCCGTGCCTGAACAGCACCCCATCCACCAAAGTATATCTGGCGGCATTTCTTTTGACTTTTTTGCCCTCTTCAGGGTCCACTGGAAGAGCCCCATCCGCCAGGTACCGTTTATAGGGCGTCATCCAGGTGTCTCCCTTGGACAAAACACAGACCTGCCTCTGCTCTTCCTCAGGCACACCCGCGTATATGCTGATGCGGGGCGCCTTCTGCGTATCTTGGGTTAAAGAGGAATGGCTCCTCGGCCTTCCCCTTGGTGTATAAATCTGGAGGACATCCACCCTGTTGTCTTCCACGAATCGACGCGGAGCTTTGAGAGTCTCCTGGATCACCGTCCTCTGTCTACCCCCCTTGCCTGAGCTGGCCAGCTTTGCAAGCAGGTCAACTCTGGCATTCTGCTCCCTCAGGACATGTATCAGCTCAAGAGCGTTGAACGCCCCCTTCAATAACTGGACGTATCTAAGATACGCCGCCATCTGTGGGTCCTTCGCCTGGAATTCACCCGACACCTACCCCGTAATCAACTGAGAGTCGCTCTTCACCAGGAGGTGCTGTGCGCCCATCTCCTTTGCCAAGAGCATTCCTGCTATCAGGGCTTCATACTCTGCCTGATTGTTACTTGCCTTGAAGGCAAAACGCAAGGCCTGCTCGATGAGTATGTCGTCGGGTCCCTCCAACACTATTCCCGCACCGCTCCCTTGTTGGTTTGAAGAGCCATCAACCGAGAGTAGCCACTGCGAACTAGGTTCCACCTCTTGCTCACCTCCGGGCGAAAGTTCTGCTACAAAATCCGCGTACACCTGCCCTTTGATGGACCCTCTAGGCTCGTATTGGATGTCGAATTCTGACAGCTCCACTGCCCAGCGTACCATTCTTCCTACCACATCGGGTTTCTGCAGCACTTTCTGTATGAGGAGATTGGTCATCACTACCACCGTAAAACTGTGGAAGTAATGACGGAGCCTCCTAGTAGAAAACACTACTGCCAGCGCCGCCTTTTCTAGTGCTTGGTACCTCGTCTCAGCCCCCTGTAAGGCCTTGCTCACGAAGTAGATGGGCTTCTGACTCTGGTCCTGCTCTTGGACCAACACAGAACTGATGGCCCGCTCCGTTACAGTAAAATACAAACGGAGGGGCACGCCCGTTACCGGCTTGCAGAGGACCGGTGGCGTCGCCAGGTACTCCTTCAGCTTAATGAAAGCCGCTTCGCACTCATCAGTCCAGGCAAAGCGACTGTTTCTCTTGAGGCACTGGAAGTACGGGTGCCCCTTTTCTCCTCCGGCGGAAACAAACCTCGAGAGCGCCGCCATCCGCCCTGTCAACTGTTGCACCTCCTTTACCGATGTCGGACTCCGCATGGCGATAATAGCCGCACATTTGTCGGGGTTCGCCTCTATCCCCCTCTCGGTGAGCAGAAAACCCAAGAATTTACCGGCCTCTACCCCGAAAACACACTTCTCGGGGTTCAACTTGAGGCGGTATTTGGATATTGTGTTGAACAACTCCTCCAAGTCTGCCATGTGCTGCACCCTGTTCTGCGACGCCACCACCATGTCGTCTACATAAGCGTATACGTTCCTCCCAAGCATTGGCGCCAGGACCTTGTCCATTAACCTCTGGCACGTGGCGCCCGCATTTTTGAGCCCGAAGGGCATCACCTTATAGCAATAACTGCATGTTTCAGTCATGAACGCAGTCTTGCTCTCGTCTCTTGGGTGCATCTTGATTTGGTTGTACCCTGAGAAGGCGTCCAGGAAGCTTAACACCTTGCTGCCGGACGCGCTGTCCACTAAGGCGTCGATGCTGGGCAACGGATAGGAATCCTTTGGGCACGCCTTGTTCAGGTCCGTGAAGTCAACGCACATTCTCCACTTCCCGCTCGCCTTTTTCACCAAGACGACGTTGGCGAGCCACTCAGGGTACTGAATCTCCCTAATGTGGCCAGCACTCAGCAGCTTTTGCGTTTCGTCTTTCACCACCTGTTGTCGCTCCTCATTGAACTTCCTCCTTCTCTGACGCACGGGGCGGACCGTGGCGTCCATGCTGAGGTGGTGACACAGGAAATCGGGGTGAATGCCCGGCATATCTAAGGCGGACCATGCGAAGGCATCCAGGTGGCGCGAAATCACTTCTGCCACCCCTTCCTGTTCCTCTGGACTTAGCGAACTTCCTAACTTGAAAGCTTTGCCGCCAATCTCCCTTTCTATGGCGTTAGCTGCAGGTTGCTCCCTACTATCATCCTCGACGGGCGCCGCTTCTTCTACGGGCGCCGCTTCTTCGGCGGGCACCGCTTCTTCTACGGGCGCCTCCTCCATTGGCACATCTGCTTCGGGCATCGCCCTCTCTGCTATGGCCTCTTCAGACGTCAGCCCAGCGGGCGTCGCCTCAATCATCGTTGCGTCCGCGCTCGGCGGACGTTCGTACACCATGAATACGCCTCTCTTCGTCTTCAGGCTATTTTCGTAGCATTTCCTTGCCTCCTCCTGGTCTGATCTGATGACTATCACCCGGCCGCTGAGGTCTGGTAGCTTCATCTTCATGTGACGGGTGGAGGACACTGCGCTTAAACGGTTTAACGCCGGTCTGCCCAGCAAAATATTGTAGGCAGAATTAGCGTTCACGACGAGGTACCGGATACTCTCGGTGCGGGAGGCCTCTCCGTCCGTGAACGTAGTCCTCAACTCCAGGTACCCCCGGACTTCTACCTGGTTATCCCCGAACCCATACAAACATCCTGTATAGGGACTCAGCAGATCGGGGGACAATCGTAACTTGTTAAAGGTCGATAGAAACATGACGTCTGCCGAACTTCCTTGATCAACAAGCACTCTGTGAACCTTCCTTCCGGCCGTGACAACAGAGATGACAACGGGATCGTTGTCGTGGGGTACCACATCTCGGAGGTCTCTTCGGGTGAACACGATATCTGACTCCCATGGCTCCCCCGAGAGCCTCTCTTCAACTGAATTTACCCCCCTCGCGTATTTCTTCCGCTGGGAGGCGGTGGGCCCTCCGCCAGAGAAACCTCCAGCAATGGTATGGACCTCGCCAAGCACTGGCATCTCGTGCGCTGGTTCATCTGCCGGCGGCGGCGAAGCGGTGGTCGTTGTGGGATCTGTGACATAGTCTTTCAAAAATCCAGTCCTCACCAGCTCATCTAGCTGGTAGCCCAACGACAGGCAATTATCAATTTGGTGTCTGAACGCCTCGTGGAATTCGCACCAAGAGTCTTTACGGGGCCCTAACACCTTGTCGGTCTTCGCCGGTCGCCTCAGCCTCTCGGCTATGTTGGGTACGGCGATCAAATCCTTCAACTCAACCACGAAGTTGTACCTTGCCGGTCTTGCTCTTTCTCTGGCGGGGCGTTGGCCTCCTCCTGGGCCCCGGGACTGGGGCTTTCTGGCCTCATAGGGGCGTCTCGCCTCTGGTTTCTTTCTTCCCGTCATGGTCTCATTGACTCGGACGGGTTGAACTCGCGTTGGTCCCCTCGGGCGTGAGGGTACGGCGCTGGTGTGCTTCACACATACCTCCCCTTCCGAAGCAATATGCCCTACCGCCCTACGCCGTAATTCAGCGAAGGTCCTAGGGCGATTGCGGATAATAGATTCTCCAAAGGGGCCGGGGCATACGCCTTTCACAAATGCGTACACGATCATAGGCTCCTCTGTTGTACCAACCTTCACGACCTGGGCCCCGAAGCGATTGATATACTCCTTCAGGGTCTCCCCCTGATACTGCTTCACGTCAAACAGATCGTAAGAGACCGGTGGCGGGGCCTTGTTGGCCAACTACTGTTCTCTGAATAACCGCGACAATTGGCGGAAAGACGTGATATGGCCCTCGGGGAGGCTAATGAACCAGTCCATAGCCATCCCGGTCAGGGTGCTCATGAAGAGCTTGCACTTGGCAGCATCAGAACCGCCTATCAAGACCATCTGTGTGTGAAATGCAGCAAGGTGCGTCTCTGGGTCCTCCATCCCAGTGAAGATTACCTTGGGTCCCGCGAACGTGTTCGGGATCGCTGCGTCTAGGATCTCCTGCGAGAAAGGAGTGGAAAACTCCCTTGGTGGGGAATGGTTCTCCGTCTCGTCCTGTCCAGGCCGCCTCCGATCGTTTCTCAGGCCCTGGCGCAACTCCTCATTCACACGGTGGAGCTCTTCGTTCCGCTCGTGCGAGGCATCGAGGTCTGCCTGCATGCGCTCTTGTTCCAGTTTCGAATCCGCCATGTCTTGCTACAGCCCCCTCATTATCTCCAGGACCTGTTGCATGGATAGGTCTGCTGGGGCTGCGCATGCCGATCTCCGTCTGGTGGGGGCCATTGTCACTCCAATCTCCTTCAACGTTACTATAACTTGATAAACCTTCTCGAACTTGTGATGGGACTGATCTTTTATATCGGCCCCACGGTGGGCGCCAAATGTTCCGTCCGGTTGACCGAGACGTCTTCGTGCACGACCTCAACCGTCAGCTGGGGTCTCCTTCCCGCTGGTTGCCCGCGGATTCCTGCAAAAAAGGGGACAAAGAGGCGCCCTAGCGGCCGTGTGCACTCCGACGCTCAAGTCAGCCAGCAAGAAACACCAAAAAACTGTCCACCCACGTATCTGAGCACCGCGTGTGGCACCCTGAAGGTGGTAAAAGAACTGTGTAAATGTATGTGTGTTGTCTCCTTCAGGCAAAAATATTCTCCAGTCACTTGTACGTAACCTTAAAGCACGGGTAAGCAACCAGAGAGTTTCTCGTAAATTTGCCAAAGGTTCCAACCCTTTTTCCGACATCCCAGCGCTATTTAAACTGCCCCAGCATTTAAAGCGCCTTAAAGCGCTTTTAATCTCAAACGTAACGCACTCATTAAAGCGCTTAATTACGAAACGTAGCGCATTTAAGACGTTGAAACGCTCGGGAGCCATAATAGTACCTGAATGCTCGAAAAGGAAACTGTATTGAATATCTTTAATTACCTGGCACCTGACTAGAGGGTGTTTCTATTCCGGCATGGCTGTCGTACACGTGGAGGGCCTCACGACGCCATGACCCCATCTGGGGGCGTTTCTGCCCATCTGGGGACGTCTCTACGTGTGAGTCCTCCTGCTTGGGAGTGCTACTGCGCTAGGGGTGACTTTTTGGGTGCGAACTCATGCCCCCAAGTATCTAGCCACTTACTTTGAGAGCGTATCTGCCTTTCTCTCGTACCCTGCACCCACTTACCCTGGGCGTGACCTTCCTCTTGGGTCGTATCTGTCCCGAAAGTGTCTCTGGGGTGGCAGGGGTACTTCACGAGTCAGGCTGCCCTACCCTGAGGTCATCACTATGGCCTTGAAGCCACCTCTTTCTTCTCTTTATCACTTTCCCGAGATATCGGGTCATGAGGCTTTCCCACGGCGTCGCTCCCTCCATGGTCTTTCCTACCTAGGGGTATCGGGGAACCACACCGTGAGTGCCTTACTTTTACACTGTTTGATCTGGCTACGCCCTGGTTGGGCGACGCCTCCACCCAGGCGACGCCTTGCCTTTGCGACGCCTCCACACAAGCGACGCCTTGCCTTAGCGACGCCTTGTCCTGTCTTGGCGACGCTTCCTCTTGGCGTCTCTACACCTGGGCGTCACCTTGAGTTGACTTTGACTTTCCAGTCGTTGACTTTGACCTTGACTTAGTCAACGCCCTGATACGGGACGGTACAATATTCAGCTGATCTGACTTTGTTATAATCCTTTGTTCATCACAATTTTATATTGAACAAATTCAAATTGTGCTAGACTGCTCTGAAGAATCAATCTGTTTCATGTAAAAACAATTTGTTCTTTTTGCCTCTGGTATACTGAAAATTGTGTGTTCTTGCGAAAATGTTATAAGCTCAATTCACCCCTCCCCTCTTGAATTTAGACACTAATAGACCCAACAATGAGGATGTTGCAGGAGAACGTAGCTGCATCACGTTCTGAACAAGAAAGAATGCACGAGGCGTTGGTGGCCTCGCAAGCAAGGAATGAGGAGCTCAACAGGGTCAACGAAGAGTTGCGTAAAGCTTTCCAAGAGCGGGAGGAGCGTGCGATCGGGGACAGATCTGCACCCCCATCCCCACCGCGTAGCTTTCCCATGCCATTTTCTCAAGAGATCATGGACTCGGTGGTCCCGGCCAATACGATGGCGGTGAAGGCGTCTTTCACCGGTGTGGAGGACCCTGAGGCTCATCTCACGGCGTTTCACTCCCAGATGATGCTCTCGGGGGGGTCGGACGCAGTCTACTGTAAGGTGTTCATGAGCACTCTTACTGGGACAGCGCTGGACTGGTTCGTCAGTTTGCCTACTGGCCACATTTCCACGTTTCAGCAGTTTTCCAAGATGTTTGTTGAGCAGTATATAGTGAACAAAGCACCACCGTTGGTGTCTTACGACCTGTTCGACGTGAGGCAGTACCAAGGGGAGTCCCTTAAGGATTTCCTGAACAGATTCGGAGCTCAGATAGTCCGCTTGCCAAGCAAAGATGAAGAAATGTTTGTACACGCCTTCAAAAAGGGTGTGTTACCTGGGCCCTTTAGTGAGTCGCTTATCAGGAGTCACCCCGCCACGTTCGCTGAAATCGGGCGACGTGTCGTGGCTCACATCGCCGCTGAGAGCGAAGTCTCCGAGAAAAGGGGAAACATGGCCCCAGCCAAGCCGCGCGCCCAGGCAAGGGCCCAGCCACAGAGGGTAATGGAGGCGGCAGCGAGGAAGAGGGACAAAAGGATGCGCCACCCTTATGACCCTAAGAAGAATAAGGGGAAGGGGCCGGGGCGGCCCAGAGAGACTAATCGCCCTCCAAGGTATGAGTTCGTGATGGGGTTGGCCGATCTGATCGCCATCCCTAACATTGCTGCCAGGCTCAAGGTGCCTGAGAAGACGACGGAAAAGGTTTTGGGACCGAAACCAGACGCGTGGTGTGAGTTCCACAAGAGCTTTGGCCACTCTATCAACTCGTGTTTGGCTTTGGGACACCAACTCGCCGAGTTGGTCAAGTGTGGATTCTTGAAAGATTACTTGCTGGAGATCAACAGGTTGCCAACCGGCGGGCAATGAAGGACAGCAGCACGAGGTGCCCATTCACGGTGAGATCCACACCATAGCTGGTGGATTCTCAGGTGGAGGGTGTACTGCATCGTAGCGCAAGAAGTACGCAAGGTCGGTGATGTCAGTGGAAGTTTTTGAGGATTGTTCCGTCCGGTTGACCGGGACGTCTTCGTGCACGACCCCAACAGTCAGCTGGGGACTCCTTCCCGCTGGTTGCCCGTGAATTCCTGCAAAAAAGAGGACAAAGAGGCGCCCTAGCGGCCGTGTGCACTCCGACGCTCAAGTCAGCCAGCAAGAAACACCAAAAACTGTCCACCCACGTCTCTGAGCACCGCGTATGGCACTCTGAGGGTGGTAAAAGAAACTGCGTATATGTGTGTGTGTTGTCTCCTTTAGGCAAAAATATTCTCCGGTCACTTGTACGTAACCTTAAAGCACGGGCAAGGAACCAAAGAGTTTCTCGTAAATTTGCCAAAGGTTCCAACCCTTTTTCCGACATTCTCAGCGCTATTTAAACTGCCCCAGCATTTAAAGCGCCTTAAAGCGCTTTTACACTCAAACGTAACGCACTCATTAAAGCGCTTAATTACGAAACGTAACGCATTTAAGACGTTGAAACGCTTGGGAGCCATAATAGTACCTGAATGCTCGAAAGGGAAACTGTATTGAATATCTTTAATTACCTGGCACCTGACTAGAGGGTGTTTCTATTCCGGCATTGCTGTCATACACGTGGAGGGCCTCACGACGCCATGACCCCATCTGGGGGCGTTTCTGCCCATCTGGGGACGTTTCTACGTGTGGGTCCTCCTGCCTGGGACGTTTCGTCGCATTATAGGAAACTGCCTGGGACTGTTGCTATTCTCGTATTTCTCTGGATATTGTTTGTATGCTTCGTTGTTCCTTTCGCTTCCCTTCGTTCTCTTGCGGGTAGGGCGCTCCTAGGGTTCTTCCATTTTCCCCTTTTCTTCTCCCCAAACCCCTTTTCTCTAAACCCTTTCTTTCTCTTTTGATCTTCAGCATTGGCATTTATGGCGAAAACCAAGACCATCGCGCCTCCCCCGCTCTCTAAGTCTTATTACAAAGGCGAATATGACTGGGCCCCCGATGAACTTCTGGACGAATGTTCCCTCCTGAACTCCGTTGAGGACGTGGAGGCCCACAGGGGGGACCCTGCTCTCTATAACTTCAATGCTTTCCACAAAAGTCATGACTCCCAAGTCCTGGTAAGCCGAGTGCGACCTGGGGTGCCCGTTTGTGCGGACTCACGGGATACTGGGGGGTGCGCTTTCTTCTTCCTCTATCAGATGGTGCTCAAGAGGGTGGGCCTGCGTCTACCCCTCACTCCCTTCGAAAAAGAGCTACTGATAGAGATAAACACTGCTCCCGCCCAACTCCATCCCAACAGTTGGGCTTTCGTGAGGGGGTTCCAAATTCTCTGCGGCTACCTAGGCGTTCCTTCCTCCGTGGACGTTTTTCTTCACTTCTTCGAGGTAAAGAAGCAAGGGAAAAGTCTCTGGATGAGCTTTTCTGGCATCGCCGGGCGCATCATCCTGACGCTCTTCCAGAATTCATTCAAAGGATGGAAGGGGAAATTCTTCAAGGTACGTGCGACCAAGCGCGATCCTTCCATCTTAGAGGGCTTTCCCCTGTACTGGACAGACAAACCTATAACCATGAAGCCCTTGGCTCTGGACAAGCTCGCTCCGCCTAACCGGGATGTATGCAAAGCCTTGGCGGGACTGGGAATAGTCTTTGATACCGCCAAACTCATCGCGAATGAATTCAATGCCCATGGGCTTTCTACATACTTCGGTATCTGCTCTTGGCGATTTATGATGCATTAGTTGTTATGGTTATCTGCATTACCATTTTTCGCTGTACAATGTTACTTGCATTTTCACGCCTCTTCATGTATTGTGAATTCGCATAACTGTTCTAGTGCTAATCCTTGTTGTTTGGCCTGTCTTGACATAGGATCAGTGATGGGCGTTTCCAAAAGAATAATGTTGGCGAAAGCACTGAAGGAGGCTCGTGCCGCCAAGGCAGGCGTCTCCTCCAGCCCTGTTGCCAATCCGATTCTCCCGCCGGCTCCGACACCGCCGCCTCCAGTCACTGCTGAAGCTGCTTCTAGCCCATCTCTGACGTCTCCACCTGGCTCCGACTTGCTTCCAACCCCCAACTCTCCTTCGCCTATCGCCGCTGTCCCCCTAGCTGCGGCCTCGTCACCGGCTCCACCCCCCCTTGACAAAGGGAAAAGGGTTTTGGAGATTCTGTCAGATGATGAGGAATCGGAGGGTGTGGCGTCCTTCAGAAGGAGAAAATCCGCGCGGGTTCCTCTTCTGGTAGAGACGTCGCCACAGGGAGGGAACCCCTTTATGGACAACCCTCCAAGCGCAACCTCACTCCCTCCTATGATTCTCCAAGAGGAAAGGGGTGAAGGTGCTGAATCCGCACCGCCTCCGCCGCCGCCAGAAACCACTGCTTCCCCGGCTCCCGATGCTGCTGCCCCCGACTTCATCGCCATCCCTCCTCCAATCATGCATCTGATGAGGGGTTTCAGTGGCGGGACTATGCCAGAAGGTACCGACAGGAGGGAAGGCATGCCTTTCTACTTGGGGGCCTTCTTGGCGGTGGCTCTTGAATGGCGCTCCCAGGCCAGAAACGCGGTCCTCCAAGCTCATACCCTCCAAGCCTTGGAAACGAAAGCATCTACTCTGGAAGAGGAAATGAGGACCCTGGGACGCCAGAACGAAGCCTATCAAACTTCCTTGAGACAAATGCAAGAGTCCAAAGCGGAAACAGAGAGGCGACTGGCGGAGGCATTGGAGCTCCAGGCAGGCTTCTACACTCGGGATGTTGCTCTTCAAGTGCAGGTAGCGGGTCTTCAGGAAGTGGTCAAAGCGGATGCAGAAACTCACAAAGACCTGAAGGACCGTTGCTGTGAACAGGCTACCAAGGTGGAGCGGATGGAGGAGGAAATGGCCACGCAGGCCAAAGCTATGGACCTTCTCCGAGTTGACTACGACAAACTGCAGGTCGAGGTTAGCCGGCTTCGCGTGGAGAAGGAGGCTCTGGAGAAGCAGGTGGCCTCTGGAGACGCCGCCATTGAGGAACTGGAGAAGGAGAAAAAGTCCCTTATCCAGGAGATGGCGGGCACCTTCGAGGAGGGGTTCCAAGAGGCCCTGTCCCAGGCGTCCTGCGAGAACCCTGGCGTCAACCTTTCGAACTGCAACCCCACACACCACGTAGTCGACGGGAAGGTCGTGCCCATGGATTTGAACGACTGAACTGCTGCCCCTCATCCGCCACCTTCCTCTTCAAGCTTAACTCTTCATTCTTTACCTTCGCTTTTTGATTTTATTTGCCCAAACTTGTAATTCTTTGAACTATCCACACTCTTGTTACTGATTTGGGACGTTCGCATGGTTGTCTTTATTTCTTTGTCACATACGATTCTGCCTATGCGATCTCGTTCTCATCTTTTCCCTTCATATGCTTCAATTATTTTATCTGTGTTCTGCCCATTTCTCACACTTCGTTGGGCGGTTTGGTATGATTGGGTAAGGTCGCCCGCCAACCCTTACGCCCATGGAGAGGCTCACTAAGTGGCGCCGTATCGTCCACGGGACGTCTCTGATACCGAAAGGCTCTTTCTTTGATCTTTTAACGCTCGGCGCCCACGCCTAAGGAGAGGCCTGCTAAAGCAGCACCGTATCGTCCCCGGGTGTCTAAAACGCTGAGTGCTATGGGGTTTTTGTTCCCTCCATGGTCTTTCCTGCCCATAGGTATCGGGGAACACCCTGCCAGTGACTCGCTGGCGTTTGACGGTCTCGTCTCCCTCCACAGTCTTTCCTAACTGTGGGTATCGGGGAGGCGACGCCTGCAACTAACTTTGCCTTTCTCTGATTTCTTCTCCCTCCTCAGTCTTTCCTACCTGTGGGTATCGGGGAGGTAACGCCAGTCGGTATTTGGGTTGGCGACGCCCGCGACTTCTCGTCTGTCGTCGCCCTTTACGTCCTTCCTGGCAACGCCTCGGGCGTTACCTTTACCTCGACATTGACCTTAACTCTTGCCTTGGTCAACGCCTGATAACAGCGAAGAGCCCAAGGCTTTGTCTGTGCCATCCACGTGGCGCTCCCTGTATAGCTGATGGGACCTTCTGTCATTCGACTTGATCCACGTGGCGCTACTTGTATGGTTTGTGGGACATTCGGTCATTTCATCAAGTCCTGCTATGCCCCTAACTCATTTTCGACGGCGGATCGTACCATTGGATATTCTGTTGACGGGACATTTTCTGATTTAAACCAGTGGTGCCAGCGTCATCCTTTCATCTTCTGCCACGTGTATCAATCGTGCGGTGCATCCATTCACGTCGTTTGGCGCTCTAACCGCTTTATTTAACTCTTCAAGCTCTGGAACTATCTTCATCGTTTTCTCACTCTTCATAACCTACTTGCGTTCTTTCTTCTTGCACCCTTTCTTCTCTGTCGAAGGGCTGTTCTAACCTTCGCTCCCCTCGCTCAACCCTTGCATTTCTAGCCATCCTGATCTTGCTAAAGAATGTCTTCTCACGATGCTTCCCTCAGGGTCCGTCCCAAAGACTTGTACCCTTGGGCCTCGAGCGAACTTCTTGATGAGTGTTCATGCTTGCTCTCCACCAGGGCCGTACGGGAACAGAAAGGGGAGTTGTGTTCTTACGACCACCGGGCCTTCGCGAGGAGGCACGATGACGACATCGCTGTGCTCCCTTGCACTCTGGGGAGCCAGTGTGTGGAGACGAACGGGCCAACAACGGGGTCCCTTTCTTTTACTTTTACCAGGTGGTGTTCAAGACCATCGGGGTGCGCTTACCCTTCTCCTGGTTCGAGAAGGAACTGCTGACGGAGATCAACGTGGCTCCAGCCCAGTTATACCCCAACAGCTGGGCCTTTGTCAAGGCCTTCGATGTCCTCTTTGGGTTTCTGGGTTGTGCACCCTCGGTTGACCTCTTTCTTCACTTTTTTGAGGTGAAGAGACAGAGACACAACCTCTGGGTAACTCTCAGCAATGTACCCGGAAGAGTTCTCTTCACGCCCTTCCAAAGCTCGTTCACGGGGTGGAAAGGCCGGTTCTTCAAGATCTGCTGTACTGATCTTGTTCCCGACGCCCTCGATGGGTTTCCGTTGTACTGGGTGAGAGAGGAAAAGGTCCTCAAAGCCAAACCCCTCAAGAATCTGGCTCCAAGTGATCAAATAGCTTGCCGGATTCTTGCTGAGGCGGGAGGTTTTGACTCTGCCACGGTGATCAGCTTGGAGTCCAACGCTAGGACTCTTGAGAAGTACATAAGTAAGAACCACTGCCTTAGGCGACTTCGGCCTTCGTTCCTTTCTAACTGTGCCTGCCTTCCTTCATGGTGTCTCTAACACATCTTTTCCCTTTGTGCAGGTTCGAAAATAGGCCAAGAAAAGAGGGTACGGCTTACTCGAGCGCTGCGGGCTGGGAGAGGGGCTTCGCCTTCCTCCAGTGATGACTCTGATGGGCGCTGAGAAGTGGGTTGTTTGTGTTTTTGCATGATTTGTAGCGTTTGCTCCGTTTGTACTGAACATTGCTTGTAACAACCACTTTTCAATATCATAATTCTTTTGCAACGCCACTTTACTTTGCATATGCTTCATATACCGCGCGCTTTCCTTTCGTCTCGTTCTGCCAACGATGCATGTTTTTACTTGGGCGACACCTTTTTTCTTTGCGACGCCAAGACCTAGGCGACGCCTTCTTCCTTGGCGACACCATGGCTTAGGCGGCGTCACATTACTTCTAACAAGGAAAGATAAAGGCTGAAAGCCAAGGCACCTCTTTTTGTCAACTGGTTTTAACATTTATTAGGGCGACCTCATTAAAAAACCCCCGAAAGGGAAAAAGAGCGTCCCCTTCAACTAAATTGTTACATTCTGCTTACATAAGTCAACTGAAATAAAATTTTAAGTTGGTCGCATTCCAACTGCGCGGGATAGGGCCTCCATCTAAAGTCTCCAGGTTGTACGAATCGTTGCCCTTAGACTCAGTAACTCTGAAGGGCCCGGTCCACTTGGGAGACAGCTTATTCTCCAACTCGTAAGGGTGAGCTTTCCTCATCACTAGGTCGCCCACCTGAAACTGTCGTGGCTTTACTTTAGAGCTATATTGCCGCTCCACTCTTCTCTTCATCGCTTCAGCTTTTATTTTAGCTTCTTCCCTGGCCTCTTCTAGCAGATCCAGGTTTACCCTCCTCTCCTCATTAGATTCCTCCACCACAAAGCTTTGAAAACGCGGTGAGCTTTCGTGTATTTCTACTGGAATCATCGCGTCCGACCCGTACACCAAACTGAAAGGCGTCTCCATAGTAGAGGATTGGGGCGTGGTGTGGTATGCCCATATAATCCTTGGCACCTCTTCCGCCCACGCCCCCTTGGCCTTCTCTAACCTTCTTTTTAACCCCCTCAGAAGGACTCTGTTTGCTGACTCTACTTGCCCATTGGTCTGGGGGTGTTCAACCAACGCGAACACTTGCTTGATTCCCACTTCAGCGCACAGATTTCTCAACTGCTGACTGGCGAACTGGGTTCCGTTGTCAGATATCAGGCGCCTGGGTACGCCAAAGCGACACACGATGTTTCTCCACACAAAATGCTGTACCTTATGCGCAGTGATTTGCGCCACGGGCTCTGCCTCTATCCACTTAGTGAAGTATTCGATGGCGACGACCAGATACTTCATCTGCCTGATTGCTAGTGGGAAAGGGCCCAGGATGTCAATTCCCCATGTGTGGAAAGGCCACGGGCTGTATATGGACCGCAACTCTTCTGGTGGCACCTTGAGCCAGTCGGCGTGCTTTTGACATTGCTTACACCGCTGGGCGTGCCGTGCGCAATCCTCTTTCACCGTTGGCCAGAAAAAACCTGCGTGTATTACCTTGGAGGCCAAGGACCTTCCTCCTACATGGCTTCCGCAGATGCCTTCATGTAGCTCCGCCATTATCCTGGTGCACTCATCGCCACTGACGCATGTTAGGATAGGGTGAGTGAAACAGTGTCTGAACAGCACCCCATCCACCAAGGTATATCTTGCGGCGTTCCTTTTGATTTTCTTACCCTCTTCAGGGTCCACTGGAAGGGCCCCATCCGCCAGGTATCGTTTATAGGGTGTCATCCAGGTGTCTCCCGTGGACAGGACACAAACCTGCATCTGCTCTTCCTCAGACGCACCCGCGTATATACTGATGCGGGGCGCCCTCTGCGTATCTTGGGTCAAAGAGGAGTGACTCCTCGGCCTTCCCCTTGATGCATAAATCTGGAGGACATCCACCCTGTTGTCTTCCACGAATCGACGCGGAGCTTTGAGGGTCTCCTGGATCACTGTCCTCTGTCTACCCCCCTTGCCTGACCTGGCCAGCTTTGCGAGCAGGTCGGCTCTGGCATTCTGCTCCCTCGGGACGTGTATTAACTCAAGAGCGTTGAACGCCCCTTTCAACAACTGGACGTATTTTAGATACGCCGCCATCTGGGGGTCCTTCGCCTGGAACTCACCCGACACCTGCCCCGTAATCAACTGGGAGTCGCTCTTCACTAGGAGGTTCTGTGCGCCCATCTCCTTGGCCAAGAGCATTCCTGCAATCAGGGCTTCATATTCTGCTTGGTTGTTACTTGCCTTGAAGGAAAAACGCAAGGCCTGCTCGATCAGTATGCCGTCGGGTCCTTCCAGCACTATTCCCGCACCACTCCCTTGTTGGTTTGAGGAGCCATCAACCGAGAGCAGCCACTGTGAACTCGCTTCCACCTCTTGCTCACCTCCGGGCGAAAGTTCTGCTACAAAATCCGCGTACACCTGCCCTTTGATGGATCCTCTAGGCTCGTACTGTATGTCGAATTTTGACAGTTCCACTGCCCAGCGTACCATTCTTCCTGCCACATCGGGCTTCTGCAGCACCTTCTGTATAGGGAGGTTGGTCATTACCACCACCGTAAAACTGCGGAAGTAATGACGGAGCCTCCTAGCCGAGAACACTACCGCCAGCGCCGCCTTCTCCAGTGCTTGGTACCTTGTCTCAGCTCCCTGTAAGGCCTTGCTTACAAAGTAGATGGGCTTCTGACTCTGGTCCTGCTCTTGGACCAACACAGAACTGATGGCCCTATCTGTTACAGTAAAATACAACCGGAGGGGCACGCCCGTTACCGGTTTGCAGAGAACTGGAGGCGTCGCCAGGTAATCCTTCAGCTTAACGAAAGCCGCTTCGCATTCCTCAGTCCATGCAAAGCGACTGTTTCTCTTGAGGCACTGGAAGTACGGGTGCCCCTTTTCTCCTCCGGCGGAAACAAACCTCGAGAGCGCCGCCATCCGCCCTGTCAGCTGTTGCACCTCCTTTACCGACGTCGGGCTCCGCATGACGATAGTCGCCGCGCATTTGTCGGGGTTCGCCTCTATCCCCCTCTCGGTGAGCAGAAAACCCAAGAACTTACCGGCCTCTACCCCGAAAACACACTTCTCGGGGTTCAACTTGAGGCGGTATTTGGATATTGTGTTGAACAACTCCTCCAAGTCTGCCATGTGCTGCACCCTGTTCTGCGACGCCACCACCATGTCGTCTACATAGGCGTATACGTTCCTCCCAAGCATTGGCGCCAGAACCTTGTCCATTAACCTCTGGTACGTGGCGCCCGCATTTTTGAGCCCGAAGGGCATCACCTTATAGCAATAACTGCATGTTTCAGTCATGAACGCAGTCTTGCTCTCGTCTCTGGGGTGCATCTTGATTTGGTTATACCCTGAGAAGGCGTCCAGGAAGCTTAACACCTTGCTGCCAGACGCGCTGTCCACTAGGGCGTCGATGCTGGGCAACGGATAGGAATCCTTTGGGCACGCCTTGTTCAGGTCCGTGAAGTCAACGCACATTCTCCACTTTCCGCTCGCCTTTTTCACCAACACGACGTTGGCGAGCCACTCAGGGTATTGAATCTCCCTAATGTGGCCAGCACTCAGCAGCTTCTGCGTTTCGTCTTTCACCACCTGTTGTCGTTCCTCATTGAACTTCCTCTTTCTCTGACGCACGGGGCGGACCGTGGCGTCCATGCCGAGGTGGTGACACAGGAAATCGGGGTCGATGCCCGGCATATCCGAGGCGGACCATGCGAAGGCATCCAGGTGGCGCGAAATCACTTCTGCCACCCCTTCCTGTTCTTCTGGACTTAGCGAGCTTCCTAACTTGAAAGCTTTGCCGCCAATCTCCCTTTCTAGGGTGTTAGCTGCAGGTTGCTCCCTATTATCATCTTCGGCGGGCACCGCTTCTTCTACGGGCGCCGCTTCTTCGGGGGGCACCGCCTCTTCCACGGGCGCCTCCTCCATTGGCACATCTGCTTCGGGCATCGCCCTTTCTGCTATGGCCTCTTCAAGCGTCAGCCCAGCGGGCGTCGCCTCAATCATCGTTGCGTCCGCGCTCGGCGGACGTTCGTACACCATGAAAACGCCTCTCTTCGTCTTCAGGCTGTTTTCGTAGCATTTCCTCGCCTCCTCCTGGTCTGATTTGATGACTATCACCCGGCCGCTGAGGTCTGGTAGCTTCATCTTCATGTGACGGGTGGAGGACACTGCGCTTAGCCGGTTTAACGCCGGCCTGCCCAGCAAAATATTGTAGGCAGAATTAGCGTTCACGACGAGGTACCGGATACTCTCGGTGCGGGAGGCCTCTCCGTCTGTGAACGTAGTCCTCAACTCCAAGTACCCCCGGACTTCTACCTGGTTATCCCCGAACCCATACAAACATCCCGTATAGGGACTCAGCAGATCGGGGGACAACCGTAATTTGCTGAAGGTCGACAGAAACATGACGTCTACCGAACTTCCTTGATCAACAAGCACTCTGTGAACCTTCCTTCCGGCCGTGGCGACTGAGATGACAACGGGATCGTTGTCATGGGGCACCACATCTCGGAGGTCTCTTCTTGTGAACACAATATCTGACTCCCAGGGCTCCCCCGAGAGCCTCTCTTCGATTGAATTCACCCCCCTCGCGTATTTCTTCCACTGGGAGGCGGTGGGTCCTCCGCCGGAAAAACCTCCAGCAATGGTGTGGACCTCGCCAAGCACAGGCATCTCGTGTGCTGGCTCATCTGCCGGCGGCGGCAGGGTGGCGGTCGTGGTGGACTCTGTGACATAATCTTTCAAAAACCCAGTCCTCACCAGCTCATCTAGCTGGTAGCCCAACGACAGGCAATTATCAATTTGGTGCCCGAAAGCCTCGTGAAATTCGCACCAAGAGTCTTTGCGGGGCCCTAACACCTTGTCGGTCTTCGCTGGTCGCCTCAGCCTCTCGGCTATGTTGGGTACGGCGATCAAATCCTTCAACTCAACTACGAAGTTGTACCTCGCCGGTCTTGCTCTTTCTCTGGCGGGGCGTTCGCCTCCTGCGGGGCCCCGGGGCTGGGGCTTTCTGGCTTCGTAGGGGCGTCTCGCCTCTGGCTTCTTTCTCCCCGTCGTGGTCTCATTGACTCTGACGGGTTGAACTCGCGCCGGTCCCCTCGGGCGTGAGGGCACGGCGCTGGTGCGCTTCACACATACCTCCCCTTCCGAAGCAATATGCTCTACCGCCCTACGCCGTAATTCAGCGAAAGTCCTAGGGCGATTGCGGATAATAGATTCTCCAAAGGGGCCGGGGCATACGCCTTTCACAAATGCGTACACGATCATAGGCTCCTCTGTTGTACCAACCTTCACGACCTGGGCCCCGAAGCGATTGATATACTTCTTCAGGGTCTCCCCCTGATACTGCTTCACGTCAAACAGGTCGTAAGAGACCGGCGGCGGGGCCTTGTTGGCCAAATACTGTTCTCTGAATAACCGCGACAATTGGCGGAAAGACGTGATGTGGCCCTCGGGGAGGCTAATGAACTAGTCCATAGCCATCCCGGTCAGGGTGCTCATGAAGAGCTTGCACTTGGCAGCATCAAAACCGCCTATCAGGACCATCTGCGTGTGAAATGCAGCAAGGTGCGCCTCTGGGTCCTCCATCCCAGTGAAGATTACCTTGGGTCCCGCGAACGTGTTCGGGATCGCTGCATCTAGGATCTCCTGCGAGAAAGGAGTGGAAAACTCCCTTGGTGGGGAATGGTTCTCCGTCTCGTCCTGCCCAGGCCGCCTCCGATCGTTTCTCAGGCCCTGGCCCAACTCCTCATTCACACGGTGGAGCTCTTCGTTGCGCTCATGCGAGGCGTCAAGATCTGCCTGCATGCGCTCCTGCTCCATCTTCGAATCCGCCATGTCCTGCTGCAGCCCCCTCATTATTTCCAGGACCTGCTGCATGGATAGGTCTGCTGGGGCTGCGCGCGCTGCTCTTCGTCTGGTGGGGGCCATTGTCACTCCAACCTCCTTCAACGTTACTGTAGCTTGGTAAATTTTCCTCGAACTTGTGATGGGACTGATGTTTTATATCGAGCCCCACGGTGGGCGCCAAATGTTCCGTCCGGTTGACCGGGACGTCTTCGTGCACGACCCCAACAGTCAGCTGGGGACTCCTTCCCGCTGGTTGCCCGTGAATTCCTGCAAAAAAGAGGACAAAGAGGCGCCCTAGCGGCCGTGTGCACTCCGACGCTCAAGTCAGCCAGCAAGAAACACCAAAAACTGTCCACCCACGTCTCTGAGCACCGCGTATGGCACTCTGAGGGTGGTAAAAGAAACTGCGTATATGTGTGTGTGTTGTCTCCTTTAGGCAAAAATATTCTCCGGTCACTTGTACGTAACCTTAAAGCACGGGCAAGCAACCAAAGAGTTTCTCGTAAATTTGCCAAAGGTTCCAACCCTTTTTCCGACATTCTCAGCGCTATTTAAACTGCCCCAGCATTTAAAGCGCCTTAAAGCGCTTTTACACTCAAACGTAACGCACTCATTAAAGCGCTTAATTACGAAACGTAACGCATTTAAGACGTTGAAACGCTTGGGAGCCATAATAGTACCTGAATGCTCGAAAGGGAAACTGTATTGAATATCTTTAATTACCTGGCACCTGACTAGAGGGTGTTTCTATTCCGGCATTGCTGTCATACACGTGGAGGGCCTCACGACGCCATGACCCCATCTGGGGGCGTTTCTGCCCATCTGGGGACGTTTCTACGTGTGGGTCCTCCTGCCTGGGAGTGCTACTGCGCTAGGGGTGGCTTTTTGGGTGCCAACTCATGCCCCCAAGTATCTAGCCACTTACTCTGAGAGCGTATCTGCCTTCCTCTCACACCCTGCACCCGGTTATCCTGGGCGTGACCTTCCTCTTGGGTCGTATCTGTCCCGCAGGCGTCTCTGGGGCAGCAGGGGTACTTCGCGAGTCAGGCTGCCCTTCACTGGTACTATCACTATGGCCTTGAAGCCACCTTTTCCTTCTCTTTATCACTTTCCCGAGATATCGGGACCTGAGGCTTTCCCACGACGTCGCTCCCTCCATGGTCTTTCCTACCCATGGGTATCGGGGAACCACACCGTGATTGCCTTGCTTTTACACTGTTTGATCTGGCGACGCCCTGGTTGGGCGACGCCTCTACCCAGGCGACGCCTTGCCTTGGCGACGCCTCCACCCAGGTTCCTCTTGGCGTCTCTACACCTAGGCGACACCTTGAGTTGACTTTGACTCTCCAGTCGTTGACTTTGACCTTGACTTAGTCAACGCCCTGATACGGGACGGTACAAGGATCACTCACCCGACGTGGACATCACATTCACCAAAGGAGACCTTAGGGACGTTGTGCCTCACGACAACGACCCTATTGTGATCTCGCTTGTCACGGTGGGAAGGACTGTCCACCGGGTGTTGGTCGACCAAGGAAGCTTGGCAGATGTAATGTTTTGGCCGACTTTTGAAAAGTTACAACTATCCCCCGATCAACTGAGGTCATATGGGGGCTGCTTGTACGGTTTCGCCGGCGATCAAGTGGAGGTCAGGGGGTGTATTGAGTTAAGGACGACGTTAACGGATGGTTTGGCCTCACGAACAGAGAAGATCAGGTATCTTGTCGTAAACTCTCCATCGGCATACAACATACTGTTGGGAAGGCCAACGCTCAACAGGACAGGAGTTGTGCCTTCAACAAGGCACATGAAGGTCAAACTACCGTCTATGGAAGGTTTGATCATCACCATCTGTTCTGACCAAAAGGAGGCGAAGAAGTGCTACGAAAACAGCCTCAAGAACAAGAGATCCGTATGTCACGTAACCACAACCCCGCCCCCTGGCGTGGAGCCTGCGCGGGAAAACCGACGAGTTTCGGATACGGCGTTGGAGGTGGCCGCCGAGGGCGATGTGCCAATGGAAGATATCGAGGCGAGGTCCGAGAGCGCCGCCCGGGTGGAGGGAGAGAGAAACTGCTCGGAGACCGCCAGGGAAGCAGGTATCGCGAGGGCGCTGATCGCCAGCGAGAAGAAGCCTCAGCGAGTGGAGGAATGGCTTGAGAAGAAGATCAACGGCAAGACGTTTAAACTAAGAAAAACCTTAGACAACGAGACACAAGACCAAATCGCCAAGGTGATAAGTAGACACCTAGATGCATTTGCGTGGTCCGCTTCAGACATGCCGGGGATCGACCCCGATTTCTTGTGCCATCGCTTAGCAATGGATCCCCAAGTCAGGCCCATCCGCCAGAGAAGGAGAAAGTTCAACGAGGAAAAAAGGCAGGCGATCAAGGACGAAACGCAAAAACTCCTTGCAGCAGGCCACATCAGGGACATCCAATATCCAGAATGGCTCGCCAATGTCGTTTTTGTCAAGAAGAGTAGCGAAAAATGGCGGATGTGTGTTGACTTCACAGATCTGAATAAAGCCTGTCCAAAGGATTCTTATCCTTTGCCGAGTATAGACGCCCTGGTAGACAGCGCATCAGGGTGCAAGTTACTCAGTTTTTTGGATGCCTTCTCAGGATACAACCAAATCAAAATGCACCCCATGGATGAAGAAAAGACACCCTTGATGACGAAAAGGTCATGCTATTGCTACAAGGAGATGCCCTTCGGGCTGAAGAACGCAGGGGTCATGTACCAAAGGCTAATGGACAAGGTGCTCGCACCTATGCTCGGGAGGAATGTGCAGGCATATGTTGACGACATGGTCGTCACGTCCCTGGAAAAGAGCAAGCACGTCGCCGATTTGGAAGAGTTGTTCGTTACCATAGCCAGGTACAAGCTGAAACTGAATCCTGAGAAGTGTGTTTTCGGCATGGAGGCAGGGAAATTTTTGGGATTTCTCTTGTCGGAGAGGGGAATCGAGGCCAACCCCGAAAAATGTGCCGCCATATTGGCGATGAGGAGTCCCGCCACCGTGAAGGAAGTACAGCAGCTCACGGGACGGATGGCCGCTCTGTCCCGATTTGTATCTGCCATTGGAGAGAAGGGCCACCCATACTTCCAATGCTTGAAAAGGAATAACAGGTTTGTCTGGACGAGGGAGTGTGAAGAAGCTTTCATAAAGCTCAAAGAATACTTGGCGAGCCCGCCAGTTCTATGCAAGCCTCAAGAAGCAACGCCCCTCAGGCTGTATTTTGCCATAACTGAGAGAGCAATAAGCGCGGTACTCGTCCAGGATCAAGATCTGGTCCAGAAACCCATCTATTTTGTCAGCAAGGTGTTGCAAGGCCCAGAAGTGAGGTATCAGGCCTTGGAAAAGGCGGCGCTGGCAGTTGTATTTTCGGCGAGGAGGTTGCGTCATTACTTCCAGAGCTTTACAGTGTTGGTAATGACCGACTTACCCATCCAGAAGGTTTTGAAGAAACCAGATGTAGCTGGAAGAATGGTGAAGTGGGCGGTGGAGCTGTCGGAATTCGACATCAAGTATGAGCCCCGGGGACCGATCAAGGGGCAAATCTTCGCTGATTTCGTGGTCGAGCTGTCTTCCGAAACAGCGCAAAACGCCAAGGATAATTTTCGTTGGGTGCTCTCGGTGGATGGGTCGTCTAATCAGCTGGGTAGCGGGGCTGGGGTTATTTTGGAGAGACCCAACGGTGTGTTGATAGAGCAATCACTGAGGTTTGCTTTTAAGGCAAGCAACAATCAAGCAGAGTATGAGGCTTTGATCACCGGTATTCTGTTGGCAAAAGAGATGGGGGCAAAGGTGCTGATGGCCAAGAGTGATTCGTTGTTGGTCACTGGGCAGGTAACTGGCGAGTTCCAAGCCAAAGATCCACAGATGGCAGCCTACCTGGAGTACGTGCAAGAGCTAAGGAGATCTTTTGTTTTGTTTGAAGTGGTGCACGTGCCAAGAGAGCAGAATGCCCAAGCTGACTTGCTAGCCAAGCTTGCCAGTTCGGGCAAGGGGTGCAGACAGAGGACCGTTATTCAAGAAACTTTGAAGACTCCTCAGGCTTTTCTCGCAGATCACCAGGTCCTTCACGTTTGCAAATCGACGGAAAGGACGGCAAGGGGCCATAGATCTCTAACGCAGGAGACCCTGAGGACGCCGAGGGTCAGGGCGCGCCCAGCGAAATAGGTAAGAACGATGCAAGTTTGCGCTATCCACGAGCCAGATACGTGGATAACGCCATACCAGCGCTACTTGGTAGATGGCGTGCTTCCAATGGACTCAACGAAAGCCAGAAAGATAAAGAAGAGCTCCAGCAAGTTTACCCTCATCGACGGCGAGCTGTACAGGTTCGGATTTACATACCCTCTTCTTGTATGTGTACACGGAGAGAAGTGCACGAGAATTATGGCCGAGCTCCATGAAGGGATTTGTGGGAGCCACATCGGGGGTTGAGCTCTTGCGACAAGGACTGTCCGTGCAGGTTATTACTGGCCTACAATGAGGGAAGATTGCAAGAGATATTCCCAGCGTTGCAAGCAATGCCAGCAGCACGCCGATTGGCATAAGGCGCCCCCAGAAGAGTTGAAGTCAATCTACAGCCCCTGGCCGTTCCACACGTGGGGAATCGACATTCTAGGACCCTTCCCGTTGGCGATCATGCAAATGAAGTATTTGGTTGTGGCGATCGAGTACTTCACGAAATGGATTGAGGCAGAACCAGTAGCCAGATCACCACGCACAAGATCCAGAGTTTTGTGTGGAAGAATATTGTGTGTCGTTTTGGCATGCCCAAGCGTCTAGTATCAGACAATGGGACTCAGTTCGCAAGCCACCTGTTGAAGAAGCTATGCGAGGACATCGGGACACAACAGGTGTTTGCTTCCGTGGAACACCCGCAAACGAATGGGCAAGTGGAGTCGACTAATCGAGTTCTGCTGAGAGGCTTGAAGAGGAGATTGGAAAAGGCCAAGGGGTCTTGGGCTGAGGAAGTTCCCTGCATAGTGTGGGCATATCATACCACTGAGCAATCGGGAACCCATGAAACCCCGTTTAGCTTAGTGTATGGATGCGATGCAATGATTCCAGTCGAAATCTAGGAAAGCTCGCCGAGATTCCAGAACTTCGTGGCGAAAGACTCGAACGAAGAAAGGAGAATGAACTTGGATTTCCTGGACGAGGTCAGGGAGGAAGCACGGGTGAAGGCGGAGGCAGTAAAGAGAAGAGTTGAGCGTAAGTACAACTCCAAGATAAAGTCGAGGCAGTTCAGGGATGGCGACCTGGTGATGAGGAAGGCCCACCAGTACGAGATGGAGAAAAAATTGTCACCCAAGTGGACAGGACCGTTCAGAATAACCGAAGCACTCGGGAACGGCGCCTACCTCTTGGAGACGCTGGAGGGAGGGGCGATTCCTCGCCCTTGGAACGCCACCCATCTCAAGTTTAACTACAGTTAAGGCATTGTAAGTAGCAATTAGCAGTTTAAGATGTATCAGTTTAAACAATTTTTCAAGGGGGCACTCTTTTTTCCCTAAGGAGGGTTTTTAATGAGGCCACCCAATAAAGAAGGTTTCGAAGTTTATCGAAGTTTCCCAGTTATTAAGTTTGCATGTTGTTTGTTTTTCAAGCTTGTGGGGAGAGACTTTATTTCCCTTGTGTAGTTTTAAACAATGGTAAATCCAAATCGCATGGATCCAGTATAAAATTTTCGAAACATGAAGTTTTAAACCCTCATCGCCACCCGGCGATCGGAGGTGCAAGTTTAAGTTTGAAGTCCTCATCGCCACATGGCGATCGGAGGCACAGGAATAAAGTTTTTTAAGTCCTCACCGCCACCCAGCGATCGGAGGCACAAGTATTAAATTTTCTGACCACCACCAGGCGAGAAAAAGATTTAAAAGACCTCCTCGCCTTGAGCGAGTGTAGGCGAGAAAGAGATTTAAAAGACCTCCTCGCCTTGAGCGAGCGTAGGCGAGAAAAGATTAAAGACCTCCTCCCCTTGAGCGAATGTAGGCGAGAAAAGATTAAAGTCCTCCTCGCCCTGAGCGAGCACAGGCAAAAGCAGATCACAAGACCTCTTTGCGTGAGCAAATTAAGGCAAGTTGAAAGCCCTCAGTGCATCCCGGGGAGGAGGACATGTAACCCCTGGGCAAGTTGAGGCTTCAGGAAAAGTCCTTCTCACCCTCGAGTGAGTTCAGGCAAGATGAAACTGAAAAGTCAGGGGTGTTAATGATCTTAAGTATGGGAAAGGAGGGTTGGAGAAGAACTCTTTTCCCCTTGAGTGAGACATCAATATTGACCTAGTAAGACCAGTGAAAAAAGAGGTTAAAGGGTGGTTGGGGAAGGTTCACGGAGGACACCTCACCACCTAAGTCATTGTTCTAAAACTCAGGGAGGTAGAGAAGGATCCGAAAGGCGGCTCTACCCCCAGATGAGGGAACAATGATTTAAGCTATCTCAAGTTAAAGACTCGGGGAAGGTAGAGGGAGATCCGGAAGGCAGCTCTCCTTCCAGATGAGCAAAGATGAAGTCATGAGGTGGTCTCGCAAGGGACGTTTTCAGTTAAAGGAAAATGGCGTCGCCAAAGGCCCATGGCTTTGAGATCGAAATAGAAAGAGGATCACACGGAGAGAGCCAGATCAGCAAAGTTTTGGGCAATAATGTAGAAATACGCTTGTCCTTTGGCAGATCACGTGAGTGAGATTTCAGATACTAAGATCGACCTATGCCTTTTTTCCAAGTAAGTGATTTCGCATTAAACGTTATTGCTACAGACTAACCGTTTGTTTAAGTTAAGGTGATTTTCAGATAATTAAGTACCAATTTGTGCAAAGTGCATTGGGTTGAGTAAAAATCAGCCAGTCAAACCAAGTGATCGCACAACAGATAAATTAGAAGACCACATATATATATATATACACAGGTATATCAAACAGTTCAAGCAGAGTGAAAGTTATTACATACAAGTCAAATTAGATACAAGAATTCCAAAGATACAAGAGTTTCAAAGGCGGTAAAGTTGATGTGGCAGATGGGAGCAGCAGTTAAGTCGGAGGCATGATCTTGCCATCCACCACTTCATTGTACACCGAAAACTCTGAGAGGTCAAGGTCGGGAAACTTGCAAGGGAACTGCTCCAAGGCCGCTCCAAAGCCGGAAGTAAGAACTTGGGCAGCTTCAAGTTGAAGCTCATCGATTTTCGTCTTGAACCCACTGTTCTCTTCACGAGCCTGGGTGACTTCAAGCTTGAGCTCGTCGACCCTCTTCTTGAACCAGCTGTTTTCTTTGCGAACTCGGGCAAGCTCGGCAGCAGTTTCGCTCAGTTCTTTCGAAGCCTTGTCCCGGTCTTGTTCGACCTTCCCCAGAAGGGTCTCCCTCTTAGTTGACCTTTTTTCCAGCTTGGCCATTTTTTCGGCGTCGGTCTTTCGAGCCTCCTCCAGTGTTGCAATTTTCTTCCTCATAGGGACGAGCTTGCTCTCCAACTCGACGGCGTCCCGAAGCTTGTCGTGCAATTTTCGGCGCAGTTCAGCTTTGTCTTTGCGCAAGCTTCGGAGCTCTTTGTTGAGAGCGTTTTCAACCCTTGAGAACTCCCAGCCTTGCATCATCATATCGCATTTGATCTTCTCAGCTTCAGCTCTCGCAGTGCTCGCCACTTCCTGATGGACGCGGTTATCGAGCTCAGACTTGTCCAAGGTGTCTTTTAGCCCTTCACCGACGATTTGGGGAAGACACTCGTTGACCATGGCATGTAGGCGCACGGTGAAAGACTTCAAGGCTTCCTGGAGAGGAGCTGGAAGGCTTGGAGTTGTAGGAGGAGCTGAAGGTTGGTGCTCACCACCACCCTCGCAAGGTTGGATGGCAAAAAGGAGCCTCGAGGCGCGGTGGTGAGGCGGGAGTTTCCATCGCAGCTTGAGAGGAAGCTTGCGTATCAGCAAGCTTTTCAGGGGCAACTTCAGCAGCCGAGGCGTTTGAAGCAAGAACGTCCCCAGCGGACTCGAAGGGCGTGGAGGCGCTGGGGGGTTCTCCACGTAATCAGGGAGGGCGACCTCAGCTGCTGACGTTTCAGTTGCAACTCCCCTTTTTCTTTTGTAGATCAGCCCGTCCTCGGTACTCTCATTAGCTTCATCCTCTGAAACAACCCTGGGGGCCTTCCTCTTATCCCTTTTGGGTTGTAATTTCTTCCGCTCGGGGGCGGGAAGAGCAGCGGCGTTAGATGGGCCCACCGACGGAGACTCGCCTCGGGCGGCGGCGGCTTCGGCGACTGAGTTTAGAACGGTTTGAGAGCCCGCCGCAAGTTTGTGGAGTTTGGCTATGGAGCACAGCTCAGCCATCCTGTCTTTTCCTAGCATCATATTTGCACAAAGAGGTCAACAATTACAAACCAGTACAGAGATTTAACAGGCGATGGAGCATAGGAAAACAAGCAATGCATGGAATAAGTTAAAACTATGCGCTAACCAGAACAGTGTCTCCTAAGTAAAAACAAGGTTAGGCGAGTTCGAGCCAGGGATAGGACTTAAAGACGAACCTATGTGGGCATCCAGTTGACCTTTGTGGAACTCAAAGGTGATGATGGAGGAGGTGGCCAAGGTCACGTTGGAGGAGGCAACTCCCTTCCAGAACTTGCATAAGTCCTTGTCAAGCTCCCCAATCTTTTCCAACCCCCTAGCCCTCCTGAAGCTGGTCTCTTTCTTTCCCTTGTTCACCCAGTACAAGGGGAAACCGTCGAGGAGGGTGGAGTCTTGAGCGTTGCAGCACACGCGTACGAACTTCCCTTTCCAGTCCTTATAGGATTGCTGAAAGATGGAGAGGATGGACCTCCCAACAACCCCATTGAGGCTTACCCATAGGCAATCACCCGGGTTTTTAGCCTCGAACAGGTAGAGAAAACGTCCACTGAAGCTGGATGACCCAAGTGTGCAGATTATTTGATACGCCCTAACGAACGCCCAGCCGTTAAGATGAAGTTGGGCGGGGGCTATATCAAGCTCCATCAGAAGCTCCCTCTCGAAGCGAGTGAAGGGAAAGCGAAGCTTGACTTTTTTGAACATGGTGGCATAGCTAAAGCAGAAGGGTCCGTCGTAGCTTCCCTAGTTGTCAGTACAAATGGGTTCCCCGCGAGGGCAAGGACGAACGAACACCTTGTCATCGTGTTCTTTGCTGAAAGAAAGGTGAACGGAAGAGGCCCAAGGGTACAGTTGCTTGTAGTTTGGAAGGGGTCTCGCAACCGCATTGGTGTGAGGTGGTGTGGCTGCGATTGGCTCGATCGAGAAGACGAGGGCCTCACGACCTGGCTCGAAGGGGCGTTAGGATCCCTTGGGGAGTCGCGGGAGGAGGAAGGGTTGGCCCTAAGAGTTTTCGTCAGAGGGTTTTGAGGAGATGGAGGAGGGTTTGGTGTAACTTTGGAGCGAGCCATCAGAAGAGCTGCAAAGAAAATGAAAGGGGAAGAAATGAGAGTTTGAAAGCAGAGGGACCCAACAGAGAAGAAGAAGGCAGAGAGGACAAGGGGGGCTCGCAGAGAAAGATCCAGAAACCCTAAGCGCAGAAAAAGCGAAGCAAGAAAAACATCTCACAACGTATGCTCCAGACAGTTAATGGATGATGCAAACCGATTAAAATGCAACTAATATCAGTGGGAGTGATAAAAAAGTTACCTTTTGATGATCAGAAGAGCGTTCAGAAAGATGGTGATTAAGGAGACGAAGCGTTTGCTAGAGTATTTTCTCTAGAGTATTCAGGGGGTTTGAAGTGAAGAAGAAGATAATGAAACAGTGAAGTGGCACGAAGGTATTAAGAATTTCGAACGTTGCGAGAAGCGCAAACGGCAATGAGTAATAGCCGTTGATGCGTCCACGTGCCGCGCGATCGAAGGGGTTGGCGAAACGTCAAATCAGTAAAAAGTATGAGCGCCACCGCGCAGTGCCACGTAGGTCGCCGAAATTTCAACTCTTTAGTCTTTTTGCTGATCAAATCGCAGCTCAAGACTGGGGGCCTTGTGTACCGACCAGGTCACCGGGTGTGATGACGTGTCCAGCAAGTGACAGTTTGGGGCGTGCTCAGCAGGACACGTGGACAAGAGAAAAAGGGATGGTTCAGAAGTGTACATAGTCGCCGTTTGGGGAAGTGGTGTATAGGGCACATGATCGTCCTTCGAGGAAGTGGCGTTCTGCGGTGCACATAGTCGGTTGTCGCCGGATTTCTGTGTCATCGACGTGTTGAATAATGGTTGATCAGGTGGTCTGACATCGTCGAAAGGAGCACATCGCCGATTTTTCCCAATAAACCTGGTTGAAGCTCCTGGTGGCTCCGAAGAGCAAGTTCAGGCGTGTAAGTTTAGTAAGATGGTTGTTGCGTCAGCATGGGATGTGAAGGTCAAGTGGGTTGAAGGGGACAGCTTGCCCATCAACGACAGGATTCTCAGAGCGGACATTCATCGATGGCAAGGTCTCCTCAATCAGAGTATGCATGGCGTAGCAGTAAAGAAGGTGCCACTCGCGAAAAGCGATATCACAGAGATGGTGTATTCCGTTGCATCCGATACTCGCCTTGTCTGGTGGTGTTCCAGAGCGCATTACTTGTCAGTTTACTCCTTGAGTTGGAGACTTAGCCGCGTGATTGGCTACTATTCAGAAATAGCGCTCAAGTTACCCCCAACCCAGATGACGACACGTGTAGGGTTGGATGCTACCTGTTCCTCCAACCCAGATGATGCCACGTGTAGGGTTGGATGCAATATAGAAATGATGCTCGAGTTATCCTAGCTCAGATGATGACACTTGTAGGGCTGGGTACAACCTTCGACCCCAGCCCAGATGGTGACACGTGCAGGGTTGGATGCGAGCCACGCGTCCAAAGCGTAACTACCTGGAGAGAGAAAAAACCTAGCTATAAAGGTAAACTTAACAGAATGTGCAGAGGTACGTTTTTCATTACGGCTCATTGCTAGGGTTGTGTGCACTTTAGTACGATTATGCAGAGTATATTTTCTCTCAGCTTTTGGGTGTTCTTGTTACTGACTTGAGCGTCGGAGCGCCACCAGCCGCAGAGGCGTCATCATGTGTTTTCAGGTTCTCAAAGAGAGACTTTATGTGGTGTGGACTTGAAGGGCACGTGGTGTCAAGCTGGTGAGGAAGTTCGTGACGAGGCAACGCTCTTGCCCTAGGTCAACTGGCAGGATCAACTAACATTTGTGAAAACGATTCAAGAAACTTACATTGGCACAATATAATAAAGATGCAGAACAAGAGATGAACGAAAGACCAGTGCAGGAACATTGCAAACCAAAGGCAAAGCGGAGTATACGAAAGTATGTGGCACGCTTCAAAACTTTAGGGTAAAAAAGGATTTACAAATGCGGCTAAACGTAAAACCGCACTTGTAAATCAAGCGCTTTGATTTACAAGTGCGAATTTACGTTTAGCCTTGTAAATCAAAGTGCTTTGATTTACAAATGCAGTTATACAAACAACCACATTTGTAAATCAAATTAATTTAAAAAATGCCACCGCGTTTTTTAGGAATGCGTTTAAGCGTGAAGCCGCACTAAATAAAGAGCATTCTTTTCTTCATTTTGCACTAGTGCATATTGGCTATGCTATAAATGGACATGCTTACAGAGTCTATAACAAAAGATTGCTTATTGTGGAAGAATCTATGCATGTGGTGTTTGATGAATCTGTTTCTTATCTACCTAAATTTGTTCTGGATGAACCTGGTGTAGATGATTTAAGAACCATTCTTCAAAAGAATCAATCTATTGATCTTGGTGTAACTGATACATGTGTTGTCAAAGAACCTGTTGTGAATACATAATTGCCTAAAGAGTGGAAAACTCCCAAGGATCTCACACTTCACAATATGATTGGAAAAATTGAAAAAGGAGTCTCGACAAGGAATTTTTATGAGACAAAGGCTTTGGTTTCATAAGTAGAGTCTAAAAATATGGAGGAAGCTTTGTAGGATAGCAATTGGATAACAACTATGCAGGAAGAGCTAAATCAATTTGAATACAATGAAGTCTAGTCTATAGTTCCAAGAACATCTGAGATGAACATCATAGGAACTAAATGGGTGTACAAAAATAAGATGGATGAACATGGGGCTGTCACCAGGAACAAGGCATGGCTGGTTGCTAAGGGCTACAACTAGGGAATAGATTATGATGAGACTTATGCACCAATAGCATGACTAAAAGCTATTAGACTCCTCTTAGCACTTTCCAGCATAAAAGCATTCAAGTTATTCTAAATGGATGTAAAAAGTGCATTCTTAAATGGATATATTAATGAAGAAGTTTTTGTTTCTCAGCCTCCAGGATTTGAAGACTACAAACATCCAGAGCACGTGTTCAAGCTCAAGAAGGCACTTTATGGACTTAAACAGACACCTAGACAATGGTATGAAAGACGAAGTGAATTTCTGCTATCTCAAGGTTATGACCAAGGCACCTCTCATAGAACCTTATTCATAAAGAAGAAAAGAGAAGACATTATACTTGTGCAAGTCTATGTGGATGACATCATTTTTGGATCCACAAATGAATAGTTGTGTGAAGCATTTGTAGAAGTAAAGAAAAGCGAATTCGAGATGTCCATGTTGGTGGAAATGACTTACTTTCTTGGCTTGCAGGTTAAACAGCTCAAGGATGGAATCTTCATAAATAAAGCAAAGTACTGCAAGGAATTGCTTAGGAAGTTTGAGATGGACAAATGCAGAGCAATCAACACTCCAATCTTAACAAGTTGTCAACTGGATCAAGATCATGTAGGAAAATCAGTGGATCAATCAAAATACAGGGGGTTAATTGGTTCTTAATTGGTTAATTGCTGTACCGCCCTGGTAGTCGGAAGTGATGACGTGGCATCCAGCTACAGTATAGGCGTGTTGACAAGACGCCAGGTTGGCAGAAGGGAAGGAAGTCGGGGGACTCGTGTAGTCGCCAGTTATTAAGTTGGCGTGCTCCGATCTCCAGCATACCAGAACCGGCGATCACCAGGTTAAAGATGAAGTCGCCAGATGCAAACTCAGGCGACCAAGTGATTGGAGATCGCCGAAGTAAGCACATCGCCAAAGATGAAGGTGGTGCAGATTATGAAGGCGGCCGGCGAGACCACAGGGAAGGTGTACGAAGGCATCCTAACTCGCCAGTTCTATTAGAGATCGCGGTCCCAAGTTAGCTATGCACTGGGCAGCACCATGCATGAGTAACTTAGCCAAAGGAGAGTCAGAAGCAGCGCCCAAGTCAAGGAGGCTCCAGATGATGGCACGTGTACGACTGGATGCGAGCCACGTGTCCAGCTACGTAACTGCCAGGAGAGAGAAAGTGACCAGGTATAAAAGGGTTTCCCAACGAACTTTCGAGGTACGCACGTTCAGATTGTATTCTTTACGCTTGCGAGTTCTTGAGCATACTGTGAGAGAGAACATTGCACGGTTCCTTGAGAGTTCTTGAGTGTTTGCTCTTGAAGTATTTGGTGGTTCAGTCACTGACTTGGGCGTTGGAGTGCGATCGGCCGCAGCGGCGCCGCTCTGTTCTTTTGCAGGTTCTTGAAGTGGATCGTGACGAAGGACGGAGGTAGAAGCGGTGCACACGTCGATCCATTGACGAGGCAAGTTTAAACGTTTTGGTCAACAGGCAGGATCATCAGGCGCCCACCGTGGGGCCATGTAAAACCTGTTCCCATCCACAGCGTGATTTGTTCGGTGAAGTTTGAGTTCTTTGGCTCGTTTTGTTATCCGTGGGAGAAGCGGTGGTTTCTGGTGGAGTTGCAGGTCTTTGTGGAGGTTCGCTGTGTTCTTGAGTTTTCTTGCGGAGTTTGGCGCACTTTTTACCGATTGATCGCTGAATCGATCGTAGCTGAAGTAAGTGTTGTTCGCTGCATTCTGTGATTCGTCAAGTTTCATGAGAAAAATGAGAAGCAATCGTTCAAGTCCAGTTGCGCCCGTCGCTGCTGAAGGCGCCGCCGCCATGACCATGGCGCAGATGGCAGAGATTATGCGCTCGTTGCAGGCAACTGTAGAAGCCTCACGCATAGAACAGGCGAGAATGCATGAGGACCTGGCCGCCTCTCGGGCCAGGAATGACGAGCTTAGCAAGGTGACTGAGGAGCTGCGTCAAGCTCTTTAGGAGCAGCAAGGGCGTCCTATTGCTGAAGAGGTCGTGCCGTCATCGCCACCTCGTGTTTTTCCTATGCCTTTCGCTCAGGCGATTACTGACACGCCTATTCCTGCGAGTGTGGTTCCTGTTAAGGCTGTTTTCACCGGCGTGGAGGATCCTGAAGCTCATCTCACCACGTTCCATACGCAGATGATGCTGTCAGGAGGATCAGACGCCGTATACTGCAAGATGTTCGTGAGCACACTCCAGGGAACGGCGTTGGAGTGGTTTGTGAGCCTGCCTAACGGTCACATAACCAATTTCCAACAGTTCTCGAAGATTTTCGTCGAGCAGTACATCGTGAATAAGGCACCGCCCAGGGTGTCCTACGATTTGTTTGATATAAGGCAGTATCAGGGAGAGTCCCTTAGGGACTACCTGAATCGCTTTGGGGCGCAGATGGTCAGATCGCCGGCTAAAGATGAGGAAATGCTTGTCTATGCATTTAAGAAGGGCGTGCTGCCAGGACCATTCTGCGAGGCACTGATCAGGGCTCACCCCGCCACGTTTGCTGAGGTTAGGCGACTTGCGGTGGCCCACATCGCCGATGAGAGCGAGGTCGCCGAGAAGAGAGGAAGCGTGGCTCCCGCTAGGCCACGCGCCCAGACCAGGATCCAGCGACAGAGGGTGCTGGAGACAGCGGCGGCCAGAAGGGATCAGAGGACTCGCCATCCTTATGATCCAAGGAAGAACAAGGGCAGAAGCCAAGGGCGCCAGCAACCAGCACGCCGGGAATACAATCGCCCGCCTAAGCACAAGTTTGTCATGGGATTGGCGGACCTGATCGCCATTCCCAATATATCTGCTAGGTTGAAAGCGCCAGAGAAGGTGGGCGACAAGGTGCTGGGACCAAAGCCAGATGCCTGGTGTGAGTTTCACCAAGGCTTTGGCCACACCGTGGATTCGTGTTTAGCTTTAGGATACCAGCTCAACGATCTGGTAAAGAGCGGGTTCCTAAATGACTATTTGCTGGATAGAAGGACGGGGGGCGCGTCGAGTTCCCAACCAGCAGGTGGAGAAGCCCAGCAGCACGAGATGCCTACGCACGGGGAAATCCACACCATTGCGGGAGGTTTCTCAGGTGGTGGATGCACCGCATCACAGAGGAAGAGGTACGCGAGGTCTGTGATGATGGTAGATATGTTTGAAGACCACTCGCCGGAAGTGGACATTACATTCACCAAGCAAGATCTTCGGGACGTTGTGCCTCATGACAACGATCCCATAGTAATCTCGTTGATCACAGCAGGAAGAAAGGTCCACAGGGTGCTGGTGGACCAAGGAAGCTCGGCGGACGTGATGTTCTGGCCGACTTTCACGCAGCTGGAGTTGCCCCTTGACCAGCTGAGGCCCTATGGAGGGTGTTTGTATGGTTTCGCTGGTGACCAGGTGGAGGTCAGGGGATACATAGAGTTAAGGACTACGTTCACAGATGAGGCGGGTTCGAGAACGGAGAAAATCAAATACCTTGTTGTAAACGCTCCTTCAGCATACAACATCCTGTTGGGAAGACCCACGCTCAACAGGATAGGCGCCATACCGTCGACTCGGCACATGAAGGTGAAGTTGCCGTCTTTGGAGGGGGTGGTGATCACCATCAAATCCGATCAGAAAGAAGCAAAGAAGTGCTATGAGAATAGCCTGAAAAACAAAAGATCGGTGAGTTACGTAACAACCACCCCGCCTCCCGGTGTGAAGCCAAGATCGACGGTGATAGAAGAGACCGCCGGGAGAGACGTGGAGATGGTGGATGCTGATCTGGGAGAGGGGAACGCTGGTCTGGAGGAAGAAGAGGCAAGGAATCGCCCTGAGGAAGCGAGAGAACTGGGAATCGCCAGGGCGGTGATCGCCAGAGAAACCAGACCAAAACCCGTCGAGCAGTGGCTCGAGAGAGAGATCGGGCGAAAGATCTTCAAGCTGGGAAGATCCCTGGAGGTTGAGCTCCAGGACCAGATCGCCAAGGTGATAGAATGGCATCTGGATGCGTTTGCATGGTCCGCTTCGGACATGCCCGGGATCGATCCCGACTTCTTGTGCCATCATCTGGCGATGGACAACTTGGTGAGACCGGTGCGACAAAGAAGAAGAAAGTTCAACGAAGAGAGGAGGCAGGCGATTAGGGATGAAACACAGAAACTCCTCACTATAGGCCACATCAGGGAAGTTCAGTACCCTGAATGGCTGGCCAATGTCGTGCTGGTGAAGAAGAGTAATGGGAAATGGCGCATGTGCGTCGATTTCACTGATCTGAACAAGGCTTGCCCAAAGGATTCATATCCTTTACCAAGCATAGACGCCCTGGTGGATAGTGCTGCAGGGTGTAAGTTGTTGATTTTCCTGGATGCCTTCTCGGGGTATAATCAGATCAAGATGCATCCCATGGATGAAGAGAAGACTGCATTCATGACCGAGAGATCGTGCTACTGCTACAAGGTGATGCCGTTTGGGCTGAAGAACGCGGGGGCCACGTACCAGAGGTTGATGGATCGAGTACTTGCACCGATGCTGGGAAGGAATGTGCAAGCGTACGTCGATGACATGGTCGTGACCTCGCCAGAGAAAAGCAAGCACGTTGCGGACTTAGAGGAATTGTTCACGACGATCGCCAAGTTCAGGTTGAAGCTGAATCCAGAGAAATGCATCTTTGGTGTGGAGGCTGGAAAATTCCTGGGTTTCCTCTTAACTGAGAGAGGAATAGAGGCCAACCCAGACAAGTGTGCCGCTATCTTGACGATGAGAAGCCCGGCCACTGTGAAAGAGGTACAACAGTTAACAGGTCGGATGGCAGCCCTGTCTCGCTTCGTGTCAGCTAGCGGAGAGAAGGGACATCCCTACTTTCAATGCCTAAGGAGGAATAACAAGTTTGCTTGGACGAAGGAGTGCGAGGAAGCCTTCGTCAAGCTGAAGGAATATCTGGCGAGCCCGCCGGTTCTGTGTAAACCGCTGGTGGGAACCCCTCTCAGGCTGTATTTTGCTGTAACTGAGAGGGCGGTGAGTGCGGTGCTCGCCCAGGACCAAGATCAGGCTCAAAAGCCTATTTATTTTGTTAGTAAGGTGTTGCAGGGCCCGGAAACGAGATATCAGGCCCTGGAGAAGGCTGCGCTGGCTGTGGTGTTTTCGGCGAGGAGGTTGCGCCACTATTTCCATAGCTTCACAATTCTGGTGATGACTAACCTGCCCATCCAGAAGGTCTTGAAGAAGCCCGACGTTGCGGGAAGGATGGTGAAGTGGGCAGTAGAGCTGTCAGAGTTTGATATTAAGTATGAGCCCTGAGGTCCGATTAAGGGGCAAATCTTCGCAGATTTCGTGGTCGAGCTCTCATCTGAGGCGACACGAGTTGAAGGGGACGATTTCCGTTGGGTGCTCTCGATGGATGGATCGTCGAACCAGCAGGGCAGCGGTGCTGGAGTCATTTTGGAAGGACCCAACGGCGTGCTGATCGAACAATCTTTGAGGTTTGCCTTCAAAGCCAGCAACAATCAAGCAGAATATGAGGCGCTGATCGCCGGGATTTTGCTGGCAAAGGAGATGGGAGCGAGGGTGTTGATGGCTAAGAGTGACTCGCTGCTAGTCACAGGGCAAGTAACAGGCGAGTTACAGGCTAAAGATCCACAAATGGCGGCTTACTTGGAGTATGTGCGGGAATTGAAGAGTTCCTTTGCCTCCTTTGAAGTGGTGCATGTGCCCAGAGAGCAGAATGCCCGAGCTGACTTGCTAGCCAAGCTCGCCAGTTCAGGTAAGGGGGGTAGGCAGAGGACGGTGATTCAAGAAACTCTGAAGACGCCAAGGGCATTTGTAGCAGATCACCTGGTTCTTCAGATAAGCAGGTCGACGGAAAAAGCGGCAAGAAGTCACAGGTCTTTGACGCAAGAAACGTTGAGATCGCCGAGAATTAGAGTGTGTCGGGGAGAGAGGGTGAACATGACGCAGGTCTGCGCTACTCATGAGCCAGACACCTGGATAACACAGTACAAGCGGTGCCTGGCAGATGGCCTTCTCCCGCTGGATCCGACAGAGGCTAGGAAGGTAAAGAAAAATTCTAGCAAGTACACATTGATTGACGGCGATCTGTACAGGTTTGGGTTCACTCACCCACTCCTGGAATGTGTACATGGCGAGAAGTGCACGAGAATCATGGCAGAGCTCCACGAAGGAATATGCGGAAGCCACGTCGGGGGTCGAGCTCTGGCCGCGAGGACTCTCCGTGCAGGTTACTACTGGCCAACGGTGAGAGAAGATTGTAAGAGATATGCACAGTGTTGCAAACAATGCCAACAGCACGCCGATTGGCACAAGGCGCCTCCCGAGGAGTTGAAATCGATTTACAGCCCTTGGCCGTTTCACACTTGGGGAATCGACATTCTGGGACCATTCCCGCTGGCGATCAGGCAGATGAAGTACTTGGTGGTGGCGATTGAGTATTTCACCAAGTGGATCGAAGCAGAACCAGTGGCCCAGATCACCGCACACAAGATCGAAGGTTTCGTGTGGAAGAACATTGTGTGCCGGTTTGGTGTGCCCAAGCGCCTGGTGTCGGACAATGGGACTCATTTGCAAGCCACCTGTTGAAGAAGCTGTGCGAAGGGGTGGGAATTCAACAAGTGTTTGCATCCGTCGAGCACCCTCAGACAAATGGCCAAGTAGAGTCAGCTAATCGGGTGTTGCTGAGAGGGTTGAAGAGAAGGCTAGAGAAAGCCAAAGGAAGCTGGGCTGAGGAGGTACCCCGTATAGTCTGGGCGTACCACACCACTGAGCAGTCAGGAACCCATGAGACCCCGTTCAGCTTGGTCTATGGATGCGACGCAATGATTCCAGTGGAGATCTAGGAGAGCTCGCCGAGATTCCAGAACTTCGTAGAGGAAGACTCGAATGAGGAAAGAAGGATGAACCTGGATCTACTGGATGAGGTCAGGGAAGAGGCGAGATTGAAGGCTGAAGCGGTGAAGAGAAGGATTGAACGAAGATATAACTCGAAGGTGATGCCGAGACAGTTCAGAGAAGGCGACTTGGTGATGAGGAAAGCCCACCAGTACGAGATGGAGAATAAACTGTCGCCCAAGTGGACGGGACCGTTCAGAATAACCGAGGCGCTCGGGAACGGCGCCTACCGCTTAGAGACATTGGAAGGAGGGGCGATTCCTCGCACTTGGAACGCCACGCACCTCAAGTTATATTATAGTTGAGAACTTTGTAAGTAAAGATAAACACGAAGTTACATTACAATGTCTCTGTTAAAACAGTTTGAAGGGGGCGCTCTTTTTTCCCTAAGGAGGGTTTTTAACGAGGCCACCCAATAAAGAGAAGTTTTCAAAAGTTCAAGTTGTTTCAGATTGCATGCCTGTTGTTTTCAGAAAGTTTTGAAGAAAGACCTTGTCACTTATACGTGACTTAAGGCAAGTTAAAGATATATTGCATGCTTTCTAAAAGGTTTTAAGTCCTCATCGTCTTTCGGCGATCGGAGGCACCAGTTAAAGTTTAAGTCCTCATCGTCTTTCGGCGATCGGAGGCACTAGTTAAAAGTTAAAGTCCTCATCGTCTTTCGACGATCGGAGGCACCAGTTAAAAGACCTCAACGCCCACGTGCGTTCTGAGGCGAGATAAAGACCTCCTCGTCGTCGAGCGAGTGCAGGCGAGGAAGAGCGAAAAGTCCTCAGTGTTTCTGGGGGCGAGAAGATGTAACCCCTGGGGCAATGTAGAGGCACCAGTGAAAAGTCCTCAGTGTTTTTGGGGGCGAGAAGATGTAACCCCTGGGGCAATGTAGAGGCACCAGCGAAAGTCCTCAGTGTTTCTGGGGGGAGGAGATGTAACCCCTGGGGCAATGTAGAGGCACGATTTAAAGACTGTACCGTCCCGTATCCGGGCGCTGACTAAGTCAAGGTCAAAGTCAACGACTGGAAGGTCAAAAGTCAACGCAAGGCGTCGCCTAGGTGTAGAGATGCCAAGAGGAAGCGTCGCCAAGGCCAGGCGTCGCCAAGGCAAGGCGTCGCCAAGGCAAAGCGTAGCCCAGATGGAGGCATCGCCTCGCTAGGGCGTCGCCAGATCAAACAGTGCTGAAGTAAGGCAATCACGGTGTGGTTCCCCGATACCCATGGGTAGGAAAGACCATGGAGGGAGCGACGCCGTGAAGCGCGTAAAGAGAAAGAAAAGGTGGCTTCAAGGCCATAGTAACAGTACCAGTGAAGGGCAGCCTGACTCGTGACGTGCTCCTGCCGCCCCAGAGACGCCCGTCGGGCAGATACGACTCAAGAGGAAAGTCACGCCCAGGGCAACCGGGTGCAGAGTACAAAAGGAAGGCAGATACGCTCTCAGAGTAAGTGACTAGATACTTGGGGGCATGAGTTGGCACCCCAAAAAGTCACCCCTAGCGCAGTAGCACTCCCAGCAGGAGGACTCACACATAGAAACGTCCCCAGGTGGGCCGAAGCGCCCCCAGATGGGGTCATGACGTCGTGAGGCCCTCCACGTGTACGACAGCCATGCCAGAATAGAAACACCCTTTAGTCAGGTGCCAGGTAATTAAAAGTTATTCAATACAGTTTCCCTTTCGAGCATTCAGGTACTATAATGGCTCCCGAGCGTTTCAAACGTCTTAAATGCGCTACGTTTTCTAATTAAGCGCTTTAATGAGTGCGTTACGTTTGTGAGTAAAAGCGCTTTAAGGCGCTTTAAATGCTTGGGTAGTTTAAATAGCGCAGAGAATGTTGGAAAAAGGGTTGGAACCTTCGGCAAATTTACCAGAGAACTCTCTAGTTGCTTGCTGGTGCTTCAAGGTTGCGTACAAGTGACTGGGGAATATTTTTGCCTGAAGGAGACAACACACACATATACACAGTTAATTCACCACCTTCAGAGTGCCACACGCGGTGCTCAGACACGGAGGTGGACAGTTTTTGGTGTTTCTTGCTGGCTGACTTGAGCGTCGGAGTGCACACGGCCGCTAGGGCGCCTCTTTGTCCTCTTTTTCTTTTTTGTAGGAATCCACAGGCAACCAGTGGGAAGGTGTCCCTAGCTGACGGTTGAGGTCGCGCACGAAGACGTCCCGGTCAACCGGACGGAACATTTGGCGCCCACCGTGGGGCCGATATAAAACATCAGTCCCATCACAAGTTCGAGAAGGTTTTGAAGGAGTTGGGAGCGACAATGGCCCCCACCAAACGAAGAGCGGCGCGCGCAGCCCCAGCAGACCTATCCATGCAGCAGGTCCTGGAGATAATGAGGGGGCTGCAGCAGGACATGGCGGATTCGAAACTGGAGCAAGAACGCATGCAAGCAGACCTCGATGCCTCGCACGAGCGGAACGAAGAGCTCCACCGGGTGAATGAAGAGTTGCGCCAGGGCCTAAGAAACGATCGGAGGCGCTCTGGACAGGACGAGACGGAGAACCATTCCCCACCAAGGGAGTTTTCCACTCCTTTCTCACAGGAGATCCTAGACGCAACGATCCCGAACACGTTCGCGGGACCCAAGGTGATCTTCACCGGGATGGAGGACCCAGAGACGCACCTGGCTGCATTTCATACGCAGATGGTCCTGATAGGCGGTTCTGATGCTGCCAAGTGCAAGCTCTTCATGAGCACCCTGACCGGGATGGCTATGGAGTGGTTCATTAGCCTCCCAGAAGGTCATATCACATCCTTCCGCCAATTGTCGCGGTTATTCCGAGAACAGTACTTAGCCAACAAGGCCCCGCCGCCGGTCTCCTACGACCTGTTCGACGTGAAGCAATATCAGGGGGAGACCCTGAAGGAGTATATCAATCGCTTCGGGGCCCAGGTCGTGAAGGTTGGCACAACAGAAGAGCCTATGATCGTGTACGCATTTGTGAAAGGCGTATGCCCCGGCCCCTTCGGAAAATCCATTATCCGTAATCGCCCTAGGACTTTCGCTGAATTACGGCGCAGGGCAGTAGAGCATATTGCTTCGGAAGGGGAGGTATGTGTGAAGCGCCGTGCCCTCACGCCCGAGGGGACCGGCGCGAGTTCAACCCGTCAGAATCAATGAGACCACGACAGGGAGAAAGAAGCCAGAGGCAAGACGCCCCTACGAGGCCAGAAAGCCCCAGCCCCGGGGCCCAGCAGGAGGCGAACGCCCCGCCAGAGAAAGAGCAAGACCGGCGAGGTACAACTTCGTAGTTGAGTTGAAGGATTTGATCGCCGTACCCAACATAGCCGAGAGGCTGAGGCGACCGGCGAAGACCGACAAGGTGTTAGGGCCCCGCAAAGACTCTTGGTGCGAATTTCACGAGGCTTTCGGGCACCAAATTGATAATTGCCTGTCGTTGGGCTACCAGCTAGATGAGCTGGTGAGGACTGGGTTTTTGAAAGATTATGTCGCAGATTCCACAACGACCGCCACCTTGCCGCCGCCGGCAGATGAGCCAGCACACGAGATGCCTGTGCTTGGCGAGGTCCACACCATTGCTGGAGGTTTTTCCGGCGGAGGACCCACCGCCTCCCAGTGGAAGAAATACGCGAGGGGGGTGAATTCAATCGAGGAGAGGCTCTCGGGGGAGCCCTGGGAGTCAGATATTGTGTTCACAAGAAGAGACCTCCGAGATGTGGTGCCCCACGACAACGATCCCGTTGTCATCTCAGTCGTCACAGCTGGAAGGAAGGTACACAGAGTGCTTGTTGATCAAGGAAGCTCGGCAGACGTCATGTTTCTGTCGACCTTTAATAAGTTACGGTTGTCCCCCGATCTGCTGAGTCCCTATACGGGATGTTTGTATGGGTTCGGGGATAACCAGGTAGAAGTCCGGGGGTACCTGGAGTTGAGGACTACGTTCACAGACGGAGAGGCCTCCCGTACAGAGAGCATCCGGTACCTCGTCGTGAACGCCAATTCTGCCTACAATATTTTGCTGGGCAGACCGGCGTTAAACCGTCTGAGTGCAGTGTCCTCCACCCGTTACATGAAGATGAAGCTACCGGACCTCAGTGGCCGGGTGATAGTCATCAGGTCAGACCAGGAGCAGGCGAGGAAATGCTATGAAAACAGCCTGAAGACGAAGAGAGGCGTATTTATGGTGTATGAACGTCCGCCAAGAGCGGACACGACGATGGTTGAGGCGACGCCCGTTGGGCTGGCGCCTGAAGCGGCCATAGCAGAGAGGGCGAGGCTCGAAGCAGATGTGCCAATGGAGGAAGGCCCTGACGACGCGCCGCACGTAGAAGAGGCGGCGCCTGTCGAAGAGGCGGCGTCCGTCGAAGATGATAGCAGGGAGCAGCCTGCAGCTAACGCCATAGAAAGGGAGATTGGCGGCAAAGCTTTCAAGTTGGGAAGTTCGCTAAGCCCAGAAGAACAGGAAGGGGTGGTAGAAGTGATTTCGCGCCACCTGGATGCCTTCGCATGGTCCGCCTCGGATATGCCAGGCGTCGACCCTGATTTCCTGTGTCACCACCTCAACATGGACGCCACGGTCCGCCCCGTGCGTCAGAGAAGGAGGAAGTTCAATGAGGAACGACAACAGGTGGTGAAAGACGAAACGCAGAAGCTGCTGAGTGCTGGCCACATTAGGGAGATTCAGTACCCTGAGTGGCTCGCCAATGTCGTCTTGGTGAAAAAGGCGAACGGAAAGTGGAGAATGTGCGTTGACTTCACGGACCTGAACAAGGCGTGCCCAAAGGATTCCTATCCGTTGCCCAGCATCGACGCCTTGGTAGACAGCACGTCCGGCAGCAAGGTGTTAAGTTTCTTGGACGCCTTCTCAGGGTACAACCAAATCAAGATGCACCCAAGAGACGAGAGCAAAACTGCATTCATGACGGAGACATGCAGTTACTGTTATAAGGTGATGCCCTTCGGGCTGAAAAATGCGGGCGCCACGTACCAGAGGCTAATGGATAAGGTCCTGGCGCCAATGCTTGGGAGGAATGTGTACGCTTATGTCGACGACATGGTGGTGGCGTCGCAGAGTAGGGTGCAGCACATGGCAGACCTCGAGGAGTTGTTCAACACAATATCCAAATACCGCCTCAAGTTGAACCCCGAAAAGTGTGTTTTCGGGGTACAGGCCGGTAAGTTCTTGGGTTTTTTGCTCACTGAGAGGGGGATAGAGGCGAACCCCGACAAATGTGCGGCCATTATCGCCATGCGGAGTCCGACATCGGTAAAGGAGGTGCAACAGTTGACAGGGCGGATGGCGACGCTCTCGAGGTTTGTTTCCGCCGGAGGAGAAAAAGGGCACCCGTACTTCCAGTGCCTCAAGAGAAACAGTCGCTTTGCCTAGACTGATGAGTGCGAAGCGGCTTTCATTAAGCTGAAGGAGTACCTGGCGACGCCACCGGTCCTCTGCAAGCCGGTAACGGGCGTGCCCCTCCGTTTGTATTTTACTATAACGGAGCGGGCCATCAGTTCTGTGTTGGTCCAAAAGCAGGACCAGAGTCAGAAGCCCATCTACTTCGTGAGCAAGGCCTTACAGGGGGCTGAGACGAGGTACCAAGCACTAGAAAAGGCGGCGCTGGCGGTAGTGTTTTCTGCTAGGAGGCTCCGTCATTACTTCCACAATTTTACGGTGGTAGTGATGACCAATCTCCCCATACAGAAAGTGCTGCAGAAACCCGATGTGGCAGGAAGGATGGTACGCTGGGCAGTGGAGCTGTCAGAATTCGACATCCAGTACGAGCCTAGAGGGTCCATCAAAGGGCAGGTGTACGCGGATTTTGTAGCAGAACTTTCGCCCGGAGGTGAGCAAGAGGTGGAACCTAGTTCGCAGTGGCTACTCTCGGTTGATGGCTCTTCAAACCAACAAGGGAGCGGCGCGGGAATAGTGTTGGAGGGACCCGACGGCATACTCATCGAGCAGGCCTTGCGTTTTGCCTTCAAGGCAAGTAACAATCAGGCAGAGTATGAAGCCCTGATAGCAGGAATGCTCTTGGCGAAGGAGATGGGCGCACAGCACCTCCTGGTGAAGAGCGACTCTCAGTTGATTACGGGGTAGGTGTCGGGTGAATTCCAGGCGAAGGACCCACAGATGGCGGCGTATCTTAGATACGTCCAGTTATTGAAGGGGGCGTTCAACGCTCTTGAGCTGATACATGTCCTGAGGGAGCAGAATGCCAGAGTTGACCTGCTTGCAAAGCTGGCCAGCTCAGGCAAGGGGGGTAGACAGAGGACAGTGATCCAGGAGACTCTCAAAGCTCCGCGTCGATTCGTGGAAGACAACAGGGTGGATGTCCTCCAGATTTATACACTGAGGGGGAGGCCGAGGAGCCATTCCTCTTTAACCCAAGATACGCAGAAGGCGCCCCGCATCAGCATATACGCGGGTGTGCCTGAGGAAGAGCAGAGGCAGGTCTGTGTTTTGTCCAAGGGAGACACCTGGATGACGCCCTATAAACGGTACCCGGCGGATGGGGCTCTTCCAGTGGACCCTGAAGAGGGCAAAAAAGTCAAAAGAAATGCCGCCAGATATACTTTGGTGGATGGGGTGCTGTTCAGGCACGGCTTCACTCACCCTATCCTAACATGTGTCAGTGGCAATGAGTGCACCAGGATAATGGCGGAGCTACACGAAGGCATCTGCGGAAGCCATGTAGGGGGAAGATCCTTAGCCTCCAAGGTAATACGCGCAGGTTTTTTCTGGCCAACAGTGAAAGAGGACTGCGCACGGCATGCCCAGCGGTGTAGGCAATGCCAAAAGCACGCCGACTGGCACAAGGCGCCGCCAGAAGAGTTAAGGTCTATATACAGCCCGTGGCCTTTCCACACATGGGGAATTGACATCCTGGGCCCTTTCCCACTGGCTATTAGGCAGATGAAGTATCTGATCGTCGCCATAGAATACTTCACTAAGTGGATAGAGGCGGAGCCTGTGGCACAAATCACTGCGCATAAGGTACAGCATTTTGTGTGGAGAAACATCGTGTGTCACTTTGGCGTACCCAGGCGCCTAATATCTGACAACGGGACCCAGTTTGCCAGTCAGCAGCTGAGAAATCTGTACGCTGAAGTGGGAATCAAACAAGTGTTCGCATCGGTTGAACACCCCCAGACCAATGGACAGGTAGAGTCAGCAAACAGAGTCCTTCTGAGGGGGTTAAAAAGAAGGTTAGAGAAGGCCAAAGGGGCGTGGGCAGAAGAGGTGCCAAGGATTATATGGGCATATCACACCACGCCCCAATCCTCTACTATGGAGACGCCTTTCAGTTTGGTATACGGGTCGGACGCGATGATTCCAGTAGAAATACACGAAAGCTCACCGCGTTTTCAAAACTTTGTGGTGGAGGAATCTAATGAAGAGAGGCGGGTGAACTTGGATCTGCTAGAAGAGGCCAGGGAAGAAGCTAGAATAAAAGCTGAAGCGATGAAGAGAAGAGTAGAGCGACAATATAGCTCTAAGGTAAAGCCGCGACAGTTTCAGGTGGGCGACCTGGTGATGAGGAAAGCCCACCCATACGAGTTGGAGACTAAGCTGTCTCCCAAGTGGACCGGGCCCTTCATAGTTACTGAGGCTAAGGGCAATGGTTCGTACAACCTGGAGATGGAGGCCCTATCCCGCGCAGTTGGAATGCAGCCAACTTAAAATTTTATTTCAGTTGACTTATGTAAGCAGTATGTAACAATTTAGTCGAAGGGGACGCTCTTTTTCCCTTTCGGGGGTTTTTTAATGAGGTCACCCTAATAAACGGAAAAACCAGTTGAGAAAAAGAAGTGCCTTGGTTTTCAGCCTTTATCTTCCCTTGTTAGAAGTAATGTGATGCGCCGCCTAGGCCATGGTGTCGGCAAGGAAGAAGGCGTCGCCTAGGTCGTGGCGTCGCCCGAAGTGAAGGCATGCATCGTGGGCAGAACGAGACGAAAGGAAAGCGCGTGGTATATGAGGCACATGCAAAGTAAAGTGACGTTGCAAAAAATCAAGTATGATATTGAAAGTTGTTGTTACAAGCAATGTTCAATACAATGGGAGTGGTACAAACGAAGCAAACGCTACAAATCATACAAAAAGGCTAACAAGCCATCCCTCAGTGGTCATCAGAGTCATCGCTAGAGGAAGACGAAGCCTCTTTTCCAGCCCGCAGAGCTCGAATAAGTCGTGCCCTCTTTTCTTGGTTTATTTTCGAACCTGCACCAGGGAAAAAGACGTGTTAGAGATACCAAGGCAAGTCATGCACGTACAAAAAGCAACAAAGGCCGGAGTTGCCAAGGCAGCGGTTCTTACATATGTACTTCTCAAGAGTCCCAGCATTAGACTCCAGGCTGATCACCGTGGCAGAGTCAAAACCTCCCGCCTCAGCAAGAATCCGGCAAGCTGTTTGATCACTTGGAGCTAGATTCTTGAGGGGTTTGGCTTTGAGGACCTTTTCCTCTCTCACCCAGTACAGCGGAAACCCATCCAGAGCGTCGGGGACAAGGTCAGTACGACAGATCTTGAAGAACCGGCCTTTCCACCCGGTGAACGAGCTCTGGAAGGGTGTGAAGAGAACCCTCCCGGGCACATTTGATGGCATTTTCATGAAGTTCTTCTTGAATCAATGTAGAGTATGGGGCGGAAGCAATGAATGAGAGTGAGCAAGATCCTCCTAAGAGTGGTGTTGATCTTGTAGGTGCATGATAAGTGTGGGTATTGAGTGGTTCGGCCAGCTCAAGGGAAAAGATGAAGGAATTGAAGTTTAGAGCCTAGGATTCTAGGGAAAAGCAAAGTTGAGCACAAATGGGCAGCATAACTTTACTCACAATAAACTTGAAAATACAAGGTGTAGGCTCCTCCTTTTATAGGCTAAGGAGGACCATAATGCAACCCTAATGCTAGCCAAATGAAATGTAAATGTGAAGCACATGGGTGCACATGGCACATGGGTGCACAAATGAGCACATGGGGAGGGGTGTGTCTAGTTTTTATGCTCACCCCCTCCATGGGCTTTCTAGACCGGCCTTGGTAAATTTAGAGGTTTTTTTAGAAACTCTAAGTTTACCTAGGTTGGTGTTTTAGGTGCCAAAATTAATTCTAAGAAAATTACAAATAAAGTTCCTATGCTAATTTTGACAAGAAATTAAAGTCTACTCTACACTAGAGTTTATGGCATTTGAACATGTAAAAGAACGTCTTCTTGGATCCTCTTGGCCATAACTCTATGGTTGGCCCAAATCTACCCTTTGGTGGGCTTGCATGTGGGCTTGTGCTTGGGCCTCTTCCATCAACATTACTGAGAGTTACCCAGAGGTTGTGTCTCTGTCTCTTCACCACAAAAAAGTGAAGAAAGAGGTCAACCGAGGGTGCACAACCCAGAGACCCGAAGAGGACATCGAAGGCCTTGACAAAGGCCCAGCTGTTGGGATACAACTGGGCCGGAGCCGCGTTGATCTCTGTCAGCAGTTCCTTCTCGAACCAAGAAAAGGGTAAGCGCACTCCGATGGTCTTGAACACCACCTGGTAAAGGTAAAAGAAAGGGACCCCTTCGTTGGCCCGTTCGTCTCCACATACTGGCTCCCCTAGAGTGCAAGGGAGCACAGCGATGTCGTCGTCATGCCTCCTCGCAAAGGCCCGGTGGTCATAGGAACATGACTCTCCTTTGTGCTCCCGTATGGCCCTGGTAGAGAGTAAGCATGAACACTCGTCAAGAAGTTCATTCGAAGCCCAAGGGTACAAGTCTTTGGGACGAACTCTGGAGGAAGCAGTGTGAGATGACATTCTTTAACAAGCTCAGGACTGCCAGAAACACAAGAGTTGAGTGAGGCGAGCGAAGGCTAGAACAACCCTTCGACAGAGAAGAAAGGGTGCAAGAAGGAAGGGTACAAGAAGAAAGAACGTAAGTAGGTTATGAAGAGTGAGAAAATGATGAGGATAGTTCCAGAGTTTGAAGAGTTAAATAAAGCGGTTAGAGCGCCAAACAACGTGAATGGATGCACCGCACGATTGATACACGTGGCAGAAGATGAAAGGATGACGCTGGCACCACTGGTTTCAATCAGAAAACGTCGTGTCAGCAGAATATCCAGTGGTACGATGCGCCGTCGAAAGTGAGTCAGGGGAACAGCAGGAGTCAGAAAATGGAATGACTAGATGCCCCATCAATACAAGCAGCGCCACGTGGATCAAGTCGAATGACGGAACGTCCCATCAGCTGTACAAGGAGCGCCACGTGGATGGCATCGACAAAGCCTTGAGCTCTTCGCTGCCATCAGACATCGACCAAGGCAAGAATCAAAGTCAATGTCGAAGCAAAGGTAACGCCCGAGGCGTCGCCCGGAAGGATGTGAAGGGCGACACCAGCGAGAGACGTCACGGGCGTCGCCAACCCAAATACCAACTGGCGTCGCCTCCCCGATACCCGCAGGTAGGAAAGACTGTGGATGGAGACGAAAGTGAAGGAAGCAGAGTTAGTTGCTGGCGTTGTTTCCCCGATACCCACGGATAGGAAAGACTGTGGAGGGAGACGAAGTCAAAGAAGGCAAAGTTAGTCACAGACGTCGCCTCCCCGATACCCACAGGTAGGAAAGACTGTGGAGGGAGACGAGACCGCCAAACGCCAGCAAATCATTGGCAGGGCGTTCCCCGATACCTATGGGAAGGAAAGACCATGGAGGGAATAGACCCTCTCCAGAACGCTCAGCGTTTTAGACGCCCGGGGACGATACGATGCTGCTGTAGCAGGCCTCTCCTTAGGCGTGGGCGCCGGGCGTTAAGGATCAAAGAAAGGGCCTTTCGGTATCAGAGACGTCCCGTGGACGATACAGCGTCACTAAGTGAGCCTCTCCATGGGCGTGAGGGTTGGCGCGCAACCTTTCCCGATCATACCAAATCGCCCAACGAAGTGAAAGAAATGGGCAAAACACAGATAAAATAATTGAAGCGTGTGGAGGGAAAAGAGAATGAGATCGCATAGGCAGAATCGTATGTGACAAAGAAATAAAGGCAACCATACGAACGTCCCAAATCAGTAACAAGAGTGCGGATAGTTCAAAGAATTACAAGTTTTGACAGATAAAATCAAGAAACGAAGGTAAAGAATAAAAGAGTTGAGCTTGAAGAGGAAGGCGGCGGATGAGAGGCAGCGATTCAGTCATCCAGATCCATGGGCACGACCTTCCCGTCGATGACGTGGTGTGTGGGGTCGCAGTTCGAAAGGTTGACGCCCGGATTCTCGCAGGACGCCTGGGTCAGGGCCTCTTGGAACCCCTCCTCGAAGGTACCCGCCATCTCCTGGATAAGGGACTTTTTCTCCTTCTCCAGTTCCTCAATGGCGGCGTCTCCAGAGGTCACCTGCTTCTCCAGAGCCTCTTTCTCCACGCGAAGCCGGCTAACCTCGACCCGCAGTTTGTCGTAGTCAACTCGGAGAAGGTCCAAAGCTTTGGCCTGGGTGGCCATTTCCTCCCCCATCCGCTCCACCTTGGCAGCCTGTTCGCAGCAACGGTCCTTCAGGTCCTTTTGAGTTTCTGCATCCGCTTTGACCACTTCCTGAAGACCCGCTACCTGCACTTGAAGAGCAACTTCCCGAGTGTAGAAGCCTGCCTGGAGCTCCAATGCCTCCGCCAGTCGCCTCTCTGTTTCCGCTTTGGACTCTTGTATTTGTCTCAGAGAAGTTTGATAGGCTTCGTTCTGGCGTCCCAGGGTCCTCATTTCCTCTTCCAGAGTAGATGCTTTTGTTTCCAAGGCTTAGAGGGTATGAGCTTGCAGGACCGCGTTTCTGGCCTGGGAGCGCCATTCAAGGGCCACCGCCAAGAAGGCCCCCAAGTAGAAAGGCATGCCTTCCCTCCTGTCGGTACCTTCTGGCATAGTCCCGCCACTGAAACCCCTCATCAGATGCATGATTGGAGGAGGGATGGCGATGAAGTCGGGGGCAGCAGCGTCGGGAGCCGGGGAAGCAGTGGTTTCTGGCGGCGGCGGAGGCGAGGCAGATTTGGCGCCTTCGCCCCTTTCCTCTTGGAGTATCCTAGGAGGGAGTGAGGTTGCGCTTGGAGGGTTGTCCATAAAGGGGTTCCCTCCCTGCGGCGACGTCTCTACCAGCAGAGGAACCCGCGCGGATTTTCTCCTTCTGAAGGGTGCCACCCCTTCCGAATCCTCGTCATCTGACAGAATCTCCAAAACCCTTTTCCCTTTGTCAAGGGGGGTTGGAGCCGGTGACGAGGTCGCAGCTAGGGGGACAGCGGCGATAGGCGGAAGAGAATTGGGAGTTGGAAGCACGGCAGAGCCAGGTGGAGACGTCGGAGATGGGCTAGAAGCAGCTTCAGCAATGACTGGAGGTGGCGCTGACGGAGCCGGTGGGAGAACCGGATTGGTCGCGCGTACCTTGAAGAATTTCCCCTTCCATCCTATGAACGAATTCTGGAAGAGCGTAAGGATGATGCGCCCGGCGATGCCAGAAAAGCTCATCCAAAGGCTCTTCCCTTGCTTCTTTACCTCGAAGAAGTGAAGAAAAACGTCCACAGAGGAGGGAACGCCTAGATAGCCGCAGAGAATTTGGAACCCCTTCACGAAAGCCCAACTGTTGGGATGGAGTTGGGCGGGAGCAGTGTTTATCTCTGTCAGTAGCTCTTTTTCGAAGGAAGTGAGGGGTAGACGCAGGCCCACCCTCTTGAGCACCATCTGATAGAGGAAGAAGAAAGGGCATCCCCCAGTATCCCGTGAGTCCGCACAAACGGGCATCCCAGGTCGCACCCGGCTTACCAGGACTTGGGAGTCGTGATTTTTGTGGAACGCATTGAAGTTATAGAGAGCAGGGTCCCCCCTATGAGCCTCCACGTCCTCAACAGAGTTCAGGAGGGAACATTCGTCCAGAAGTTCGTCGGGGGCCCACTCGTATTCGCCCTTATAATGAGACTTGGGGAGCGGGGGAGGCGCGGTGGTTTTAGTTTTCGCCATCAATGCCAATGCTGAAGATCAAAAGAGAAAGAAAGTGATGTGATTCCAATAGCCACATAGAACAAGATTCTTGACACTTTGAGGAATCACCTTGAGCTGGAAAATGTAGAGGCACTTTCTTAGAAGTTGGATCATGGTTCTAAGATCAAGAACTCACCAATAACAAGTACCAAATCCCAAACTCATTTGGATGAACCAAATATTGTCAAATTGAATCAACAAAGAAATAGAAACTAGATCAACCGAACAGAATTAAGCTACTAAACAAAAGAACCGAACAGAATTTAAAAACAAAACAGAATATAGGTGCTGAAAATAGAAAAAACCGAAAGCTAGACAACTCAAAAACACAAGGTAACATGAACAATTGAAGAAGAAGAAAGGAAGGAGAAGAGAATGCTCATGAAGATGGAAGATAGGTTGGATGATCACGCCACTAGAAGTATGGATGCTCCTAGATGAGTGTGGAAGCCGCCACTTGAGGAAACCATGGTCCTTCAAGATAAGACTAGAGAAGAAGCTCAAAGCTCTCCAAATGCTCACTCCAATTTTGAGTATAGTTTCTTTAGATAAAATTCAAATCTGAATTTTACAAAGGAAGCACCTCTATTTATAGCCTAAGGTGCTGAAAAATAGGTGGGAAATTTCAAATAAACTCATTTGAAATTCCCACCAAAAACAAGTCACATGGGAGGTGTGACCTTTTTCTACTATGACACCTCCCAAAAACTACACCTACACCACTCTCCTAAGTCACATGGACAATGTGACTTTATTTTACATTTTCACACACCTTTATTTAATAACCAAACCTCCTAAAACTATACAAGAGTATTTCAAAGCTTGGCCTTGCCCCTCATGGGATGGACTTGGGCTTGGGCTTTGGGCTTGGGCCTCATCTTTATTTTATTTCTTCTTTTAATTTTGAGAAGACTAGAAGGAAGAACTTCAAATGTGAGGGTGGATGTCCTCTTCCTCCATTAATAAAAGCCTCCTTTATTTGATTCTCATCATACTCCTCGAGTTGGAGAGAATTCGTCCACGAATTCTGAATCCCTGCATATAACAAAGTCAGTTTAGTTTTACAATTAAAAGTGGAAGAAAAATGTAAACATGACTTATCTTTTGTAAACAATGGGATTTCAGAAAAGGAGGTTCTATAAATCGACCAAGTTGGAAAAATTTGTTTGGGAATGATGATATCTTTTGGGAAAAGGCATCTTAAATGGTGAAAACCATTAGGAGGTATGAAATCATCCCTAACACTTTTTAACCAAGATGGTGTTGAAATAGAAACCTTGGGTAATGAAAAAGATAAGGAAGGAAAACACCTTGGAGGTGAAAGGAGAAGACTCATGTCAACTTGTTCTTCTTTGTCTTTTTTATTTTGACTTGTGGGAAGTGGGTGAGTTAGGTCTTGTGTTACCTTGTTTATCTTTAAGATTTGCTTTTGTGGACAATGAAGAGCTATGTGCCCAAAACCTAAACATTTAAAACATTTGATATTTGAAGTTTTGGTAGGTGACTTAGGAGTAGAAAGATTTGTAGTAGAAACTTTGTTTGGAAACATGGTTTGTTTGGAAAAATTGGAAGGACAATTTTGAGTAGACATTTTGTTGGCATCCTTCCTAGAAGAGTTGTAGAAATTATAATCATGAGTATTTTTGAAAGTTGTTTTCAAAAGATAGGATTCTACCTTGATGGCTTGGCGAAACACTTTCTTTAAAGAAGAGTACTCATTTAATTCTACAATTTCTCTAATATCTCTTCTCAAACCACGTACAAACCATTTTAGCTTTGACTCTTCATTAGCATGCATATTCATTTTAGTCAAAGTTGTTTCAAAATCTTTAATGTATTCTTCTACCATCCTATGTCCTTGAGGAAGCCTTTGGAACTTCAACAAGTGTTCCTTCCTAGAAGGAGGAACAAACCTCGCGCGCATACACTCTTTCAAAGCATTCCAAGAAACCACGGGAGGTTTCTTGCGATATATAATGTCCATTACAATTTTATGCCACCATTCTTTGGCATAGCCCAAAAAGGATAAAGAAACTAATCTAAGTTTTTGGTCATCTTGGACCTTATACACATGAAAATAATGGTCAACCTTAGTCTCCCATTCTAAATACACATTAGGATCACTATCACCATTAAAACTAGGGACTTTTTTACAAGCAATGTTGAACACTTGGTGATATCTTTGGTCACGATTATAGCTCTCTTCATGAGAATGATGGTGATGCCTCCTTCTTCTATGTTCTTCTTCACCAAGGACTGAAGCTTTGGAAGGAGAATGCTGTTTGTAAGATGCACCACTTGAATAGCCAGCCATTTTGCAAATAAAAAACAGCAAACACACAAAAACAACAAACAAGTTAAAAATTAGCAAAAACAGTGAGCTGTAATGAAACTGCCGAAGTGAACTAAGGCTGAAAAAGATATCACTCTCAAAGAAATAATTTTCTTGCTCCAATCTGATCTTGAGGCCTTGGAATCCTCAAATGAAATATGTCAAAGCAAGCACACCAATCTTAAGAGCAAACCACCACAAAACCAAAGAAACAATAAAGACAAACAAGAAAAGGTATAAGCAAGGAAAAGGTAATTGCAAAAGGAATACTATATGTAAGACAAACTCAAAGAGTAAGAATGAAAGACAATCAAGAAAATAAAGAACTCAATGAGAAAAGTAGGCACACAAAAGAATACCTAAGGAAAAGCACTAGAGTAGATGAAGAAAACAAAAAAATTTAGCTACTGGAAATTTTTTTTTTAATGCAAACTGTGTTTGATATTCACTGATTTAACTGGAACGTTGTAGAGCGAACTGGATTATGAAATTTATACCACAGAAACTTCAAGATGTTAACTCAAAAATGGCACTGGAATAAATTAAAAACAGTAAGCCAATTGAGAGAAATAAATTTTTCAAAATCGCTGCCAGATTACCGTATTTTTTTCGGCAGAAATGTACACTTTTTTTATTTTATTTATCATTTTTGGTGTACTTCATATTTTTGAATGATTCTTTTTTCTATTCTTTTCTAACACTTTGAATATCTCAAATCCAGAATTTCAGAATTTTACAGTACGTAAATCAGTTGCAATAAGGAAAAACAGTAAGCACTTTTTTCAGAAACAAAGGAATCCTAATAGGAATAAAAAACAGGATGATGAACTAGCAAAGACATAATAGAAAATGATGTAGTGGAACTTGTATAGGTCTAGAATACAAGTATGAACTCAATTCTAAAAAGAAAATGCACAAAGGATCAACATCAATTCAGAAAATTATATGACACCAAAGCAAGAAACAATCAAAACAATAAAAGTACTACTAGAAGTAATGACATATATGGAATAACATGACTAAGACACAACTTGACATGATTCAAAAATTAAAAGACACAACACAAATTGTAACAACAAGTGAAAGGAAGCTTAAGGTAAACTCTAGGAAGGATAATGCCATTCCAAAAGAGCAACCATACTCATAAGAATTATGAGTGCCATAAACCTTTTCACAAGCACTAGGTGTAAAAGAAAAACAGCAAGAATACTCAATTAAAATTCTAAAACAGAAACTTAAATTGCAAGAAAATTAAAGAGCTCTTGAAATTAAAGTGCACACAACTCAACAATTAAACAAGAATGAACCTAAGACTCATGATACCACATGATGTGATTCCAATAGCCACATAGAACAAGATTCTTGACACTTTGAGGAATCACCTTGAGCTGGAAAATGTAGAGGCACTTTCTTAGAAGTTGGATCATGGTTCTAAGATCAAGAACTCACCAATAACAAGTACCAAATCCCAAACTCATTTGGATGAACCAAATATTGTCAAATTGAATCAACAAAGAAATAGAAACTAGATCAACCGAACAGAATTAAGCTACTAAACAAAAGAACCGAACAGAATTTAAAAACAAAACAGAATATAGGTGCTGAAAATAGAAAAAACCGAAAGCTAGACAACTCAAAAACACAAGGTAACATGAACAATTGAAGAAGAAGAAAGGAAGGAGAAGAGAATGCTCATGAAGATGGAAGATAGGTTGGATGATCACGCCACTAGAAGTATGGATGCTCCTAGATGAGTGTGGAAGCCGCCACTTGAGGAAACCATGGTCCTTCAAGATAAGACTAGAGAAGAAGCTCAAAGCTCTCCAAATGCTCACTCCAATTTTGAGTATAGTTTCTTTAGATAAAATTCAAATCTGAATTTTACAAAGGAAGCACCTCTATTTATAGCCTAAGGTGCTGAAAAATAGGTGGGAAATTTCAAATAAACTCATTTGAAATTCCCACCAAAAACAAGTCACATGGGAGGTGTGACCTTTTTCTACTATGACACCTCCCAAAAACTACACCTACACCACTCTCCTAAGTCACATGGACAATGTGACTTTATTTTACATTTTCACACACCTTTATTTAATAACCAAACCTCCTAAAACTATACAAGAGTATTTCAAAGCTTGGCCTTGCCCCTCATGGGATGGACTTGGGCTTGGGCTTTGGGCTTGGGCCTCATCTTTATTTTATTTCTTCTTTTAATTTTGAGAAGACTAGAAGGAAGAACTTCAAATGTGAGGGTGGATGTCCTCTTCCTCCATTAATAAAAGCCTCCTTTATTTGATTCTCATCAGAAAGGGTTCAGAGAAAAGGGGTTCGGGAGAAGAAAAGGGAAAAATGGAAGAACCCTAGGAGAGCCCTACCCACAAGAGAACGAAGGGAAACGAGAGGAACAAGGAAACATACAAACGATATCCAGAGAAATGCGGTAATATGGACAGTCCCAGGCAGTTCATACAGTAAAGAGAATCATCAAGGAGGGAAAAACCGTACCTTTGGGGGCTGAAGGGTGTGGAGAGCGGAAACACGAACGAACAGGGGTCGCAAGAGAAGGGATTTAGAGAAGATGAACAGTGACTGAGGGCAGAGAAAGTGAATGTAAGAGTAGTGGCAATCGTGGGGTTTGGTAACTTAAACGTTACGAGAAGCGCGAAGGGCAACAAAGGGTAACCGTGTGATGACGCCACGTGTTGCAAGATTAAGCGCTCAAGGGAAGCGCGAGAGGTTCTCGAAGACGACCGCACGATGAACCACGTGCCACGCGATTAAGCGCAACTTCAAAAGACATCATTTTTCCCATTTCAGGGATGTCCAATCAGCCATTAAGAATACCTCTGGTTCAGAAATTGTCACGTCAGTAATTCAAAAAAATTGCTGAGTCAGCAGAGAATTACACGTCATCAGGAAGGCACGTGGACGGCGTGGGCGAGGCTTTAGTCTTTGCGTTGAAGACAAGTCTTCGGCTTAAGACTGGGGGGCTTGTGTACCATCCCGTATCCGGGCGCTGACTAAGTCAAGGTCAAAGTCAACGACTGGAAGGTCAAAAGTCAACACAAGGCGTCGCCTAGGTGTAGAGATGCCAAGAGGAAGCGTCGCCAAGGCCAGGCGTCGCCAAGGCCAGGCGTCGCCATGGCAAGGCGTCGCCAGGGGAAGGCGTCGCCAAGGCAAAGCGTAGCCCAGATGGAGGCATCGCCTCGCTAGGGCGTCGCCAGATCAAACAGTGCTGAAGTAAGGCAATCACGGTGTGGTTCCCCGATACCCATGGGTAGGAAAGACCATGGAGGGAGCGACGCCGTGAGAAGGCCTCAGGTCCCAATAGCACGGGGCAGCAGTAAAGAGAAAGAAAAGGTGGCTTCAAGGCCATAGTAACAATACCAGTGAAGGGCAGCCTGACTCGTGACGTGCTCCTGCCGCCCCAGAGACGCCCTTCGGGCAGGTACGACTCAAGAGGAAAGTCACGCCCAGGGCAACCGGGTGCAGAGTACAAAAGGAAGGCAGATACGCTCTCAGAGTAAGTGACTAGATACTTGGGGGCATGAGTTGGCACCCCAAAAAGTCACCCCTAGCGCAGTAGCACTCCCAGCAGGAGGACTCACACGTAGAAACGTCCCCAGGTGGGCCGAAGCGCCCCCAGATGGGGTCATGGCGTCGTGAGGCCCTCCACGTGTACGACAGCCATGCCAGAATAGAAACACCCTTTAGTCAGGTGCCAGGTAATTAAAAGTTATTCAATACAGTTTCCCTTTCGAGCATTCAGGTACTATAATGGCTCCCGAGCGTTTCAAACGTCTTAAATGCGCTACGTTTTCTAATTAAGCGCTTTAATGAGTGCGTTACGTTTGTGAGTAAAAGCGCTTTAAGGCGCTTTAAATGCTTGGGTAGTTTAAATAGCGCAGAGAATGTTGGAAAAAGGGTTGGAACCTTCTGCAAATTTACCAGAGAACTCTCTAGTTGCTTGCTCGTGCTTCAAGGTTGCGTACAAGTGACTGGGGAATATTTTTGCCTGAAGAGACAACACACACATATACACAGTTAATTCACCACCTTCAGAGTGCCACACGCGGTGCTCAGACACGGAGGTGGACAGTTTTTGGTGTTTCTTGCTGGCTGACTTGAGCGTCGGAGTGCACACGGCCGCTAGGGCGCCTCTTTGTCCTCTTTTTCTTTTTTGCAGGAATCCACAGGAAACCAGTGGGAAGGTGTCCCTAGCTGACGGTTGAGGTCGCGCACAAAGACGTCCCGGTCAACCGGACGGAACAAAGACCTTATCGCCTATGAGCGAGTTCAGGCGAGTTAAAAGACCTTCTCGCCTATGAGCGAGTTCAGGCGAGTTAAAGACTTTCTCGCCTATGAGCGAGTCCAGGCAAGAGAAAATCCTTCTCGTCTCGAACGAGTTCAGGTATGGTGTAAAGGGTGGAAGAAGTTTGGAGGGTGGCTAAGGTAGGTTCGAAGAGAGCGCCTAGCCACCCGATCTCTTGTTCTGAAGCTCAAGGAGGTAGAGAAGGATCCGAAAGGCGCCTCTACCCCCAGATAAAAGAACAATGGCCAAGGCAGGAAGCCAGAAAGAAGCTGACGTCGCCAAGTAAGTCTTTGGCGACCAGAAAAAGTTCAAGCAGTGGCGAGAAAGTTAAAGACCCGTTTTTGATGAAGCAGATCGGGTGAAGCGATGTTTTAAGCCAGTAGTTGAAGTTAAAGTTCGTGCAGATCGGGTGAAGCGATGTTTTAAGCCAGTAGTTGAAGTTGAAGTTCGTCGTTTGAAGAATGATTTTACGCTGAAGTTCATTGCATTGAGATTACAAGTTGTTCAAGTGGTTGTTATTTGAAGTTGAAGTGGTTCGAAGCAGTTAAGTATATGATAGTTAATTTCTTGAAGCAAATTGTGCAAGGAAAGTTAAAGCAGCTAAAGAAGTTACAAGAAGAAATGCAAAGGTCTTGACATTAAGTAAATGTCAGTTCGGGGTACATAAACAGAAAAAGAAAAAAGTTCATTACAAAATACAAAGAGAAAGCATAAAGGTAGTGGATGGAGGAAATTGATCAGTCTTCAGCGGGAACCACCTTCCCATCCACCACCTCGTTGTTAAGGGACACCATGCTAAGGTCCAGATCGGGGAACAAGCAGGCGAACTGTTCCCGTGCAGCCTCGAATCCAGCAGCCAGAATTTGGGCAGAACTCAGATTAAGCTCTTCGATTTGTTTCTTGAGTTCTTCAGTTTGTTCCTTTAGCCCCTTGTTCTGCTGCTCCAGCTCTTCAGCTTGTTTCTTGAGTTTTTTGATGGTTTCTTGAGCTTGGAGAAGGTCTTCAACAACCTTCTTGGATTCTGCCTGCACCTGGCCCAATTCAGCAGCGATTTTCCCCTTCTCTGTGCTGGCTTCAGCAAGTTTCGCCATGGTGTTGTCCCTTTCTTTTTCCACCTTTCCCAGGAAGATCTCCCGATCGGCTGACCTTTGCTCCAGTTTCTTCACCTTGGCGGCGTCAGTTTTTATTAAGGCCTCCAGGTCAGCCACTTTGACGCGATAAGGTACAATCTTGCTCTCCAGCTCAATCTTCTCTTGAGCCAGAAGCTGCACCTTATGGCGTAGATAAGTGGCCTCCTTGCGCGCCAACCGGAGCTCGGTGCTCATCGCATCTTCTACTCGGGAGTGTTCAATCTCCGCGAGTGTCAGATTGAAGGACAGCTTCTCCACCTCAACCCTCATAGTGCTATTCTCAGTTCGAAGGTTGAAGAGGTCATCCTGGAGCTTCCTGGTGGAGCTCTCCACATCTTTAGTTATAATGGTGGGGAAGTCCTCTGCCATCATCTTCAGTTTTGCCGAGAAAGGCTCCCACATCCTTGTGACCTCGAGAGAAAGGCTTGCTGGTGGAGGCACCGGGTGGGCTTGTTGTTGACTCTCGCCGCCACCTTCTTTAGTTGGTTGCTCAGCAGGTGCTTCTGGGCGTGGTGGCGACGTCGGGGATTCAGTAATCAGAATTGGAGAGTTATGGGCAACCTCATCCCCGATTGGAGCAACGTCTGCGGCTGAGGCATTTGAAGGAGGACCCCCTCCAGCTGATACATAAGGCGTGGAGGCGCTCGGGGGGTCCTCCATGAAGTCTGGCTCGGGGGCCTCAACCGCAGGTGGCGCAGACGCCAATGGAATTGCTTGGACTGGTGAGGCAGGAGCTGGCGGAGGAGGCAATGTTGGAGGTGGAGCAGGCGTAGATGGCGGTGTTGATGTTGGAAGAGGGGGTGGAGCAGGTGGTGAAGAAGGTGCCACCCTCTTCCTCTTCGTGACGAGGCCATCTTCAGTTGCCTCGTCGTCTTCCTCTTCCTCCTCGTGGACTACTTGGGGGGCTTTCCTCTTGGGTCTCCTGAGGACAAGCTTTTGGCGTTGGTTGGCGGGTTGGACATCGGGAGGAGTTGGGCCTTTGGGTGGCGATCTGCCCTGAGCGGCGGCGATCTCCACCACAGAGTTTGGCACGGTTTGGCCCTGGCCCAACATATTATCTGCATAGAGCAAAAATGCATGGCTTAGCTCAGAGAGAAAATAAATGCATAAGGCAGTATGCAGCAAAGCAGATAAATGGTGCAGAAAATAAAACCAAAGTCTTGCGCACAACGCACAAGACGCCCAGAAACAGTTAACAGAGATAATGTCAAGGAAATAACTTAGACGTTCTAACCTATGCGAATTTCGAGTTGGTCCTCGAAGAATTCGAAGCAGATGAGCGTGGTGGTGAGGAAGGTGATGTTGGCATCTGCCACGCTCTTCCAGAAAAAGCAGAGGTCTCTGTCCAAGGCACCCATGCTATCAGGGCTTCTTGGCCTCCTGAAGCTACTCTTGGACTCTTTGTTCCCCTTGTTTACCCAATACAAGGGGAAACCATCGAGCAGAGAGGCGTCCTTCTCGTTGGGGCGCACCTGGACGAATTTACCTTTCCAGTCTTTGTAGGATTGCTGGAAGATAGAGAGGATCGACCTCCTCCCAGCAATCCCGTTCAAGCTTACCCACAGGCGATCTCCTGGGTGCTTGGCTTCGAAGAGAAATAAGAAAACATCTACTGATGCTGGCAACCCCAGATGGTCGCACATGACTTGGAACGCCCGCACGAACGCCCAGCTGTTGGGATGGAGCTGGGCGGCGGCGATGTTGAGTTCGGTAAGAAGCTCCCTCTCAAAGCGAGTGAAGGGAAACCTGAGTTTCACCTTCTTGAACAAGGTTGTGTAAACGAAGCAGAAGGGTCCACCGTTGTTCGCCTTGTTGTCGGCGCAAACTGGGAGGTCGGGGGCGAGGCAGCACTGTCATCTTTTCGTCGTGCTCCTTATGGAATGATTGGTGAGGCTCATCCCCTTTCTTTAGTCACAGAACTGCCCCCGCAGAATTTACAGAAGACGTTTCCCTCAACAAAGTCGAGGTGGCCCAGGGGTACAGTTTTTTGAAGTCTGGGGAGGGAACAGAGGCACCTCCGGCAACGGGTGGAGTGGCCTGAGCCAAGTTGGGGCGGGAGGGTGCAGGCCTCTCAGCCTGAGAAGACGAAGCGCCACGTACTCGCGGTGGGTCGTGTGCTTGTGAAGAGGGGTTTCGTGATGAAGGAGGAGGATTTGGGGTGATCTTTGAGCGAGTCATTGCGGAAGCTGCAGAGGAAAAAGAAAAGGAAAAATGATCAGGGTTCGCAGAGGCTGACTCGATCATGAGGAAAGGGTGAAAAACGAACGAATGTAGGTTCGTTGTGACGCTGACAGAGCCCTAAGTTACGAGAAAGGAGAAATGGAGAAAACAACCCACAACATATGCACCCGACAGTTAAAGGATGATGCGAATCGGTTAAAATGCAAGAAAAATCAGCAGAAGAAGGAAAGGAAGTACCTTTTTATGATCGGAAGAGCGATGAAGGAAGGTGGAGATTCGGGAAGTGGAGGAACGTCGAGAGCTTCTTGCATAAGAGATTTGGAGCGTCTGAGAATACGAAGAAAGTGATGGAACAGTGGAGCGAAATGGGTTTAAGGGTTTTTCGAAATGGGTGTGGGAAGCGCAAACGTTAACTGAAGGTAACCGTTGATGAAGCCACGTGTCGAACGATAGGGAAATGTTTGGTGGAGCGTCAGAGGAGCAGAAAGTACAACCGCTTGGAATTCTGCGCCAGTGCCACGTAGATGACGTGACTCCTTTAGTCTTTTCGCTGGACAAGTCTTCGCTTAAGACTGGGGGGCTTGTGTACCGCCCTGGTAGTCGGAAGTGATGACGTGGCATCCAGCTACAGTATAGGCGTGTTGACAAGACGCCAGGTTGGCAGAAGGGAAGGAAGTCGGGGGACTCGTGTAGTCGCCAGTTATTAAGTTGGCGTGCTCCGATCTCCAGCATACCAGAACCGGCGATCACCAGGTTAAAGATGAAGTCGCCAGATGCAAACTCAGGCGACCAAGTGATTGGAGATCGCCGGAGTAAGCACATCGCCAAAGATGAAGGTGGTGCAGATTATGAAGGCGGCCGGCGAGACCACAGGGAAGGTGTACGAAGGCATCCTAACTCGCCAGTTCTAGTAGAGATCGCGGTCCCAAGTTAGCTATGCACTGGGCAGCACCATGCATAAGTAACTTAGCCAAAGGAGAGTCAGAAGCAGCGCCCAAGTCAAGGAGGCTCCAGATGATGGCACGTGTACGACTGGATGCAAGCCACGTGTCCAGCTACGTAACTGCCAGGAGAGAGAAAGTGACCAGGTATAAAAGGGTTTCCCAACGAACTTTCGAGGTACGCACGTTCAGATTGTATTCTTTACGCTTGCGAGTTCTTGAGCATATTGTGAGAGAGAACATTGCACGGTTCCTTGAGAGTTCTTGAGTGTTTGCTCTTGAAGTATTTGGTGGTTCAGTCACTGACTTGGGCGTTGGAGTGCGATCGGCCGCAGCGGCGCCGCTCTGTTCTTTTGCAGGTTCTTGAAGTGGATCGTGACGAAGGACGGAGGTAGAAGCGGTGCACACGTCGATCCATTGACGAGGCAAGTTCCAACGTTTTGGTCAACAGGCAGGATCAACTGCTTTTATGGTTATTGACCAACAGGTTTATGACATTGATGTATAGAAATCCTAACTGATGTGATACATTAATTATGGAAAAAATTTGACTTTCTATTTGAAACATGTTTTCAATATATTCTTGCATCACCCAAAATTGCACTCTTTTGTACTACCTAGAATCAAATCTGTACTACACCTGTTTTCATGATTTTGTTTTCAAACTCATGAATCCTGAAACCTAATATGTCCTTCTATATAAAGCTGGTTTTAAAACAATTGTTTCTCACATTTTCTTTCTTTGCTACAAGTTGTCTAGGTTTGCATTCTCTACTCTATTAGCTTTATCTTCCATCATATAAACTCAGCACTAACATTATTTCTAGCTAGTATTATCTCTTGTTGAATAGGTGCAAATAAAACAGATTTAGAAATGGAATCTTCTTCATGCAAAAAGAAGAAATCCTGAGAGTAACCTAACAGCAGCCAAGGAATTATGGAAAATTGGTTTACTGAAGATTGTGAAGCTATGACAAAATTCATACATGAGACAAGTAGAAATCAAATCAATGTACCCAAAGTGCTGAAATTTTCATGGCTCAAGAGTGAAAATGTGATGCAATTTTATCGAAGCTGTGTGAGGAATCCTACTAAACTAGTGGTCAGATTCCATGTAGGTAATTTGACTCTGATTCCAAGACTTCTATTATAATGTATGGCTTTAAACTAGAGGGAGGGTGAATGGTTTAAAGAGGAATTTCAAAAACGTTTAAGCCTTGAATGAATTTTCTTCCAGATTCAGTTGATAAAGAATTCAGTTTGTCAAAACACAAAGCTAAAAGCATAGCACCAGAAAAACAATCGGTTGTTTCGCAGAAACAATCGGTTGTTTATACCAGTATACAAATATCAAAACTGAATTTAAAGAGTTAAGGGAGAGAGAGAATGCACACAGAGATTTATACTGGTTCACTCTAAACCCAGAGCTACATCCAGTCTTCTCAAAAACCACTGAGGAATTCCACTAAGCAATCAAACCTAGATCACTTACAACACAACCAAGAAAGTGACCTTGATCCCCTCAAGACACACACTTCTCTTGGCCAACACACCAACACTAAGAATGCTGATCTTGATCCCCTAAGAACACACAACACTTCTCAGCAAACACACAAAAGAAACTTATTCAACAGATACAAGGATTACACTTGTTACAGAAGCAAATCTTAAATCAAAATACAAGCAGAAATCCTATATCACACACTTTGATCAATCTCAATCTCTAAGCAATCACAACTCTTTGAAAAACTCAAATCTTTTCTTGTTAAAACCCAAATCTGTTTTACAAAATATATTCAAAGATGTTTGTTATCAAATCTTAACAAACTTATTCATTGCATTTTAAAGATTGGTCAAAGCATTAAAGACTGGAGTGTAATCAGTTAAAACATTTAAAGTTCAGTCAAAGCTTAAAACAGTTTTTCTGTTATGGTACCAAAACAAACAATCGGTTGTTTCCACGAATCAATCGGTTTTTTTAGTTTTAACAGCTCAACCATTTGAAAAACATTTTTCAACCTTTTCTAAAAACGCCTAAGTATAAAACAATCGGTTGTTTCGACAAAACAATCGGTTGTTTTTAACTTAGTTTAAAAGACACTTTTCTTTTAAAAGATTGAGAATGCCTATGCTTTGGATTCCATCAAGAGTGGATTACATAAACAATCTACCTCAGATCCTATGTAAGACAACTCAGAAACAGCAAGCACAACCAAGCCTTTAACATCCTTCAAAGGGTTTGGATTCTTCAAAGCTTGAACACCACTTGGTTCAACAATCTCTCCCTATTTGATGAAGAAAAATCCCTAGTGCTTGTTACTGATCTGATTGAATCTGAAGCAGTACCTACAAAAATAGCATATATACTAACCAATGCTTCTTACAGCAGCAGGTTAGATTTTTATACATTTAAAGCATAAAACATGATAAACAATCGGTTGTTTCTATCAGCAGCAGCAGAAACCAGTTTTATATCAGAGATATTAACATATTTAAACAGTTTTAGATAAGGATTCACAAGACCAATTAATTCTCCCCCTATTTGTCTTCACAAATAGACTTTAACAGTAACAAAACAGATTTAGGAGAGATTATTGAGATCAAGAATACCTAACTCATTTCTTAAGAAGAAGAACCTCTCCTTTTGTAGTGGTTTAGTGAAGATGTCAGCTAACTGCAGTTTGGTCTCCACAAACTTTACTTCACAGTTCCCATTGTTTACATGATCCCTGATAAAATGATGCCTTATCTCAATATGTTTGGTCCTTGAATGCTGAATTTGATTCTTGGTAAGATTGATGGCACTTGTGTTATCACACATCAAAGGAACTTTGCTGATCATTAATCCAAAGTCTGCAAGTTGTTGTTTGAGCCATAGAATCTGTGCATAGCAGCTACCAGCAACTATATACTCAGCCTCAGCAGTAGAGAGAGCAACACATGTTTGCTTCTTGCTATGCCATGAGATTAGACTTGAGCCATGGAGATGACAAGTCCCACTTGTGCTCTTCCTATCTAGCTTACAACCTGCAAAGTAAGAATCTGAATAACCCATTAAATGAATTGGAGAGTGAGAAGGATACCATAACCCAACAGATGATGTTCCTTTGAGATATTTCAGAATTCTGTTTGCATCTTTGAAGTATGACTCCTTAGGATTTGCTTGATATCTAGCACATATACACACCGCAAACATGATGTCCGGCCTACTAGCTGTTAGATATAGCAAGGAGCCAATCAATCCTCTGTATTTGGTTTGATCTACACTCTTTCCAGCAGAATCAGCATCCATGTAGCAGCTTGATGGCATTGGAGTGTTTGCTTCTTTGCAACTCTCCATTTCAAATTTCTTGAGAATCTCTTTGCAATACTTTGATTGACATAGAAAGATATCATCCTTTGTTTGCTTAACCTGCAATCCAAGAAAAAAAGACAATTCTCCTATCATAGACATTTCAAACTCACCTTTCATTGCAGCCACAAATTCTTCACACAACCTATCTTGTGTAGCACCAAAGATGATGTCATCAACATAGATTTGCACAAGAATTATTTCTGAATTTGAGTTTTTGATGAAGGAAGTCTTGTCTACCATTCCCCTTTCATAACCATCACATAGCATAAAATTGCTAAGCCTCTCATACCACTGCCTTAGAGCTTACTTCAGTCTATACAAAGCATTCTTCAACTTGAAGACATGGTTGGGATGTTTATGATCTTCAAAGCCCGGTGGTTGATCCACATAAACTTCCTCATTGATGTAGCCATTTAAGAAGGCACTCTTGACATCCATTTGGAAGAGTTTGAAACCACTCGTACAAGCAAACGCCAGCAGCAGCCTCACAACGTCCAATCTAGCAACAGGAGCAAAGGTTTCACCATAATCTATGCCCTCCTCTTGATTGTAGCCCTTGGCAACTAGCCTTGCTTTGTTCCTTGTGATCATGCCATCTTCATCTAACCTGTTCCTGAAAACCCATTTCGAACCAATAATGTTCATTTCATCAGTTCTAGGGACAAGAAACCATACCTCATTCCTTGCAAACTGATTCAACTCCTCATGCATAGCTTCAACCCATTTCTCATCCTTGAGAGCTTCATTAATAATTGACTTTGGCTCAATTTGAGAGACGAAAGCTATGTGCCTGCAGAAGTTTGAGATGGAGCTACGTGTGGAGACACCTTCCTTTATCTGCCCTATGATGTTTTCCACTGACAGATCTCTAGGAATTCTCCACTCTTTGGGCAGCTCACTCTATTGTAGAATTTCAATCGGTTGTTTCTGCGAATCAACCGGTTGTTTTTCTGCACAGATTTCCAACTTCTCCAAACTGATGCTTTGTTCATCTTCTTCAGCACTGGTCTTCGGGATTTGGATGTTTCTGTGATCTACCTCATCAAATGCAACGTGAACTGACTCTTCTACAATCATCAACCTCTTGTTGTAGATTCTGTATGCATGACTTGTGAGAGAATACCCTATGAAGATGCCAAGATTCGCTTTCTCATCAAACTTTTCCAAGTTTTCTTTTCCATTGTTAAGAACGAAGCAACTGCACCCAAAAACTCTGAGAGGGTTGATGTTAGGCTTCCTTCCATTGAAGAGTTCATATGGAGTCTTCTTCAGTACAGGCCTAATAAGCACTTTATTCATGACATAACACAAAGTGCTCACTGCATCCGCCCAAAAGTACTTAGGAAGAGATGATTCACTAAGCATTGTCCTTGCTAGCTTTTCAAGAGACCTGTTCTTCCTCTCTACCACACCATTCTGTTGTGGAGTTTTGGTGCAGAGAAATTGTGCAGGATCCCCATCTTCTCACAGAACTTGCTGAACTTCTCATTTTGGAATTCTCCTCCATGATCACTTCTGGTTGAGCCTATGTTGCAGTTCTTTGTATTTTGCAGCCTTCTTGCTAGCTTCTTGAATGGAGAAAAGGCATCACTCTTTGATTCCAAGAAAAGAGTCCAAGTGAACCTGGAAAAGTCATCAACAATAACAAGAGCATAATAATTTCCACCAAGGCTCATAGTTCTTGAGGGACCAAAGAGATCCATGTGAAGTAGCTCAAGGGGTTTTAAAGAGGAAACAACATTTTTTATTTGAAAAGAGCTTTTCACTTGTTTCCCTTTTTGGCAAGCTTCACAAATGTGATCCTTCTCAAACTTGAGCTTTGGTAGCCCAATCACAAGATCCTTTGAAATTAACTTGTTCAAGTGATTCATGTGAATATGAGCAATTCTTCTATGCCAAAGCCAAGATTCATCTTGCTTGGATAAAAGACAACCAATAGACCACGGTGAAGAGATATCTAGAAGATACACATTATTGACTCTCTTACCTACCAACATTACCTCTTCGGTGTTGGGTAGACAGATTTCACATGTGTTTGATTTGAACATCACTTGATATCCCTTGTCACATAGTTGGCTAATGCTCAGCAGATTGTGCTTTATACCTTCTACATAGAGCACATCATGGATGACCAAGATGTCTTTGTCTCCTATGGATCCTCTCCCAAGAATCCTTCCCTTGTTGTTATCTCCATAGGTGACATACCCTTCTTGCTTAAAGGAGATGCTCAGGAACTTTGATTTGTCCCTTTCATGTGCTTGGAGCATCCACTGTCCAAGTACCATTGTTGCTTGCTCTCCTTCAAGATTTCCTACAAAGAAGATTTTCAAGTACAAAGATTTGGTCCCCTTATGAATGTGGGTCCATTTGGTTTACACTCATCAATAGAACCTTTACTGCACTTAGGAATCCACTTCATAAAGCCCCTAGGAACAACATATTTTCTGATTTTACAGAACCTCACAGAATGGCCTCTTTTCATGCAATAGAAACATGTAACAATCGTTTGTTTCGATGGTCCAATCGATTATTTTTCTAGCATTTTTGAAAATGATTTTGAAAATCTATCTTGTTTGTTTTGTGGGTTAAAACCCAACCCAGCTTTTCCACAAACACAGTTTTGAGATGCCAAGACATTCTCAAAGTTGGATTGGCCTTTAGAAAGTTTATCCACAGTTTTAACAAGATAGTGGACCTTCTTTTCAAGATTTTCGCAATTTTCACAAACTAGAGCATCACACTTGCAAGAGGAGTTTGTGTAAATAATTTCAAGGTTTTCAAAATTTTTTTTTTGAAATTATCTAATTCGTCTTCTAGTGATTTTACTCTGTTTTCAAGCCAGCTATTCTTTTCTTTTAACCGATTGTTCAAGAGGGCCAATCGATTAGCTTCTTCATGCGTTTCTTGAAAGGCTTGAAGCAATTGACATAATTTTTAGAGTTTGATGAGTTAGATAAACTTACACTACTTGAGTCATCTTCTTTTCTGGCCATGAAGCAGAGGTAGAAGCTTTTCTTGTTTTGCCTTCTTTTCCTTCTTGCATGGCTTTTTGACCTTGCCTCCTTTGGTTCATTGTTTCCATGAGCAGCCTTGAGTGTGTCCCACATCTCTTTAGCAGTTTTGCATTTTGACACCCTGAAAAACTCATTAGTATCAAGTGCAAAAGCTATTATGTTTTGAGCAGAACAATCAAGCTTGGCCATTTTACATTCATCATTGGTCAATTGAGACCAAGGTTTTGCTATGAAAGAACCATTCTTTTTAAACTTTGGAATGTAAGGACCATTCTCAATTGAATCCCAAATTCCTGGATCAATAGATTCCACAAAGATTTTCATTCTGGATTCCCAATACTTGTAATTCAATCCATAGAATAAAGGTGGTTTGTAGATTGAAGCACCTTCCTCAAAAGATTGTTTTCCAGCCATAGAAAAAAGGATTTTTGGATCAACTTGAATAACTTTCAATAACCAAGCTCTTGATGCCAATTGTTATAATGTATGGCTTTAAACTAGAGGGGGGTGAATGGTTTAAAGAGGGATTTCAAAAACTTTTAAGCCTTGAATGAACTTTCTTCTAGATTCAGTTGATAAAGAATTCAGTTTCCCAAAACACAAAGCTAAAAGCACAGCACCAGAAAAACAATCGGTTGTTTCGCAGAAACAATCGGTTGTTTATACCAGTATACAAATATCAAAACTGAATTTAAAGAGTTAAGGGAGAGAGAGAATGCACACAAAGATTTATACTGGTTCACTCTAAACACAGAGCTACATCCAGTCTTCTCAAAAACCACTGAGGAATTCCACTAAACAATCAAACCTAGATCACTTACAATACAACACAACCTTGATCCCCTCAAGACACAAACTTCTCTTGGCCAACACACCAACACTAAGAATGTTGATCTTGATCTCCTCAAGAACACACAACACTTCTCAGCAAACACACAGAAGAAACTTGTTCAACAGATACAAGGTTTACACTTATTACAGAAGCAAATCTGAAATCAAAATGCAAGCAGAAATCCTATCTCACAGTCTTTGATCAATCTCAATCTCTAAGCAATCTCAACTCTTTGAAAAACTCAAATCTTTTCTTGTTAAAACCCAAATCTGTTTTACTGAATATATTCGAAGATGTTTGTTATCAAATCTTAACAAACTTATTCATTGCATTTTATAGATTCGTCAAAACATTAAAGACTGGAGCATAATCAGTTAAAACATTTAAAGCTCAGTCAAAGCTTAAAGTAGTTTTTCTTTTATGGTACCAAAATAAAATATCGGTTGTTTCCACGAATCAATAGATTGTTTTAGTTTTAACAGCTCAACCATTTGAAAAAGAATTTTCAACCTTTTTTAAAAACACCTAAGTATAAAACAATTGGTTGTTTCGACAAAACAATCGGTTGTTTTTCACTTAGTTTAAAAAACACTTTTCTTTTAAAAGATTGTGAATGCCTATGCTTTGGATTCAATCAAGAGTGGATTACATAAACAATCTACCCTAGATCCTATCTAAGACAGCTCAGCAACAACAAGCACAGCCAAGCCTTCAACATCCTTCAAAGGGTTTGGATTCTTCAAAGCTTGGACACCACTTGGTTCAACAACTTCTAGCTCACATCACTGCAGGGAAACTCACTCCTAGAGGTAGCAATCATGTTGTTCTTCATGAGGAAGACTTGATATTGCTTTACTGCATAATGGATCAAATCAAGGTAAATTGGGTGAGTACTATGGTGGAACATATGCTCAAATAAAAAAGGTCCCTGATTATCACTTTCCATATGCAATATTTGTATCCAAACTAATTGAATATTTTGAAGTGGATACTACAAATGAAGGAAATGACACAATCAAAGCAACAAGTGAGATAGATAATTCTACTCTCATCAAGATAGGTTTTCAAAAGGAAGAAAACACATGGGTGTTTTGAAGAATTGCTACTCCAGGGATGGAAGATGGAGCTTCCAATCTAAACAATGCAGAGGAAGATGATGCTAGTGTGCCTTTGGAAGATGAAACTGTGCAGGCTGCAGAGGCATCATGCTATGAGATGCATCATTCATCATCACACAGGGTAGAATCACCACCTCAACCATTTATGCATCACAGGGAGGAATGACCAATTTATTCATTTATGAATGAAGATGTTGTTGCCACAAATTACAATGCTCTGGTTGCATATCAAGCACCTGAGTATAGAGGTGAACCTTTATCAATGTTTGAAAGACAGGTTCTTCACCGACTTGATACACTCACAAACATATTTTGAAATGACTCAAGCTAGGTTTCAACACCTAGATTATGAAATTGAAGGATACCAGGAGAAGTTACCAGAACTGTACTACAAGCACAAGTGATCCTTCTCCAGATCCTTCAATTTATATGTCCTGTTGCACAATTTGTTTTAAATTTCCTACAATATTTGAGTTTTTATTTCTGGACTGTAATAACACCTTATGGTGTTTTTATTTTTGAACTGTCATGTATGCCTATTGTGTGTTTCCTTCTTTATCTGTGCCATAATTTTGTTTGATGAATCCAAAGGGGGAGAAGAATAGCTCATGCAGATTGCTTTGCAAGTGTATGCAGGTTTTAGTTGCAAGAAGGTACAAATCTTCAAATCTGTTATGATTCACTACTTGGATTTTTCTCTATATATTCTAGATTTTTATTGCAGGTAACATTCTTTGGTTATAACCTTCCTTCAAAGTAATTCTTATCAATAGGGATTTGTCTCCATCAAACAGGGGGAGATTATTGAAGATGGATGAAGCTTCTCAGCAACTTAGTGTGTGTGTTTGATGTAGAAAATGGTATTGTTTGCTTTGAAGTTAGTGATGATGTTACTAGTGGTCATTGTAGGTTAGAAGTGAGTTTAAGGTGGCCTTTTGCTTAGTGACCTACTTCATATCCCTAACCAAGGTAGTAGGATCAAGCACAAAAAGGTTTTGAAAACTCTTTTGTCAAAACTTAAGTTTTCTCAAAATTAGGTTACTGCACAAAAATAATTCTGTAGATTTATAAAACAATAGATTTATTAATGAACTGGTTAATGTTTTTTAAAATTCTATTAGGGCAACCCGTTATTTTTTTTAAGATGAGCGGGAAGTGGTTTTAAAATCATATTGTGTATTTCAGAAAAACAATCCAATTATTTTAACTTTAACTTGTTCTTTTTATAACAACTTTTCAACTGTTTTTTGAAAAAATGTTATGAATTGGTTTCTATATAAAGAGAGGCACATCTCACATGAAAAACAACTGAGTGATCATGTTTTTGAACATAGATCAAAGAGTTTTCATTGAGACACAAAAGCTTTGAATGTTTTCTTGAAAGGTTCTCTTAAAGAATTCAAGTGTGCTTGTTCATTGTGTGCCTTGGTCAAGGGTTAAGGTTCTATCATTATTGAACTGTAGAAAAGTGATGTTTGATTTATGGTTCTTGCATCTTGTTTTCAGGTGCTTTCTTTCAATATTCATTCTTGTGAAAAGGAACCGTATAGACACTTCTCGATAGGGTTTCTTGGAGTGTTCTTACTGTTGAAATAAATTTTTTCAGCATTGTGTGTGCCTTGTTCTTGAAAGGTTCAAGAACCACAAGGTCTTGTAATTTGTTTTGTATTGATTAGTGGATTTCACCTTGGTGTGAGGTGAGACTGGATGTAGCTCTTGATGAGTGAACCAATATAAACTGTGTGTTCATTTTTCTTCTCAGTCCCTGCACTCATTTTTTACATAATTGGATAATCTGCTAGAAAATAAATCTGTTGAATCAAAATTAATTTTTTTTCTTTATGGGCTTGTTCATACTGTTCTTGAAATATCCAGAATAAGTTCTTGATTGCTATCTGAATCTGTGTGTTGGTTGTTTAAAGAGAGTAATAAATCTTTAAAGTAACTCTTTTCAAGATTCATATTCTATTCAAGATCACTTGTTCAAGATTCAAAGTTTAATTTCTGTGTGTTAATCTTGTTGCAGTAAAAGACCCTACACTGTTATAGAAAAACTATCTTTTAATTTCAAGATAACTAGATTAAGGTTCTGGATATGAAAAAGTAATTAGAAAATAAATTTGTTCTTTTTAAAATCAATTTGTTTTATTTAAAATCAATTTGTTTATTTTCTCAGGATTACTGGAAAACAGTTTCTGTTTCTGAAAATTTTAAAAGCTCAATTCACCACCCCCCCTCTTGAACTTAGGCACTAATAGACCCAACATGATGAACCCATTCCCACATGGAGGAAGGAGTCTTGAGCTCAAAGATAAATGGTTTGGATAGTTTCAGGTAATTTGAGTTATAACTACATTTAAAATGTTATTTTTTATTCTAGAATGTTTGTTTTCTAATTGATATTTCATGCACAAAGTGTATAGGTGGGATCTAGAACAAGACCAACTCATTAAATCCCTTTTTGATACAAAAGACTCTTGTACCGTCCCGTATCAGGGCGTTGACCCAGTCAAGGTCAAAGTCAACGACTGGAGAGTCAAAGTCAACTCAAGGTGTCGCCCAGGTGTAGAGACGCCAAGAGGAAGCGTCGCCAAGGCAGGACAAGGCGTCGCCAAGGCAAGGCGTCGCCTGGGTGGAGGCGTCGCCAAGACAAGGCGTCGCCTGGGTAGAGGCGTCGCCCAACCAGTGTAAAAGCAAGGCAACCACGGTGTGGTTCCCCGATACCCATGGGTAGGAAAGACCATGGAGGGAGCGACGCCGTGGGAAAGCCTCAGGACCCGATATCTCGGGAAAGTGATAAAGAGAAGGTGAAGGTGGCTTCAAGGCCATAGTGATAGTACCAGTGAAGGGCAGCTTGACTCGTGAAGTACCCCTGCCGCCCTAGAGACGCCTTCGGGACAGATACGACCCAAGAGGAAGGTCACGCCCAGGATAACCGGGTGCAGGGTGCGAGAGGAAGGCAGATACGCTCTCAGAGTAAGTGGCTAGATACTTGGGGGCGTGAGTTGGCACCCAAAAAGCCACCCCTAGCGCAGTAGCACTCCCAGGCAGGAGGACCCACACGTAGAAACGTCCCCAGATGGGCAGAAACGCCCCCAGATGGGGTCATGGCGTCGTGAGGCCCTCCACGTGTATGACAGCAATGCCGGAATAGAAACACCCTCTAGTCAGGTGCCAGGTAATTAAAGATATTCAATACAGTTTCCCTTTCTAGCATTCAGGTACTATTAGGGCTCCCGAGCGTTTCAACGTCTTAAATGCGCTACGTTTCGTAATTAAGCGCTTTAATGAGTGCGTTACGTTTGAGATTAAAAGCGCTTTAAGGCGCTTTAAATGCTGGGGCAGTTTAAATAGCGCTGAGAATGTCGGAAAAAGGGTTGGAACCTTTGGCAAACTTACGAGAAACTCTTTGGTTGCTTGCCCGTGCTTTAAGGTTACATACAAGTGACTGGAGAATATTTTTGCCTAAAGGAGACGATACACACACAGATACACAGTTCTTTCACCACCTTCAGAGTGCCACACGCGATGCTCAGATACGTGAGTGGACAGTTTTTTGGTGTTTCTTGCTGGCTGACTTGAGCGTTAGAGTGCAAACGGCCGCTAGGGCGCCTCTTTGTCCTCTTTTTTGCAGGAATTCACAAGCAATCAGTGGGAAGGAGTCCTTAGCTGACGGTTGAGGTCGCGCACGAAGACGTCCCGGTCAACCGGACGGAACATTTGGCGCCCACCGTGGGACACGATATAAAACATCAGTCCCATCACAAGTTCGAGGAAAATTTACCAAGCTACAGTAACGTTGAAGGAGGTTGGAGTGACAATGGCCCCCACCAGACAAAGAGCAGCGCGCGCAGCCCCAGCAGACCTATCCATGCAGCAGGTCCTGGAAATAATGAGGGGGCTGCAGCAGGACATGGCGGATTCGAAGATGGAGCAGGAGCGCATGCAGGCAGATCTTGACGCCTCGCATGAGCGCAACGAAGAGCTCCACCGTGTGAATGAGGAGTTGCGCCAGGGCCTGAGAAACGATCGGAGGCGGCCTGGGCAGGACGAGACGGAGAACCATTCCCCACCGAGGGAGTTTTCCACTCCTTTCTCGCAGGAGATCCTAGATGCAGCGATCCCGAACACGTTCGCGGGACCCAAGGTAATCTTCACTGGGATGGAGGACCCAGAGACGCACCTCGCTGCATTTCACACACAGATGGTCCTGATAGGCAGTTCTGATGCTGCCAAGTGCAAGCTCTTCATGAGCACTCTGACCGGGATGGCTATGGACTGGTTCATTAGCCTCCCCGAGGGCCATATCACATCTTTCCGCCAGTTGTCGCGGTTATTCAGAGAACAGTATTTGGCCAACAAGGCCCCGCCGTCGGTCTCTTACGACCTGTTTGACGTGAAGCAGTATCAGGGGGAGACCCTGAAGGAGTATATCAATCGCTTCGGGGCCCAGGTCGTGAAGGTTGGTACAACAGAGGAGCCTATGATCGTGTACGCATTTGTGAAAGGCGTATGCCCCGGCCCCTTTGGAGAATCTATTATCCGCAATCGCCCTAGGACTTTCGCTGAATTACGGCGTAGGGCGGTAGAGCATATTGCTTCGGAAGGGGAGGTATGTGTGAAGCGCACCAGCGCCGTGCCCTCACGCCCGAGGGGACCGGCGCGAGTTCAACCCGTCAGAGTCAATGAGACCACGACGGGAAGAAAGAAGCCAGAGGCGAGACGCCCCTACGAAGCCAGAAAGCCCCAGCCCCGGGGCCCCGCAGGAGGCGAACGCCCCACCAGAGAGAGGGCGAGACCGGCGAGGTACAACTTCGTAGTTGAGTTGAAGGATTTGATCGCCGTACCCAACATAGCCGAGAGGCTGAGGCGACCGGCGAAGACCGACAAGGTGTTAGGGCCCCGCAAAGACTCTTGGTGCGAATTTCACGAGGCTTTCGGGCACCAAATTGATAATTGCCTGTCGTTGGGCTACCAGCTAGATGAGCTGGTGAGGACTGGGTTTTTGAAAGATTATGTCGCAGAGTCCACCACGACCGCCACCCTGCCGCCGCCGGCAGATGAGCCAGCACACGAGATGCCTGTGCTTGGCGAGGTCCACACCATTGCTGGAGGTTTTTCCGGCGGAGGACCTACCGCCTCCCAGCGGAAGAAATACGCGAGGGGGGTGAATTCAATCGAAGAGAGGCTCTCGGGGGAGCCCTGGGAGTCAGATATTGTGTTCACAAGAAGAGACCTCCGAGATGTGGTGCCCCATGACAACGATCCCGTTGTCATCTCAGTCGTCACGGCTGGAAGGAAGGTCCACAGAGTGCTTGTTGATCAAGGAAGCTTGGCAGACGTCATGTTTCTGTCGACCTTTAATAAGTTATGGTTGTCCCCCGATCTGCTGAGTCCCTATACGGGATGTTTGTATGGGTTTGGGGATAACCAGATACAGGTCCGGGGGTACCTGGAGTTGAGGACTACGTTCACAGACGGAGAGGCCTCCCGTACAGAGAGCATTCGGTACCTCGTCGTGAACGCCAATTCTGCCTACAATATTTTGCTGGGCAGACCGGCGTTAAACCGTCTGAGTGCAGTGTCCTCCGCCCGTCACATGAAGATGAAGCTACCGGACCTCAGTGGTCGGGTGATAGTCATCAGATCAGACCAGGAGGAGGCGAGGAAATGCTACGAAAACAGCCTGAAGACGAAGAGAGGCGTTTTCATGGTGTACGAACGTCCGCCGAGCGCGGACGCAACGATGATTGAGGCGACGCCCGCTGGGCTGACGCTTGATGAGGCCATAGCAGAAAGGGCGATGCCCGAAGCAGATGTGCCAATGGAGGAGGCGCCCGTGGAAGAGGCGGTGCCCCCCGGAGAAGCGGCGCCCGTAGAAGAAGCGGCGCCCGCCGAAGATGATAATAGGGAGCAACCTACAGCTAACACCCTAGAAAGGGAGATTGGTGGCAAAGCTTTCAAGTTAGGAAGCTCGCTAAGTCCAGAAGAACAGGAAGGGGTGGCAGAAGTGATTTCGCGCCACCTGGATGCCTTCGCATGGTCCGCCTTGGATATGCCGGGCATCGACCCCGATTTCCTGTGTCACCACCTCAGCATGGACGCCACGGTCCGCCCCGTGCGTCAGAGAAGGAGGAAGTTCAATGAGGAGCGACAACAGGTGGTGAAAGACGAAGCGCAGAAGCTGCTGAGTGCTGGCCACATTAGGGAGATTCAGTACCCTGAGTGGCTCGCCAACGTCGTCTTGGTGAAAAAGGCGAACGGAAAGTGGAGAATGTGCGTTGACTTCACAGACCTGAACAAGGCGTGCCCAAAGGATTCCTATCCGTTGCCCAGCATCGACGCCCTAGTGGACAGCGTGTCTGGCAGCAAGGTGTTAAGCTTCCTGGACGCCTTCTCAGGGTATAAATAAATCAAGATGCACCCCAGAGACGAGAGCAAGACTGCGTTCATGACTGAAACATGCAGTTATTGCTATAAGGTGATGCCCTTCGGGCTCAAAAATGCGGACGCCACGTACCAGAGGTTAATGGACAAGGTCCTGGCGCCAATGCTTGGGAGGAACGTATACGCCTATGTAGACAACATGGTGGTGGCGTCGCAGAACAGGGTGCAGCATATGGCAGACTTGGAGGAGTTGTTCAACACAATATCCAAATACCGCCTCAAGTTGAACCCCGAGAAGTGTGTTTTCGGGGTAGAGGCCGGTAAATTCTTGGGTTTTCTGCTCACCGAGAGGGGAATAGAGGCGAACCCCGACAAATGTGCGGCTATTATCGCCATGCGGAGTCCGACATCGGTAAAGGAGGTTCAACAGTTGACAGGGCGGATGGCGGCGCTCTCGAGGTTTGTTTCCGCCGGAGGAGAAAAGGGGCACCCGTACTTCCAGTGCCTCAAGAGAAACAGTCGCTTTGCATGGACTGAGGAATGCGAAGCGGCTTTCGTTAAGCTGAAGGATTACCTGGCGACGCCTCCAGTTCTCTGCAAACCGGTAACGGGCGTGCCCCTCCGGTTGTATTTTACTGTAACAGATAGGGCCATCAGTTCTGTGTTGGTCCAAGAGCAGGACCAGAGTTAGAAGCCCATCTACTTTGTAAGCAAGGCCTTACAGGGAGCTGAGACAAGGTACCAAGCGCTGGAGAAGGCGGCGCTGGCGGTAGTGTTCTCGGCTAGGAGGCTCCGTCATTACATTCACAGTTTTACGGTGGTGGTAATGACCAACCTCCCCATACAGAAGGTGCTGCAGAAGCCCGATGTGGCAGGAAGAATGGTACGCTGGGCAGTGGAACTGTCAGAATTCGATATACAGTACGAGCCTAGAGGATCCATCAAAGGGCAGGTGTACGCGGATTTTGTAGCAGAACTTTCGCCCGGAGGTGAGCAAGAGGTGGAAGCGAGTTCACAGTGGCTGCTCTCGGTGGATGGCTCCTCAAACCAGCAAGGGAGTGGTGCGGGAATAGTGCTGGAAGGACCCGACGGCATACTGATCGAGCAGGCCTTGCGTTTTGCCTTCAAGGCAAGTAACAACCAAGCAGAATATGAAGCCTTGATTGCAGGAATGCTCTTGGCCAAGGAGATGGGCGCACAGAACCTCCTAGTGAAGAGCGACTCCCAGTTGATTACGGGGCAGGTGTCGGGTGAGTTCCAGGCGAAGGACCCCCAGATGGCGGCGTATCTAAAATACGTCCAGTTGCTGAGAGGGGCGTTCAACGCTCTTGAGTTGATACATGTCCCGAGGGAGCAGAATGCCAGAGCTGACCTGCTTGCAAAGCTGGCCAGCTCAGGCAAGGGGGGTAGACAGAGGACAGTGATCCAGGAGACCCTCAAAGCTCCGCGTCGATTCGTGGAGGACAACAGGGTGGATGTCCTCCAGATTTATGCATCAAGGGGAAGGCCGAGGAGTCACTCCTCTTTAACCCAAGATACGCAGAGGGCGCCCCGCATCAGTATATACGCGGGTGCGTCTGAGGAAGAGCAGATGCAGGTTTGTGTCCTGTCCACGGGAGACACCTGGATGACGCCCTATAAACGATACCTGGCGGATGGGGCCCTTCCAGTGGACCCTGAAGAGGGTAAGAAAATCAAAAGGAACGCCGCAAGATATACCTTGGTGGATGGGGTGCTGTTCAGACACGGTTTCGCTCACCCTATCCTAACATGCGTCAGTGGCGATGAGTGCACCAGGATAATGGCGGAGCTACATGAAGGCATCTGCGGAAGCCATGTAGGAGGAAGGTCCCTAGCCTCCAAGGTAATACGCGCAGGTTTCTTCTGGCCAACAGTGAAAGAGGATTGCGCACGGCACGCCCAGCGGTGTAAGCAGTGCCAAAAGCACGCCGACTGGCACAAGGCGCCGCCAGAAGAGTTGCGGTCCATATACAGCCCGTGGCCTTTCCACACATGGGGAATTGACATCTTGGGCCCTTTCCCACTGGCAATCAGGCAGATGAAATATCTGATCGTCGCCATAGAATACTTCACTAAGTGGATAGAGGCAGAGCCCGTGGCACAAATCACTGCGCATAACGTACATCATTTTGTGTGGAGAAACATCGTGTGTCGCTTTGGCGTACCCAGGCGCCTGATATCTGACAACGGGACCCAGTTCGCCAGTCAGCAGTTGCGAAATCTGTGCGCTGAAGTGGGAATCAAGCAAGTGTTCGCGTCGGTCGAACACCCCCAGACCAATGGACAAGTAGAGTCAGCAAACAGAGTTCTGCTGAGGGGGTTAAAAAGAAGGTTAGAAAAGGCCAAAGGGGCGTGGGCGGAAGAGGTGCCAAGGATTGTATGGGCATACCACACCACGCCCCAATCCTCTACTATGGAGACGCCGTTCAGTTTGGTGTACAGGTCGGACGCGATGATTCCAGTAGAAATACACGAAAGCTCACCGCGTTTTCAAAACTTTGTGGTGGAGGAATCTAATGAGGAGAGACGGGTAAACCTGGATCTGCTAGAAGAGGCCAGGGAAGAAGCTAGAATAAAAGCTGAAGCGACGAAGAGAAGAGTGGAGCGGCAAGATAGCTCTAAAGTAAAGCCACGACAGTTTCAGGTGGGCGACCTAGTGATGAGGAAAGCTCACCCTTACGAGTTGGAGAATAAGCTGTCTCCCAAGTGGACCGGGCCCTTCAGAGTTACTGAGGCTAAGGGCAACGGTTCGTACAACCTGGAGACTTTAGATGGGGGCCCTATCCCGCGCAGTTGGAATGCAGCCAACTTAAAATTTTATTTCAGTTGACCTATGTAAGCAGCATATAACAATTTAGTTGAAGGGGACGCTCTTTTTCCCTTTCGGGGGTTTTTTAATGAGGTCACCCTAATAAATGGAAAAACCAGTTGAGAAAAAGAAGTGCCTTGGTTTTCAGCCTTTATTTTTTCCTTGTTAGAAGTAATGTGATGCGCCGCCTAGGCCATGGTGTCGCCAAGGAAGAAGGCGTCGCCTAGGCCTTGGCGTCGCCCAGAAAGAAGGCGTCGCCCAAGTAAAAGCATGCATCGTTGGCAGAACGAGACGAAAGGAAGTCGCGCGGTATATGAAGCATATGCAAAGTAAAGTGGCGTTGTAAAGAATTATGATATTGAAAAGTTGTTGTTACAAGCAATGTTCAGTACAAAATGCAAAAACACAAACAAGCCACTTCTCAGTGCTCATCAGAGTCATCACTGGAGGAAGGCGAAGCCCCTTTCCCAGCCCGCAGCGCTCGAGTAAGTCGTGTCCTCTTTTCTTGGCTTATTTTCGAACCTGCACAAAGGGAACAGATGTATTAGAGACACAGTGAAGAAAGACAGGCACAGTTAGAAAGTAACGAAGGCCGAAGTTGCCTAAGGCAGTGGTTCTTACTTATGTACTTCTCAAGAGTCCTAGCGTTAAACTCCAAGCTGATCACCGTAGCAGAGTCAAAACCTCTCGCCTCAGCAAGAATCCGGCAAGCTATTTGATCACTTGGAGCCAGATTCTTGAGGGGTTTGGCTTTGAGGACCTTTTCCTCTCTCACCCTGTACAACGGAAACCCATCGAGGGCGTCGGGAACAAGATCAGTACAGCAGATCTTGAAGAACCGGCCTTTCCACCCCGTGAACGAGCTTTGGAAGGGCGTGAAGAGAACTCTTCCGGGTACATTGCTGAGAGTTACCCAGAGGTTGTGTCTCTGTCTCTTCACCTCAAAAAAGTGAAGAAAGAGGTCAATCGAGGGTGCACAACCCAGAAACCCAAAGAGGACATCGAAGGCCTTGACAAAGGCCCAGCTGTTGGGGTATAGCTGGGCTGGAGCCACGTTGATCTCCGTCAGCAGTTCCTTCTCGAACCAGGAGAAGGGTAAGCGCACCCCGATGGTCTTGAACACCACCTGGTAAAAGTAAAAGAAAGGGACCCTGTTGTTGGCCCGTTCGTCTCCACACACTGGCTCCCCCAGAGTGCAAGGGAGCATAGCGATGTCGTCATCGTGCCTCCTCGCGAAGGCCCGGTGGTCGTAAGAACACAACTCCCCTTTGTGTTCCCGTACGGCCCTGGTGGAGAGCAAGCATGAACACTCATCAAGAAGTTCGCTCGAGGCCCAAGGGTACAAGTCTTTAGGACGGACCCTGGGGGAAGCATCGTGGGAAGACATTCTTTAGCAAGATCAGGATGGCTAGAAATGCAAGGGTTGAGCGAGGGGAGCGAAGGTTAGAACAGCCTTTCGACAGAGAAGAAAGGGTGCAAGAAGAAAGGGTGCAAGAAGAAAGAACGCAAGTAGGTTATGAGAAGTGAGAAAACGATGAAGATAGTTCCAGAGCTTGAAGAGTTAAATAAAGCGGTTAGAGCGCCAAACGACGTGAATGGATGCACCGCACGATTGATACACGTGGCAGAAGATGAAAGGATGACGCTGGCATCTCTGGTTTAAATCAGAAAATGTCCCGTCAACAGAATATCCAATGGTACGATCCGCCGTCGAAAATGAGCCAGGGGTACAGCAGGAGTCAGAAAATGAAATGACTAGATACCCCACCGACCATGTAAGCAGCGCCACGTGGATCAAGTCGAATGACAGAAGGTCCCATCAGCTATACAAGGAGCGCCACGTGGATGGCACAGGCAAAGCCTTAGGCTCTTCGCTGTTATCAGGCGTTGATCAAGGCAAGAATTAAGGTCAATGACGAAGTAAAGGTAACGCCCGAGGCGTTGCCAGGAAGGACGTAAAGGGCGACGACAGACGAGAAGTCGCGGGCGTTGCCAACCCAAATACCGACTGGCGTTACCTCCCCGATACCCCCAGGTAGGAAAGACTGAGGAGGGAGAAGAAATCAGAGAAAGGCAAAGTTAGTTACAGGCGTCGCCTCCCCGATACCCACAGGTAGGAAAGACTGTGGAGGGAGACGAGACCGTCAAACGCCAGCGAGTCACTGGCAGGGTGTTCCCCGATACCTATGGGCAGGAAAGACCATGGAGGGAACCAAAACCCCACAGCACTCAGCGTTTTAGACACCCAGGGACGATACGGTGCTGCTTTAGCAGGCCTCTCCTTAGGCGTGGGCGCCGAGCGTTAAAAGATCAAAGAAAGAGCCTTTCGGTATCAGAGACGTCCCGTGGACGATACGGCGCCACTTAGTGAGCCTCTCCATGGGCGTAAGGGTTGGCGGGCGACCTTACCCAATCATACCAAACCGCCCAACGAAGTGTGAGAAACGGGCAGAACGCAGATAAAATAATTGAAGCGTATGAACGAAAAAGATGAGAGCGAGATCGCATAGGCAGAATCGTATGTGACAAAGAAATAAATACAACCATGCGAACGTCCCAAATCAGTAACAAGAGTGTGGATAGTTCAAAGAATTACAAGTTTTGGCAAATAAAATCAAAAAGCGAAGGTAAAGAATGAAGAGTTAAGCTTGAAGAGGAAGGTGGTGGATGAGGGGCAGCAGTTCAGTCGTTCAAATCCATGGGCACGACCTTCCCGTCGACTACGTGGTGTGTGGGGTCGCAGTTCGAAAGGTTGATGCCAGGGTTCTCACAGGACGCCTGGGACAGGGCCTCTTGGAACCCCTCCTCGAAGGTGCCCGCCATCTCCTGGATAAGGGACTTTTTCTCCTTCTCCAGTTCCTCAATGGCGGCGTCTCCAGAGGCCACCTGCTTCTCCAGAGCCTCTTTCTCCACGCGAAGCCGGCTAACCTCGACCTGCAGTTTGTCGTAGTCAACTCGGAGAAGGTCCATAGCTTTAGCCTGAGTGGCCATTTCCTCCTCCATCCGCTCCACCTTGGCAGCCTGTTCACAGCAACGGTCCTTCAGGTCTTTGTGAGTTTCTGCATCCGCTTTGACCACTTCCTGAAGACCCGCCACCTGTACTTGGAGAGCAACTTCACGAGCGTAGAAGTCAGCCTGGAGCTCCAAGGCCTCTGCCAGTTTCCTCTCAGTTTCTGCCCTGGACTCTTGTGCTTGCTTCAGGGAGGAACAATAAGCCTCGTTCTGGCGTCCCAGGATCCTCATCTCCTCCTCTAGGGTAGTTGCCTTCGTTTCCAAGGCCTGGAGAGTCGGTACCTTCTGGCATAGTCCCGCCACTGAAACCCCTCATCAGATGCATGATTGGAGGGGGAATGGCAATGAAGTCGGGGGCGGCAGTGTTGGGAGCCGGGGAAGCAGTGGTTTCTGGCGGCGGCAGAGGCGGCGCAGATTCAGCACCTTCGCCCCTTTCCTCTTGGAGAATCATAGGAGGGAGTGAGGTTGCGCTTGGAGGGTTGTCCATAAAGGGGTTCCCTCCCTGTGGCGACGTCTCTACCAGAAGGGGAACCCGCGCGGATTTTCTCCTTCTGAAGGGCGCCACACCCTCCGATTCCTCATCGTCTGACAGAATCTCCAAAACCCTTTTCCCTTTGTCAAGGGGGGGTGGAGCCGATGACGAGGCCGCAGCTAGGGGAACAGCGGCGATAGGCGAAGGAGAGTTGGGGGTTGGAAGCAAGTCGGAGCCAGGTGGAGACGTCGGAGATGGAGACGTCGGAGATGGGCTAGAAGCAGCTTCAGCAGTGACTGGAGGCGGCGGTGTCGGAGCCGGTGGGAGAATCGGATTGGCAACAGGGCTAGAGGAGACGCCTGCCTTGGCGGCACGAGCCTCCTTCAGTGCTTTCGCCAACATTATTCTTTTGGAAGCGCCCATCACCGATCCTACATCAAGACAGGCCAAACAACAAGGATTAGTGCTAGAGCAGTTATGTGGATTCACAATACAGGAAGAGATGCGAAATTCAAGTAACATTGTACAGTGAAAAATGGTAATGCAGATAACCATAACAACTAATGCATCATAAATCGCCAAGAGCAGATACCGAAGTATGTAGAAAGCCCATGGGCATTGAATTCGTTCGCGATGAGCTTGGCGGTATCGAAGACTATCCCCAGTCCCGCCGAGGCTTTGCATATATCCCGGTCAGGCGGGGCAAGTTCGTCCAGAGCCAAGGGCTTCATAGTTACAGGTTTGTCTGTCCAGTACAGGGGAAAGCCCTCTAGAATGGTAGGATCGCGCTTGGTCGTGCGTACCTTGAAAAATTTCCCCTTCCAGCCTTTGAACGAATTCTGGAAGAGCGTAAGGATGATGCGCCCGGCGATCCCAGAAAAGCTCATCCAGAGGCTTTTCCCTTGCTTCTTTACCTCGAAGAAGTGAAGAAAAATGTCCACAGAGGAGGGAACACCTAGATAGCCGCAGAGAATTTGGAACCCCCTCACGAAAGCCCAACTGTTGGGATGGAGTTGGGCGGGAGCAGTGTTTATCTCTGTCAGTAGCTCTTTTTCGAAGGGAGTTAGGGGCAGACGCAGGCCCACCCTTTTGAGCACCATCTGATAGAGGAAGAAGAAAGCGCATCCCCCAGTATCCCGTGAGTCCGCGCAAACGGGCATCCCAGGTCGCACTCGGCTTACCAGGACCTGGGAGTCATGACTTTTGTGGAAAGCATTGAAGTTATAGAGAGCAGGGTCCCCCCTGTGGGCCTCCACGTCCTCAACGGAGTTCAGGAGGGAACATTCGTCCAGAAGTTCGTCGGGGGCCCAGTCATATTCGCCCTTGTAATGAGACTTGGGGAGCGGGGGAGGCGCGGTGGTCTTGGTTTTTGCCATCAACGCCAATGCTGAAGATCAAAAGAGAAAGAAAGGGTTCAGAGAAAAGGGGTTTGGAGAGAAGAAAAGGGGGAAAACGGAAGAACCCTAGGAACGCCCTACCCACAAGAGAACGAAGGGAAGCGAAAGGAACAACGAAGCATACAAACAATATCCAGAGAAATACGAGAATAACAACAGTCCCAGGCAGTTTCCTATAATGCGACAACAGTGAAGAGTTGAGAGTGCTCGAAACCATACCTTTGCTGTTGAAATGGAGGCGGTAGGAGAGCGCAGGAAGGGGAGAATCGCAATTGCAGAGAGAAGAGGTTTTGGAGGCGATGAACAGGGCAAAGTAGCAGAGTGAATGAATGTAACAGTAGGGTGAGCGCGGGGTTTGGAGTAACTTAAACGTTACATTTCGCGACTCAAGAAGCGCTAACTAAGGGCCGTAGGATCGGGCCACGCGTCAGAGGGTTGATTGCCCAGGGGAAGCGCAAGGGTCTCTAAAGGAGGGCCACGCGATGGGCCACGTGGCGCGCGATCAAGGGCAGCCCAAAAGGTGTAATCATCCCCATTTCGGGGAATGTCCAATCGCTCATTAAGAATACCCCTGTGGTTCAGAAAATGTCGCGTCAGTAATTCGAAAATTTGCTGAGTCAACAGAGAATGACACGTCATCGGGAAGGCACGTGGATGGCGGGGGCAAGGCTTTAGTCTTTGCGCTGAAGACAAGTCTTCGGCTTAAGACTGGGGGGCTTGTGTACCGTCCCGTATCAGGGCGTTGACCCAGTCAAGGTCAAAGTCAACGACTGGAGAGTCAAAGTCAACTCAAGGTGTCGCCCAGGTGTAGAGACGCCAAGAGGAAGCGTCGCCAAGGCAGGACAAGGCGTCGCCAAGGCAAGGCGTCGCCTGGGTGGAGGCGTCGCCAAGACAAGGCGTCGCCTGGGTGGAGGCGTCGCCAAGACAAGGCGTCGCCTGGGTAGAGGCGTCGCCCAACCAGGGCGTCACCTGGGTAGAGGCGTCGCCCAACCAGGGCGTCGCCAGATCAAACAGTGTAAAAGCAAGGCAACCACGGTGTGGTTCCCCGATACCCATGGGTAGGAAAGACCATGGAGGGAGCGACGCCGTGGGAAAGCCTCAGGACCCGATATCTCGGGAAAGTGATAAAGAGAAGGCGAAGGTGGCTTCAAGGCCATAGTGATAGTACCAGTGAAGGGCAGCCTGACTCGTGAAGTACCCCTGCCGCCCTAGAGACGCCTTCGGGACAGATACGACCCAAGAGGAAGGTCACGCCCAGGATAACCGGGTGCAGGGTGCGAGAGGAAGGCAGATACGCTCTCAGAGTAAGTGGCTAGATACTTGGGGGCGTGAGTTGGCACCCAAAAAGCCACCCCTAGCGCAGTAGCACTCCCAGGCAGGAGGACCCACACGTAGAAACGTCCCCAGATGGGCAGAAACGCCCCCAGATGGGGTCATGGCGTCGTGAGGCCCTCCACGTGTATGACAGCAATGCCGGAATAGAAACACCCTCTAGTCAGGTGCCAGGTAATTAAAGATATTCAATACAGTTTCCCTTTCTAGCATTCAGGTACTATTAGGGCTCCCGAGCGTTTCAACGTCTTAAATGCGCTACGTTTCGTAATTAAGCGCTTTAATGAGTGCGTTACGTTTGAGATTAAAAGCGCTTTAAGGCGCTTTAAATGATGGGGCAGTTTAAATAGCGCTGAGAATGTCGGAAAAAGGGTTGGAACCTTTGGCAAACTTACGAGAAACTCTTTGGTTGCTTGCCCGTGCTTTAAGGTTACGTACAAGTGACTAGAGAATATTTTTGCCTAAAGGAGACGATACACACACAGATACACAGTTCTTTCACCACCTTCAGAGTGCCACACGCGGTGCTCAGATACGTGGGTGGACAGTTTTTTGGTGTTTCTTGCTGGCTGACTTGAGCGTCGGAGTGCAAACGGCCGCTAGGGCGCCTCTTTGTCCTATTTTTTGCAGGAATTCACAGGCAATCAGTGGGAAGGAGTCCTTAGCTGACGGTTGAGGTCGCGCACGAAGACGTCCCGGTCAACCGGACGGAACAACTCCCGTATCTTTAAAAATGATATGAATAAAGTTAGGCATGGTCAATATAAGGGGACCTTGATTCCACCACTTATTTGAGAAAACTTGGACCAACATTGGAGTTATACATAATTTCAAAACAAGAGTGACATTGCCATGGAAAATCAGGCTATTCAGAAGGGAGCCTCAGCCTACTGTGGTGGTTCCATATCTACAACAATTCACTTTGAATTTTCTATATTTAATTTAAATACAATATATTAGACTTATTTATTCAATTAATTTTTACTATTTGTTTAAAAAGCCAAATTAGCATCAGAGCATCTCGCTCAAGTGAGCCCATTCTCGCTTGAGCGAGATAGCGCCATAGACATTGGGCCTTTTTATGTTTCAAACGAGCCCATCAGCGTCACGCAATAAGTCACTAAACCCTAGCAAATTAGCTTAAATAGAGGGGTGAGGAACAACCCTGGTGTGCAAGATTGAGAGGAAAACACCATTGAGTGACTTGTAACCCAATTGGGAGAATAAAGGGTGTTAGAAGATGTGGAATCAATATTTAGGGAACACGTTATGAATTTTATATGTCGGGAATCGATATAAATGATTTTTATACGGGCATCAATATCAATCAAAAGAGCACAATATTATCATGCTAATCAAAATACAAAAGAGTGAGAAAGATGAAACCCAATCCCTATTTTTCCATTTGAAGCAATAAACTCTTTGACTTGTTTTCTTGTTACTTCTTGCCATCATAATAACTTTTAACAAACTTTTAATATTTTGCTTATTATTTAGCGAAACTTTTACTTGAATATTCAATTGTTCCTTGTGAGTTCGGTTTCTGTCCTTAAGGACACATTATTACTTCTGACAACGTGGTACACTTGTCGTATAAAGTCATCAGTACCTGCAAAAATATAAAGGCAAAGTTGCTTAAGAGCATTTATCAACACAAGTATTCCCCACCTCTTTAGGTCACAAGTATTAAACATCTATCCAAGCAACAAGTATTGAGCACCTCTCTAGGAGTAAGTCTTAATCACCCCCTGAGACTAAGACCTCTCAACAAGTGAGAAAAACACTCTCAACAAGAGAGCAAAAAGTGAAGCTCACATGGTAATCTTCAAACAGTGAAAGATTTACAATAAACGTCTAACTCCTCAAACTATGAGTGCTCGTAACACAACTATTCTTCACCTCTCCAGGTACACAAGAATTCTTACACTTCTCCAGGTAACCAAGTATTCTACAACTTTCCAGTAGACAAGTATTCTTACACCTCTTCGGCTAACTAAGCATTCTCTACCTCTCTAGAAAACCAGTCTTAATCTCCCTTTCAGATCAAAACCTCTCAAATGTTTGAAAAACACTCTTTGCAATGAGAAAAATTAAAGCTCAAAGGGTAAGCTTCATGGAGCGAAGGATTTATAATGGCTAAGCAGACAACTGAATCTCACAAATCGCTCTACAGTAGTGGATACAAAACTGTATAAGAACAATTCTAACACAACTCTAAATGACGTTTCTATACTAATTGTATGCTCGTATACCGCTTTTGTTCATTGTATTCTTCATCTTCAAGGTCTTTATATAGCCATCATAAAGGTGACCATTGAAGCTTCGTGTTTTTCATTCTTCACATAGTCATTAGACGCTTAATATAGAAATTTTTGCTTTGATTGATCTTTTCGCGTTTTGAACATGTGATTAATTCAAATTCTTTCTTTATATTCTTAATATATGAATACCATATTGTCTCATAGTTTAGAAGGGTCTGACATGTAGTAATCCAAATAGATTGTCAGTAGTTGATTGTTCAAAAATTGTTTTGAAGAGATCTTTTATTATGACTAGATGCTAAAATATCATCTAAAGTGATTATCTTACATAACCTTATACTATTGAAATTTATTGTTCATAATATTGAATCCATTTATGTTTTTCTAAAAGTACATCATCTAGTGTGTTCATTTTTTAGGAATGTTTTGATAGCACGTCTGGTCTGTTTGTGTTTAAAATAATCATCTAATAGCTATCACAATACTTGATCATCTAATAGATTCAACCAACGTAGAATGTATAATAAGTCTTTTACTCAATTTGCAAACCTAGTAACTTTATTAGTCATCTTAACATACCTTATTGTGTTTGTTATGATGAAAACTCATACACTCTCGTGTTACAATGGGTATTAGATCGTCTAACCGGTCATAGATCGTCTAGCAACTTAATAAGATTCATGCATTGTTACTTGCATTTATTGAATTGGTTTTGGATACAACCTTAAAAATGGAATTGTGCTATTGGAGAGGTTGATTTTTCTGATATTTTTGGTCAAGTGAATCAATTCTTACTCAAGCAAAAGTAGCCTTGCACTCTAACGTGTTTTCAACTTTGTTTTTGCTTAAGCAAAGAAATGCTTGCTCAAGCGAAAACAAGACTAGAAAACAACCCTTCTTTGTCAAATGTTCACTCAAGTTAAAATATTTTTGCTCAAGTGAGCACATTCTCGTTTAAGCTAAAATATTCTCGTTAAAGGTAACAGAAAAAAAACTTTGTTCTTTCTTTTCTTTTCTTCTTCACTATTCAACGAATTGAATTATGAATGAATAATTTTATAAATGTAATAAAGTGAATATTAATTGGTAAATTTAATTTAATAGTAAACATTGTTAAATAATATTAATAGTATTAATAATATTTTAAAAAATATTAGTAATAATATTTTAAATAATAATAATAATAATTTTTAAATATTAATAATATTATTACTAATATTAATTGTACCGACCAGTCCTCCGGCGTCGTTTGACCACTAGTAATGATGGGGCCGCGTAAGGTGGGTCCCTTGAGCGGCATGTGTCAGTGTCTCGTGAGGCACGTGCGTTAAGGTACCAAAGAGTGGTCAGATATCGATGACCAGGATGTGCCGATGTGTCAGTAAAGAGGTCGGACACTGGTGACACGAACAACAGAGCTGGGCCATGAGAGGTGGATCCCAGACCGCACACCAGTTATCAGTTAGGGAGAAGGCTTGGACACGAGAGTCCATGCGTGTGGTGAGGATGACGCGTTCAGACGTAACCCAAGTAAAGAGCCACTAAAAGAGATATGACTTGTAAGGGTCACGTTCCAGGGGTGAAGCTACACGCATGGCACCTGAGCAGCTAGGGCACTCACAGGACGGGTGACCCTAGAGATCAGGTGCACAAGGTGGCATCCAGGTGGTCATCCCGTTAGAGGTCGCACTCTAGTTAGGGAGCCCTACGTGCTAGGTTGTCCTAAGAGTGGGTAATAGCGGCACTAGGGCCCACCCTCAGAAAGCCTATTTTTGGTAGTGGAAACAGTGGAAACTCTGGACTATATAAAGGGTAGTAATAAACCTAGTAAGGTACGCTATTCATTTTGCGCCGCTTCACACACACGGTTTACAGAAAGCTTTTATGCTTAACAGTTTTGGTGTTTCCTAGCCTTAAGATTGACTTCAGCGTCGGAGTGCAAACGGCCTCTAGGGTGCCCTTTGTCTTTGTGATTTCAGGTGTTTGATCGAGAGAAAGGCACGAACGAAGTTACAGAGAATCGGGCGTGGGAGTATCGTGAGACGTACGAAGGCCCTTGAGTCAATTGGCAGGAACATTAATAATGTTACTAGTAATAATATTTTATTTCAAAAGGAAGACTTTGCAAAAGTTGTTGAACAAAATTAAACTGAAGCAACTTGAATTTCTTTCTTAGAATTTAAAACTTCTTCATTTTTAAGGGTGCCTCCTAATCAGGTTTCTTGTAATGAATTCCTTGATTGGATCAATACTAATGATCTTTCTTGTATGCCTTTTACTAGACCTTCTTATACTTGGTGTAATGGAAGGAGATGGTTGCATAGAAGTCATAGAAGACCGAATAGGGTTTTATGTAATGGAGTGTGTCTGGATGAATGGGGTTCTTGTACTTATCAGGTTCTTGTTAAAAATTGTTTTGGCCATTCCTCTATTCCTCATAGTCTTGCAAGTAATTTTTTAAGTAAGGTTAGCAATTTTTCTTTCTTTTCTATGTGGCTTTAGGACACTTCATATATGAAGCTTATTCATGATTCTTCAGTTAACAAGGTTGTTGGTTGTCCTATGTTTATTTTGCAACATAAGTTTAAAAGGTTGAAAATTGTGCTCTGAGACTGGAATAAAAATTATTTTGGTAATGTTCACAATGTAGTTCTTCTTAAGCAGGGTCTCCTCCTTGGTATTCAACAAATCTTAGAGACTGTTAGTTTGTTTGATATTGATGGGCTTCTCTATCAAGAAAAGATTGCTAAGGAGGAGCTTGATCATGCACTTCACTGTCAATATTTGTTTTGGAAAGAACGGGCTAAGATGTTATGGTTTAAAGATGAGTATCAAAATACTGCTTTTTTCCATGCTATGGTCAATAAAAAAAATAATTCTACTGGAATTCATCGACTACAGATTGATAATGAGGTTATTGAGGATCATAAACTCATAGAGGATCATATTTTGACTTTTATAAAAATATTTATGCTGAGTTTATTTCTAATGTTCAGGATACAAGTAATATGGAAGATTTTATTGGTACTTATATTCCTAAATTGGTTTCCTCTTAGGAAAAATATGATGTTGATTAAATGTCTTGATTTTTTGGAAATCAACAATGTTGTTTTTAACCTTAATGGTAATAGTGCACCTAGTCCTGATGCTTTTAGTGGTGTTTTCTATCATTCATGGTGGGAAACTATTGTGACAAATGTTTGCAATATTGTTCATGGCAATAAGATTAGTGGTAGTCATGGCCGAACCAAATGATGAACCATAGCATATAACAAAAGCAAAATCAAGAGCAAGAATTCAAGACAAAGACATATGAAATGGAAATGAATTGAAAAGAGTGGAAGAATAGTACCTTATGGAGTGATTGTAAGAGTGGTTCACGCCACTTAGGGTGTGGTAGCCACCAAGATGAGTGAAGGGCCGCCACTTGAGTGTCTTACACTACTCAAGATAAGACCTAGCCAAAACGATTCAAATCTCACACAACTTGTGTAGAGTAATTTTTCTATTCAAAATTAACATGTAATACATTGAGTAAGGCACCATATTTATAGGAATGGGTGCCTTGGTGTCCAAGAAGAGCAAGGATAGGATGGGAAATAAGGGACGGGCGGCCAAGGAGGGTTGACTAAGGTCAAAATTGCACCTTTAGGCTCTCATTCTAGAAACTAGGTCAAAAACCCTAAATATAGGTGCCTTGTCTTGAAAACTTGGGCTTTGATCAAGCCCATTTCACTATGAACACTCCTATTTATGCTAAAGGCACCTATTCTATCATATCTTGCTATTTGGACCCCTAAATAGAGAGCCCAATTTATTTACAACATGTTTTATTGTTAAGAAGACTATTAGGAAGAACATTAGATGTTATGGGTTTTGTCCATTTCTCCCTCTGGTGAGGTCTTCACTTGAATGTTGAGATGACTTCTTATAGTGTGAATGGTAATGTGCATCCTTGGTCATCTCCTTGTTGACTTTGTTTGTATCACATGGTTGCTGAGTTTTATGGAACACTATATGCTATGGAGGAAGCTCAAATGATGGGGCTTACTAATATATGTCTTGAATGTGATTCTACCTTGGTTTGTGTTGCGTTTACTGCTAGAACTAATGTTTCGTGGTTGCTTCGTAATCGATGAAATACTTGTCTTAATTACTGTTGAAAAATCAAGTTTAGGGTTACTCGTATTTTTCGTGAAGGGAATGTGGGTGCTGATAAGTTGGTTAATTTAGGATTTATTCATAGAGAATCATTTCATTGGTATAATAGGCTTCCATGTAGTTAGTTCTTAGAATTCTTTATGAATAGGTATTGTCTACTTGTGTATCGTTTTTGTTAACATATGGGTTTTGGTCTAGTCCCCCCATATTTTTTTGTATTTTTTTTAATAATATTTTTTTCATGTGATAGCAGATGATTGTTGTTACTTGAGGTGTCAGCCTAGTTGAGATGTCAAGTTGCATAGTGATGCCTAAGATGAAAGCTTTTATATAAAAACTATGTGTACTTTGAACACTAATTTCAACTTATTATGTATTGCATTATTCTACAGATGTATTTCAACTTATTATGTTACATGTATTAAAGATAATATAAGTTGGTATATTAAATTTATGTGTAATTTTTTGAAAATAATATTACCAATGTTAATTATATGGCTTGAATGTGATTCATCCTTGGTTTGTGTTGTGTTTACTGCTAGGACTAATGCTTTGTGGTTGCTTCGTAATCGACGGAATACTTGTCTTTATTACTGTGGGAAAATCAAGTTTAGGGTTACTCGTATTTTTTGTGAAGGGAATGTAGGTGCTGATACGTTGGTTAATTTAGGATTTATTCATAAGAATCATTTCATTGGTAAAGTTCTTCGTCCTCTTCCTGTTAGAGGGGAGTTCCTTTCACCAGGCTGGGTTAAAATTAACACTAAATGGGTTGTTAAGGGATATCCTAGTTTTGCTACTTGTGGAGGTATTTTTTGTGGGAGTATGAGGGAGTTTATTGGTACTTTCTCTACATTTCTTGAAGTTCAGACTGTCATGGTGATGTGAGATGATTTTTAGATGGTTCCATTTTATGGTGACATTTTACTAAGAGTTGGGATTTTAGCAATTTATGGTGAAACCTAAGGAAGATTCCCACTGGACATGAACTTAACCAAATGGTTAAGTAAATGCGAAGGTGCACTTCACGAAGGCAAAGATGAAAAATCAATATAGATGAGATGCAATGTGGAATGGAAATGGCAATAAGGTATGCATTAATGGTGGTCATGGCCAAACCAAATGATGAACCATAAGCATATAACAAAAGCAAAATCAAGAGCAAGAATTCAAGACAAAGACATATATGAAATGGAAATGAATTGAAAAGAGTGGAAGAATAGTAGCTTATGGAGTGATTGTAAGAGTGGTTCACGCCACTTGGGGTGTGGTAGCCACCAAGATGAATGAAGGGCCGTCACTTGAGAGTCTTACACTACTCAAGATAAGAACTAGCCAAGAGGATTCAAATCTCACAAACTTCTCACACAACTTGTGTATAGTAACTTTTCTATTCAAAATTAACATGTAATACATGGAGTAAGGCATCCTATTTATTTGAATGGGTGCCTTGGTGTCCAAGAAGAGCAAGGATGGGATGGGAAATAAGGGAGGGGCGACCAAAAAGGGTTGACTAAGGTCAAAACCGCGCCTTTAGGCTCTCCTTCTAGAAACTAGGTCAAAAACCCTAATTATAGGTGCCTTGTCTTGAAAACGTGGGCTTTGATCAAGCCCATTTCACTATGAGCATTCCTATTTATGCCAAAAGGCACCTATTCTATCCTATCTTACAATTTGGACCCCTGAATAGAGAGCCCAATTTATTTACAACTTGTTTTATTCTTAAGAAGACTAGTGGGAAGAACATTCGATGCTCTGGGTTTTATCCATTTCTCCCTCTGGTGAGGTCTTCACTTGAATGTTGAGATAATTGCTTATAGTGTGAATGAGAATGTGCATCCTTGGTCATCTCCTTGTTGGCTTGGTTTGTATCACATGGTTGTTGAGTTTTATGGAAGCTCAAAAGATGGGGCTTACTAATATATGGCTTGAATGTAATTCTGCCTTAGTTTGTGTTGTGTTTACTGCTAGGACTAATGTTTCGTGGTTGCTTCGTAATCGATGGAATACTTGTCTTAATTCCTGTGGGAAAATCAGGTTTAGGGTTACTCATATTTTTTGTGAAGGGAATGCAGGTGCTGATAAGTTTGTTAATTTAGGATTTATTCATAGAGAATCATTTCATTGGTATAATGGGCTTCCATCTAGTTTGTTCTTGGAATTCTTTATGAATAGGTAATGTCTACCTGTGTATCCTTTTTGTTAACATAAGGGTATTGGTCTAATCACCCATGTTTTTTTGTATTTTTTTTAATAATATTTTTTTCATGTGATAGCAGATGATTGTTGTTACTTGAGGTGTCAGTCTAGCTCAGATGTCAAGTTGCATAATGATGCCTAAGATGAAAACTTTTGTATAAAAACTATGTGTACTTTAAACACTAATTTCAACTTATTATGTATTGCAGTATTCTACAAATGTTGAACCACTAAATTCGGCCTCCACAGACTATGTGAATGCTTGGACAACGTATTTAATTTGGTTAGGAGAGATGATGAATAAGTTTAGTTTATATCTTCTTAAGTGTTATTTTATATTTTTGCTCAAACGAGCTCATTCTTGCTTAAGTTTATTCTTTCTTTAATTTTCTTCTTAACTCTTCAATGAATTGAATTATGAATGAGTGCTTTTTAAATGTATTAAAGTTAATATGAGTTGGTATATTAAATTTATGTGTAATTTTTTGAAATACTAATGTTAATAATATTAAAAAATGAGTAATATTAATAATATAAAAGTTGGTATTAATATTAATATTAATATGAGATCATAAAGGAGTCTCATATAATATGAGAAAATATATGTTGTAAATTGTGAAAAATAGATGGTAAACAATAAATAAAATATAATGGTAATATTGAATATTGAAAGTTTTAAATGTAATCTTAAAATTTGCTTTATTTGATTGATTTTTTATTTAATAGTAATTTAGAAATTTAGAAAAGAAAGAAGAACACATTGATTAGGTAGTAGTATAAATATGTAGTAGAAGGTACAAACTGAAATGAAGAGAGACTAAGAAACCCACAAAGAAAGTAGAAAGCAGAAAGAAAGCAGAAAGAAAGCAGAAAGCAGAGAGAGATGGGTGTGGTTAATAAGATAGCTTTGAGTGTTGTCATATTTGCTCTAATAGCATGCTATGGTATATTCTCTGAACATATTTTGATATTTGAGTTTATGAAAAGACTCTTAATTGTTATTGAATTTGTGTATGTTTTTGCAGGGAATGGTGTGTTGAGCATCCCAAATACAAGAGATGTGTACAAATATTCTGAGAACAACCAAGTTGACGGAAAACAACAGTGTGATACAAACCATGATTACGGGAATTTTTGCAATCCACCATGCGATACGTCGTTTTGTAATATGGCAACTCACAGATGCGAATGCCCTTGTGATCAGTGATGTGCTAAACATCTCATCCATAACTACGTCATTGGGAATTAATAAATTAATACGTTTCATGATATATTAAGTTTTCGATTTCATCACATTACTTCAAATTCATTACCTTTCTATGCCTTTAAACTTAAATATATGCTTCAAATTCCTCACCTTTATATGGCTCAAAAGTTAATTATAGACCTTATTAGTGTTCAGACTAAGAAAATATCAAATAAACAATATAATTATTATTATTATTATGGTTATTCTTTTTATGTTAATTACTTTGAATTTACTATGTTTAACAATAGATAGAAATTCATACTACAAAAATTATAGATATTTATATAAGATAAACACTGTATACAAAGATCAAAATCTAATATTTACATGTATCATTAAATTAACTAAAAATAATCCACCAATAATCCTTAAAAATACAAAGTTTACTAATCTTTTTTTTCTTCATATTTCATTGTTCAATGTAATGAATCATTAAATAACTACAAATTTTAAATTTTATATATATATATGTATATATATATATATATATTTATTGCATTCATGCCATTTGAATTTTTAGGAAAAAAACTATTTTAAAGATGGATTTTATATTTCATTGTTGTTTAAATCGTGAAAAAAAATAGAATGATTTATAAAAACAAAATTGTATTTACCTACTACAAAAATTTGAATATGGTTAAAGATGAATATGACTATGTATCACCCAGGGAAGATAAACCTAGTTAAATAATCAAGTCATTTTTTATTCATTTGTAAGGTAATTTTGAGAATTTGGTGTTTGTGTTTGACATGTACTCAAAAAATAATTAAACAAGAAAAGACACACACATTGAGATAAACGGTGGAATGCAACAAAGATACAAAATTAATCAATTAAAACAAGCAAAAACTGTTAGAATGGATGACTTTAAACTAGATGGGAGTGAATGGTTTAAAGAGGGATTTCGAAAACTTTTAAGTCAAAAATGAAATTATCTCAAGAAACAATTGATAAGGAATCCAGTTTGCCAAAACAATAAGCAAAAACAACAGCACTAGAAAAACAATCGATTGTTCATACCAATTTACAAAATCAAAACTGAATTTAAAGAGTTAAGGAAGAGAGAATGCACACAGATGTTTATACTGGTTCACTCTAAACCCATAGCTACATCCAGTCTTCTCAGAAACCCCTGAGGAATTCCATTGAGCAATCAAACCTAGATCACTCACAACACAACCAAGAAAGTGACCTTGATCCCCTCAAGACACACACTTCTCTTGGCCAACACACCAACACTAAGAATGGTGATCTTGATCTCCTCAAGAACACACAACACTTCTCAGCAAACATACAGAAGAAACTTGTTCAACAGATACAAGGATTACACTTGTTACAGAAGTAAATATGAAATCAATACAAGCATAAATCCTATCTCACACTCTTTGATCAATCTTAATCTCTAAGCAATCTCAACTCTTTGAAAATCAGAATCTTGTTGTTCTCAAAAGATTGTTATTTCTCAAATCTGTTTTTCTGAATTTATTCAAAGATGTTTGTTATCAAATCTTAACAAACTTATTCATTGCATTTAAAGATTGTTCAAAGCATTAAAGACTGGAGCGTAAACAGTTATAATCATTTAATGCTCAGTCAAAACAAAAACCATTTTTCTGTTATGGTACCAAAACAAACAATCGGTTGTTTCCTCGAATCAATCGGTTGTTTTGATTTTAACAGTTCAACCATTTGAAAAACAGTTTTCAATCTTTTCTAAAAACATCTAAGTATAAAACAATTGGTTGTTTCGACAAAACAATCGGTTATTTTTCACTTAGTTTGAAAAACACTTTTCTTTTAAAAGATTGAGAATGCCTATGCTTTGGATTCAATCTAGAGTGGATTACAAAACTCAAACTACCTCAGATCCTAACTAAGACAACTCAGCAGCAACAAGCACAACCAAGCCTTCAACATCCTTCAAAGGGTTTGGATTCTTCAAAGCTTGAACACCACTTGGTTCAACAATCTCCCCCTATTTGATGAAGACAAATCCCTGATGCTTGTGTTGTGCCTGATTGAATCTGAAACAATTCCTGCAAAGCACAGTTTTAGGCAAAGCATAAAACTTCTGATATTTGGTTAGCACAGAAACAAGTATAGAAATTCAGAGCATAATATCAGAGTAATCAACAAACAAATATAGGAGCAAAAACCTATAAGGTTTCACTCATCCAAAATGTTTTGCAGAAAAAAAATAAAAACTGAAATTAAACACAGCATATATCTCCCCCTATTTGTCTTCACAAATAGACAAAGAGAAGAGATAAGACAAGATAATAGTTTTGAATACATCAAAATTAAACAACAAAAGCAGCAAAAAGAAAAACTGATACATCCACCAAAAAAAGAATCGGTTGTTTCGATACATCAACCGGTTGTTTTTCTTCATTCATCATCATCAACATATTGAAGATAAAAAATTTGATTCTGTACAGCCTCGATCTGTTCATCTAAAGTCATGAAGCGTGCATCCATGCTGTCAAACCTGTTATCAATCCTCTGGAAATTGCTGACACAGAGGTCATGGAGATTCCTTTGATTCTCCTCAAAGCTATCAAGCCTATTCATCATGAGTCTCTCAAAATGAGACATGGTTTGCATCCTTTCTTCTTGATTCCCAACACTAGCACTAGGTTCAGCATCTTGATGTGCTTCAGGTAGATCTTCATGTTGAAAATCCATATCAGCAGGTTCATCTTGTTCATGTTCAGCAGCAGCACTAGATGAGGCACCAAAGTCACCATCTTTGCTAATCCATTTGCCACCTACTTTGGTAAAACCCATTTTGCTGAGTGATCCATTGTTCAACTCTTGAGTTCACTTGACCAACTCAGATGTTTCATCCTCTAGGTTCACTTCAAAATAGAGTAGAAATTTATATACCAAAACAGCATATGGATAGTGATAGTCACTTAACCTCATTGCCTTTTGCATGTGCTCTTTGATGATGTGGATCCAATTAATTTTGATCTTCTTCATGATGCAGAAGATGTACACCAGATCCTCCTCAGTAAGAACAGAATGATTTCTCCCCCTTGGTGTTAGAATCCAAGTCACAATGAGGGTTATCAACCTTTCATCAAGCTTTAGGCCTCCAACCGAGCAAGTCTTAACTTGAGCATGTTGGTTCTTCAAGCAACTCTTGTAGTATTGGATTTTGTTGAAATCCTCCACTACTCCAAGGTTTCCCTTGTTAATCCTGAGGCCTGAGTACTTTAGACCAGCAACAGCAGCCCATACCTCATGGGTTATCTCCATATCTACACCTTTTACATGAGAAACTAGGTTGTTTCCCTCAAACTTGAGATTTGTGTAGAACACCCTTATTAAATCAAGGTAGATGTTTCCCTTCATCTCCAGGAACTTTGTGAGAGATTGATCTTTGAGCAGCCTCCTTAAATTGTACAGCTTTTGGCTTTTCAGCCAATCAAAGCACACAACCTTGGGGTTGTTTATCACTTTGGTGCTTGTTTCAAACCTATATCTCTCAATTAGATCATTGTCTCCAGAAAACCATCCTTCTAGCCTTCCTCCAGACCTTACAGCTCTTGTTTTGACTCTCTTTGAGGTGGGAGGAGTTGAGTCCATGTTGGATTCTTCAAAGCTTGAACACCACTTGGTTCAACAAAAAGAACAAGAAATTGAAGAACAACAGTAAGAACAAGAGGATATGCAGCGGAACAACAAAGGAATTTGTTGATTTAATTTGTACTAAAATTAAACGGTGAAAAATGGAAAATAATCGTCGAAAACAGTAGAAAAATAGTGGAAACGGAAGATAAATGGTAGAAAACAAAGAATCAATGACAAAAAAAACCAAGAACACGAAGGAAACCGTGACAAACACAAAGCTGAACATAATTTTTTTTTTTTGTGAAAACTTGACTTAGCCTTATCGGATCTTTGGTTGCTCTGATACACCTAATGCAATTGATTGTTGATTGGAATAGAATGAGGCAGCGAAATCTTTGAAATAGGAGGAGAACTGAATGGAATTGGGGAGGTTAGGTTTTGGGAATGGTGAGTGCAATGAAGGGGAAAGAGGTGTGGCCAACCTTCCAAGGTTCACTACGCCTTCCAAGAGTTTCTTCTTTTAACAGTTCAAATACAATGCATTCTGTCTCTTGCTTTTATTGTATGAAATTTGGACATGTCTCTAGAACATGTAAAGCTAGAAAGTACTTTGTTATTAAAGGTTGGCCAAATGGCTTCCTAAGGAAAGGTATTAATCGTGCTGGACCATAGACTAAAAAGGGGTACCATATGTGTTAATTTTGTTTTGCAGAAAAACAACAGGAAAACCAGTGGTACTTGGACAGTGGATGCTCAAAGCACATGACTGGTAATTTTGCTCAGTTCACAAGTCTGAAACTTAGAGCTGAAGGGCATGTCACATATGGAGATAATAACCGAGGAAGGATTCTTGGAAGAGGAAATGATGGAACTAGAAAGTCAACCACAATAGAAAAATGTTCTATATGTGGAAGGACTAAAGCACAACCTGTTGAGTATTAGCCAATTATGTGACAAGGGCTACAAGGTGAACTTTGAAGACAACAAATGTATAATTTCATATGAAACCTCTGGTAAGGTGTTGTTCACAGGTAAAGGGGTAAATAACATCTATCTCTTAGATATCATGAACAATTGCTCTGAAAATGAATGTCTCTTATCAAAAAGTGATGAGTCTTAACTGTGGCACAGTAGGTTAGCTCATATCGATACAAATCATTTGAATAAATTGAAATCTAAGGATCTTGTTTCTGGTTTACCAAATATAAAATTTCAAGATAACATATTGTGTGATGCATGTGTAAAAGGGAAAACAAACAAGAACTTCTTTTAAAACAAAAGATATGATTTCTACAAAAAAAGACTTTGGATGTTCTACATATGGATTTGTTTTGACCTTCTAGGACTGTTAGTTTTAGCTGGAAACTTCTATGCTTTGGTAATTGTTGATGATTTCTCAAGATATACCCGGACTCTCTTTCTTGCTTCTAAAAATGATGCATACAAAGCTTTTAAGAAACTGGCTAAGGTTCTACAGAATGAAAGTGATAATAGCATAAAACAGATTCACAGTGATCATGGGGAAGAGATTCAAAATACAAAGTTTGATAGTTTTTGTGAAAAACATGGGATAATACATAGATATTCAATCCCTAAAACTCCCCAACAGAATGATGTAGTTGAAAGGAAGAATAAATCACTTGAGGAGTTAGCTAGGACCATGTTAAACGAATCCAACCTACCTAAATATTTTTCGGCAGATGCAATATACACTACCTCTTATGTGCTTATCAGAACTTTGATTAGACTCATTCTTAAGAAAACTCCCTATAAACTCTATAGAAGTATAAAGCCTAGTATTAGTCATCTTAAGGTCTTTGGTTGTAAATGCTTTATTCTAAATAATGGCAAAGATAATCTGGGCAATTTGATCCTAAATCTGATGAACGAATACATATTGGCTATGCTATAAATGGATATGCTTACAGAGTGTATAACAAAAGATTGCTTACTGTGGAAGAATCAATGCATGTGGTGTTTGATGAACCTGATTCTTATCTGCCTAAATTTGTTCTAGATGAACCTGTTGTAGATGATTTAAGAACCATTCTTCAAAAGAATCAACCTATTGATCTTGATGCAACTAATACATGTGTTGTCAAAGAACCTGTTGTTAATGCAGAATTTCCTAAAAAGTGGAAAACTCCAGGGATCTCACACTTGACAATGTGATTGGAAAAATTGAAAAATGAGTCTCGACAAGGAATTCTCTTAACAGCTTTTGTGAGACAATGGCTTTTGTTTCACAAGTATAACCTAAAAATCTGGAGGAAGTTTTCAGAACATCAATTGGATAGCAGTTATGCAGGAAGAGCTAAATCAGTTTGAATACAATGAAGTCTGGTCTCTAGTTCCAAGAACATCTTAGATGAATATCATAGGAACTAAATGAGTGTACAGAAATAATATGGATGAACATGGGGCTATCACCAGGAACAAGGCATGGCTGGTTGCTATGGGCTACAACTATGAAGAGGGAATAGATTATGATGAGACTTATGCACTAGTAGCACGACTAGATGTTGTCAGACTCCTCTTAAAACTTTCCAGCATAAAAGGATTCAAGTTATTTTAAACGGATGTTAAAAGTGCATTATTAAATGGATATAAATGAAGAAGTGTTTGTTTCTCATCCTCCAGGATTTGAAGACTACAAACATCCAGAGCACATGTTCAAGCTCAAGAAGGCACTTTATGGACTTAAGCAGGCACCTAGACAATGGTATGAAAGACTAAGTGAATTTCTGCTATCTCAAGGTTATGACCGAGGCACCTATGATAGAACGTTATTCATAAAGAAGACATTATACTTGTGCAAGTCTATGTGGATGACATCAGTTTTGGATCTACAAATGAAGAGCAGTGTGAAGCATTTGTAGAAGTAATGAAAAGCGAATTCGAGATGTCCATGTTGGGGGAAATGAATTACTTTCTTGGCTTGCAAGTTAAACAACTCAAGGGTGGAATCTTCATAAATCAAGCAAAGTACTGCAAGGAATTGCTTAGGAAGTTTTAGATGGACAAATGCAAAGCAACCAACACTCCAATCTCAACAAGTTGTCAAGTGGATTAGGATCATGTAGGAAAATCAGTGGATCAATCAAAATACAGCGGGTTAATTGGTTCTTTATTATACTTATCTACTAGTAGGCCTGATATTATGTTTGTTGTATGTTTATGTGCCAGATATCAATCTGATCCAAAGGAATGCAGCCAAAAGAATCCTGAAATACTTGTAAGGAACCAAATATGTTGGACTATGGTATCCAAACAACGTTTCCTTGAATTTAACTAGTTTTTCAGATTCATACTTTACAGGTTGCAAGATTGACAAGAAAAGCACAATTGGAGCATTCCACATCCTTGGATCAAGTCTAATTTCTTGGTG